>NC_084834.1:19942576-22354242 GCF_033115175.1 Lepus europaeus
GCAATCTGAAAAAGAGACAATCTAAAATGAATTGAAAAATATACTATACTCCCTATAAGAATGACTTGAGTCCAAAGACAAAGGATAGCCTCACTACCCAAATCCTAAATCCCACATCCTAAACAATCAGTTCATAATTAGGGTCGAACAGGAATCTTGCAATATTATTTGATCAAACATAGTAAGTGGTTAAGATCTGAAAGTTATGCCTGTTAGCTGAAGGATTAAAAAAATAAAGTTAGTAACCTATATTAGACACTGACTGAAATGTTTCTAGACTAACACAGAACTAAACAGAAAATTTCTCTTCTGAATATTTAAACACCAAAATGCTATTTATTTCAACATATACAGGAAAAGGAAAATATTTTTATCAGTGATACATAGAAAGAAAGAAGAACTAATTGAAACAGTATTATTGAAAGGATATTTATCTTAAAATTAATTGACTCCCAAGCAAAGACAAGCATCAAAGGTGTCATTTAATACTTCCTGTTCCCACTTAACAGATAAGCCTAGCTTAAAGTTGGAATGGCAAAGCATTTAAAGTCTGCTCATTTTTCTGAACCCACTTTAATCCCTTTTGGAAAGGTGAGTTTCAATAACCCCTTTTGTTATTCTAATACAAGAGATTTAAAAAGAAAAGTTGAAATTGAAAATTTACTTTAAAACTCAGGAGATTTGGGGAACTTTTGTTTATTTTTTATTCTATGGAGTTTTAGAAATATAACCTTTATCTTAGGGAAAGCAAGAGTAAAATCAATTCACCATAAGACATATGATATAAATCCAGATTTGTTTTGAATCCTGCCCCAGGGATTCAGACAGCTTTACATATAAAAGCATTCTATTTTGGAGAAAATCTAGGGTCAAGTGCAAATAGAGAATAGAGTAGGCTTTTACCACTGAGGATTATATTACAAATAACAGAGATTCTCAGAGGGCTGGCTGCATTTCTCCACCCCCACCAGCAGAATTGGGACTGCAATATTAAAGCAAGCTCCTGGACCATTCAAGTTCAGTGGTGTATGCACTGAAAAGACCAATTGGTCTTCCCCAAAAGATGCCTTCACCCTACATAATGTATCAAGAATTCTTCCATAAGAATACTGTTTCCATCATGTGATTACTATCTAAGCTACCCTTAAGCCTATTTCTATTGCTGAACAAACCTACTCCTGAGATGGCGGAGTACCTAGCGAATTCTTCTCTGTTGTGAAAGCACATCTACATAGTGAGCCTACACCAGGAACCCACTTGGCAAGTTTCACTTTCACGATCCTCATAACATCTGGCACAATATCTTATACATAGTAAGGTCGTAATAAATGCAAGATAATTGAATTTGTGGGATTTGGTTAGGAAAAAAGTTTATTTTCACATAACTGTATCTTTGTCCACTATAGAAACTATTTATACTGTTTTTTACTCCTTTTTTCCTGTATATATTATTCACTATCAATTAGATGATGCTACAGTATGAAAGTTTGATGTTGATTAAACAGCATACAATATTATTACATCACAGTTTTTTTGTAATGTGAATTCCCACCAAAAATGATGTTAAAATCTTTTGGAGAAAAATCATAGGCTAATACAGAAAAGTACAAAGTAAAATCACACAATTGTTTTGTCCAATCATCCATTAAACACATCAATATTCCAAGTATGAATCATCAGTTTTGGAGCACTAAAATTTATATAAAATGCTTCATAACTATGGATGCCCATCAGAGAAAAATAAAGACATTAGAAAGATATTTGGTGTTTCATTCACAACGCTTCCATACTGGTATAAAGAATAACCTTAAAGGGGCCAGCACTGTGGCACAGTGGGTTAAAGCCCTGGCCTGAAGCGCCAGCATCCCATATGGGCACCAGTTTGAGTCCTGGCTGCTCCTCTTCCGATCCAGCTCTCTGCTGTGGCCTGGGATAGCAGTAGAAGATGGCCCAAGTCTTTGGGCCCCTACAAACACGTGGGAGACCCGGAAGAAGCTCCTGGCTCCTGGCTTTGGATCAGCACAGCTCCGGCCGTTATGGCCATCTGGGGAGTGAACCAGGGGGTGGCAGACATCTATCTCTTTCTCTACCTCTCTGTGTAACTCTTTCAAATAAATGAAATAAATCTTTAAAAAAAAAAAAACCTTAAAGTATGAATACAATAATACATATCGAAGGGTTACAAGATTTTTTTTTTAAATTTTTTATTTATTTATTTTTTTTGACAGGCAGAGTGGACAGTGAGAGAGAGAGAGAGAGACAGAGAGAAAGGTCTTCCTTTGCCATTGGTTCACTCTCCAATGGCCGTTGCAGCCGGGGCACCGTGCTGATCCGATGGCAGGAGCCAGGTGCTTCTTCTGGTCTCCCATGGGGTGCAGGGCCCAAGGACTTGGGCCATCCTCCACTGCACTCCCGGGCCACAGCAGAGAGCTGGCCTGGAAGAGGGACAACCGGGACATAATCCGGTGCCCCGACCAGGACTAGAACCCGGTGTGCCGGCGCCGCAGGCAGAGGATTAGCCTAGTGAGCCGCGGCGCTGGCTCCAAAGGTTACAAGATCTTAAAATGTAACCTAGAAAAAATGCATTCATTACTGTTTTTGGATTGAGCTATTTGATCTGCTTCTTTGCAGACTGGAATTATTTGGAAGGTATACAACTTCTGGTATGTCAGTTAATTTTAGTTATGTTAATCTAGACATGTGAATTCTGTTAAGTTAAACTGGTCATTTTTTGGCAGAGAATTCACATGTTTTACAATATACAAGTATATGTATATATATATATATATATTTATATAATTGAACAGGATTTTATGATGCAACTGTGGATTGATAAATTCTATAAATTATCTAAAAGCCTAAAATACATTTTGTTGACACTGCATCATGATAAAAGTGCTTTTTCCATTAGTCAGAATTTTTGTAATATGTATATGTTTTATTCAGTGAGTTACTTCATTTACTTCCCAGTTGTTAGTTTATTGTTTGCTTATCAAAATAATGACATGCTTTCATAACCATAGCTCTTCAAGTACTGTTGTTGTACAAATTTGGCAAAAGGTGCACAAGTAAGGTAATTTATAAATCTGATGCTATTACATTGAAAACTATCATTCATTAGTGCAAGAAATTTATTGACTTGAGTTTTTTAGCTACTTTCAGAAGAACAGGACGAGTCCGAATACATTCTTACTGTGCATTTTTGTTCTTTCACTAACTTCCCGTCTTCCAGGTAAGGCTATACTATATTCTCCTACTACAATTTGCTCTGTAATAGCTTCATAAAAATAATTTTACATTCTTTTAAACACCATTCACCATAATGTATATGGTTATGCCAAATATTGAAAAATGAAGCTTTACAAGTCAGTACTATTTTAGCTTAATTCAAAGATATTGGAAGGTTGAAGATTGTTCTAATGATGGAAGAACTACACAATTCCCTAGATTCAATCTGACTATATGTTGTTTATTTTGAAAATTACCTCTAAATAGACAAGCAGCATAGATAAGGGATGACTCAACTGTTAAAAGGTAAAATGCCAGTGTATGTTAGTGTATATTTAAAATATTTCCTTAGATATTTCTTTTTTTTTAAAGGTTTATTTTATTTATTTGAAAGTGTTACAGGGAGAGGTCTTCCATCCTCTGGTTCACTCCCCAGATGGCTGCAATGGACAGAGCTATGCTAATCCAAAGCCAGGAGCTTCTTCCGGGTCTCCCACATGGGTGCAGGGGCCCAAAGACTTGGGCCATCTTCTACTGCTCTCCCAGGTCACAGCAGAGAGCTGGATTGGAGGAGGAGCAGCCGGGACTAGAACCGGAGCCCATATGGAATGCCGGCGCTTCAGGCCAGGGCTTTAACCCAATGCACCATAGTGCCAGCCCCAGGTATTTATAAAGTTTTGATGAAATTTTGTGAATCAGAAATAAAAGATTTATACTCCATTATTAAATCCATGAAATCATGAATCAAGTGATTGGAAAATATTTTAGGAATCATTAAAATTAGATGTATGAGGTAATTATGAATATTTCCTATGAAGGCTCATAGTGCTTATCTTTTAAAAAATTATTTATTTATTTGAAAGGCAGAGTGACAAAGAGAGAGAGAGAGTCAGAGTAGGAGAGAGAGAGAGAGCTTCCATCTGCTGGTTCACTCCCCAGATGGAAGCCCAGTCAGGTTAGGAACAAGCCGAAGCCAAGAGCAAGTACTCCACGCAGGTTTCCCACTTGGGTGGCAGATGCCCAAGCACTTGGACCATTTTCCCTGCTGCACAACGACATTGACTCCAATGCCTCTCTTTTTAATTAAACTGCAATGAATTTAGTATTTATTAAGGTTACATTAATAAAATATTTTACAGAAAAGTGGTTTGATTTGTTTTTATAAGAATTTTTCTGCATGGTTAATCTATCATTTTAAATAAAACTACTTTCCAAATTATATTAATGAGATTCACATTAAACTGTGTTTGTAGCACTAAAATGATGCAATTTCTCACCATCTTAAAAACTGAAATGGTATTTATTAAAGGCTGTAAGTATTTTTAGGAGCTTACATTTTTCAATTAGTTCTAGAATAGAACTTAAAAAAAAATCACATCTTCCATTCCAATCCTTTGGTTTTAGGAGCAAGACTCAGAAAGATTAAGTAATTTGCCTATCATAGTTTGTTAGTCCACAGAGGAAACAAAAATGAGAACTGGATATCTACATTTTCAGTACTTAGGTATATACCTCAAACCATGAAAATATGCAAACATGGTGTTTAGATAAATAATCTTCTCATAAAAAAGTCACTTGATATTATCAAATTTATAGAAATCCAATTAAACACTTGTATATAATTTTTTTTAAAAAAGCAGAGAGACAGGGAGAGACTTTCCTCTGCTGGTTCACTGCCCTGATCCTTGCAACATCTGGGGCTTGGCCATGATGAAGCCAAGATCCAGAAACTCAATCCAAGTTTGCCTAGTGAGTGGCAGGGAATCAAGTATTGGAGCCATCACCTGCTGCCTCCTGGGGTGTGCATTAACAGGAAGTTAGAACTCATAGCATAACTAGGACAGGAATCCATATGGGATATGGGCATCTCAAACAGAGATACAAACACTGCACCTAATGCCCACTCCATATGTAATGTGTTGATAAGTAAGCTGAAGATGGAATAAATCAGATTTGTAGCAATATTTTAATCACCTAGAAACAAAGCTAAGTCTGAAAGTATTCATTGGCATTTTGAAATTATTCTCAAATAAGAAAGCTATAATTGAGTTAATGCATTCATTATTCATAGAATCATATCCTTGGTAATTTCCTGCTTGGAAAACAATGTCTTTAAAGTATTAAATGCAGGGCCTGCACTATGGTACAGCTGGTAAAGCTGCCACCTGCATTGCCGGCATCCCATATGGGTGCTGGTTCAAGTCCTGGCTGTTGCACTTCCGATCCACCTCTCTGCTATGGCCTGGAAAATCAGTAGAAGATGGCCCAAGTCCTTGGGCCCCTGCACCAGTGTGGGAGACCCGGAAGAAGCTCCTGGCTCCTGGCTTCAGATTGGCACAGCTCTGGCAGTTGTGGTCATTTGGGGAGTGAACCAGCTGATGGAAGACCTGCCTCTCTCTGATCTCCTTCTCACTCTGTGTAACTCTGACTTTCAAGTAAATAAATAAATATTTTTTTAAAAGTATAAAATGTAAATGTTATTTCCGTATATTTTCATTCTCTCATAAATGATAAACTCTATCATTATTGGAATGTCCTATTAACTATATCGTATGCATTAACTATATATGCATACATGTGATATAATACAAACTGATAACACATAAGGAAGAACATATGACCACATCTTTTATGCTTTAATAAGTTTACTTAATTGGCCTGTTCATGATCTTTTGTGAACAGAGAATACTTTGATCATCACCGATGTATTTGCATAATATTCCATTAATTATCCATGTGGATGAGATGGAATGCTAGGGTTTTCAGAAGTAGATGCACTTTGATGAAAATATCAATGATACTCAAAAAGTATTGGTTATTATTTACTAATAAACAAAAACTGATCTGAACAAAGGCTTCTATATGTCACTGATTCTACACGTAGTCCCATTGTATGAAGTATTTTAATAAAAAAGTTAATGAAGATGTAAATGGCAAACATTTTAAAATGCATTCATTATTATGGCAGATGACAGAAAAAACATTTCAATTTTAAGGCCTGGGATCAATAAATCAAAAACCAAGATGAAATTTAACAGGAATGACTGCAAAATCTGTTGTGTGACATCAATAAATTATTATTTGCAGAATGGAATGCATAAACTTAGCACAATATATAAGAAAATCACCCAGGTTTTCAATAAACCACCAATTTATAAGCTATTAATTCAATGCAGTTACCTAAAAATGCTAATACACTTACAGGTTTTAAATGAAATTATTGATTCTAAATAAAAGCATTTTAATTTCTCAATTTAAATATCTTGAGGATCAGGCAGAAAATATGAATGAAAAAACAGGCATAGGATAATAGAATTTGGTGAGACTGGAGTGACTGGAGAAGACATGATCTGGGTCAAGGGTGGGTTTTGTTTCTGTTTTCTTTTTTCAGGTAAACACTGTGCTGCCCAAAGAACACTTGTGTCCAGGATGAAACTGATCTGGAATCTGAATTTTTAGATCAGGCCACCATCCTCTTTACACAGATAAAATCAAGACTTAGACTAAGATACCACAATAGAAGAAAAACATGGATAAAACTATATTCAAAAGATATTTGAAACCATATTGAAGGGTATGAAGACATAATAAAGAATGGTTGAGGGAATTCAGAATTCCTAGGCTAACAGAAAATTCAAAAAAGAGATGCTTGTTATTCTCCTATAGTTGATGTATTCATCATATAAAAAAGCAAACAATTACCCAAGTCAGAATGAGAGTCAATGAATGAGAATAATTAGGTGGCCAATTTTAACTTTATAAGAACTTTCAAAAGTGTTATCAATAAAAACTGTCATGAAATGGAACTGAATGTTAAGGAAACTGATAAGATTTTAGGTTTATCTGGTTAACACAATAAATCTAATATTTCTAATATGAGCAGTATGGGGGAGTAACTTATAATTAAACCCCTGTGTTTGTTCAATGATAACAAGGTCCTAATAGAGCAATCAACATGTGCTGGAAGCAATTTATCTACACTGTGAGAAGTAACTTCCAAAATGCTGTAATTAAGCTTCTTGATCTAACCCCAAGAACAGATATAAAAAATATGGCATTTTAAGTGTGTGTACATTTAAGCAATTGAAAGATGTATGTGATTATGAAAAAAGTTGGTTCTGCTGCCTATTTTAATTGAAAAGACTGTACGGTTTCTTTTCATTATAAACTAATTTTTGGCACAGCACTGTTGTTTTTAGAAAATAGGCATACTACTGGACCATTTGCATTGGTTTTCCCAAAACAGGTTCACCACTGTGCTCTCTAACTACTTAGCATTTGCTTTAGTGCTTATCTCTGCATGTGCCACTGCCAGGCTGCCAGATGGCACTTCAATATAGAAACTATGACTTTGGTGAGGTTGGGGGTGGGGTAGGTAAATGATTGAATATGATTTTAAAATAAGCAAATGGTGCTGGTGCTGTGGCATAGCAAGGAAAGCCGCCGCCTGCAGTGCCAGCATCCCATTTTGCTGGTTCTAGTCCCAGCTGCTCCTCTTCCGATCCAGCTCTCTGCTCTGGCCTGGGAAAGCAGTAGAAGATGGCCCAAGAAGTTGGGCCCCTTCACCCATGTGGGAGACCTGGAAGAAGCTCCTGGCTCCAGGCTTCAGATCAGCATAGCTCTGACCATTGCGGCCATCTGCGGAATGAACCAGAGGATGGAAGACCTCTCTCTCTCCCTCTCTCTGTTTCTGCTTCTCTGTGACCCTGCCTTTAAATAAATAAATAAATCTTTAAAATAAATAAATAAATAAGCAAATGACCAAAAGCCTTGGCATTCAGAGTAAGTAGCATAAAAGGTAAAAATGTTTTGAAAAGTCAGACAGTAGCAAGGAAATTACCACCAATGGCTATTCAACCTGATAAATCCATAGATTTATTAATATGAATTGCTTTGTCAAAGCCCACAGACTTTCTCCATTTTTACTCTCAACTATCATTTTAAATCTACATGTGGAAAGTGTAACTGTATCACGAAATAAAATTTAAAGACCCTGCTTTAAATCTTTCTGATAAAAAAAATCAGTTATTTCATCATTAAGCCTTGACTTCAACATGAAAGGATTTAACTTCAGTCTATGTTCTTTTTGCTTTTTGTAAAGTTCTAGTAAAAAAAGTATTGGAGCAAAATCATACATTGGACAATGACTTTACATATACAGTGAAGAAAAGATTGTTTCCCATTTATAATAAGCTAGCCACATTAAAATGCAATGTGACAGGAGCCAGTGTTGTGACACAGCAGGTGAAGCCGCCACCTGTGACGCGAATACCAGTACCCCATATGAACACTGGGTTTGAATCTTGGCTGCTTCACTTCTTATCCAGCTTCCGGCTAATGTGCCTGGGAAAGCAGCAGACGTAGTTTAACTCCTTGGGTTCCTGCCACTCGCATGGGAGGCCTGAATGAAGCTCCTATCTCCATGATTCAGCCTGGCCCAGCCTCAACCACTGGGTACATTAGGGAAGTGGATGAACTCTCTCTCTCTCTGTATCTCCTCCTCTCTTTGTGTTTCTGTCTTTCAAATAAATAAAACAATCTTTAAAAAATAGAAATATAATGCAATATGACAGTCATTTTAATGATTAGTGTATTTAATTTTCTGTATGCCTCAATTTTTTGTTTAAATTTTATTTTAATAGTAATATGTAAGATTAAATTCTAGCCTTTTTTTTAAAAAAAATGTGTCTACTGTGCTAAAATGTACTCAAGTTTAGATTTTACTTAGGAAGCCAGAGATCATCATGTCCTGGTTTTCCCCTTCAAGGTCCATACAAAGGGGTTCATTGAGGCAATAGTAGTTGGTTTGTATTTCCTAGACAATTGCTTGAATTCTCCTGGTTGCTTTTGTGTTTGTTGGTTTGTTTAAAAGAGTTATTTATTTACTTATTTATTTGGAAGACAGAGGAACACAGAGAGTAGGAGAGGCAAAGAGAAAGAAACCTTCCATCTGCTGGTTAACTTCCCAGATTATTACAACAGCCAGGGGTAAGCCAGGCTGTAGTCAGGAGCCAGGAGCTCTATCTGGGTTTCACATAGGGGTGGCAGGGGCCAAAATACTTGGGGTCATCATCCACTACCTTCCCAGAAACACCAACAGGACGCTGGGTTGGAAGCAGAGGAGTTGGAACTTGAACTAGCACTCTGATATGAAACATGGCAATTATCAGCTGCAGTTTAACCCACTGTGCCACAATGCAAGCCCCTCAAATTTTCTTTTACATAACAAAAGTCTTACTATAGAACTCCCAAAAATTTTCAACAATATTTATATTTAGCTGACATTTAAATGATTGCACAATCCTAGTCCTTTCTCTACAGAGCCCTGGGACTGTTTATTACCATAGCAACTGCTGCATAACATCCAACACAGATAGGCAGAGATGATTCTTTTACCTAAACCCAAGAACAGAGAATTGGACACTAAATTATCTAAAGTACCAATACAATACATTCTGAATTCATCTCTCTGAAGCATCTAAACAAGAGATTTTAAAGGATTTTGAAGTGAGAAACAAATCCTAAATTATGTCTGTACTGTTTTCATCTTTCTGGTGGATTGACTGTCCTAGTGCTGTGCCAGTGTTGAAAAATGGACATTGACAGAAAATATCCTGAAATCTAGTTGGAGTCAAATTACTAACCTGTATATGGCAAAGCAGTTTGTTAAAGTACACAGCTGAATGGTTAAAGGGCTCAGTGACATTAGTAGAGAATGGCTGTGGAAAAGAGAATGACAAAATCCCCCCTTCACCCTGGGAAAAGCTACCACTTTGCACAATAATCAGGCTTCAGCAAGCCACACAGACCCCACTGCATTGCAGCCTCCAAAAACACAATTCAGTATGATCTCCTCTACATGTCTTTATTTCTCTACTGCTTTGAAGCTTGAGATCTACTGAATGAAAAGCGCTGTCCTTACACTGAGCAATCGTTTTTAAAGTCAAGAATGCAAAGTCTTCTAAAATGTGGACCTTTCCTGCACTGTTCGTCTGTCTAGAATCAGCTGAAATGAGGGAATGCAGGCTGTCTCCAGGTAGCTTAGGCTAAATGCGTTCCTGAAGTCTTTAGGAAGTCAATGATTCATCAGATGTTCTGTGAAATGGTGAGAAAAATTAAAATGTCAGAGAAAGAAAAGCTGCCAACGAGAGTGGAAATGATTTCAACTTGTTCTGGATCATCTCAGGAAGGCTGGGCCATGTAAGAGCTGTCAGCTGCCTACACCATTCTGCCATCATTAAAGCAGAGAGACATTGGTAATGCATGTGACTGACTGTGCAAGGGTGACTTACAAGACATGCATACCATGGTATTTATTGATTACTTATTCACACTTAGCATTTACTCAGAACCTACTTTTTTAGAAACTATTTGAACACTTTAGCAAGGGCGAGAGGTCTATAAAGAGTCTACTTTGAGAAGAATAACCTTCTCCATATATAGAATACATATGGCGACACTCACTTCATTTCCAAAGGATTTTAAAGATGCATATGGGCATGTGCTGATATATAGAGAGCTATACAGAAATAGCAGACACAGGTAATTATGGAAGAGAAATCATTATCAGTGCCAGAAATAATAACATAAGGAAAGAGAATCACCATGAATTAGAAAAACCTGTTCTATGCAGCATATCAATAAAGAGATCATGATGTACTGTTGGAATAACTGAGAGGAAAATGCGATTATAAGGAAAGCATTACACATATAGGTATGTATTCATATGGCCAGAACATTTTTACTTTAATTAATTGCAATAATATTCAATATACATTAATATATATAGGATATTTTAATACCAGAGTGAAGTGAAAAAATTGCTGCTTATGAAAGGATGATGTCAATTACTTTCATTCTCTGGCATTTTAATTGTGATATACCACATACATAGGGAAAATTTCAAAGTTGCCCTTTCACTCTGGAAAGCAACAGCTATACTAATACTAGTTTACTAGCTATCATCTATACTGTTTCTGACATCTGTAAAAGTCTATGATGCTGGGTAGCCATAGTATAGTTTAATAGATTATTATCAGAATAAATTTGTCTTCAGCAAATGGAATAACTAAATGAGAAGGGGCCAACTTTATTTTGGCAATGGTTTAGAATTTACCATTCTAACAAAAGTATAATTAAAGAGGAGCTTTTATGCAAAGGATACCCTGTGTCCCTCACAGAAAGAACCAGAGGATACACACAGATTTCAGGAGTGGGCAGCTGGCGTGGTGGTTAAGACATCAGTTAACACACCCACATGCCACATTCCAGTGCCTGGGATGCATATCTGCCTCCAGGTCCTGATTCCAAGTTCCTGTTAGTTAAGACATTGGAGACAGCAGGTGATGACTCATGTTGGTGGGTCCCTGCCACCCTGTGGGAGCCCCCACTTCTCAGTTTCAGCGTGGCCTAATTCCTGCAGGCCATTGCAGGTATTTGGGGAACGTATCTGTGAATTGGAGAACTCTCTCCACAACTGCCACATCCCCACCCCTCTATCTGTTGCTCTTTCTCTCAAAACAACACCACATAGGAAGAAAGAAAGAAAGAAAGAAAGAAAGAAAGAAAGAAAGAAAGAAAGAAAGAAAGAAAGAAAGAAAGAAAGAAAGAAAGAAAGAAAGAAAGAAAGGTTATAGTGTGGGGGATTTGGTCTAGGAATCAAGAGGTGCTTCTTAGCTACAAGATAATAGTTGCATTCCATGGATGGATAAGCCCAGAATAGGTTTATATACAAAAGTTATTTCCTATCTTAAAACATCTAAGTATATAGGCATGTAAGTCATATTGGTACTATCACATAATTTTCTACACAAAATGATGTAATTCAAGACCTGTACTATTATTGAGAAGAAATAAAAATGTAAAACTCTAAAAATAGTGATTTATAACTGAAAGCCTAATTCCTTATTATAAAGGTATGCTATATTGGCTCTAGAATGATTATCAGCAACCCCAACAATGTCACTCTTGATCACTCACTCTGGGTTCCAGAGGCAGGAACTCACAGAAAACAAGATCTAAGCACTTTCATCGTTTCTCCTGGAGGTTATACCACTGTACTCCATTTACTCACCCTTTCCAGAACAAAGTAAACAGTTCATCCATGTTCAATGTATGGATTATCACTGATGATTTGAAATTGGAAAATGTACAGCTTAATTTGGACTTCTAAAACTATTATATACTCATTGACTTTTTAAAGTAGTATTAAGATAACCTTGTTAGGGCCAGTTCTGTGGTGTAGTGGGTAAAGCCACCAACTGCAGTGCCGGCAACCCATATGGGTGCCAGTTCAAGACCTGGCTGCTCCACTTCCCATCCAGCTCTCTACTATGGCCTGGGAAAGCAGTAGACGATGGCCCAAGAAGTTGGGCCCCCTACACCCATGTGGGAGACCTGGAAGAAACTCCTGGCCCCTGGCTTCAGATAGGCACAGTTCCAGCCATTGAGGCCATCTGGGGAGTGAACCAGCAGATGGAAGACCTCTCTCTCTGTGCCTCTGCCTCTCTGTAATTCTTCCTTTTAAATAAATCTTTTTAAAAAAGAGAAACTTTTTACTATTAAAATATTTACCTGAAATATGAAACTATTTTATGCTTTAACTAATACATAAGCATCACCTCAGTAGAGGGGTCTTTAAAAATTTCATGGAAAATTTACATTTTATTCAATCATTTATTATTCTTTAAAATTTTTAGTTATTAATTTATTTGAAATACAGACAAAAAACAGACCAACAGATTGATAAAATAGAAAGACAGATATCCACTGGTTTAATCACCAAATATCCACAATAATCAAGGGTATGCCAAGCCAAAACCAGAAGCTAGGAAATTAATCTGCTTTCATGTGGATAGCAAGGATACAATGACTTGAACCATCACCTGTTGCTTCCCAGGGTGTCCATTAGCAGGAAACTGGATTACGGAGCCTTATCCAAGACTTGAACCCTGTGCTCTGATTTACAGTGTGGGCACCTCAACAGGTCACATGCCCTCTCCTGCATTATCTTTTAACTCTATTTTCCATGAATTGTTTGCAGTACCCCCTTACAAAGCAAGTTCCTATAAAGTAGATGAAATACTCATCTTAAAATGTGATACAAGGCACGGCACTGTGACATAGTAGGTAAAACCACCACCTGCAGTGCCGGCATCCCATATAGTTGGCAGTTCGAGTCTTGACTGTTCCAATTCTGATCCAGCTCTTTGCTGGTGCATTTGGAAGGCAGCAGAGGATGGTCCAAATGGCTGGGCCCCTGCACCCACATGAGAGACCTGGAAGAAGCTCCTGGCTCCTGGCTCCGGAACCGCCCAGTCTGGTTGTTACGGCCATTTTGGGGGTGAACCAGCAGATGGAAGACTTACCTCTCTCTCTCTCTCTCTCTGCCTCTCTGCCTTTCAAATAAATAAATAAATCTTCTTTTAAAAAACGTGATACAAATTGTTTTCATATCAACAAGGATAGGACCAGTGTCAAGGATGGGACCAGTGTTGTGACACAGAGAGTTAAGCTGTTAAGCTGTAACTTGTGATGCCTACAGCCCATAATGCTCCATATATTTTTTTAAAAAAATATTTGAAAGGCAGAGTTAAAGAGAGACATAGGCAGAAAGAAAAAGAGAGAGAGGTCCACTGGTTCACTCCCCAGATGGCCACACAATGGCCAGAGCTGAGCCATTCCAAAGCCAGGAGCCAGGAGTTCCTTCTGGGTCTCCCTCACAGGTGCATGGGCCCAAGGACTTGGGCCATCTTCAACTGCTTCCCAGGCCATAACAGAGAGCTGAATCAGAAGTGGAGTAGCCAGGACTCAAACCGGTACCCATATGAGTAGCTGGCACTCTGCAGGCAGCAGCTTTAACCGCTAAGCCACAGCGCCCTGCTCCATTTCTGATCCAGCTCCATGTTAATGCACCAGGGAAAGTAGCAGATGTTGGTCCAGGTACTGGGAGCCCTGCCACCCATAAGAGAGACCCAGTTGAAGTTCCAGGCTCCTGGCCTCAGCTTGGCCCTGCCTCATCTTTTGCAGCCATTTGGAAGCGTGAACTCAAGGACGAAAGTTTCTCTCCCTCTATCTTTCCTGCTCTCTCTCTCTCACTCTCACTCCACTTTTCCAATAAGTAAATCTTTCTTTGAACAAAGATATTACTTTCATGAAACTGAGACAAAACATTGGGAATTCAAAATTCTTGATTCCATTTTAGAACTGATCGTTTATCTCTAACTGGTCTTATATTATTTTGACTTGTTCAGCTACTTCGTTTAGACAATGATCTAACTTCTCAAATCATTTCTTTGATGCAAAATCTAAAACTCTTAGTGTGATGAAAATGGAAGGTGAACTTGATAATTTTTTTTCAGCGATAGCGGAAAAGGGAACAAAAATACAAGTAATGAAAGACTTAGTAGTAGCAGAGTATAAAGAAAAGATATGAAAAAAATTGAATTAAGTCACGTTATGAGACATGAATGTTAGAACTTTAAACATTAGCAAATAGCAAACTTTTCTTCTTCCAGGTGTAATTAGCTACTGAATCTTGGGAATGAAAATAAGCACAACAGATGGCCAGTGAACAAGGCTTACAGTGCATGTCTTCAGTCTGGCTTCAGCCCACTGCATTTATATCCCTTTTCCTGGTCAGCTGAGCCCATGATAATCTCCCAGCTTTCACCCTGTCCTGAATCTACCTTACACAGAAGCCCTGAAAGTCCCCACTGCTAAAGTGTAGTTGAGCAACCAGATGGCCCCAAGCTGTGTGATGAATCTTAATTTTAGGAATAGAATCAAGAAGAGTTCCCTTTGTAGTACTTTCTACCAGAAACTTTTAAATTCATAGTGCAGCTAACAGAGTGCCAAATTTAAGGAAAATATGTTGCTGACAATTAAATATGTATTGCTCTTAAAATGTTTCTGGCATTTATATAGCATTTTGTGAATATAAATATTTGTTCAAAGAAAACCCATTATTTCAACTTTCCTATACTAATGCAATAAACTCTCCATGAAACGGTATCAGACTTGATAGATACAATTGTACAGTCATAACAACCTAAGGAAATTTATGGTCTGCTAGGGTTTGAATCAGTTCAATTCTCCCCAAAGATTCACAGATTAAAGGCTTTCCACGTGGTGGTGGTTACTGGGAGTTCTGCAAGCTTTAGGAGTTGGGGTCCAGTGGGAGGTCCTTAGGGCCTCAGGGATACGTGTAGCTCTTGTGTGGACACTCCAGTTCTCATGACAGGATTGCTATAAAGCCTGGGTTTGAGCTCATCCAGTCTCCTTCTGCTTCCTGTCTCCAGGTCGTCCTTCTGCATTGCACTCTGTCATCTGCCATGAGGCTTTCGCCAGAGCCTGCTACACCATGCCATTGGAACTGTCAGTCTCTACAATTCTGATCTCAATAAACCTTTCTTTCCTTCTTGAGTGGGTTGTGTCAGGTAGTTCACTGCAGTACTAAAAAGCTAACTAACACAGTGTCAGTGTCAGTGTCAAAAATAAGATAGTCCTCATTATACCATCGCGGCACTAAATCATCAAATTAATAATACAGGTAACAGAACGGCTTAAAATTCTTCATGAACTAGCAGCACTTTTTTAAATTTAATCTTACTTGAGGAAATAAACCTCTTGTTCATATAACTGGGCAACTTAAAACCATGCCTTATGTGTATTTCTACTAAAGTATTAATATGACAAGCTCCCATTCTCTTTCATGCTGTGAGCTGTTTATGTTATTATGCCTGTACTGGCACAAAGGGAACAAACTGTGTGGCTTTTGAGTATTTTTGAGCCCATTCTCCTCTTTTGTTAAATAAGAAGAGGTTACCTACCTCTAGGTTATATGCACTGAGTCCTAGCCAGTGTCATTTTATCAATAGGTCCTCTTTTAGATACATCGAGAATTGAAAGCACCTGATGGAGCTTTGAGCATTACTGACACTTTAGTATTTTTTTTTTTTTGACAGGCAGAGTTAGACAGTGAGAGAGAGAGAGGCAGAGAGAAAGGTCTTCCTTTTCCATTGGTTCATCCCCCAATGGCCACTGCAGCCGGTGCACCATGCTGATCCAAAGCCAGGGGCAGGTGCTTTCTCCCAGTCTCCCATGTGGGTGCAGGGCCCAAGGACTTGGGCCATCCTCCACTGAACTCCCGGGCCACAGCAGAGAGCTGGCCTGGAAGAGGGGCAACCAGGACAGAATCCGGCGCTCCAACCAGGACTAGAACCCGGTGTGCCGGTGCCACAGGCGGAGGATTAGCCTATTGAGCTGTGGCTCCGGCCGACACTTTAGTATTGCTATATAAAATAGACTTGAGCACAAATAGAGCAGAGAAGCAATGAAACAAACCCAGAGAACTTGTGTACAAAATGACAACATTAAACAGTGCATGGGAAGAGCCCTGGTTAGGAGTAGATCTTGACACACTTACTAGATGCCCAAATTATTTGAACTTCAGCTTAATAATGTGTAGAAGGCAAACACAAATCATTGCTCTGAATCTGAATGATTCAAAGAAACTGTTTTGGAAGCTTTGTCAATAGACGTCATCAGTATGCAGAAAAGCCCAATGTAATTTTTCTTTTACTCTAGAGACAGTAAGCGTCATAACTTAACAGAACCCCCCCCCCTCCCCAATGGCATTTCAGCTCCATGGCCTTCACCTTGTCCACTGGGGAATTTCAGTACACTAATCCTGTAATCCCGGCATCTTGTTGATTCAGACACAAGTTTCTGTGATGATTGAGTTCAGATACACTGAAAAGCTCTGGAAAGGAGTTGCACTATTGTAGCTCACACAAGACAATGCCTGCAACTCTCAATAGATAATTACTTAAGGGAAAACAGCGACAAGAACCAATGATGATCATCAACGTAAGTGGTAGATTCCTTCGTCATTCAGAGATCCCATCCACATCAGCAGGGATTTTATGGACCGAACGGGACTTGGTTCCCCAAACTCATGCCAATGTTTAAACCACAAAGTCTCATGTTAACAGTTAATAGATTAATGCTAGTGGTTGATGGATTAGGATGGAGACTTGGTCTAATTATGGTGGCTAGAGGTGGATCCAGGGCCAGGGCTTTAAGTCAGTGGGAATTTGCCTTTGGAAGGAAATCCTTGCAAGATACTTGGTTATGTAAGCTGAGTTCTGCCTAGCTTCTCTCTCTGCATCTTGGGCTGCCATAGGATCTTTCCCCAGCACAGGCTCCACCACAGCCAGCTTTCATCTGATAGCACACTAATGGGGCCACCTAATCTTGAACTGTAAACCTGGAAACTGTAATCAAAATAAATTCTTGCCTTCTTAGAGCTTTCACTGAGGAAAACTAGTTAAAGTAATGACTTAGTTAAATTAATGCAAATTAGTTAAAGTAATGAAAAGCTACAAACATAAGGGAGAATTTCATTTTTCTAAATAAGCTTAAAAGCATGCCATGTCAGGTACAAAAACTAAAAGTGCTTGAAAATAAACTTCTGAGTGAGATACATGCAATATGCAAAATTATTTTAATAACTCCAAAGTTACAATGAAGCTAAAGCCCTGCATTACATCAAAAGTATTCATATAACTATTATATATATATATATATGCCCAAAAGTGATAATAGTCATTAGTAGAAAATTTGTATATAACATCACATGTAGACCTGCACTAGAGTTAAAAAAAAAAACCTATTGATAGACCACAGCTTCATGGTAATTAAGGTTCCTAACCAAACTACAAAAGTCCTGTTTATTTATTCATTTTAATAGAAAAAAGCCCTTCTATAGAAATATTAGTAAAATTAAATAAAATAATGTTGACATCAGACCTATGTATGAACTTATCCTAAAACAGAAAACACAAAGCTACAAACTAAAAGAAAAAAAACTTAACCTAAATCCAATGGACACATCATACTTATGCTACGTATTTTAAAACTTAGGAAGCTGAAGGCTTTCTCAAGACTTTCCTTGTAGGATCTGCACAAAAATTCAGAATTTTCATGTATGAACAGATTTGTTTCTTGACATAGATGTTCTTGACATACGTAATTCGTGGTTTGAATGTAGGCATTTCAAACTATGTGAAATCAATGCAGTCATTTAATTAAAACCAAAGACAACATACTTTCATTTTAAAAAGCAATAATAATTGAAATATATTTCAATGTTGTTTGAAAAGGACAATCAATTTTAATAAAACAGAGGTTTCTTTGCAACACTGTGGTTTTTCTCCTGAGGATTTCAGAATCAGAAATTATAGGTAGAGTTAAGGATAGGGACAGGGAACGGTCAGCAACAATGACAGGTTCTAGAACAGACATAGACATTTTGTTAGAGAGGAGATGGAGTAAACCATACAGCAGCTTTGTGCAGACCATGAAAATGGCGGCAATGTTTAACCAGTTAAATGTTAGGAAAAAAAACAGGAAGCTGCATAGCAGAATCTCTTACCCTGAAAAACTCTTTAGTGGAGCCAGAGTCTAATGTTCCATAAGCAATTTCTGTTTGCTTAGAAAGATCCTCAGCACTTTCGATGGGAGACACCATCCTCTCTACAGTCAGGAAGGCAGCTAAGTTAGCCGTGTAGGAGGAGATTATGATCAGGGTAAAGAACCACCACACACCTCCAACAATGCGCCCAGAGAGGGATCTAATAACAAGTATGAAATGGATTTGTAAAGTGAAATGAATGACCTAATAAAAAAAAACAAGTTAGCAGTAATATGCAAATATTGACTTGTTAGGGCATATTTAATTTAAAATTTTTCAATATATGTGCTAGTTAATGAAACTGGAAATTATTAAACATTTTTAACATGGAGACAGATTAGCTAGAATTGAAGACACATCTAGATGCCAAAATTTCAGACTCCTGGGATTCTTTTAAAGTTATAATACCCAAACAGTTAGGAAATGAAATTCCATAATGAAGCAACTTCAAGAATGCACAAATAAAATATTCAACCCTCATACTACTTTATCCACCCATGACATAAGAAATGTGAAAAAAGATCACCAGCAAGACTCCTAAAATATTTTCAAACAAAATCAAATATTAAAACAAAAAGACTGTGGACTGCAAATGTAGCTTTAAATGCCAAGGGAACTCTCCCTTTAATTCAGTCAATGAAGTTTCAAAACTCTCAGAAAGAACCAATAATTTCATTTTTGTGTGTGTGCATGCAGATAAATAGGTTTTAAATAAAATATAGGAGAGGAAACAGAAGAAAAATGACACCACAAAGATATGACCCAAAATATAATTCTTAATGAGTAAGAAAGAGATGCCTTCAGCGAATGAACTGCCATGACCCTGTTCCTTTGTGTCTCCTGCTTAGGAAAAAAAGAAAGCCCAAAGAAAATAAATTAGATATATAAATGTTTATCCAGACATAATTCCTACCAGTACTTCTATTACAAATTACTACATACAATACTTTGCAGATACTAAATAGATTTCTAGTAATTCACTTTAAGCTCTGAAGTAGGTAAATATAGAAATGTAGATCAAGTTATATATATTTATTCTAATATTTTGAAATATGTAGTGTAATTCTATGCATAATAATTTGAATAATATTAACAAACCTATAAACTATTTCCTACACAAACAACTCCATTATGTATGTCTCGATTTGCTACAGTGAAGAAGTAACATCTCCAAAAATATAAATCAAGAAAATTTGGCAATATATGACCTAAACTGATGTTCCTCATAATTAACAATAAGAAAAAACACCATTGATTAAAAAGTATTATGTCAAATTATTGACCAATGTTTATACAACAAGCCAAAAAACAACAAACTCAAAAAACAGCAGTTGCTAAATATACTGAGAGAAGAGAGAGAGAGACTTTAATGTAAACCAAATCTAATATAATAACATTTATCACCAAATATCAAGGAGATGCTAAGAATTAAGTAGGTATGAAATGATAGAAAATGTTACATACATCTCACTTGTATTCTGAAAAAAATTTTCACATATATTTTTCTATTAGAAAATCCCTTATAAGGACTCAGCCATTCAGCCACTCTCAAAATATTCACTATTTACCTCATCATAATAGAGGTATAATTATATATGTAAGCTGTGCTTAGGAGGCAAGTCAGTATCTGACTGCTCAAATTTCTTAAAAGTTACTTACATAGTAACCACTTTTGACTCAATGCATGTTAGTTTACAATGTGTTTAGGAATCATAATATACATCTGTTTCAGTTGTAACAATAAAGCCAATTTAAAAATCATAAGTTGTCCTCTATTCCAGTGCTTATTAAATTTAATGGGATTAAATAGGCCAATTGATTTAAAATATACATGATATCTCACAAAGTGTTATGAGTTAGTGAATCAGATAAATCACTCAAAGGTGAAACATACTTAAGGGATTTATTATTTACTTTTATATGTTTTTCAACTATCCTTTCATGCTTCTGAAAGAGTTCCTGAGAATCCTAGCAGAGCAACAAATTTAGTTTTATTTTATGGTGACAAAAAATGACTTCTATAATTAAAGCCATACCTTTCAACCCGGAATAAATAAATGTGTATATACTATCATTTCTTTTAATCCCTATTAACAATTATTTAAAATTGTTATACATTTTTATATTCATTTGAGTCCTTTAGAGATATTTAGGAAAGAAACAGAAGCAAGTAGAAGAATTAAATAAACAGTCTTTGTGACATATTTCTTTCATAATTTCTGTGGTCTTAATCTTTAGAAAACTATTTTATAGTTGAAGACAGTGTAAAACTTAATTTCAAGAAAATGACCAAGTCAATTTATTCAATAATTCTAGACTGTAATTTCAGTGTATTAGCAGTAGTGTACATTTCTGTATTAGATTTTACTCGCAAAGTGATGATAAATGTTTTTAAATTTTTAAAAGTCATGGCTAAAGTGACCTTTACACTTATAGTTTTAAAGGTAATAAACTGTTTTTCTCTTATTGATTACCTATCATTGAATCACAAGAAATTATAGTTTGGTTCATATAAAAAGATCATTAAATTTGCCAATGCTCTGTGTCAGGTTCAATTTTTACATGCACATGTAGCATCAAGGGAAAGAATATGTATCTCTTTTTAAATAAAATGAATTTTGCTCACATATATTCTGAGGCAAAAAGATATCAATCAATAAAAAGGAAAAATATGCTATCTAAAATCTGTTTATCTCACCAGGAAAAAAAAAATACACTACCTATGAAATTGTAGTACTTCATGACTCATGAATGAAATCAAAAGCAAAGAAAAAAGACCTTATTTTGAAGCATGTTTGATGAATGTAGGAAAGCATCTATATGTCATGGTAGATTCTTTGATATTATAGGTGGTTAAACATGCCTGGCACTCTAGACCCTACCTGCAAACAGTCTTTGACAAGCACCAAATGTCAAAACAGCTATCTATAGTGCCAGAAACACGAGGAACAGGGCAAAAAGACCCAAAGTTTTTATTTGGGAATCCAGACCAATATATCCTGTGTCTTAATGAACTCTCATACACTTCATATTACTTATTCTAAAGACATTCACAGCTTATACCATCCTAGGATAATTGTACTGCATCTGAGACTTAAGGTAATATGCTATTTCAGCAAAGATGAATCATTTCCTCAGTATTTTATGGATCAAAATGTTATCTGGGACCACAATGTGTTCAGTCCCCCTCCCTTATTAATAGAGGCATATTAAAATGTCTTCAACTTAAAATAGATAAACTAAATACAGAGATGAAACTATGAATCATGTATTTTGTGAGAGCTGAAATAAACATACACAATTACATGACATGCCAAGTAAATTTCACTGGCAAGTGTCTAGTTCAAATGTCATTCCCATAGAAAAGCTACAGGAGATGTGATGGAACCAAGATGTTTAAGATATACATAATTTATAAAATAGCAAATTTTAAAACTCACCACCAGTACAACTACCTACTACTAGAGATTAAGCCATTGAAAGTCTATCTGTAAGATGTATTTAATTCATCTCTAATTGTGCTGATATTAAAAATATCAGAAAACAAGAAAGTTTTGAGCTCATATAGTTTTCTTCTAAAATTAATGTCTTGTTATTCCCAAAAGTTCTCAAAACTAAAATATAATGAAATTATATCTGAAAAGGCACTTCCTTTATGAGATAATAATATGTATCCCTAAGAATCAAAGAAAGGTAATCAAGCCCAAATTAAAATATGCCAGTAGACATCATAATTTTGTCTTTAAATGCTAAATAATTATACCAGGAAGAGCATTATTTATTCCTCTGAAGGGCCACATGTGCTGATTACTCTTATTCATATATGTAACATGAGAAAACAATCTAGGCTTTGTGACATTTATTATATTTAGGTATTCTAGTGCAGGTATTAACATATACTGATAACAGAGGTATAGGAGGTTTTCCATGATATGGATATAATATCATCCAAAATGGCACAGCCATTTGTAATGACTCATTAGTTCCATCCATGTATTTCTAGATCTTGAAAAATGTTAACATACATTCCTTTTAATCCAGCAACCTAACTTTAAAAAATAAATTTCATAATGTTTCTTTCATATCAGTTCCATGAGCTAATGATGGGAAAATAGAAGAGATGAGATGTGTGCCAATGAAGTGTTGTATAGCAAGTTGCTGCTTTTGTAGTTAATAAATAATGTTGCCCATTTTCCCATATACAGGTCTGTGGATCAGCACACAGATGACTGTAAAATGAGAATATGCAGCAAAAACACGGTACCCCTCCAAGAAGGCATGGAATGATAGGAACCTTATGCATTTTATAGCCTCTCCATGGTGTGTATAATTTCACCAGGGAAATATATGATCAACATTCGAAGAACATTGCTCAAATATTTCACAGACTTATGCCGACAGGAAGAGTATGTCCTGTAAGAGTTTTAAACTATTTGGACAAGGAGTCGGCAGCTGGTTACCTTTTTAGAGTGAATTCATAAACACCATGAATATCCACTTGAGACCTAAAATGCACAAAGTTGAAGCAAGTGAGTAACCAACCTTGGCGAAATATCGCATCCTTGCTGCATAAAGGCACCCAAGGAAAACCAGAGACTATTAAAAATCCCAAATTCATTAGTTGATTCACTACTTTGTGTTTCTCTTCCATCTTCAAATTCCTCAGTGTGCCACTCGTAGGGGCTAAATCTGCTGACCAGGAATAAAACTACACTGACCCCAATGTAGGCAAAAACAATGCACATCCAGATCTCATAGGCTAAAGGATCAAGAAATGAAAACACTCCTGGTTTGGACTTCTGAGGCTTCTTGATCATGATAGATATCCCGAGGCTCATAAAGGGCTTTGAAAAGTCAATCACCTCTTCTCTCACAAGGGTAATAGTTAATGGAGCAATTGCAATGTCAGCTTTCTGCAAGGGAAACAAAGGAAAGTAATAGTATACGGAGTCACGTTCAGAAAGGAATCATGGTTACATCATTGGGTCAAAGGGGAAATAAAGAAAATCAGAGAAACGGGGATGGTTATTTCCTTGGTAGAGTCCCAGTAAAGAACAAATGAAAAGTGATTCGTTACCCAAATTTCCCTCCTCTTTATAAATACATGCTATACCCATTTGCCTTCACTGTCTTATCCATCTATACGTCATCTATGCCTTTGCACCCTTTGCAAAATACATATAGGCCATATGCTTCAAGACAGACGAAATAAATGCTGCCTCAGTTAATTTGCATGGTTACTTCTGACTTCAGCTTCAATCTTCCACATTTTCAAAAGGAATTAGCTATTTCTGGAATAATGCGGGAAAACAACAAGCTGGGACACAAATACTTTGCAGGGATAGGGTGACATTCTACCAACAACAGTTCAAATCACAGACTTTATCTGTGAATAGAGATATACTTACCCCATATACAAGTTCTCCAACCATCCCATTCCAAATTTTCGTGTCTGCATCCCTGGCCCCATACTTGCCATCCCCAACAATTGTCAACTTGTACTTAAACCCACAATGTTTGGCAATTTCTGCAGCCAAATCAACACAGTAGCCCTCATAGCGTTCATTGCCTTCAAGCATTTCATGATTTTTCTTCATCATAACATATGGTGATTCCTATATGCAAAGACAGGAATGAATCAGCTTTAACTGTTTAGCTGTTTCAATTAGGCATTACCACTGAATCAATCTTCTGGCTTAAAATGACCTGGTAACAAGAGACAATGTACAATCTAGACGATAGACAACATTAAAGGAAAATGATTAAGAATAATGCTTTGGAAAAAGGATTCTGAAATACCTACCATTATATTTCACTAAGATAACTTGAGTCTATGTATGCCAGAGTGAAAAATATACTCAAACTACAAACGGTTAGCTTGTCCTCTCACCATGTTTGCAATTACTAGGGCTTGGTGGGGATGACTACTGCTCATCATCTATTTTATTCAACTCTAGATATGACAGACACTTATTCTAGGTTAAGGCTGCATGAACAACCAGAACAAGCTCACAACAAACCCTGTGTCACTTATACCCTAGGATAAGTTAGATTTGGAAATCAGATTCATTCGATGACAAACTGAAATGATCATTGCAGTGATAATCTACTGATTTTGTACCTGCAAGCTTTAAATCTAACTTTGTTTATAAGATAAAATATCCTAAAATAAGGCCACAGGATAGCTAAAGAATAATTCACTCCAGCAAACATAAGAAAGAATAAGCATGAAAAAAGGACTGGACACAGTTCAATATCCTCCATTGGAAAGGGTACCAATATTATTTGAGGCCTTGTTAAGATAGCTTCTCCCAACAACACGAAGGCAAAAAAGAGAAAAAAGAAAAAAAAAAAACCACATGTATCACTAACTTGCATTTCTGAAGAAATTTCCAGGTGCCTACTGATGTTTGCATCTAAATCCCTTATTAGCCATACATATTTTCAGATCAACATCATTAAGATAATGGCTCCCATAAATATACTACCTCACAGCTAAGTAAATAAAACAAAATTGCTTTGCCACAAAATCGTGTCCTGTAGTGAACTCCATTTTCTCCATTTTTTTCACCAATAGCAGATTGTGATGATCCACATTTTTCTTCCATCTATGCACAGCCTCAGTGTTCAAGATCGGGCTCAACATGACCCCTTTCATTAAACACTGCATTTATTTTACAATGGCTGTGTGCCAAATACTGTTTTGAAATTTGGGGTTAAAAGATAGGCAATAAATCATCCTCTTTTTTAAGGGTCCATCTTGTATTACCAAGAAAAAGAAGTAGATGATATTACTAAGCCAGGCAAGCAATGGAAAGATAGACTCCACTGAGAGCCGGAAGGAAGGGAAAGCTCTTGAGGAGCTACGAGAGACCCGCTAGAAGACTTTCCCCCAGTGGATCACCTGTGCATCTGGCAGGGTATGAGTAACCAGTCATGCTAGATTTCAGTGGTGAAGAGGATAGAGACCACTTTGAGTCCTTTTTCGAAAGCATGCATAGTCATTTTAACAAAGTAACAGACGTGGGGTATAAGAGATGATTAAAACCTTGTGAAAACAATGTTGCACTATTATTTACGGTCCTAAAACATAAACCAAAACTTTCCTGGGCAGATAATCTTTTGGAATCAAAAATATGGTTGAACATAGTGCTAAGAAGCTAATTACCAAAATTGTGGTGACCACAACCGTCTTATTCTCCAGCCCAGAGGTGTCGTTTCCTGAGGGAAGTTCAGTGAGCGTGACCACCATTTTGTCTACTTCACTCCAATAGCCAATCTGAAAAACACACAGCAGGGAGGCACATGGGCAAATTGCCTTACTCTTAGCAAAATGTGGAGTGATTTTTCAAACTCACATTCAAACTCAAAATTATGCTTACACGAACTGGACTTCTAAACAGAAATGTGTCTCATACATATGAACATATTAGATGTGCACATATATGTAAATCTATTAGGCATGGAAAGGAACTAGAAAAAAAACAAACAAACAAAACAAAATAATTCTTAAAATTGGCTGGTGGTGGGGCCAATGCTGTGGCGTAGTGGGCTGAGCCTCCACCTGTGTTACTAGCATCCCATATGGGTGCTGGTGCCAGTCTTGGCTGCTCCTCTTCTGATCCATCTCTCCGCTATGGCTTGGGAAAGCAATGGACCAAAGTGTTTGGGCCCCTGCACCCACATGGGAGAACTGGAAGAGGCTCCTGGCTCCTGGCTTCAGATCCACCTAGCCCCGGCTATTGTGGCCATTTGGGGAGTGAACCAAATGTCTTTCCCTCTCTCTGTGACTCTATTTCTCAAATAAATAAATAAAATCTTTTAGGAAAATAGCTTGTATTCTCTGGTTCACCTTTTCATATTCTCTAAGAGGAATCTATTTGAGAGAGATTATAGAGATTATGCAAATAAAATACAAACAATGGCATTTAGCACCAATGCTGAATGGAACAGCTCCTTGGTGCATTTGTATCAGCTATTTTTAGGCTTCAGAACCATCAGCCTTCAGCAATAGTTCTCGTTCACCTCATTACAGTCTTTTTCCACTACACTCTAAAAAATGTACAGCAGTCCTACTTACAGTTATTTCTAAGATTACATTCCAGTGATACTTACCAGAAATGAATAGGTTCGATTTAGAAAATTATTTGAAAACACATCTGTTTCGGGTGCTCTTTCGAGCCTATCTGTGAATGCCCTCTCCAGAACACTTGGGAAGCATGAAGTGACAGGTGAGCTGACTCACCTCTTCTCTCAGACAACAGCCTTTAAGTCACTAAGGATTTACCTTCCTGGGCCCATTAGTTTTGAGCTCCATGATGTTAATTGTATAGTTTATTCTTTTTCCATTCTGGTCAAATTTTATATTTCCTGAAAGACCTTCAACCTGAACCTAATGAAGAAACAGAAAAGAAACAGAGCTGCGATTTCATTTCATCCAAGGTACAAACTGTACAAATTATTCTTTAGGATCAAGTCCATAAAATTATATCAATAAATTTCTTTTCACTTTCAACCTACCTTTGTGTTGTTAGGAAATAACCTTGCCTGTGTGTTAAACATAAGGATTAAAATAAACATGACTAATGTGGTAGGGAAAAATTGATGATCATGTTATATGACATCAACTCTCAGCTCATTTTGAATGACTGACCTGTTTGAGGGCCCTTTCTATTTCCACACCTTGTCCCCAGGGGACTGCTGGGTTTGCCAGACAGTCGCCTGCATTCCCCCTTCGAGAGATTTCAATTCTCTGCTTGCGGAGGTTTCGGAAAGCTTCTGTCATCACTTGAACAGCATCATAGGTCAGAGCGGAAGTGTACTGAAAAGGACCACACACTTTGGTAAGAATAGGAGGAAGTTCAGAAACTCACTGCATATGTGCTCAATACTGCAGTTGCCCACCATGCAATACCATGGAGAAGTTCAAGAATTTAAATGCAATGTCTGCATCTAGAAACCTAAGAATCAAAGAGAAATGGTCAAGAATATCAGGACTAGGCAGTTTACCCTTGACTTTCAACATTTTATATTATGTTCACATCTCAGCCATTTCAGATGAGACTTTTCATAGTAATTGCATCAATGTTGTTTTTCTAAAAAAATTCTCATTAGATCATCACTTCATGATTTGTGATGTTGATATACAAATTATCAAATTAAAAATCTTCATAGTTCAGAGGGATTTTCATTTTTCATTGTGAAAAATTAGTTTCAGGATCTTCATCTCTCAGCCCTGGGACTGCTAACATACAAGTACCTCTGCAGTGGTATTGGCAGTGTTTATTTCAGTTTCCCTGTGATACTGGTAACTATGGAGAAGAATCATCAAACTTCATGATCTCTATGCTCCCTTCGTGCTTCAACACTCTATCCTGAGACCAACATTGTGGAACCTTGGCTGCTCTGCTTCCAATCCAGCTTCCTGCTAATGTGCCTGAGAAAGCAGAAGAAGATGGCCCAAGTGCCTGGGTCCCTGCCATTCATGTGGGAGCTAGATACAGATCCTAGCTTCTAGCTTCAGCTTGGCCCAGCCTCGGACATTGCAACCATTTGGGGAGTAAACCAGCAGATGGATCAGCAGATGGATATAGTTTCTCTCTCTCTCTCTCTCTCTCTCTCTATCTCTCTTTCTCTCTCTCTCTCTCTTCTTCAGAGAAATAAAGATAAGTTTTTGAAACAAAACACATAAAAGAAGACTATGCCAAGACTGATTCCAAACTTCTAATATTCAGATCCTAGTGGGACAGAATTATTAGAGGAGCTGGGCCCAAGCAGAAAAATGCTCCATGGGTACCAAGCCTTGTCTACATTTGGACACATATTGTGATGTGCAAAATACAGAGCACCATTTGTCAAATGAGCAATCCTACTGTTGTGAATGATGAATTACTGTATGATACAAAGACTTTACTGAAACTGATGAAATTTCTATTAGTATTTCTTAATCTATAGGTACTAAAATACTCAAAGTTAGAAAACACACAGCACAATTAAGCGCAATACTAATAATAACTGATTATCTGATACTAAATCCTAAATCAGGAAACCAAAACAGGGAGCCAGTGTTTCCAGATAATCCTCTTCCATTTCCTGGTAACTGAGTTTTCGCACTTTCAAAAATGACTCTTTCATATCACTTTTAATCTTTTTTTTTTTTATTTTTATTTTTGACAGGCAGAGTGGACAGTGAGAGAGAGAGAGAGAGACAGAGAGAAAGGTCTTCCTTTGCCGTTGGTTCACCCTCTAATGGCCGCCGCGGTAGCGCGCTGCGGCCAGCGCACCGCGCTGTTCCGATGGCAGGAGCCAGGTGCTTATCCTGGTCTCCCAATCTTTTCCAGATGCTTATGCCACCACAAACTTCCCATCCTACAAATATGCTGACTGTCTTGTCTTACATGTCATGAAGAAGACAGACGCCACCAGAGAGGACCACTGTATTGTTCAACTGTAAGATTACTAAACCCCCTATCTCTGCTTCCTTCCTGAGATGATGACGCACGAGGTAGCTGCATCCTCTCCTGGGGACAGCCTCTCCAGCAGCACGTGGATCTTGTCCCTCCAGTCTTCCTCAGGACATCGTTTCCACACTTACACTCTCAGTGTCCTTCATCACTGCTCACTCTCTATTAGCAATCCAGCTGCTCCCATATCGCTTGCTAAATGCAGAGGAGGGAGTGTGAGAAGGAGAGTGGGGTGGGGTGGGAGGGCAGGAGAGGAAGAGGGAGGCTGCTTTCATTACAAATATCTTTGTGCTGTGTCACTGCAGGCCTTGGTGTGAGTCCTTCTATCTACACCTAGAAATCTTCTGAATGCTTGCACTTCAGCTTCCTGCATATACCTCAAACTAGACAGATGTCAATAAAACCCATTACCAAATTTTGCAAAATCTGTAACATTTACCTTTAAACTGTACATGGAAGAAACTTAGTATAATATGTTACAGGTCCATTTACACAACTTGTGCTCCTACATCCAAAATGCAATTTTTGGGAAACTCTCTTAAGAAAATATTGTACAATTCGAAGAATTTTCAGAAAAAAATATTAATTTTAGTAATAAGTAATATAGAAAAAAATAAAAACATTGACAATAAGGGAATGTTTTTAAAACTGTTTTCTGCTTTGGGGAAGTATTATGTATTCATTAAAAAGTGATTCTAATAAAGGTCATATAACAACACGATAATAAAATAAGCAGAAAACATGATTGCAACTAAATTTTTTAAAATATTTTTGTCAATAAATAGAGTCATAAAAATAGTTACATCATTTTAAAAATAGGTTGAGAAATGAATATAATAGGAAAGAAACAAATGAGAATATTACTTTTTTAATCATTCAATACTATCCATGCATAAAATATTACTGTATTTTAAATCACATATATTTTCGAGAAGATTTCACGGGCAGGCTGTGTTCTTACAGTTAGGACACCACTTGGGATGCCCATATCCCATATTAGAGTGCCTGGGCTCACGTCCCAGCTTTTCTCCCTATTCTAGCTTCCTGCTAACATGAACTCTGGGAGGCAGATGTTATGGCTCAACTGCATGAGTCCCTGCCACCCACTTGGGAGAACAGGACTGAGATCCTAGCTCCTGGCTGCAGCCTGGCCAAGCCAAGACAGCCATTGTGGGCATTTGAGGAGTGAAGCAGAAACTGGCAGTCTCTCTCTCTCTCTCACTCTCTCTCTCTCAAAATAGATAGGAAAGTCAAAAAAAGGACTTCTTTAAGTAAATTATGAAATATCAAATCATAGCTGGCACTGTGGCGTAGTGGGTAAAGCCACAGTCTGCAGTGCCGGCATCCCATAAGGGCGCTGGTTCAAGGCCCAACTGCTCCACTTCCATCGAGTTTTCTGCTCTGGGAAAACTCTGGGAAAGTAGCAGAAGATGGCCCAAATCCTTGGGCCCCTGTACCTATGTGTGAGACCCGGAAGAAGCTCCTGGCTCTTGGCTTTGGATTGGCGCAGTTCCAGCCGTTGCGGCCAACTGGGGAGAGAACCAGAGAATGAAAGACTTCTCTCTCTCTTTCTCTCTGTCTCTCCTTTTTCTCTCTGTGTAACTCTGACTTTCAAATAAATAAATAAATCTTAAAAAAAAAGAAATATCCAATCAGGATATATCTGCCTCACACATGTGTGTTTCTATTACCCATGAAGAAAACAGCATTGATTAATTTGCTTTCTTATAAAGCAGTTGTTGACAACATAATTCTTGTCTATTTCTCTGAAGAGGAAAGCGGACCTCAACTGAGTATTTGGGGCAAGCATTGTGACTCAGTGGGTTAAGTCACTGCTGATTCAAGTCCCAGCTGCTCTACTTCCAATCCAGCTCCCTGCCAATGCTCCTGGGAAAAGCAGCTAAAGATGGCACAATTACTTGCATTGTAACACCCACACAGGAAATCTGGATGGAATGCCTGGTTCCAGGCTTCTGACTGGCCCAGTCTTGGCTATTGCAGCCATTTGGCAGTGAACCAGTGAAGAGAAGATCCTCTCTCTCTCTCTCTCTCTCTCTCTCTCCCTTCTTCTTTTTCTCTATATTTCTGTCTTTCAAATAAATACATCAATTTTAATTAAAATAATAAATATTCAAAAGTCTTGCAATTTGTATTAAAAATTGTGATAGTCAAAAAAATTGTGATAGTCACCAAAAGACAAAATCTTCATTAAGGCAGTTTATACATATTGCTAGGAGAAATCTACAAAGACATCTACTAAAGGTTTTAGAAGTCTATGAATGTCCGACACAACACTAAAAAATAAGATTCAGCTGAATGAACTAAAAGCATTTAAATGCACACCGTATATTATGATATGATTCAAAGCATGTGCATACTACAAAAAAAAAAAAAAACCTTTCAACCTTTTGTCAAATATTCAAATCTAATCAAAGCATGAGCCCGTTATCATTTTAAGCTAAAAGTCACAGTCATAGAAACACAATTCTGGCTAGAGAAAATCAACTGCTTCTGCATCCAGAGTTCCTTTAATTTATGTTCTGCATATGTGGATCATCTGTTTTCTAAACAAATATATTCACATTTCTTGATTGTATCGTGAAACATTTCAGTTTTATCCTACCATTCACTGAATTAGATGTAAACTAATTTGAAGGGAACATGATGACAATGGGCTGATCCCCTTTTTTAAGGACAAATGCCTCCTCTCTGCTGTGCTGTTTATGTTCTCTGAAATCCCTCAGCTGGGCCGGAAATTTACATTTCGGGGGGGGGGGGTCTTTATGCTCTGCAGTGCTACATCATCATCACATCAGACCCTTGCTTTAAGAATAAATCTGAGAAATTGTTAATATGGCCCATTTTGCAAATGAGCTTTATATTCCATGTTGTGTTATTTATTGAGACTTAATTTTCCAACATAAAATGAAATATGCATGCTATACATGAATGATATGGCCAAAAGTCACCTGACAAACCATTTAACAATACATTAGTGTAATTACTGACACTGGGGAATACTTCTCTCTCTCCTCTCTGTCTCATAGACACACTTGCTCACACACACACACACACACACATGCACGTATGAAAAGAAGCTCTGTGTACAGTTCAAATTTAGTGAACATAAAAGAGGGCATATGGATGGCCATATAAACTGTTATGGGTTATCATTATGACAACTTCTTTTCTTAAACATATGTTATCCACATCACAACAAAATAGAAAATACATTCAAACAAGAAGTATTAAAGTTTAGGTATTGTGAAGAAGTTACATAATTTCCTATGAATAATTACTTTCCAAATTTTCTTTGGCACTTGAAATTTAGTTGAGTAAAGGTTAAAAAGCATTTCCTTTAACACCAAAAGATATGCTCAAGGCCAGACTTATTTATCATTTACTATTCTGTTGTGCTGGGCAAGTTAACTAAAATCTTTGTTCCTAGTGATTCTTATTGAAATAAGGAAAGCAGTGCCTCTTTGTCTACACCAGAGGAGTGTTAAGAAAGGCAAAGGAAAAAGAGTGCAGGCTCCCCTCATAATCACTATGGCCAATCTGAGTTGGATGGTGTCTTAATAAAACCTTTAAAATAAAACTATTGCAAAAATATTTTTATTCCAGTTTTTGAGATAAAGTTTCCAAGTCATCTAGGTTTATTTTACAAAGTTTAATAAAAGCTTTGTTTTATAAAGTACGTGACAGATGGGACTTGAATCTGTGTCTCTGTGATTCTGGGGCTATGAGGGTGACCAACTGCTTTGACTGTCTGGGACTCTTTGATTTGGGAACAGAAAGTCCTAAAAGTTCCAGGCAACTCCCTTAGTCTCTGGCACATTACAAAGGGTGGCCATTTAACAAATGCTTATGTAACAAATGCTACATCAAATAAGTGGATAGACAGGAAGTGAGAAGCCTGGTGAGCTACAAAATATGCTAAAAATGTAATTAACCAGCAGATTTACTTTCATTTATTATTATTATTTCTATTTTATCCTGGTATAAAATTAGTTTGACTTTACAATGTTTCAACACCATTATCCTGTTCCACAAAATAAAAATTCTACGTTCCAATCAGATCAGAAATTGCTTTTCAAGTTGGCATATTATGGGCCCCGAGAAATTTTACGATTAAAATTTTCTATTTAAATTTATTTAATCAGCACTTCCCAAACTAATTACCATTTAAAAATTTTCCTTAACATCAATAGCTCTCCATAAAAAGAGGGTTTTGTGTAACATACCACAGGATGGTAAACATTTGTGGCCTAGTATATGTTACATACTCATTTCTAAGATAGCATCAATTATTTAGCTAAAATTATACACAGAATGATATGTCCCTAGAGGACATTACACAATATAAGTTTTAGTTTCATTGCTTTAAAGAATATCAACAGAGTTAACATTAATGATGTTGAGTAAAAATAAGTAAATTTATGAGAAAAAATTTAGGGAGCGTTTTTTTTTAATGATCCACAAAAATGACCACGAATCAAGTAGAGTGATAGAAAAAAAGAATAGTGTGAGAAAATGCAGCATAAATTTAAAATCATTCACTTGTCTTAATTTCACATTCCACTGCAGCTCCACCCTCTAGAAAAGAGCTGGTGGGGTAAGGTCATCTCTAATTTACTGTAAAGCCTCTTTGAACATGTGCCCTTTGAAATTTCACTGCATAAAGGCATAAGATCTGCATAACAATCAGTAGCTTTGGTAAGCACATAAACTGGATCACATTTCCAAGGGTGAAAAAGAACTCTACTGGCAAGAAACCAAAGTTAACATCCTTTATTATTCTCTATAAATAATCAAAATAATTTTAATCTATAGTGAATATTCTTCATCTAAAAGGATTATATTAAAAATATAGTATTTTAAGCAAATTATCCAGATCATTGACCTTGAATGAAAGATCTTTCTTAAGGTTCAAGACCTATATACTCAGAAACCCTAAATAAATACATAAGGGTTCTGATTTTCAGGTAAAGAGGGTCATATTCATCAAAACAGAAACAAGGTTGCTCAAATCAAGGCATCATCTGGTTTTGATTCAGTCATGGATAAAGACATTCCTTGGAGGCAGATCTTTTCCTTTGTTTGTAGCATCCATCTTTTCCTGGACTCCCCAACCCCCAATTCCAAGGATTCTTCTAACAAGGTGAAAGTCCTAATTTTTCCATGCTACCAAACAAACAAAAAACCACATATTGTCCCACATAATTTAGGATTTAATTTTGGACCCAGGAGATCAGTAATGTCTACCTGCTAGTCATCCCGTTCTGAAGGGGATCCACTAGAGTGTCATAAAGTCAGTGCAAATGTGAAATGTTGGTGTCTGTCCCATTGAGTGACTAAATAATTAGCTCCTTAAGTGAACATTGTTTTAGAGATTTGTGAAAAACTGTAGCAGTCACCTATATGTTAATGTGTATCTGTTCTATTTACAGAGAAATAAATGTGGAAATGAGTTCGAATTTTCTGCATTTGAATCATAAATATTAATAATGCATCTTATTATACCATTATTTTGTATCAATTTTTACAAGATATAAATTTTTCATCCATCAGTTTTTTAACATATGAGTTTATTTCTACCATATACTCACTCTTTAAACTAGAAAATGTGGCAGGTGTTTCAGCCATGGTGAGTAGGATGTTTTACAGTTAGGAATATAGCAAATGGCAATGCATTAACTGGGGTTTTGGTCAGTTAACACTCTCAAAAAGCAGGATTAATTCCATTAGACCACCAGGGTACTATTTAATACACAATACTGATTACTGGACTGACAAAGATTATGCTATTTTCAGGCAGGACTAATAACTCTCGTAGGGCAGCAATTAAAAAGTTGGAGTCTGTGTGTGAAGCGTTTCCTGAGTCCAGTGAGATTATTGTGGGAAAGCCTTATTTAGAGTGCCACATGAATGGCGGTCCTGTAGGACTGCTGAATTCCTAAACACCACCCAGATTCAGAAGACACAAAACTGGACCCAAGGTTATTAGGTAAGAAGATAGAATGGTGTTTCAAATGGTGGAGACAGCAAAATACTAACAATCTGTCGAAAGATAGAAATAGTTATAAAGTATTTTTGAGATACTGGAAAATCTCCTTTATAATCTTTCCTTTAAAAAGAAATGTAAAATGTCTACTTTTCATTGTGCCATGAAAATCCAGGTATGAAGGTGGGTCAGGTCAGGTGATCAAAATCATTTAAAGTCTCATCGGGTAAAATAACTCAATGCTTCTCTGCCATAGTTGAACCAAACAACAGCACAATATTTTGGCACAAATTTAAGCCAAATTTCATAACTAAAGTCCATAGTGAGTTCTTTCCCAGGAATCTGATATTTTCCAAATGTTTACTTGTCTATTTTTCAGTATCTATTGCAGGTATAATATGTGCACTTCATACTGCTATATTTAGGGCCAAACAGATAAAAATGAGGCAGACTGCCTTTCATAGTCTTGTTTTAATCCACAGCTATCTCTCCACAGAATTTCTAGAACAGCATTACATATATGAATTTGGCAACTATTATCTTGTTCATAAATCAAGACATTAAGATAAATGTTATATGTGACAAATTTATGTGTTCCTTTTCATCTCCATGTCACCATCAGAATTTAGATAATCAACATTTCTTGCCTGGATTGTTTGTGACATCTTCCAAAAACTCCCCCCGACAATGTATCCTCCCCACCATCTCTTATTACCAGAGCACCATCAAAGCCATGATCAGCACTCTCCTCTAGTGGTTCCCTGCTGCTCTCAAAATAAAGAAAAACTTCCTTAATAGTCAACAAGGTGCACGTGACCTGGGCATTTCTAAAATGACTTCTCAGCATTCTGGAAACATTGCTATTCAGCCTTTAGCCTATGCTTCCTTGCATGGGAGATTTTTTTGTGCTTTCTCTCAATTCTTATGTCTTCTTCCAGTCTCAAATGCCTACAAGAAATTTTTTCTTTCACCTAGAATAAAATTAGGAGTTTCTAGGATGCATCAGAGAACTTTTAGTTTTTCCTCTCTTTGTTCATCCAGGAAACCTTCATGACATAGCTACTTTATTCTAGAAGCTTGAGATAAATGAATGAACAAGAAATGACACGCTCAAGCACAAGAAAACAGAAAATGAACAATGTAATGAAACGAGAAGATCAGAATAGTGCAAACACCGAAACAGAGAAAGGGCAATGATGGAGAGACTGTCATTGTAAATAGAGATCATATATCGGCTTCCTTGAGAAGATGGCATTTGAGTAAAGATAGAAAAAACCCATGAGGGTTATCCATGCAGAAATTGAAAGGGAGAGCAGGCCAGAGAAGGGTATAGCCAGTGCGAGGAGTGGGCAGATGCCCTACATGCTTAAGGAATAAATAGAAAGAGGCACAATTAAGAAGAAGCAGAGTAAGCAGGAGGAAGAGTGCTGAGAGGTGAGGTCCATGAGACCAGGCAACAATGTGGCGCACATATCATGGTGGTGGGCTTTAGGGTGATTACAGAAGGCATGGTGAAACGAGACAGAGCTGACAGGACTTTCTGCAAGATTGGTCATTGACTACAGGAAAAGGGGAGAGCCAGAGATATTTTCAATTGTTGTATCTAAGCAACTACTGAAAGATATGGTTTTTACCAATGGAACTAGGAAAAGCTGATGATAGTTTGTAGAAGCAAAGGAGAGGATAAAAGTGGAACACAAGTTGAATTTGAAGAAGACATCAATGAGACAATTTGCATCCATGCTAAAGTAATTGCTGGTTTCCAGCCTGAAGATGGTAAACTCCTTGAAGAACAGAATCCCTCCTTTTCTCTGACACCTAGAACAGAGCCCACTTCAGTAAGAAATTCAATAAACACATATTGAAGGAATAGATGAATGAATGTTTTCCCAACTTAGCAAATTATTGGAGGTGAGATTTAAAATTTCATTGCCATGACTGTGTTTATTTTTGTACACTATATAACAATAAAGAATGTCAAACACTGATGGGCTCGTACTGTGATGTAGAGAGAAGAACCACCTCCTGCAACACCAACACCCACTTCTGATCCAGCTCCCTCTAATGCCTAGGAAAAGCAGTGGAAGATTACCCAAATATTTTGTCCCCTGCCACCCGATGTGCAACCTGGATGAAGGGCTCCTGGCTTTGGCCTGGCTCAGCGCTGGCAGACGCAGCCATCTGAGGAGTGAACCAGCTCTTTCTCTTCCCTCCTCTCTTTCTCTCTCTCCCCATCTCACCCGCGCTCTCTGAAACTCTTTCAAAATAAATAAATGAGTCTCTAAACATTGAAGCATATTTAATTATTGTTAAAATATGCAAACTCTTGAAACTTACTTAAGATTTTATTTATGCTTACTGAATAAATTTTTCTTTAATTAGGAAACTATGTAAGACTAAGATTTTGGAAAATAACATTTTTTACCCTTATAACTACATATAATTTGTACTCCAAATCTTAATTATGGAAATAATATCACGTAGCATTTCGTAGAGTTTTTATGCCTAGAGTACTACTTTTTCTTGTGGGTAGTAAAATGTGATTTAAGTATCAGGCAATGTACCTTACATAGTCAATGATCCAAAAGACAACATAATAAAATATAATCTCATAGGAAATAATCTCATTAGAGATATTTTTGTTCCTTTTCCTTAAACAGATCATGTAATGATAAGATGCTGCTTCTTAACATTTAGAGAATCTTAGTCCGCATGTAGTTTTTCTGCCTTTCCCTTTCCCAAGAAAACAGGAACAGTAATGCAAGCAATACAGTGCTTTTTATTTATCCCTGATATCACTTTTTAAAGTTTTAATTTCCTACAATCTTTAACCAAAAAATTCTAATGATGATGGGCATGTAGCAGTGGCTAAGACATCATTTGGGACATTCTCATCTCATATTGGAGTGCCTTGATTTGAGCCCCAGATGCTCATGTGTACACAGGGAGGCAGCAGGCGATGGCTGAAATATCTGGTTCCCTGACACCCATTTGGGAGACCCAGATTGAGTCCTGGGCTCCTGGCTTCCATCTGGCCCAGTTCTGGCTATATTGGGCATTTGGGATTAAGTCAGTGGGTGGAAGACATCTCTCTGATTCTGTATTTACATGTCTCTATCTCTCTCTTCCTCTCTTTCAAATAAAATGAAAATAAATACAAATTTATAAAGCAAAGTATTCAACATATTACAGCTAGAAATAATCCATACATTTTAAATCTGTGCTGTCATGAGTAGCTTGATGAAATCCCCACATCCTGCCCAGGATATGAATCATACAGTTATTCAGCATAAGCATGCTGTGTACACCTCTCAACTGTTAGTCACTTAACACCTACCTGAATTATCATATCCATTGCCATGGTATTGCTGTGCATATACTCAAGGAAGCCTCTTTACCCAGTAATGTCCTCAAAGCACAAAGTACAAGAGTAGTGATTTTGACAATTCAGATGTGCCTTTAAAAAAAAACTGCAAAATTCTTTTGTTTTGTAAAGAGGTGAAAGTTGACAACTTAATAAGAAACAAAAATTATACTGAAGTCACAATGACTCTCATTATCCTCATCTCATCTTATCATTAGGCTTTGGAGCACCTCACATCTCCATGAGAACAACAATGAGTATGGTATAAAAGTTATTTTGAGAGAGAGAGAGAAAGGAAGAGATAGAGACCACGTTCACACAACTTTTTTTATTTATAGTTCTAGAGAAGGGTATGGGGACTAGTGGTTGAACCATTGGTTAGGAAGCCTGGACTCCATATCAAGGTGCATGGGCTTGGGTTCCTGACTCTGCTTCCTGCTAATGTGTGCACTTGGAGGCAGCCAGTGATGGCTCACATGGTTTGGACCCTTCCACCTACATGGGAGAACTGGGCTGGTTGAGGTGTGTTGCATATATTTGGGGAGTGGACCAGCAAATGAGAATTCTTTCTCCTTCCCTTCTCTCTACCTCTCTCTGCCTCTCAAATTAGATAAAGAGATAAATTTTAAAACAACATTGTTATAATTGTTAGATCTTATTATTAGTTATTGTTAATGCTACTGTACCTAATTTATAACTTAGGTTTTATCTTAAGTATGTATATACAGCAAAAGTATGGTCTACGAATTACTATGTGCATCCACTGGGGGTTCTGGAATGTGTCCCCCACAGACGGAGGCACTGCTGTATTCTGTAATTATTATCTATTGATAAGTGAAGACTCTTTTCTCCTCTAACTCCTACAAGATGCCCTTCTCATTGGTTCCAAATATTTAGGTTCTTACAGCAGCAAAAATGTGCAGTTACCAGAACATGTTATATCATTGCATTACTTTGTGTCTCTGTACATGTTTCTCTTCCTGAAGAACCTTCCATGCTACGCTTCTTGCTCAACCACATGCAAAACTCTGCTCAGGTATACCTGTTACAGAAAGCCTTCTTTTGCCTCTCTTCCACATACTTTCTTAATCATATACAGGGAACTGTATGTTTTGAGTCATCATTCTCTATTACATTTGGTTAGTGACGTGTGTCTCCTCCATTAGACTATGGACTCTCTAAGGTAGGATTCACGTATGTTCCGTTGTTTAAATATATTCAGTTCGTGTCCCTCTCGTACATGAGTACTATGTATCTGTGTTAGGATGAACTCCTATCCACAGATTTTAGAACTTTATTTTATCAAACCTCAAAGATGTTATAAAATATACCTCTGGAATGGACATACAGGTTCACAAAATGTTAAAATGGAAATAGACCTTTCTGATTGGCTGAAATTCTGTCAGTTTAGAAAATGAGGGAGAGGGGATTAGTGCTTTTTTAAGATTTTATTTATTTATTTGAGAGGCAGAGTTACAGACAGTGAGAGGAAGTGACAGAGAGAAAGGTCTTCCTTCCATTGGTTCACTCCCCAGATGGCTGCAACGGGCAGAGCCAGGTGCATCTTCCCAGTCTCCCATGTGGGTGCAGTGACCCAAGCACTTGGGCCACCTTCTACTGCTTTCCCAGGCCACAACAGAGAGCTAGATTGGAAGAGGATCAGCCAGGACTAGAACCAGCACCCACATGGGATGCGAACGCCACAAGTGGAGGATTAACCTACTATGCCATGGTGCTGGCCCCAAGGGGATTAGCATTTATTGGCACCTGTGTTTCCAAGGCTGGGCAAACTCTTTGGAAATGCTTTTTAATCTTCATAGCAACCTGGAAATTAACAAACATCACTACATTGTACATAAGAGATTGCTGGACTAGGTCAGAAAGTGATTCAGAGCCTAAGTTTTTAAACTCATAAAGCTATGTTGTTTGCAACACCTAACAACGAAGGCCCATTATACTGTTTTTGAAAATTGGCAGAAGCTACTAAAAGGGAGGCATGGTGGAGGGAAAATGCAACAGTGAGAAGTGAACAAAGAAAGGTCATCAGGCAGATCACAGTTGAGCGAAGTTATGAGACTAGGTTTTGGCCTAAAGATTAACAGAATGTATTGCCAAAGATGTCTAACACTCCATACACACCTTGCATTTTGATGCAAGACACATGAAATTGAATAATGGTATGACTTTTAGGAGAAAAAAAATCTCATTTGCTTTCATCTGTCTCACAGCAGGCAGCAATGTCGGGGGAAACATGATGACTAACAGCACATCCCAAAGCAGCATGTTGGTTCCAACTGAGGATGAACGCCACACGCACTCTTCATCAGAGAACCTAGACATCACAACTTCTTAAGGAATGTGATTCCACAGAACAGGACCAGCAGTTACACACCTACTGGGTGCAGATGGAGACCTGCCCCGATAGCAACAGAGCCTCGTTCATGAAAGTACCCACAAGACCATGCTAGAAACAATGCCTCAAGGTTGAAATTCAATCAAGGTCATCAAAGGAAGTCACCTAGTTTTTAGAAAAAATTAACTCAGGGCTATTCTTTAACATCCTATGGGATGCTTTTCTGAAATTGATTTAAAATTAAAAGGATCCATTTATACACCAAAAGGAGATAACTTAAAAGGTTCAAAATGTTTCTAGGCCTTGTGTCATAGCAATACATAAATTTATAGTCAAACAGCCTTTCTATGACAGAATCAAGCACGCTCTGGCAATAGCTGATACAACCTCTCTGCCTAGCTCATATACAACACACTGCATAATAAACAGAAAATCACTGGACATTTGAAAATGCTTTGAATCTTTTGCTCTTAATTTTCATAAAGATGATAATATCACCTAACTCTTCAGTTCACTCACTCCGCAAAGCTTTTGCCAAGTTTGGATCTGCATTCTCCATAAGGTATGAACAGAAGAAAAATAAAACATTGTCGATTTCAGGGATATTTAATACTCAGAACTGAAGACATGCATATGTGTGTACACAGAATAAAACATAAATAAACAAACTGCAACCTCAGCGTGTCTAAACCCACAGAAAACAAAGATGAATCTGGGTTGCTTGTATACTAGGACAATGCATTACACCTAACATTCAAGAACTCTTTACTGGATTGTTTAAGACTTTTATTTCTGTAAGATTAAGACAAATTGAGATTGTTATCTTTTTCTTAAAGTGTTCCAAAGATTTTATACACGCACACACACATGCACACATATGTATGTATGCATGTATACTGAAGAGGTCTTCAAACACCTAATGGAAAATGCTCATTAGCTTTTAACTCCATTTGTCATTCGTGAATGTTTTGCAGTATTCCCTGTATTTCTTTTTGCAGGCATATGCTTTTGCATTGACTTGTCTACAAGTGAGATTTTTAAGATTAGGAATAGACTGATTTCCATTGTTCTTCAATTTACTTATAAATACAATTTCCAAGCAGCAGGCAGTCTTCTCCTGAGTCTTTAGGCCTCAGCTTAAAAATCACCCAGACAGGCCTTCCCCGAGCAGGTGACTTGAGAGCGCCTTGCCAGCACGTCTCTGTGCTCATTGTTACCCTGCTTCCTGGCGTTCTTCTGAAAGGCTACCTTCCCTCCACTAATCTGTGAGCAGAAAGAAGATTCTATTTGTTTGCCATCAGAAAGCCTGGTTCAGATTCACCAAATATAAAAAAAGCCAAATCAACAAATGACTATACATGTAAGGAAGTGGAACAGTGAGGACGATACAGTAAAGCTCTGACAGTGTTAATCCAAATCTGAAAAATATATTTAGTCTGTGTTTGTCACATTTTCAATTGTGCTTTCTGTTGTCTTTGTCACTTTCTCCTCCACCCTCTATTTTAGGCTCTGTCTTCCCTTGCATCAAACAAAAGAAACAAAACAAACCTTAATTGTAGTCGTGTGTGCTCCAGGATATTCTTTTTCTTCCAGTGTTGACCATCTTTCTATAAATTTAGATACCAAGGAATCATCATAATCCACTATCTGAAATCCAGACACGTTTGCACCTCCGAACTGAATTTTTAATAGATCTCCATCAGTAAAGCCCTAGACATAAAACACATTATGTCATGCTTCCTATTCGGGAAACTCCTACAACTTACCATTTGCCAACAAACACTCTATATTATGATTTTACATAATGCAAAGAACACATGACAGATTAGAAGCTTCCAGGAAGGGTTCCTGAAGGAATTTCTTCACCAGCACCTAAGGCTGTGCTGGCAGCATAGCAGGTCCTTAACTGATACACGTTATCTCAGAAACACTCATGGTTGTACTTACATGTTTTCCGTTTTCTTAAGAAATTTCCCATGGAAAAGAACTGGATTGTATTTATTCAATCCACCACTGCACAGCACATGGTGGTTATAGGTATGCAATATAAAACTAGTTCTCCAGGAGCTACAGCAGAGTAAACCAGTAATTTCAGCTTAAATGCTTCCTCCACTTAGGGAAGTACAGATTACAGTCATATTTCAATTAAGTAATTTCACACTAAGCCTGAAACTAATCCTATAGATATATTAAACTGAAAAAATGTTTCTCTTGGAGTCACCACTACAACTATCATATGTTATTTCCACTGATTTCAAAATTGGGCTGTCATTAATTTTATCTCAGTTTGACAGTTCTCTTAAAAACAAAATCATAATTTGAACATGTCACATTATAAAGAGCTTCCTGTTATATACTGATTTTTATTATTGTGCATAAGATTTAGAAGTATCCTAAACAAATATGGATCCTCACTCCCGAAATACAAAAGAACCTCTTTTTTGATGTTGATATTAAAAACACTTTATCACATTACCTATCTGGGGAAGAGTAACCATTGTGGCTTTTTATTGTTAGCTAATAATTCTATTTTTCATTTTAATGAAAATAATGTAAATAGTGCAAAAAGGTACATGTCAAAAATCTAAATTATCTGCACTACTCCACTCATAGTCCGCTTAAATTCTTTAAAACATTAAATTTCTATCTCCTTGTGTTTTTTTTTCACTTATTTACCTGTGTATTTCTAATGACACACTTTCATTGCTCTTTCTTATTTATTTAACTTTAGATATTTTTATTGAACTTTTCTTTATGCCAGATAAGTATGTAACTCACTTCTATGACCAAACCATTTATCTTCTTCACTCATTTTAATCAATATTTAGTCTAAATATTTATAACTCTGTCATTCATAGCAATGCCAATGAATGTACTAGGACTTCATTTTTTTCTGGAACAACATTTCATCAGAGCTAATCAATGCCTCATGTCTTTATTGCTATATGCCTCTATATGCCTTATGCTTATTTTCTTCCAAATGCTCAAATATTCCAAGTCACCTATTTCAGTGTCTTTCCTAAATATTTAATTTCTAGGCGCCCTCTTTCACAATGCTGAATCAATTCCTCTTTCATTCTGCTCTACAGCGTTCCCTTATCCTGACCCTTTACCATTTTCTGAATTAAATTCCCTATTCCCTTGCTCACATTGCTTTCTTGCTTTATTCTTTTCTTCTGTTACAGCCGCCCAATATTTTACTGAGATATATTGAAGGAGCATTTTTTTGAGACACTGCATACCTGAAAAAAAAATTATGATTTATGTTGAAACTTAATTAGCATTTTAGGTGGCATAAAATTTTGAATTTGGAATCACATAATCTGAAGCTATCATCCTATCGATTTTTTCCCATTCAATCTTCTTTTAAAATTTATAACTTCTAATATTTTGGTATCTGACCTATCTCTCACCCCTATCCACTCTCCCAGCAGCTCCAGAAACAAAAAAAAAAAAAAAAAAAAAAAAAAAAAAAAAAAACCTTTATCTCTCACATTACGTGAAGATGTTTTCGCTAAATAACTTTTTTTCTTTCATTATTATATGTATTCAAGGACCACGTTTGTGTCATTCAATTCTGGAAGATTTTCCAAGTGATTCTTTAACATTATTTGTCATTCTTTTCACACCCTCTTTTTATGGAATGCCTATTCAAAGATAATATAACTCTTAGATTAAATGCCAAAGTATCTTACAAATTTTATTTCTCCCTAATTTATATTGTCATTTTGTCTTATAATTTGAAAGAGTTTCTGAGCCTTATCAGCAGATCTGTGTACTTTAACTTGTGGTTTTAGGCAACAGAAGAAGTTAACTTTTTGCTTCCTTCATGACAGAGTTTTATCAAATGCCCAGATATGTATGCTTGAGCATTGAAGAGTAAGACATTAAAACATTTTTTAATTTCTATGTGCATGGACAAGGACAATTAAAGTATACATTTCACTATATGGTAGGTGGTCAGGTGGAGTGGGCAGCAGTTCTTTTTGTCTGTATCTGAAGTCTTTCTCTGAGCTGTTCAATTTCTTCAGACTCCTCTAATCCCCTACATAAGTATGTGGTTTCTGGTTCTTCTAAGGTGGAATCTCCCAGGAGCTGCACACAATGGACAAACTTGTGCCCTTCCTCCGTCCCACCGTGCATGTACTTCTAGGCAGAGCATCTTTCTGTGAGCTATGGCAAGGGTTCATTCCGCATCTGCTGTGAGTCCTGGAAAGAATTTTCTGACTCCTTACACCTATTGATGTGTCCTTTCTTATTTTCTCTTTCTCTAAGGTTCTATACAATCTTTATTGTTTAACTATTATTTTACCATGGTTTTACTTCAAACGACTGATTCAAATGAAACCTTGAATAAGGTTTTAAGCCGGCTTCACTGAGGATCTGCGTTTCTCTAACTTGCCTTGTTTTTGCTCTAAAACTGTTCAATTTACAAGAAGCATATGAAGAGGAAAGGGGGAAAATGAGGGAATAAGTTTCAGCAGGAGGCCATGGAATAATATTACAGATGGCAGCAACTCTAACTTAAAAACGGACATGACTACCGGCAGTGGTTTACATGCAAAGATTTAAATGAGAAGTTAAGTTTCCATTAATAACCTATGGGAATCTGAAATCCTGACATGTAGACACATTCACCCTCACTGTGGAACCACTGCTTTATAAATAATTAAGTGTATGAGATTAGTAGGGTTGAAGACAAGAGAACTGTATCCCTTATGATCACATCTTCAACATTTTAGGTATTAGCTATTCTTTTCAATGATGTATTGGGAAGCTAATCACAACCTAATCAAACATTCAGCAATTCCCAAAGATATTCATCAGTAATTTCTGAGGATTTTTTTTAATCTTTGATAACCTCCTACTCTAACATTCATTAGACAAGAGAAAAGAATATATTATCACTGACGTGTTTAGAAGATGAAGTCTTTCAACTTTGAGTGACATTCTTCAATTTTAATTGTCACTGAATTTCCAAGTGCTTTTTAAATTTCCAAAAATTGAAACACTACCCAGACTTTCAACTCATTGACTCAATAGTGGGTCCATATGGTAAGGAAACCAAGTATTCAGAGAAAGGAAACCAGAACTTAGCTCAGAACAAACATTAGGTGGATGTCTCCCTAGAAACATGACAGCAACATCAATTTGTGTTTTTTGTTTGCTTTTGTTTTTCCCTTGGTCAAATACTTCATTCCCTTTCCATTGTGTCAGACATCAATTCTCAAATTGATGAGCCACCTTCTGTCACTATTTCAAAATGTCCCAATATAACCTTCTCCATCTGTACATTTTTAAAGATCACAGCTTTCGATGTGGCTGTGTGTTGTTTATCAAATGGCACAGATCACACAGGGGACTGCCTGTCTGTGCTGTTCCCTGTACCAAATGTGCTTCTGGTGAGAAGGAATATAGAGATTCATCTAATTTAACTCTTGCTTTTCCACTGGGAATCCTTTAGGATGTACCTCAGACATTCTAAGGGAAAGTTCCTAGACAAGTTTTATAGTTGTTAAACATTTCATTCTGAAACAGAAATTTCATCTTGAACAACCAACTTCTCCCAATAGCATGCCTTCTGATGTGACAATCTGATACTACAGAAAACATGAAATAAATCTATATCCTTATAGATATGAACATAGAGTCAGTCCTAATTTGTTGTTCAGAACAAGCTCTTAAATGGTACCTGTCTTCCTCTCTGCATTCTTTGCTCCTGGGTTGTGTGCTGAGAGTTGAGGGGGAGTTAATTACATAGGATCACACTTATTTAAAGAATATAAATCTTTGCAAGTATAGGGGCGTAAATCTATCTTGCTAATCTAAAAACTATTTTGAACAAAGAAATACCAACTGATGTTCTAAAATGATCCTGATTATACTTGAGAGGGAAATGCAATTGACCACTGTGTTGTTTCAGCGTAATTTGAGGTTGACAGGCATGCAGTGAAAAAGTGATCAACTACAGGAATTAAATTTTCATTGTGTTGCTTACATGTAAGTAGGAAATTAGAAATAAATAATATCATTCAATATTCTTGATATTCCCAGGTTCAGTTTTGCACTAAAATATAGTCTGACAATGTGCATTTATGTCAGATATTGTATAAATCAAGCACTGTAAAGCAATGTGCACAGGGTAAACTTTATAAAACACAGTAACAGAATTAAGGGAACCTTTGGACAAGTAAATTTATATATTTTTAAAGATTTCTCTTCTGTTAAAATACACTTTCTAAGGCTTTTTATAAAGCTTTATAAGTATTACTCTAATAATGCTTATACTATTCATAATAACAGGAATCTGATTGGACAAGTTAAGAAAAATATTGCCACTTCTAATCTATCAAATACAAACAAAATGAACTACAAAAGTAATACTGGTAAACCAACCACTGAAAATTATTTTTTCATAATAAAAATATATCTAGTAAAAGAATAAATACCAATAGTTCACCTACCAGATTTGCAATGATGTAGTGGTACCCTTTAACATGTTTTCCAATGGTAATAACCTAAAAAAGGTAGAGAGACAATTATTTAATAAATGTAAACAATTTAAATCTAAATTTATTGGTATTATAGTCTGATTCAGAAAAAAAATGAATTTTATCTACAATCTTTTTGGACTTTCCACAATAAGTCATTTTTAATAAAAATATAATTATAAAATCTAGAGGAATAACTAAACTGAAATAATTGCTTCATTTTGTTAGTAGTGAAAATGTTAAGAAACATAAAACCAAAATATAGTTAATCCATAATAAGCCCAAATTTTATCCCCACAAAAACTGTTTGCCTTTTTAATAACACAATTACATAGCTGAAACAAACATCTGAGATTTTATGCTCTAAATCTGTTTTCAAAGATACAACACATAGAGTTTTAGTACTACATAAATTCAAGAAGGATAATAAGTAAATAAAGTAATTTTTACTTCAATATGTAAAATAGCATTCCTATCATGGAGATCTAAAAGTGCTTATAGTTTAGTTTAAGCTGACATTATTTTTTGCACTGTACAGCAAACTGTCAGAGAAACTAATTTTTCACCATAAATCTTTCAGAAATGAATGATGAGATAAGCACATATTGGAAGAAGTGGACATCTTGCTAAAGCACACAACAGTGTTGGACATTATTGAATCTATTTTACTTTTCAGTGAACTATATCAGTTATGAAAAGAGTAGAAATAGGTTAAATGACATGCTGTAGACCTGGTACATAGATATGCAAATGTAATTTCTATTTTATGAAAATATTCACACAGCAAAGAGCATGAAATGCCCAGATATAGACAAAAATTCAAACCATCAGCTCACTTCCCTGATTGAACAGTCTTGGTGGCTTCCCACTGCTTTCAGCAAATAGGGAAAAGTCTACCATGGCTCAAGTCCAAGGCCTCTGCCATTCCTTATGGTCATGTCACATTGGCCCTCCTACGGGTATGGACATAAAAAGGTTTCTTGCCATCACCTCAGGACTGCATATTCTGGTTCCATGCTTTCCACCATCCATGTTCTTTGTTATATTAACTCTTTAAGCATGTTGATTCTCAGCCTAATGGCTCCCTCCTGACTTTCCCTCATCACCGGCAGGCCACAACGTATACAATTAAGGACCAAGGACAACATCCTAGGACTGATTCTATCGTGTGCCACTTTCACATTAAGTGGTGGCTGTTTTAAAGAAGTTAGAGATTACAGTGTTTTCTAACATATTTTTACATAACACAGCTCAATTGCCTTTTCAAAGAAACAACCTCCAGTGTTGAAGTGAGAATTCTGAAGAAAAGACGTCCTTCTGAAAGAAAAATATATAAATTATCCTCAGCTGAATTGAGATGATTATGTTCCTCGTATTTCCCACTGACATCTGCTATGCTCTACTTAGTGTAGAGCCTACTTTGTAAATCACTCATAACTTTTTTTCTGGGAATTAAAAAAAATAAGTGGTGATATCAATATTCACCCCTTGATCTTATTGTTCACTGAGAGAAAAGAGGACATGAAAATTCACTAGCCCTCCATCAACCCTAAGTGAGCATCAACCATACCAACCACCTTATTTTTGCCTTATAATAAGAATTAATAATGTACTAATAGTGGAAAAGTCTATATTAATTTATAAATGTTTCTGACAGCTAAATCCTTTACCAATCTAACTGAAGCTAGAAATAAGTATCTCCAAACTTTATCAGATAATAAAGATAAATGCCTATAGTCTAATATACTTTAATACTATGCTAACTTCAGACCCTGTGAAAATAAAAAAATTTTCCACAACGCCATTCTCCTGTAACTATTATTTGAATTAATAACTGAATACAATGTTGTTTTCCTAGAATGTACTTTATCCCCACTTTTTGCTTAACAAAGTGTATTTCATGAAAATATCTCAAGCTAAATTATTTCTTTCTATAATCTCTCTCATAATAAACTGTTCTTTTCATTCATAGTATGTCCTAATATTATAATTATGTACTAATTTCTGTGAACACATAATTTATTGTCATCTTAATGGGGTCTTGCTGTTGGGTTTAATATCATTTTCTTAGATGTACTTCAGTCACTCTCGCACAAACATTAGACGCTTGGGGAATGTTTATTAAGAAACAAATGGATGATTCCATTTTTTGTGAATCTTTTGCAGATAATCCCTTTCCCTTTACAAAACTGCTTTTCCTTGCTAGACCACTCTGTATTGTAACTTATAATATTATGAAATCAAGTGAACATATTTTTTTCTTCCCTATTAATCAATGAGTTCCTGTGTTCAGACAACTCTCAGCGCTGTTTGCATCCCACATTTCAGTTACATAGCATGTCCTCAGTGAATATTTGTTGAAATATACATTACCATTGCATGTGCTCATTTAATATACTTGAGAATGCCTCCGATGTATAAATACAAAATACTTTGCATTTTTAATGTATGCTCATACGGACATTTATGTAACCATGATTATAGATTTGTTTGAAACATTATTTTCCATATGTTCCTTGTTTCTTTTGTAATTTCTACTTTTAGAAATAGTTGTAGGTGTGCATGTGTTTTGATAGGTTTTCAGCAAGGTTTATTAGGATGACTCAGGAGTACTTAAATTTTTAAACCAAAGACGAATGATTATTAAAATTCAGCTTTAACTGGGACTCAAGTCAATTTTCTGAGGCTAACATTAGAACAAGAGGCCTGCAGGTTAAAAACAATCCTAAATCCTTCTCCTGATACTGGAATCAAGATTTTTCATTGATATTGTTCATTTCTCTGGCATGTGACATTTAGTTCTTCCTCATAACAAGTTTTCTCTATTCAGTTATTTGATGTTTCATGAGAGATCCATTTTTCATGTTTTAGGGCACATACTACATATCAATTAGGACTTCATAAGCATTCATGCTTGCAGAATATTTTATATTACACAAATTAATGAATCCATTTTTTCAGTTAAAGTCTAGTAAGACCAAGAAATTCATTCGCTACTGTGTACTTATTTTTCTTCCGACTATGATATTACAAAGAGCTAGCACCATTGACCTAATACACGTATATGCAGAGATGTGTATCTCTCAGCTAGGAAAAGATGTGGACCTCAGTGAAGGGGACCTCACTGAGTAAATCATGATGCTGCGTTCTACCATCCCTGGTCACTTAAATGCTGCCTGTTACATATTATGGATTTTATTTTTATCCTTTGTGTATAACTGCCTACTTGTTCTATCCAGAAAGATCTTACCCTAAAGTGATGTAGTATGCAAAGCATAGTTAAAAAAAAAAAAATCCTTGTTTCTGTTACTGTGTTATTGTCACTGATAGTCCAAATACACACATCTAGTTTATTTTCAAATTGTGAACATAGTCTGAAAATGTCTTTCCCACATGTTTTAATTTCAGAGATTAATGAGTTTTCATAGTAACAAAAAAAAAAAAAAGCCCCTAATAGAAAAAAAAATCTACTTGGCAAAAGTAAATACATGCTCTTTCTGGAGACACAGATGCATTTAGACAATAATTTGGCTCACTGCATGATACTGAACTCTAATGCTTGAAAAAAATCCATGTATCTCAAAAAGTCTATGAATTATTCACTTTGAGAACCCATACTTTATTTTGACTTAATGCATGTCTATTTCTGTATCTTTATAAAGTTCAACAGAATTCAATTTAAAATTTCTAATTCAAAATGCCAAAGGTGATATTTGTCATATAAAAATATTCAATATACATGCAAAGAATTATACATTGAATGTATTGATTGATCAAGATGATGTGTCAGCATTATTGACAACATCTGCTATTGCTAAATGAAGCCAGAAATGATTTAATTGATGATCTTTGCTGCATCCTACACAAATCATAAAATAAAAACTGCTGTTCAAGCACCTTGCACAAACGCTCGTGGCAAACGCTGACAGTGCATGCATATTCTATATTTGGTGCCATTAGGAAACAGAGACTAGCAGACCTGGTCCACAATGTCGTTTACTTTATCCCGTTCACAGTCCAGGATTACACGCCGTTCTTTTTTTAACTCTAGATCTTGAAAAAGCGATCGGTAGGTCTCATCTTTCTTGTCATTGTTAATGTTTCCCACATTGATAGCAGTCACTTGCCATTTCTTCTCAGCAGCAGAATCCAGCACAGCTTGCAGAGTTGATAACCCTAGGAAGGCAAATAAAGCGGTGACTGATAAAGATGCTTTGTAACTCAGGATTCTGTTGTGAGAATTGCTGGTTCACAGATCTTTGAGACTGATCTGTGCATCAGTGTTGTGTGAAATGACACAGCATCTAATTTGAAGAGGCTCTCTTTTAAATTAAGATAGAACCATTTAAATATTAAATAGAATAATAACTACAAAAAGCTTAAATGCCTAAAATATTTAAAGAAATGTTGATGAATCCAAGGAAGTTGCAGCTATGATCTTTATCAACATCTACTTATGTGCATTTCGTTTCCAAAAGTCTTCACATTAATGCTATTGTTCTGAGCAAAGGAAACATTGTTTCAGGGAAAAATAATATCCCTTTCTTTCAACTCTCTCAGTTGTCTTGTTTGGATGTTACTAAGGTGTAGTATCTATAATACCTGTGATTTAAGTGAAACCACGTGTATTCCTTTCTCATATAGAAGGGAAACAATTGTTTAGACGACTATGGTGACCTGTCATCTGACAGCACTATTCTGAAGAAGAACGTATTTTTCATGAAAATTATCATTGTAAGTCTGTGAGTCTAAGAATTAATAATCTATGAGGCAGGGTATTTCCTCCTTTTGTTTTCTAGTCATTAGTATAGCTTGTTTCTCTTATTTTACTTTTTAAAGATTTATTTATTTATTAAAAAGGTAGAGTTACAGTGAGAGGGAAAGACAGAGACAGAGATAGAGATAAAGATGGAGAGGGAGAGGGAGACGGAAAGAGAGAAACTCTTCCATTTATATGGCTGCAATGGCCAGGGCTGGGCCAAGCCAAAATCTGTAGCCAGACACTTTTTCCAGGTCTTCCACATGGGTGGCAGGGACCCATATACTTGATCCATCTTTTGCTGCTTTTCCCAAGCCATAGGCAAGGAGCTGGATCAGAAGTAGAGCAGCTGGCACACATCCATATGGGATGCCAGCATTGCAGGAAGCAGTTTAACACACTATGCCACAGTGCTGGCCCCTTTTTCTCATTTGCAGTCTTTTTTGTTATTGTTACTGATCTCATAGAGAATAATGTGTTCTGCTATTAACTGTATTTCATTAGCACTCTACCACAAATTTATTTCACTTTTTTTAACTTTTATTTAATGAATATAAATTTCCAAAGTACAGCTTATGGATTACAATGGCTTCCCCCACACACAAACTTCCCTCCCACCTGCAACCCTCCCCTCTCCTCCTCCCTCTCCCCTCCCATTCACATCAAGATTCATTTTCAATTCTCTTTATATACAGAAGATCAATTTAGTATATATTAAGTAAAGATTTCAACAGTTTGCACCCACACAAAAACACAAAGTGACACATACTGTTTGAGTAATTGATTACATCACAATGTATAGCACATTAAGGACAGAGATCCCACATGAGGAGCAAGTGCACAGTGACTCCTGTTGTTGACCCAACAAATTGACACTCCAGTTTATGGCGCCAGTAACCACCCTAGGCTCCTGTCATGAGTTGCCAAGGCTATGGAAGCCTTCCGAGTTCGCCGACTCTGATCATATTTAGACAAGGTCATAGTCAAAGTGGAAGTTCTCTCCTCCCTTCAGAGAAAGGAACCTCCTCCTTTTTTTTTTTTAATTGGGGAACACCCAACAGACCGGAAAGCTGATTCCAGCCAAGACTGAGAGAAAAGTCACTCATCTTTTGTAGGTAGAGGGGTTTGTCTGTAGAGAAATTTTGAATAATAATAATACAGCATTAAGTGGGGAAGAGGACCATCAGTACATACGGGTTGGGAGTAGAGCCATTGGTGGTAGAGTAGAGGTTATGATTAAAAAGAAATGAGGCCCAAGTGCACTAGACAGGGTCTAGAACAAAGAACAGTCATTATTAGAGGAGCTAAGAAAGGTGCTGTCTAAGCTACAATTAAGTTTTCTGATTCAGAGGCAAATAGAACCTGACAGAAGGGACTTGAGAATAATCTGTTGGGCTTTAGGCCTTGTAAGTTAAGAGGCCCAGACCTATCTATCTCTTCACACGGGGGCATCCTAAGGGAGGTGTGAACTTCCTAGTGCAAGGCACTCTGTTGACTTTCATTACTTAGCTGGCCTGGGAGGAGAGCTGGCCAGGTAAAGGCAGGTGGCATCTCTAAGAAGAAATTTGTAGTTCTGCCTGCAATGTTGCTGACCCTACTTGGTGTCCCCTCAGCTGCGGTGGTCATTTTCGAAGCTGGGCTGAGTGAAGGGCTTTTCAGCTTAGAGCCAATAAGATCTGTGGCTCTGACCTGGGCATCCTTCGACTCCAGGGCAGGTCCATTTCCACTGATCCAACCCTTGGCACAGCTGCCAGGGCTCTTCACAAGTTGACTTCTGCTGAAACCCAGGCTTACCACATTGAAAGCCACTGCAGTGGACTGGCCTGTTGGGTCTCGTTGAGGGCAGATCACTGTACAGAACAGCCATTAATAGGCCTACCACCCATTGCTTCTGATGCCTAGCTTTCTTTTCCTCCTGGTTTTTGTTAAAGCAGTTAACCATACTTTCTCTCAGTTGGTACTGTTAATACATTATTGGCTTCATCTGTTTACAGAGCCATCCCAAAGTACTGAATACAATAAAAATGGCTGGAAAAAGTCCATAGGAACCTATAGGAGGACAGCTAAACACAGAACCAACAACGCTTTAGTTTTATGAGCAGCAAATTATACATAACTGTGGATGACAAAAGACTTTAAGTTGCCATGTTTAAAATGATAAACTCATCAACCAACAAGAGGCACTTGCTTACTTCACAGTATTTTTGAAAGCACCTGTAGGATTTTACAAGTATTTGACCCTTTAGGTCTCTGGGGCTTTCTCATTAAGATAACTATCATGTCTAGTAACACAATTAGGATAACATTTTAAATAAGGTAACACAAATTTTAGCCTGAGCTCTTTTCATTTCTGTTGGCATGGTATATCTTTTTCCAGCCTTTCACTTTCAGTCTGTATGCATCTTTGTTGGAAAGATGTGTTTCTTGTAAACAGCAAATAGATGGGTTTTGTTCCTTAACCCAATCAGCCAATCTGTGTCATTTAAATGGACAGTTCAGGCCATTAATGTTCAATGTGACTATTGATAAGTAGTAACTTTGCCTTGCCATTTGCCAAAGATATTTTCTAATATATACTTTGAGCTTCCTGTGATCTTTTGCTGTGAGGTTTCCTTCCTTTACCTTCTTTCATATTGGTGACCGTGTTTCTGTGTTTCTGTGTATAACACATCTTTAAGCATCTTTTGCAGGGCTGGACGAGTGGCGACAAATTTCTGTTTGCTGTGAAAGGTCTTTATTTCACCTTCATTCACAAATGAGAGCTTTTCAGGATATAATATTCTGGGCTGGCAGTTTTTCTCTCTTAGTACCTGGGCTATGTCTCGCCATTACCTTCTAGCTTGTAGGGTTTCTGATGAGAAGTCAGCTGTGAATCTAATTGGAGATCCTCTGAGAGTAATCTGACGTTTCTCTCTTGCACCTTTTAGAATCTTTTCAATATGTTTCACTGTGGTGAGTTTGATTACGACGTGCCATGGTGAGGATCTCTTTTGATCATGTTTACTAGGGGTTCTATGAGCTTCCTGTACTAGGATGTCTCTGTCCTTCTCCAAACCCGGGAATTTCTCTGCAAGTATCTCACTAAAAAGGCCTTCTAATCCTTTCTCCCTCTCCATGCCTTCAGGAACTCCTAGAACCCGAATGTTAGGTTTTTCAATAGTATCCTGTAGATTCCCAACAATATTTTTTAGATTTCTAATTTCCTCTTCTTTTCTTTGGTTTGACTGTATACTTTCCTGTGCTCTGTCTTCTAAGTCCGATATTCTCTCTTCTGTTTCGCTGACTCTGTTTTTAAGGCTCTCTAGTGTGTTTGTCATTTGATCTATTGAGTTCTTCATTTCATTTTGATTTCTCTTCACTATCACACTTTCCTATTCTACTAGTTTCTGCATTTCATTTTGATTCCTCCTTAAGATTTCATTTTCTCAAAGGAGATTTTCTATCCTGTCCAGTAAGGAATTCTGTAGCTCAAGCATTTGTTTTTGAACACTTCTAATTGTTCTTATCATAAATTTTTTGAAACCCATATCTTGCATTTCTTCCATCTCATCATCTTCCTAATCTTGGCTTGGGGGTGTCTTGTTCATTTGGGGGTGTCATACTGTCATCCTTGTTCTTATTTTCTCGGTTTTTGCGTTTGTTGCTTGGCATTGTAGAGATATTCTTTGGATTCTCCTTCCCTCACTGTGGTGTTTTTTCTTGTTATACTATGACTGTATTAATTGGACTGTCTGCTTTTGATGGAGCCTTAGAGGCTTGAAATGGGTGTGGCCTGAGAGCTCTGTTTGGTTCCTCAGGGTTAAGGGTGTGCCAAAGGTGACACTCCCAGATTAGGCATGGTAAATCTCTCTTTCTTTCTTTTTTTGATTCAAAAGGGAAGTAATTCTGCACAGCTGAGCAGAATTGGAGGTCGTTAGCAGGTGAATAATATACCCACAGGAGCCAGCGATCGGAAGCTCTTTCCCAAGGACCACACAGGGAATCTGTGCTGCCCTCAGTGTGGGCTCAAATTCTCCTGCAGTCTCCCACTGGGTTGCTAAGGTTACTGAGTTGTAGCGTCTCTGGAGAGTACTCTCGTGAATTCTGTGAGTTCTCTCCCCCACCATCTCTTTTTTCACAGTCTCAGTTCATTAGCACCACACATTCACTTGGTCCTAATCGCCTGTTATTTCACCCCTCTTCCCCCCAGAGTTAGTTTTTTCTGCTTGGCTGATGGCTGGTGCAGACCTGAGGTCGCCCCACTTATGACGTATGTCCAAAATGGCGCCTGCTCTTTGTCTTGCTTGCCTTTGAGAGGTAAGCGGAGAGAGAGAAACTCGTGTCCGTATTGGTTACTTTTTTTTTCCTCTCTCTTCTAGTTAGCCAGGTGAACTTTTCCCCACGGGGTTTCAAGGCTCGTTCCCTCTAGTCTCCTCTTTGCGCTTGCCTGCTGGTGTCTCAGGCTATTGAGGTTCGGCTCACCTCGCGTTCCAGTGCTGGTGTGTTGATTCTACCGCTGGTGTCCCGAATTGTGGGCTCCCACGCTCTCCACACAGGTCCACTGTGAATCACTAGTTCCTGAAGAGTTTCCTCTGCTGTTTCTTCCCCTACTCTTCCTTGAACCTGCAGTATCTCCACTTTTATTAACCTGTCTCTTCCCGGACTATCAGTGTGCTCCCTTCCTATTCCGCCATCTTCTATTTCACTTTTTAGCATAAGACTATATACTTTTTAAGTAACTTTGCATATAGTACCATATGAATAGAATATTATTATTGATTATCTATATATTACCTCACGTTAAGAACTGAGCATGCCAATAGCCACGAGTTTTATTCACTGAAAAGTTGTTTCTGCAGTTTAGCACTTGGCAAAATAATACTTAAACTTGTGTTTCACATAATTTCTCACAGTCAAAGCAAATTCACTCCTAATAAGATAATGGGCAGTAAGAAATCAAGGCTTTATAAAGATTTCAGAACTCAATTATATCTTCCTGACTCTAAGAAAGCTTATTATATTTCTATCAAAAGAATATTGTTAGGGCTGGCACTGTGGCAGTGCCAGCATCCCATATGGGCGCCAATTTGAGTCCTGGTTACTTCACTTCTGATCCAGCTCTCTGTTATGGCCTACGAAATCAGTGGAAGATGGTCCAAGTCCTTGGGACCCTGCACTCACATGGGAGATCTGGAAGCCCCAGGCTCCTGGCTTTGGATAGGCTCAGCTCCGGCCATTGAGGCCATTTGGGGAGTGACCCAGTGGATGGAAGACCTCAGTTACTCTGCTTCTGCCCTCTGATATCCTGCCTTCCAAGTAAAATAAATAAATCTTTAAAAAAAAAACCAGAATATTATTGCCGTTTATCTAAAATATGTAGGATCCTCCTAATGGAATCACATAACCCTAACTTAAATTCTGATACACAATTTTATTTGAAGCTATTTAGCATGACAAGAAATATGTTGCTTTTAAATTTTATTAACCACTATTTTGACCTAGGAAATACCACCATTGGATGTAAAACTTTAGAAACCAATATGGGTTCAGCATTGACCAAAACATGTACATGATGAAGCTGGGAGATCTCATGACACCAGAAAGCGAAGTTCTCTAAATCCATCAGTGTATCAGAGGACCAAGCTGCCCATTTGAAGAGGAACTCTAAATAAAAATGGGATCATTAAGTATCAATTAGAATAATAACTGCATGAGATATAAATATATAAAACAGTTAAATCTAGGAAATCACCATATTCAGGGATACCCATTGCTCATGCAGTGTGCCTGGCTTCAGTTCCCAGCTCTGCTTGCAACTCCAGCTTCTTGCTCATGTGCAGGAGGTTTCAGATAATAGCTTAGGTGTTTGGGTGTCTGCCACCCACATGCAAGACCCTGATTGAGTTCCCCGCTCTCAGCTATGGATACTGGCCCAGGCCTGGTTATTACAGGCATTTGAGAAGTGAATCAGAGATGTTTTGCTCTCTTTAACTGTCTTTGGTGAATTTTAAGTAATTAATAAATTATTTTGAAAACTTGTAAATAAAGGAAGTGAAACAAGAATTTTCCTGACTTCCCTATATAAATCATACTCAGAGTCCTAATAAGTTAAAGGGGGCTTTTCTTTTGGGAAAGATGCCAGCTAAAATATGATGAGATACATATTTTAAATGCATGTTGTAAATACAGCTTTAGAACTTCTCACCATTTTGTAACATCTGCTGAATTGATGACTAAAGGCAACCAAAATCATCTACTGGTCACAACACAAAAAGAGAGCAGCACAGATTATGTGTTTCCAAATGATTATACTCAATAAGATTTATGAATTATCTGTGCCAGCAATGTAAACCTGTATTCCACCAAGCTTCTAAATCTACCTACCAATATCTAGGGCCTATATGGCAGAGAGTAATATAATAAATAACATAGATTTAGGATCATCAAAATGTCAGCTGCAAAAAACTGTATTCTAAAAGTCTGGAAAGAAAGATATTACCCAATTGTGTTACATGGAACTTGTTTGTATCCTGCTTTGAACAAACAGTGAAAATAAGTTATGATAATAAATTATTATTATGGTTGGTAATGTTTATTTTGGTTATGAGAATCACTTTTGGAAATTAATGCTGAAACATTTACAACTGAGATTATTTGATATGAGGGATTTGTTTCTAAATAATGCAGGGAGAAGGCAGATATTGTAGATAAAAATATTGCTGGCATATTAGTCACTGAGAAAGCTGGGATCTGTGTTCATATATATTATTCTTTTTATTTTGTTGTTCAAAAAGTTCATGATGAGCATGAAAATAATTTATTTTAAAATGGAAAGTCAAACCTTATTCTGAACTTAGGATCACAAGGACAGAGATGAGAGAGAGATGCTAAAAGCAAAATTTCTTCTATCAGGTCTTAAAACAAAAGAAATAAACAAAAGGGATAATTTAAAGACACCACCTGCCACTTAACATTTTTTCAGTGTTAAAATTGGAAAAATTTGATTGACAGATACTAAATTACAGCTAGATTAAAAATAAGAAGTTCTGATTTCTATTGCACAGCAGGGTGAAAATTGATGATGTTAATGCTATATTTCTCTCTTTAAAAAAAAGCTAGAAGGTAAAATTTTGGGGTATTTTCACTGTAAAGACATATTCAGTGCTTAAAAATATTAATATATTTATCCTGATTGGAAATTACATAACATACACACATAGCAAAACATCACATTGTATCAAATAAATATGCACAGTTTTTTTTTTATTTCTGTTAAATTTTTAAGTAATTAAAAAAAAACCTTAAAACATCATGGGTGACCTATGATTTCCATTCACTATAAGCAAATTAATACTTCTATCCTATGATTCAAGTCCTCTTCCTGTTTTTCACCATCAGTAGAAACAGAACACACACAGCTGTTCATCATGAGCAGCTCAATGACTGTCAATGCACTTCCAAACAGCTATTATGTCTATGTAGATTTCTCTCAAAGTGTGAGAGAAAACAGCTACATTTCTACACCTCTTCTTTTCTCTAGGCCCTGATTTTTCACATTCCAATCATTTTACAGCATTCTCTGGTCATCTTCTTAAAGACATTTTATGTCTGTGGGTGATGCTGTATATGCTGTCCACATATTATCATATATTAATGAAACGTGAGCTTCCTGTATTATATGCAATACATTATTTCATTTTCATTTAATTATGAAGTTCACCACATACTAAACATTTCAAGTGGAAATGTCCTTGATATTCTCTTCTGTTTTTTGAATACTCTCATATCAAGAGAAACATTAAATGTAAATGACAGTTTGTAACTGGATTTCACCAAGAGATAATATTAAAGCTAAAATGTGTTAGCAGTTCACCTTGTCAAAGAATATGGAAATGATGGATAAATTCAATAAGAATGAATTTAAATAAATGGCTGACTTTCAAACTCACTCATGTGTCAAAAATAACTTACAGTTAGTGTAGATTCTTCATTCTTATAAAATTCAGGATTAATATTTTGTAACCTATTGAATCCAACAAAAATTATATTGATTTATTAAGAAGCAGAGCTTCCCAAGTAGTGTTATAGTGGACTTGATAAATTTAGTTTGGTCAGAAGACACTCAATAATATTAAATTACTTCTTAAGGACAGCCAGAGGTAATTCACAATCTGGAAACTGTGATGTGATCTGGCTGCAGTTTGAAGACAGGGCTGCCCTGTTCTTAGTAATACACTTTCTTAGATTCCTTTTTTTTTTTTTTTCAGCAAAACTAACTAATCTCTTAAACTCCCTTTCAACTTAATTTTCTCCCAACTAAAAGTGTTGCAATAGCCTGATTGTTTTAAAACTAACAGGGCATTTTTACATAAAAATCACTGCAAAAGTAAGCAATGACCATAAATTCAAAATACAAATTCATGCTGTTTCCAAATTTAGGGAGAAAGTCTTAGCTTGAGATATGTCTCACTCCCTTTCACACAAACTAGCACAGAAGTGTCTTTATATACTCTTATCCTTCAATACAGAATATAAACTTGTATGGACAATGGGAGTTCTATATAAATATTTGTTTATTTAGAGCAATAAGTAAATAGTAGTAATTCAACTCCAACATGCTTATTAATCTACCAGGATATTTAAATTTCTAAACCAGAGAGTGACCTATTATTTTTAGACTAGTTAGAACAAAGGAAACTATTGATGCACATAGATGTTCATTTAAAAATAGAAATTAACTATTTTGTGAAATAAATATATTTAAAATACAGTATGTTTTTAATAAAAAATATAAGTATTGGGGCTGGCGCCGCGGCTCACTAGGCTAATCCTCCGCCTTGCGGCGCCGGCACACCGGGTTCTAGTCCCGGTCGGGGCACCGGATTCTGTCCCGGTTGCCCCTCTTCCAGGCCAGCTCTCTGCTGTGGCCAGGGAGTGCAGTGGAGGATGGCCCAAGTGCTTGGGCCCTGCACCCCATGGGAGACCAGGAGAAGCACCTGGCTCCTGCCTTTGGATCAGCGCGGTGCGCCGGCCGCAGCGTGTTACCGCGGCGGCCATTGGAGGGTGAACCAACGACAAAAGGAAGACCTTTCTCTCTGTCTCTCTCTCTCACTGTCCACTCTGCCTATCAAAAAAAAAAAAAATATATATATATATAAGTATTGGAAAAGTGATAAGTAAAATGAGAAGTAAATTTTAATATTTTGGAATCTTTTAATATCTTTTAATGGTATTGAGCATATTGATAGCTTTGTGCCATATGATTCTCATTTTTAAAATAATTAGAAATTCATTATATGTATATTCAACATTTCTCATTTTTAATGAAATATGTGTGTAATTATAAAATAGCATAAATTGTGTATTTTTAAGTTAGATGTGAACAGTAGCTACCTTGAGTGCAATATCTTAATAGAACTAGAAAATTAAGTGTAACATTTAGATATTATTAGATAATAATAATAATAATAATATGTAAGATATATTAGATATGATGAATATAGCACCCAATATAGGAATTTCCCTAGAATTATTCAAGTGTTTTGTTTACTGAAAATATGGGATCATTTTATTTCTACAAAAAACAAAAGGTTGAATCTCCTCCTTCTTTTTAAAGTTAAATTCCTTTAGTTAAAGTTTGACTACTGTACAATGTAAGTACTGCAACAGTGATAACTTGAAATGAATCAGCTATCTAATGGGACTTTAAAAAGTCTTTATTAAAAGATAACCTTTTATTAAATCAATAATATTGCAATGGAATCTAGATGTCTGTAATAACGAAGCTTCTGTGGAGCTGTATTAAAATTTCTCAGTACTCTGAAAAACCCTCAAGAATATTATACAAGCTGCAAGTTGAGTTCTCAGCTCTACTGAATTCTCAGATATTTGACTAAAATAAAAATAGCTGGGTTAAAATATCAAATTGCATTAGTTCTTCATATGCATGTTGACACTAACCAGCTATAACTGTATAGCCTACCTGTAAGTTGTTGATCTATCTAAAATCCTTTAAAAGTGTAACTAGCAATGTGTGATGGCTTCATCTTGATCTAATAATAACAATATTGTGAAATAACACAGAAAAGCCATCTGCCTAAAAATAGGCAAAATCTGAGTGTCTTGGTTTGTACATGAGGAAGTGACATTACAAATAACTATTGCCAAATGGTATATTTCATTCTGACCTTGTCTTTTTTCTTAAAAATATTTTCCTTTGTTCCATTTAAAATTCATTGCCCTTATTCATTCTTGCAGGCACAGAAATTAAAATTTATGATCACTAAACCATGGCAGCATGCCTAGGCCAGATTAGATTAACATATATTTCCCTCAGCAGCTTTCTTAGGAATATCAGAAAAGAAATTTATGATTTGAAAGTATTTTTGTTCTATTCATGACATTTTATTGCAACTAGAATCAAAGTGTTTTCTCTTTAGGGGGCAAAGAACATTGCTGGAAATTAAAATCAAAACATAAAGTGATAATAATTAGTTCTTTTTCTATCTATTCTTTATAGAGAAGTATTATCTTCTTTATTGACACATTTTAATTAAGTCTTGATTCATATTTACTAAGTACTTACCAAATAAAGCAGTAATATTTTATGTATAGGTAACCTCACTACTCTGTGTTGAGATACCTACCTACTCTTTACGGTGTAAAATTGTACAGCATTTAGGGAAGGTATTGGGTCAGCAAGGAGCACCAGGCTGTTGCCCCTGAGTCTGGGTCAGTCCTAAAAGGTCACCTGGTAACAGTTTCAGCACACCTGCCACCATAAATTTGATTAAAGATATTTCTATATAAGAACAGAAAACATCTACATCCTCCCTCAATTACCACTGGGATGTAAATATCTCATTGCTCAGCATGTGGAAGTGAATGGGAATGATTTCATTGTTATCTTAGATAAGGAAAGCATGGGACAATTTTAAGCCTTTATCATTTATTTCATGATCAGGGCAGAATGTTGAGAGCCATTTCAAGCTTGGATTCTGTTTTGTAAATAACATTAATATGTCTAGACTCTTAGAAAAGTAAAGATTATTAGAACATGTACAACTACATAATCAAGGTATTGATTGCTGCAAACAATAGATTGTTTGAAATTGACATATATAGGGGGCCAGCGCCTTGGCTCACTTGGTTAATCCTCTGCCTGTTGCGCCGGCATCCCATATCGGCACCGGGTTCCAGTTCCGGTTGCTCCTCTTCCAGTCCCGCTCTCTGCTGTGGCCCGGGAGGAAAGTGGAGGATGGCCCAAGTGTTTGGGTCCCTGCACCCACATGGAAGACCAGGAAGAAGCTCCTGGCTCCTGACTTCAAATCAGCACAGCGTTGGCCGTAGCAGCCATTTTGGGAGTGAACCAACGGAAGACCTTTCTCTCTGTCTCTCTCTCTCTCACTGTCTATAACTACACCTGTCAAATAAAAAATAAATAAATAAAGATAAATTAATAAATAAATAAAAGAAATTGACATATATAGATGCTTCAGTTGAGAGAGGAAACCATGGAATCCTATGGACCAAGAAATCATAGGTGCATTCTGCAAATCTCTTAACACTAAAGTAAGGATGCGTCATTGAATCATTAAGAGAAAATGGGTAGGGGTCAACGCTGTGGCATAACAGGTAAAGCCACCATCTGTCCATCTGCAGAGCTGGCATTCCATATGGGAACTGGTTCAAGTCCAGCTGATTCAGAGTTACACAGAAAGAGAAGGAGAGGCAGAGAGAGAGAGGGTTCTTCCATCTGCTGGTTCACTCCCCAGATGGCTGCAATGGCCAGAGCTGTGCCAATCCGAAGCCAGGACCCAGGAGCTTCCTCTGGGTCTCCCACATGGGTGCAGGGGCCAAGGACTTAGGCCATCTTCCACTGCCCTCCCTGACCCCTACAGCAGAGAGCTGGATCTGAAGCGGAGCAGCTGTCTCCAACCAGCGCCCGTATGAGATTCCGGTGCTTCAGGCCAAGGCATTAACCCGCTGCTCCACAGTACCAGCCCCCAGCTGATTCACTTCTGATCCAGTTCTCTGCTATGGCCTTGGTAAGCAGTAGAAGATGGCCCAAGTCCTTGGGCCCCCGCACCATCATGGGAGACCAGGAAGAAGCTCCTGGCTCCTAGCTCCTGGCTTTGAATCCGCGCAGCTCTGGCTGTTACTGCCATCTGGGAGTGAACCAGTGGATGGAAGATTTTTCTCTGTCTCTCTCTGCCTTTCTCTGCCTCTGCTTCTCTGTAACTCTGCCTTTTGAATAAATAAAATTAAATCTTTTTAAAAAAGAGAGAGAAAATGGGTGAAGAACCAAAGAAAGATGCTCACATGATGAATGCATGAGTAATTTTTAAATGCAAAATAATGGCAAAATGTAAAAAATTGCCACTCAGAAAAAATCAGGTAGAAAAATCACATTTCCATGAGCCAAGTAAAACATTACACAAAGGTCATCCTTTGCCATTACCTTGACAGTCTTGCATATTTATCTCTGAAAATAATTTTAAATGAAAGGCCTGGGTGATACTGTTCACTTTAAAACAACAGCAGCTACTTGATAATACCTTGAATATCTATCCATAAGGTCACTTTTGCTTTAATATATAATTACTTAATATTATCACTCTAACGTTCTTCTCTCAACACATGCACTCGACTCAAATCAATTCCTATAATTTAACAAATGGAAATTATCTCATCACTCTAGTTTCATTTAATTTTCTGGAGTATTAATAAAGATTTTAAAATGCCCCAGATTCTTTTCACAAGCACATAAGTTCATCCGTCTTCACCTTTTAATTCCCCAGAGCTGGCTCTCTGAGCATCACACTTCACATACTAGAGTTTCTCGTTTTCTATCTGTGTCAGCTGTTGTCTACTTAAATTTTCTCAAGAGTTCAGTTTTAACTGGAGAGAGAAACAGCAAGGGTAGTGGTATGTTTCTGAACCAAAGATGCCATCTTCAACCTTGTCAGACAATAAAGAGAATACATTTTCTGATCCTTTAACTTAGCAAGCAAGACCCAGCTTGTAATATCATCTCAAACTAAAAGCACAAATGTTTAACATGTTTCTTTGTTAATACTGCTTACTGAGCATCGACTTTGTTTCTAGCAACATGTAAAACACTAGGCACCAGTTATGAATGGTACAACTAGCGTTTCAAGCACAACTTGGGCACTGGCTTTCTTGTTATAACCAGATACCTAAATTTTTAAAAATTAATGATTATCTTCAGCATCTAAAATAGTACCTGAAACATAGCAGGAGCTGAATAATCAGGTTTTTAAAAAATGTTTGTGCGTGTATATTTTATATATATATATATATATATATATATATATATATATTCCACAAGTGCCTGCAATGAGTGGGTCTGGGTCTCCTATGTGAGTGTCAGGGACATAAATACTTGCACCATTGCCTGCTCCCTCCCAAGGTGAATCTGGCAGGAAGCTGAAATCAGGAGCAGAGCTGGGACAGACACCCTAGCACTCCAATGTGGGATGCAGGTGCCCAACCATTATTTACTCACTAGGTTACATGCTTGCCCCCTGAGCAAGCAGTTTTAAGAAATGAAGAAAGGGCCGGTGCTGCAACTCACTAGGCTAATCCTCCACCTGCACACCCGCACCCCGGGTTCTAGTCCCTGTCGGGGTGCTGGATTCTGTCCCGGTTGTTCCTCTTCCAGTTCAGCTCTCTGCTGTGGCTCGGGAAGGCAGTGGAGGATGGCCCAGGTCCTTGGGCCCTGCACCCTCATGGGAGACCAGGAGAAGCACCTGGCTCCTGGCTTTGGATTAGCGCGGTGCGCCACCCACAGCAGCCATTGGAGGGTGAACCAACAGAAAAAAAGAAGACCTTTCTCTCTCTCTCTCTCTCTCTTCTCACTGTCCACTATGCCTTTCAAAAAAAAAGAAAGAAAGAAAAGAAAGGAAAGAAGAAATGAAGGGAGGGAGGAAGGAAGGAGAAAAGAAAGGAAGGAAGGGAGGGAGGGAGGGGAGAATAATTAATTCATTTATTCAAAAGGCAGAGGGACAAAAAGAGTGGTTCACTCCCCAAATGGCAATGCCCTAGGCTGTGCTGGACAAAGCTGAGAGGCAGGAACTCCATCTGGGTCTTCCACACTGAGGGCAGGAGCACAGGTACTTGGACCGTCTTACACTGCCCTCCCAGGTGCATTAGCAGGGAGCTGAGTGGGAGGCATGGCAGCCAGGATTTGGACTCACACTCATCCAGGATGCTGGCATCACAGGTAGTAACTTAACCCACTGCTCCTTAACACAGGTCCTATTATAAGCAGTTCTTGAGTGACAGAATGAACACTATTCTTCATTACAAAGTCCTGTGAAGGAAGATATTGCTTTGAGAGGACAACCATGACAGACATCCCTGAGGAAATGGTATATAAACTCAGTGGTCAAGTAGGAGTAAGAATTAGAGATACTACAGAAATTTGAGAAAGTAAAAGGAGGTCAAATGGGATAGATTTATCTGTAGTGACTGTGTAAGACAACAGAATGTACTAGACAGTTAGGCAAGAACCAGCTGTTAAATGGCCTAAAGCAATACAAAGACTTTTCTATTTTATCCCCCATTATAAAGAGAAGCTATTTGAAGTGTTTTAAACGAGAAGAGATGTGGCAAAAAAAATTCATAATTTAGGATAATTCACGAAAAATGGATTGAAGAGACAAGTGTGGAATTGCAGAGATTAGAGACTGAGCATGTGACGGAGGCTTGGTTTGGGGTTGGCAATTTAAAATAAAGTATCTAGATATAAAATATACTTAAGTAGTAAAAGTTACTTCAGTAAGATGCAAGAGTGGGCAAATTATTTAAAATTCACCGAAATTTCAGGCTAGCTTTTAAAAAAAGAAATTCTTTATTTTAGTGCAAGTGTAACAGAAAGACTGAGAGAGAGAACACCCATCTACTGGTTCACTCCCCAGATGTCCACAACAGTGGGGATTAGAATGATGTCAAAGCTAGAATCAGAAACTGTCTGGCGCTGTCCCATGTAGGTGGCAGAAGCCCAATTATTAAACCTTGATCGCTGCCTCACCACAGTCTGCATTGCGAGCAGGCTAGAGGCGGAAGCCAGAGCTGGCACTTGAACCCAGACACTCCAATCTGGGATGTGGGCATCTTAACTGGGGTCTTAGCCACTGATCTAAATGCCCAACCTTCAGGCTAGTCCTAAAACAGAGTACTAAAGGAGTTAGCAGAGAGCAAGAAGAAAGACTAAAAGCCATTTAATATGCTCAGATTTATAAGCTCTTTTATCAACACTAACGAGAAGTATGCTTCAGAAACCATCCAGCATATTGAAATTCCTATTTAGTCTAAATGGGTCTCTGTCTTAATTTTTCATTCCTGATGGGAGTAGCAAAGCTCTCCCTTCTCAAAGCAGGGACAGGAAGTTGGTGACACAGCAATTTCTTCTCGGCTGCTGAAGTGCTGACTGGCATTTCCACGCAGTGTTCTCATTCCTAATCTAGGAGGATGGGGCAGAGAATCAGACGCATAAGCTCAAGTGCGCCTGACTCAGGGTTGCTCCAGCAAATGACTACAAAAATGATCAATGGAGAATTGATGGATGGCCAGGTCTTTTCTAGTCTGCCTTCACAGGTTAACAAGATGCCCTATCTTGGTTGAAGCAGACGTCTGGCTTTCAATTGATCTCTTAAATGTTCCAGAAGCAGGTTGCTGAAGGAAGTGCAGCACGGTACTTAGGTCCTCAGAATCTAGGACTTGTTAACTCTTTTGACACATGCTATGCAGCAAAATGGACATATGAACATACACACAAAACACTTCATACATTTTATGGATTACACAGACCCACCAAAACCTGACCATGGATCTAAGAATGGTTAAGATCATCTGAGATCCTATAACATGTAAGTCAAGTAGTTTTGCTGATACTACACTTTACTATAAGGGCCATGAGAAAAAAAGAAGAATCCCCCCCCCCCCATAATTTAGTATAATGGGTCAAGGCTGTCATGTAATCGAAATACCTCATCAGAAGCAAACATGAAATCGCGTAAAGAGCATGATTCTGGTTTCAGAGACCCTTTGTTCAGGATGAATCACATATGAGCAGACCATGAGCAAATCTTTCAAATGCCTGAGATTCAGGGGATTTACTTTACAGCAGAGTTAATAATGATGCTGATAAGGCATTTATAGGAAATAATAATTTAATAGCTATAAGTCACTGTAAAGGTTTTTATCTATTTATTTACATTTTACTTAAGTCACTTCATTGATTATGAGTAGTAATACAGTCATCTTAAGATCTTAGCGTCTAATGTCAGAAATTTCTTTTTATGTTATAATTCAACATAGAAGGATTGGATTGAAATGGTCTATCTGTAAACTCGTGGCTTTTGTTGTTGTTTTACTTCAAATGTGTTTCCCAGTTTTCAAACTGTGTTATGAATTTACACATCAAAATTAAACCAAATCCTGGTGGAAAGAAGGGGCCACCAAAGAAGGAGGTAACTTTCTCTGAAGGAAGGAGATAACTTCCACTTTGATTATGTCCTTGTCTAAATAAGGTCAGAGTTTGTGAACTCAAGAGGCTTCCATAGCCTTGTCAGCTCATGACAAGAGCCTCGGGTGATTGCTGACATCATAAACAAGAATGTTAATTGTTAAATAAACAACAGGAGTCACTGTGCACTTGCACCCCATGTAGGACCTCTGTCCTTAATGTGTTGTACTATGAGAATTAATGTAAAGCTAATCTTCAAACAGTACTTTCTACTTTGTGTGTCTGTGTGGGAGCAAACTGTTGAAATCTTTACTCAGAATAGAGTTGATCTTCTGTATATAAGGATAATTAAAAATGAATCTTAACGAAGAATGGGATGGAATGGGAGAGGGAGTAAGAGATGGGATGGTTTGTGGGTGGGAGGGTGGTTATGGGGGAAGAACCACTACAATAAAAAAGTTGTACTTTTGAAATTTGTTTATTAAATAAAAGTTTTCTATTAAAAAATTAAACCAAATGATCTTTAAACAGTAACACAGGTTTATAGCCCCATAACATCACACTGAGGTGTCACAGTTAGGTGTTGAACTTGACTCATTACAGAGAGAGAGAAAATTACCACTTACCTCTGTCACTGTCATACAGGTATGCAAACTTGTCCCATTGATAGTATTCAATCAAGCTAAGGAGTGCTCCTTTGAGGTCTGGTCTCATTTGAATAACAAATGGATGCGTGCCATCTGTTGGGAAGCTGGGAGTGATGAAGGAGACATGGAGAGTTCCACAAAATGATGTGATGGTGTTTACTGACTTCTTGTCGTAAAATCCAAAGATAGCATAGACTCCTCTTGAAAACTGGGAGCAGACTAGAAGAGGGAAAATAGGAAGGATAAATCATTGTAATTAGCACAGTCATATGGATTTGCTTGAAATTTAATGTCCTTTTGTATAAATTCAAAATCACTAATACATTGAAAGAAATGTAGAGCTGATATTGGTCATCAAAATTTAGGAGCACATCTTAAGGACTTTTTAAGGACTTCAAACAATTATAAGGCATAAGAATAATATTTCCTCTGGAGATGATGAAAATGCTTTGGAGCCAGCTAGAGGTGATAGTTGTGCAACATTGTCAATGTACTAAATAGTACTGATTCACATGCTTTAAAATAGCTTAATGTTACATGAATTTCAGCTCAACTTAAAACATTTAAAGTAAAAATGTAATATTTCTTGCTATACATAATGCATGCATTATTATTTAACAAACCTCATAAACATACTTTAGGAAAGACACATAAAAATGTGCAAGGAAAAAATTGTTAGTTAACAAACTAGTTACCTGAAACTTATATCCATTCATACCAACTCACTATAAAATCTGATATCTTTGAAAGGCTTATTGTATTTAAGATGCTTTTATATTAGAAAATCAATATGCTTCCAGAGAATTCTAATGCTGACCAAAATCTCTTTAAGAGAGGTAAATGGCCGAATAGCATAATACATTCAGAGACATGTCAGCTGAAAGAGACATCTCCCACTTTGGGTCACTAAGTCAAACAGGGATTCAATGAACTTCATAATTCTTAATTTGTATCTTTCCCATGGACCTAACTTGTTCTTATGTCCCACTATATATGAAACCAAGAATATTACTGAGGTATCTTTACCAAAGACCATTATTCTTCACAAAATAATGATGCTGTATTTGAAAGTTCCCACTGCACCATTACCCTTCATCCTCTTTCAATATTTGTATTTCAGTGAATGGCACATGATGCTACCTTCTCTGACCCCCTTACCCAAACCCAGTGTATCACCAAGTCATGATCATTGTAATATCTGAATATACCCAAAAGTTGCCTGTTTATTTTTCTGTTTATTCCAGCCATCCAAGTTCACTGACAGCATATATCTATACCATGCTTGGTATGTGCCTGGCATGTTCTCTGGCATTTCTTTCTCATTATAACCCTTGAAGTGGAACCATTATTGCTCCCAATCTGTGGCTGTGAAAACTAGCACACAGAGTGATTAAGTGTCTTATGCACATCATCCAACTGGTAAATGACAAATTCTGACTGAAACCCAGGCAGTGGAGATCTAGCATCCATGCTTTGAACTATGGGTAGCAGTGCTTTTCTTACATGGATTGGTAGACTTTCTGCCTGACTCTCCTCCCTCTTCCACTTCTATTCCTCTCATTCAATTTATGATATAATCAGAATGATTTTCTGAAACATAAATGATTTTAAACATCTTTGAAAAGTAAGAATTTTAAGACATGGGCCAATGCGGTGGCATAGCGGCTAAAGCCACTGCCTGCAGTGTCCACATCCAATATGGGCGACGGTCGGACACCCAGCTGCTCCTCTTGCAGTCCAGCTCTCTACTATGTACTGGGAAAGCAGGGGAGGTTGACCCAAGTGCTTGGGTCCCTGCACCCACGTGGGAGACCAAGAAGAAGCTCCTGGCTCCTGGCTTTGGATCAGACCAGCTCCGGCTGGCTGTTGCAGCTATTTGGGGAGTGAACCAGCGGATGGAAGGCCTCTCTCCCTCTCTCTCTCTCTCTGCCTCTGTAACTCTGCCTTTCTAATAAATAAATCAATCTTTAAAAAATAATGATAAGACAGATCCCCATAACACTCTATAGACACCATCCACAGCATAGGCTTACAGTTACAGATTCAGGTATATCACAAGGCTTTGAATGAAAAAACAATACCTGATATTCCTCCATTCCAATGGCCATTTCAATCCAAATCACAAAATAGCACAATATGACAACATAGAATATAATATTATCATTTAAAATTAATCTGTCCTGCTTGAATGATTAGAACAATACAATCCTCTTTTATTTCTTTAACAAAATAGGTGGCTTGACAAAAACAATTTTTTTCATCAATAGGAACATTGCTAAAATATATGCACATTCTAATAGCCAATCTCAGAGAACCAATATAGGCTATAATTTTTAGTAATTCTTTCATGATATGAATTGAAAGGATAGCAAGATTGTCCATTTATTTGAGAGGGCTTTATTCAGAAAAGATTTTCATTTTCTTTACATATTCTGATATTCGACTCACTCCTCTCTAACGTAAGATGTTATCTGAGATCTCTGTGCTATAATCTATCAATGGAAATCTTTTCCTTTATTACCAGTCTTCTGCAGAATTGACTGTTAAATCTCAGCCACTGAAAGCATTTTTACATTTATTTTATACTTCAACATAAAGCAAGACAAGATTACTGATTTTATTCATATCCATATTTCTTGCTCTTCTCTGGGTACAGAAGTTGAAAATAATCTTCAATACATTTAAAACCTATATCCATTAGTCACATACATGAAAAGAAAACTTTCATAGCTAAAAAGCTTTCAGGCAAACTCTACAGTACTTTCTTACTTTATACAGGTACATATGTGCACTGATATATATATATATATATATATATATATCTTAAATTTGTTCTTATTTTTGTTAAAGCTTAGATCTTAAATTGATGATTCCATATGACATATGAAAAGGGAGAATTGCTATAAATTTTTCTCTGGGTATATTTTATTTCATTTCGTGTAAAGCATTGGCATGTCATCCAGATATGATAGGAATGTCATGCCATATGATTTATGAACAAGACCTCTTCTCATCTTAAGTGAAACAGCTTCTGCAGTGGAAAGAGCCAGCACAGTATAAGCAGGATGCTTGATAAAGGATGCCACTGTTTGAATACACAGGCAAGCATAATAAGGAGCCATACCTTTCATTTTCCATTTGTCTTAGACTCTGGAGTGAGTTGTCAAGGGACCTTATGCTTATCACAGCCATCTGGAAAGCCTGGCTCAGGCCCAACAACAGGCACAAGCTGTACAAAACTTCCTAAGAAAGTACAGTTCCCCGAACTCAGAAGGCACTTTCCCCACCACCTCCTCCAAGGAAATTCAGCTAATTTGCCAATGAACAGAATTTGACTACATTAGCCGTTACCTTTGGCCTTTCTCAATCTCCCTGCATCCTTTATCACTCCATGGCATATATTCAATTGTTTGCCTATAAATTTGATTTTTTATGTTTCTCTCTTAGTGTCCCCTTACTACACAATAATAGCCATTTGGTCAACATATCCCATTTCTCTCTCTTTACCTCAGGTCAGTCACAGATTTTTATCTCCAAGAATGAGCAGGATGTCATTGAGCCTAGCAACAATGAAGAAAGAGTAATAATGAGAGCCTAAGCTAAGGTATTCTGATTATCCAATTGACAGTGACTATGTGAAGATGAAAAACTTGGTGCTATGCTTTTGATTTTATTTTTTAATTATTTTATTTATTTATTTGAAAGGCAGAGTTGGAGAGAGAGAGAGAGAGAGAGAGAGAGAGAGAGAGATCTTCCATCTACTAGTTCACTACCAAAATGGGCACAAATGCCAGGGCTGGGCCAGAGAGAAGCCAAGAGCCTGGTACTACAATCTGGCCTCCCAAGTGGGAAGCAGGCACCCAGGCATTCAGAGCCACCTTCCACTGCTTTCCCAGGCATATTAGTAGGGCACTGGATTGGAAGTGGTACAGCCAGGACTCTAACAGCCTGCTCATACAGGATGCCAGTGTTGTAGGCAGTGGCTTAACCTGCTGCGCCACAATACTAGACTCCGTGCTATGCTTCTAACACTCTAACCCCAAATATCCAAGACTGCAAACTAATATTTATATTCTCTCCAAATAATGAGGTACTACAAAAAGTTCATGGAAAAATTGAATTAAAATCAAGTTTATTTGAGCACAGAAAATTTTGTAATTTTTGTATAGTTTTGTCATGTTATGTATTTTCTGTTAAATTTCTGTTAAATTCTAACATAGCAGTGATCCAGGATTCTTCTGCCAAATCATCCATGAAAATAATCACCCATGAAAATTACTGTTCCATGATTAGAAGAGAAATTATTCATTTATTTTCATCTCTACCTTGTTCCACAGTGATACCTCCAAAACCTAAAGCCATGACCTAACTTAGATCCATCCTGTAAACTGGAAGGTTTATTACTACTGAGAATATCAATATAATGTGTGTATGGGTTTAAGATATATTTATTTAATTGAAAGAGTTATGGGATGTGGGAAATACAGAGAAAGGGAGAGACTTCTTCCATCTGCTGGTTCACTTCCCAAATGGCCACAATTGCTGGGGCCAAGCCAGGCTGAAAACAGGATCATGGAACTCCATCCAGGTTTCAGACATGGGTGCAGGGTACTAAGTACTTGGGCCATCTTCCACCACTTTCCCAGGCACATTAGCAGGGAGCTGGATAGAAGGTGGAGTAGCTAGGAATCAAACCAGCATCAATATGGAATGCTAATGTCACAAGCAGTGATTTAACCCATTGTGCCACAATGCTGAAAACCAAAGATTTTTGAAAATGAATTATACAATACCAGCTTATTATATAGATCTCTGTGTGCTGTAAGTCACCTCTGGAGAGAGAATAAGAAAAACAAGACCTCAATTTGACCTTCAACTTCACTGCACACTGTAGCCACTATTATAGGCATTGGAATAATTATACTGTTTAATATTAGAATTGTATTTATGTTTTTAGACTTTCTCCTGATTGCAAAGAAGCAGAGATGCTCTCACTGAATTCTATTCGAATTAAATATTTAATAGCAACTTTGAGAAACTCAGCAAAGGAAAGTCCTTCTAAAAGACACTTCAGGTCAAACAGCAGAAATGCTAATCTCCTGGGTGTAAGCAACTTGCTGATTATTTCACTTTTTATTTCAACCCCAGATGATATAAGCCAATAACAATGCTGATGGTGCATCCAACACATCTTCTTCTCTTGGATTGTTCTGCTCATTGGTGCTGTTAATGCAGCATGCATGATACAGTCTGGGGAACTTCGGTAGAGAAGTGGAAGAATTGGCGGTGATTTACTTCAATTCACGTATTCTATATTTACCAATCCCCATTCACTTCAGCGCAACAGCATAAGCCACTTCATGAGCAAAAATGGCAACAGCCCCTTGCAGCCATCACAAGCGCTGGTGAAAGCACAGCGTCAAGGCAGGCTGACTTGAAAATATGGAGAACACAGCTCTCTTTGCTTCACCACTCAACTTCTGACACTACGGATGCTGAGGTTGGTATTGAAGTTTGCCTATCATTGATTAGTAATGATCTCCTACTCAATAAGCACAATACTCTATCTCTCTCTCAGATGTAGCTTCTTTCTCTGAATTTGTAAGTTAAAAATCTGTTTCCTGAAATTCTCTCTCCATGGTTACTAGTTGCTGTTTTCTAATTCCTCCTCCTCTTTGCTGCTGAATAAAATCTTACTTTCTTGGTAAATTTTTCTCTTCCTTGAGTTATCTTTCACGGCCTTATAGTTTTCCTACATATAAAAATATAAAGGCATTTTCCAAGGATTAGCTTTCTCTCCTCTTTTTACACTCTGTCATGTAGTGTGTCACCCCTTCCAATAAAGTCAAATTCAACTTTTATACATATAACACCAAACCTTCATGATTATTCCAGTTATCTCCATAGCTACTCATTCCCCAAGAATATATTAACCGTAAATATTCCATGTGATAAGCATTGTCTTGGTTTTGGAAAGTGCTACAACAGAAGGGAGGGACATATTTTTTCCCCTGGAGTTGACAGTTTACTTCTACTCTCTTACTCTCTAGCATCTCCCGTTATAAAACCTTTAATTCTATGTAATTCCAACTAATTCAATAAAAGAAGAAAATCCCTGAAAATTTTATCCTTAAAAACCACATCTTACTGCAATTTTCTCCTTCTGCTCATCACACGATAATGATTGCAATTATTTAAATTCAGTGATTCAGAGTAATGAATTTATTACTCTTCATTTCTGCTTCATGCCATCCATGAACTACATCTTATTATACTGACTCACTCCACATTAATTAAACACCTTTAGAACCCACCATGCACAATTCTAGGTTTTATGTAGACAGCATTAAGCATGGCAGGTAAGGTTTCTACTTACATGAGGGTAGCATAGAAGTACTATTTTTCTATAGAAAGCTTTTATTTAATAAATATAAATTTCATAGGTATAGCTTTTGGATATAGTAGTTCTTCTTCTTATACCCGCCCTCCCACCCTCAGATCGTCCCACCTCCTACTCCCTCTCCTATCCCACTCTTCATTGATTCATTTTTAATTATCTTTATATACAGAAGATCAACTCTATACTAAGTAAAGATTTCAACAGTTTGCACCCACACAGACACACAAGTATAAATATCTTTCGCAACTTCACCCTGCTCTTTCTCCTTGATTCTGCCATGCTAAGTGATGCTGCATCTCTTCTCTCTCCTTCCTTCAGTTCATACTCTTGTCATATGAGTTCTCACAAAGCATATCACAAAAGAGGCAATCTCCAAGAATCTGTCTAATTGCTTTTCGTTGTTGTCATTCTTCATTCTATACCTCTTAGTAAATGTAGTCCTACTAACAAAGATCAAACTCAACTTTTCGTGCTAATGTTTACCAATCCTCATCATCCCCCCAGTTGTCTTCCTTTATTTATTTACTAAGAATATACTGTATACATATTATATGTTATTAGTTTTACAATATCGCATTTTGTGACTGTTTTTGAATCTACTTCCTGGCTGATATCACTTTTAATTAAAATATTCCTTTCAGCAAGACCTCAAGTATGTGCTTTTCATAATAAAGCAGAAAAAAGAATATATGGAACTTGTACTACTGTTGTATACTATCAAAAAAGCATATAACTTTAATCTCAAAATAAAATATCGGGGTGGACATTTGGCATAGTAGTTATGATGCTACTTGGGATGTCCACATCCTGTATTGAGTGCCTGGGTTTGAGTCTTGGTTCTGCTCCTGATGTCAGCTTCCTGCTAAGTTGCACCCCGGCAGGTGAGGTGATGGCTTAAGTAGTTGGGTTCCTGATACCCACAGAGGAGAGCTGCACTGAGTTCTGGTTTCCCTGCTTCTGTCTTGCCCAGGCCTGGTTTTTGCATGCATTTGAAGAGTGAAACAGTACATGAGAGTTCCGTCTGTATGTCTATCTCACTGTCTTTCTGCTTCTCAAATTATTAATTATTTTATCAGAAAAACTTAATTATCACCAAGAAGTTCTTATTCTGAACCCATTGATCCCCAGGGGCTCTGACCTCAGATATAGCCATTCTAGAGCCTTAAAAGTGAGGATGAACTAGGTTTAGGTCCTGGCTTTTTTTGTCACGCGTGGTTGGGCAAGTTACTTTGCTCCATTCCTTCACAGCTTGGTCAATAGAAAAAAAGATGCTGCTGCTGCATGCCTACCTCATTACAGGACAGGGAATTAGTAAAGAAAATAGGAGCTAAAACAGTGCTGACAACTAGTAATCCCCATATATGTCCCTCGTAGCTTCCCCACAAGCAGTCCCTATTTTCATCAATATTGATGTGAACTATTTATTAATCATGTACCAGGATTTCCTCATATTTTCCATCAGCCTAAAATTCACCAATTCTCTAAGTTCAGACCATAACTTGTAGGAATCACCCCTTATTCCCTTCCTCTCTCCCTAGCATATAAATTGTCATCAAACACTGCTCACTTGACCTCTCAAATCTGTGCTTTCTCAGCTCCACTCACCTTGCTAGATTATGGTCCTTAAACATTTATTGACTGAATTGCTGCAATAACCTCTTAAATAACCTCCTTGATAAGAAATCGCTTTCATAATGTGGCAGATATGTCTCTTGCTTAGCGAATAATATATGCAGCAGTGTTCAAGTGTTGCCTGTTTCAAGTTGTCTGGGTTGCCTGCCACCCCCACATGGGATTCGAAAGCAATCTGCATTTCTGCATAGCATCCTGTATTAGATTTCTCTACTTTTGCCCTTAAATGGTGAGCTTATTGAAAGTAAAGGAGGAGGTGTCATTAATCTATAAATGCCTTTCAAGTCCTCGGCACACAGGAGCACTTGATAAATGTCATTTAATCAAATATCAACTCTTCCATGAAGGGTGCCCTGCTTACTGTGAACTGAATATGATCTTCCCTGATAACGGACTCTGTCTTTATCTTGCTCACAGACAAATGCAGTTTGTGCCCCTCCGTGTGCGTGTGTGTGTGTGTGTGTGTATGTGCGAACCTCCAGGGTGGTGATTAATGACCTCCTGGATGGCAAGGGTCATGGTGGGAAGAGGATCTGAATTAGAAGCTCTTTTCTATCCTTCTTTGCTGTGTGAAAAAAGAAACACTGATCTGGGCCGTCGCCATGGCTCACTTGGTTAATCCTCTGCCTGCGGCGCCGGCATCCCATGTGGGCGCTGGGTTCTAGTCCCAGTTGCCCCTCTTCCAGTCCAGCTCTCAGCTGTGGCCTGGGAGAGCAGTGGAGGATGGCCGAAGTGCTTGGGCCCCTGCACCCACATGGGAGACCAGGAGGAGGCACCTAGCTCCTGGCTTCAGATTGGCGCAGCACTGGCCGTAGCGGTCATTTGGAGAGTGAACCAACGGAGGGAAGACCTTTCTCTCTTTCTCTCTCTCTCTCTCTCTCTCACTGTCTATAACTCTACCTCTCAAATAAAAAAAAAGAAACACAGATCTTAAGTCAGAGCTTCCTAATTTACTGCGTGGAGATAGTAATGCATAGCCTGTCTATCCTACAGTTAATTTAACGTTTAAATTAAATAATGCATGGAGAAGTGTTGGAGACATAAATCATCAAATAATATAGTATACTGAAAAAATGCAAACATAACAATGTTTATCATTCTCTGCAGTATTCAGATAAGGAAATTTCACAAGCATTACCATTATTAAATAGTTGTTGAATGGTTAGAACCATTTGGTAAACACAGATATAAAACAGATCCTTAAGATGAAATTATATCTCTGTTGATCATGGTATGTTTCTGAAGTTTCATCAATGGGATTTTCCTTTGTTATTATACTGCGAAAAAAATGTTTGTAGTAAATAAACAGTTTTTAAGATCACTTTTAACTATAGCTATTTGTTTAAATAGTTTAAAATTATCTATGAAATTGGAACAATGTTTTTCATAATGGAAAAATGCAATCAGAATTACTATGATAAGATAATTTTTGGAATATTTGTGAAATTATTACTTTATGATTACAAAATATATTGTCCGTATGAGGACAAATTTGTACAAAGAGGGGTGAAATTACTAACCTGAAGAAGTACACAGGGCAGGATGCAGTTGGGAGCCTCTATGAAAAGAGATGAATGTCTTTGGACTTGTGCCCAAAAGCACTTTCTGCATGTAAGAATAACTTAAAAGTTTTCACAATCCCAAATACCCAAATGTCTAAAATTCAAAGTCATTTATCAAGCCTTAAAGTTCATCATTATGGGGCTGGCGCTGTGGCATAGTAGGTTAATCCTTTGCATGTGGTACCAGCATCCCATATGGGCACTGGTTCTAGTCTTGGCTGCTCCTCTTCCAATCAAGCTCTCTGCCGTGGCGTGGGAAAGCTGTGGAAGATGGCCCAAGTGCTTGGGCCCCTGCACCCACGTGGGAGACCAGGAAGAAGCACCTGGCTCCTGGCTTCAGAACGGCGCGGCTCCAGCCATTGCAGCCATCTGGGAAGTGAACCAGTGGAAGGAAGACCTTTCTGTCTCCCTCTCACTGTCTGTAACTCTACCTCTCAAATAAATAAATAAAATCTTTTTTTAAAAAAAGTTCATCAATATTCTTTTAAAACTTATAATTGTTGTACCATATGATACATGGAACACTATGTCTGCAAGTCAAAATTACAGACAATGTTAAAAATGGAACTGTGGCCAAACATTTCACCTAGTGGTTTAAGCCACCATTCAGGATGTCTGCCTCTCGTTGTTAGAGTACCTGGGTTCAAGTCCTGACTATGGCTCCCAATTCCTGCTTCCTCTTTATGTACATCCTGCGATACAGCAGTGATGGCTCAACTTGTATGGTCCCTGATATCCACACGAGAGACAAGGATTGAGTGCCCTACTCCCAGCTTCAGGCTGAGCTGGGAGCCATTTGGGGAGTGAACTAGCAGATGACAGAGTATGGCACCCTGGCCCTGTCCCTTGTCTATCTGTCTCATTCTGTCTGTGTTTCTGTCTCTCAAACAAAAAATTTTTAATGCAGTTTTAATGGAATTGCAATTCCTTTGTTCTCAGAAATTTTAGGTAAATAAGATGTTCCATTTTTGTGCAGTGGAGATAAACTCCCTATTTTCCATGAGTCAGATAATTTTAACATTCATTTACTTGTGTCTAGTGGGGCCTCCCCTTTCTCTCTGTATGGTTAGCAGGCAATATCACATCTTTCATAAAGTCTACACTTTGCTCTGTTCACTACTATTCCCCAGGCCCAGATTGGTTCCTAGCATAGACATGCTGTGTACAACTACAGAATGAAACACTTTAAATGATTCAAAGAAAACATGAAGAATAATAAACATACATCCCAATGACATTTTGTTTAAATCGCCCTACTGATGATTTTCCTATAGCCCTGACACACATCTTTATGGTGACAAATTACTTCTCCTTGCATACATTTTGATCCCATTTTTCATAGAAATATTAAATGTGATCCCACATCATCACTCAATAGTAGAAGACTATGAGGTTGTAATAATACGTTTTTCTTCCTCTCCTAACAAGCATTTATCCTTGCTGACCTTCATGTTATGTTTGCTGAGTGAGGTGAAATGCCATAAGTCTATTGCTGTTGTCCATATTATACGCAGCTTTACAAAATCTATAACATTTATTCTGGCTTCATTCATCAACTGGGATAGCAGGCAATCATAGAGCTGGCAGTAACAGGCAGTAACTCGCATGTGAATTTTAATGATGGGTCCTGGACATGTAAATGAAAGAATATTACTTTTGTTTATATAAAATGCTATTTCACAAATAGTCCTAGTCCTCATCCTCTGTACATGTATTCCCCTCTCATAAATATAGTTCTATCCTCTGCAAATGCTTATTTGTCTCCTGCTGTATGCAAGTTCCAGGCACTCCATGCCCTGATGCGATCTGAAGGTTGTGTAGAAAGCGTGCCAGGCTGAATGAGTGTCTGGAGGCCTGGTGTCTAATCCAGGCTGTGACTCCAGCCAGCTGTGTGCTTCTGGCAAGGTGCCACTTTCAAATGTCTCAGTGCCCTCCACGCACTTGCTGAGCTCAAACTTGGGCCTTTATGGCTGAGCACCAAAAAGGAAATTCTAGAAAATGTCAGATGGTGCTTGTTTATCATTCATCACATACTTTGCCATGTGAAATGTGTGTGTATGAGATGGAATACATTTTCTAGGATGTACATCTAACATTCTTGACGTGTTTGTTGAGGGTTTTGCTTCTCCTCTTCATTTTATACTTCTTTTTTTGTTTCCTCTTATCCTATTTACATCTACACTTTTGGACTCTTTTTTATGTTTACAGCCACTCCTGATTCTGATGTCTCAAAAATCTCTTATCTGATTGTAATTACAATGTACAAAACTGAAGGATTATGTATTTACCAAATATAGATTAGATGATATTTCACTCCAAATAAACATTTTAGAGTTTGTGATAAAGTCTACTGCTTACAAATTAATGGCAAAAACAGCAAATACCTAGAAGATTTCTACTTAAAAGAGTTTTCTTTTAGGGACAAATAGAAAAACGCAGCATATTACAGTCTTGTAGTTTGTATGCCCTCTTAGCAGATCTCATAACCTCCTTAATTCTGTCAGCTCAGAAACTTCTGATGCTTTCACAGGTCTTTTCTTTCTCATCCTATCACTTGTTAAGTTAGGTTTCTATATATGTGCCACAGAACTTATGTGTTAACCTATATAACTTTACTTAAAAAGAGAAAGTCTTTCAAATATCACAGAATGAGAAAGTCCATTACTAAGAAATGCTCTAGACAATTGCCATACATCCAAAATTGCTAAGGAATTGGAGAGATTAATTTCACCACAATGGAATCAGATGCACTTGATGTGGCAAAATTTTGACCTAACAATTATTAAGGATTCTTGGCACTTTGCTTTTAGGCTATATTAAAGGTTCGTTGAAGCACCTTCAAAAAAATCTAGCACTAATGTTAGAAATTCCAAGTTATTTCCAACAAGTTAAAAATAGTGAACTTGAGTGGAGCATTAAGACTTTGACTATAATGTAAATTAAAAACTTGTTATGTCAAAAATTTAAAAAAGAAAGAAAAAGAGTAAGGAGGAAGAGAAGAAGAAAGGAAGGATCAGTATATTCTTAAAATTGTATTTATGAGCTACTTGAATCTCTTCTCTTTGTATTAATCATATTAACATGAGAATTGATGAGAATTGTGTTGTAGTGAGTATCATACATTTGCTGTGACCCTGAGAGTCTAATGTATTACTAAATTTCTTAAAAAAAAAAAAAATCTAATGGTAATGAAACCAGTACCCTCAAGAAATTATTTTTATTTTTGGCTTTGCATTGATTTTAATTTAATTTAACATAAATGTTTATAACACACATAACAAGAATAAGTCATTACACAAATTTAAACAAGCATATTCAGTCAAAGGCTGTAATTTTTCTTTGTTTATTAATCTTCCCAGAAGAAACCTTCATCAATAGTCATTTGACTACTATACTTCTACCCCTGTGGTTCTAGTTGTAGGTGATTTTGTATGCTTCTAGTTTTAATACACTTTTGAATAATGAGACCACAAAAATTATTCTGTTACTTGTTGTGATATTGTACAGACAAATTACCACATTCACACAGATGTTGTTCATGATTTAAACCACTCTATAGTACTCCCTGGTTTGGATATTGCATCATTTCATTAACATTATTTATTTTTTTTTTTTTGACAGGCTGAGTTAGACAGTGAGAGAAAGAGACAGAGCGAAAGGTCTTCCTTTACCGTTGGTTCACCCCCAGAATGGCCACCACGGCCGGCGCGCTGCGCCGATCCAAAGCCAGGAGCCAGGTGCTTCTTCCTGATCTCCCATGCAGGTGCAGGACCCAAGCACTTGGGCCATCCTTCACTGCCTTCCCAGGCCACAGCAGAGAGCTGGACTGGAAGAGGAGCCATGATGCTGGCCTTCATTAGCATTCTTTAATTGCAAGACCTTTTGCTATTACAAAGAAGGCTGCAGTGAATGTGTCAGTATATACCTCTTTGCATACACATGTTAATATGTCTAACAAATGATTAAAAGTGGAATTGTTTAGTTGAATATTATGCAGTGTAAGATGTTATCTGTGTTGTCAAAATGTCACTCAAATACAGTATCATAGTTCATATCCCCGACCACTTTTTGGTAAGCTTCACCAGTAATAAATAGTTTTGTTCCTTTTAATTTTCTACAATCTATGTGTAAACATGACATTGGATTTCTTAGAACAAGTGATGTTCTTAGTTTCATATATTAATTCTTTTAAGATTTGTAATGTTTTAAAAGATTGCTAAACTTTGTAGTATTTTCAGACTCACACAGCTCCTACTGTAATCCTAGTCTGATAGATGAAAAAAAAAAAAAAACAGAAAAAAACCTCTCGCAATTTCTAAAATCACACTCTGAAAACTGATGAATTAATGTCAAGCCTCATTCCAGAGCTGGTTCTTTCTTACTGGTGAACATGAAAATTTGAATTCCACTAGCTACTAAAGGAAATGCATCTATTTTTATATCTGAGCATATTGTTTGTTCTTATGTTTGTACAGTTTTATTTACTATTACAGTACAGTACCATTTAAATTTTAATTTCTGTTGTGTTTTAATTCCCTTTTTTTTCTTTGATTTTTTTATTAAACTTTTATTTAATGAATATAAATTTCCAAAGTACAGCTTATGGGTTACAATGGCTTCCCCCTCCCAAAACTTCCCTCCCACCCACAACCCTCCCCTTTCCCGCTCCCTCTCCCCCTCCAATCACATCATGATTCATTTTCAATTCTCTTTATATACAGAAGATCAGTTTAGTATATATTAGTATATATTAATTCCCTTTTTAAAAAAAAAAGATTTAGTTATCGAATTGTTGAAAAACAGAGAAAGAAAGAGAGAATCTTCCATCCACTGGTTCACTCCCCAAATGGCCATAACAGCAAGGGCTGGGCCATGCCAAAACCAGGAGCCAGGAACTCCATCCAGGCCTTCCACATGGTTTCAGGAGCCCATGTACCTGGGCCATCTCCTGCTGCTTTCCTAGGAGCATCAGCTGGGAGGGAAGGGGAAGGAAGGGGAGATAAGGAAAGGGGAAGGGAGGGGAAGGGAGGGGAGGGGAGGGGGGGAGGGAAGGGAAGGGAAGGGAAGGGAAGGGAAGGGAAGGGAAGGGAAGGGAAGGGATATGTGCCTGAGAATAGGCACATATGAATCCAGTTAAAGCCATAATGTCAAAGATATCTAAATGAATGAATATCTTGTTCTGCAAAACATGGGTAATTTTGTATATAATCCACAGAGTAAATTGTAAATTTGGCAATCTTAAAGTGTCTAAATTAAATGCAACTGTGGAAAACATAAAACAAGAACAAAAATCCGTACCGAAATCTGACCTACTCAGTTTGGCTGTCTGTGTTTTTCAGAACTACTAGTTAACTTCCCTAAAAGAGAATATCGTAAAAACAAACAAGCTGGAGAGAACCAGCGTTTATATGGTTTGATCTAAAAATCTTCAAGAACAAAATGTAACGCAGATTTCAATAAGAATGACAATTGATCTTTATACGACAGGAACAGTATAAAATAAATCTTAGTATCAAAGTTATGAAAACTAACGTACATCTTCCGGACCAATACATGCATGAAACTGCTGGCCTACTCCTGTGAAATAGTTCGTTCTGAGGTATTATGATAAAAATCAGTAATATGACCAGCCGAGGACAGTTTCATCAATGCTAACCTTGTAGATTATTCATGACAATGTATTAATGAAGAAGAGAGGAAGCTGTTTGTGTGCATGTGTACATATAACTTTATCTTACTCAACACGTGTTATGCTCTCAAAGCATTATTAAACTTCATTGATCCAAATGAAGTCATATACTGATTTGATAGGACTTTGCAAGATATTTGTGAGATTGTATACTATTTTTTATGAAATAAAATTTCATATAGAATTAGTATGACATATAATGTATTATCACTGTGTTATTGTATTACCAGAACCTACACTTTAATTGAGTGCAGTGAAAATGCTTCAGAAAGAAATACAGTTGTGGCTGGCACTCTGGTGTAACAGGTTAAACTATTGCATTCAGTGCCAGCATCCCCAATGGGTGTCAGTTGGATTCCCGGTTGCTCTACTTCCAATCCAGTTCCCTGCCAATAGCCTGGGAAAAGCAGTGGAAGATGGCTCCAGTATTTGGGACCCTGTCATCCATGTAGGAAACCCAGAACCTCCAGCCTCCTGGCTTCAGCCCAGCTCAGAGTGAACAAGCAAATAGAAGATCTCTCTCTCTCTCTCTCTCTCTCTCTCTCTCTCTCTCTCTTTCAAATAAACAAATAAATGTTAAAAAAAAATACAGTGAGTCTGATCTCTGCATGACCATTATTCTTTACAGTAATATCAAACATTTAGATTAAAACAACTTACATGCCAAGAATTTTCTAAGGGCTTACATGTATCAAGTCAGTTAATTCTCCCAATCACCAACATATAGACAGGTTAAGAAAGTTTCCTGAATTAACATAACCAGTCGTAGTAGAGCTGGGATTTGAATGCAGTCTGAAAGTAGCTAGAAAATGTCTGCAAAGAAAACCTAGGAAAGTATTTCAATAGATAAGAAAAATTAATTACAGAATACTGGCAGGTGAGTCAAACAGGCATTAGGGAAAAGTAATCTCTCTAGCTATTTTTTTAAGATTTACATATTTGTTTGAAAGTCACTGTTACAGAGAGGGAGGGTGAGACAGAGAGATCTTCCATCTGCTGGCTCATTCCCCAAACAGCTACAATGGCCAAGGATAAGGCAGGCTGTAGTCAGGAGTCAGGAGCTTCATCCAGGTCTCCCACATGGGTGGCAGGGGCCCAAGCACTTGGGTCTTCTTCTGCTGCTTTCCCAGGCCATTAGTAGGGTAACTTCCCTAGCTTTTCATGTAAAGTTCTTTTCTCGTGTATATTCTGAATATATAGATCTAGAGCATAAGTGCCTTCATGCTACCACATGATATGCTTCCAAGCAGGTTCAATCAATAATCCATTCCACCATTCCAGTGACTTTTCCATTAAGTCACAAGAAAACATTCTAGAATGACAAGCTAAATGTACACTCCTAATCCAGCCCCCAGCTAATGTGCCTGGGAAAGCAATAGGAGATGGCATGAGTACTTGGTGCCAGCCACCCATGTGGGAGACCTGGATGGAGTTCCAAGCTCCTGGCTTCAGCTTCAGCTTCAGCCCAGTCCAGCACCAGCCATTGTGACTATTTGGGGGAGTGAACCAGCAGATGGAAGATTCTCTCTATTCTCTCTCTCTCACCCTCTCTCTGTCTTTCAAGTAAATAAATATATCTTTAAAGACATAAATGTAATATGTATTTATCTATGAATTTAGTTATAAATCTAGGTCTTTTTTAGACTCTTGAATTTCATTAATATGTATATTATGAGAAAGTGATTAATTGATTTCAAAAGTATCATTTGAAATATGTGTTCATTTAATTCCATTTCTTTTTTTAGAGGTTTATTTATTTATTTGAAAGGTAGAGTTACAGAGAGATAGAAGCAGAGAGAGAAAGGAAAGTCTTCCATCCACTGATTCACTCCCCAGATGGCCACAACAGCTGGAGCTGCACCCATGCAAAGCCAAGAGCCAGGAGCTTCTTCCGGGTCTCCCATGTGGGTACAAGGGCCCAAGGAATTGGGCTATTTTCTACTGTTTCTCCAGGCCATACCAGAGAGCTGGATGGGAAGTGAAGCAGCCAGGACTCAAATTGGCACCTGTATGGGATGCCGGCACTGCAGGCAGCAGCTCTACCCACTACAACACAGCACTGCCCCCCCCCCCATTTAATTCCATTTCATCATGAACTTTTTGAAATACTCTCATATTGTCTTCTCATCTGTATTTAAACATCCAGCACAAATGCACATTAAATATTTAAGTGAAGTCTAAAGAATCTAATGTCTCTTTTTTTTTCGGGAAAAAATGTTTATTTCTTAAGTATTTCAGCAAAGCTAAACACTCTGCACTTGTCATTTTAAAATTGAATTAAAAGCATGTTAAATGTTTAGACAGATAAACGTACTTATCCTGATTGTACATTTCACCAAGTATGTATGTACTGAAATATCACATAATACCCCACAAAGATGCACAATTTCTTGATTCATATTTTTGAAACTAGACTTAGATATAGGAAATAACCTGCAAAAGAGTTGTACATTTGCCATATAAGCCGTGCATATGGATTTCTATTTTTTACCCATTAGATCAGGACACTGCTGAAGGAGCCTCCTGTTGGCATATACATTACATTCTGACTGCTTTAACTCCGCACTAGTGCTGTCTTCTGCCAGGGACAGCTTTAACGGCTAAAGCAAATCCATATGCCTAATATAGCAGACCAACTGAAGCAAGATATGACCATTTTTAGCAGGACCACAGTGTTATTTTTGGTTACTTGTAGATAAGACTGTGTTAAACAGGAAAGAAAATAGTGTTGCCTTCCCTTGAATTTCTTTTTAAGATTTATTCTATTTATTTGAAAGGCAGAAAGACAGAGAGAGAAGATACAGGAAAAGAGAGAGAGATCTTTCCTCTCTGGTCACTCCCCCAAATGACTACAAAGACCAGGGCTGGGACAGGCGGGAGCCAGATCCTGGAAACCCAGATCTACCACTGGGTGGCAGGAATCCAAGTACTTGGGCCTTCTGATGCTTGCCCACGCACATTAGCAGGGAGCTGGATCTGGAGTGTTGAAGTTGGGACTTGAAGTGGTACACTAACGTGGGATGCTGGTGTGGCGGGCAGCAGCTTCACCAGCTACACCACAACACCCACGCATCTTAGGATTCTTCTCACAGCAGCAACAACATTGTATTGTGGAAGAGGGGAAGTCGAGAATTCTGCTTCAACTAAGAAGAAAATCCAGGCTTGGAATAGTTTTTTGAGGGCAAATTTGAGCACTGGAAGGAAAAACTTTCTTTCTCACAGTTGTTAAGGACATAAATAACACCCTCTGCTCACAACAGCTGCATATCCGCCTGCTGAGAGTGAATGCCTTATGCAGCTTTGGAGTGCAAATATATATGTTTATTAGAGATCTGTCCAAAACAATGAGAATGCAAACAGAGCAAGGCAGCTGGACAGAGCTCTGGGAAGAAGGGTAAGAAATATTCTGACAGCAAATTGGAAGTGATGGCAGGATACTTAGCATCAGCATGCTTACAAACATGTTGTCATGTTTCCACTTTTATCAGCTAATGACATCGATATAAGTGCAAGGAAAATCAGTATTCTGTGCTCATTTTATAATACTAAACTTTATGTAACTGACCAACTGTATATAGCTGTAGCATTCTTACTCAAAACTCAACAATTAAAAATTACATATAGTGAGGGCCAGCGCTGTGGCTTAGCAGGTAAAGCTGCCTCCTGCAGTGCCAGCATCCCATATGGGTGCCAGTTCAAGTCCCAGCCACTCCTCTTCTGATCCAGCTCTCTGCCATGGCCTGGGAAAGCAACAGAAGATGGCTCAAGCACTTGGGCCCCTGCACCCACATGGGAGACCTGGAAGAATCTCCTGGCTCCTGACTTCAGATTGGCCCAGCTCCAACCATTATAGCCATTGGGTAGTGAGTCAGCAGACAGAAGATCTTCCTTTTTATGCCTCTGCCTCCCTGTAACTCTACCTTTCAAATAAATAAATCAATCTTTTAAAAAATTACATATTGAAAATAAAGCATGGAACCTATCTGCAGGTATATTTGTCAAGGCTCTGCTTTTTCTGGAGATCTAAGCTTCTTGGTAAGAAACAGAGATGCTCACTAGGAGATATTAACTCATATTTCCCTTCTGAAGGTGCAACAAGATAAAAAGCCGAATATTTTCCAGTTCTATATTTCCTCCCATTTTTTATTAACAATAGATGTACAAACTTATGGGCTACAGTGTGATATTTCAATGCAGGCACACAATTTGTACTGATCAAAATACAGTAATCAACAATTTATCTTTAACATTTATGATTGGATACTTGGAGCTCTTCACTTCTTTATAAAATGTATACTATTATAAACCCTAATCTCCTGACTGTTCTGTGAAATGCTCCTTTGACCTCACCCTGATGTGGTACCCTTTGTTCAAACTCCATCCCAACCTCCTCCACCACAACCCTCCCAGTCTCTAGGAATCACCATTCTGTGCTCAGATTGAATTGTTCCATATGAGATATGAGAGAGAACATGTGGTATTTGTCGTTCTTTGTCTTATTTCACTCAAAAAAATGTCCTCCAGTTCCATCCATTTTGCTGCAACTGACAGGATTTCATTCCTTTTTTACGGCTCACTTATATTCAATTGTGTGTATATATTGTTTCTTTACCCATTCATCTGATAGTGGACTCCTTGGTAGATTCCATAACTTGGGTATTGTGAACAATACTTCCAATAAATGGGGTGGAGTAGCTATCTCCTTGCTACAATGATATCATGTCTTCTGAACATATGCCTGGTGTTGGGATTACCAGATCATATAGCAGTTCTATTTCTAGTTTTTTAGGAGTCTCCATACTGTTTCTCATAGTGGCCGTGATTTGCATTCCCACATACAATGTTCTTTCTCCACATCCTAGCCAGCATTAGTTGTTCTCTTTTTAATAATAGCTATTCTGATAGGGGTAGGATGATATCTCATTGTAATTTTTATTTGAATTTCCTTGATGGCTAGTGATAGCATTTTTTCACACACATTTTTTTTTTTCCACAGGCAGAGTGGACAATGAGAGAGAGAGAGAGAGAGACAGAGAGAAAGGTCTTCCTTTTTTCGTTGGTTCACCCTCCAATGGCCGCCGTGACCGGCGCACTGCGGCCAGCACACCGCACTAATCTGAAGCCAGGGGCCAGGTGCTTCTCCTGGTCTCCAATGCGGATGCAGGACCCAAGGACTTGGGCCATCCTCCACTGCCCTCCCGGGCCACAGCAGAGAGCTGCACCAGGACTAGAACCCGGCAAACCTGGTTGTGCCAGCGCCGCAGGTGGAGGATTAGCCTAGTGAGCCGTGGCTCTGGCCTTTTTCACACATTTTGACCATTTGTATTTCTTCTTTTGAAAATATCTACTCAGGTCCTTAACCTGTTTCTTAAATGGATTCATTGTTTTTGTTGATTAGTTTTTTGAGTTCCTGATACATTCTAGATACTAATCTATTATCACATAAGCAGTGTACAAACATTTTCTCCCATTCTGCCACTTAACTATCCTGATTGTTCCCTTTGCTGTGCAGAAGCTTCTGAGTGTGACAGAATCGGTCTGGCTCGTTTTGCTCTTTTTTCTGTGCTTTTGAGGTTTTACCAAAGATTCGTTGCCTACAGCAATGTCTTAAAGGGCTTCCCCTATGTTTTCTTGTAGCAATTTCATAGTTTCAGGTCTTAAATTTATGTCTTTGATCCATGTTGAGTGGACTTGTGCATTTGGTGAGAGATAGGGATTTAATTTCATTTTTCTACATATGTACATCCAGTTCCTACCAAAACCATTTGTTGAAAACACTATCCTTTCTCCAATGTATATTCTTGCCATCTTTTCTCAAAAATCATTTGGCTTATGTATAGGAGTTAATTTCTAGGTTTTATATTTTGTTCCACTGATCATAAAAACATGGTTTTTATGCCAGTACCATGCTCTTATTTATGATAGTTTTATAGTATGCTTTGAAATTATTATGCCTTCAGTTCCCCCTCCCTCAAGATTGCTTTGGTTGTTCTCTTTTTGAAAGAGAACATTTGAAAGAGAATATTTTGAAATATTTTTATCTAATTTTGTCTTCTGATAGCAATTGTATTGGATCTGTAAATTTCTTTGGGCAGTTTGGGCATTTTAACAATATTAATTCTCCCAGAACATGAACAAGAAGTATCTTTCCATTTTTTATGTGTGTCCATAATGATTTCTTTCATCAGTGTTTTATATTTTCCATTTAGAGATCTTTCACTTCTTTGGTTTAATTTATTTCTATGTATTTATTGTATTGTAGCTATCATGAATGAGATTTTTTTTTTATTCCCTTTTCTGCGAGATCATCACTGGTGTATAAAAATGCTACTATTTTCTGCATGTTGATTCTGAATCCTGTCACTTTACTAAATTGGTTTATCTAATCTAACATCTTTTTGGTGAAGTGTTTAGGTTTTTCTGTACACAAAACTATGTCATCTGCAAACATAGATCTCCTGATTTCATCCTTTTCAATTTTGATGTAATCTATTTCTTTCTGGTCCATGATTGCTCTTGTTAATGTGTCCAATACTATATTGAATAAGAGTTGTGGAAGTCAACATCTTTGTCTTATTCCAGAACTGGGAGGAAATGCTTTCAGTTTTTCCCTATTAAATATGGTATTGACTGTGACATATATAGTCTTTATTTTTGAGGTATGTTTCTTATGTATCTAATTTGTTCAAAGGATTTTAAAAAAATATTTTTATTTATTTGAAAGTCAGAGTTACAGAGAGAGAGGTAGAGATAGACAGAGATCTTTCATCTACTGGTTCACTCTGCAGACGGCCACAATGGCCGGGACTGCCCTAGGCTGGAGTTTCTTCCAGGTTTCCCACGAGTGTGGCAGGAGCCTAAACACTTGGGCCATCTTTTACTGCATTTCTCAGGCCATTAGCAGGGATTGGAAGTGGAGCATCTGGGACAAGAACAAGAGCCCCAAAGGATGCCAATATCACAGGCAGCAGCTTTACCTGCTATGCCACAAGTTTGGCCCGGCTGAGTGTTCTTATTTCTAAATGATTTTACTATATGATTTAATTTTCATAAATACAACACTGAAGGGGCACTGACACACCCATAAGGATGTTCTTTACTTTCAATAATGATCAAGTTTTAAATATAAACCTCCCTTCTATAAGTCCTTATTGATTCATGTCCACATTATTCTGGAAAGTTTTTGAGGAGCATATTAAAGTCATATTTTTGAGAAAAAGCCTATATTCAGGTAGGCTTTTTTCCTTCATAACAGTTTTTAGGACATTCATAACCAGGCTGATTTGATTATAAATAAAATTTTTGCTGCCTGGTCAGCATCAGTCACAGCACAGTCCCAATTTGCATTCTGCCACTTTACACCTAGCTCAGCAGTGAAGCTGCAGGAAACGGTAAATGTGAAAACAAACACATTATTTTTTGAGAGGCAGAAAAAGAAAGACACAGAGAGTCAGAGCTCCCACCCACTGTGGTTCCCTCCCCAAATGCCCACAGTGACCAGGGCTTGTTCAGGCCTAGAGTCAGAAGCAGGATTTGATTCCGTGTTTCCCACAGGGTGCAGGAACTCCATCATTTGAATCATCATTCCTGTCTCCCAGGGTCTGCAAAAGCAGGAAAGTGAAGTCATGGCCAGAGTAGAGAAGTAAACCCAGGTACTTTGATGTAGGACATGGCATCTTAACCACTTGGCTAGATGCCTACTCCCCATTACTTTTTTTTTTTTTTTTTCCAGGCAGAGTGGATAGTGAGAGAGAGAGAGAGACAGAGAGAAAGGTCTTCCTTTTTGCCGTTGGTTCGCCCTCCAATGGCCGCTGCGGCCAGCGCATCTCGCTGATCCGAAGCCAGGAGCCAGGTGCTTCTCCTGGTCTCCCATGCGGGTGCAGGGCCCAAGTACTTGGGCCATCCTCCACTGCCTTCCCGGGCCACAGCAGAGAGCTGGCCTGGAAGAGGGGCAACCGGGATAGAATCCAGTGCCCCAACCGGGACTAGAACCCGGTGTGCTGGCACCGCAAGGCGGAGGATTAGCCTGTTAAGCCACGGTGCCGGCCTCAAATAGCTCTCCCCAAAATTTCAAGTTTCAATTTTAATACTTCCGTTTCTGCTCAGTGATCCATGTAATCACTGCAACACACCCAAATATCTAATCACAATTAAAAGACATGCCTTTCTTCAAAACATCCAGAAAAAACATTGGATAAAGAAATGTAAGATGACATTAAAAACACAGAATATAGAGACAAGCCTTGTGGCACCACTTGGGACCCTTGCATCACATATCCGAGTGCCTGGTTTCCTGGCTAATCTGATTCTAATGCAGCTTCCTACTAATGCGCAATGTGGGAGGCAGCACAGGATGCTTCAGGTACTTGTGTTTCTGACACCTACATGGGAGACTTGAATCCAGTTCCTGACTACTGGCTTCAATGTGGCCCAGCCCTGGCTGTTGCAGCCATTTGAGGAGGAAATCAGTGAATGGAAGATCTTGCTCTCTCTTTCTCTGCTGCCTTTCAAATAAATAATAAAATAAACTTTAATAAAAATACCCAATGTAGACATTTATTAGCAGGTTCCTTATTTCAACATCACTATTGATAGAATTAACCATGTTTGAATAAAATTAGATAATGAATATTTCACTTGTTTAGAACGGTTAACTAATCTGTTAAGTAAAAATGGAAAAAAAAAATAAAGTACCCCAAGTTTCCTGAATTTTAAAACAGATACATATGTTATGTACACATAAAATAATTCTGACTCCTATAGAGAAAACACATTTTGTGGTTTAAAGAGCACTGTATTGAATCCCAATTGGGTCCCATGAATGAAATTCTGAGGTGATTTGCTGAGTATTTTTAGGACTCCGTAGCCTTCGTTGTGAAATGCTGGGACACCGCAGCCACAGAGATGCTCCTGTGGAGGTTTGATAACCACTTGCTGGAGGCTTTAAAAATCAAAGTTAAGATGAAAACATGTTAAAAGAAAAATACAAGTAGTAAGCATAGTGTCTGATGAGAAGATAGCCTACTGTTTATTGCTGAGACAAGGGAACTTCAAAGATACCTTTCACTTTAGAGATTCAATTACGGGAGACTCTCATCAATATTCAAGAATGTGTCGGTGCCGTGGATCAATAGGCTAATCCTCCGCCTTGCAGTGCTGGCACACCGGGTTCTAGTCCCGGTCGGGGCACCAATCCTGTCCCGGTTGCCCCTCTTCCAGTCCAGCTCTCTGCTGTGGCCAGGGAGTGCAGTGGAGGATGGCCCAAGTGCTTGTGCCCTGCACCCCATGGGAGACCAGGAGAAGCACCTGGCTCCTGCCATCGGATCAGCACAGTGCGCCGGCAGCAGTGTGCCAGCCGTGGCAGCCATTGGAGGGTGAACCAACGGCAAAAAAGGAAGACCTTTCTCTCTGTCTCTCTCTCTCACTGTCCACTCTGCCTGTCCAAAATATATATATATATATATATATATATTCAACAATGTTCAATTCTATTAGTACAGAACATAAGGATTCTTATAGTAGAATGGATTAATTGAAAACTTTGTGAATCTGCACATGTTTGTCTCCCAATAATCCCAAGCAGAGGTCCTAACAATCTTTACTACTCTGTCAGGATTTTTTCCCCATATTCTTACAGTGTATTAGGTTGACTCTCATTGCCAACAATCCAGCTTGCTTAATAGCCAAAAAGCTCATCTTGTCCCACTATTGGAATGTTATACATGCAGGGGTGAATTCACAAGAAATGCTTCCCCACAAAATAAAAGGAAGAGAACAGAAGTGCCAGGTGGAGTACTGAAGACCGTCTGCCTTATGGACAACTATTTGTCAGGTTTCCTAGAACCTTGGATATAAAAGCTCCATCTGTGGAATGAGAAAAACTTTGGATACTCTCCAGAGGGAGAGCATTAGACAAATAACCGAAAACATGGACAGAACAGGGAAACCCTTCCTACTTGACTTTGCTCTGGGTAAACCAAAGTCACCCCTGAGAATCCATAACCACAGGCCACAAAACCCACCAGTTTATAAGTTTCAATTCACGTTCGGAAAACGCAACCCTGGAAATTAATTCAAGTATTGAAAGTAATTTTAAATTGAGCTCCATTATTAGCAATTAGGATTATAATTAGGATTAGGGAACCACAGACTACATTTCATACGCACAAAGTAACAATCATCTGAAGTTTTTAAAAAGCAAATATTTAGCAATAAAAGGCTATAAATAATCAGTTAAATCTGAAAGAAAAGTAATCTACAAAATGGTAAATACAACTACTAAAATTATAAATCTAATGGATGGATTAAATATTAGATTAGAATGCCATGGAAGTGACTTAGTAAATTAGATGTTTTACAAGAATCATAGAGAATGATGGGAGCCAGCCAGAAGATTGCTAACATGGAACAACTGACTGGAATTATTTTAGGGAAGAACAGAGCATGAAAGGCAATGTTTAGAGATATGACTGAAATTTTTCTAGGATTGATGGATTCGGGCTCATCCTCCAAGGCCCGCATGCTGTCAGCATGAGTGGGGGCAACAACACTCTTCAACAAGAAGCACCGGAAAGAAATTTCAGTGAACGTGTCTGCTTTACACACAAGCAAGCACACCTTTTAAAGGGCAGGCAGAAGGGGCTTAGCTAACTCAGGGCAACACTAATTCTACAGGATAGAGCTGATACTGGTGCTGTTATGCTTCTCCAATCAGCTTGAAGGTCCTGTAGGCTGTGGTAGCTTTCTTCATGGGCCTGGGCCACACCTGGGAGCAGTTTCTGATTGGTGGGGGTGGGGGCCCCCACTACCTGCCAGCAGTCAGGCTAACTTCATGGGATAGGCAGGCAGTCTCACGAGATCACCCACAGATGGAAACATATATATTTAAAATAAAAAAAGAACACATTAACATCCACAAAGTCCTTTAAATTCAGTATATCGAAGAAAACACATGAATATGAGAGTGCCTAAATAAAATGTAAAAATTTGTTGTAATGTAAGTTGTGATAGCAGCAGCTGTTTCAACAGCAAAGAAGATAAAAGACAGTACAATAATATCTTCAAAGTAAGAAAAGAGATAAATTTCAACCTAGAATCATATTGGATTGCTTGTTGAAATATAAATGCTGAATACAATATTAATGTAAGTGTTCACTAAATGACATATGCTCTAACCCTTAATTTCCTAAACTATAAAATGTAGCTAGTGGTTATATAGTAACAAAATCAAGCTATAGAACATGATGGGCAATTTGCTTGTGTAAATTTTTTTTTTAAAATTTTACTCTGTTTAGAGTAAACATGTCTCGTAGAAATATAATGAAATTAATAGAAATGATAGATAGCAAATTTAAGACATTATCTACAATGAAGGCCAAACAACTGTAGAGTCTTCAAAGTATTTCAACCTTGCAGAAGGTGTTTTAATTTTCAAATTGGGAACTAGGTATAAGCCTATTTGCTGTAATGTGCTATATAACTACTTGTTATATACTGATATACTTAAGACAATAATTTAAATGAATAGTGGATACTTTATTCAATCAGAGCATGATACTTTAGACACAGAGAGGCCAAGGATCAAAAGAAGATCAGAAAATGCATCATACAAATATAAATCCAAAAAGCCTCAGCAGGAAAAATTTAATGTCATGTACAACATCCTAATTAGTGTCCTTTAAGTTTTGCTTTTTGCTTTTTTTGTGTGTGTGTGGTTCTCATTAAAGTAACAATGAAGCTGTGTTAATAATAAAAGCTGACTACCTAATTAAGTCCACTAGTTGACCCAGTTCTTGCAGCATCAACTTAAATCAAACTTGTGCTTCAGAAAAATAATAAATTATGTCTTTTCAGCTTCTGCATCACCCCACTTGCAAATAGTTTAATGAATAAATGTCAAAGTGCCCTTGTATTACAAAATATGAGATCCATGTTTCTTCAGAAATTTCTATTTGCTACTAAGATAAATTTATTATATTGATGCCACAAAAATAAAATCCTTCCTTTATTGTTTTTAAAGATTTATTTGTTTGAGAGGCAGAGTTACAGAGAGAGAGAGAGAGAAAGAGAGAGAGAGAGATCTTCCAATCATTCTGGTTCACTCACAGAATGGTCACAATGGCTGGAGCTGGGCTCATTCAAAGCTTCTTCCAGGTCTCCCACATAGGTGCAAGGACCCAAGCACTTGGGCCATCTTCCATTGCTTTTCCAGGCCAACATGAGGGAGCATGATTGAAAGTGGAGCTGCCAGGACTTGAACCAGCGTCCATATGGGATGTCGGTGTTTCAGGAGGAGTAACCTACTATACCAAGGCACGGGGCCCCCTAGGTCATTTATTTTCTTAACTGTTAATGACAACTCTAAACATGTGTCTTTGTGAAACATCACATCTAGTACTTCTTCTGTCTTATAATAGAATCATAAGATAATAAAACAAATCTCATCTGTACTTTACAGATGAAAATTTGCGTGGTTTTCTTTAAATTAATAGTGTGTCATCATTGTCTTTAAACAGACATTAATCTACAATCAAAGGTTAAATTTGAAAAATGTAAGGGGAAATGATCTCATATATGTGAAATATAAGTCACAGAATAGGAACATTAGAGTAAAGCAAATAGGGTTAAAAAAAAGTTATATTTCTTTATTCTGTCCAAGTTGCAAAGATTAAATATATACATCTACTGTAATCTAATGCTGGTGATTCAGATGGATTTTGCACCAAAGGAATTATTGATGAATAAGAGCTTATTTAAATTAATTAAAGTAAATGAGGATTAACTTATTTATAATTCCTACTTATAAATAGCTTAATCCTTAGAAACACCACATTAATCTTCATAATTTCCTTTGTGCATATTCCTGACATTCACCATGGGCCACAGTTTAGTCAAGGAGGAAATGTTTTCTCTTCTTCTGGAAGGACAGAATTCCTTCTCCTCCAGACATGACTTTATACTGCTCTGCCACTGACTATGGCTTAGCCATGTGATTGAAAGTTCCAGTCACGTGAGACTAAGTAATGGACAGGTGCTGGAACCAACATAGGGGTTGTTAGTGAACTTTGAAAGAATGACAAGCAAATAGTTGACAGAGGCCAAAAGAACAGTCGAATATTGCCTTTGGACATTAGGAATATAGAAATCCAAGCGTGGTATTCTTGAAAACACTGGAAAATCTGTCACTTGAGCTATGAGAGAGTCTTCAAAAAGTTTATGAAAAATGCATATCAGTAAAAAATAAGCATGGACTTCAAAAATGTTTGTACCATGTTAAACTTATTTCATAATTCCATTTTTTCACAAACTTCTTTGAAGTAGCCTAATAAACTAGTAGATTGAGAATGTACTAAAATGAACTTCTGATTCTGATTAAGGAATTTTGAGAAAGAACACTAAAATTGTCAGTGTGTGTCTTTTAGACACTTACAGAAAGGTACAAGGAAAAATGAGCTGCAGAGAGCCTACTTCAATTCAGTAGAATTTAGAGGAAACGTAAGAGGACCAGGACATGCTGAGTTGGAAAATGCACTGTATTGCATTTCTGGTATCTCCTTGTGCCAAAGTAACAAATATCCTCGGAGCAAATACCGAATCAAAGGTTCTGCCAGATAGACTCTCACAGACAAAAAAGACTTAAGAATATTAAAGGCATTGTCACAAAGATTTAATAGAAAGATTCTTTTTGAAATTTTGTGGATATGACTGTGGGAACATGAAGCAAAATCTACTAAGAAAAATAGAAAATCTGCAACAATTTTAAGAGAGTTAAATCAAATAAACTAAATTGAACAGAAACGGTTGAAATGCTATTTTCAATGGGAAATAAACAGGCTGAGAAAGCTTCTCATTGGCAAAGATGGGCCATTTCTTAAAGAAAAGGAAATGCAGATGCAAGTTAGCAAGACAGGGCCCAAGTGCAGCAGAGAACAATGAACTTGGGAAATTTCTAGGAGGCAGAAGAGCCCAACTTCTACTCCTGGAGCACACAAAGGCTGGATTTTAGCTGTGCTGTGGACCATCAACTTCTTAAAGGGGTCTTCAAAGAGCTCATGCAGAATTCATATTATGAAAAAGCTATGCTCACTTTCCCTCTTTCTCTTCACAATGCATAGTCTTTGACAGCTTAATAGGGGCATTCATTTTTCAAATATTTTGCTACTTGAAAGCATGGCCGTATCTTCAGCCAAATAACAACCTAAATATTTATTTAAATGACTCATAAGCAAGAATGATAGAGATTATTGCAACAACAACGAAGAAACAAAATATCTTGCTAGCGGAAGAGGAAGTGGGTGGAACGTGGCGAGCCTCTTTGTTCACTTGGAATGTAGGGCCTCAGTCGCCTTGACTCCCAGCGAGTTGGCAGCAAAGGGAAGTCTCCCTGCGCAGCCGCCCCTCGACTTTGGATCCTTGTAAAAGGAATCAAACTCACCCAATCACGCCCCATGGGCAATGACCTGGGCCTTTCCGGCCCACCCCAGCCTGTCCCCTCGCAGGAGGGCAAGGACCAGCGGGAGACGCCTGACCGCCACCCACCCGGCCGCGCCCCGCTGCCGACGCCCCCTGGCCACCAGGTGCCCCGCGGTGACCCTTCTCCAGGCTGCCAGCCCTCCGGGAGGCCTGCCCAGCGGCGTGGGCAGACTTCGTTCAGTCGGTGTGGAGTAGCGCCGCGCAGACGCTACCCGATCCAGCAGCCCCGATATGCCCGTGTGGGCTGCCTGCCGACCGTGTGCTGGAACGGCAGCCCCAAGAAGCCTGTGCTGTCTGTTGGTAAAGCCCAGACAGTGTGCAGGTCGGGGACGGTGAGGGTCCCCCCTCTTGACCGCAGGCTGACTCGCCGCCCAGGACCTGGGCTGATCGTCAGCTGCACCCAGCCCTCGCAGTCGGCTAAGGCTCGGGACCCAAGTGCCCCGCAGAGTGGTGCAGCCGCCCTCCCAGAGAGGAAGAGGAGGAGGAGCCCCGCGGGGGAAGACCTGATCCTCCTGGCTGGCCCGGAGACTCAGGGAGGGTGCCCTGCTGGCCCTGGGCAGGGGCAGTCAGCCGTCTGGGCCCCGCTGGGTTCCCAAGACTCAGACGCCCACCTGAGTAAGAGACCCCGCCGCTCTTCTGAGCGCTCCTCGGGGGGCTCCACCGCGGCTGGCATCCCCGTGCCCGTCCGCAACGCCATTAGCAGCTCCTACAGCTCCACTGGCGGCCTGCTGCGGCTGAGGAAGCGGGGCTGGCCCTCTTCGAGTGCCTCCTGCGGGCCGGCCGCCTCCTGCTCCAAAACACCAGAGAGGCCAGCAAAGGTGACTGGGGAGGAGGCGCTGGGGCCTTGCTCCAGTACCTCACCTCCCTCCGTGAAGGACAGGGAGTCCCAGAGAGGAAGAGCGGTCGGTGCAGCCGCAGAGACACCAGGCTTGGGGAGCTCCCCGCCTACACCTGGCGGCTCCTGGCCACAGAAGAGGAAGTTTGCGCCCTCATCAGCTGCCTTCTGGGGCCCGATAAAGAGGCAGGCTGCTCCGCGGTTCCCAGCCTTCCCGGAGTATGCTGGAGTAGCGGCGACGGTGGCCCCTTCGCCTGCAAAGATAGCCCGCCTAATGGGCCCTGTTTCCTGTCCAGCCTCAACTGCTGCAGCCTCCACCATCCCGGCCCCAGCCTCAACTGCTGCAGCCTCCACCAGCCAGGCCACAGCCCCAACAGCCGCAGCCTCCACCATCTGGGCCCCAGCCCCAACAGCCGCAGCCTCCACCAGCCGGGCCCCAGCCTCAACTGCTGCAGCCTCCACCAACCGGGCCCCAGCCTCAACTGCTGCAGCCTCCACCATCCGGGCCCCAGCCCCAACAGCTGCAGCCTCCAACAGCCGGGCCCCAGCCTCAACAGCTGCAGCCTCCACCATCCGGGCCCCAGCCTCAACTGCTGCAGCCTCCACAATCCAGGCTCCTGCTTCCTGTCTCTGGGCCCCAGCCTCAACAGCTGCAGCCTCCACCATCCGGGCCCCAGCCTCAACTGCTGCAGCCTCCAACAGCCGGGCCCCAGCCCCAACAGCTGCAGCCTCCACCATCCGGGCCCCAGCCTCAACTGCTGCAGCCTCCACCATCCGGGCCCCAGCCCCAACAGCTGCAGCCTCCACCATCCGGGCCCCAGCCTCAACTGCTGCAGCCTCCACCATCTGGGCCCCAGCCTCAACTGCTGCAGCCTCCACCATCCGGGCCCCAGCCTCAACTGCTGCAGCCTCCACAATCCAGGCTCCTGCTTCCTGTCTCTGGGCCCCAGCCCCAACAGCTGCAGCCTCCAACAGCCGGGCCCCAGCCTCAACTGCTGCAGCCTCCACCATCCGGGCCCCAGCCCCAACAGCTGCAGCCTCCACCATCCGGGCCCCAGCCTCAACTGCTGCAGCCTCCACCATCCGGGCCTCAGCCTCAACTGCTGCAGCCTCCACAATCCAGGCTCCTGCTTCCTGTCTCTGGGCCCCAGCCTCAACTGCTGCAGCCTCCACCATCCGGGCCCCAGCCTCAACTGCTGCAGCCTCCACAATCCAGGCTCCTGCTTCCTGTCTCTGGGCCCCAGCCTCAACAGCTGCAGCCTCCACCATCCGGGCCCCAGCCTCAACTGCTGCAGCCTCCACCATCCAGGCCCCAGCCCCAACAGCTGCAGCCTCCACCATCCGGGCCCCAGCCTCAACTGCTGCAGCCTCCACCATCCGGGCCCCAGCCTCAACTGCTGCAGCCTCCACAATCCAGGCTCCTGCTTCCTGTCTCTGGGCCCCAGCCTCAACTGCTGCAGCCTCCACCATCCGGGCCCCAGCCTCAACTGCTGCAGCCTCCACCATCCGGGCCCCAGCCTCAACTGCTGCAGCCTCCACAATCCAGGCTCCTGCTTCCTGTCTCTGGGCCCCAGCCTCAACTGCTGCAGCCTCCACCATCCGGGCCCCAGCCTCAACTGCTGCAGCCTCCACCATCCGGGCCCCAGCCTCAACTGCTGCAGCCTCCACCATCCGGGCCCCAGCCTCAACTGCTGCAGCCTCCACCATCCGGGCCCCAGCCTCAACTGCTGCAGCCTCCACCATCCGGGCCCCAGCCCCAACAGCCGCAGCCTCCACCATCCGGGCCCCAGCCTCAACTGCTGCAGCCTCCTCTCACCAGGCTCCTGTGTCCACCAGCCGGGCTCTGGACGCTCTCTCCTCTGATGGTGGTGCTGGTGATAACGACTTATTTGCAAAGTTCAACGCGCTGTGTCTGACTGCACCTGGAAGGAAGAGGAAGGGCCCTTTGCCATCTGGCCCCATACTCACACCTCCAGCTTCTTCCAGGTCTTCCACCATGGAAACAACGAGTTTCATTCCAGCACCTATGCACTTGGCTAAACACGTGACGTGGAGCACTATGTCAACAACCACACCAGCCCCAGCAGCCGCGGCCTCCGCCAGCCGGGCCCCAGCCCCAGCAGCCGCGGCCTCCGCCAGCCGGGCCCCAGCCCCAGCAGCCGCGGCCTCCGCCAGCCGGGCCCCAGCCCCAGCAGCCGCGGCCTCCGCCAGCCGGGCCCCAGCCCCAGCAGCCGCGGCCTCCGCCAGCCGGGCCCCAGCCCCAGCAGCCGCGGCCTCCGCCAGCCGGGCCCCAGCCCCAACAGCCGCGGCCTTCACTAACCGGGCTCCAGCCCCAACAGCGGCGGCCTTCACTAACTGGGCTCCAGCCTCAACTGCTCCTGTCTTTTCTAGCCAGGTTCTTGCCTCCTGTGCAGCTGCCTCTGCCACAACTACGAGTACAAGCAAAGACTCTTTTTGGCTTTGGTGTCAGCGATGTGACCAGCCCCTTGGCAACCGAGACTGTTATTGGCTTTGGTTTCAGCGCCCCGAGCAACATGACTGTTTTTGGGTGTGGGGTCAACGGTGTGACCAGCCCCCTGACAGCAATGAGTGCTTTTGGCTATGGTGTCAGCAGTGTGCACAAGGTCCTGGGCAACCTGAGTCCTTTTGGATTTGGGTTCAACGTAGTGACCAACGCCCTAAGCTGTCGGACTAACAGCACAGCCTTTCCTCTTTGGTGCTCCGGTGCCTTCATTACCTGCTTTTCCCCAGCTGTGGGGTTCTGTATTCCAGTTTTGCAAGCTTCATACTAGGCCAGTATCAACCACAAACACTGATTTTGGCCAGTCCCTCCTCAGGGAAGCTAAATAGTTTCCTGGTGCTGCCTTTCTTCCTTGCCTGGGATCCGTGTAGGGAAGATCACCCCTAATCTATGTCAGGAAGTCCAGACCAATGAGCCATACTTTCAGATGGTATTTTAGTTCTTCTTCTCAGAGTTCTCTCCAACCCTTCCCCATTCCTCCCTTTTATCAAAACTATATACCCCAGGCCAAAGAGCCGGTCTCTTTGTGAGAAAGATTTGCATATGTGTAAATTAAAAAGCAAACATTATTTGAATATTTTTGAATAAAATTATTTTTTAATTTGATATAGATTGTCTTTGAAATTCCTTCACGCTGGGCTTATGAAGGTGGTTATGTTTAAACACCGTGAAGGAGAAATTAGCTGTAAAGTTATGCATGTGACGTGGATGTAACTGGCCTCCTGTGTTGACGGAAGTTGGATGTTCTGTGGTAGGGACTGCTCCTCGTGCCCAAGAAGGACCTGAGGTCTGACTTGTTGATGCTCGGCTGTGCCTAAACCACAAGTTCTACAGTGCCTATCAGGATCGGAGGGCCAGTGGTGAGACACGAGTATGGAAATTAGGCTAGTGTATACTCAGGTAGAGCCTCTTAGTTTAGTACTCTGAGCTAGTTCACTCCAGCTCCACGGGCAGAATGATTAATCTAGCATCCTCCTGCAGATGGTATCCTGGTAGGGCCTGAAGGAGTGTAGGTGTGAGCGTGGGTTTGGCATGCACTGGACAGGAGCAGGAGACTGGGACTTCCCTCTACAGATCAAATACAGACTTAATTACTGTTAAGTGGAATTGGAATCTTTAGTATGAATTTGAGATTTTGCTTCTTGTTTATTTCATTAAGAATTTTAAAAAACCTGTGTTCTTCAGCAGTTGCATGGAATATACCTGACATATAGTAAATGTGATATCATTATTTGCTATTTTTATTATTGTGCTGTTAATTTGTTGATATGGAATAGCCTTCCAGATGGATGAAGTGAAAAAAAGAAACCACCGAAGTGCAGAACTATGGAGAGTCTGCTATTGCTTGTGTAATGAAGGGGGACAAAGGATTCCTATGTGCCTGCTTGTGTATATTATATGTTAGTCACCTTTTCAATACTTTAACCAAAATACCTGACAGGACATGCTCCAGACGTAAAAGGTTTATTTTAGCTTACAGTTTGGAGGTTACAGTTCAGGATCACGTAGCACCTGTGGAGGCTGCCCATGGCAGGTGTGGAGGAACAATCACATGCTGAGCCAGGAAGCAGAGCGCTAGGCAGGATTTCAACTCAGAATGACTAACTGGGGCTGGCACTATGGCATAGTGGGTAAAGCCACCACCTGCAGTGCCAGCATTCCATATGGGCACCGGTTCGAGTCCTGGCTACTCCACTTCCCATCCAGCTCTGTGCTGTGGCCTGGGAAAGCAGTGGAAGATAGCCCAAGTCCTTGGGCACCCACACCTACACAGGAGACCCGGAAGAAGCTCCTGGCTTTGGATTGGTGCAGCTCCAGCCGTTGCGGCTACTTAGGGAGTGAACCAGTGGATAGAAGATCTCTCTCTCTCTGCCTCTCCTCTCTAACTCTGCTTTCAAATAAATAAATCTTTAAACAAAAAAAAAAGACTAACCCTCTTTGGAGGACCAAAGGTCCTTGATAGGACACCCACTTAATAATCTAAGTACTTCCCAGCAGACCCACCTGGTGGTTGCTGTAATTAGATCAAGTCTCCATCCTGAACCTATTAGCCATTAACATTCAGGTATCACAGTTGAAAAATCTGCAGGGGTTTTGGGGAAAGAAATCCTATTAGACCTGAAATCTACGTACATATAGTAGCTGAAAAGATACAGGTGAAACCAATACATTTGATTACATTTGCAGAGAGGAACAAGATACTGGGAAATAGTGACTTTTTATCATGTTCTTTTTGTGTCTTTTGAATAGGATCCATAATTAATATATCATTCAGTCACCAGAACGTAAATTCAATTTCTTGCCTTCTTTTGAAGAATCTGCCCTTTACCACTAAATCAGGCTCATTAATAGAATTAATATGAATTGTCATTTTAGTCTGGAAAAACAGTGTAATTCAACTTTAGTTATCTACAATGGCTGGAAGGTATGGATTTCTGGAGTGAATTTAATTTTGATTAATCAGAATTTTGGGGCCAGTGGTTGTGGCATAGCAAGTAAAGCTGCCACCTGTGATACCATGATCCTATGTGAGTGCTGGTTCGTGTCCTGGCTGCTCTACTTTTCTTTTCTTTTTTTTTAAATTTTTTAATTTGAGAGGTAGAGTTACAGGCAGAGAGAGGGAGAGACAGAGAGAAAGGTCTTCCATCCTCTGATTCATTCCCCAAATGGCCACAATGGTCGGATCTGGGCTGATCCAAAGCCAGGAGCCAGAAGCTTTTTCCAGGTCTCCCACATGGGTATCGGGGACATCTTGTACTGCTTTCCCAGGCCATAGCAGAGAGCTTGATTGGAAAACAGGCAGCCAGGATATGAACTGGCACCTATATGGGATGCCAGCACTGCAGGCGGAGGTTCAGCCCACTATGCCACAATGCTGGCCCTAGCTCCACTTTTGATCCAGCTCCCTGCTAATGGAGCTTTCTCACCATTTTAGCTTCTCCTACTTATGATGGCCAAGCTCTGCCTTTCATCTGTGGTGGGCATTTTGTGGGAGAGGGTTTTCTGCTTCCCACTCTCTGCAGAGGAAGGACCGTGTATTGGGTCTCTCTCGGGTACAGGGTTGTTGTTGTTGTTGTTTACTCTTCTGTCAGTGAGGATGGATCTGTCCCTGGGACCTGGGGTCAGCAAGTTGGATGCTTCTCTCTTAGTAGCTGAAGTCCTTTGCTCTGCAGGGGAGAAGGGTATAGGCAGGAGGATGGAACTTTTTATTTTTAATTCAGTGATGGTCCCTCCCCTCCTCTGTGCTTCTGCCATTGAGGTAGGCTTTCTAGTCTCCTGTTCTCCTACAGTTATCTTACTGTGCAGAGTAAAGGCCCTTGGAAAAGAGTCAGTCAAGTCTGTGGGCAAATAATTGTTCTCAGTATTCTACTATCCTTTTCATGTCCATAGGATCTGCAGAGATGTCATTTTGTTTTCTTATATTAGTGTCACTTCTCTTTCTTTCTTAACATGGAGGGAAGTTTTCATTAATTTTTCTCTACTGATTTCTTATTTTGAACTTCACTGATTGGTGCTCTGATTTTATTTCTTTTTGTCTGATTATTGTATCTTTAATTTGCTTATTTTTCTAGTTCCCAAATATAGAAGCTTAGATGATTTTTTTATCTTTCTTCTTTTCTAATTTATACATTCAGTATCAGAAATTTCTACTTAAGGACTCCTTATTTTGCATTCACAAATTGTTATTAGTTATCATGTCATTTTCAAAATATTTTAAAATTTATCTTGAGATTTTTTTTCCTTCATTGACATGTTATTTAGAACTGTATTTTAAATATCCAAGCATTTGGAGGATTCTCTAGCTATCTTTAAGTACATAAAGAAATAACTGTATGATTTTTATTTCTTTAAATGTAAGGAGTTTTTAATAGAACAGAGTGTGGTCAACTTTTGTGAATGTTCCATGTGAACTTGAGAAGAGTATGTAGTTTGCTTTTGTTAGATGAAGACTTCCATAGATGTCAACTGTATCCTATTAATTGATGATATTCTTGATTTCATGAATGTCTTCACTGATTTCCTGCCTGCTGTTTCCTGCCCATTACTGTCAGTAGGATGTAGAAATCTATAACTATAAAAGTGAATTATTCTATATTTCCTTTCAGTTTTATCAGTTTCTACCTCACTCATTTTGACGCTGTTGTTAGGCACCTACACATTAAGGATTATTCTGTCTTCTCAGACTCGACCTCTTTATCATTGTATAATATCCCTCTTCATCTGTGACAATTGTCCTTTTCTGAAACTGAGTCAGCTGAAATCAAGAGAGTCAATTCTGCTTTCTTTTGATTAGTGCTATCATGATCTATATTTCTCCACTTACTACTTTTAAGCTACATGTATACATGTCTTTACATTAAAATGTGTTTCTTACAGACAGCAAAGGTTTGGATCTTGCTTTATCATTCACTCTGGCAATTTCTGTCTTAGTTTATTTAGACCTTTGATATCATTTAGACCTTTGATATTAACTAGATTAATATCCATCATCTATTACTGCTTAGCATTTTTCACTAGTGGTCTTTTTCCCCATGGCTCCCATTCTTCTCTGACATTTGTGGTTATAATAAAGTACTGCATATGATTATATTTTTTCTTCTTTCAATTATGCTTATTTCTCCACATTTGTTACTTGTTGTCCAAGACTTTTGAATATACATTTACAATTAATTCAAGTCCACTTTCAAATAACACTATACCACTTCACATGTAGTGCAAGTACCATATAGCAAAATACCCTGACTCCCCCATCTACAATATCATTCATTTTGTTTATATATAAGCATATATCACCATACATAATTGTATACGTTGTTGCTATTATTATTTTGATTTCTACTGTACTACCTCAACTAAAAACAAAAATAAGAATTTTCCTATTATGTTTTACGTATTCTGTGTCTTCTCACTGAAGAACTTCTTTTACTATCTCTTACAAGTTACATCTACTGGCAACAAAGTCCTTCAAATTTGTTCACAAAAGTCTGCATTTCTTCTTCATTTATAAGCAGTAATTTGGAAGATTACAAAAATCTGTGTTAGTGTAGTTTTTTCTCTTAACATTTTAAATATTTTACTCTAATCCCTTCTTGCTGACATGGTTTCCAACAGGTAGTCAGTGGTCTTTTTTTTTTTTTTTTTGCTTTTGTTTTTTGTTTTTAAATTTTTACAGACAGAGGAAAACACAGAGAGAAAAGTCTTCCATTCACTGGTTCACTTGCCAGATAGTGGGCTGATCCAAAGTCGGGAGCCAGGAGCCTCCTCTGGGTCTCCCACGTGGGTTAGGGGCCCAATCACTGCTTTCCCAGGCCATAAGCAGAGAGCAGGATTGGAAGGTTAGCAGCTGGGACTAGAACTGGCACTTCAGGTGGAGGCTTAACCAACTATGCCACAGCATCGGCCCTCAATTGTCCTTTTTAACATTGGTCTTCTACAGGTGAGGTGTTTCTCCCCCTCCATCTCGCCAAGACTTATCAGTTTCAGTACATGGCTAGATGTAGGATTTTTTGGCATTTCTCTGAGTTTTCTGAATCTGCAATTTGAGGTCTGACATTAATTTTGGAAAATTTTACTCATTACTACCTCTGGTTTTTTTGTTTGTTTGTTTGTTTGTTTTTTCTGTGCTTACAATGCACACCTGAGTGGTGCCTTCAAGGACCTTAACACATTATCACAGCTGTTTTAAATTTACCATTTGACTATTCCAGCCTCCCTGCCATGTATAACTCTGGTGCTGATGCTCACTCCATCTCTTCAACATGTGTTTCAGACTTTTAGGACGCCCTGCATTTTTCCATGAGTGATGCCCTGGATAAAAGGACCTGCAGTAAGAGACATGTCATGACACGGAGGTGAGGTGCAGGGAGAGGGAAAGCTACCTGTAACCCAGTGATGAGATCTCAGTCATTCAATGATACTGTGCCCTTCAGCTATGAACCTCGTGTTTTCTTCCTTGAATTCAAGTGAAGAAGGGAGCTGGTACTGGGGACTTCCTTTCCCCAAATGGTTAGGCTCTAAGAAATCCCCAATAGAGTAACTCCTGATGAACCAGTTTTTTTGAAGGCTGCCTTTGTTAAGATCATGTTCTCATGTATTTGAAAATGGTCACATTTCTCCTCCCCCTGCTGGAAGCACTAGAGGAATTTTCTCTGCTATTCACGGCAAGAACTCAGTAGAACTCCAGGAGGTGATGCTGCTCTTGGGTTCAGCTGTGTCTTTACTGTTTCTCTGCCTCCTGTTTATGACCATTACTCATAATAGCAGGTTGAAGTCTCCAGCTGTAACAGTGGTTTCACCAGGAGGTGAGACTCATCAAAATGATAGTGGTGGGGAAGGGCCATGACTGAGTGCCCTGCAGTCTAACTCAAAGGCTTACCCACACGGAGCCTCCCTCTGATGTCTGATCTGTCCAATGCAGTTCGCATTTCCCTCCTCCTGCCCGGGGAGGTCTCTGCCCACGGATTCCTACTGCAGGAGGTTGTGATTCTCCGAATCTGCCTGTGTGTGGTTCTAATCTGGAGGTGGTAGTTGGCTGTGTGATTGCATTTCTCTGACAGATTTAAGAAACGTTGCTTTTCCAGTTTGTTCACATTGATACTTGTTTATGTGGAAGGACTGTTTCTAGCTTTGTACTTGCCAGACTGGAAATCAAAAGTCTCACTACTTACTTTTGGTCATGTACCTTCCTTTTTTCATAATCATTACTTATCCATAAATAAAATCAGCTACTTCCCAGGGCTGTTGTCAAATCTAAGTAAAATAATCCAAGTACACAGAAAAAACTAGAATCCATTTTAAAAACTCATTGATTATTGATCTACAATATTATAACAGTGAATTTTCACTAATCAGTGAATTCTTAACTCACAGAAAGCAAAAAGTTTGGTCTCCAAAAGATGTTCTTTCCAGTATCAAGACATTTTCTCATTAACAATAAACTACAAGTACTAACCAATAATAGATAGCTTACGTTCTAATATGCTTAATTATCATTAAAGTCAATCAAATATCACATTTTCTGAATTTACAGATGTTTGTTTAGTGTTTGAATACAAAAGTACCACATAAAATAAGCAACTTATTCTTAAAATGGGTAATGCTGAAGAAAAACGCACCGCAGTTCCAACAATATGTGATGTTTTCAACACAACACTGAATCGCAGTGCTTCCCAGTCCTCACACGTTCACTTCCCTTCCTGCATTGCACAATAACCTTAATGCTTCACTTTCCTTCTGAGCTCTTTCCTGAGAATTAAATCCTATTTGGGTTTAATACACATGGCACCATAGCATTTTGCTTTACCTTTATCATAGGGTGCATATAACATATCACAGTCTAATAATTAGTTCACTTATGTGTCTTTCTAGTCAGAATTTGGAGGTAAGGGCCCCAAAATTCAATTTTCTATCTTCAAATGCTAGCACAGGAAATTAGAATTAGTAGTCAGGAAAGGTATGAATAAGTGAGTAAAACAATGAGCAAACAAATTTAAAATATGGTGCCACAATAATCAAAGAAATGTGACTCAATCTATGACACATTTTAAATATTCTCAAATTTCTAACCCAAATGAATCAACCTGAGTGCCTTGCCAAGTAGAAATCTGAGAGCACAAGCTGCGGAGGCTACCAGGTGGTGTGTTCTCAGCACGAGGCCACACCTTGAAGCGCATGGCTTGCTGCCTTTGGGAGCACCAAGGCTTCCAGGTGTCTCCAAAAGACTCATCACATGGGACTCAGGCCAAAGTTTGTACAAAAGCACAGGGCAGAAGAAGGAAAGAAACACTCGCAGTACTTCAATTAGCAGGCACTGTTTTTCATAGGGAAGATAAGAGCATCTAATGAGTGTGGCATCATCCTCATCACCATGAGTTAAATTGAAGTCTGACCAAGAGTTGCCTCACCTAAGAAGTCTCCTCAGTCAGATGACGATCTGACCCTCGTGCAGAAAGCTGAGTAGCACACAGGTGCTTAAAAGCTACACAAATTTAGGAAGCACTTTTTGAATTAATTATGAAAAAAAGGTTATACAGGGGAATTTTATCAAAATTATTTATACAAAGCTTCCTACAAAGCCACCATCAGTGAGAAAAGTTGGATATTAAGATAAAGCAGTCCTGGATTGCAAAAGGTAAAAAAAAAAATTAATTTGTAAAGAATTGCTGGGTGCAACTTTTAAGAACCCTTTTATATAAGCATAAAATAAAGTTCAAAATTGTACTACAAAAAAATGCCCTGAGTTTAAAGCTGAATAATCATTCAGATGGAATGAAATTGAATTAAATAGCTAAATGTGAAATACAATCTTTAAATTAATAAACTTGATTTTTTTAAAACAAAGTATAATTATTCATACAGGGAGTTGTTCCTGGAGTGTCAGCATCCTTCCCTGGCTATTCAGGTAGAATTACTGATTTCAGTTTGAAATTGTTTAAATATTTAAAAGGACATTCCTACAAAATCAGATCACAGCATCTGGGCATAATATCACAATAAGTATGAACTCTTTACTTAGGGTACTGCATGTTCTTTTCATAAAAGTATTTTAAGGTCTATACTATTATTTCACAACTGTCACTGTGAAAGCCAATAATAAAGCAATTTGTCCAAGGACACATCCTTGTTAAGCAACAGAACAACGATTCTAATATAGGCAATGGGTTGTTAATACCATTAGCTCCTACAACTCAAATACATAGGAAATACTAAACACACTTCCCTCAGGATATTGGTAATACTTATCTGAGTCATGTGGAAGAATAGTATTCTGAATCCAAATGAAGTCATATGCCTGACATTCATTGTAACTTTGAGCAGCTAAAAAACTATTACATAGATCTATCTCGTTCACAAAGTGCTTGAATCTGTATTTGATGTGTCTTGCCTCTTGGGTTAATAGTTCATTAAATTAAAACAGACTGTTTGAAGTATTGTATTTCATTTGAGTTTCCCTAAACCTCTTCCTTTTCACTTCTAGGCAAGTCCTCTAATTATAGCATTATGAAATCTGGTAAATAAGCTCTTGTTTATTCTTTTCAAAGTTTGATAAACTTTGATCATCTGTGCTTTCAACACTTTGACTTCCCAAACAGAGAGTTCCTTGAAGTACATTAACTGAAAAATTTAAGAGTTGAGTCTGTTTCAATTTCAAAGTCCCAAAATTTCAAAGGAATCAGAAATTTGTTATTCAGGCATGCTAAAAAGGATTTTTTTAAAGTGTTTTTCTAAGGTTAAAAAAAAAATTCTACTGCTGTCATAAGTGACACTGCCAAAAATCCCAAGAGCAAATGTACTGGATCCACCTCTTATTTCAAAATTTCTAAAGAAAAAGCACATATAAACAACAACGATAAACTAACAATTCACACATTTCTGAAGTCGCCAGCATCGTCATATCTTAAAACTTTACTCAGAAGAAAAATGTGCTTAATGTTAATTAGCATGATATAATGAACAACACAAGATGATAGGTCATTATGACAGAATATTTGCAGTAATTCCTTACAGTCTTTAGCAAACTTGCTTTTCACAGCATTCTCATATTTAACATTCAAAGAGGTTTCTAAAACAGTTTTAGCACAAAGCTAGCTAGCATCCTCTTTTTCCTAGATCCTCAATATTTTTATTTTTAATTGTTTCCTTTTCTTATTCATATATCTCCACTTATTTTTTTAAGATTTATTTATTTGAAAGGCAGAGTTGCATAGAGGTAGAGAGGTAGAGAGGTAGAGAGAGAGAGAGAGAGAGAAAGAGGGAGGCTTCCATCCGCTGGTTCACTACCCAGATTGCTGTAATGGCTGGAACCACACTAATCTGAAGCCAGGAGCAGGGAGCTTTTTTCTAAAATTGTTTTTTTTTTTTAATTTTTTTTTTTTGACAGGCAGAGTGGACAGCGAGAGAGAGAGATAGAGAGAAAGGTCTTCCTTTGCCGTTGGTTCACCCTCCAATGGCCGCCGCGGTAGGCGCGCTGCGGCCGGCGCACCGCGCTGATCCAAAGGCAGGAGCCAGGTGCTTCTCCTGGTCTCCCATGGGGTGCAGGGCCCAAGAACTTGGGCCATCCTCCACTGCACTCCCTGGCCACAGCAGAGAGCTGGCCTGGAAGAGGGGCAACCAGGACAGGATTGGTGCCCCGACCGGGACTAGAACCCGGTGTGCCGGCGCCGCAAGGCGGAGGATTAGCCTATTGAGCCGCGGCGCCGGCTTCAGGGAGCTTTTTTCAAGCGCAGGGGCCCAAGGATGTGTGCCATCTTCTACTGCCTTCCCAGGCCACAACAGAGAGCTGGATTGGAAGAGGAGCAGCCGGGACTTGAACTGGTGCCCATATGGGATGCCGGCATCTCAGGTGGTGGCTTTACTCACTGCCGGCCCCTCCACTTATATTTGAAAAGCAATTTTACTAAAACCTCATTCTCTACTTCACCTTTTCTCTACAGACAAACTTCTCCAAAGAAGCACAAAGCCTACACATGATGTCCATTTGCTGTCTTTGAACTATTCACTTGCTCACTCCCTCAAGTCCACCAAATTTACTTCACCAAACTCATCTTCTGGGCTCCCCAAAGACATTTCTGTTTCTCCATTCAACAAACTGTCTGACCTCCCTGGCAGCATTCCACACAGCTCCACCACCTTTTTGAAATAGTTTCAATGTGCCTTCCATGATATCACCCTCTCTGAGCATCTTTTCCAAACGTGTGGGATGCTCCTTCTCTGCCATCCTGGACTTGGACTTCACATCTGAACATTCGATGCTGGCTTTCCTCAGAATTTTGCCCTAAGTAATCCTTTCTTCTCAAGCCACATCTTCTCCCTTTAGTGAGGCTTATGGACAACCACACTTTTTATCACACTCACATTCAAGATTGCCAGGATCTCTATGACCAACCAGGATCTTACTCCCAAATCCAAGACCAGGAATCTGGTTGCCTTCTAGACAACTTCAGTAGGATTATCCATAGGCCTCTGAAGTTCAATCAGTTGTCCCCAAACTGAACTCACCAATTTCCGTTCAGCATCTTCTCTTCCACTAAGAAAGAATTCAATAGCACCTTACATGGTTCAAGATAGAAAGGAATACATTTTTAAAAAGAAAAGGCCAGTCCTGCTTTCTTCCAGTTCATTTTCCACATGCAAACACCCTATCTTGTCAAATAGACCTTCTAATTATCATCTACTCCTTCATCTGCACCTACCTTTCTAGTCTAAGTCACCACTATTTATTTATTTTAGAAGCAGAGAGAAACAATTAGACAAAAAGGCAAAAAGGAAGGGAGAGAGAGAGTTAGTTAGTTCCCATCCACTGCTTCACTCTTCAAATGCTTGAAAAAGTTCAGGAGCTGAGATTCAATGCAAGTCTATCATGAGGGTCCAGGAACCCAACAACCTGAGCCATCATCTACTGCTTCTCAGAGTGGCCGTTACTAGGAGGTTGGAGTCAGGACCCAGAGCTGGAAATTGAATCCTGGCACTTGGATATAGGATACTGGCATCTTGAACGGTTTCTTAACCACTAGGATAAATGTGCACCCCAACCATTATTTTTATCCTAAAGTTCCACTTCATTCTCCAGATTGCAGCCAAAGTGATGTTATTTGTAATTTAATTTTGAATCATGTTTAAATTTTCTGTTTAAAACTGAACAAAGTCTTCTTATTGAGCTTAATTTGGATTCCAGAATCCCTAAGAGGACTTCGATGGGATCACTGATCGCCTCTGCAATCGTCTTGTATGAAATTCTTGGGACAGCACTGTGGCCTAGTGGGTAGGGCCACCAATGGCAGTGCCGGCACAGCTCTCTGCTATGGCCTGGGAAAGCAGTGGCCCAAGTGCTTGGGATCCTGCACCCACATGGGAGACACAGAAGCAGCTCCCAGCTCCTAGCTTCAAATGGGTGCAGCTCTGGCCGTTGCGGCCAACTGGGGAGTGAACCAGTGAATGGAAGCCCTCACTATCTCTCTGCCTTTCCTTCTCCCTCTGTGTAACTCTGCCTTTCAAATAAATAAACAAATCTTATTAAAAAAACTCTCTCACTTGATTTCCATCTTCTTGTATGTGGTGGGATAATGTTGGCTAGAGTTTCTCGGCCACAGCTACATTAAAAATTGAAGTATTTTTCTCTTGCATATGGATTCACTTTGTATCTGTTTGCCCAGTGAGAAGTCTTAAGAAAGTTTGTGGAAAATACATATTATGAAAAAATTAAAAAACTACGAATAAGGACTGACGTTGTAGCACAGTGGGTTAAGCTGCTGCCATGTAAGTACCAGCTCAAGTCTGGCTGCTCCACTCTCAATCCAACTTCCTGTTAATGCATTGGGGAATACAGCAGACGATTGCCCACGTGTTTGGGTCCCTGATACCCACATGGAAGACTCAGTGGAGTTCAAGGCTCCTGGCTTTGGCCCTGGCCCAGCACTAGGCATTTGCAGTCACTTGGGAAGTAAACCACTGAATGAGAGATATCTCCCCCCACCCACTCCCATCCCCCACCCTGGAACTTTGCTTTTCAAATAAAATAAATATTAGGAAATTCATATCTCTAACAAAATAAACTTACTTTTTAAACTCCCTTTATGCACAGCTTTTTGAAGTTCTGTAAAAAGCAGCATAAATGACCTTGTGTGCGGCCCTGGCCTAGTCTTCAAGGGCACTAACAGCATCTGCTTTGTCTCTCTTGGAACATTCATTCTCCAACACCTGTTAGAATGCTGTGACCATGCCATGAGAAGCTCACTTCCTGTAGAGAGCTCCCAGCATTATCTGTCAGCACTAAAATCCAGCATTTTATAATTTCCAACTACATGATGCCCAACTGAATGTATACAGTAAGCATAAAGACTCATGAGAGATAATGAAGTAATTATTGTTTTATTTTTTTTTTTGACAGGCAGAGTGACCTAATTCCCAGAACCTGTGAATATGTCAGGGTACATAGCAAAGAGTAATTAATATTGTATATGGAATTAAAGTTGTAAATCAGCTGATTTTGTGATAGGGATATTATTTCAGATTAATCAGCTGGCCCCTCTGTAATTACAATGTACTTAAAAGTGGAAGAAGAATGTGGAATAGGGTGAGTGCCATTGTGATGCAATCTGAAGAAAAATTCACGCTGATTGCTGATCTGCCATTGTTAGACTTGAAAGTAAGACTCTATAAACCAAGGTGTGCACTTGTCCCCTCACAAGCAAGATAGGCAAGAAAACCAATTCTTCCTAGAACCTACAGAAGGAAATGCAGCCCTGCTGCTACCCTGAACTTGGCCCACTGAGACCAACATCAGACTTCTGACCTCCAGAACTGTGAGATGATAGATTTATGTAGCGATAAATCACTGTGGTATTTGTGACAGCAGCAACTGAAGACCAGTAGATTCCCTAGTCAATATGGTGAGCTCATAAACCTACATGCAGTCTCAAAAAAAATCCATGCATGATTGATTTCTGAAGTCATCCTTGGATTGATGGTATTTCATTCAGTTATTTGCATTTGGGGCCATTTAAACTATTTTATATTCCTTTTAAAAATTATTTCTTTACTGAAAGAAGTAATATTTTCATTTGGGATGATTAAGTGATTTCATGAATGGGAAAGGCAAGCTGAGAAAATAGTAGAAATGAAAAATGAAGTTAATTTTAACAATTCAGATTTATTTAATGCAAATCTCTACTGGAAAGATCAGCACACATGACTCTGACTCTCATCAGTGAAGTAAACTTCACCTCCCTTGTTCCCCAAGGGGACAGCAGAACTATTAAATTTATTGCAATCATAATAAATATTGAATCTATACTGTGATGCTATGCTTTTTAAAAAAGCTAAAAACCTTTGCTAACGCAGCTTTCCCCACACACTATAAAACTGATTTAGGGTAACTGAGTGCAGAAGCTGACACACCTGTAAATGAACCTCCAACCACATGCTGCGAGGCATTTATATGCTAATTTCTCCAAAAGTACCAAGATTCTTTGACACCACCTGGTTGACCATATTTTCTGAATTAATTCCAATGCAATAGAATTGAATTATAATTTATGAGGTCTGTATTCTTCAAAGAAAAGTGATATATGATAACTCCCAAAACTGGTTGGAGGAATTGCTACAGAACCCCCAAAACTGCTGGCCCAACATGCAAAAAGCCCCTCACTGACACCTGTGTGGTAGACTAAAGGAAGCACTGCAATAATGCACACAGCAAGGTGCCAGGAAGTCATCTTTAATTCCTGGGCTCGCCCAAGGCATCAGGGATGAAGAATTTTATGGATAGAAGTTGGGATGAGGGGGCATGTTCAGTGTGTGTCCAGGTTCCTGGTTGGTCGGTGCTGCTCTTGGCCTCCCTTTGACTGGTCAATGACACCATGTTCTTTAGGGAATTTTTGGTGACCAAGTGGGTTTCTGTTAGCATGGGGTCTGCAGGCAGGTGGTAATTACTTTCTGCCCTGGACCTGGAATTCCTACAAAAAAATTCCTGGAGACAATATCAGCTAACAAGATATTATCTAGGAAAGAAGCGAATGACCTCATGAATTTGGAGATTGGAACCTTGTAGGGCCAGCTGCCCACCTGCTTAAGTCAGCCAGCTAATTTTGGAAGGAGACTAATTAGCAATCATAAAGGCAGGTTGAGGACCCCTCAAGCTAGGAAAGGGAGATAGGACACCGAGTTCTGATGGTATGGTGTTTCTGTATTCAAGGTACTTTATATGGATAAGTTTCAGCAACAACAATGCAAATAGATTTTGTGGTATACAGAGTTCTTAGATCACTTATAAAATCCTTGAGCCACTAGAGAGAGAGAGAGAGAGAGAGAGAGAGAGAGAGAATTGCAAACAAAGACATTCAAAAGGTAGAATTTATTTCATTTGAAAGAGTCTAAATATTTATGACTATAAGACAAATACAAAGCAGTCATCCTCACGGTAAAATACTAGCGTGTGCTTACTGCTTTGGCAACTCACCAGAGAATGAGAAAAGAGAAGGCCTTGGAAGAAAACAAGGGTATACTATCAACCACTTTGAATTGAAGAGCTTACTCTGATATATTTTCTGCTTCCCCACTCAAAGAAAATAACTGTGTAAGATCATGGCCTAGTTTATGGAAATCCTGTTATTCTTAGTTCACCTTGACAAATGTAAATGCCTGGCAGAAAAGCCACACTTCTAGTAAGCACGTGTTAACGACTGTGAGATAGATAAATAAATAAATAAATAACAGTTGACATTATCTGACTTTATACAAAAGTGCAATGTGGTTTCTGTTGGAGATTCAGTTTTGTATTTCTTTTTCTAGTCCTACTCAAATACCTTTGATCAGTAATAAATCATTTTTGGAGATATTACCATAAATGGAAAACAGAAAGGGGGAGTTTTCCCTAATAAAATTTTTTATGATAGTTTCTGTATCTTTGCTCATTTTCTGCTCCTTTTGAGAGGTTTATGAGAAAGAGATAAAGAGGGAGAGGATTCTAACCAAGAAGCAGTTTATTGTGTTGGTAATAGAGGCAACACAAAAGGCAGTCAATTAAATAGTGACCAGAAAACCTCCTACTCCTGGGAAGTGGGTCAGAATTGAGGGCAAAGCTTAAATCTAGAGTCCTTAAAATTCACATGGGCACTCAGGGTTCGTTCTTAAAAATTCTACTTATTGGAGATGGTCACTAAAACAACTAGGTGGAAGCCTAGCAAACTGGTATTTTAGACAGTAATGTCATTTATGGTTTCCCTTTGTAAGACTGGCCCAGAAACTTCAATGGGCCTTGGCTTGAACTTAGAGCCCATCCAGCAACCAAAGTTCCCATTATGGAGGAGGACAGGGATCTAGAAGATCAGGAATAATAAAGAGCAGCCTGAGACTTCACTGCTTAAAGTTGAAAGTTAGTGCCATCTCCGGGCTTCCACAGGAAGACTTGGATAAAATGTTCACAGAGCCTGTCTAACAAAGATCACAAAGGCCCACATGAAATGTTTTGAATCATGTGAGTTTGGTATTTATATTGATCACTAGACAGGACCAAAATAATGGCATTCTTTTTAGATAAAAGACCATTATCAGACATGGATAAAGTATGCTATGTTTCCTAGCAATGGATAAAGTATGCTATGTTTCCTAGCAAGATGACAGTAACAGTTTCAAACTAATTAATCAACAATTTTGAGCATATAATCAATGAGACAGGACAGTATTTATGGAAAGGAAAAAGTATTTTTTATGGAGTTCTACAAAGCCCTGGGTCTCTCAAGAGACTTGCAGGAACAGATTTAAAGGCAAAATCAGGAACATGATGGGACAGGTGGCAAGAGACAATATACTGCATTGTTTTGGGAGAAAAGATTTATCAAAAAGGATATTAAGCACCAGATCAGCATTATACCCCAAAATAATTTTCAGCCACGTTGGACTATCAAGCAAAATATCTTACAGCCAAAGGTATTTTTTAATTCTCAATAATTTAGCTAATCTGCCGCCGCCACGGCTCACTAGGCTAACCCTCCACCTGCAGTGCCAGTACTCCGTGTTCTAGTCCCGGTTGGGGCGCCGGTTCTGTACCAGTTGCTCCTCTTCCAGGCCAGCTCTCTGCTGTGGCCCGGGAAGGCAGTGGAGGATGGCCCAAGTGCTTGGGCCCTGCACCCACATGGGAGACCAGGAGGAAGCACCTGGCTCCTGGCTTCGGATCGGTGCAGCGCACTGGCTGTAGCAGCCATTTGTGGGGTGAACCAACAGAAGGAAGACCTTTCTCTCTGTCTCTCTCGCTGTCTAACTCTGCCTGTCAAAAAATAAAAAAATAAATATAAATAAATAATTTAGCTAATCTAATTTCCACAAATTGTCTTCCAACAAGTGAGTTGTCTTTTGGTGAATTAGATCATTTCCTTACAAGTCACTAGCTGACTTACTTTTAGTCATGTTACCTAGTTTCTGAGTTTTGCTATATTTTATTTGGTTGCCGATAGGATGAAATGAGGAAAAATAAGATAGTATTCAGAACATACTAGATATAAAAATCTTTTCAAATTTTAACACACACAAATATACTTTAGAGATAAACATAATCTGAATACAGAGGTATTCAGCATAGAAATAAAGCTTCCTGGTGGTGCACGTGAGTGGCAGCAGATGGTGGCTCAAGTAATTGAGTCCCTGCCACCCACACGGGAGGCCCAAATGGCGTTCTGGGCTTCTGGCTTTAGTCTGGCCCAAGCCCTGGTTTTGCAGGAATTTGGGGAGTAAATCAGTGGATGGAAGATCCACTGTTTCTCTCTCTCTCTCTCTCTTTCTCACTCTCATTCAAAAAATTACATGCAGAAAGAACTCATGAGAAAAATAACTTTATTTACACATAGTTTCTTAAAAAGTTGTATAAAGAACATTTGGGATTTGCCCTGAACAACAGATAACAATTTTAACAATAGATGTGAAGCTAAAGGAAATACTATCTCAACAAAGGAAATTAAACCATAGAGGTAAGGAAGAAAAGGTAAAAAGGAGAAAAAAAGAAAAGAGAAAAAAAAAAGAGTGACAACTGGAAATGCAAGTGTGGAATCAGAGAAGAACAGGGTATATGTATTAGGTATTCTTTTTTTTTTTTTTTTTGACAGGCAGAGTTAGACAGTGAGAGAGGCACAGAGAGAAAGGTCTTCCTTCTGTTGGTTCACCCCACAAATGGCTGCTACAGCCAGTGTGCTGCACCGATCTGAAGCCAGGAGCCAGGTGCTTCCTCCTGGTCTCCCATGTGGGTGCAGGGCCCAAGCACCTGGGCCATCCTCCACTGCCTTCCCGGGCCACAGATGAGAGCTGGCCTGGAAGAGGAGCAACTGGGACAGAACTGGCGCTCCAACCAGGACTAGAATCTGTAGTGCCGGCGCTGCAGGCAGAGGATTAGCCTAGTGAGCCGTGGCGCCGACCAGGTATTCTTTCAAATTGGAAAGACTTGGTAGTTAACAAAGTGGACAAAGAGGATTACTAAATTGAAAATACAGAGAACAGAAAACACACCATGTTATATTCTTCGTTCAAATTATTTTAGTATTGTCTTCTTCTTTCAAGATACAGGGTGAATGTACCCTAAGGCTCATCATCCCCTGTGAACATCAAGTCATCTGTGAAAAATCCACTCACAGGAAGCCAGGGCCAGAAAAAAGCTTGAGTTAGATGCACCACTTGCATTTGTCTTGGTTAAGGAAAGGGATGAACACAAGAGTGATGTAACTGGTGCAAGGAAGCTTCACTAACAAAACAAGAGCTCTGCAGGCAGTGTGCTGGACCACATTTTCATGTGCCACAATTTGTCATTTCTAGCCAAAGTACCCCAATGGCTTCCCATTCACTTCATTTTTTTTTAAGATTTATTTATTTGTTTATTTGAAAGGCAGAGTTACAGAGAGGCAAAGGCAAAGAGAGGTCTTCCATCCTCTGGTTCACTCTCCAAATGGCCACCATGGACAGAGCTAGGCTGATCTGAAGCCAGGAGCCTGGAGCATGAGGGTGCAGGGGCCCAAGGACTTGGGCCATCTTCTATTGCTTTCCCAGGCCATAGCAGAGAGCTAGATCAGAACTTCAGCAGCCAGGACTCAAACCAGTGCCCATTTGAGATGCCGGCACTGCAGGTGGCAGCTTTGCCTGTTATGCCACAGTGCTGGTACCCCATTCACTTCCTTACTTTAAAAAATGTCTTTCTGTTTCTTTCCTCATCATAACCATTGGAACTCTGTCATTTATTTTTTTAAGAATCAATAACATTGAGGCCTAGATAGCAAGATTCCATAGTAGATTCTCATACTCTGTAATAGTGCTGGGTAAAATCAGTATTCACAGAAACTTTAGTTTGTTCTCCTAATTAAGCTTTTAATGAAATAAACAATCTTCACAGCTTTTCAGCTAAAAGATTAAAAGGAAATGGTATTCTGGCCTTATAAGTAAAGCTGAGACACTGCAATGGGTGCTACCTTTAAAACTAACCAAGTAGTTTATTAGAAATGATTTTTTTTTGCACACTGTGATTTTTTGCATTTCCTTGAAGAGGCAATGCAAATATCTACTTTAAGTGTTATTGAAGGAAAACAGTCAAGGGCTCATTGATTATTGAAATCAGTCACCTATATTTTTAAGACACAGTCACTCTTTGAGGCTCCAAAGTAATAAAGATAACATCTTCCTTCAATGGTGTGAAAAAGCAAATAAATTCCATGAACAACTAACAACCTAAGTGAAACACACTGAAAGCAGCACAGCAAACTAAAAAGACCTTAGGGCTTGGGGTGCAAGAGTGAGAGACCCAACCCCAGCTCTTCTAGATCCTGGGAGCCTAGGAGAGTGAGACACTCTGTGCCTCCACCCGCTCATGGCTAAAATGAAGGCACCGACACAGTGGAAGAGACTCCAGCAGAAAAAAATCCAGATGCTTGGGGATTCTCGATGCTCAATAGACTTAGATCAGCCATATAAGCTTTCTAGGAAAAGTTGTTCATATGATTTTAAAAAAGAATATACATGAAGACAAAATGTGTAGCTCTAATGCCAGGCACCTGCAGATGATGGTTCAGATTTTGTTCATTCTTTCATAAAGCAGGAATGTTTAAAAATTCAGAAAATAGCAAACCTATAAGGACCCTTGCACCAATCCCTTCTCCCTAATCCATCAGAAAGAATATTGTGATTCATATGTGAATGGAAGAATTGCTGTTAAATTCTCTGTTGCTCTGCAATTCATTCCAACACCTCCTCTAGACTAAATCTTAATGGTTGCCCCAGATCCAGCTTGCGATGTTCCAGATTTATCCCAGGTATCACTTTCTTAAAGCTGTGGCTTGAATAGGTTTATATTTATTTGCTAAGTCATATACACACAAAATTTTATTTGCATACTATACTAAAATGTGCTGAGATTTATTTTATTGTAAGTTTCAACAATGGGCTGGTTATTTCTTATTTATATTTGTGTACCCTTCCTAGAAACTACCACACTTCCAAGTCTGGAACTAAACCACAGTGCCATGTCCTGTTTTGGCTTGCCCCATGCTAGTCATACTCTTTAGCAAGCATTTTCCTAACTTGAGTTTTTATCTGATAACTTCTTGTCTTACTTTAATTTCCCTTACACTTTTCTTGCAAAAGAGAAGAAACTGAATTTTAAAGTAATGTGGGGGTGCATACTTCCTGCACATCGTCATCATCTTTTAGGGACAGGTTTCATGGTTTCTTTCAACTTGTTTTAATTTTTAATGACTCTTACTAAAATTTCATAAGGACTTTGATACTTTATATACTGTAAAAATAATGCTCTCACAAAAATATCTCACCTAATACAATGACCTGTAATTCAAATCCTACTTTACAGATGATGTTGCCAAGAATCAGAGACACCAAGCCATTTATAGAGCGGAATCCAAGTTTGTCCCTCTGATTACAAAATCTCTCCTGCTACACGACCTGGAGTTCATCCCTTCATACATTTCTTTTTTTTTTTTTTAATGCATTTATTTATTTGAAAGGCAAAGTTACAGAGAGGCAGAGGCTGAGAGAGAGAAGGAGAGAGAGAGGTGCTGCATCCTCTGGTTCACTCCCCAGATGGCCGCAACGGCTAGAGCTGCACCAATCCAAAGCCAGAAGCCAGGAGCTTCTTCCAAGTCCCCGACGTGGGTTCAGGGGTCCAAGAACTTGGGCCATCTTCTACTGCTTTCCCAGGCCAGAGCGGAGAACTGGACTGGAAGTGGAGCAGCCAGAGCCCATATGGGATGCCCGCACGGCAAGTGGACGCTTTACTCACTACACCAGAGCACTGGCTCTGCTTCATACACTTCTATGCATCAAGCCAGGATGGCAGAAAAAAATTTTTTGTGATTTCCTCTAGTTTCAGTTATTAATTATTATCACATTACAAGGAGGATGTGGAAGTGTGGATTGGCCCACAGTGATTAGCTCTAAGGTATTAATTCCCTTAAAAAAAAAAAAAAGGAGAAGTTCATAGACGGTAAAAAGGAGGAGGGTGGGAGGAAGGGCAGTGTGGGGAGTGTCACTATGTTCCTGAATCTGTATATATAGAATACATGGGATTTGTTCACCTTATAGAAACAAAAAAAATGGGGAAAATGTCCTCTCTATTCATAATTTAAGAATTTATTGGGGCCAGCCCTGTGGCGTAGCAGGTAAAGCCGCTGCTTGCCATGCCAGCATCCCATATGGGTGCTGGTTTGAGACCTGGCTGTGCCACTTCCAATCCAGCTCTCTGCTATGGCCTGGGAAAGCAGTAGAAGATGGCCCAAGTGCTTGGGCCCCTGACCCAAGTGGGAGACCTGGAAGAAACTCCTGGCTCCTGGCTTTAGATTGATACAGCTCAACCATTATGGCCTTTGGGGAGTGAACCAACAGATGGAAAACTCTCTCTGCCTCTGCCTCTGCCTCTGCCTCTGCCTTATTGTAACTCTGCTTTTCAAATAAATAAGTCTTTAAAAAAGAATTTATTTAGACCTAAAATTTTGATTAAAGTGTAACTTTACTTCGGGCTAATTGTATTCTTTTTATTTCACCAGGAATTTTTGATTCAATTAGTAGAAGATGGCCCCAGTGCTTGGGCCCCTGAACCCACTGAAAACAATGAGCAAGTTTTAATTATGTCTTTGACCAGATATATAATTATCCCCAGGACAACTTACTGGAAGTGAAATTTCTAAGTTAGATACACACATTTGCCCGAGTTAAAATCTCAACACAGAGTAGTCCTGTATTTACAATATTCTCAATTTTGCAGGTTCTGAATATACTTCCTGGCTATTTGTATCTCTTCTTGATATATTTCCTGACATTTAATAATTCTTATATTGAGTTACCTTCTCTTCTTGATTTGTAGGAGGCCGTGCATTTTAAGACACAAATATTAGCTATTTATCAATTAGTTTTATTACATTTACCCAATATATTTTTTTTTGACAGGCAGAGTGGACAGTGAGAAAGAGACAGAGAGAAAGGTCTTCCTTTGCCGTTGGTTCACCCTCCAATGGCCACCATGGCCGGCGAGCTGCAGCCGGCGCACCGCGCTGATCTGAAGGCAGGAGCCAGGTGCTTCTCCTGGTCTCCCATGGGGTGCAAGGCCCAAGCACTTGGGCCATCCTCCACTGCCTTCCCGGGCCATAGCAGAGAGCTGGCCTGAAAGAGGGGCAACCAGGACAGAATCCAGCGTCCTGCCCGGGACTAGAACCCGGTGTGCCGGCGCCAAGCAAGGCGGAGGATTAGCCTGTTGAGCCATGGCGCCGACCTCCAATATATTTTTAAATGAATTAGTTTATCTTTTATAACACAGAAGGTTTTTTTCAGTTTATGTCCTCAAATCTACTAGTCTTTTCCTTTATGGTTTATATTCTTTGTAACGTATGCTTTAAAAGACTACTGTCATTCTTAAATCATAAAACGATTCTTCTGCATGTTCTCATTTACTTAATCTGACAAGTAAAGAAACAAATGCCTGCAATAGCAGGAGTGGGGATACGCTGAAGCCAGGGGTCAGGAACTCAATCTGGGTCTCCCATGTGGGTGACAGAGGGTCTTAAGCATTCAACCGAACACTTGCCACCTTTTGGGATGGACGTAAGCAAAATCTGGATCAGAAGCAGAGGAGCCATATGGGATGTGTATGTACCAGGTGGTGTCTTAACTTCTGTGTCAAACTCCCACCTGTCCTCTCACCTTTAGTCTAACTCTATGACTGCCATTGTATAAAAAATAAAGGTGTGTGTGCAGTTTTCATTTTTTAAAAATTTGTTTATTTATTTGAAAGGCAAAGCAAAGCAACAGAGAGAAAGAGAGAGATTCCACCCCCTGGTTCGCTCCCCAATGACTGGACCATGTAGTATTAAATTCCTTAATACTTGGGCTAGTGATATACATACAGCAAAAGATACAAGTTTTCTAAAATTCTATTTTTAACTTAAAAGCTTGAATTTTAGAAAGGACAACAAAGCTATCAGTGGTTCTCTGCATAATAACACACTGCTCTTTTCATAACAATGTTGACCAAATAACCGAGGGTGAAGAACCCAAGTTTGTCAGTTGCTCCCTTTAGTAGGAAGGTAGTCTATGACATAAGTGGCTGAATCAGCTTGCATTCACACAACCATGGAAATGCTTTTATTCCATGAGATCAACATATTTCTATGTGCCAGTTATGTGCTTCATAAATATCTTTCATTTTATATCAAGGAAAACAAAAGTCTCTACTTAAGATTTAACAAAACTATCAGCGTGTCTGTGAGTGTGTGACAGTGGTGAATACAATCAACATTTAGTTGAATTGGGCTCTGTCCTGGTTCATAATACTGTATGCTTTTGCACCATCCAGGCAAATGTCAATGAAGTATAAAAGTCAAACAATTTCTTGATATTATTAGTAAAATATTTTAAATTTTATGGTGTGCCTTATACAGTCTCAAGAACTCCCACAACCCTCATATAACACTTTGGAAATCATTGGATCAGTATAGAAGGCTTCTGACCTAGTAGTATTACTGGTTGTGTTAAAAGAAGAATGAATAAAAAGAATAATGAATAAATTACTAAATATAAATTATCTACTGAATGTCCATCCCCACAGGTATATACAGTAAATAATCTTAGAAAAATGACATGTATTGTAGTAGCGCCTGTCATTAGCAGCATTATTACAAGGGTATCCACACCTGCTTTCTCTTCTTTATTGAAAGGATATGCATCTCCACTGATTTTGCAATCCATTTATAACGTCAACATTATGGACAACAGCAGCCTGTCACCACCAAGAAAATGAAGCAAAATAAACAAACAAAAAAAGTACTAGGAACTAAAATGATTCCTAAGGTGAAACTTTTAACTGTACAGAGTTCGATGAAAAGGTTTTATTCTATAAGTCACTGCTGGTGGAATATCTGGCCTGTGGGCTGTATTTTTTTTTTTTAAGATTTAGTTATTTATTTGAAAGGCAGAGTTACACAGAGATAGGAGAGGCAGAGAGAGAGAGAGAGAGCCAGCGAGCGCAAGGTCTTCCATCTGCTGGTTCACTCCCCAATTGGCTGCAATGGCCAGAGCTGGGCAGATCCAAAGCCAGGAGCCAGAAGCTTCTTTGGGTCTCCCACACGGGTGCAGGGGCCCAAGCACTTCGGCCATCTTCCACTGCTTTCCCATGCCAAAGCAGAGAGCTGGATCGGAAGTGGAGCAGCCAGGTCTCGAACCAGCGCCCATATGGGACACTTCAGGCCAGGACATTAACTCACTGTGCCACAGCACCAGTCCCTGGTCTCTGGGCTGTATTATAAGGTGCAGAATCATTTGCTCTGGCCCTGCCAAGGCAATTGTAAATGGGATTCAAACTTCAATGTATCTATAGCAGGGTAGCTTTCAAGTTGATGATTTGTATGGTCTGTGAATGATGCTACAAGTACCCAAATGTCCCTTGGCATAAAAAGTCCCCCAACATGCAGTAAGTGAAAAAAAAAAAAAACAATGAATGAAGGAACAAGCTGAAAGAAATTTCCTAAAAGAAGAAAAAAATTAGTTTAGAGCGCATGTTGTTTTTGTTTTGCCCCTTCCATGAAATTAAACTGATATTTTATCTCGTATAATAAGACACCCTGTCAGAAAATGCTTTTTTAAAAACTTTAGAGACGTTTTCAAGACATCTCTCTTAGCGTGTCTTCCCTTCATTTCTCAGTATATCTTCAAACAGCAATGCAAGCTTGATTCTCTAGTTGTTATTGCATTCCTTCATTTAAAATGAAAATACCTTTTTAAAAATTATTTATTTGAGAAACAGAAAGAGAGAGAGACATACAGAGAATGAGCTCCCATCCACTGGTTCACTCCCCAAATGCCTGCAATGGCCAGGACTGGTCTGAGGCCAAAGTCAGAGGCCAGGAATTCAATCCAGGCCTCCCAAGTGGGTTGCAGTAACCCAACTCCCTTAGCTGTTCCCACTGCCTCCCAGGTGCATATTAGCAGGAAGCTGGAGTTGGGGCCAGAGACAGGTGTCAAAATCAGGCACTCCAAATGGGACGCAAGTGTCTTTAGTGCTAGGCCAAACGCCAGCTGCACAATGAAATTTTTAAGCAGAAAATTTGAGGACTTATAAGGTATTCTGATAGGCTCTATAAGGTATCAAATCCAGTTAATTTTGGAAATTAGACTTCTTATTCTCTTTCAGAAATTATATTGTCTTGCAATCCCCACCCCAACCCCACTTTAGAAAACAGTGAAGGAAGATAACTTAGGGCGTGGACAGAAACATAAAGAACAAGAAAGAGGAAAAACAGTCATTGCTCCATAGTGGGGCACACTCTCTGGCATTATTACCTGGCTACCATGAGGATCTGTAGAAAGCTTCCTGGGATTAAAAGATAGAACAGGGGAGCAGAATTTTTTCTGTGGGAGCAGAGCAAGAAGACTGTTTTATGGAAAAGGATATGAGGAAGGCATTTATTATACATCAATGTTACCATATCCCCATTTCTGATTTTTAATTTTTGCTGGTGAGCAAGAGGCCCTTCTTAATGATAGTGGGTTTTACTCAGGAGTTGAGGTATTAATGTGTTTTATGTGTTAATTATGTTTGCTTCCTATATAGATTTGTATCTTGCAACAAACATTAGAAGGGAATGGGTCCACTGAAATCTTCAAAACTTGATCTTGTCCTGTTTTAGAACAAATAAAAAGAGTCTGTAGATATTTATTTCATGTATGTATTGCACAGATGAGAAACAACATGTTAAAATTTACCTATTCCAGGTATAGCCCTAAGATACAATAATCAATCTCCTTGTGCCTCAGTGATAGGACAGCACGAAATCTGATATTCTCTTTCACAAGTCCTTGGTTTCCTAATATAAAATAGCTTGTTTTAAATTTAGATGTACAACTGACTCAATAAGATCCCTCAGGATGTTAAACATTACTATCATTGGGATCGCAGAACAATGTCTTTCCTTGGGGAATTTAGCAATGAAATTTGTCTCTTGAATTTAAATCGTGGATCTTTAAATATCAATCAACGAAAAGGAAGCCATTTTCCTTTGATTTACAAAATGCAACAATTCTTGTCAGTCTTATTAATGCGTAGTCACTAATTCCAATTTAAGAAGCGGCTGCACAATGGTAGCTTTAAATACGTGCAGAGGATGACACTCAATTCTTTGGAATATAAACAACCAATAACTACTTTTACAGGAAAAATGACCTCAGTGCGTGCCTATTGCTTGGTTTCAAAGCTCAGAAACCATAAATATTCTTTACAATAAAAGCACAATGGCAACCAAGCTCTACACCAGCATACTGGTTGTCTTTCAAGAATGTTAGTCCTTCAGTAACTAGACAATAGAAGCATGTTTGTGTTAACAACCAGTAAATATATTCTGACCATCTCCAATGGTCTCAGCTCCGTACTGGTGTTTATAGTACACACATCAGAACTCTAAAGCCTAATACTATTCTTAAAGAAATCTCAGTCTACTGAGGGAACAGACAAACATCATTCATTGAATACCTTTCTCATCCTAGGCACTTTACCAAGCACATAATTGTTTTAAGAGTCAAATGTTCAGGATTGGCATTGTGGAATAGCAGGGAAAGCCCCTCCCTGCAAAGTCAGGATCCTTTATTGGTGCAGGTAGGTACCAATCCCAGCTGCTCCACTTCCAACTCAGCTGGTGGCCCTGACCATTGTGGCCATCCCAGTAGATGCAAGCCATCTCTCTCTCTCTCTCTCTCTCTCTCTCTCTCTCTCTCTCTCTCTCTCTCTCTCTCTCTCTTCGTCCCTCCCTCCCTCCCCTCTCCCCCCTTCTCTTCTCTCTGACTTTCAACTGAATAAATCAGTCTTTTTTAAAAAAGTAAAAAGTTGTAGGTACAAATTTGGCTCTCTATAAATAACGATGTCACCCATAACTAAACCATCACATCTTTCTGGGATTAATATCTTTTTATGTAAAAACCAATACATAAATGATCACTAAATCTCTTGCCGCTTTGGTGGGTCTGTAACTTCACAGTGTGACTTGAATAGTATGGAAATTCTCAAGATATTTGGACAGTGGCAATGCAAATGCTACAGAATCGCATCACAGTGGATAAGAACTCGAGTTTGGTGTTGAAGGATGAATCCAAGCTTTGCAGGAGACAGAATAAAGTTCAAAATAATTGAATTCAGGGGTTGTGTGGGGACTTTAAAATGGCTTTGAGGTTCATAAAATTTCTCCTTGAATTACAAACCCCTTTAGAGAAGGGACTTAATTAGCCTTGGTATGGTGCTTGGCACACAAGATATCCTGAAAATACTTGTGTAAGAAAGAGGAAAAAAAGACAATAGTGGCTACTGTGGAGTTCATTCCTCAGAGATTATACAAAGTTTTGGGAAAATTTTACGAACTTTTTTTATTATTATTAGACAAAATAATAGCAAAAGGGTTTCCCAGTGAGAATAACAAAAGCAAGTATCAGGCTTTTCTGTCTCACAATCCAGAGTGAAACCCTAACAGTTTCCTAGAGAAGAGTATTATCTGTTTGATGACTTACTACCACCTGTGACTGCCCTACTAACTGCTCTCTGAACTCCGCCTCCTGCACCTACCCCTTCCTGTGCTCCCACTCCTGTTTGAAACTCTGAAATTCCTTTTAAATCAGAACTGTACCATGTCCCCGTTTTGGCTGGATAGCTCTGATCCCACTGTTATCCCCAGCACTCACAAAAAATGCAAGGGTACTGCCTCCACACAAAAAAATCCTGCAGCCAGGAGCCAACCTCACGCATTTATCCAGATGACCTGCTCACTCTCCTGACCCAGGTCTCAGTCCTGGCGTAGTAGGATGGGACAAGAATGGTTATATATGTTTCCACACAATCAAAAATAGCCCTTCCTTGGACCCTAGCTGGCATCATCCATTGAATGCCTTCTCCTCACTAGGAATATTTCTGGGCACTTAATTAATTAAAGAGCCACAAGTTATGCCAACACTTCTCTTCTTTTACTTCTACATTTCCACAAAACACAGGAGTGTTTCCCAGATTCATCAATCACAATTATGTCTGCATTTTCTAAATCCATGTGTTGCATTCATCAAATATTACTTTTCATACGTAAATAAATGTTAATTCACATAATACATATAGAGAATCATGAATAAATAAGCAGTAATTGAGTTCTTTATATATACTGAATACATTACTGAATGGCTTTATAGAGAAAATGTCTCATTATCCACACTTCACAAATAAAATAAGCAGAGGCACAAAGGATAACTAACCTGTCTATTCTCACATAGCAAATACAAGAAGTAGGAAAATTAAAATTACTAACCAAACACAAGAATAACAGAGGAAAAAACACACAAAACTCTCCAAGCACCACAGACTTGAATGTATGTCAAGTTATTTAAAACTAATGCAATGTTGGAATACGTTTATTGTGCAATGACATAAATTATCTTGATCACAAGCCTCTATTATCATTAAAATTAACTAGAAGTTATTACTCTCGAACTGAGTAGATCTCAATTCCTATTTATTACTAAGAAACAATTATAGTGAAATAATTTATGGAGAATGAAGCAAACCGAAAAATAAACCCTTTGTTGTCTGAGAAGGCAAGGAATTGAGTTATTTTACATATACCATAAATGATTTACTTACTGCCTTCAGGTATATGAAATTTTGTCATGCTAAGGAAGCCGAGATTATGCTGTCCCTCTCCCAGGGGATTGACTAGAAACAACTGTGTTAAAATTACAGAACAGGGCCGGCATCGTGGCTCACTTGGTTAATCCTCCACCTGTGACGCCAGAATCCCATATGGGCCCAGGTTATAGTCCCGGTTGCTCCTCTTTCAGTCCAGCTCTCTGCTGTGGCCTGGGAGGGATAGTGGAGGATGGCCCAAGTGCTTGAGCCCCTGAATTTGCATGGGAGACCGGGAAGATGCTCTTGGCTCCTGGCTTCGGATCTGCGCGTAGTGGGCATTTGGGGAGTGAACCAGTGGAAGGAAGACCTTTCTATCTCTCTCTCTCTCACTGTCTATAACTCTACCTTTCAAAAATAAAATAAAATAAAATAAAATTACAGAAGAGTAAAATGCACTTAGGCAGAACTTGACAAGAAGAATTAAACGTGCTGAAATGGACTATTGAGAGACCTCAGTTTTTTTCTCCCCAGAAAGCATCTCCGAGATTTACAGTGCATTGCCTTATTACCTAGCATGATGTCCATCACGGGCTTTTGAGGTTCTGGGGATTTTCTCATTGGATTTCATCTAACTTCTGTTTCTAGCAGTAAAAGGAAGCCTCCTCTAATCTTCCAATTCTGCAGTTGTGGGCTTTTCACAATTACCCAGTTCTTAAACTGCTCAGAAGGCTTAGCTACCCCACTGATGCAAACAGGTGGAGATTCAAGGGGCTTGTTCTCTAGTTGGACTCTGATCCTTTGAATGAGGCTTGAGTCCAAATCCATTATTACTCTGATAAGATAAAAGGAAAGCCAGAGTGATTTTCCTCCCAAGAAAAGCAGAGTTCATTCCAGGACCGTAAATTGAACCTGGCAGAGTAAACAAATAGTAAAGAAAGTCTATGAGGACACCTTAATTACCACCTGGGAATAAAAACAACCACCAAGTTTGGAGATTACAAGAAGAATCACAGCTTTGCTAAATGGTCTCATATACTCAAAAAGGTACTTCACTCCATAATCTTGCTACAATCTGCGTATGAAATTTTACTAAAAAGTACTCGGCTTTTTCTCAATACTTGTTTCTGTCCATCAGATGAGAACCTTTTTCAAAATACAAACTTTTTTGAAAATTATAAATTTTTTCTAGTGTTATTTTATTTAAATAGTTTTTTCAACCAAACTAAAAATCAAGTTTTGATGTAGGCAATGAGGTTTAGATCAGAAGCAAATTAAATTCACATTTTACTCTACCCTGGGAGAGTGGTGACTATTCCCTTAGCAAAAGTCAGGGCTCCAGAATGGGACTCATTCATGTCATGTTCGGCAATACTAGCTCAGCCTGCCAGCTACAGGGAGAAATTATGGCCCTGAGGTCGGATTAGCCCTAGTCTCCTAAGTCACTCACAACAGTGAGCTTGGAAGCCAAAGTGGGCAGATTCATGGTTCAGAAAATAGTTAGAGCACCAGGTAAGGGGAAACTTCGAAGGTTCTGAGTTATAACTCTGGTGTTAGTGGCCTCTTTATGTAGGACAATTTCCAATAAAATAAGATTAAGATTGTCAAAGAGATTTCTACAGAGCTGTTCATATTGAACAATTCCATCCCTAACCAAAAAGAAAAGAAAATCCAAACCCAATCAAAGGAATATTTTTCATTCTGAAATTATTTTGTTAGTATGGAAATCATATTTGCTTCTTTTCATTTAATATATTTGCTGTGGAGAAGCTAAGTTCTTAGAGAGGTAAGGTATTTTCATTGCTTTATTGTTTATTTTTTATTCTGAGATAGAAAAGTACTTCAAAAAATCATGGACAATGAATATTATGAAAAAATATGCACGGAATTAAAAAAAATTGCACCAAAATTCACTTATCTTTTAATTATATTTTCCATGAACTTTTTGAACTAGGCTTGGCTATGGTGCTTGAATCTGCATGAATCCAGACACCCTGCTTTCTCTGGGCTTGGCTTCCTGCTGCTCCCTCTAGCTACTGTTGCCTGCTCTTCCACTCTCTCGCGGTGTTGCAGCAGTTCTTGGCTTTCTTCCTGAGAGTAAGCACACCAAGACGTTTCTCATTCAATCCCTTTGTACCTCCTGGTCCCTCTACCAGGGATGCTTTTTCCCAGCTCTTCATCTCTCTGGCTGGTTCCCATCTGCCTGGTATCAACTCAGGTCTCACCTCCTGCAGGAGGACGTCCCTTCTCCCTCAGCTTGCCTCATATAATGTCTTCAGCTATCTCCTCAATCATATCTCCCTGCTGACTTCCTTCGAAGCATATATCCCAGGCTATAATTCTGTCTCATTTATTTAATTATCTATCTCATTTATTTAATGATCAACTCACCCATGTGCCTTTCTTCTTCACTACCATCTCCTCAGTGCCTAGAACAATCCTTCACAGCAGAAAGGATGAAAACTAAATATATAAATATACACATAGACATACATATATACATATACATATATATATATATATATATATATATGAAGTCCATATCAATCCCAACTCAGCCATATATGCTCATTACCCACAGATACACAGAGGCCATCCTCAGGTCTCTTTCCTCTACATTCCTGGGTAATCTCAACCCTTCATAGTGAGAAACACAGCACAACAAAGGTAAGAAGGGCCCAGGGCAGCACAATTCATCAGGATGATCACCTGGGCACTTCAAAGGAGCGTGATACTCTTCAGTGCTTTAGGGGACATTCATTAAAGAAAAGAAAAATGAATTAATATGCTTTGTGCTTCAACTATGCCAATAAGAATTTAAATTTATGGGGATAGCATTGTCATTCCCCTTCAATTTATTCCACAGTTTATAGTCAGACTGATATCCAAATCATTTTCAACACAATGTGCTTTTTCAACATTGATAATTATAAATATTTTAAAGCAAGATGAAATCCTTTCAACTATAGCACTGCTAAATTAAAGTTATTTGAATAGCTGAACTGGCTCAAATCAAACAAACACAGCCAATCCTGATTATTAGTGGATTTTAAATTTGCGAATTTACTAACTCATTAAAATGTGTCTGTAACCACAAAATCAATACTTAACAATGCTTTCACAGTCATTAACAAATAGGTGCATAGCAGTGAAAATCTGACTTAGCCAATACACGTATTCCCAGCTGAGGTGAAGCAAAGCAAACTCTGTCTTCTGGTTTCAGCAAGTGTTGCAGAGAAGTGGCCTTTTGTCTGCACTGTTGGGTTGGGGAGGGGGGTGGATTTCCCTGTTTAAAATGGTCCCTAAGCACAATGCTGCAGAATCGTCTGGTTTTCTAAGCACAGAGACTGTGATGTACTCTATGGAAAATATCTGTGTTAAATAAGCCTCTTTCAGGCATGAATTACAGTGCTGTTGGCCATGAGTGCAACATCAATGACTCAGCAATATGTATTGAGGTGTCTGCAAACAGAAACACACAAAAATGAGGTTATGTATTGATCAGCTGGTGAAAATGTGGCAAGCGCACAAGAATGTCAAACTATTTCTTCTGGGAGCAATGGCTCAGTATTGGCAAATTCTATGTTCTGGGAGACTATAGAATACAATTCTGTGAAAAACAACCATCAGCTCCGTGTGTTTTTGTAGGGAAGAAGTGTCAAACTCTTGAATCCTTATAAGGTTTGTAATCTCACCAGTACCTCTATCATCAGAAAGCATATGGTTAATCTGTCCAAATTTCATCCAAAAAAAAAAAAAAAAAGAGTTTGGTGAAGTATACTTTCTCCTAGGCACCAAGGTCTCCTCTGCATGGTCATCATTCCTGTGCACTTTCATTGGTTGAAGTTATAGATTATCTTCCCTACCAGCAATGAAAACACCAAGAAAAACACCAAGAAATTGAAAAAATTAAATCCCTGAGCCTTCAGGACTTTTGCTTTTTCTATCACTTCTTTAATGCTGTTGTCTACCAAATATTTAAATCTGGTGTAACTGTTAAAACTAGGCGATGCTTAACCTAACTGACTGTTTACAGTTGAGATCTTAGAAACACTATCTTCACATTCAACATTCAAAAGCCATATATCAAAGATGGTTTATCACAATGATATAAAACGCTGAACTGTATTGGCAATGTACTCTCCCACAAGAGTAAGATGACAGAGTGAAAGTTGTGATGAAAGGATTTACAAAACAGTTGCAAAGAGAAAAGCAAAACAACTTATAATTAAATACACAAACGGGAACTACAATAAATAAGAGAATTAGAACCAGTGGTGGCCAGCGCCATGGCTCACTAGGCTAATCCTCCACCTGCGGCGCCAGCACACCGGGTTCTAGTCCCGGTCGGGGCGCCGGATTCTGTCCCAGTTGCCCTTCTTCCAGGCCAGCTCTCTGCTGTGGCCCGGGAAGGCAGTGGAGGATGGCCCAAGTGCTTGGGTCCTGCACCCCATGGGAGACCAGGAGAAGCACCTGGCTCCTGGCTTCGGATCAGTGCGGTGCGCCGGCCATTGGAGGGTGAACCAACAACAAAAGGAAGACCTTTCTCTCTGTCTCTCTCTCTCTCACTGTCCACTCTGCCTGTCAAAAAAAAAAAAAAAAAAAAAAAAACGGTGGTGTGGAATGTACGAACCAACTTTTTACTTATGTCGTTGTTCACAGGGTACTACTCATCTTTTTCATTTCTTTCAATCACTTCTGCTTTATCTTGTTTGCATCATCACTTAAAAATACATTTCTCTTCTTCCAATGACTCTGGTTTCCAAAATTCCATGAAAACTACATATTCAAACAGCTATGTCATGAATCAGAAGGGAAAAAAGCAAATATTTTGCTAATCTTCATTTAGATATAACCATTCAAGACAGTCTCAGAATTGGTTAGAGATTTAATACAGACAAGCAAATGAATGCTGTGTAGTTTACTTTAATCATATGATAATACTAAAAAGACACTTTAAAGGTAGAACCTCACAAAAACATTTAATGGATGGTTTATGTTTAAATGTATATTTTATAGTAAATACATTCTAAAGAAGAAGAACAAGCATCAATTAAATAGATATCTAGAAGAAGTTTTAAAGAAGATGGAGGCTGGCAAATCCTGTAAGTAATAATACAAGGATTTCTCTGAGTTTAAGGGAGAATCTCTTTTCAACCTGAGTGCTGAGTAGGATGCAAAGAAAAGTAATCCCATCTAGATGAATCAATGCATAATTTTAGAGAATTAAGAAAAAAATCTGAATGCTTACAGGAAGGAAATAATAAACAAGACTAAAACAACAACATCTGATGAAAGAAGGTAAGTGTGTAATTCCTTCCAAATTCTAAGAACTATGATTTTTATCTTAGAAGTCAATATCCAATAAAGCTTTCAGTCACATAGGAGAGGACAATTAAATATATATGCATAATGGAATACCACTCAGCCATGAAAAAGAATGAAACCCTGTCCTTTGCAACAAAACAGATGTAACTGGAGACCACTATGGTTTGTGAAATATGCCAGTTCCAAAAAGACAAATATCATATGCTTTCCCTGATCTGTGGGAACTAATATACACAGTACAAAAAATTTAATGTGTATAAGTAAAAGTGCATTTTGAGATTTGATTATTATTTCTAGTCTTTGTCTATACTTTTGAGGTACACTGGTTTTCCACTTAGCACTTACTGAATTCTGTATTTACTGGAGAGTTAAGCTTGTGATCATAAAGAACATTTAAATTATGTCAGTGTAAAAATTAAAAGAACAATAACAATACAAGGAAGGAGTAAGGGGCATAGAGTGGGGAGTATCATGCTCTTAAAACTATATATGTGAAATATATAGAAAATACATAATGGAAATTTATTTTCTTTTCATAAATTAAAATAAAACTTGTCAAACATTCAAGGGCTCAGAAAATTTACCTCCAGAACATTCTTTCATAAAAAGTCCTTTAGAGTGAACTATAGGAAAAAAATCATGAGAACCAAGAAAATGAAAATTCATAGGTTTAGGAACAAAATCTCCAAAAGACTGAAGAGCAATTCACATGGACAGCACTTGCAACTTCCAATTGCAGGAAAATAGAAAGCCTTAGTGGGCTGCTCTCCAGGCACAAAATGGAAGAAGAGACGATTTAATGAAAAACTGATATAACCTAAGAATAAGATAAAGTCACACATTGCAAGGAAGACAACAAAAGGACTAAAAACTCCAAGATATTTTTAAAACCTGTGTGGAAATAAAATTTAATCTAAATGTAAATTAACTGCTCCAAATCAGATCATAATTTGTCTTCAAAAAAAGAGAATGTATTCTGAGCAACAGAATCAGTAATATCAAAAATATGAAGCTAGATGAAAAGGCACTCATGTCTTATTGTATAAGGAAAAATAAAAGACTATCAGTGATTCCATTGGAATATAAAATATCTGCACTTGAATGTGTATATATATACACACATACACATATGTGTGTACTCATGAACTTTTTAACCAAATTATTAAAAAAACCTCATTCTAAGTTATAAAGAAAAATGGACTTTAAGTATATGAAGATGTATGTGAAGGAACAGAAATATGATGAACCATAGGACACTGTTATCCCAAGATGTCAGTATTTCAGAACAACCAGTCTAAGTTGTATAAGGTAAACAGAAGGAAGTCTTAAGAATAAGTAAAAAGCATGCACTAGATACTAGATTCAAAGAGCATATGAACATGTGAAAGTCACAAAATACATGAGGGCATCTGAGAACTACAAATTTGAGGAAAAAAAAAAGCTATAATATTGGAGAAAACATTCAGAAATATGGTACTCGTCCTGCAGTAAATAGTAGCCTGGCTATATACAGTTATGTAAATCATACTTATTGATTTTTGTTTTTATAGTAAGTCTGTATATAAAGTACATTGAAAAAATTGATTAAAAATACAAAATAAAGCATAAATACTCTCAACCTAGACTCATAAATGTCATCAACTCGTGAAGTGGGCAGTCAAAAGATAAATCTATAACCACCAAAGTAAGAAATAGAAGGGTGGAAGTGTGGGCGGGAGGGAGGCTGGGTTGGGAAGTATCACTATGTTTCTGAATCTGTATATATGAAGCACATGAATTTTGTATACCTTTAATAAATTTAAAAAGAAATATGATTTCAAGTATATTGTTATAAATTACATTGAAAACAATAAAGCAATGCAAAATTTACAGTATAAATTTATTAGTAATATAAAATGAATCACTAAAAGTATAAGGGAGAGGCAAGTTGTGCCGTTTTCCATTTTGTCTTTCTATGTTATTAGAATTTTTTAACATGTACATACACATTTAAGAGAAAAAATTAAAAATTAAAAGCACAGTATGTTTTTAATGTAGTGTCTTTTTTTTGAGAGGCAGAGAAACACAGACTAAGTAAGAACTCCTATCCACTGGATCACTCCACAAATGCCAGCAACAGCATGGGCTGGGCGTGGGCCTAAGCCAGGAGCCAGGAACTCCATCCCAGTCTCTAAAGTGAGTGGCAGGGGTCCAACGACTTTGGCCATCACTGTTGCCTCCCAGGGTCTCCATTAACAGGAAGCAGCAGTCAACAGCTGGAATTGGATACTCACACAGGTATTCCAATATAGCATATGGGCATCTAAACCAGTGTCTTAGCTTTTGATTTCAGCATAGTTTTAAGTTTACAAGACAAAAATTGAAGAATTGTGAAGAGTTCCCAAATTTAAATATATGTATATATATATATGGCTAAATTATGAACATGAATAATATGAAACTATGAAAATTAAGTTAAAAATCTCTTTAATGCCATCCAAAAGTGTTTCAAGTATTACATTAAGCATAAAAAAAGACAATCCATAAATAATAACAAATAATTATTTCTTGAGCAAAAAATATGATTGTTATTTTCTTTTAGGTTTTCCAGATTCTCTACCTTAATGTGTCACTTTTATAATTAGGAAGAATAGTCTAAAATCAAAGCTTCACAAAGTTTTTATATCAATTTTGAAAAGATAGGACTGAGTGAAAGAGGAAATGAATCTTTGCCAGTGTTTATAAAACACTTATTTTTAAAAATCCTTTGCACAAAATAACTAACAGTGCAGCTGATTGATTTAAATTTGTGTTTTTTCAAACAGGCAAGGTTTTTCTATTCAGTAAAAGATATCCTCAAATATAAACAGATAACTAAAATCTTGCAGAAATTATATGAAATACTATTTTTAGTTACCCTGAAATTTAAAAACTCTCAAATCACAGATCGGGTTCTTCCTCATCCACTGTGATTAAAAGCCTGTGTGAATTCCACATTTTGGCTGTTGTGAACAGTGCAGTTCTAAACACAGTGGTGCAGGTATCTATGATACAACATGTCCATGTTCTTTTTATTTATTTACTTATTTTTATAGCCCTTGACTGAATTACCATTGAACAAGGGTCTTTTACTTCTTACTTGTTGATCTCCTTATTTAGTGCAGACTGGAGATGAAGCTCTTGACCGTACTGTTAATTAAAATGTGTTATCTCAAAAATTTAAAAAGCAAAAGGAAAGAAAGGAAGATAGGAAAAAGGAGGGAAGGAAGGTAGGAAGAGAGGAAGAGAAGGGAAGGAGGGAGGAAGGAGTTTCATTATATTCTTACAATTGTACCTATGAACTACACCGCATCTGTTCTCTTTGTATTAACATTACATTAATAGGAAAAAAAAATAAAGTAAACCTGAAGTTTAGAGTTCCAAAAATGAAGAAAGGTTGGTGAATTTCCCTGATCAGAAATCCACAGCTCATGTCATGCAACACAACGCAGACTCAAAATATTTATTGATGCAAGCAACATCTTAGCATTTTATTTAGTATTCCAGTGTCAATCAGATTTATACTGTAAATAGTTTGCTATTTGTCTTCAGGTAAAGTACATCACTGACTTTTAACACAAACTGTGGATGAAACTATACATTGGTAATAAAGCCAGGAGTAACTGAGTTCCTTATTGCATATGGTTTGCAGTCTTTAGTTTTAACATCATATTTGTGAACACACTTGGATTGTTACACGAAATTAAATTCAAAGTACTATTCTGAAGCCAAGTCATACTTGTAACCCATTACTTAAAACTCACAGCGGGTTAAAATACGCGAAACTATCAGCCCATTTCAGTGATATCAGCTGTGACACCAGCCAAAAAACATAACAAAATCCTTTATTTATCCCTTTGAGTTCAGTTAGTGTTCAAAACTTGACATCATCTTTTATTGATCTGAGACCTCAGTAGCACAGAAGCACAATTTAGGGTAACGACTGTGGTTGTGGAACAAATATCTTATATAACTTTACATTCCTTTGCTTATAATAGAGTCTTAATGCTGTGTCTTTCATTTTCTGAATGAATTCCCTCTGATCTTAACGCCTTGAAGAACTATTTACTTGGGATGAAAACATGATTGCAAATTAGTGGAAGAAAAAGGGGATTTAAAAAAAATTATATGTCGAAAATTGGTTACCCTTATGTAGGGAAAAAATGAAGCTGGATTACCTCTTCATATCTATACTAAACTCAAAGGAATTTGAAAGATTCTTTCTGAATTACAACATCAAAATAGAATGGAGATGAAATAAAATTCAAGCATTTTTTCTTTAATCTGGAATGGAAAGGCCTTGCTGTACATGAAACATTAACGCTGAAGCAATAAAATAATTTCTAAATTTGATTAAATAAAATTTATAAACATGTTTTTATAAAATCATGATTCTGAAAGCTCATGAACAGACTATCTTTAAAAACTATAGAAAATTTGGTAAAATAGCCAGAACACAGGATAAAGTGCATGTTTCTTTAATGCATAACTCAGTAAGTAATAAGAGCCTTGCAACAGACTGACAACTCAATAGCAAACTGAGCAAAGGTATGAAGAGCCATGTACACATGCTCACACATAAACGCAAACACACACACACACACACACACTAGAGCAGATTATGTGTTGCCATTGTAAATGTAAGTAATGAGATACCAATGGCAAAACTTAAAAGATTTTTAAAATTTAAAAGGTTTCCACTAGGGACAGTGGCGAGAAGTAGGACCACTCATAAACTATGTTGTAATGTAAATTGACAGGTTTTTTTTTTTAATATCTAGCAACATTTTAAATGCAAATACTTGTTGACCACGAGTTATTTTACTCCTATGAATCAATTCTACAACCCCTCTTGCAGATGTTACTAAAATAGGAAAAGAGGAAAACAACCATCAACAGAATCAAGCTAAATTAAAGCAGACCACCATGCTCTAACTTATGTAAAGTAGGGAACAACCATCAATAGTAAATGGTACGATACAATTTCCCCAAATAATTAATGATGATTACCTCAGAGAAGTGAAATTGAGGTAGAAGAAAGCCTTGATATTTATTATATCTCCATTTATGTTGCCAAAAATTGTTTTAAGGACCTTAAAAATAAATTCAAATTTCTGTATATTTTGTTTTAAATCACCCATAATACCACATATTTTTCATTTAAGCTTTTCAATCTTTTATATAGTTTTTTCTACTTGTTAAACATGCAAGCCAGCGCCGCGGCTCAATAGGCTAATCCTCCACCTAGCGGCGCCAACACACCGAGTACTAGTCCCAGTTGGGGCGCTGGATTCTGTCCTGGTTGCCCCTCTTCCAGGCCAGCTCTCTGCTATGGCCCGGGAGTGCAGTGGAGGATGGCCCAAGTCCTTGGGCCCTGCACCCCATGGGAGACCAGGAGAAGCACCTGGCTCCTGCCTTTAGGATCAGCGCAGTGCGCCGGCCACAGTGGCCATTGGAAGGTGAACCAACAGCAAAGGAAGACCTTTCTCTCTGTCTCTCTCTCTCACTGTCCACTCTTCCTGTTAAAAAAAAAAAAAAAAAAAAAAAAAAAAAAAAAAAACATGCATTAGGTTGGCACCGCGGCTCACTTGACTAATCCTCCACCTGTGGCGCCAGTACTCTGGGTTCTATTCCCGGTTGGGGCACCAAATTATGTCCCAGTTGCTCCTCTTCCAGTCCAGCTCTCATCTGTGGCCCAGGAGTGCAGAGGAGGATGGCCCAGGTCCTTGGGCCCTGCACCCGCATGGGAGACCAGGAGGAAGCACCTGGCTCCTGGCTTCGGATCGGCGCAGTGCGCCAGCCATAGCAGCAATTTGGGTGGTGAACCAACAGAAGGAAGACCTTTCTCTCTGTCTCTCTCTCTATCTAACCCTGCCTGTCAAAAAAAATGCATTTTTTTTCAGAAAATCATGTTTTTCCATATGAAATTCTCAAACTGTTATAATAATCAAAGTTCAGATTGCATACAACATGTTTTAACATTACAACTTGCAACTTGCTTTTTAGTAGCAAGCTAAAATAGTATTTATTATAATTAAATCATATAATCCAGATAAACTCATTTATATAAAGGATGCCCTACCATTTCTATGGTCTATGCCAATGCAAGGTGAATTGAGGAGATTCTGGCAATGAATGGGGAAAATCGCATGCAAAATAAAATACAAATGGTCCTCTCCAAATATGATACCAAAAGTTGAAATCATTTTGGACAGAGCTGACATAGTTAACAGCAGTAAGTCCTAATTTGACCACCTAGGTTTTCAACAACATATTCTAAAATCAGTATTTATGACAATGATTTTTCATCTTTCATCAAGAGTCAGTTCTGGAATTGTCAGTTCATCTTTCAAGATGATTTTGTTCAGAAGCAGGCATTGCAGTGCATCATGTTAATTCATCACTTAGGACACCCACATCCCATATGGGAGTGCCTGGGATCATATCCTGCCTCCACTTTTGCCTCTAATTTCCTGCTAATGCAACTGGTGGGCAGCGGATTATGGCCCAGGTACTGGAGTTCCTGTCATCCATGTGAGAGACCTGTACCTGACTCCTGACTTCACATTGGTCCAGCCCTAGCTGTGCAGGCAGTTAAGCAGTGAACTAGTGAACAGCAGTTCTCTCTCTCTCTCTCTCTCTCTCTCTCTTTCAAATAAATAAATGTTTAAAGAAATTTTAACTAGACTTTGTTTCAAATTAGTTCAAAGGTATGGAATAATATTTGCTAATAATCGAAAATCAATGACTACACTACACATTCTAACATAACAACAAAATTGTCTAGTTGACCTAGATAAATGGCTTCTATTTTTGTTCCAAAGAAAATATTTTGTAATCCTGAGTAATTTCTAATACAGAAGGTTTATTTTCTTTGTCACCTCAGACATTACCAAAGTGATCTCCATAGAACAGGTATCTAATAACAGCCTGAGTAAGGAAAAAAGGAAGACAGAAAATCTTGCTGTGTTTTTCAACCATAAACATGGTTATATGCACTTTGCATTTAAGCATTGACTTCTCTATAATATATTCTATCTCTGGACCCTGTCAAACTGATCAACATAACTTGCAAACAAATAGTTTTGCATTAAAACAGTAATTTTGACCCCAGTTTTGAACAATGGTCCATGAAGAAGTTCATATGGCTCCTATTAACTGCAATTAAAGGCAACATCAGAATAACGAATCAACTCAGATTTGTGTGGCTAATATTTTATAAACTACAAAAAATTTAGCTTATATATACATCTTTATTTTTATTGGGTACCAATGGCTACACCCAAATCTCCCCTCTCCCCAGAAGTAATCTCTGGCCAATTAACTATTTAAAAAATTTTCACACCTACCAGCCCTTTTGCTAAACCTAGAAACAGACAAAGACAGCTTCTTTGTTTGTGCTGGGGAAGAAAGTACCAAGAAAGATGACCCTAGCCTAGACAACCAGAAGAAAGATATAGACAACTGGTCCCCAGCAAGGAAATCACATAAACATGTCTCTTCTTCAATGTCACCCTTCTTATGGGAAACACCTACCATCATCTTTGTGGCTGAAATGTGCTATTCCTGAAAGTGATAACAATACTTTCAGATATTCACACTAACTGCTAAAAGGATTCTCCTGTTTTTAACATATGGATGGTTTTCAGTTCTTTCTGCTTTCCTATTGAATTTGGACGAAACTGTTTATGCATCAAGAACATACCAACATTCTTGTAAAAATATGCATCCAATTTCCTGTCTGACAATAAAATAAAATCATAGTTTCTAGTGTTTACTAAGAATGGTTAGTTAAATAAGCTCATTATTTTGAAAGTAACATAAAGGCAGCTGTTAGCTACCATCTCTTCTATGAACCTAAAAATGTGGAATTAAGTATATGTAACTAATAAGCACTCAGGACACCTGGAATCCCTGTATCTAGCAATAATAATCACTATGAAATAAAGGGAAACATTACATAATGAGGCAATTGTTATAATAACCCCCACTTTACAAAGGAGGAAACAAGATCAGAGTTTAACTGATTTATGTGAAGTCACACAGCTAGTAAATGTTGGAGCCCTAATTTTAATTCACATTTGTCTTTTCTAATGTACTGGCAATGAATCTGGCTTAGGAAGTAGCCGAACTATTGCCAGTTAAATCTGTTTCCTCATCTGAAAATGTATGGAAAAATAACTCCACCTGTTCTATTAACTTTACAGAGCTAGAGTGAAGATGTCCAGATATAAAATTGTTAAAAGAAGAGCAGTGGCTGGCACTGTGGCATAGCGGGTAAAGCCACTGCTTGTAGTGCTAGCATCCCACATGGACGCCGGTTCAAGTCTCAGCTGCTCCTCTTCCGATCCAGCTATCTGCTACAGCCTGGGAAAACAGTAGAAAATGGCCCAAGTCCTTGGGCCCCTGCACCCATGTGGGAGACCTGGAAGAAGCTCCTGGCTCATGGCTTCAGATAGGCCCAGCTCAGACCATTGTGGCCATTTAGGGAGTGAACCAACAGATGGAAGATTTTTCTCTCTCTGCCTCTGCCTCTCTGTAATTCTGCCTTTCAAATAAATAAATAAATCTTAAGGAAAAAAAAAAAAAGAAGAGCTATACATAAAGATAAAATCAAAATATATGAACTCTCTGAAGGCAGGAACTTCCTTTTACTCTCCCCAAGGCTCTGAGCTCATAGGAAAGCACTGATAATACAAAGAGGAGAATATAAGGTCACCTGTGATTAATTAATCTAAGCATTTATTTTCTCATTTAATATTCTGAAAGCTCCTATCAGATATGGCAAAGAAACTGAATTTTACTCCACAAGGTAAAAAATAAATGAGGTATCATGAAGCTTATTTATGATTTTTCATGCCTGGTTCCAGAGCCTGTGTTCGCTTGACCATCTTCATTTGAATAAATGTAATTGAATTAATTAGACCAAATAAAATGTTAGGAATCTTCAGTATGCTCAGCTCAACAAAGTTATCTTGATCACATGCTTGGCAGATCTACCAAGGACAAGAGTTTCAAGACGGTCAGCATTCTGAACTGTGAGTGCTGTGCAATAAAGGCAAAGCGGCAGTGCGACTCGGGTTTCAGTTTCTCAGCTTTTAAAATGCACTCTCATACTACAGTGAACCGAACAGAACTTTAAGTGGCTTCTGTCGTTTGTTTTCTTAGTCTCTTCTTTTTGTCACCAAACAGAATGTGTCCTTCTCAGGTACGTAAACAATAGAGAAAGATCCCAACTAGAACAACCAAAAAAAAAAAAAAAAAACCCACAGAAATGCATTTTTCTTTATCTTCTGCCTCTCTCAGCAAGTGCTTATCAAAAGCATCCAAAGATCATAACAAAGGAAGAAAGATAAAAGTCCACTGACTATTGTGCACTGCATGTGCCAAACACAGCTCCTATGAGCTTATGACTGTTGTGCATCTTCAAAATAACCTGTGAAGGATGATACTGCGATGGTTTGCATATTAGTTTGGATTTTAGATGGCTCAGACAGGACAATGTATTAAAGGTTTGGTCCCCAGGGTACCGCTACTGGGAAGAGGTGTAACCTTTGGGAGGTAGGGTCTGCAGTGGGAGGACATTTTTCTCCCGAGAGAAGGTTGTTAGAAAAGCCCGAGTTGGGCTCAACCACCATGTCTGCTTCCTGGATTATCACATGAGCCTTCCGGGTCCACACTCAGCCACTGCTCTTCGTTTACTTTATCAGAAAGCCAACCCAGTGAGGCTGCTCCATCTCTGACTTGAACCTCCACATCGCGGCTAAATAAAGCTGCTTCCGTCATAAATAGTTTGCCTCAACTATTTCATTATTGCGCCAGAAAGCCAACTTCACAGCATTAGGAATAAATGTTACACATCTAGCAATAGGAGAAGAATTGGGTTCCAAGTGCAGACACTTTACCAGTGCTATTTCATATCCCAGACATCATTTTTTTTTAATCCTCATAGATGAAACCCTTGTGAACTCAGCATGAACATGACAACCCCGGACTGCTCTGTGTTCTAACATATACAGATGATGGTCTTAGAGACCTTCCCTCCAAAGAACGAAAACAACACAGATTCTTGAACTGTTTCCCTTGTTCCTGAAATTTCCTCTCCATATGTAAAATTATTACAACAATGTAAACTATTAAAATTCTTAAATCTGTTAAAAGGAGTAAAAATGTAAATTGTGAAAGTGCTTAGAAATTGTAAAGCTAATATGTACATTTCTTACATAAACTAAAAACAAGATTGGAAATCTTTAACTCACAAATGGCAGGTAAGACATGAACAAAGGAGAAATCATGACCCAATTTTGAATGTATGTCTCAACAAAAACTAGCAAACCACATACACACACCACTAGAACACTCCATTTCCAGACTTGACTTTGCCAAAGAATAGTAATGAGAAAACAAGTTTTGTTGTGGGGCAGTAATCTTCCCCACACAGTAGGATTATACTAATTCTGTGATAGCTGGATCAGTGAAAACATGGTCCCTATAAATATACATAATTCACAGTAAGTTATATAAAGGCATAGAGAAATATGTTTAAAATGTTCCAAATTGGCAGTACTAAAATGTTTATGACAGCATTTCTCAGTTTACTGACCAAGTTAATCACACCACTCCATATAGTCCTTATTTTTCAAGATGAAGCTACCTATGGCGGTCCATACATCTACCTCAAATTCTACTTTGTATAATTTTTTAAAAATTAGCCTAATGGCAAAAGTTATATACAGCTTGAGGATTGTCATTAATTTTCTTAAATGATCCTCCAAGAATTCTATTATTTGTAAAAACATATAGGATTGTTAAAAATATTTTAACTTTAAAAGATTTCTTTCCTTTACCATTGTTATTTAGGTGAAGATGTAGAAAACATCACCACCAATAACATAAACTGAAAGACTGGTTTTTCTGTCTTCTACTCCCATCATTTATCAAGCAGTTGTAGAGTTGCTACAACAGCCCTGTTACCCAGAGACGAGTCCAGGTTTCCTAGCACACAGTCCCTGCTCTCCATAAAATCCACAGCCTAGTACTATGCTGTGTTTGTTTTGCATATTTTTATCTATAATATCTACATTTTTCAAAACTCTTCAGTAAGTATTTTAGCTCTTAACTTGCAGGAGAACTTTTCTTATCAGCCCAGAAATATAAAGTGCTTTAAATTTTCATTGTTGCTTAAGATGAACACATATTGCTTCCATCCATACCTTCGTCTCTCTCTCTGGAAAAACTAAGTTTTCACAATTCATAAAAATTATCATGGCAAAAATTCACTCCTTTATAATAGCTCAGTGCTAGTACAGAAAGTTGACCATATTTGGGGAAATTCAGCAAACATCAAGCCTATCAGTGCAAAACAAGTTATAGAAAGAGTCAGAGACCTCGAAAGAGAGGATTACTTCCCAGTGTCCAGTTCTCACAGCCCTGCCTGGTACATTAGGTTGTGCTATCTCTTGGTGTTTTTTCCTTTTTATCCACAGCCTCCTCTCCCACACATCTTAAGAAATCCAGCAATTTCAACCTGCAATAAGAGAAAGGAAATAGACTTCCCCTACCCTGAGAATGTTCATTTCATCATCTCGTTCTATCATTTCAGTCATGCATCAGCTTCCTGCTAATGTGCACCCTGGGAGGCAGCAGATGATGGCCCAAGTGGCTGGGTCCCTGCCACCCATGTGAGAGATGACTTCCCGCCACCTGACTTTGGCCTGGCCGAGCCCTGACTGTTGTGGGCATTTGAGGAGTGAAACAACAGATGGATGATCTCTCTCTCTCTGTCTCTCTGCCTCTCAAAGAAATAAAATAGAGTAAAAAGATTAAAAAAAAAAGAAATAAAATGTATGTAATCACATTGCTGACATATCCTGCAGTAGGCTGGATATCAATAGAGAGAAATACTAAAATGAATGCTAAATCTGAAACAGAACAGGGTTTGAACACAGAGACTTCATATCAGCTGCAAAAGGTTTATATGCTGAGAAAATTTTTCCTTTTTTTTTGAGAGGCAGAGTTAGACAGTGAGAGAGAGACAGAAATGTCTTCCTTCTGTTGGTTCACCCCCAAAATGGCCACTACGGCTGGAGCGCTGCTGCCGGTGCACTGCGCTGATCCCAAGCCAGGAGCCAGGTGTTTCCTCCTGATCTCCCATGCAGGTGCAGGGCCCAAGGACTTGGGCCATCCTCCACTGCACTCCCGGGCCACAGCAGAGAGCTGGCCTGGAAGAGGAGCAACCGGGACAGAATCCGGCGCCCCAGCCGGGACTAGAACCCGGGGTGCCGGCGCTGCAGGCGGATGATTAGCCAAGTGAGCCACAGCACCGGCCGAGAAGATTTTTTCTTGTAACTTGAATTTCAATGAAATTTATTCTGAAGTTACAAATGACTGATTTAGGCCATATTCTGTTATAGGAATGTATAATATAATGCCATATTTCAATACTAAGCCTAGTGAGGGCTAGGCCAGGTTGAAGCTAAGAGCTGGGAACCCCATGGTGTCTCTGTGGGTAGCAGGAAGTCAAGAACTTAGGCGTCATCTGCTGCTTCCGAAGATATGGATTAGCAGGAAGATGGAATCCAGTACAGAGCTGGAAATCAAATAGGCACTCTGACAAGGGATGTCAGTGTCCCAAGTGGCATCTTAACCACCATGACACATGCCAACCCTATTTCTGTTATATTCATAGACATAATCAGATTAGAATAAAAATATTTACATCACAAGGATTCCTTCTAAGATTCTCTGAGACTCATCAAAATCAAAGCATCAGAAGGCCATGAAACAAGCAAATGTCATCATATGTATTATGTGAAAATAATTTTACATGTAGACAAATAGTTTCATAGAAATAGGATGCCCTATGCAAGCATTTTAGGCAAACTAAAACTTAGGCCACTTCTGAATTCAGGCCACTTTGTGCTCATGTTTTAGATACTGAAATAGCTAGGAAAATGTAGATATTACCATGGCATAGACATAAACTATGTAAAACTATAAAGTAAAATTCTGAAGAGCAGTTTAAACAGTACAACTATGGTCATTTGGGAAATATGAGAGGTTATGGAAATTAATATATTCCAGGAAACTACTTATTAATTCCCTTTCTCTAACGAGCCTAGTATCTCTCAAACTCACAAAGCTACAGATGCTCAAAAATTTCAAGATATTGTATTTTAAAATCATTTTGACCTTTAGCAAAGATAGGGAATAAGTATTTTAGAAGATTATTCCAATAAAATGTTAATGGTTGAAAAATGTACACCAAGGTGTTTTTCTAACCCAAGTAAATAATCAAAGGATTGCAAAAAGGATAAAACAAAGTAAAAAAGACTAAAGATAGATTGACATTAAAAAAAAGGCATACATAGAAAATAATCATGTTAATGCAAATAGAGTAGTTTGTAACAAGAAACTAGATCCCAAGTTTATCATTCTTGGATACCCTTTAAAAGTAAAACCAATATTTTTATAATTCTGTGTATTTTTAAAATCTGTAATAAAATAATTAACACAGGAAATTGTGATTTTTAATACCCTGGCTATGGGTGGGTGGGCATTATCTTAACAGCATTTATAAATCTTTTTTAAGATGTGTATTATAAAGCAAATTATTTTAACATATGTCCAAGAATGGTACAAACACTGCAACTTTGAACTTTTTTGATGAAAATTTTAAAATTTTATTCTCTCATCTAAACAGAACTTTTAAAAAGCATTTTTATTTTTATGACGTTCAATATTAAGAGTTGTCTAATATGTGATAATTTTTTTCTTGGTGTGTAATTCTTTTTTTTTTTAACTTTTATTTAATGAATATAAACTTCCAAAGTACAGCCATGGATTACAATGGCTTCCCACCCCATAACTTCCCTCCCACCCGCAACCCTCCCCTTTCCTGCTCCCTCTCTCCTTCCATTCACATCAAGATTCATTTTCAATTCTTTTTATATACAAAAGGTCATACTGTCAAAATTATAACTAAAATTTTTGACAATAACACTTTTTGAATTATTAAATGATAAATAATATAAATCTGAGTAAATTATATATGTCCTTTCAACAGAGAAGCAGTCCCAGGCTGTCCCTTTCTCCACATACTAATGATAAATTGCTTACAGTGTTTTACATATCTTATACTTATCATTCACCCAGGTAAGTTGAACTACTCTTTTATTTTATTTGCATTTTTATTTTTCAGAACTACTTTGATTGGTTCAGGAATCTATTACATAATTCATTTTTAAGTGACAGATTTGTTTCATAATAATTAAAATTCTTACTGGATACATAGTTTTAAATAATAAAATTTGTATCTGCATTACATTTTTAAAAAATTATTTTTATTTGAAAGGCAGAGTTGTGGGGGTGGGGGAGAGAGATAGAGAGGAATCTTTCATCTCCTGGTTCACACCTCAAATGACCACACTGGCCAGGGATAAGCTAGGCTGAAGCCAGGAGCTAGGAGTTTCTTCTGGGTGTGACATGTGGGTGCAGGGATGAAAGGCCTTGGGCCATCCTTCACTGTTTTCCTCAGGCACATTGGCAGGAGCTGGATCAGAGTGGAGCAGCCAGGAATGCTCATATGGGTTATTGGTGTTGCAAGTGGTGGCTTAAAGCACTACATGGCAGCTCTGGCCCCTAAATAGAATTTGAGGCAGGCATCAAGTAAAAATATGTAGTCTTTATTTTTGAAATCCAAATGGACTGCAAATGCAAAATTGTGACAACACAAAGTCTATATTTTTGCTATTCTATAGCAAAAAAGTGCATAAAATTAAAAGTATAAATAGGTAAAGAATGAATTTAGTGTCTCAATGTACTAGGAACTAAGCTAAAGCTTTGAATAGGACACAAAAATAACAACACAATGACCCTAATTTCAAGAAAGCCAATTTTATTTTCTCCTCGTTCATTTCAAATGCTTTAATTCAATGGCTTCACATTTATCAAAAATGAAATATACATTTAAATCAAACAGTACTTAGAAATAATATATATTAAACATTCAAGCAAAACACTGTAAGAACTACACTATGTTTTTTCAAATTAATAATATTTGCTTTGAAAAATATTTTGATATTTCAAAATTGTGGCTGATTGTGAAATTTCTATTTTGAATTCAACAACATATTTTTCTATAGTTTAAAAGAGACATGGTCTTTAGGTAGCTGGGCAATTATTTGAACAATTAGATAAAAACCTCAGGAATCTTGGCTGAAAAGTGCCATAATAAGAGTTAATATTTTAATGAAATCTGAGGAAGCCTCAATGAGTTCAGTTAAGAAAGAAAGGAAATATAAATTACCCAGTGACCATTAAGTTCCTAATGCAATCTTTAAATCTAATACAGGGCTTAGCTCTTAGTGTAATGTACCCTTTGCTCACTTGAAAAAAAATTTTTTAGAAAGATCCTTTTCTAGTTCAATTTAGATTTTATTTCCTGTAATAGCATTTGCTCTGCAGATTAAGTACTTTTATTGACTTTTTTAAAAAAAAAGAAGTAGGAAGAAGGAGAAGAGGAAATTAAAACGAAAATACATTCTCTGAAAATGCAACCGTACAACAACACATACGGGATTACTTAGGAAGCAACTGCTCTTTTCCAATCTTCCTTAAAGTATTTTAAAGTTTGCAAAGCGTGCTGGAAAAGATGTGTGCATGAATCAGCATCCGCTCATCACAATGTCACAGTACAGTGATCCTGGCCCTCTAAAGGCCTGAATTGGAAAGGAAATGCTGGCACGGCTTGAGTCAGCAGGCTTCACCAGGAACAGCATAGGGATGCTTCTTAAAATGAAAGCTTCCACAGGTCCATACAGTAATTTTTAAAACTACTTGCATTATCCCAAAATAGAACATTTCAATGAATGCCATTGTTTGATGTGTATTTCGGACACTCATCATTTTCTTGATATTCTCATGTGACAAGTGACTGAAAATTTAACTACAAACAATTCAATTACAAGTTAATTATTCTAATATATTTCTGTAATTGAATGCAATTGAATGTTTACAACACGGGGTTGTAAAGTGTTAAGTCCTGAAATTATGTGTTCATGATTTTGTTAATACCCTGAACTCTTACCATTCTTTAAGAGTGTCCAAGGTTGATTATGCTTTAATGAAATATTTCCATATGTTTAAATTACTTACTGCAGGTTTTAGCAAATAATTTAACAAAATGAAAAAACAATAACTAAGCCAATTTATAACTACTACAGATACACATAAAGAGAATCACACTTGTGTAAAGTGTAGTAAAAGTTTGGTAAACATCAATTAATTTAATGAATGTGATACATAATATCAATAATTGGTCATTAAAATTCAATGATGGGAAATATATCTCAAAAGAGATCTGGAGTGCTGAGGTTTAAAAAGCGAAAAACTTAATTTAAAAATTCTCTAGTTTCAAGATTGTCAATCTGCTCTTCCTGAATGCCTTTATGAGTCAGGTTTACAAGAATATTTAAGATAATCTAAATTTAAAAAAAAACCTAAGACAGTATTTTCAAAAAACATTGAAACTTATTTTTAATTACAGCATTTTAAATAAAAATTTTCAAATTAGATGTCATGTATTTTCTTCAATTTCTCTGAATTTGTTTACCATGTTTTAAAAGGTATTCAGTGTGCGCAACAGTTTTATGAGACAATATTTTCTCCAACATCTCCATCTGCTGGCTTAGTGGAAAAGTAGATTTTTATTTGCTGTTTCTTTAAAAATTAATACTTTAAAAAGTTATTTTGTATGGTGAAATTAAAATATGTAAAGTATTAAGTTATATTTAGCCAGACTAATAGTCATTGGTCAACATCATTTATCAAAGTACAAAGCAAATATTTTTGAAGATTAAATTAAATATTTAATATTTCTAAGCCCCTAACTCTATGGGATAACCACTCATGTTTATAAACCCTTTACACAACTTCATTTTTAAAAAAGTTTGTGTAATTGCCATGGCATTGTTAGTGATAGTATGTGAAAATCCCTAGTATATTTTCCTAAAACCTACTGTTGAAGTTGGTTAAATATGTAGTATATACATAGATATCATCATCAAATTTATTATTTTCACAAAAATTCAGATTTTTTTAGTTACTATAATAAATTGCTTGTGTTTAAGAACTACTAGAATACCCGGACCTCCTGATGGTGAAGCTCTTGGACAAATTCACAGCTGCCAATGCATATTAAAGGCATTAAGACCTACAAGGCCTTGAGAACTACTCAAGGAACACACAGGAAAAAGGGCAGAAAAACTGAGTTACCACAGGAAATGCATTCATTTATTCTATAACAACTTGAAGGCATTCAGTAAAAATGTACTGAGGAATCAATGAATTCTCAAGGCCCACCCCTAGTTTCAACTGCTGAACACATCAGATGCTAGTCTCAATTTTTTTTCTGGGTTTATGTTTTGTAGTTTCTCATAACAATGGCTTGTGTTTGAACAACCTTCAGAAAAAAAAAAATCCTCAAACTATTTCTAGCTAAGAAAAGAGGGAAAAAAGAAAGAAAAAAGAAAGGAGTAAAGGAGAGAATGAAGGAAGGAGGGAAGAAATTGGAAATCTATCTCTATTCCCTCAGGTACCCATGGAAACCAATGGAACAAATAAGTGCTTTCATTATCCCACTGTGACTGTGACAGCGAAGAGGGTGGGAGCTCAGTGCCAGGCACACAGTCATTCTACCCAGTTCAGAACAGAATGACTTCATTTCCTTTGCATAGCCTTAACCTGTTTAGTGGATCTCTCTGGATCCTTCAATCAATGTCAACTTTGACATTTCCAAAGAATTTCCAATGCAGGAATAAAAGGAAGTTAGTGAACTTATGTATTTTGTTTTGAAATTATATTTTAAGCTATAAAGCCCCACTTTCTTAACATATAGACTCAACACTATGAGATTTTTATGATTTAACTCTACCTGGTATGCATTGCTAGATGACATGCATCATTTAATGATGCAGTTAAAAGAGAATTTTATAGATTTTGGGAGGGAAAGGGGGAAAAGATGTTTGGGTCTTAGCTGTCAAAATACTGAAAGTTACTACTTACACTTTATACAGGAAAGAATCATGCACTCTCCTGACTAAAAAGTCAAGAAACAAAGGGTGAGGATTGGAGATAAACACTGAGCACAATTTAAATGATAAGGTCTCTGTTTGACAAGTGACATTGGAACCTCCATTTACTTCTTGACTGTTGACTCCGTGTTGACAGTTTATATAAGCATCTTTCTCTGTGTGTCTCTGAAGAGTTCAATTAATTTTACATCATCTATTGTTCTTAACACCACAAAAGGAAGGATACAGTATTCCATTTCATTTTACAATCTCTGGATTTTGAAGTTCCTAAAGCAATAAAGAAACTGGGTCAACGTTAAGTGAGCTGCCCAGTTAATGAGTCAATGTCAATTCCAGAAAATTCTAACCAGGGAGGTTGCCTGCACTAGATGTCTTCAGCTATCATTGAGAATACTTATAACATGGGAGCAGCAGATGGCTTGCTTCTGAATTCCCACGTTGGCATCTTTAAAATGTTTGGTCTCTTTAAAATATTTTGTTTTTGTGTTCCAGGGCAAAAATCCATGGAGGAGTCACTTTAGGATCTGGAGAGGAGCACATTTGCATTCAGCTTCACTTCCTGGGAAATACAAACACATCTGTGCAGAATGAAGATTTGATTATCCCAGCTTCTCAAAACTATGGTCAATAAAGTTGTGTAGCTTCTTTAAAAAAATTAAATCCATGTGTTTATCGCATGTACGTGTTGATTCTGTAAGAAGTTAGGGAGTTACATATGTGTTTATGTATATATTCTGCCTGTATATCTTATCTCAATAACATTTTTGTTAAAAAAAAAATCCACAAATCTAATACTGAGAACCTAAACCCGACTACAATCTGTTCTTTAAAAAATCCGACACCTTGATTCTACATTTGCTGGAGTGAAGGAATATTCATTTTGGTCACCGGGCATACCTATTATTTTTTCGATAAGCTTCTCTCATGAACTTCTTGACCATCGTGTTCCAAAAGTATAGCCGTCGATACTTTCATCCCACATTTAAAACCTGCGTGCTTCCTGCACAAGGCTTCCCATAGAATCCATTACTTTCCATAGCATTATCTAATACACAATTGCATATAGATACTCGGCATATTTGCATGGCAAACTTACAACACAGAATGAAAGGAAGCTCCATGATATCAAATGAATAGTCTACATCTGGCAGGCGAATAGGTTAAGGTTACAAGCCTTCAAAATTTTAACTGAAGCGGTTCCTTTGTAGGTATCTGTACATACTAAAATTTTCCGACATTCTTCATGGCCTGTTTTTATCGTTGCAAATCCATTTAATTTTCTCTCTCCCTTCTTCCTCCTTGAACATTTGAAAAAACCTACATCACCGAACCCTCCTTAACTCGGCCCTTCCTATCACCACAATTACGCCTGTCGTTGCAAAGAGAGTTGCTGATGCCCTCAAATTATCATTAAGCCCGAGCCATCAAATCCACGATTGAGGCTTGAGTTGGGGCAGTGGGAGGCAACCGGTTGTTTGTCTAAGGTGGGAGCGCTGCAGCTGGGCTATTCCCGTGGTAATTTTCCGCTAGCTCCTGCACACGGTAGGCAGAGAGAGAGGCAAGCCATCTGCAAATCCCCCCGAATTGTGCGAACGTCCCGGCCGGAAGGCATCACTCCGGCAGGCGATGATGGCCGCGCGGGGCCGGGCCACCAGCCTCGCCAGCGAACCCTTCCGAGTCCCCAGAGCCTGGGTGCGAGTGCTTTATGGGAAGCCTTGACAGAGCTTCCGCGCCAGTGCCAGGAACACTGCCGCACGCAAAGAGCTAATATGGAGAACTGCAAAGACTAAAATGGCTGATCAGCGACTTCACATTTACAAATCCATCCTCAGATCCCAGCGCTTTCGGGTCCTGTCCCTTTGCCGGGGCTGGGGCCCCGCTACCCAAGAACAAAGCGCGCGGGGCCCGCGGCGGAATCGCCCCCTCAGCTCAGGTTGAAGCGCACTGGACAGGAGAGATTGACAGCTCTTCCCCTGCCCCCGGCGCACCCACCCCACCGCACCCCAGTGCACCCCAGCAGGCCGGGCCTGGGCCTGCGTCAGCCGCGCTGCGCCCCTCGGGTGGGCGTTATGTAACAGCCCTGTGCCGAACTCCGGAATCATTTTATCAACTCGTCCCGTCGAAGAGCGCCGCGGGCTGAACCCGAGCCGGAGCCGGAGCTGCGGATGGCAGCCCCAGGCCGCTAGCGCGGGTGCAGCTGCGGGGCGAGGCGGCCCCGGGCTGGCGGCGCTCGCTGGGATGTGCCCCAGAGCGTGTTCCCTGTGGGCAGGGCGCCAAAGGGCACGCATGGGGGGCAGCGGGGGTGGGCACAGCTGCCCTCCCTTGGCGCTCTCAGGATGAGCGAGAACACCCTGCACCGGAGGAAGCCCCTCTCCCCGCTCCCACGCCCACCCCCGCTCCACAGTGCGCACACTCTCCACAGCCTCTCGCCCCCTCTCCACACCGCCCTCCCCCCAGCCAGCGGGGGTCCCCGAGATCACAGCCACCTTCCCCCTGCGCGGCGCCACGCACGCGCGTGTGCAGTCGCTCACACCCCCACCCCGACACGCAGAAACCCACACACACACACACATCATCCCACACTCACACTCACTAGCGGGCCGCGTGCGGTACCCGAAAGACATGAATATTCATTACTTACAAGCATTGGTGACTGCGAAGCTGTTGGCTACCTCCAAATTGTCGATGTGGGGAGTCAGTCTGAACTCCGAAGTGGAAAACTGAACCATCCCTACCCGAAATGCACTGTATTCTTGATCAGCGCCCCTCGGAAACAGCCCCCCTGCAAAAAACAAACACGGAGCGAAAGAACAGTGTTAGTGCCGGGGAGGCAGAGGGGGGAAGCCCGCTGGCGCCCACCGCCCGGGAGCCTGGAGTTTGCACTACCAGGCAGAGTCAACGCAGCCACCGACTGGGCACCCAGGGCCGAGCATCCCAAAGGTAGCCCAGGGGTCAGGACGCTGGTGAGATACTTGAGGGCAAGGCGGGTGGCCAGAACCGTTCCCCTTTCCTCCTAATCGCGAGCTCTGCGTCCAGACCCCTAGGGAATCTGAGCAAAGTGGAAAACGTTGTGAAGCCAGAATTAATACATGTTGGAGGTCAGAAATAAGAAGACCTTTCGCTCTGTTGTATCAAAGCCACGGTCGTTTCCCTCTGCTTCATCCTAAGAAAAACATGTACATTCTAGGTAGTTTAAATCTGGAATGCAGTCAAGGTATGACATAAGTCTCCCTGACATGAATTAATTTGCCCATTGTGAACAGAGATTACCACCAAATTATGCACAATTCAAAAGCATAGCACAAAGGGTACCTACCTATCTGTATGCTGTTAGAAGAGACACCAAAAATCAGTCCCCATAAAACAGGAGAAAGGAGGACAGAAATATGCATAATCTTTTGCATTTCCAAGAAAAGTAGAGCATCCACAAAATACCCCTTTTATTTTCCTTTTCCTCCTCTTCCTTCTTTGGCCGTGTTCCTCAGCAAATTAGATCCTCTGCATTTTGAGACAGCAGTTAAGCACCACGCTGCTAAAAACCCGAAGTGGAGGCAGAAGAATCCCTATTTCCCGGGTCCTGCTGTTGGCTGCCGATGCCCTGCGCCCTGTCCCCGCTCCCGAAGTCCGGAGGACTGGCTGAAGGCAGTGTTCAGCGGAGCTGCCGCCGTGGTCCCAGTGTCTCAGAATATTCAGCACCCTCCCATGCACTCACACACACTCACCCTCTCTCGCGCTCTCTTCTCCCTCTCCTCTCTCACACACGCGCCCGCGCGCGTACCCGCGCGCGCACACACACATACACACACACAGGCAGGCGCGCGCGCACACACACACACACACACATACACACAAAGTCCCAGAAACCGGCAGGCCGACCCGGGCGCGCGTGCGCGACTCGCAGCAGGCGGCGGGTGCACGCGCACCCCTCCCCCGCACGACTCCACGCACCGCGCACCGCCCTGGCCGCGGTCGCGTGCGCGGAGCGGGGAAAGCGCAGCTGGGAGCCCGGCAGCCTCGGAGCCTTGGTGAGACCGCGGGTCTCGCGAGCCCTGAAGCCCACCGTGCGCGTCTTCCTTTCAGCACCGAGGACAGCGCCTCGCTCCGAGCCGGGTGCATGTGAGGCTGCCGAAACTGCCGCGGAGATGCTCCCGTGTGAACCAAATGCAGCAAAACTGATTTCCGGCTGCTGTGCAGGAGAAACCAAGTTGCTAATTGATGGCAGTGGAACCTTCTCTCCCCAGGCCCTGTTGGTTCATGCTAAAAGTAACGTTGATTTTTATCTTTCACCTCCTGTGAACACAGCAGTGTAGGAACGCTGTCTTCCTCCTCCGCTGACTCAATTGATAAGCAAACAAAACACCCATTGAAGAAGTTCCCAAATTTGGAACTTTGGCTTCCTGTGTTGTAGCCAGGATCCAGGGAAAGCTCAAAATAAGCCTTAAGGGCTAAAGCCGCCTAGGAGAAGCTCAAGATTGACTCTTTGCAGGACTTGGCATGGAAAACCCACCTTTAGTATTCCACTGACTGATACAGACTTGCAGAGCAAGGCTGCCTGCGGGTCTCTCTCCAAGGCGTCACTGCAGACTGACCATTGCAGAGAGTTGTAGGCTTGGCTCCTTGGAGCCCCTTCTTCATGCGGATGCAAAGCAGGAGACTCTTTGCAAGGAGATGGCCCCCCAGGAGTCAGAGGTTAGAAGATGAAGCTGGGCTAGAAAGGCCACGGAGCTGCAGTCTTTCCCAGAGACTCTCTTAGAAACCGGAGACCCCTGAGGTTAGGAAGAAGCTGTCTCACAGCGTGGAACACGGGATCCAGTGGGAACAGAAGATGAGGTTATGAATGGAGTTTGTGGGAAGGGACTTGGTTTGGAAGATGTGAATTGGGCTTTCCCCGTGGAATCCATTATCTGCACAAGGCTTTCCAAGCCCTTCCCTGGGAACCTGCTCTGGCGATTCCCTCTGCTGCTTCAGACTCCTCCCCAAGCTGTGTGGCTTTTGGGGTTTAGACAAAGAAGTAAAGGAACATTAAGTTCAAGGGAATGTTTCCAGGAGGCAGTAGAACAGGGCCCATGATACTAAAGGAAGAACTACTATTCCAAACAGTCCTGAGAATTATTTTATCTACTGTCTTCCAGCGCAGTTGTGGCGTTAGATATCACACCTGCAACCTCCTTGTTAACTGCATTATCTCACTCCTGACCCTCAATCGCACTGGGCCTCAATTTCCATATTTTTAAAAATGAGTGGGAGGAGAAAACTCTCCTCCACAGCTCTGAAGTCCTATAATTCTGTGATTTCTAATTATGATTACTTCATTTTGATTCGTAGATATGTAGATTCCTAAGCCAGGATGTGAGCATGCATATAATCTGTTACTAATTTACATATTACAGGCAAAAGGTACCATCATCAAGAATTTATTCTGTTCTGTAAATAAATACACTGAATATAAAGCAGGTCGTCTGAATAAAAATGTGTTTAGCCTTTAAAAATTAAATAAAAATAATAAAAAAATTTTTATGTAGAGATACATCTCCAAAATTGTAGCATAAAGAATAATTAAATAAACCATTTACTTTTAAAGTTTGTAATGCAAGACACAAAAACTAACTTGAAATTACTTGCCTTCTTTGAATTAAAAATGCTAAAAGGAGAGATGACAGCATACTGCAAACAAAAAAAATCCTTTTCAGTCAGTTTCTTGTTTTTTTTTTTTTCAGAAATTCATTTTGCTCCAAGGAAAAATTTCAATTTCATATAAAATAACTTGCAATGAAAGAAAGAAAAAAAGCAGAAGATGGGGAACATAAATATGGAAATATGGTGATGTCTAAAAATGTGGTCAATACAAATTGAATTTTAAAAGATAAAAATATTTCAAAAACTATTTTCATCTTAACCTTTCTCAAAGTCAAGGACAAGTATGAACTCGAAATTGACTGAAATATATTCTGTAGAAGAAGAATTTGCTGAATCATAGAGTATTTTTCATAATAAGTAATATGGAAGATATCAGGGCAAATATTACTGTCTAGTGTCCAATTATAACTCATGTGTAAGGTGGTATTAAAAATTTAGCAGATATTCTTTGGAATTCAACTGCCATTCTATTGTTCTGTGTTCACAAGGTAGTTATAAACTTTTCACATATCTGGAAACCTATTTCCTGCAATTTCAGCATATTTGTATTATCAATCATGAATCTTTTAAATCTTCATTTAAATCTTTAAATAGCATATTCACTTCAAGTACAGAATGCTGTCAATATAAGTGTAATAAATTTTAATTGACTGAAATAAAATATAAATGGAGAGGGGCTGTCACTGTGGCATAGTGGGTAAAGTTGTCGCCTACAGTGCCAGTATCCCATATGGATGCCAGTTCAAGTCCCAGCTGCTCCACTTCTAATCCAGTTTGCTGTTATGGCCTGGGAAATCAGTAGAAGATTGCCCAAGTCCCTGGGCCCCTGCACCCATGTGGGAGACCCAGAAGAAGCTCCTGACTCCTGGCTTTGGATTGTGCTATTGCAGCCATCTGGGTAGTGAACCATCAAATGGAAGACCTCTCTCTCTCTCTGTGTGTCTCTCTCTTTGCCTCTGCCTCTTTGTAACTCTGCATTTCAAATAAATAAAATAAATCTATAAATATATATATAAATGGAGAAATGCAGGAATTTTTATATAGCTAGAACTCTATTTTTTAACTTCCTGTTTCAAAACTACATACCTCAAATTGATTGATACTGAAATCAATTTTCAAAATTTCAAAACTAATTGGACTATAGTGCAATGTAATAGTGTAGTCCAAGTAACAGACTTTGTTATTCTCTGCCCTCTGCTGTTCAACTTTTGCAATTATCTAAAACATGAGCATTGTTTCTAAGGTAAGGGTAAGTTATAGTAAAAATAGAAAAATTTGCAAATTAAGCACTTATAACTTGGTTGACTTGTTGGTAGGTTGTTGCTGATGTACTTAAATATGATTTTTTAGTATCAAGGCTAAAAATCAGTTTTATATGTAACACTTCAATTGTTATTGTACTCCATCCTTGTTTCAGTATAGAAATAAGTGATATTCCTTTTAATTTTGCTTTAAATATACTTATTCATTCTACACAAAGAATGGACATTTTATGTGTTGGTGGGAGGAGGAGTTGGAGAGGTGATGATTTTGAAACAATTTGCAAAGCAAATTTGCAACTGACTTTATTATCAAATTGGTATTATATCAGTGCCATAGTTACTGCATATTAAGTCTGACCAAAGTGGAGATCACCAACTCCCTTCTATTTATCCTAGGAACTGGGAAAATGTAGGGCATCCAGAATATTTGGGTGTAACATGGTCCTAGGATGAGAGTGCATTTTATCTTCAGCAGAAGATGGGAAAGGTAGCAATTCCAGAAGAAGGAATCTATGTTTCAAACATGAGACTGCATGGGCTGAGAGACAGCAAAAGAAAGATAAGGGAAAACATGAAGATTTTCATCAACCAAGACAATAAACAGAAGGGGATACTCATTCTAGAGATTCTGGGTTCTTTATTAAGATAAAAATATCAATATATAGGGACAGGCACTGTGGCGCAGTAGGTTAATCCGCCGCCTGCGGGGCCAGCATTCCATATGGACACTGGTTCTAGTCCTGGGTGCTCCTCTTCCAGTCCAGCTCTTTGCTGTGGCCCGGGGAGGGCAGTGGAAGATGGCCTAAGTGCTTGGGCCCCTGCACCCGCATGGGAGACCAGGAAGAAGCACCTGGATCCTGGCTTTGGATCAGCGCAGCGCCGGCCATTGCGGCCATTTGGGGAGTGAACCAACGGAAAGAAGACTTTTCTCTCTGTCTCTCCCTCTCACTGTCTGTAACTCTACCTCTCAAATAAATAAATAAAATCTTAAGAAAAAAATACCAATACAGGTAATTATTTAGATTTAGACAATATTGATTATACTTTTCATTTTGTGTAGCCGATTTTTAAATCCTTGATTCAGCAAAATCCATTTTCCAATCTCAGAACACATAGCTAACAGCAGGCTTCAGCAACTTTTAAAAATAAATTTAAAATAAAGTCAAAGTATAAAAAAATGGAATTTTCATGTTAAGTTTGAAGACTATGATTTCATTTATCATATTTAATTAATTGTACTCCTATATATAGCAATCCCATACCAGAAATATGTATTGGAACACAAAGAGTTTCAGCTTCTAATTCATTCAACAAACATGTATTAGAGACTACTATATTCCTAGTACTGTGCTTGACTGTGCATAAAAAGATGCAACAGGTGTGGCCAGCATTGTGGTGCAAAGATTTGTCAACAATGGCATCCTGTTTCAGACTGCTGGTTCAAATCCTATCTACTCTGCTTTCTATTCAAACTTCTCATGCACCTGAGAAAGCAGAAGCAGATGGCCCAAGTGCTTTGGTCCCTGCTACTCATGTGAGAGGCCAGGATGGGGTTCCTGGCTCCTGGTTTTGGTATGGTCCAGTCCTATCTGTTGTGGACATTTGGAGAGTAAACCCCCACTCCCAAAATTCCCCACTCTTGCCCCCATTTGCTCTCCCTTTGAAATAATTAAATAATTTTAAAAATAAGATGACACAACAGATGACTTCTTCATGAAATTTTCTAACTTCAAGTAAGAAAATTATTAACATCATGTTTCTGAAGGCAATAAGAAATTAGAAAAATAGAGAAATAATTCAGGCAATAAGATGATGGAATAAAAATATATACTAATATGCCCATTGTATCTTGGAACTCAAGGAAGGTAAGTGTCTTCAAAGGTGAACATCTGAACTGAGCCAAATATAGGTTAGTAGGGTAAAAAGATGGAATGTGATGGAAGAGGGCACTTTATGGAAATGCAATACTATCAGCAAAACTTGTGTGTGGTCAAGGAATTTCAAGCAGTTCAGTGGCTCCAGAATTAGAAATGTGAAGCAAAGAATTGGCAGGAACAAGCAAGAACATGATATGAAATATGTATGTCATCTTATAGGAAAGGTGAACAATTGTGAAGGATTTAACTAGAAAGGAAATATCTTAAGATTGGCATTTTAGATAGATTATTGGGAGAATGTATATATGTATATAAAGGAAATCTATTGAAAATAGGGAAACCAGTTAGGAGGCTACATTCCTGGTGATAATTGTGTAGAAATTGTTAGTGAACTTGAATGGGAAGGAGGTGAACAGGATGGAGAAACAAAACTGTTTTCCAGGGCGCTAGCGTGAGTGCCCAGGAAAACAGTGGTCTCACCAAGTGATGAACAGAACACTGGGAAGCAGATGAGCAGGCAAGGTGATGTGTTATTTTGCTCATATTGGTTTACAATACTGCACTATAGAAACACATCCACTCAAGCTGTTTGTTAGCACCTGGCATGAATTCTGATATGCAGGGAAGAGGTATGTTGGGGAAGTTAACTCTGAGACTCAGGTTTGGTAATTGTATGATGCCATCATTTTTTTTAAAAGTCAATTAAACCAGCCGGCGCCATGGCTTACTAGGCTAATCCTCCGCCTTGCAGCGCTGGCACACCAGGTTCTAGTCCCGGTCGGGGCACCGGATTCTGTCCCGGTTGCTCCTCTTCCAGGCCAGCTCTCTGCTGTGGCCAGGGAGCGCAGTGGAGGATGGCCCAAGTCCTTGGGCCCTGCACCCCATGGGAGACCAGGAGAAGCACCTGGCTCCTGCCTTCGGATTAGCGCAGTGCACCGGCCGCAGTGGCCATTAGAGGGTGAACCAAGGGAAGGAAGACCTTTCTCTCTGTCTCTCTCTCTCACTGTCCACTCTGCCTGTCAAAAAATAAAAAATAAAAAAGTCTATTAAACAAAAAAATGGAAAAGCAAAAAATTGAAAAGACATGCTCATATCTTTAAAATCCTGCTTTGATTTAATACTGATAAATGTACAGTCATTTCCACCTTTTTAATGTAGGAACAACACCACTGCCTGGAGATCTATTGAATGGTTTCCCATTTGTGAATTTCTGTAAAGTGGAGCAAGAACTTAAGAATACGTGTTTAGCAATCACGATACTAAATCCTTCCTAATTTATAGGACGTTTTTAGTATTTTACAATGAACTTGGTCACACATAACAGAATCAATATTTTTATTTCCTTGCATACCTGATACTTTACAGAACATTCAACATACTTCTCACCAATTCTCTTTAAGTGTGTTATCAACTTATGGGGAATTTTGATTAACTCATGTAATCATAATATCAGGCTAAACTGCCATAGAATTTTTTTGTGCATTTAATTTTTTTTACAAATATACTTGGTTCTCACTTAATGGTGACTGGAATTTGGAGGTCAGGGTGTTAGTCAAAAATGATCACTAGGCCTCCACTGATATTTTTCATAAAATATAAAAGGAAAAAAGTGAAAGGGTTCAAATAAAAGCATAAAACAATAAAACAGAGATGCAACTGTTTCTATATCTGTAGATGGTTTGAAAAATTAAATTGTTAATCACAAGGAGTGAGGTACACAAGATGGTGGAATAGGGAGCCCTGGATTCTTTCCTTCCACATACATACTGCTTCAGCAATAGACTGATTGATTGCCTTTGTGAGAAATCCAAAAACTAGTTGAGAGGCCCCTACACTCCAGGTAAGTGAAAAACCAGCCACACTGAAATCAGTAGGAAAATTTAAGATGCCCTGTCACCATAGTTCCTATCTGTGGCACAGTACCATATGAACCAGAAGAAATATCCAGCTCCAAGACTTGGACTACACATAAAATGCTCCATTTTTTCCAGGTTCTGTCCAGGGGATTAGTTGCTGTACTAGAGTGTTAGAATCATGGGGTCTACATGGGCAGTCCATACAATTCAGCTTCTCAGCTTAGAGTATGTAAGTGAAAAACCCAACTCCCAGAATATTCCTGTGGAGATAAAGAAGTTACTCTCTCCCAGGGAGATAATGAGAATCCAATATTATATTTTCCCCAGTTTCTTCACAAGAGAATGGTTTCTGTTTCACATGTCTGCAAGTACGGGTGGGATTTAGTAGATGTTAGAAAGCTCAACACCACTAAAAACAAAGACAATAGTGTGGACACAAAAGATCCGAAGACCCGTAGAAACTCTGGCCCAAAGGATTGATGGAGCTTTTCTGTAGGAAGCCAATTAGTGAAGATTGGGAGAACCGGTGTTACATTCTTTTTTTTTTTTTTATTAAACTTTTATTTAATGAATATAAGTTTCCAAAGTATAGCTTATGGGTTACAATGGCTTCCCCCCTCCCATAACTTCCCTCCCGCCCGCAACCCTCCCCTTTCCCGCTCCCTTTCCCCTTCCATTCATGTAAAGATTCATTTTCAATTCTCTTTGTATACAGAAGATCAGTTTAGTATATATTAGGTAAAGATTTCAACATTTTGCCCATATAGCAACATCAAGTGAAAAAACTACCATTGGATTACTAATTATAGCATTAAATAGCAATGTACAGCACATTAAAGACAGAGATCCTACATAATTTTTTTTTTCAAATTAATTAATTTTCTATGCCATTTCCATTTTAACACCAGGTTGTTGTTTTTTTTTTTTTCATTTCCAATTCTCTTTATATACAGAAGATCACTTCAGTATATAATTAGCAAAGACCTCATCAGTCTGCGCCCACACAGAAATGCAAAGTATAAAAATACTGTTTCAGTACCAGTCATAGCATCACTTGGCTTTAGACGACACATTAGGGACAGATCCCACATGGGGTGTAAGTACACAGTGACTCCTGTTGCTGACTTAACAATTTGACACTCCTGTTCATGGCGTCAGTAATCTCCCTAGGCTCTAGTCATGAGTTGCCAGGGCTATGGAAGCCTTTAGAGTTCGCTGACTTTGATCTTATTCCGATAGGGTCATAGTCAAAGTGGAGGTTCTCTCCTCCCTTCGGAGAAGGGTACCTCCTTCTTTGATGGCCCCGTTCTTTCCACTGGGATCTCACTCACAGAGATCATTCATTTAGGTCTTTTTTTTTTTTTCCATGATATCTTGGTTTTCCATGCCTGCTATACTCTCATGGGCTCTTCAGCCAGATCTGAATGCCTTGAGGGCTGATTCTGAGGCCAGAGTGTTGTTTAGGACATCTGCCATCCTACATTCTAAGGCATATATGCCAACATAAATAGGAAAGAAAAATAAAGGAACAGGCAAACAAGAATCCAAACCCAAGCTAGACAGAACTGTAGGAGGTGTCAGTAATGAAATGGAGACATATAATTACCCGAGAGAACATTCAAAATAATTTTCATAATCAAATGAAAACTTAATCATTTCATCCATATACTATACATTTTTAAATAATCACAGATCATTAAAGTATAATAGTACAACTTTCTTAAAGATGGCTTTGATGAAGATTTAAAGCAATGTAGAGAAAAATAAGTTTGCATATTACAACTGAACTAGATTTTTGTTAACTTTTTGCTTGTTAACTCTTTGGCTGTGATGTTAATTAAAAATATGCTATCTTAACATCTAAAAAAAGAAAGAAGGAAGGAAAGAAAGCAAGCAAGCAGGGAAAGAGTTGGGGGGAGGAAGGGAATATCATTATATTCTTAGAACTATATCTATGAACTACATTGACTCTACTCTCTTTGAATTAATATGACATTAACATAAAAATAAAATATCAGGAAAACTAAAAACACCACCAACAACAAAAATAATAATCATATAGATCCACAATGAGTTTAAAGAAATAAAGCAGCATAAAGTGAGAATTTCAACAAGATATAAAAAAATTAAAACAAACCAAACAGAAATCTCAGACTGAAGAATACAATAACTGAACCAAAAAAATTAAATAAAAGGGTTGAAAAGTAGATTAGAACAAAAGAAGAAAAGATCAGCTAACTCAACAATGGGTCATTTAAGATTTTCCAGTCAGAAGAACAAAAGGAAAAAGGAATTTAAAAAAGAGAAGATGTCTTAAGACCTTAGGGGACATCATCAAGTGTTCCAATGTATTCATTATGAGGATCACACAAGGAGAAGAGAGAAAGGACAAGGGGGTTATTATAAGAAATAATGAATGAAAACTTAATATGTGGGGTTAAATGAAGATCCAAGTCCAGAAGTCCAAAGGACCACACGTAAAATGAATTAAAGAAATCAATGCTGAGAAACATTATAATCAAATTGTCAAAAGACAAACAGAATTTTCAAAGCAGCAAAGTAAAAACAAGTTACTGCATACAAGAAAATACTGATAAGAGATCAGTGATTTTTTTTCACTGCAGAAACCTCAGCAGTCAGAAGTGAGTAGAGGAATATATTCAAATTGCTAAAAGAAGAAAATTCCTAGCCACTACTACATGCAGAAGATTCTCCTTCAAAATTGAAAGAAGGTAAAGATTTTCTCAGATAAACAAAAGCAGGAGATAATTACTAGAACTGCCTTACAAGAAGTGTTGTGAGTTCTTTAATCTGAAACAACTGTACCCTAAATATCAATATTAATATTAATGTAGAAAAGTCATGGCTAACAGTAAGTCTATAGGCAAATATAGAACACTGTATTCCTGTACTTTTAGTTCAAGTATAAAAGTGCAAACTGTTGAAATCTTTACTCAGTATCTACTAAATTGATCTTCTGTATATAAAGATAATTGAAAATGAATCCTGATGTGAATGGGATGGGAGAGGGAGCAGGAGATGGGAGGGTTGTGGGTGGGAGGGAAGTTATGGGGGGAAAAAGCCACTGTAATCCAAAAGCTGTACTTTGGAAATTTATATTTATTAAATAAAAGTTAAGAAAAAGTTAACATCTAAACCATAACTAAGTTGAACCTGGTTTCCTCTGGCTGTAGTTACTTGGGCCCACTAGAATAGCCCTGCCAGCACTTGACCTGCCAATCTGGAAGATTCTCTGATTTTGCTGTTGCAGTCATTGTGCCCTGCCTACTTGGTTTGGCAGAGTGAGCTTTCCCTAAATGAAATCTTCAGAAACTCTTGTGTGCACCACACCTACAGCTGTACCAGCCATGCACAGAGACACCAGTAGACTATTGCTCTCCGGCATCACTGACATTGATAGCTGAAGAAAGTACATGGACATTACACTACAGAATGGCCCTGAAACAAAAGCCAACATAGTCTACATAACCAGCACCCTATGATACATCTTTATTTTTTTTTACAAGATTTATTTATTTATTTGAAAGTCAGAATTTCACAGAGAGGAGAGGCAGAGAGAGACAGAGGTCTTCTATCTGACGGTTCACTCCCCAAATGGCTGCAATGACTGGAGCTGCTCCTATCCGAAGCCAGGAGTCAGGAGCTTCTTCTGGGTCTCCCACACATGTGCAAGGACTTGAGCCATCTTCTACTGCTTCCCCAGGCCATAGCGGAGAGCTGGATCAGAAGTGGAACAGCCGGGACAAGAACAGGCGCCCATATGGGATGCTGGCACTGCAGGCCAGGGCGTTAACCAGCTGTGCCACAGCACTGGCACCCTGGGATACATCTTTACAGGAAAATCTTCTATCATAAAAGCCACCCTATTAAACTGGTAGAGATTAAAAAAAAATCGAAGTAAAAGAATGGCTACAAAAGAACACAGTAACTCCCTATCAGCATATAAAGTAAAGAAAATTTTTAGGACCAGCACTGTGGCACAGCAGGTTAAAGCCCTGGCCTGAAGCGCTGGAATCCCATATGGACGCCATTTCTAGTTTTGGCTGTTCCTCTTCTGATCCAGCTCTCTGCTATAGCCTGGGATAGCCGTAGAAGATGGTCCAAGGTCTTGGGTCCCTACACCTGCGTGGGAGACCCAGAAGAAGCTCCTGTCTCCTGGCTCCTGGCTCCTGGCTCCTTACTTCGGAATGGCACAGCTCCGGCCATTGCGGTCATTTGGGGAATGAACCAACGGATGGAAGACCTTTCTCTCTGTCTCTACCTCTCTCTGTAACTCATTCAAATCCATAAAATAAATCTTCTTTAAAAAAATCAAAAGGAGTAAATTTAAAAAAAAAATAATTTTTTTTTCGACAGGCAGAGTTAGACAGTGAGAGAGAGAGAGAGAGAGAGAGAGAAAGGTCTTCTTCCATTGCTTCAGCCCCCAAATGGCCGCCACGGCCAGCGCGCTGCACCAATTCAAAGCCAGGAGCCAGGTGCTTCCTCCTGGTATCCCATGAGGATGCAGGGCCCAAGGACCTCGGCCATCCAACACTGCCTTCCCAGGCCACAGCAGAGAGCTGGACTGGAAGAAGAGCAACTGAGACAGAACTGGCGCCCCAACCAGGACTAGAACCCGGGGTGCTGGTGCCACAGGCGGAGGATTAGCCTAGTGAGCAGCGGCGCCGGCAAGAAAATTTTTAGATTGTCAGAGAAATAAATTGAAATCATGATATTAAGGACATTAAGTGAAATATAAGAGAATACACATAAACAATTCAATGAAATTAGGAAAGCAATACATGATACTAATGAGAAATTCAGCAAAGATATAGAAATCATAAAGAAGAAAAGACAAGCAGAAACATGAAGACTAAGAAGTCAACACGTTAAAAAAAGGTTTTAAATCTTAACAGGTTAGCTCAGGCAAAAGAAAGCATTTCTGAACTTGCAGACAAGCTAAAGAAGTCATTCAGACCAGTAGTGAGAGAAGTAGGTCAAAATAGAATGAAAAAATCCTGAAAGATATACAGGAAACCACTGAGTGAGCCAATTTTCCCATTACAGATTTTTAGGAGACAAGAGGGAAGATACAGAAAACTGCTCAACAAAATACTACCTGAAACTTCTCAAATCTTGAGGAAACATGAATATGTAGATCCCAGAGGCTCAAAAGAATACAAAGAGATTTGGCCAAAAATAATATTGTCTGAAGCATACTAAATTCAAATTGTCCAAAATTACATTTAGGGAATCATAAAAAACAGAAAAGAAAAGCACCGAGTCACAGTTAAGGGAACTCCTTAATAGGGTTCCCATTAGACTAGCAGTATATTTCTCAATAGAAAATGCACAGGACAGGAGAGGATGGGATGACACAGTCAAATCCATGAAAAAAGAATTGCCCATATAAGCATACAATACCCAGCAAAGCTATCTATCAGATGTGAGGGAGAAATGGATTTTTAAAGGGACGCAAAGACTGAGGCAATTCATCTTCATCATAACATAAGTATTACCAAAAAAATATGCTAATGGAAGTGTTATTGACGTGCTACATCTAGAAGCAAAAGGAAAATAACAGCCACAATGGAGAGCAAGTGAAAGTATAAAACCCACTCAAATAGGAGATTTTTTTAAAAAATCACATGGAGATCACTTGGAAAGAGAAAAGAATCAGTCCTATCAACACTAAAAACCACCAAACCACAAAGCTGAGAAACAAGAGAGAACAAAGGACTTACAAAACAACATAAAAATTATCAAACTAACAGGAGTAAGAATACATTTATGGTAATAAGCTTGCATATAAACAGATTAAATTTCCCAATTAAAATTGTAGTTAAAATGAATGTATTTTATTTTTAAAATATTTTTATTTATTTATTTAAGAGGTCAAGTTACAGACCGTGAGAGAGAGAGACAGAGAGAAAACGTTTTCCTTCCATTGGTTCACTCCCCAAATGGCTGCAATGGCCAGAGCTGCACAGATACAAAGCCAGGAGCCAGGTGCTTCTTCAAAGTCTCCCACACAGGTGCAAGGGCCCACGGACTTGGGCCATCTTCCACTGCTTTCCCAGGCCATAGCAGAGACCTGGATTGGAGGAGGAGCAGCTGGGACTAGAACCGGTGCCCATCCATAGGGATGCTGGTGCCACATGTGGAGGATTAACCAACTGCACCATGGGGCTGGCCCTGATTGAATGAATGTATTTAAAAAAAGAATACCCAATGTATCCTGCCTATAAAGACTTCATTGATAATGTGAGCTCCAACTACTTATTTCTATAAGAAATTCACTTTAGATTTAAAGATATACATGGGCTAAAAGTGACAAGATTTTAAAAAATTTAAAAATAGTAACCAAAAGAAAGCAAAATAAGTCAAATGTTGTCACAAGAGACAAGAAAGGGCATTATATAATTATATACACATATATACACATACATACATAATTATGAAAGAGTCAATCTACCAGAAACACATAACAATTCAACACACATATACCTACAACCAGAGTACCTAAATATATAATGCAAGCATTTCAAATGCTTATAAGAAATAGGGGCAAGACATAATAGTAGGAGACCTCAATACCTTATTTTTAATAATGAGTAGAAAAACTAGATGTAAAATTTTAAGGAAAAAGTGAACTTGGACAATAGAATAGATGAAATGAACTCAAAAATCATACATAGGATATTTAATCAAACAACAACAGAATATATATTTGCTATAATATGTGTTAGATCATACAATAATTCTTAACAAATTAGGAAGATTGATATCATGCCAGCATCTTTTCCAATCATAATATATAATAATGGATAATATCAATAAGAGAAGGATAATTGAAAAATATGTGGAAATTAAGTAACAAAACTTTGAACAGCAAATGAGTCAAAGAAGAAATCAAAATAGAAATGAGAAAAGTTTGAGAGAAATAGAAATGCAACATACAGAAACTTACAGAGTGCAGTAATAGCAATACTAAGAGACAAGAGACATTTGTAGTGACAAATGCTTAAATTAAAAAAGAAAAAAAAGATCTCAAATGAACAACCTAATTTTATACCTCAATGAATTGGAGAAAGAATGAACTAAGCCAAAATTTAGCAGATTAAGAATAGAGAACACAAAAACATTAGAAAAAAAGAAACTTTAAATGAGATTTTTGAGAAGTTAATATGACAAGCTTGTAACCAGAGTAAGAAAACAGGTGAGGTGGCCACTGTGGCACAATACGTTAAGCCACTGTTTTGGATGCCTGCATCTTATACCATAGTGCTGGCTCTAGTCCTGGCTACTCCATTTCTGATACAGTTCCCTGCTAATGCTCCAGTATCCCCTTGGCTCTAATGACGTTTCCTTGTCTGTGTCACAGGGAGGATGACACTGTGACAGGTGTACCTGTGAGAGAGGCGATCACATGGGAAGACAGGAAGACTGAGAAGGAGATGGAGGAGGGGAGAAGCCTGCTTTTTCATAACAATCATCTCACAAGGCCTAACCAGGGACACATGAGAACGACATCAATTCCCTCCAAGGGCAGTGACCATGATGACCTTATTGCCTCCCACTAGGCCTTACCTCTGAAAGATTCCACACTACTTTCCAATACCTCCCCAGGGAGGGCCCAGGTCCCACCACATGAACCCTTGTGGGATCTACACCACAGCAGATGCATAGAAGTAAAAAGGATTATTAAAAACTCTTGTGAACAATTATGGGCCCAACCACTGGGGAACCTAGAAGAAAGCGATGAATTACTGGAAACATAAATCTATCAAGGCTTAATCATGAAGAAACTTAAAATACAAACAGGACTATAAATAATAAGGAGATTGAAAGGGTAATCAAGAAACTCTCAACAAAGGAAACCCACTAATCAATAGCTTCTCTGGTGAATTCTCTCAAACATTTAAAGAATTAATATCAACTTTACAAAAAAAGAAAGGGCATAGAATATTTACAAACTTATTTTATGAAACCCTCTGATGGGCATCTATGAAGAATAATTATCTTTCCACTCCATTCCCACCCATACATCCTTCTCCTAGTAACTAGTGCTCCAATTCCATTCTTTACAGTGTTTGGTAGCTGAAAAATCCATTGCTTTTGCCCATGCTTGTATGTTAGTATACTCATATATCAGGACTCAGGCCACCTCTCATTTCATATAAAGTTGAAAATCATGGTATACCATTTAAAGTACTGCTCAGCTAGTTTATCAGTGTCTTTCATGTTCACTCCTGGGTGGAGTCTTGTGGGACAGCTGTCGACTTCCAGCTGGTGCTCACAGGACATACCTTCCAACAGTAAACCAAGCCTGCACTCTTCCCCCTGAGAAAATAGGTAATGGGAACTACCATGTAAGTCATGAGTGTCTGTTAAAGCAGTGATAGGAAAGCTGTAGGAAAAGATACTTTGGAAGTTGGAGTCATCTTCTCATGGAATTTATTGGTGTCTTAATAAGTCTCACTCCTGTACTACTTTTATTTTGTAATGATATACTGCTGTGCATGTACAATTTTAGGTTCAATGGATAAGATTCCATTTCTTCTCCTTTCTTCAGGATGGGAAGAAGATCAGAGTTGCAGTATTTTGAGATGTATTGTGGACCAAAATTCAGTTTATACCAAGGCCAAGTGCAAAGTCAGAAGCTACTTATGAAATGGACAATTAAAAGTTTGCAGCGGGGGGGGGGGGGTGTCAAGGTTTTATTTCAAACCTGGGCATCTGTGCTGGAATTTTCTTGCCAAAGTGGCCATAATCGCTGTATTTCTGTCTCTATGTGCCCCCAAACACTTCAATGCAATTGGGTTTACTGGATTTCAAGTCTTGAGTGTCAGCATGCACTGTACCCTGAACTAGCTGCTCCATCTTGCTTCTCTGAGTCCGTCAGCCTTAGTTATCTGGGTCAGTCAGCCTTACACTTACATGTGTCAGAACAGTGTGCTCAAATGTCATACACATGGCCTGCAAAATCAAGAGTGTTAACAAGCATTGCTTCTTCTTCTGGAGTAGGTAATAGGGTACTTCTCATCTTAGATTCCTGGACACCTAAGAAACCTCACCAATGAGGCAGATGCCTAACTTTTAAAGAATTTATCTATCATCCCAAGGCTCGACAGGTTTGAAACTTTTCGCTCAAGACAGGCATGGTGTCATCAACATAATGTTCCAATTTAGTATTGTGCTCTAGGGGCTATCACATCCACTCTCACCTTTCTACTTCTCTTGAGGATATTGTGGGATCTAACATTTATTTTTAGTGTGGGATCACTTCTCGGCCTTTTGGCTAAGATCAAGTGTGTAGTATCAAGTGTATTTTTAGTGTGGAGACAATGAGAAAGGTGGGGTTGAGAACTAGCTTTGTCTTGGGAGTTAATTGTCCCATGTTTAGACATTAATCATTTTTGTGATTTCATTATCATTATTATTTAAATAATAAATGATTCTTTTTTTTTTTTTTTTTTGGACAGGCAGAGTGGATAGAGAGAGAGACAGAGAGAAAGGTCTTCCTTTTCCATTGGTTCACCCTCCAATGGCTGCTGCTGCCGGTGCATCGCGCTGATCCGAAGCCAGAAGCCAGGTGCTTCTCCTGGTCTCCCATGCGGGTGCAGGGCACAAGGACTTGGGCCATAGCAGAGAGCTGGCCTGGAAGAGGGGCAACCGGGATAGAATCCAGCGCCCCAACCGGGACTAGAACCCGGTGTGCCGGCGCCGCAAGGCGGAGGATTAGCCTGTTAAGCCATGGCGCCGGCCATAAATGATTCTTATAAGAATTGAAAGCTCTTCTACTTGCATGAGAATTCTGGAGAAAGGGGGATTTCAATGCTTTCAGTTTTTCCGTGTCTATCAATGCTTTTGCTCTATGCATCAGGGATCCATAATATCATGAAATTATATATGTGTGGTAGGGCATTTGGTTGTCACTTCCAATCTGGGTTATTTAAGAGCGAAGCTTAGGTTTCCCACAAGTTGTAAATTCACAACTGCTACATGTCAGAGGTAGACATTCAAACCCTCAAGGAAGGATTCTAGTTTTTCCATGCATAATCTTAATAGTTCACTTCTCATGTTCCCTGTTTATTCTCTAGAACCAGAAGAAGCAGCTGATAGTTCAGTTGCTTATAATCAACAAGTAAATGCAAGCCGATTGTCCTTCAGCTCCTGTTTATCCTCTGACATGTAGCAGTTGCGAATTTACAATGATGAAAAGACAAGAACTGAACACCTTGGAGAAATGTGTTTGAGCACAAACGAGGTACCAGTAAAGACTCACATGTGTGAAAATGGAAAAGAGGGTGATGTGTTATATTTTTAGTAGTCATTAACAGTCCATGAAATTTTGACTATTTTTATTAAAAATTGATAATTTTGAATTTAAAAAAGTGAGAAGATGGGGGAAACAGTTTGCACTAGTGAGGTCAGATTTTAGGGGATCAAATATATTTCCCTGATGACCAAAACTATACTTGTCTGACTTTCCAAATTTGTAACTCCGTCAATAAGTAGGCAGTCCTTAGTAGCCAGAATGGTCAGGAACCTGACATTGTTTTCCACATAGATAAATAAGAAGTACAATATTTTCATCCTCTAGTAATTTTTCTCTGTTTCATAGTGAAGGTAAATCATACAAATTTTTTATATGGAGAATCATCTGTGTTTCTAAAATAGTCAATATGCAACAAATAATATTAAAAAGTGAGCAGTATAAATGGCATAAATGCAGAATAGATGTTTCCATAAACACATTCCAAGAATAAATGTTAATATAATAAATAATAATTGAATGTAGGAGGGAGGTGCCTTTTTCAAAAGGGAAGAAGGGACCCCCACTGTGATACGGCCTTGACTAAACAAGTTCAGAGTTGGTGAACTCAAAGGGCTTCCATAGCCTAGACAGCTCATGGCAAGAGCCTTGGGTGATTGCTGACATCATAAGTAAGAGTGTCAATTGTTAAATCAACAACGGGAGTCACTGGGTACATGCTCCCCATGTAGGATCTCTGTCCTTAATGTGTTTTACTATGAAACTTAAAAACAACACTACTAGTCGAACAATACCCTATACCTTGTGCGGTTATGTGAGTGCAGCCTGTTGAAATCCTTGCTTAGTATACACTAAGTTGATCTTCTGTATATGAAGGTAATTGAAAATGAAACTCGATGAAGGGCAGGATGGGAGAGGGAGTGGGAGAGGGGAGGGCCGCAGGAGGGAGGGAGGTTGGGAGGGGGAGCCACAACAATACAAAAGTTGCACTTTGTAAATTCACATTTATTAAATAAAAAATTAATAAAAATAATAATTGAATGCAATAGTTGGATAAAATTGTGCTAATGCCTATGATATTTGGTCAAATTAAATGTATTACATGGCTTAACCTTTATTTTTACTGCCTGTTGTATTTTAATGCATTCAACAAATATTATTCAACAATTCTGGGCTGGCTAGTAAATAATCCAACATTAACATGATTCTTGTCATCATAAGAATCACATTCCACTGAGAGAGACACACAGTCATATAGAAATGCTAAAGTTGTATGTAAAGTTATTTCTGCTTTTAAGAGAAGAGGGAATATTCAAACAGCAGAAACAATGATCTCCTTTCCCTATGGAAGAAAAAATAAAAAATATTTCAATGGCAAAGTCTCTGCCAGTTTCAAGTTGCAAAAGGGTAACCCCCGGCTTGATTAATATTTAATTCAATAGAGCACTTTAAGGGGTCTTTGGGAATGCAAAAGTGGGTGTATAGGTAAGAAGAGGAAAAAAAATTGATAATTATACTTTAAAAAGGTAGATTTGAATTTATGGAAGACATTCAAGACAAGTTTTCTAGAAAACAAAGAAACAAGGAAACAGGTAAGAGCAGGAAGCTGGATCCTATAAAGTGGGCTGGAAAAAAATCCTGGGAAGGAGGACATAAACTGCTTATTTATAAAACACAGAAGGTGGGCTGGCATCACAGTGCTGCAGGCTAAGCCACTGCTTGCAAAGCCAGGGTATCAAATCAGAGCACCTCCTCAAGTTTTCACTGCACCACTTTCCATGCAGTTGCCTACTAATGTGCCAGAGAAAGCATCAGAAGATGGCTTAAGTGCTTGGGCTTCTGCACCCACATGGGAAACTCCTATGCAATGCCAAAATTCAGCTTGAGCCTGGCCCAGCCCCAGTCATTGCTTGTGGAGCGACCCAGCAAATAGACGATTCTCTCTCTCTGCCTTTCAAATAAATAGATAGATAGATAGATAGATAGATAGATAGATAGATAGACTTTTTTTTGTTATTTTGTAACAAAGACTGATACTCAAAGTTGTATTGCTAGGATGTGACTTCCTCTCTTACCCAAATATGGAGGTAAGGTGCAGCAGCAGAGAGCAGACCTGAGTTACTGCAAGGACTATGAGAAATCAGGAAAGTAAATGCAGCCTTGTCACACCTTTTACTGAATCTGTTCAAGAGGAGGAAATATGTGTAACGATAGAAGACTGAAGTCTACAGGGATATTTATCCCATTTTAATATGGCAATACTGAGGTTTTTATTATATCTGAATGAAGCAAGAATGAATACTGGTTTCCTTTTCTAAAAAGGATAATTGAGTTGCTAAGTTCATGAAGTTTTATGCAAATAACAGGCAAAATTGCAACTCTTATGACCTTAAGGTAACATAAACATATTAACTGATATAACCAGAGTTATGGGCATTTTTTGAACCAATCACTATGATTTTGGGGGGCTGGTTTCAATCTAAGATTAAAATTAGTCATTCTTATGATTGTAACAACTGATATCTACTACAACAAGACAGAAAGCACTTGGGTTACAGCAGCAACTAGACATCCAGTTTTACCCTAACTGGCTTGCCAGGGTCACACAGCTCTTAATAATAGCCCATTGTTTGTGTCCTGGGAAGCAGAAATGTAGTGATTGTATTTTGGACCTACATTTAAAAATAGGAGACATTTGCATTTGTTGATATTGTTTAAAAAAAACAGGTGAGAAATGGATGTTAAATAGAAAGAGAAGCAGGTCCACTAAAGTAGACAGATACTGAGCAAAAATAAGGCTAATTCTCCTACAGAAAAAAGCTCTATGACTTTATAAATAAACACACTTTATCTAAGAAGCTTTTAAATGTATTTGATCCCTTAGATATAATTTGCTATGATTATAACATTCTATGCAGTTTCCACTTGAAAGGTTGTTACTTGAACTTTGCTTAAACCCTGGTTACATTGTAAACTTTCTTGGAAAAGTATTATTTGCTACTACCATACAACCTGAGAGAATTTCAAGGCCATAAAAGTAGATTGAGGCCCAAATAAACCCTGAACTGTGCTGAATGCCTCCCTTTCTTCCAGCAGTTTTACAACACCATAAATATTTTGGTGTGTGATCCTGCTAATGAGTTCCATAAAAGAATTTTTAGCCTACAAACATCATTGTTCAGCATTCTCATTTTGGCAAAAGTAATTAGGCTTTTTATGTGGCTATGCTAAAAGACATTATGATTGGATAGCTATTTTTAAAATGAAAACAAACAACATCTTATTATATCATGACAAAAAAGACTGCAGGATTTTGTTCTTGTTGTCCTAATGTTTTGTCTATGCTCACTTTCTTTCAGCATTAAAATAGCAATATTCCCAAAGGTATACTGTTATAAGATTTTCTCTACCTTATGTCATATATGAGGAATGTGTTAAAGGTGTAAGCAAAAGACATTTTTCAGACAATGACATTAAAGTGAAAATTCCAGTTAGAGCAGACTACACGCATGGATGAAAGCTATTTTTTGAAATAAGAAAAGGAAACCTCTAATAAATCTCACCAACCTCCGCAAGTTTTGAAAAGTTAATTATGAATTTACACAATCTTACAATTCATTATTTATTGTAGAGAAATATTTCCATTGTCCTATAGGTGAAATTCTAATTCAATTGGGCCATCAACATTCTTCTCCACTGGAATGCATTATAGAACATATCTTGGAAGTACTGGTACCATTAGTGGCAAGATAATGTATAGACATAAATAATTTTTATTTTGATCTCTCTTTTACAAGGAGCCCTAAAGAACAAGAACTGCTTTCCTTTATGCATTCATCTCCGAAATGCTTGGCTGGGCCCTGAGTCCAAAAGGCAATATTCCCTTACCTTAGGGTCAGATATGAGGGGCTTTGGATTAAATTGTCAGAAATACGAGGGTATGGTTGCAAAGTTAAGTAGAATATTAAGGCTGAAAGAACCTAAACCTCTAGGAATTTTTTTTTTTTCTGGGAAAGGATACAGACACTTTTTTCGTTTACCTTGGTTTTTACTTTTTCTCATGGAAATGGTGTGAGTGATGGTGTGTGTCACAAGACATGGAATGGCTTGGGAGACACTAGGACCTGTGATGGGTGGTAGGTTGGAAGAGGCAGGATGGAGGATTCTAGGAACCAAGGCCTGGGTGTTTGCGCAAAGGATTCTGTGCTTGTTTTTTCCCTGGAAGAAGCGAACCTCTTGTACATTAATGATAATCTGGCTTAGAAAATGAGCATCTTGTCAACAAGTGGATGCACTACCGAATCCCACTTTCCAGGTGTTACTAAATTCTCTTGTTTGTTATGTGATGCTAGGAAAACAGATGTTACTTCAAAATATGACAAAACTGAATTTCTCACCACCTTGGAGCCATATATATATGGCATATACTCAAATTTCATTCAATTTAGCAATTTAAGGGTATTGTGACCATCCTTGCAATTGCAAGTGTCCCCTATTTATTATTATCTCTCTGATCAGTATTATAATTCGACTGATGTCAATAATTTAAATTCCCTTTCAGTTGGCATACTTCTTCCTTTAAATTCTGAATTAGAAGAGAGTAAAAGAAAACATTGCTAAATTTTTTTTAAAAAGCATTAAAACTCCCTTTAATATACAAATAAATGAAATGAAAATACAGCTTACTGTATTAGGATGAGAAGAAGCACAGGCCTGGGTAAAAGCCACCTTAGAACATCTGGCATCTAAGCAACTTTTGGCATTGATGACAAAACAAATAGGTCCAGACAAAGCAGCCACAAGCATCAAAACTCCTGAGCGATGTTTTCTGCAAATGCAAGACATAAAGAAACCAACTAAACTGTTGGCTTTCCAGTTATGGGAAAGAAAAGGTCCTGGCAGGGGAGAGGGAGCGGGAAAGGGGAGGGTTGTGGGTGGGAGGGAAGTTATGGGCGGGGGGGGGGGGGGGGGGAGAAGCCATTGTAATCCATAAACTGTACTTTGGAAATTTATATTCATTAAACAAAAGTTTTAAAAGAAAAAAGAAAAGGTACTGGCAGAAGACTGAGGTTACATGAAAAAAGAAGTATGCACCCAAAGTTTCTCAATAGATTAGTAAAAGAATTCTGGTTTAAGGAAGCTACTCTGATGTCCGGCATTCTTTTAATGGTACCTTTCCATTTAGTATTTGCTAGCTTGTCCATTATATTTTTAAAGAAATGTTTAATTGCAATAATGTTTCAAAATTATTTTCTAAGGAGTCAAAGGAACAGGACAGCAGATCTTGATTGTTAGTCTTGAAACTCTCTAGGAGAATGATGTGTGGGATGATCTTTACCTCTCATTTTAGAACTCAAATTTCATTATAGAGATAAAGTTCCATGTTCACATTAGTGAGTGCAATCGTGTTACAAGTAGTAGTAGTGCTGATTCAATACCCTTATGCTCACAATGTAGTGCATACTGGAAGTTCCCAAATAGCTATTTTATTGAATACTTGCTGTGCTCTAGATATTAGATATTTAAATATTTTACATTTTTATCTTCACAGCAACCCTATTAAGCATAATCATGTTTTATGGGATAACAAAATGGGCCCTGAAATTTTAAACAATTCTGAACTAGTAAGACAGGAATGCAAATGCAAATCCGAACTCCTGAAACCACATGTTATCTACTATTCTAGAATATAAATGAATGATAAAATCATAGTAGTAAAGAGTAGATGTTGATTTCCAGTTTCTGAATTTTGTATGCACTCAACCACATAGGTCACCCCTCCCCTCCTCTGCCATTCCATTCACCACTGATTTGTTCATCATACCTTTTCAGAATTCATCCTCTCTTCAAGGCCACGGACTACTAGAGAAATAATGGGGAAATAAGTCAGATGTGGTTCCTGTCCCTATGAGTTTCAATTTGATATTTTCTTAGTTTATAACTACAGAGACCACCAGTAAGTTAATATACAAGCTAACACAATAGCTATAGAATATGATAAGGGATAAGAAGAGCTAAGCAGAGTCTCTACAGTAAAAAGAAAAGAGGAGAATTGTATTTTTAAAAGAATGGTTCTGAGTAGCAAATTGGAAATTGTTGTCTGAAGGAGTAGAAAGAAGAATTAAACATCTTTAAGATTCAGCTTAGAGGGGCCAGCGTTGTGGTGTAGCAGGTAAAGCTGCTGCCTACAGTGCCAGCATCCCATATGGGCACCTATTTGAGTCACAACTGCTCCACTTCTGATCCAGCTCTCTGCTATGGACTGGGAAAGCAGAAGATGGCCCAAGTCCTTGGACCCCTGCACTCTCATGGGAGACCAGGAAGAAGCTCCAGGTTCCTGGCTTTGATCAGCACAGTCCCTCCTGTTGCAGCCATTTGAGGAATGAATAAGCAGATGGAAGACCTCTCTCTCTCTCTCTCTCAAGTAAATAAATTAAAAAAAAAAAACTTAAAAAAGATTAAGCTTAGTTGTTCATGTAATTCAAGAGTGAGAGATTTATTTCCGTGAACCAATGGCTGTTGCAAAATACCCAAGCCATTATCCATACAGCATACTCTTTCCTCTGACTAGAGAACTGCAAAATCCCTTTAAAACTCCTTGATGACAGTAGGGAAAAAAATGTTAGTGTATACTTACTCTAAGTAGGCTATATGGCAGATGAAATGGCATGAATTTCATAGGAGTTATATAGGGGTGGGTATTGTGGCACAGCAGGTTAAACTGCATCTTGGAAAGCCTGTATCCCGTATCAGAATGGCTGGATTTGAGTTCTGCCTCTACTTCCAATCCATCTTCTGACTAGTATACACCATGGTAAACATCAGATGATGATCCCTGTACTTGGGTCCCTGCTACTCAGGTGGGAGACTTGCATGAAGTTCCTGGCTCCTAGCTTTGACCTGGTCTAGCCCTGGCTGTTACAGGCATATGGGGAGTAAATCAGAAAATGGAAGATCTTTCTCTCTGTAAAACCACCTTTCATATAAATATAAATCAATAAATATACTCAAAAATAAAATTTTTTTTTTAAATCACCTAATGGCAGAGTGAACGTTTAAGACTGATATTACAATTTGCTACACATTTGCTACTGTATTGTGATTAAAAAGTTAAATCAGGAGTGGGCACTTGCTGCAGCAGATGAGATGTCTGCATTCAGATATCAGAGCCCCAGGGATGAAGTTCTGGCTCCAGTCACGCTAATGTGCATCCTGGAGATCAGTGGTGATGGCTCAAAGAGGTCAGTCCCTGCATTCCTGTGGGAGACCCAGATCGAGTTCCAGGCTCTTGGCTTCTGCGTGAACTAGCCTCATACATTGCATACATTTGGAGAGTGAGCGAGCAGATAGAAGCTCTTTTTCATCTCTCTTTCTCTATGTGTCTTTCTTTGTAGCTTCCTGGATCATTATTGAGAAAAGAATTCTGAGGCTGTTTCCGAGTGCAGCAGGAAAAGTGCAAGGATACACGAGTCCATGGAAACAAGAAATGACAGCAATGGGTGAGGGAAGGGATACCGATAGCAAAATGGAACTCACTTTCTATGGTCTTCTATTACATAAAAGTTATGTGGAAGTCAGCAGGATTGTGAAATTATTAGCCAGATATCCTAAGTCAGATCCACCTAGGCTGATATACAAGTTACCCCAAGGAGAAATCAATAAAGGGGGGGGGGGGGAGAAGTCAAATAGGCAAATGCAACAAGCCAAAAAGGATGCAAGTTCCAGTGGAGACCCAGACACTACCTGACCCTTGCAGTGCTCAGGACCCACATGCCCCTGAGTGAAGACTAAGCATCTGTGGTCCCAGACAGTCAGCCCCTAGCTCACATGGCTTTAGTTAGGAGGAGATGTGAAGTGAGGTACTTTCAGCTCTCCAGGACACTCCTGTACCAAGGCCACCCTCTGAAGAAAGGCTGGGAGATGACCTTCTGGCAGTAAACCACAAACAACTGAATCATGAGCCCGAGGAACTGTGCACATAGGGTCTCTAAGGTGACTTATCAAGCTCTTCCATAAATATGAGCAATCGGGAGATCACATATACGACAATGGGGAAGAGAGGTTCACAGTGAAGGGAAACCTCTGTGTGGCTGCACATGTTGTAGGCTGCCTGTCCAGTGTTCCAAGCACAGTCACACTTAGGAGGGACAGAGATGGTTCTCCTAGAGGCCTAACACCGAAATGGGGGAGGCAAGGAGGTTCTGAGTGAAAGAAACCAAGCAGGAATAAAAGCACAAACTAGAAATTGCGGCTGCGTAGATAGTTCCGTGATTTCTTTGTCTTTATAACATATAACTGGAATAGTTATTACATGAGAATGAGATAGATGTGTACTTTTCAAAAGGGATTTAAATGAAGTCTTCCTTTGACTCAATTAAAATTGGCCACATTGAATGAGAATTTTGGAGATGCCTGAGTTTTTTCTACCAGTAAACATTAAGCATTCTAAAATCCAGAAGGTCAGTAAGTTATGACTGTCTGGAGGAAGGGAATGAGAAAAGTGAGAGTTTTAATTCACACCAACTTCCTGTTGAACAATCCTGTCTGGCCAGTATATTAGGTAGCCAGCTCCTGATCCCATGTGGTGAAGCCTCTGGTTCATTCAGTGCACCTGCTAGGTAAAGGCTACAAAGCAAGTGCAACAGGAAAAGGGAGGCACCAGCTAAGACATCCTTCTTCAGTCACATGTATGGACTCCAGCCAAGAACAATATGAATTCTCATGGAATAGAATATGTATTTTCAGTTTTGTCACAGGGATATTTTAATCTACTGATATTGTAATAGTACACTGAGGCAGGATTTGAAAGCCTTTCAGATAGGTAGACCCCCAAAGTGCTGATCATCATCTTCCCAGAGGAGGGACCCTAGAGAGGAACTAAGGGTTGAGGTTACTCATTTGACTAACAGAGACTGGCTGATAAATTCAGATGTAAGTCTGATCTGTGAAAAGCCTGAGAGGTGCCTAAAACCATGAGATATAAGTAAGCATTGTGGCCACTGCTGTGGCGCAGTGGGTTAAAGCCCTGGTCAGCAGTGCTGGCATCCCATATATGGGCATTGGTTTAAGTCCCAGCTGCTCTACTTCTGATCCAGCTCTCTGCTATGACCTGGGAAAGCTGTAGAAGATGGCCCAAGCTCTTGGGCCCCTGCACCCACATGGGAGACCTGGAAGAAGCTGCTGTCTCCCGGCTTCGGATCAGCGCAGCTCCAGCCTTTGCGGCCAACTGAGGAGTGAACCATCAGATGGAGGACCTTTCTCTTTCTCTCTCTCTCTCTCTCTCTGCTCCTTCTTCTCTCTGTGTGTAACTCTGACTTTCAAATAAATAAATCTTTTAAAAAGGAGCAAGCATTTCTCATCGACACTACAAATAAACAAGAAGCTCAGTGGTTGTCAGGATGCTTTAGGCTTTAGCACAATAAACTTCCTCAGCTAGGAATTCTATGGGCTTCTAACCCCAAAGTTACCAGAAAGAAGTCTGAATTGGAACCTGCATCTGAACAGAAACAAACATTAAAAGAGTAACGGAAACTGGTGACACAAGCTGTTCTACTAAGCCTTGAGGCCCTAACTGCTCAAATTATGTCAGAAATGCCTATCATCAGAACATACACAGACTTGGACACTTGGGTAAATTTTATCAGTACTATATCTCAGATTTTGGATCCGACTGTCTAGGACCAATGCTAGTTAAACCTACTTGAGAGAAAATAGGCTTGTTGTTGGATAAGAAAAAATTCCATCCATTGTACAAGAAGTCTGATCAATCTAGGGCCAGCAACAATACAAGGATGACTTGGGCAATATCCAAGAATCATTCCAACAAGAATAGAGCAGCATGACAAGGTTCACCCATAAAAAGTAGTGGTAGATTTAAGGGCTGCATGAAAGAGGGAATTCAACCGGGAAAACTACAGACATGAGTAGATTGCCTACCTGCTCCTAGATATCATAATCTCTGTGGAACTCCTTGTATCCAGGACCATGCAGGTAGAGCCTTACTCTGCTCCAACTGTGGAAAAGTGTCTCCTGGTGATTGGTGGGAGTACCCAGACTTAGGACCACATTGCTATTGTGAGTCCACTATATGCCCTAACTGATGGTACAGCTTTGAAGAAAAAGCACAGTTCTAACACAGGATTAGAACTGAGAGTTGTTTTATTAAGATTGGGAGAGAAGGGGCCAGTGCTGTGGCTTAGCAGGTAAAGCCACCGCCTGCAGTACCAGCATACCATATGGATGCCAGCTGGAGTTCTGGTTGCTCCACTTCTGATCCAGCTTTCTGCTGTGGCCTGGGAAAGCAGTAGAAGGTGGCCCAATTCCTTGGGCCCCTGCACCTGTGTGGAAGACCTGGAGGAGGCGTTTGACTCTTCTCTTGGCTTTAGATCGGCGTAGCTCTGGCAGTTGCTGCCATATGAGGAGTGAACCAGCAAATGTTAGACTCTCTCTCTCTCTCTCTCCCTCTCTCTCTCTCTCTCTCTTTCTCTCTGCCTCTGCCTCTCTGTAACCCTACCTTTCAAACAAATAAATAAATCTTAAAAAAAAAAAAAAGATTGGGAGAGGAAGTACACCCAGATTCTCTAAAGAGAAAGAGTGATGAAATGTTTGTAGACTCAGGCTGTAACCAATACCCTTGCTCTCTGATCAGGCAAATGGGCTCTGCTATGTGACTCCATGGTAAAGAACACTGCTCAATGAACATTCAGATGCAGAATTCTCTGTGGGAATTTAGAGGAAGGAATAAAATTAGTTCATGCAGAAGTCCATCAATGGAATACTGTTGCCAGCTAAGAAGCAGATTGGGAAATTTGGGCTAATGCCTAGCTAGCTCAAGACTGTTGGAAGAACTGGTTATGTGTGGGTGTTCAGGACACAATCATGGCCTGAAGATGTCATGTTCCACTGGCATCTGATGAAATGACTAATGAGATAAGAAACTGTGCCAAATGTCAATAGGAAATGAAGCAATACCTGCAAAGCTGATTATGCTGGAACTCAACCAGCAAGCCCTATGGTGTATAAATGGTTTTTAATGGGAATTGGCACAAATTCTACTCTAGTCTTTTCTTATCCTGCACCACAAACAACCTTAGGGAAGATAATTATAGGTCAGAACAGAAAATTTTCTAATATTTCAGGTTACCTGGATTTATTTCTTCTGAAGAAAAGTGCACTTCACTACTACCAAGCAGCAAAAATGGAAAAGAAACATAATAATATATGGGCACATGATGTTTAAAATTTTTAATAATAGCAAATATTCAACACAAATAATTGAAACCTGAATAATTGGCTTAAATGCCTAGATTATTTGATCCTCAAATGAACTAAGAAGGAAAGTAAGGCAAGAACTCCATTGGAGAGATTTTAAGATCCAGAGTGGGGATAGTGTGGGGTGGGGAAGAAAGCATTGACTTACCATTGTTATGTTAAATTTTTCTCCAGAATGGTTCCATATCTGGATTTGAACTTTATTAAATAATGTTAATTTTCATAGAAAAACACAATATCCTTACTATTAAATTTGACAGCTTTTATTTGAAAAGGTTCATCTGACTGAGTCATAAATTCACCCATGTGGCCAGCACTATGGCATAGCAGGTAAAGCCATCACTTGTAATGCTGACATCCCATACAAGTGCCGGTTCCAGTCCTGGCTGCTTCACTTCCAATCCAGCTCTCCACTATGGCCTGGGAAAGCAGTAGAAGATGGCTCAAGCCCTTGGGCCCCTGCACCTGTGTGGGGAACCCAGAAGAAACTCCAGGCTCCTGGCTTCAGATCAGCCCAGCTCCGGCCATTGCAGCCATTTGGGGTGTGAACCACCCCAAGGAAGACCTTTGTCCCTGTCTCTCCCCCTCTCTCTAACTCTGCCTCTCAAATAAATAAATAAAATCTTTTAAAAAAATCACCCAGGCAGGCAATTACAGCTGACTATGAATATACCACCATTACCAAATGGCAAGGAAAATTCTGTCACACCCAGTACATCCACTTAGGGGAAGGGTCAATGAGAAATTAGCAAGGCTTCTACCATTGCCAGCATTATGACTGAATAGGTCAGGTGGGCAATAAGTGGAAATAAGGGAGAAATAATAGCAAATGGAATAGGAACTCATAAGTGATTCAAATCACAACCACAATCAAAGTTTTTCCACAAGTGTGCCTAAGAGTGAGGAAATAATGTTCTTTTTATCATGGAAATCAAATTATAATGATTTAATCAAGGTACTCAACCCAACTAGGAAAATAGGAAACATACTTTATTCTCTTCAACAATCATACTGTATATAATGTAGCAGATCATTTATTAGGTCAAGTTCCTTGTATATATTAGGTAATTATTTTATTTTATTTTATTTTTTTGCCAAACCAATATATGCGTCTAAGTATTTAACCACAATCTGGTACAAAAATAAAGACAAGAATTCTCCCGAAAACTAATCCTTTAGCCAACCATAGTGTTCTTAGCAAATGTTCTCACATTTAGCACTGAAAAGTGGCTGTTACAGGAAAAACAAAACAACAAAATTCTCTGCACCCATTTCCCCTGGATATGAGAAATATGAGCTCTATTAATTCTACATTGAAAATATGAGGAAAAGGGGGAATACGGAGCATGCCGACTGTCAGAATTACCTGTATTCAGTGCCAAATACTATTCATCTAATTCTGTTTAGACTATGACAGCATGGACTGTTGAGTAATCACTCTAATGGAACACTATCTGTCCACAGTGATGTCAGAAGCATGGCACTCTCACTCAGATAAGACTTCTGGACATTCTAATTGTTGTGGAATTTGATGAACTTAAAGTTTAGTGGTGGGAGTGCTAATGGGCTGGGGTAGCAATGGACATTTATTTGAATACTATGGGTAAACTTAAGTTATGTTGATTTGTTACAGGGTCCTTGGTCTAAGGGCCCCATACCGTGAAATAAAAGAAAATGCTAGTGATGAAACAACAAAAGAAAATGAAAGGATAATGTCACAACTCATGGGTTTTATATAAGGAATTCCTCAGACATATCAAATTCATCTCCATACCATGAAATAAAGAAGGAAAATGGTATTTTCATGATGCACCTAGCTAGAATCAAACAGATAAAGGAACCATACAGTATTGTTCACAGCAGAGATGATGGACAATGCTACATTTTGGATTTGACATTTACTCTGTACAAATCCGTACTATAACAAATAGGATGTGATTATGTCCACAGATGGATAACCCACACAAAGGTCACTAGTCACCACTCCAGCTTCTCAAATGTGTGTACATTATAAAACAAAATTTCTGTTAAGGATGAGTGGAGTATTACAATCATTAAATATAGGTGTACTAGTTCGGCACATGGACTTATCCCCAATGTTAAAGTTAGAAACGTGCCAGGGGATTCCAATTCAATCCCATCAAGGTGGCATGTACCAATGCCATCTCACTACTCCAAGTGATCAGTTTCATTTCATAATTGATCATAATGATATGATTAAGTGTCAAAGGTATCACATAAACAAAACTAGTGTCTGCTAATACTAACTGATAGAATTAAAAAGAGAGAATGATCCAACATGGGAAATGGGATACACAGCACACTCATAGAATGGCAGACGTCCTAAACAGCACTCTGGCCTCAGAATCAGCCCTTAATGCATTCGGACCTGGCTAAAATCCCATGAGAGCATTTCAGGCACGGAAAGCCAAGACACTGTGGCAAAAAATAAAAATGACCTAAATAAAAGATCTCTGTGAGTGAGATCCCAGTGGAAAGAATAGGCCATCAAAGAAGGAGGTACCTTTCTCTGAAAGGAGGACAGAACTTCCACTTTGACTATGGCCTTGTCTAAATAAGATTGGAGTTTGTGAACTCAAAAGGATTCCATAGCCTTGGCAGCTCATGACAAGAGCCTCAGGTGATTACTGACGTCAGAAATAAGAGTGTCAATTGTTAAATCAACAATGGGATCACTGTGCACTTACTCCCCATGTAAGATTCTGTCCTTAATATGTTGTACTATGTGAGTTAACGGTAAAACTAGTACTCAAGCAGTACTTTACACTTTGTGCTTCTGTGTAGGTGCAAACTGTTGAAATCTTTACTTAGTATACACTAAGTTGATCTTCTGTATATAAAGATAATTGAAAATGAATCTTGATGAAGAATGGGATGGGAGAGGGCGTGGGAGATGGGATGGTTGTGGTGGGAGGGAGGTTTCCGGGGGAAAAAGCTGCTATAATCCAAAAGTTGCACTTTGGAAATTTATATTTATTAAATAAAAGTTAAAAATGTAGGTGTACTATGTATTTCTTATTTATCTGCTACAGTTCTGTATCAAAGAATCTGTAAGTTACAACTGAATAAAAACTACACTTATTGAGGCTGATTGAGGATGATGGCCTCCATGAGATAATATTTTGTGAGAGGCAAATTAATATCACCATGAAAAAATTATTTACATAATAGAGTTTGCAAAAAAGAACTAATTTTATTCTTAAATTATTAAAAATGATTTTATCAGCACACATTATTAAAAACTCAAATGACTATGAATGCTGCAGTTGAATAGACCTATGCGAGGGGTAGGCTGTGGGCACCAGTGCAGCCAGGGCAGTTCAAAGCATGATCAAAAATGTGGGGATCCTCATGAAGCCCTAGCATACCCAGCTTTCCTGGAAGATCTGGATAGGAATGGGGTTGGTGAGCTTCATCGTGTGTAAAATCAGAAGCATTGATAATACATGTAAAGCTTTGAAAGTACCAGGCCTGCCAGCTTTGCTGGGAGTGCATGTGAGAAGGCACAGCCACTGGCCAGTGCTCATGCTATATTTGGTGGAAAGTAGAAGGACCCTGCAAATGCGCCTGGGCACCTTTAGTTTGTGGCATGAATAAACTATTCTGTGAGCTGCACCACAAGAGAGGAAAAAAATAAAAGAAAGAAAAAAGAAAATGCTAGTGAATAAAACAAGACAATGAAAGGATAAAGTAACAACTCACAAGTTTTATATAAATAATTCCTCGGATATAACAAATCGTTCAAATCCTAGTGGTCACAGGGCTTAGGAGCATTATGGTTTTATTATTTACTGCACTATAGTTCATAAGAAGAAACGTGGAGAATTGTGGGAAGTTCCTGATAAATACTTCGGCGTGGAATGGAGATCTCCACTGACAGTCAGAAGGTGAACTGGAAAGAAAAGGGTTAACAGCAGGCACACAATGGTTCCCTGGTGAATGTGCATCTAAGGAGATCAAAATCTCTCCTAAATATTTTAGAGGTAAACAGTAACAGCAAGAGCCCTAACTTTTGGAATGCTTTTAGGAAGTACTACCTGGACTGTTCAGGAGCAAGGCTGATTCCAAACAAGTGTATGGATGCCATGGCTCCCTGGAAAGTGCACCTGAGCTGTGTGACTGTTATGATATAAAAGGGAAATGTTTCATGCACAAGTGAGCTTCTTTCTGTGTAATTGATGGGAATGTCTACTTCAGAGAGAGAAAGCTGGTCCAATGTAAAATGTATAAGCTGGTATATAAAATGTAAACGTAAAAGCCATTCCAATATACATCCCTGCATACTCAGAAAGGAATACCTATGGCAGACCTCATCCTTTAATTCTGTGTTGGGATTACTGCATCATTGAAATTATTACCAAAGACTGATGCTGGGTGATTTTTTAAAATGAAGAGATTAAGCGGATTATAGGAGTCTCAGAAGGGGAAGACAGATAAAATGAAGGTGAGGCTTTAATTTAAAAGACAAGAGCTAAAAATTTCTCCTAAACTAATACAGACAAATTCCTTCAGATTTAAGAATTCACTAACTGTAGAGAAAAACTGACTAAAATTTTTTCCTAGTTCTTTATTAAACTATTGAGGAAAAAGAATATGTACCCTGAAAATTTTTTGAAGAAAAGCAGATAGCCTACAAACACACAAAACTAACTTGCTATCATGAATTTTATCAAAAGCATTAGAGGGAAAAGAACTTTAAATGTAAAATATTGTATTGAGTTAAATACTAATTTAAGAATAAGAGAGAAACACAGATCTTTCCAGATGTACATGAACTCAGTTTACCACAGTAGATAGTCCCCTGGTGAAAAATAATTCCAAGCCACAGCAACTAGGCATGAGAAAGAAATACAAGGCATTCCAACAGGAAAAGAAGCAAATCGCCCATGTACATAGACGATGTGATCTTCTATGAATGTTTGAGGAAAGCATAATTAAAAGATAAGTTTATTTTGAGCTTATTTTGCAACTCTGTAATATGAGGGGGCTCTTCAAAAATTCATAGAACATACCTTTTTATGAAGAACCTGTGAAATACAGGTATGTTACAATTTTTTTACTAATATAAAGTTACCTTTTAATTCCATTATCTACAACTTTTTGAATTGCCATTATATTCAGGAATTCCATGGGTTTAAATATAGAAAACAGTTAAAAGTATTAATAGTTCAGAAAATTTACAGATATAAAATAACATAAAAATTACAGCATTTATATATAATAATAGTAAATTGTCCAAAAAAGAAATCAAGAAAACAACCTCAAGAAAGAAAAACAGTAACAAATATAGCTGGGGGGAGGCAAAGACCTGTACACTGAATATTATTAACCATTTATAAAAGAAACTGAAGAAGACACAGATAAATGGAATGTTATCCCATGTTCATAGATTAGGAAAATTAAAATTGTTAAAAAAATACATGCAATCCAAAACTCTCTCTCCTCATCAAATGAATACAAATAAACATTAAAAAAAAACTAATCCAATAACATTGGCACAATTTTACTAACAGGATAATAGACTTTATTCCTGTTTCCCCAGCTTTGTCATTAATGTCCTTTTTTAATGCTGTGGGTTCCCATGTAGGATATTCTATTGCATTTAGTTATCATGTTTTCTTAGTCATTTCAAAACAGTGATAATTTACTTGACATTTACAGAAGTTAATGTTCAAGTCTTTTGTATACTGTAGCTCTCTTTGAATTGCCTAATTATTTATTATTGTTAAGCAGAAGTTTCTAGTTAAATTTTAAAATAAGACATACAACATTAATATACACAGTTCATAGAGAATGTACCTCATGCAAAACATCACCAAAAAGACAAAGCTGTCAGTAAAGAGAAAGTTATGTGATACTACCACTAGGACTAAAATAAAATGTTGAATCAAAAGGAAAATGCATTAAATTAGATTAACTAGCCAAATTCATACAAATAGATGCAGTAATCCACCAGAGAATTTTTACTTACATTCACACAATTAATATACATGATTACATAAAGTAGAATCAAATCCATCAGAACTGTGAGAAAAAATAAAATTCATAAAGTTGTAAAGAATGTTTCTTACAGATTATATTCACCAATTAGAGGAGGTAAAATAAGAAACCAATAACAAGATGATAGTCAAAAAGTGGATATATCCAACCAAATCACTGCTGAATATTCCATGAATTTTCATACTAAAATTTATACTGCTGAATAATTTCAGCTTACAGAATAAATATAGACTTACAAAGCATTTATTTTTTTTAATAAATAAACCTCAACAAAAATACAAATTTGTGGCATGTAGCTGTGCTTAATTGGGAATTCATAGTTTTAAATGCATTTATTGGAAAATAAGAATGATTGGAAAGAAACATGGACTAAGCATTTGAGTCAAAATGTTAAGGAAAGAACAATAATGTCAAGCCAAAGAAAACAGAAGAAATGCAATAATGAAGCCAAAAGTGCATGCAGTGCAGTGCACACATACAATAAGTATGAATCCATTAATAAAAATATAATTTTCTGATAATAACAATAAAATACAAAACCCTACACAAGAATCATTAAGAAAAATATGAGTAAATATTCAGATCACAAGTGAAAAACATCATAATATATATTTTAGATCTCATGACATTACTTCATTAGTGATGTTGAATTAACAAATTAAAAATGTAAATGAAATGGTTGGCAATCCTTTATAGAAAATTTTCCCAAGGGGGAAAAAAAAAAGGCTGAATAGATTTTTTAATGAACTCACTACCATAAATGGCCCCCAATCTACACTCAATTGTTCAAGACAAAGTTGTTTTGTAGAACTTCTAGAAAAGTCAAAGGATCCTTAATTTCAGATTTTTATGACCTTTCCAGGTTTTAGAAAGGCAGGAAATTATCCAAGCCATTTTATAGGACTAGTGTAACCTGATGCGTACATAGAGCATAGATGATGTGAGAAAATGATATGTTGTGGCAATGTCCACCTCTAGGCACAGACAGGCATTTTACATGACTCTCAAGTCACTGTACTTAATATTAAAGGAGGATGCTAAATGTATAGAGTACAAGATAAAACCACAACTTAATGCATATCAAGCTAAACTGACATCTTGTGATATGATTGTTGTTCATTACCCTTATGCATGGCCTGCAGAACAGCAGTCTATCCACCCTTTACTTGCAGAACTCTTTATTTAGAGGAGTGTTCATCCTGTGATTATAAAGTAAATTGAAGGAATGTTTTTATGAAAAAAAATTTAAAAAGGAAAGGAAGGAAGGAAGGAAGGAGGAGGGAGGGAAGAAGAGGAGGAGGAAAATATCATTGTATTCTTGGAATCGTATCTATGAAATTCATGAAATCTGTTCTCTATATATTAATAAATAAAAATGTAATCACAAAACCAACTCGAAGAACAAAAAATAATTGTGTATCACAGAAAAATACAGTTTATCCCAGGAATACAAAGTAGTAAGCCAAGTTCGAAAATCTATGAACACAGTAGCTATGTAATAGAGTAAGGGATAAATACCATGATCATCTGCAGTGGTTTGGATATAAGTCACATGCTGGAAGTTTTGTCCAGTAATAAGGAGATGTTGAGAGGTTGTGGAACCTTTAAAATGCACGGTCCACTGGAAGATGATTACGTCACTGGGGCACTAAACTCAGGAGGAATTAACGTATTTATTAAGGGATCCAAAATAGTTTCCAAGACAGTGAATTATTAAAGGAGAGCAAGCATGGTCCCTGAAGCTGGCTCCCCATCTTACTACGTGGTCTCTCCCGTGCTTGCTCCTGCCAGTGAAATGACATATGCCATGAGGCCCTCATGACAGGCCAAATTATTGGTGCTGCCTAATCTTAGTCTTGCAGCTTCAAAGTTGTGAGCTAAATAAATCTCTTTTCTATAAAGTACCTAGGTCAGGTATGTTTATGGCAACAGGAAATGGACTAACACATCATCTGATAGTTGCAAGTTAACACAATGAGTATTTTCAGCATTTTACTTGGATAAAATTCCAAATGTTGTATTCTGACTAGATTAAATAGGGGAAGAGCAATGAGTTCTTCCAACTGGGCCATGTTCCACTGTTTTTCCTAGGCCATCAGTAAGGAGCTGGATCAGAAGTGAAGCAGCTGGGACTTGAACTGGCACCCATATGGGATGCTGGCAAAAAGACAGTGGCTTAACCCAATATGCAACAATGCCAGCCCCAATATTTGTATCTTTTAACAAACGAAGTCTACTTGTAGTTTTCTACAAATCAGAATTATTCTCACATAAATACTAGTAGAGGGGCTGGCGCTGAACCAACGGGTGGAAGATCTCTCTCTCTCTATCTCTGCCTCTTTCTCTCTGTAACTCTGCCTTTCAAGTAAATGAATAATTTTAAAAAATAATGGTAGATATATACAAAGATATTCATACCTTGCTAGAAATGAAAAGTTTGTGAAAGAAATTTTTTAATTAAATAAAATGTGATATATTTATATGGTAGAATAATTGAGATATCAATGTGAATAGTTCTCAAAAAACTAGTTTATCATTTATGTACATTTTAAAACACCAATATTTGCATTTTTCTTTCAAAAATTTACTTTTTAAAAATATAATTAAACTTTTGATCATGTATGCCTCTAGGTCCAATTGCAGAAGATCAAGTAAAACAATTAGTGATGGTGATAATTTCAGATTTTATTTTTAATTTTCTAATTTAAAAAAATAAGGCAATGTATCTATGCATTATTGATTGATAAAAATGAATAAATATAAGTAAAACAAATTGTATAAAAGTTGAAATTATTTAATTATCACTGTTATTATGGATAGTTAGTACCTTTCTTTCAACATTTTCTTAATTTTTTCCATGCTCATCTCTGTTTTATTTTTTTACAGATTTATTTATTTATGTGAGTTACAGGGAGAGAGAGACAGAAAGAGATCTTCCATCATTGATTCATTCCCCAAATGGCAGCACAAGCTGGGCCAATTCGCAGCTTAGGAGCCAGGAGCTTGTTCCGGGTCTCCCACGTGTGCGGCAGAGCACAAGTACTTAGGCCATCTGTCACTGCTTTTCCAGGCACATTGATAGGAAAGCGGATTGGAAGTGGAGTAGTCAGGAAACCAATCAGCACCTCATATGGGATGCCTGCATTGCAGACAGCAGCTTAACCTGCTGTGCCATAACACAGAATCCTCCCTCTGTCGTTCACACACACACACACACACACACATACACACACGCTATGCTTAATATTGAAAAAGTAATTTTCAAAAGGAAAGTATTTTGCATTGTGGGATAAAGAAGTAATAGCCAGAGATATTAGGCAAGAAAAAGAAATCAAAGGGATACAAATTGGTAAGGAGGAAGTCAGACTACTGTTATTTGCAGATGACATGATTGTATATTTAGGTGATCTGAAAGACTCCACTAAGAGAATATTGGAACTCACAAAAGAGTTTGGAAAAGTGGAAGGATATAAATTTTTTAAAGATTTATTTATTTATTTGAAAGTCAGAGTTACACAGAGAGAGAAGGAGAGTCAGAGAGAGAGAAAGGATAATGGCCCAAGTTCCTGGGCTCCTGCACCTGCCTGGGAGACTCAAAGGAAGCTCCTGGCTTCAGATGGGCACAGCTCTGCCATTGCTGCCAATTGGGGAGTGAACCAGAAGATGGAAGACCTCTCTCTCTCTGCCTCTCCTTCTCTCTCTGTATAACTCTTTCAAATAAATACATTAAAAATAATTAGAAAAGGGAAAATGTTGGTTACTCTGTTTTGATCAGTACATATTGTGTACACGCATTGAAATAACACACTCTAGATCATAAATATGTACAATTCCTGTTTACAACTTTTTTTTTTAATTTTTGACAGGCAGAGTGGACAGTGAGAGAGACAGAGAGAAAGGTCTTCCTTTTGCCGTTGGTTCACCCTCCAATGGCCGCCGCGGTAGCGCGCTGCGGCCGGCGCACAGTGCTGATCCGATGGCAAGAGCCAGGTGCTTCTCCTGGTCTCCCATGGGGTGCAGGGCCCAAGCACTTGGGCCATCCTCCACTGCACTCCCTGGCCACAGCAGAGAGCTGGCCTGGAAGAGGGGCAACCGGGACAGGATTGGTGCCCCGACCGGGACTAGAACCCGGTGTGCCGGCGCCGCAAGGTGGAGGATTAGCCTAGTGAGCCGCGGCGCCGGCCTACAACTTTTTAAAATTATGAAATTTTAAGTGAAATTACTATTATATTATCATGTATTTCCAGTCTCAGAAAATTCTGAAGTCCATAAGAAAAAAAAAAATTTAAAAAAAAATGGCCAGGCAGAGGAAAGAATGGGATACATAAAGCTTAGAGTCGTTAAGCTTTTTAATGATGCAAGCATTCCAGAGGGTACAGAGAAAGCATACGGAAAGGAGAGAACAGAGGATTGACCTATGGACATGGAGAAAGTTGGGATTCGGGGCCACAGTCAAAATGACAGCTCATGTATACACACTGACATAGATCACCCTAATAGATAGGACACTCTTGAGGTCCCACATCCCGGGAGGACAGAAGCTACACAGCCTATGTGAAGCACTGCGATTTAGCCAGTATTTTGTGTTAAGCCCACAGAACTGGACAAGGTAAGTGGAGATGCAGATGGGTAAGTTTTCTCACAGAATCATTTGGCATGTGGGAAATGGGAGCTCTTCTGGCTATATAGAATGGAGGAGGTGATGAGAAGGGGTAAACAGGAGTTGTTTCTGATGTTTAGAATGACGGGGGCCCGGGAGGAGGGTGCAGTCCATTTATGAGGTGGGGAAGAATGAGCCTGGAGTAGAAACAAGAATGCAAGTGTTTTTAAGTGAACAAACACACGAATAAATAAGTGGAACAATCTGTTGAGACAAAGATTTTCTCTATGGGCCATCTGGTTCATATCAATTAGCACACACTTATTTTATTTGATCCTTAAATAGGCATTCTCTCAAAGAGCTCCTAATGTAACCTTAATGTGAAATTGTTCCTTGCATACATAGCTATCCTGCCGGACTTCAAGAGGGGCAGAAATATAGTGTCTTAACTTGCAACCCCGATACCAACGAGTTGTTATTGTACTCTGTGTGTACACATGTATCCATAAGTATATACGCTAGTACATATAAAATACACAAATATGTGAACACGTGCGTATTCATTTATATCACCCTAATCTCAACTTGTTGCTTTGCAGATAGAATGCAAAACAAAGTGGAGGAATATATATATATATATATTCTATATATATATTCTATATATATATTATATATATATATTCTATATATATATATATATATTCTATCTAGATGTTAAAAACCTACACATGGGCTTACCTTTTATAGTCCTTAAGAGGTTAATATATATTCAGTCAAATTTCAAGGACATTTCCAATAGTAAAATGATAGATCTTGAATGTAGGTTTTCCAACTTAATATTTTATTTATTATTTTTGAGTTAACATATTTTAATTTACATTAAAGTCAAAGGCTTAATGGCTCTACTACATAGAGCTCAACAAATAAAAAAATGATCAACGTAAAGCAGGAAAATAGGCAGACTATAAACAATAAATTAAATGAAAAGCTGTTCAACTTCTTTCACATAAATTTTAAAATAGTTACAAAATCATTAAACTATATTAGTATGAAATTATTATCAAACGTGTGTGGCAAAGATTTAAAGCAAAGTCTGACAAACTCTCCCTGATGTAATTAAATTTCATCTAGTGGGGAAGGCATTGTTGGGCCTATTCCACCAGCATCCAATATCCAAGTTCCTGTTTGAGTCCTGGCTGGTCCACTTCTGATCCAGCCTGGGAAGGCAGCAGAAGATGAATCAAGTTCATGGGTCCCTGCCACCCATATGGGAGACCCATATGGAGTTCCATCTCCCTGGCTTCAGCCTGGCCCAGTTCTGGCCGTTACGACCATTTGGGGAGTAAACCAGCAGATGGAGACTCTCTCTCTCTCTCTCTCTCCCCTCTCCCTCTTTCTGTGTGTGTGTGTGAGTGTGTGTGTGTGTGACTTCCTCTCTGTCACTCTTTCAAATAAGTAAATGTTTCTTATTTTTTTACTTTAGTAGAATGCCCAGAATTATAATATTTTCAGTCAAGTATTTATCTTTAGTTAATCAATAAATATTGTCTCTAAAATATAAAATATATTGCCCTAAGGATAGTTAACTATTAGTTTATTAGTTAGAAGTGGCCTCATACATTTTAAGTAGGAGTTCTGAATATAATAAATTTTTACAGAATTGGGTTAACTAGGTTTTTGATTAATTGAGAACAACTATTATATTTAGTAGTTATATTATCAAATTTCAAAGGATGAGAATATAATTAAATACATTAACACCAAAGTTCTGAACATAATTTAATATGCCCTCTACTTCAGAATTAAATTTAAAATCATAGAGTTGTCCAGGATAGTCATCATGTGCATTAATTATCTTTTATTAGTATTGTGCATGCATGAAATTATAAGAAAGTGAGCTCAATTTGTATAGCATATTTTGCATATTCAGGAAATAGTTCTCCTTATTCTTTCTTTCAAAGATTCACAAGTATTTTAAGTTATTTGAATTTTTTTCTTTACAGGATGCAAATATGTAAAATATTACTCTTAAATATGTAGATAATTTTTAAAGTTTTTTTTTTTACTTTATTCATTTGAAAGGCAAAGCGATGGGGCAAGAGGCAGGAGAGGAAAAGAGAGGAGAGACAGAGATAGATCTTTCCTCTTTTGGTTCATCCCCACCAAATGCATGCAATAGTCCTGGCTGGGCTAGCCCAAAATCAAGAGCCCAAAATTCAATGCAGGCCTCCGGTGGGGACAGAAGTGACAAGTACCTGCTGCCTCCCAGGATGTGTATTAGCAAGAGGCTTGATCTGAAGTGGAGTTGGGACATGAACTCATGAGTTCCAATGTAGAATGTAGGTATCCATACTACCAATATCTTAACCACCTGCCCCTAAAAATGTTTTTAGAAATATGTTTGCAAAGCATCCTCACAGTCATGAAGTTGTAATTGCTACCTATATTTCAGAAGTAAGGAAACTGAGGCTCATTGATGTTAAACAATTGGCCAAAATTTACACAATGAGTAAACTGTTTGCAATTTCTTGATTCTAACTATCATAAAAGAAAGACTTCTATATTGTCATTGAGGATTCTTAATTAGTGTTTGTTCCCATTTTAAACATAGGGTAACTGAAAACAAGAAAATGCTTTAACAAGGTTTGCAAGGTTGTAAATGGAAACCTAGAACTAGAACCAAAGTACCAGTATTTCAAAGTCGAAGGTCATTGTCCTGCCTTCTATTTAAATGTGATACTGGCTTTTGAGTTACTTCAGACCTTTAGTTTATTCTGCTATGGTACATGTTTCACCTATATTCTTTATCTGAACATTTATATTAACTCATCTAAAAATTTGAAAGCATCTAATGATGCCGGTGGCCTGCTAGGAAACTAAGGATTTTTGAATGAAAGAGCTTTTGACCATACCAATGAATGAACCAGAAAAGTGCAGCTGTGTTTAGAAAGAGACTCTATAATAGTTCAAGGCAGAATTTATTAGGTATTCCTTCTTAATGAGCTCCATATAATATTCTCTCAGTTAATAAGTTAAAGATCATCTTTGTAGCTGACAAATCTGCAGATCCTGAATTAGGCCCAGGCCAAGTGCTGGGGTTTGTTATTAAAGCTAGCAGATTCATGTACCAAGGAGAATGCCAAGAGCAGGAGAGTGTGAGGCTGTAGTCTTCAAAGAAAAGTAGAAAGGTGCTTACTACTATTAAATACCGTTTTCCTCCCAATACATTTCCAACTCTAACACTTAAAGGAACGTCTCCGGGGGAACACACAGTCCATTGAACTGGGCTTTTCAAAGGCTAAAATCATTTGTGTGTTGATCTTGCTTACTATTTCACAATTTGTTATGCGCCATCCATGGGAAAAGGGGAAGCAATGCTAATTGGCTAATAAAATCTGTTTGGCGAGATAATTGGTAAAGAACCTGTAGTTTGACTGAAATTCTTGCTAAACCCTGGGAGGTTTTGCCCTCCTTTTGCCTGCCTGTCAATGACTTTAATTGAACTGCAACTGCCCCAGGCTGCAGATCGGGCTTTATTGGAAATTGTTTCAGGTTCTACGATCAAGATCAGATGTGGGTTTTGGTTAAGAAGCAAACATTAGCTAAAATGCGTTACATCACCGGCTAAGGAAAATCAGCTTTAATGCTCTTTATTTCCTCAACGACGTTAACTAGAAATAAAGTTCAAAGAGCATGTTAAGATTTTATTTTATTGCAATGCTTCTGCCTTTTGCCTCTCATAATTTTTCTTACTTTTAGTAAACTTTTGGTTTCAAAATTCCAAGAATTTTGTAATTCTACCATAAAATGGCCTTTATTTCATCATATTAAAGTAATTCTAACATTCTTCCAAACAGGTCTTTTTCATTTGGACAAATGACTTTGTTCCATCTTATGCTTTGCCTTTTAGTAATTTGTATATGTAGCATCTTTCCTCTTTACACTATTGAGTTTATATCATCTGAGGGTGGAGGCTATGTTTTATTCACCTTTCCAGTTTTTATTTTATACATAGTTTTAACATATCTAAGCATTCAATAAACACTAAATCACCATTTTTTTTCATAATCCACTCTGAGAAGGTTTAGGAAGAACTGTTTTGGTGTGACATGTGAGATTTGAGACATTTTAAAATACTTAGGGGGGTAAAATTTTTCTTAATGTTTGAGGTAAAGAAAGTTAAACTGCAATGGAACTCATAACTTTTTTTATTGTTCTTGTTGACTAAGGATATAATATTGTAATATACACACAGAGTCATACAATATATGTATAGAATGTAAAATGTATTAATGTATAAAATATCATTATAAATTTACAAATATATGTAAACACAGTATAACCAAACGTGTGTCTTCTATTAACATCAAATGAAAATCTCATATTCTTACTTCAATGATGTGGCTGATGCTTTGAAAGATTCCAACTTCTTAAAGTTTAAGACTAGAATCATTTAAAAGGAGATATATTGCATAAACATATGCAATTAACATTAAATATAATTTAAATATACCTACTAGTTCTAAAATAATATAATAATATTCTATTAAGAAAACATTGACTAAAGGCTATAAAAATAGGTTTCAAACTATTCTTAATTTAGGCCTGGTGCTTTAAAATTTTATACCCAACTATTTATTTAGATTAAATTTTTCAGTACTACTGGTAAATTCAGTTGCATTGGTTACAGCTTAATGTAAATATTGCACAAGGAAAAATGTTTTACTTTCATTATGCTTAGAGATTAATTCTGAATCTTTACATATATTAATTTAGAGTATTTGAGAAAATTTGACATCCAAGATTGATCCACTTATAAGAAACAACAAAATATAAATTATTCCCTTATTTAAAGGGAAAATGTTAGAATTTAATACTTCTAAATGTGATATAAAATGGTCAAAGTCAGGTTTGATGTATTTTAAGGTGTGAGTGGAGTAATAGCATGAGAAATGGCGAGCTGAATAATTAATAGAGATAATTTTATATGGAAGCAGATTTTTTATTTAGCTCATTGGAAAACACAAGACACTGCATATATCTGAACAGGACAATGCCACAATCATTGCTTTATTTTTCAGAAATTAATGACAAATAAAACATGATCCTGGACTGCATCCTGAGTAATCAATACAAAAACAAAACAAAAAACAAATGGAACAGGCAAATTTGAATTAGGCTCTTAAATGATAGCATTTTTTATCAGTTTTGTTTTATAGTAATGCATTATACTACTATGGTTACAAAGAAAAATGTCCTCCCTTAAGGATTTTTTTACTATTATTATTATTTGAAAGTCAGAGAGATAAACAGACAGAAAGTGCAACCATCCTCTGGTTCATTCTTCGCTGCCCACAATGGCTGGGCCAGGCCAGGCTGAAGTCAGGAGCTAGCAATGTAATCTGGAACTTCACACGTGTGGCAGGATCCTGCCTCCCAGGGTCTGCTTTAGGAAGCTGGGGCACTGATCTGGGACACAGACATCTTAACATTGTGACTTTTTTACAAAGTAAAAAACAAAGTACTTTACTGCTTTGCTATACCCCTGCCCCAGACACAGTTCTCTAAAATAAACACACACTTTAGCCTGTATAAGTTAAGGGACATCATGTCTGTGATGTTAAACACTTTGGAAGAAAATGTCTCATGCCTACAAAGCAGGGGGGCAATAAAACAATAGAAAAAATACTGACATTTGGGGAATTCGGATGAAGGCTACACAAGAATTCTTTGTGATATTTTTTCAACTTTATTGAAAGTCTGAAACAGTGTCAAAAGAGGTTTTCTTTTCTTTTTTTTAAAAAGAAATATGCCCACAACATAAAATAGACTAAGAGATGACTACTATGAAAGCTTGGGCTATAATAAAAAGCTTGGGCTATATAAAAAACCCTCATTACCAGCTTTTGGAAGGGAACTTTTGAGAAAACCTACTAAAATTTGAAATTTCAATTTTTTGCAACTCCACTTCTGTTATCTGCCTCATGGAAATATGAGAGTATTTCAAAATGTTCATGGAACATGAAATTATCCATTTTAGTGCAAATATGATATTCATGTATACTGCAGGTCTTCAAAAGTTCATAAAAATGTATATATGATAAAAAATGCATGGGTATCAAAATTTTTGCAAAAATGTTTTTGATAATTTTTTAAAAAGTTTTAATTTATTTATTTAAAAGGCTGAGTGATAGAGACAGAGAAAGAGAGAGCGAGCCAGAGAGACATCTTCCATCTGCTGGTTCATGCCACGACTGGGTTAGGCAGAAGCCAAGAGCCAGGAATTCCACCCAGGCAGGTCTCTCACAAAGGTGGCAGGAAGCCAAGTACTTGGGCCACATACTGCTATCTCCCAGTCACATTAACAGGAAGCAGGATCAGAAGTGGAGGTGGGCCGGTGCCGTGGCTCAACAGGCTAATCCTCCGCCTAGCGGCGCTGGCACACCAGGTTCTAGTCCCGGTCGGAGCGCTGGATTCTGTCCCGGGTGCCCCTCTTCCAGGCCAGCTCTCTGCTGTGGCCTGGGAGTGCAGTGGAGGATGGCCCAAGTCCTTGGGCCCTGCACCTGCATGGGACACCAGGAGAAGCACCTGGCTCCTGGCTTTGGATCAGCGAGATGCGCCGGCCGCGGCAGCCATTGGAGGGTGAACCAATGGCAAAGGAAGACCTTTCTCTGTCTCTCACTGTCCACTCTGCCTGTCAAAAAAAAAAAAAAAAAAAAAGTGGAGGTGGACTGATCCCAGGCAATCTGACGGGGGTGTGGTCATCCCATATGGTGGCGTAACACACTGCACCACGATGTCCATACCTAAAGATTTTTAACTCATTTTTGTGCATTTTTGAAGTACTCTTGCATGTGTGCACAAAGCTATTTATTATAATGATTCTTTATATTAGGAAAAGCAGCAACTTAAATTTCCACATGAATAGAAGTTACATTAAGAAAGTAAGGTAGGAAGCAGGGAGCATAAGTTAGATTTATAAATAGCTAATACGTCCTCATCTGGAAAAACTGCGAAGACATACTAAATAAAAACACAAAAGAAACTGTCATACTATATATGAAGTAAAATCCTATTTATGTTCAATCTCATTATGTTTTCTTTTATGTTTAAATTATATAGGATTTAGGCCAGCATCACGGCTCACTAAGCTAATCCTCCGCTTGTGGCACCAGCACACCGGGTTCTAGTCCTGGTTGGGGCGCCGGATTCTGTCCTGGTTGCCTCTCTTCCAGGCCAGTTCTCTGCTGTGGCCCGGGAAGGCAGTGGAGGATGGCCCAAGTGCTTGGGTCCTGCACCCGCATGGGAGACCAGGAGAAGTACCTGGCTCCTGGCTTCAGATCCAATGGCCGTGGTGGCCATTGCAGGATGAACCAATGGCAAAGGAAGACCTTTCTCTCTCTCTCTCTCTCTCACTGTTCACTCTGCCTGTCAAAAAAAAAATTATATAGGATTTGGAAATTTCTAGAATAACTCTGTATAGACACAAAAACAATAGGGATCTGTGGAGAACAAGGAGAACAGTCAAAAATCTACTGCAGCAACTTTAAATGAAGATACACTAAAAACACCATTTAATACACCAACATAATGAATGTGCAATTAATATAAACATCACAAAATCAGTTAAAAATTAAATTGAGTTCTATTGGATCGAGATTGTAGACTGGGAAAGTAGTCTTAGTAGCTAGTATGAGCTGAAACAGGAGATGGTCAGTGTGGGAATGAGAATCTAGAGTTCTTACATTGTGTGGGAAAGGAAGGAAGATTTAGTAAACGTAAATGGATTAATGATGTCTTTAACAGAAATAGAAATAAGAAAACCTACTGAATTGTGAGAAGATGATAATTTTTATTTTGAAGAAACTGAATTTGAGGTATTAGCACTCCTGCCAGGCAGATACATCACAAATTTCCTGGAGATAGATATTTGAAGTACAAACACTAGAATTGCCTTGGAGTTAAGAGAATGAACCTATAAGAATAGAATTACAAAGCATCAGTGGGCATTAATTGTACTTCCTTGTTATGATCACTGCCTAATGTTCCATTTGATGCTATGTATCTATAGTTAATCCTCACTGTTATTCATATTTACCTGGGTATTAAAAGTCATCTTGAGGCTATATTATCTTATAAATTTCTATATAATGAGACTTATTTACAACATGGGATGGTTTCCATTAAACCTCTCTGTCTAGATCCAACTCCCTGTTGTGAATGAAATTTGCAAAAATCAAGGAAAAAGATATAAGAAACAAGAAGAAAACTATTTTAAGTGACTTAAGTCCTATTTCCAGACAAATACTTTCCTTATCCCTGTTGTATTATTAAATTGTCATTGCCATACATCTTAGTCAAGTATCGAAGTCCATCAATAAGATTATTTTGTGGCATTTTAAAATTATTCAGTTGGTTATGCTTTTGCAACTAGAGGGAGCTGAAGAACTACAAAGAATTGGATTACAATCCATTTTAAAATGTTTGTGGTCAGTAAGAAACTTCTAAAAATTAAAGACTTCAATAAACTGAACAGCATTGAATTAAGTATAGAAATTTGCATAAATAATATTTTTATAACCATTGAATTGGCCATGTAAACTCTTAGATGTAACAAAACTCTTCAAATAATGTAAATATGGTTCTTTGGTCTTATTTTATGCCAAGACAGTTACTAATAGTTCTAACTTCAGCCATGGCTGAAATAAAGAATAGTGCTTTGAATGTGGTATTAGAAAAGGAGGGCCCCATAAAATGAGACTCAGTGCCTAATTTCAGTTTGGGACAAGATCAAAGTAAGTACATCTCAGTTGCCTAGGCTTTTAGAAGAAGGAAAATACAAATAAAGGTGAAGTCTAACATATACTGATTTTTTGTGTAATCATTAAATATTTTGTAATATATCCCCAAATATTAAAATAAATAATTAGTTCAGAAAATATTTTTAATTTTACTTGAATAGGTAAGCATTTTAACAAGTAAAAAGTTAATATTCTTGAATGATTATGAATCATTTTCCCAATTCAAGTTACATCTAGTAATAGGGTATTTCCTTTTGGCTTCTTAAAAATGAAGTGAAATCATATATCTGTTACTGCATTCATCTAAAATCTGTATAACTTTTTAAGGCACAATATTTTGTTTACTCTGTACCAACAAATGATATCCATGAAAATATATTTAGGTTTTAACATGGATTAAATTAATTTCTTCTATCCTAAATATTTAATTACGGACCTATCCTTTATTTATTTTTATCAGAAGCCAGAGCTCACTAAGCATTTTTCTAACTACAGATTTCCCTTTGTTTAAAAAATTCTTACTTTTTTTATTAACTGGTATTTTGACAACACAGGCACACTTTAAAATGAGCTGATTTTACAAATTAATACTTTTTTGAACTTTATTTCTTCATAGAGCCCACATGATTGTAACTGATATATTCTTACTTACAAAGCTTAAACAAAATGTCACACAACTTTACTTAATCTGTGATACTACCATCTAAAACTATACAGGAATAAGAGAGCTCTCTGAAAGTTACAAGGAAGGACATCTGAAATACTACATACAGGAGAATGGCGACCATAGCAGGCTTGAGCGTGCACACTGTTTCATTATTAGGATTATCTGGAGTATTGCAGTTTACACGAACTGAAGAGAACTGTTTGGATTTATATTATGCAGTATGTTTATTCTTCTTTATTCCTAAAGCAATCTATTTGCTATACATATATACATTTTTATTAGAGCACAGACATTACAAGATCATGCTGCCATTCAGTTAAGATGCCACGTGGATATTACAATCAAATGGCATCCAAAATGCAATATATTGCTATGAAAATGCAGATGTTTTCACTGATTGGCATTTATGAATGAGGCAGGTCACAATGATGTGAGATTCTATCTCATACAAATGGATTTATCATAAATATATAGACCAATATATAACATTGAAGAACAAGAAGCAGAAGGGGAACAAGGCTCTGGCATAGAGGTCGATTCGCTTTGCTGCTGTGGGAATCACAGGCTTGGCAGGGGGAGGCTTCTTGGTGTTCTTTGCCTGAGATTTTCCAAGTCCATTGTTGACTTCAATGGGTTTTCCATAGCAGTCATAATTGGATAATTCAAAATCTCTTGGTAAACTTCCAACAATGCTGAAGTCATTAGATCTCAGATCAGACTTTGAAGTACAAACCTTTTTGCATCTGGTCTCGCCAACCTGAGAATAAAAATGAAAGATAAAATGCATTTAGAATTTTTCCACTTATAAATTACATCTCCTCAAAAGATTATTTTAAAACCCAGTAGTTTCCACAAGAGGCCATTTGTTTATATCACAAAGAACTAACAGAGATAATAGCTGATCAGATTTTTGTCAGATTGCCTAAACATTTATGGCTCTAAAAGGCTGCCTAAATAACAAAGCCTTTGTCATGGAAGAAGTTTTTGGTTGATTATTTTATGCCAAGAAATCAGGCTACCAGATGTGTAAGAGATATCCATTGAAAGATCAATAAGTAAATGTTCATCCTTGCTCCTGTATTTAACCAGACACAGACAACATTACTAACAAGTACAGAATGCAGAAATCTTCTGATAGCTCTGTGCTTTGACTTTCCTACAGATTCTGTTTCCAAATAAAGTGGTTTGCAAATGACTGAGGCATTTATCCACCTAATGATACAAACTGTGTCATTCAACCACATCTATCAATAAGAAATAAAGATAAGCACAATCAAAACCACAAGTTTACCAGTGTAGAGGTGTTCCCAACTTCTGGGCTAAAGTTGAATTATCCAACTGCACTCAGAGAATACAAAGACATCATATTTACTTCAGCTAGTTCATACCCTGCTCAGATTATTCAATTCATTTCTGAATCACTAAATTTGAATCAATTTCCCTTCATACACAAAATAATTAGCTCACATTGAATTATCTTTAGCAACCAGCAGTGCTCTGAGAAAGATTAGTGGTGTAGTGTAACTCCCAGGGCCTTGGGGTAGCACTGATAGTAAAGGGGGCCATAGGGAGGTGAGCTCTTGAATCCATTGCCCAATTTCCCCATAGTTTTTACAGCCAAATTTTGTAATTCACCTTTGGAATCTTCAATATTGAAATCTACCAAGTTTTTACTGTGGAAGGAAATGCCTTTGTTGTATACTGTTACTATATTTATTTTTTTGCTTTTTAAATATAACATATGCATTGATTAGTTCTGTAGATTGTTAATATTGACTAGAGTACTGCTGGGTAAAAAGAATGCAATATTATGCCTAATGTAACAAATAAAACAGATTATTCCCCAGCAGGATTTTGATACCAGGAGATTCTTATATTTGAACAAACATTGTTAGATATTTCCTTGGCAAGAGCTACAGAATACTCAGAGGTGGATAGCAAAAATACCCGATACACTGAGTGAAATAGCAATTTAAAATGCATCTGTACACTCTTCTGTAATTACACACTTGCATTATTTCCATTTCTTTCTAATTATGAACAAATATTGGCACTATATTTCTAAAGCCAATATACAAGTATTGGTTTTATAATTATATGCTTCATGCTACAAATATAAAGATATACTATATATCTAGTGCAATCCTATTAGGAAATAATTTTTAAAGATGTTTATAAAACTATAAAAAGTATAAAAATATGATGATAATGAGGAATGAGGATTGAAAAGCTGGAAGTTCATCCACATGAAAACTTCATACTTAAAAACAGTGTGAATCACCAATGTATTCACTTATTTAGAGGATGTTCTTTATGAAATAGTCCAAACATTACATAGTTCCATGGGATTTGATAACATTTTGTTTTAAATGAGAATTCTGATCCCTACCACCAGTCCATTTTTCAAAAGTAACACTACGATTTGCCAAATGTGAGAGCTCAGTTGAGCCTAAGAGAATTACACCAACATGTGGGTGGCAAGAACACAGGTTTCAGTCCATATCAATGTGTACAACATGTCTAGCAAAACGTCTAGCAAAATACTAACTGATAGAATCAAAAAGGGAGAGAAAGATCCAACATGGGAAGCGGGATACACAGCAGACTCATAGAATGGCAGATGTCCTAAACAACACTCTGGCCTCAGAATCAGCTCTTTAGGCATTCGGATCTGGCTGAAGAGCCCATGAGACTATTGTAGGCATGGAAAGCCAAGATACCATGAAAAAGAAAAAAAAAGAAGAAGACCCAAATGAAAGATCTCTGTGAGTGAGATCCCAGTGGAAAGAATGAGGCCATCAAAGAAGGAGGTACCTTTCTCCGAAGGGAGGAGAGAACTTCCACTTTGACTATGACCCTAGCGGAATAAGATCAAAGTCAATGAACTCTAAAGGCCTCCATAGCCTTGGCAACTCATGACTAGAGCCTAGGGAGATTACTGATGCCATAAACAAGAGTGTCAAATTGTTAAGTCAGCAACAGGAGTCACTGTGTACTTACATCCCATGTGGGATCTGTCCTTAATGTGTTGTCTAATGTGTAGTGATGCTATAACTAGTACTGAAACAGTATTTTTACACTTTGTGTTTCTGTGGGGGTACAAAATGGTGAGATCTTTACTAATTATATACTGAATCGATCTTCTGTATATAAAGATAATTGGAAATGAAAAAAAAAACCTGGTGTTAAATTGGAAGTGGCATAGAAAATTAATTTTTAAAAAATATTATGTAGGATCTGTCTTTAATGTGCTGTACACTGTTATTTAATGCTATAACTAGTACTCCAACAGTATTTTTTTTCACTTTGTGTTGCTATGGGGGGCAAACTGTTGAAATCTTTACCTAATATATACTAAACTGATCTTCTGTATATAAAGAGAATTGAAAATGAATCTTGATGTGAATGGAAGGGGAGAGGGAGCGGGAATGGGGAGGGTTGCAGGTGGGAGGGAAGTTGTGGGAGGGAGGAAGCCATTGTAACCCATAAGCTGTACTTTGGAAATTTATATTCATTAAATAAAAGTTTAATAAATGAAAAAAAAAGTCTAGCAAAAAACAGGGACAGGAAACAGAGTAAGAAACAGAACAAGGGTAGAAACTAAAATCTAAATTATTTAAATTTGACTTCAGAAAACACACACACACACACACACACACACACACACACCCCTCCATTCTCTACCTCAATTAAATTATCCAAACTGAATTTTCCAGACTACTTTCATCAAATCTACCTCCCAGTCTCCACCACCACCTGTGTGAACATACACTCACATACATGCATCCTCCCTTCATGATTCCTGACAGCAAACTGTTTTTAAAACTCATGCTTTCCAGTGCCATGTGGGGAATGTGTCAGTATCAACCTGCATCAGTGAACTTTTGTAATCAGTAAATCACTAACTTGAGAATAAGAATTAAAAATACCAGACACAAAGACTGATAGAACAAAACAGAGAACCCAGAAGTAAGCCATGTGTCGACATCCAACTGATCTTTGCCAAAGTGCTAAAAAGATGCATTGGAGAAAGGGCAGTCTTTTCAATAAATGCTGGGAATTTATTTAAATTTAATAAATGCTGGGATATGGTAAACTGGATATCTATCTGCTGAAGAGTGAAACTTTACCATACTCCTTCATCTCAAGTGGACAAAGACCTAAATACTAAGGCATGAAAATGTGAAATCACTATAAAAAAACATAGGTGAAACTTGTCAGGACATTGGAATGGGCACAGATTTTTAGATTAGATCCCAAAAGCATATGAATAAAAATTAAAAATAGATAAATGAACATTCATCAAACTTAAAAGATTCTGCACAGCAAACAAAACAGTCAACACAGTGAACAAACGACCTACAGAGTGAGAGAATACTGAAAGACTATACCTCTGAAATGGAATTAATAACCAGAAAATATAAGAAACTCCCCCTAAATTACACAATTTAAAAATGAGCAGATCTAAATGGACATTTTTCAAAGGAAGACATAGAAATAGATGAGGGGTATATGGGAAAAAGTTCAGTGTCATTTATCAGCAGAGAAATGCAAACCAGAACTCAATGAGAAGCACACGCCTGTTAGATTGGCTACTATTAAAAGAAAAAAGATAAAATATAATAAGCACTGGTAAGGATGTAGAGAAAAGAGAATCCTTTGACACTGTTGATGGAGATGTAACACGGTATGAGTGGTCTTCGAAATACTGAAAATGGAACTTTCAAATAATCCAGCAATTCCAATACTGGGTATGCATGCAAAGGAAATGAAGTCAGCCTGTTAAAGCCCTTTGCACTCTCATGTTTGTTCTAGCACTACTCACCACAGTAAAATAATAGAAACATAAATGTCCAGAACTAATGAATGGATAGAAAAATGGTGACACTGTACACAACAGAATGCTACTCAGCCATTAAAATGGAAGAAATCCTATCACTTGTGACACAGATGGAACAGGGGTAATAAGGATATAAAATAAGCCAGACATAGAAATACAAGTATAATATGATCTCATTCATATGTAGAATCTAAAAAAGTTACAGAAGGCTATAATGGTGAGTTTAAAAAAAAAAAGTTGAGGCTGGCGCTGCGGCTCACTAGGCTAATCCTCCGCCTTGCGGCGCCGGCACACCGGGTTCTAGTCCCGGTCGGGGCACCGATTCTGTCCCGGATGCCCCTCTTCCAGGCCAGCTCTCTGCTGTGGCCAGGGAGTGCAGTGGAGGATGGCCCAAGTGCTTGGGCCCTGCACCCCATGGGAGACCAGGAGAGGCACCTGGCTCCTGGCTTCGGATCAGCGCGATGCGCCGGCCGTGGCGGCCATTGGAGGGTGAACCAACGGCAAAAGGAAGACCTATCTCTCTGTCTCTGTCTCTCATTGTCCACTCTGCCTGTCAAAAAAAAAAAAAAAGTGGAGATACCGCAGGGTCAAGGAAGAGTAGGGGAAGAAACAGCAGAGGAAACTCTTCTGGAACTAGTGATTCACAGTGGACCTGCCTGGAGAGCGTGGGAGCCCAAGTTCACCAGCACACTGGGTTCTAGTCCCGGTTGGGGCGCTGGATTCTATCCCGGTTGCCCCTCTTCCAGGCCAGCTCTCTGCTGCGGCCCGGGAGGGCAGTGGAGGATGGTCCAAGTGCTTGGACCCTGCACCCACATGGGAGACAGGGAGAAGCATCTGGCTCCTCCCTTCAGATCAGCGCCTTGCGGCGGGCGCGGCGGCCGTTGGAGGGTGAACCAACAGCAAAGGAAGACCTTTCTCTCTGTCTCTCTCTCACTATCCACTCTGCCTGTCAAAAAAAAAAAAAAAGTTGAAAGAGTGCAGTCTCAGGGAAGAGTTAGGGAGAAAACAGCAGTGGAAACTCTATGTAAATTGGAGGAACACAGTAGCCCTACGTGGAGGGTGAAGACACACACAACTTAGGACCCTGCCAGCCGAGAGCCTCTTCACCAGCATTGGAGAGCAAGGTGTGACCAGACTGAAGTAAAGCAACTGGCAAAAAAAGCTGCAGGACAGCTAGCGGGAATACAGCTGGGAGCCCCATGGGGGAGAGTGACCTGCCAAGCTAGAGGAGAAAAAAAAACAACCAAAGGAAAACATGTTTTCTTTCTCCCTATCCATCCTGCAAAGGCGTCCTGTAACAAGCTGACAGAGTAGGTGCCATTTTGTACATACATAACAGCTGTGCCAGCTCACATCCGCACCCAGCAACCAGCCAAGCAGAGACTCTTGAGTATAGTGGAGAGAATATACAAGGGGCTGGATGCTTGTGACTGTGGGAGGCTTGTGTACTGGGACTGTGAAAACATTGAGGCTCTGTGGGAGCACTCATGGCATGGCTGGGATTTTGGACAGTCACAGTAGGAGGATCCATATGATCAGGGCTCCTAGGTTACCTGGTGAGAGTCATTGCTGGGGAAGCTGAGCTTATACTGAGGCCTGAAAAGTTCCTTTGTGTGGTCCTGGTGGCACAGAGCACCAGACGAATAATATGCTCACTTGGGCTAGTGCCCAAGCACTGTTCTCCTTCTAGGAGAAGAGCTCAGCTGAGTCTGCACCAACATACAAGAGGAAACTTTCCCTCTAATAAAAAAAATTTTACCAGGCCAAACTTGGGTGTGTCACCTCAGATATGCCCTTCACTCTGCAGTACTCAACAGAGCTCCCTGATCACTCCCACCACACACCTCTAGGTTGCCCTGGAAGCAGAAACTCCACTAATCCAATCACAGTCAAAAGAGAAGAGCCACCATAGCAAAAAATCAAAGAAACCAATGAGTAACCAGTATCCCCACAAATGCCAAATAACAAGTGTACCAATCTAAGAAACAAGAACAACGAAGACAACACAACACTCCCAAAAGAACACAACACCTCAGTACTAGATTGTGAAGATGATGAGATTGAAGAAATGGAATTTAAAAAAATTCAACATAGGATTACTTAGAAGTAATCAGAAGTAAATGCATGAACTAATGAAATCCATATATGACATGAAAGAAAATTTCTCTCATGAAATTGAGATCTCCAAGAGAAATCAAAATGAAATCTTGGAAATGAAGAATTCAACAGAACAAATAAAAAATGCAGGGGAAGCCATAACAACAGAATTGGTGAAGCAGATGATAGAATATCTGACTTATAAGACAAAGCACAGGAAATTATACAGTCAGACCAAACACAAGAAGAAATCAGAAAACTAAAAATCATGGTTGGGAATCTACGGGATACTATCAAATGATTTAACATATGCTTTCTAGGAGTTCCTGAAGGCATAGAAAGAGGAAATATCACAAGGCCCTTTTAGTGAAATAATGACAGGAATTTTTCCCAATTTGGAGAAAGAAAGGGGCATCCAAATGTAGGAAGAAAAAAAAAAAAAAAAAAAAAAAAACTCCTAATAGGCACCAGAAAAGATCTTCTTCACAATGCATTGTAATCAAACTCTCCAGAGTAAAACATAAAGAAAAGATTCTAAAATGTGCATGAGAGAAACACCAGATTACTTTCAGAGGATCTCCAATTAGACTCACAGTGGACTTCTCATCAGAAACCCTACAGGCTAGGAGAGAAAGGCGAGATATAGTCCAAGTCTTAAGAGGAAAAAAAAACTGTCAACCCAGAATACTATACCCTGCAAAGCTCTCATTTATGAATGAAGGTGAAATAAAGACCCTCCATGACAAACAGAAACCGAAAGAATTTGTCACCACCCATCCAGCCCTGCAGAAAATGCTTAAGGACGTGCTGCACATAGAAACATGACAAAAACATGGTCATCACTACAGAAGAAGGTCAAGGAAGGAAAACTCCCAGTAAAAGCACAAAGGAAATCCAAAGTAAATAAATAGGAATATTTATGGAAAACTGTCAGGGCAAAGTAGTTACTTATCAGTAGTCACCTTGAATGTAAATGGCCTTAACTCTCCAGTTAAAAGACACAGACAGGTTGAATAGATTAAAAAACAAAACTCATCTATTTGCTGCCTGCAAGAAACACATCTCACCAATAAAGTTGTACGCAGACTGAAGATGGAAAGATATTCCACGCTGACAGAAACCAAAAAAGAGCTGATGTAGCCATCCTAATATCAGGCAAAATAGATGTTATCACAAAAACTGTTAAAAGAGACAAAGAAGAACACTATGTAATGATTAAGGGATCAAATCAACAGGAAGATGTGAGTATTATAAATGTATATGCACCTAATTACAGAGCACTTGGCTATTTAAAAGAAATGTCAATGGACCTAAAGGGAGAAATATATTCCCCTACAATAGTTATAGGGGATTTCAATACCCCACTCTCAGCAATGGACAGATCAACCATACAGAAAATCACCAAGAAAACAGAAGATTTCATTGACACTATGGACTAAATGGACCTAACAGATATCTATAGAACATTTCACCCCACAGTGGCAGAATACACATTCTTCTTGTTAGTGCATTGAACTTTTTCTAGGACAGGCCATATGCTAGGCTAAAAAGCAAGTCTCCACAAATTCAAAACAACTGAAAATCATACCATGCATCTTCTCTGATCACAATGGAGTGAAGTTGGAAATAAACAAACCAATAACCTCTAGATCATAAACAAACACATGGAGACCGAACAACTTGCTCCTGAATGAACAGTGGGTCACAGAAGAAATCAAGAGAGAATTCAAAAAATTTCTGGAAACAAAGATGACAACACATCATATCAAAACTTATGGGATACAGCAAACGTTGTGCTAAGAGACAAGTTTATAGCAACTGGAATCTACATGAAGAAATTGGAAAGGTAGCAAATACAGGAGCCATCAATGCATATCAAGGAACTAGAAAAACAACAAACCAAACCAAAAACTAGTAGGAGAAAAGAAATAATTATAACTGGAAAATAAATAAATAAAATTGAAGCAAAAAAATACAAAAAATCAGTAAAGTGACAAGCTGGTTTTTTGAAAAAGTAAATAAAATTGACAAACCATTGACCAACTAACCTAAAAAAGAAGAACAAATCAATAAAATCATGACAAAAATGAAATTAACAACAGACACCACAGAAATAAAAAAATCAGAAATTACTACAAAAAGCTGTATGCCAACAAGTTAGGGAATCTAGAAGAAATGGATAGATTCCTAGAAACATATAACCTACCAAAATTGAGTCATGAATTTACACTGAACCTAAACAGACCAATAACTAAGATGGAAGTCAAATCAGTAATAAAAACCTTTCCAACAAAGAAAAGTCCAGGACTGGATGGCTTCACTGATTAATTCTACCAGATATTTAAAGAACTAATCCCAATTCTTCTGAGTCTATTCAAAACAACTGAAGGGAAGTAACCCTTCCAAACTCTTTATATAAAGCCTGCATCACCTTCATACCTAAACCTGAAAAAAAAAAAAAAACAGAGATAGAGAACTATAGACAAATGCCCCTGAAGAACACAGATGCAAAAATCCTCAATAAAATACCAGCTAATTGAATAAAAAAACACATCAGAAAGTTCATTCACCTGGACCAAGTGCGATTTATCCCTGGTATGTTGGATGGTTCAACATTCACAAATCAATGTGATACATCACATTAATAAGGTGAAGAACAAAAACCATATGATTATCTCAATAGATTCAGAGAAAGCATCTCACAAAATACAACATCCTTTCATGATTGAAAACCTTAAGCAAAATGCAGATAGAAGGAACAGTCCTCAACATAATCAAGGCAATATATCACATAGCAACAGCCAGCATCCTACTGAATGGGGGAAAGCTGGAAGCATTCCCCCTAAGATCTGGAACCAGACAAGGATCCCCACTTTTCCCACTGCTATTTAATATAGTCCTGGAAATTTTAGCCAGACCCCTTAGCAAAAAAAAGAAATCAAAGGTATACAAATTAGAAAGGAGGAAACTATCCCTATTTGCAGATGACATGATCCTTGATATATGGGATTCAAAAGACTCCACTGAGAGACTATTGGAACTCATAAAAGAGTTTGGTAAAGTGGCAGGCTAGAAAATCAACACAGAAAAATCAATAGCCTTTGTATACACAGACAACATAATATCATGGCTGAGAAAGAGCTTTTAATATCAGTCCCATTCTTAATATCTCCAAAAAGAATTAAAAACTTTGTAATAATTTAATCAATGATGTCAAAGACCTCTATGATGAAAATTCCAAAAAAATAAAAAAAGAAATAGAAGAGGACATTAAAACTTGAAAAACTCTACCATTTTCATGGATTGGAAGAATCAACATCATCAAAATGTCCATACTACCAAAGGCAATTTACAGATTCAAAGCAATCCCAATCAAAGTACCAAGGACATTCTTTGCAGATCTAGAGAAAATGCTGCTGAAATTCATATGGGAACACAAGAGACCCCAAGTAGCTAAAGCCATCTTATACAACAAAAACAAAGTTGGAGGCATCAAAATATCCAATTTCAAGACATATCATAGGGCAGTTATAACCAAAACAGCCTGGTACTGGCCAAAAAAACAGATGGATAGACCAATAGAACAGAATAGAAATTTCATAAATAATCTATGCATGTATAGGCTACTTATCTTTGATAAGGGAGCTAAAATCAACCCAAGGAGCAAGGACATTCTCTATAATAAATGGGGATGGGAAAACTGGATCTCCACATGCAGAAGTATGACACTAGATCCATACCTTAAACCTTACACAAAAATCTACTCAAAATGGTTCAAAGACCTAAATCTATGACTGGATACCACCAAATCATTAGAGAACATGTGTAAAACTCGACAAGACATTGGCATAAGCAAAGAGTTCTTGGAAAAGACCCCAAAAGCACAGGCAATCATAGCCAAAATTGACAAATGGGATTATACCAAGCTGAGAAGCTGCCCACAGCAAAGCAAACATGAAGCAAAGTGAAGAGACAACCAATAGAATGGGAGAAAATATTTGTAAACAATGCTACTGATAAAGGGTTAACATCCAGAATATATAAAGTGCTCAAGAAATTCAATAGAAACAATACAAATTATCTAGTGAAAAAATGGACAAAAGACTTAAACAGGCATTTTTCAAGTGAGGAAATTCAAATGGCCCACACACACTTGTGAAAATTCTCAGGATCACTAGCCATCAAAGACATGCAAATCAGAACCACCATGTTCACCACACTCCAGTTAGAATTGCTCCCACACAGAAATCATCAAATGGCAAATGCTGGTGAGGATATGGGGGAAAAGGTACCCTCCTGATCTACTACTACTGGGAATGTAAATTGGTGCAACCACCGTGGAAGACAGTATGGAGAGACCTCAGAAATCTGAATATCAACCTACCATATGATTTAACCACCCCACTCTTTGGAATTTATCAAAACCAAAATAAATCAGTATATAAAAGAATTATCTGTACCCCCACATTCACCACATCACAAGTCACAATAGCAAAGATATGGAATCAACCCAGATGTCTATCAACTGTTGAATGGATAAAGAAATTATGGTACACACACACACACACACACTATGGAGTACTACTCATCTGTAAAAGTAAAAAAATGAAATCTTGTCTTTCACAACAAGATGGCCACAACTGGAATCCATTATGCTTAGTGAAATAAGCCAAACCCAGAAAGACAGATGTCATACGCTTCCCCTGATCAGACGTAACTAATAGAATACCTGAAATGTAACTTATTGGTCTGAAACAGACATCTTGAGATTTGATGATTGTTTATATAGCCCTTGTCTCTTTCATAGAGGAACAGTGTTTTGTTCAGTTTTGTTGTTTTGTTTTCCTTTTCTTCATACTATTAGTTGAGCTCCATTATTTAAAACGGGGTTAACTATATGATCATTAAGTATACTGAAAATAGACCATGGCATACGTTAAGAGTGGCAATCTGAGAGGGAGGGGCAGGAGGGGTTGGAGGGTGAAGGGGAGGGAGGGTATAGGGGGGATTCCCATCATGTTCCTAAATCTGTATACATGAAATATATTAAACTTGTACAGCTTAAATTAAAAAAACAAAAACAAAAACAAAAACGTTTAACAGACATAAAAAGAATCCAATTACCAAAACAAAGGATTGGGCTGACTTCGACCTATAGTCTTAGGAAGCATGACTTCTTATTTATTTTTACTATTTTTGAGATGCTAATATTTTAATAGCTCACATCTTTTTAAAATACATATGCTGGGTAACCCATGTACTCTTCATGCACACACAGTATGATCTGGATGTGTATCAACTGCACACGGGGTGTAACCATACTATTAAAATCTTTAAATGTTTTAATCAAAACCAAAGGTACAAATACTATTCCACATTATAGACTTCTTAAACACATTTGACTTCTTAAACAGCTGCAGCTTTCAATCATTGGGATGTAACAAAGGCATCCACACAGCTATAAAATATCTTCCTTAGTGTTCCCAAATGCTAAAAATGGTTGTAGCAATTCTCAGTATCAATGTCTGTGAGCTCTATCTTTACAATTAAATTTTATAAATCCCTTAAAATAGGACACTTAGAGTAGAAATATTCCTTCACTTCTGTGGAATTAATAATACCAAATGTATTTATTATAAAAATTCTTTTCATATTAGACATATTTTAATGTGGCAGTAGGAGTGGTTTCAGTTTCTGTAAACAACTAAACAAGAGGCCAAATTTATATATTATAATGTAAGTCACACAGAAGTGCAAATTTGCTATGCCATTTTATTAATAAAGGCACATTGTTTGATTTGGTTGTAAAATTTTGGATTTTATTTGTATAGTTAATTCAAAAAATAAATATATGCTTTATTTAATCAGTTAGATTAGTAAATATAGTAAACATGTCAGTAAGAATAGTTTTTCAATGTTAAAGCAGTAGTATAAAATGCACACACAAAAGGTTTAAATTGGGTGAATTACATTTTTAGCCATCTAATTTATTAAAATGTCTCCCTCAGATGTATTTGAAGATTAGTCTATTTAAAATGAACAGAACTGTGTGTGTATGTGTGTGTGTGTGTGTTCAGGAGGAGTTTCCATAGACGTGATACTAATGACACACACATTGCCTGCAGAGTAAGAGTAGGTTTCTCCAGAGCTGAGGCCTCAGGGTTACTTAAATAGCTCATGACTCATTAATGAGTTGGCAGGCTTGTTCTGGTCCCACTCATCAGAAATTCTGCACAAATTTGCTTAGTTAATCGCATCTATACCTTTTGGTCACAACAACATGGAAGTTAAAAAGTTCCTAATATAAGTGTTATTTTACTATATTATATTAGCTATAATATCACATCTTTTTCGATGGAATATAGTACTTATACATAAGATAATTCTACAAAACACTCATTCTTACATGGAAACTGGGCAATAGTAACCCACTATGGATAATTTTTCACTTTCCCTTATTGTGAATATGCACCCCCTTTACTTTCATCATACAAACTGTCAACTTTGCAGGTTTCTGGTAATAAAAATGAGGCAGTATGATAATGAAACTGCCAAGAATAAAACATGAGACACACAAAATCTTCTAATGCTTTAAACTTTAGTCTGTAAGATTTTCTTTTTGTGCCTTTTTGAAGTTTAAATCCATACACATTTAAAAGCAAATCATATTATCAAATATTTGTTGACTAATGACTTAGGCATGATTTCAATGACACAGGTATCTTCTATAGGTGATAAAAATAGGTTCAGAGAGAATAATTCACATATAGTGTGCCAATTTTACATTCATACTTATTTTTAAAAATATACTACTACCATAAAGAAATGACTATCTCATTCATGCATGAACAGCAATCTTGCTTTTTAATTTATTCAATATTTGGGTCATGAATACTTTGTCTTTTATTCATAAAAGACTTGTGTATGGTACATAGTAAATATTGGATACAGGATGATGTTAGCAACAGTGGTCTTCAATTGCTTCTCTTGAATAAAAGAAATATGAGTAAAAACACAAATTAGTAACGAAATATAGGTGTGGCTGAGAAAGTACAGCCATTAGGGAAAAACCCATATAACTATAAATTATGTAGGATTACATTTTATATGTAAGACACAAATTATAAAAACCTCATATTAAGGACTAGATTAAATAATCATTTATCTTCTTATGCTATTTCCTTATTCTTTCTATAACAAGCACAATATTGTTTTAAAAGTCACTTTTAAATATATTCTAGAATTCTTTTATTATGCTTCTATTAATTACTATTATTATTTTGCCTAAAATAAATGATATATCACCTGACTGAAGTTACTTGGCAAGTTTGTGGTTTCAGAAGTAAAATATGTTGGAACAAATGTATTTTGAAACCAAAACCATACTTATTTTTTTCACAGTAAAACCACTGAATTAAGAAAATACCAATTAACATTTCTCCATTTTTATATTCTCTTTCATATGTAAATATGTAACAATATTTTGAACATAATGAGTTATACATTTTGATGCAATTTTGATGTGAATATTAAAGCTAAGTTGGTTTTAGATTCATATTATCATTTTAAGGCTTTCCCAGGATTAGAAACCATCGGTACAATTTTATTTTGGAAAGTGCATTTTTTTCTGGTGAACTTTTAAATTCTCTAAGTGTCTTTATGGTCTTTTCAGAAAAACATCATAGGAGTTTCAGTATTCAGGTGTGTGTCTTTCTATCAGAAGTTAAAAACTTTGAGAATTAAAATATAGACATTCTCTGGGCTGGTGTTGCGGCATAGCAGGTAAAATTGCTGCCTGCAATACCGGCATCCCATATGGGTGCCAGTCCATGTTCCAGCTGCTCTAACTCCTAATTCCAATTCGGCTCCCTGCTAATGGTCTGGGAAAAGCGCCGTAAGATAGACCAAGATTTGGGCCCCTGCTACACATGTGGGAGACCTTGACAAAGCTCTTGGCTCCTGGCTTTGTCTTGGCTCAGTCTTGGCTATCTGGGGGAGTGAACCACCAGATGGAAGATGTCTCTCTCTCTCTCTCTCTCTCTCTCTCTCTCAATCTTTCCTTCTTTCTCTCTCTCCCTCTCTCTGTAACTCTTTCAAATAAACCTTTAAAAATAAATAACATATACACATTCTCTTTTAATACTTGAAAGATAAATTTAAAATAATACATTTGAGTCAAATATTTCCTGCGTGCTCTTACTCTTGATTCTGTATTCATAAATAAACCTAGTATACTCTACAGTGGGAGCCAGTGTTGTGGCACAAAGGGTAAAGCCGCCTCCTGCAGTGCTGGCATCCCATATGGGTGCCAGTTCGAGTCCTGGCTGCTCCACTTCCGATCCATCTCTCTGCTATGGCTTGGGAAAACAGAAGATGGCCCAAGTCCTTGGGTCCCTACACCCACGTGGGAGACCTGGAAGAAGTTCCTGGCTCCTGGCTTCGGATCGGCACAGCTCCAGATGTTGCAGCCTATTGGGGAGTGAACCAGTGGAACGGAAGACCTCTCTCTCTCTGCCTCTCCTCTTTCTGTGTTAACTCTGACTTTCAAATAAATAAATAAATCTTTTAAAAAGTATATACTCTACAATGCCCTAAAAAGCTGGTCCTACTTAGTCTCCTTCCATCAATATTCAATTTGATGGAACAAATTAAAATATGAAGATCACTTGAAAGTGTTTAGTATTCTGTTACTACAGAGGTTGTATAATTACTGAGGCCCTATAACACACTAGAGAATGAAGCTGATGGTGAAATTACTGGAATTCAAGCACCTGTTCTGGAGAACTTTACTTTGTCTCTCCAAATCTGTTTCCCAGGGTTCAAGTTAGGGTGAACTAGTTGGGTGGGATACGAGAAAGTGATAAAAAAAAGATGGAGCTGTCCATGGAGGAGTAATCAGCAAGAGTCAAAAAAATCAGGTATTGAACACCCCCATTTCATGTAAGGGTCTCATGTATTCAGCCTTCCACTTTTGGCATAAATAAATAATAGGGGCCAGTGTCGTGGTGTAGCAGGTTAATCCACTGCCTGCAGTGCCAGCATCCCATATGGGTGCCAGTAGGAGACCCAGCTATTCCAATTCTGATTCAACTCCTTGCTAATGAGCCTGGAAAATTAACGGAAGATGGCCCATGTGCTTGAGCCCCTACACTCACATGGGAGACCCAGAAGAAGCTCACAGGACTCCCAGCATCAGCCTGGCCCAGCTCTGGCCATTGCAGCCATTTGGGGAGTGAATCAGCAGATGGAAGATCTCTCCCTTGCTCCTTCTCTCCTTCTCTCTCTCTAACTCTGCCTTTCAAATGAATTTAAAACAAATAATTCTTACCAAAAATAGAAATAAATACACGTTCCAGAGGAGAAGAAAAGTTTCTTACAAAGGCTATGTCACAAATATTAGTAGTTCTTGTGTCCCTTGATGTCCCTTAGCTCCTTGAGGTACTATTTGGTTTCTCAGTTAGCTGGTAACAGAGACTAAAGTAAAACAATGATAAAGGGAATCACAACCTTTCTGAGTGTTCTTCCAGTGCAGGATGGTGAGGCCTGAAATGGCTCAGCAGACAGAGTAGTAGTAATAGTAATAAAAGTGTAGCCCACTGATAAATGTTTATTTGTTAGAGTGTGGTAGGCAGGGTTAGGTTCAATGAGTATGCTGAGGGTTTTGAAAAGTATGGAGGACTTTTTTTCAGAAATATGGAATATTTTCTTATTTTTTTTAGTATTTTCTTATTCCTTCTACAAAGTTAAATGGAAAACCCTGGATGTAACACTGAGTGACAGCAACAATGACAAAGGAAGACTATCAAAGACCAAGGCGGATTCTTTGGAGTTCTCAGGACCAGACAGACAAAGGTGAGTTGTTATGAATCCTTTTCATCTCATATATCCCATTTTTTTTACTTAGAAACCTTTTATTTAAGGTATACAAACTTCATGCATTTTGTATATACAAATTTAGGAACAAAGTGATTCTTCCCACAGTACCCTCCCTCCCTCCTGCATTCTCAACATTCTTCCTCCTTCCTCTCCCACACCCATTCTTATTTTTTACAAAGATCTATTTTAAATTAATTTTATACTCATAAGATTAATCCTACAATATGTAAAGCATTCAACAAATAGTATGAAGAAAAAAAAATGTTCCTCAACAGTTGAGACAAGGGCTGTTCAAAATCATCTATCTCAAAATGTCAATTTAACTTTTTTTTTTTTTGACAGGCAGAGTGGACAGTGACAGAGAGACAGAGAGAAATGCCTTCCTTTTCCATTGGTTCACCCCCCAATGGCTGCTGCGGCTGGCGCACCACGCTGATCCGAAGCCAGGAGCCAGGTGCTTCTCCTGGCCTCCCATGCGGGTGCAGGGCCCAAGCACTTGGGCCATCCTCCACTGCCTTCCTGGCCACAGCAAAGAGCTGGACTGGAAGAGGAGTAACCAGGACAGAATCCGGCGCCCCGACCGGGACTAGAACCTGGGGTGCCGGCGTCGCAAGGCAGAGGATTAGCCTATTGAGCCGCGGTGCTGGCCCAATTTAACTTCTATAGATTAACTTTAAGGTTCTCTAATAGTTACCACAGATCAAGGAAGACATATGGTATTTGTACTTTTGGGAATGGCTTATTTCACTAAGTATAACGGTATCCAGTTGCATCCATTTTGTTGCAAATGACAGGATTTTTTTTTCCTGCTGCTGTGTAGTATTCCATGGTGTACATATAACATAATTTCTTTATCCAGTCTTCAGTTGATGGACTTCTGGGTTCATTCCATATCTTAGCTATCATGAATTGACCTGAAATAAACATAGGGGTATAGATAACTGTTTCATATGCTGATTTTATTTCTTTTGGGTAAATTCCCAGGAATAAGATGACTGGGGCATATGGTAGGTCTACATTCAGATTTCCGAGGTATCTCCATACTGATTTCCATAATGGTTTTACAAGTTTACATTCCCACCAAAGGTGGGTTAGGGTACCTTTTCCTCCACATCCTTGGCAGCATTTGTTGTTGGTTGATTTCTGTTTAAGAGCCATTCCACCTGGGGTGAGGTGAAACCTCACTGTGGTTCTGATTTGCATGTCCCTGATGGCTAGTGATCCTGAGCATTTTTTAATGTGTGTGTTGGCCATTTGAATTTCCTCTTTTGAAAAATGTCTGTTCAAGTCATTTGCCCATTTCTTTAGTGGATCGTTTGTTTTGTTGTTGTTTAGTTTCTTGAGTCTTTATAGATTCTGTATATTAATACTTTATGAGTCGCATAGTTTGTAAATATTTCCTCCATTCTGGCAGTTTCATCTTCACTTTACTCAGTGTTTATTTTGTAGTGCAGAAACTTCTCATCTTGATGTGCTTCTTGGGTCTTTTCCAAGAAGTCTTTGCCTATGCCAATCTCTTGCAGGCTTTCCCCAATGTTCTCTAAAAATCTGATGGTATTGGCGCATAGATTTATGTAGGTTTTTTGAGTGCTTGTGTGTGTGTGTGTAAGATGTAAGGTAGGGGGCTTGCTTCATACTTCTGCATACAGAGATCCAGTTTTCCCAGCACCATTGTTTGAAGAGAATGTCTTTATTCCAAGGATTGATTTTAGCTCCTTTGTTAAAGATAGGCTAGTTGTAGATGCATGGACTTATTTCTGAAGTTTTCATTATGTTCCACTGGTCTACGTGTCTTTCTTTTTTTTTTTTTTTTTTTTTTTTTGCCTAGTATCAGGCTGTTTTGATTATAACTGCCCTGCAGTATGTCTTGAAATCTGGAATTGTGTTGCCTCAGGCTTTGTCTTTGTTGTATAAGATTGCTTTAGCTATCTGGGGTCTCTTTGTGCCATAGGAATTTCAGCATCATTTTTTTTCTTGATTTGAGAAGAATGTCCTTGGTATTTGGTTTGGAATCACATTGAACCTGTAAACTGTATGGACATTTTTATGATATTGATTATTCCATTCCATGAACATGGAAGACTTTTTGCATTTTTAATTTCTTCTATTTCTTTTTTTTTAATGTTTTATAATTTTCTTTGACATCCTTGGTTAAGTTTATTCCAAGGTATTCAATTTTTTGTAGCTACTGTGAATGGGATTGATCGTAGAAGTTCTTCTTCAGCCATGGCACTGTCTGTGTAAGGCCATTCATTTTTTGTGTTAATTTTATATCCTGCCATTTTTCCAAACTCTTTTATGATTTCCAATAGTCTCCTAGTGCAGTCTTTTTGATCCACTATATATAGAATCATGTCACCTGCAAATAGAGATAGTTTGACTTCTTCCTTCTCTTTTGTATCCCTTTGATTTATTTTTCTGGCATAATTTCCCTGGCTCTGTTGCTTCTTTGTGGATTTTCTGTTGAGTTGATCTGTCCACTGATGAAAGTGGGGTGTTGATGTTCCCCATTATGACTGTTTTGTGGTCTAAGTCTTCTTATATGTCCACTTGTTAAATAGCCTGGTGTACTGGCATTGGGCACATACACATTTATTACAGTCACATCATCTGTGGAATTGAACACTTAATCATTGCATAGTGCCCTTCTTTGTCTCCTTTAACAGTTTTTATATTAAAGTCTATTTTGTCTGATACTAGGATGGCTACACTTGCCCTTTATTGTTTTTTATTAGCACAGAATATCTTTATCCACCCTTTCACAGCAGATATCTTCTTTGGTGAGATGTGTTTCTTATAGGCAGCAAATAGATGGGTCTCATTTTTAATCCAATCAGCCAGTCTGTATCTTTTAACTGGTCAGTTGAGGCCATTTACATGCAAAGTTACTGCTGATAAGTAATGACTTGGACCTTCCACTTTTCCATAAATATTCCCACTGTTTACTTTGGACTTTCTTTGTACCTTTATTGAAAGATTTCTTGCCATCACATTCTTTCATAGTGATGCCAGTCTTTTGTATTTGTGTGTAGCACATCCTTAAGGATCTTTTGTAAGGTTGGACTAGTGTTGACAAATTCTTTTCATTTCTGTTTGTTATGGAAGGTCTTTATTTCACTTTCATTCATAAATGAGAACTTTGCAAGGTACAGATTTATGGGTTGACATTTTTTTTTTCTCTTAAGTCTTGGACTATATGTCTTTCCATTCTCTCCTAGCCTGTAGGGTTCTGATCACAAGTCAGCTGTGAATCTACCTGAAGATCCTCTGAAAGTAATCTGGCATTTCTCCTGTGCACATTTTAGAATCTTTGTTTTACTGTTGAAAGTTTGACTACAATGTGTCATGAAGATCTTTTCTAGTCATGTCTATTAGGAGTTCTATGTGCTTCCTGTATTTGGACATCCTTTTCTTTCTCCAAATTGGGGAAGTTTTCTCTAATTACTTGACTAAATAGGCCTTCTAATCCATTTTATCCTTGCATGCCTTCATGAACTCCTAAGCTCTATATGTTAGGTTATTTGATAGTATCCCATAAATCTTAAACACTTTTTAATTTTCCTAATTTCTTCTTTTATGATCTGACTGTAAAATTTCCAGAGATTTGCCTTCTGGCTTGGATATTCTTTCTTCTGCCTCACCAAGTCTGTTATTAAGTTTTTCTACTGCATTTTTATTTGATCTATTGAATTCTTCATTTCTAATATTTCATATTGATTTCTCTTTAAATTCTCAATTGTTTTTATTCATGCCATGTATGCATTTCTTTAATTAATGGATTTGCCACTGATTGCTTCTGAGTAATCCTATGATTCATCTTTTGAATTCTGTTTCCAGTATTTCATTGATCTCTTCATCTTTGCATTTTAATGCTGAAGTGTGGCTGTGTTCGTTTGGGGTTGTCTTCCTTATTCTTGAATTTCTACATTTATTTTTAGGCATTTGTGGAGATCCTTATTGTTTTTTTTTTTCCTCTGACGACTTTAGACTATGTCTCTCTGGCTTAATGGAGTGTGTATTCTTTCAGTGAATACTCAGAGGCATGTGCTAGGTGTGACTAGGGAGTTCTGTTCAGTGATGCAGGGTGCAAGGAATACCCATGGTTATACCCAAGTTGGGTATGGTAGATCTTCTCTTCTCTCTCTCTCTCTCTTTTTTTTTTTATCAGAAAGGAGTGTCTGATCAGCTCTGTTCACATAGTCGTACCCTCACCTCCTCTCTTTCATGCTGATTAACGTCCAGGCACTAGCCCTAGTGGCTGCAATATTCATCTGTGCTGCCACAAGAAACAGAATTGATCCATGCAGTCCTCAGTATGACCACGGATCCCACTGCAATGACCCATCCCAGCAAATCAGTGAGCCTGAAGCATGTGGAGTGGCCCATAGTGACTGCCTGGAGACTCAGCCACACCCTGTAGCCACCCACACAGCCACAGTGTTCCCACAGTCCCAGCACACAAGGCTCCCACAGTCATAGCGTATTGAGGATCCACTACACATTGCCAGTCTATCTCATTCACAGAGGTGGAGACATTCCAGAGAAACCTGCCTGTGGGTGCTCGATCTAGGCAGGTTGAACCTCAGAGCCTAAGATTTGTTGGGAGGCTGGGGAACCTTCACAGTCCTACATGGATGCCCAGCCCCCCGTCAATCCTCCCATCCAGAATCAGGTGTCTCCTCTTGGCCGATTGCTAGGCTTTGGACATAAGCTGGAACAGCTGTTACATATGTCCAAAATGGCACCCACCCTCTCTCACAGGGATCCATTGTTGGGTGGATGGGGAGAAAAAACATGTCCCTTTTTTTCTTCGCAGGTACCCTGTCCTCCACAGGACTCCAAGCCAGACTCATGCCAGGCTCTCCCTGCAGCTGTACAGCCAGTAGCTCAGACTTCTGCAGTATGGTCTCACCTCACTATGCAAAGCTGGCACTCAGATTCTTGTCTGCTGGGGTCCTGTGTTGTGTCTGTGTTTGTACTACATTTCCACACCCTCCATGTAGGTCCACAGCATCCCTCTTCCTTCCATCAAATTTCCACTGCAGTTTTATCCCAAGTTCTTCCCCGAGATTGTGCTTTCTACATTTTTTTAAAAACTATTTTTCCCTAGCCTAGAGAAATAAGCTCCTACCTATTCTGCCATCTTGACATCTTCTCATATATCCCAAATTTTTAATGGAGGAACCTGTCCACTGGAAATGCCAATGCATACCCAAGAAAAGCCTTCTATGTATTGCCAAATGGCAAGGAGAGTAGCAGCCCAACCACAGAAAATATTTTTATATGATAACCTCTCTAATCCAGACAAAGTCCACTGTAACAACCATAACCCCACCCCTGAATGTACTGGCAAAGGCAGATTGGAACCATAGTGTTCATCCTTAAGATGCTGTAATGTAGTATCCCAAAACCCCTACTAAATGGTGTCAGAGCAGGCCAAATGGACAGCCAAAACTTGCATTTCTACAGATAAACATTTCCTGATGTAGTGTCTGGGGAGACCATTTACAGAGCAAGGACACACCGCCCACCTACCCATCCAGCAGTTAATAAGGTACTCCTCCTCTTCCACACTAAAGTTAGGTAAGGAGAGATCATGGAAGTTCAGCAATTTCAGCATCACCAAAGGGTCATGAAAGCACACTAACTGCTCTGTCACTGGAGACTACATGAAAATGGGGACTCCCAACTCTAAGCAGTAGTAATAAGGAGCCCCATCCTCACTAAGGAGAGAACCGGGACTTGTACCTCCACCTGGCAGTAATGAGGCAACACCCTTCCTGCCCCTGGTGGTTACAGGGTCAGAGAGAAAGTAGGTAACCAGAAGACTGAAACAAGATTCAGATTCTCAAAGCATCAGAAAATGTCCAGCTGTCAACAGAAAAGCCCTCAATGAAAGTACTGGAGGTATACTGCACTGAATAATAAATGATCGGCAGATGTCAACACCAAGATGGTAAATGAATTAGAATGACACACTTGAGAATCTGATAAATCTGATGATGATATTAAAACATCTATGATTATTTGCTTCAATGAACAATTACAAACATGCTTGGAACAAATGACAAAATAGAATGCCTCAGTAAGGAATATGAACTCTCAGCCAGAAAAAAAATACATATACACATAAAGACAGAGCAAATGAAAATTTCAGAATTGAAAACTATAATAATCAAACTACAAAGTTCATGAATGGTCATGATAGGAAAATGGAGAGGAAGCATAAGGAACTAGCAACCTGGAAGATGGAAAAAAGATATTATTCAATCTGAACAAGAGTAAATAGTCTAATAAATGAACTGAACACCATGGGCACAGGACTGTAAACCTGACCTAGCATTTGTGATACTGGAGACTTGGAAAGAGGAGAAAGAGAGTAAGCCTGAGAAAGTACCCAAAGAAAATAATACATAAAAATTTTCCTAATTTAACCAAAGAAATAAACCTATGTTTTCAATAAACTGAACAAATCCCAGATGAGATTAAGCTGAAGAAATCCACACAAAGATACATCCAAATTAAACTACTGGTACTAAAGATGAAAAGAAATATACCTGAAAACATAGAGACAAGTGATCCTTTACATACATGGGATAAACCACTGAAATAATTACTTCTCATTGAATGTCATGGAAGCTGCAAGGAAATGCTACAATATTTGTTAGGAGCTAAATAAATGGGCATCCTGTAATCCTATAATAGAGAAAATATACTACAGAAACTAAGGAGAAATCAAAACATAAGATGAATGGGGCTAAAAGAATTAATCACAGCAAAATAATGAATAAAAGAAAGTATTTAAGGAAAAACAAAACAATAAGAAACATAGTCTTGTAAATCAGGATGAACTAAAGGATAAATTAACCAAAAATGTACAATAACTTTTGTTTCTAATCTTGAGTTTATAAATTGTGTTTTATAGTAAAGCAAAATTAGTGTTATAATGTAACACTGGTTAATAAGATTATAAATCCATTTAGAAGAAAAAAGTAAAGACAATTATAAACAGATGCAGGTAAAGGGAAGTAATGTCTTTACACATAATACAAAAAAGATGCAGTAGACAGTAAGTTATATATGCTTACCATAATTTCTTAATAAAGACTATTTCTCATAAAGAAGTTATATAGAAAAGTAGACTTAAAACAACCCTGAAAGCTCAACACAGAATTCTAAAAATTGTTCAAGTAACCAACATAGCAGAGGAAAAACAAACAAAAAAAATAGAAAACAATAAAATATAGACTGAAGCCATAAAATATCAATAAATACACTAAGTATAAATCATCTAAGTATACCAGTGAAAGCAAAATAAAAAAGAATGGTGGACTAGGTTAAAATCCGTAAGCCAACTATTTGTTGGCTATAATAAGCTTACTTCAAATATGATATAGACATGTTGGGTGGAAAAGGAATGAAAAAGATTTGTGACTTATTTAAGGCCATGGTAGTTTTATGTTAGTGAAAACTATCTTCACTGTTCATGAAGACTCTTAGAACATGAAATGGTTATAAAGCCAGGAGACGCCTCCCAAAAACTAAGATTTGCAGAGGGTCTTTGTTTTAGTCTCAGAAAATGAAAGTAATAACTTCAGAAAAAAGAGTCCAAACAGGCAGCACCATATAATAAGAGTTCATTTTTTCCTTTTCAAAATGTGTTTGTGGAATGCTTGTTAGCATTCTAAGTAAAGAGAGTAGTCAAAAAACTACAGAGCAATGTAGTACATAATGAAGACAAACAGCCAAACAGCCACGACTTGCAAGACTGTTGATGGTATGGACCTATTCATCTCTTGTCAACTCATCATTGTTAGCTCAATGGAGAAGTTTTCTGTATGACTGCTCTTCCCAATCAAAGGACATCAATCAGAGGCTGACAGCTAAACTTAACCCACAAACAAAAAGTTTTTTTGGTTTTTGGTTTTTTTGCTATGGCATTTTCCATTACCTGACTCTAGAGGCATTGCTCACTATTCTTAGATCAATGATCAGGTTACAAGACAAGGTTAAGGCATGAAACTCCTCTTCTATAGCCAGTCCCTGGTGAGCAGGACACATGGCTAACTATGAACATAGTTTTTTGTGGGGCAGACACAAATAAGTAGCCTGACTGACACTTTCTATATAAAGTTTTGTAAGCTGATGGGAACTCTTTAATCAAGAATAAAGTCTCCCCCAAGCTTCAGTGTTGGCAGAAGGTCAGGCATGCCCAACAGCCCACTGCCCTTGCATCAAAGCTTATCAAAACTGAAGCAACAGAGAGTTCTGTATTCTGACCAGATCCACACATATAAAGGTCACCATCAACACAGAATTGTATCTTTAATTTCAGCTGAAAATTCTCAATAAATAAGGCACTTTTTCACAACCAGTATTTGACCTAAGTGTTTTGATTGTCTTTTGAAAAGTACATTTTGCAAAAAGTATGCTGTGCTCAGTTCCTTTTCTTCTGTGACAGGAAAAACAGCTGAATGCAATTCTATCCAACAATTATACACACAGAAAATTATCTCTAAAGGAGATGGGGGAAATGGCTTCACTGGATAATTTCATTCTTACCTGCAATGTGCTGATATGAACAGGCGTCCCCGTGCCATTCACAGTATTCTTTTTAGCTGCATTTCCACCTTTTCCATCAGCTTGCTCAGCCTTAGCAATTCTGGCTTTTTCTGCTTCAACTCTCTTGGGGTTGTTCAACATCACCTGGACCACAGCGTACTCCACCAGAGAAGCAAACCCAAAGAGAAGACAAGCAATGAGCCAAACATCAAGAGCTTTCACGTAGGATACTTTGGGAAGCTCAGCTGCAAGGGTTGTGCACTCAGAGGCCAAGCTGAGCACTGAGAAGATACCTACAGAAACAGAAACAAGAACGCATGTTGCTTTTCATTCCTGCAAAACAATCTGCCATCGTTACTATTTGGCTGATTCCCTCTCCAGCAATTTTCAATGGACCATGAACAATTCACTAGATCCACAGCTAAAAGATTAGAAAAATAATAGATACACATATTTTATGTGAGGGTTATTGGTCACTATTGAGGATGTTGGAAAACACTTTTTAAAAAGTAAACACAATTTTAAAGATTTATGTATTTGAAAGAATTACTAACACACACACATGCAGAGAGAGAGAGAGAATCTTCCATCTGCTGGTTCACTCTCCAAATGGCAGCAATGGCCAGGGCTGGGCCAAGCCAAAGCTAGGAAAAAGGAGCTTTTTCCAGATCTCTCACATGGGCATCAGAGGCCCAAGCACTTGGGCCATCCTCCACTGCTTTTTCAGGTACATTAGCAGGGAGCTGGATTAGAAGTGGAGAAGCCAGGAGTCGAACTGGCACACCTCAAACAGAAATTTAAACCAAAGTGTAAAAACATAATTTGAATCTGATATAAACATAAAACAATCTAAGTAACTCTAAAGAAGCCACAGAGGTCTCTAATTAGACCAGATAATTTCATTTTCAGCATTGTTTTAGACTGCCTTCACTTGGATACTGAATTTAAACCCAAAGATAACTATATCAGAATAGGAAAAGAACTTATGAAGCAATTTCTGATAAGATTCACAATTTTAAAAATCTAATTGAGAAGATATAGAACATTCCTGAATATTTCAAAGACAAATAATTGTAACTTCTCTGTGAAATCAGAAAAATTCTGCCACATGTAATATTTACTATATGTAGAAAACTAACACCATATACTCATATATTAAAGTGCCTATCAAATTACAAAGAATTGGAACAAGTGGTCTCACTCTTGTCCCATTTGTTATCTCCTCTCCCTCTACCTCTTTCTTTCTCTCTCCTTCCGTCATCTTTTCAGGAGAGGGGACTATGAAGCATGACTTGGTGGCACTGGCTGCTAATAGCACACTGACTCAGAGAGAATCTCATCTGATGTTAACAGATGTCAAGAGGGGAACAGATTTGACATAGTTCTGTGAGTGTGTTTCACTTATTAGATCTGACTGCTCGAGAATTCATGAATTTATTACACTAATAACTAAGGGTAAAATTGGCTCTCTTTTCCCTCCCTTTGAAACAGTAAGCACCATATTAGTGTCAGTAGTCAGTGAAAACACTGAAAGAACCTATTCTATCAATTATATGATTTGAGAAGCTTCTGAAAGGCATTAAGTTCTTCTAAGTGTTCAAGAGCCTTAGATATTCTCTCTACTAGGAAGTAAATCTCCCAGCAAAATAAAATGATTTTTCTCCAGGAAGAAATAATATTACATGTATAATGACTTTATAAACATCAATTTACTGTTATTGTAATTGTAATTGTATAGTATTGTATAGTAATATCTGAGGAAAACTATGAACTAATCAATAATGCTCTACTTTCCAACTTAATATTGGTTAATATAGTAGTTTCTAAACTGGAAGTGGGATGTCACATGAAAATCCAAAATCTTAACAGTTATTGCCCTAAGCTATAGTTAATTACACCCATAACCATTAATTTGGCAAACCATTTTCCAAGTCAACTTTTATATGCTTTGTCAAATGTTATGCATCAACCTATCAACCAGAAATAATGTCTGCTTAATTAATTCCTTGGTATAGACTGTACTGATACTTGCATTTCATGCCTGTCAGTGACGTAGAATGTACTGCAGTCTAGCAAACTTATAATCAAGGACACTGTTGTTGCATTTTCCATTTCTGCTCTTTTTTTAACTACTATCCATTTTCTATTCAAGATAAACATGTTATAATTTTATCTATCTTAAATGACAGAGAAACAAATTTCCTCTCAAGTTCCATTCCCATCCTCACTGTTCCTCCATGCTTTCTCTTTCAACAACTAATCATATCCAGTGGGCTTCATTCTGAGTATCTCTACTTTCTCACCTTGTCTTCTCTCTTGAAGCCATTCCCGTCAGATTTTCCTCTTTTCTTTATCTCATGGAAACTGTAGTTGTCAAGAATATCAGTGACTTTCCCAGCTTGCTTAATCCAGTGGCAATCATTAGTCCTGAACATACTTGACCACTGAGCAGTGGGTTGATCACGCTGCCATCTTGAAACATTGTCTCCACATCTAGGAATTCACACCACCCTGGTTGTTGCTCCTTGCCTCAGCCCCTCTCAGAAGCAGACTTCTCCTCTACCTTCACTCATTCTGTGATTTCATTCTGTTTCATTATTTTGAAGGTTGTCTATATTGTGACAAATCTTAAATTCTGACTCTTGCCTTGGGGGTTTGAAAGTCCCAAACCTGTGTACCAAATGGGACATCTCATTCCCCTACCTAACAGACATCTCGAATTCAACATATCTAAAACAAAATTCCTGGTCAAACTCACCTTAATTGCAGCTTTCCTTGTCCCAGTTAATGTCAATTTAATATTTATAGTTTTTCAGCCAAAAATAAAAAAACCCTCAAATTCACCTTTGATTCTATTTCCTTAAATCCCATGTATAACACATTTACAAATATCTTTTATTGCTGCTATCCATCTCCTACTATTTACCAGCACCTGCACAACTACCTCTGGCTCATGTGATTATTTACCTGAATTATTGCAATAACCTCATAACTGCTGTTCTTGTTTCCACCTCTGCCATGTCCATTTCTTCTTAAGAAAGTGAGATCTGATGCTAATTTCAGTTCAGATCATGCTCAAAAGCTTTCAGTGCCTTTATCTTTTTCTCTGAACAAACCATGAGAATGCCTTACAAGGTGCCACATGGCTCAGTCCTCACCACTGTTATCTTTCCGACCCATCTTTTACTACCTGCTTTCTAATTCAATTTACTGCAGCCATTCTGGCCTACTCAGTGTCCCGCAGCCATAATCCTGTCCTAGGATGCCGCCCTTGATGATCACTATCCAGGCTCTCACTCTTCACAGCCCTATGACTCCTTTCTTCACCTCTTCCAATTCTTTATCTAATATCACCTCTCTCATTGAGATCTTCTCAGACAAGCAGGGAGCTGCCCCCATCACTATCTATATCAGCATATTGTATGTTCCACAGTACATTCTTTGGTGTCTGTTTCTTCCAAGGAGAATACAAACTCATGGAAGCTAACTACATTGCTCTCTTAATGAACTGTGACTACTGTATGGTCAATACACATTTTTTGTGTATTTTTTTACTTGCTGGATGAATCAAAATACTATATGTGAAAGTGCCTTGCAAACTTTTCTCCAATATATAAAAGTAGCATACTGACAAATCTGCAACGTGTAACCTGGGCTTTACAGTCATTTTCTCAATCCTTCCACTATCCCTTTGAGTATTTTCATCATCAGTAGAGGTGTTTGAAGAGGTCAGGATTGTCACAATCAATACACAAAGGCCTGGAATTCAAACCCAGGTTTGAATCTAGGGACTGACTTTAAGTCATTAACCATTTCGGCCCCCGTGCAACAGGTCCCCTGGATGTTAAGTGACAGCTGAGAGCCCTTACAGCAGAAGCTATGCAGTGAATGGGGATTAACAGAGAAAACTCCTTTTGAAACGAAGCCCATATCCTTCCTAATGGCTTTCACATACAATTAACAGGCCTTGGTTTTCTTAGCTTGCAGTTCCTCTGTCTTCACTTGATTATGATTCAACTCCTTACTAAAGAGTAACTCACTAAATTACGAGAATGGCACAAGGGTCATGTTGATCCTGCAAAGCTCTAGTCCACAAGATTCAGGATTCAGCAATCATGTCAGTGGCTAACACCCTAACACTAGGATCTATCCTGAGATGTTTCACAGGAACACTAGACCTTGAACAAACAAAGTGGTAATCATTCTAGAATCATAGAAGCCAGACAGAACATACATAGAAAGTAGTCTCGCTTATTTCCTGAGACACAATTTTCAAAGGACTGGCTTATTGTGTTTTGTATCCCAGAGCATTAAAAACAACAAATTAGAGGGCTTGGGCATTCAAGGAAGAGAAAATAGGTCTTTGTCCAAGCACATCTGATGACATTGCACAGAATAATTTCTGGCTAGGACAATGATGTGAGGTCATTTTTTAAATTTATTTTTATTTGAAAAAGATTTATTTATTTGAAAGTTAGAGTTACAGAGAGAGAAGGAGACACACACAGAGAGATCTTCCATCTGCTGATTCACTACCCAAGTGGCCACAATGACTGGTGCTGGGCCAGGCTGAAGCCAGGAGCCAGGAACTTCTTCAAGTCTCCCAGGTGGGTGCAGGGCCCAGGCACTTAGGTCATCTTCCACTGCATTTCCTAGGTCATTAGCAGGGAGTTGGATTGGAAGTGAAGCAGTTGGGACATGAACTGCTACCCATATTGGATGCCAGTGTTATAGATGGCAGCTTTACTCACTATGCCACAACACAACCTCCAAGCCATTCTTCAAAGGATAAACTATTTCACCACTCTCTAAGAGTAATGTAGTATACACTATTTCTAGGAGACATGGCTATTTGTTTTTGACTCTGGAACTTTGGGTTTAAGACTAGTTATCTGTGATAGTCACTTACTAATCATTATCTTAACACAGAAAAAGGTAGAATAGATTAACTGCTTAAAATACTCTAAAAACACAAAAGGAAAAACCTAGCTTAATTATAGAGCACATAAACATTGAAAAAAAATCTAGTTTGATAACAAGTTTTGAAGGCAGCCTAAAACTGAAATGAAATAGGTTGATTCCAAAACTCATTGCTTCAAAGCAGGTGAATCTATGGTTAGTGGTGTGAAGATTTAAATTTTCCTGACACGAGAGAGAAGCATGAGACTCCTTACCCAGGGGCACTCTGGCAGCACTCGCATCCGGGTTGATCCAGAAGGAGAGCCAGGAGAGGACCACAATCAGCAAGGTGGGGGCGTAGACCCCCATCATGTAGAACCCGACCTGCCTCCTCAGGGTGAAGATCACTTCCACGCATGTGTAGTAGCCTTTCAGAAAAAAACCCAGGCAAGGTATGAGGTTCTCACCCACGCACAACTGCGAACATCAATACTGCACCGCACAAGAGAAGTCCCTTCTATTTGAGGCAACTTCACAAAGTGGACTCCACAGAAAATGTTTTCCTTTCAGCTATATATAAAATTGATGTGATGTGAATAGGGTGACATTATAGAACCTGTTTCACCCGACTTTTCACAACTTCACCATGACACTGAGAAATATATCCCACCTGCTGCTCCACTATGCCACTGTCTGGGGCTTTTAAGTGGCTATGCACAGAATTTTCAATGGAGTCAAACTTTTCCTTACCCATTGTGGCTGTAAGAAGAAAGGATCTAAAGGAACCAGAGGATGAGCAGTAAATTAAAGTAGGGCAGGTCTACAAAAAAACGCTCCTGAACCATACATTGTCAAGGCATTTTTATTCAGTCACATACACCACTTATTTTACAGAAAAGTGGCAGTTTCCTACACTAAGTCCTGTGTAGAGTTAAACCTTAAAAACGCAACAAAGTACTGGAAGTTAATATGAGCATAAATAAGAAATCACTGTTTCCAACCTATATACATAAAAGATTACAATGTGAACAAATCTGATATTTCAATTCTCTCCCTTCTTCCACTCTAGGCCCTCAACTGTTCCCCAGGTCAGGGAAAGGACTTCCACCTTTTCCATCCTGACACACATGCAGGCACTGCTTTACAACATAATTCTGCAACTGCTATGACAACAACTAGTCCTCTAAAATAATCACAAATTTTAGTCAGCTTTCAAAATAGCTCGTAGCACATTGAGAAAGAAAACTAGCGATAGAAAAGCACTCCACTCAAGTGAGAGACGTGTCCAGATGTTCAAGATTATTTTTTAAGTGTTTTGGACCTTTCAATTAGGAATGTAAATATAATATCAAATGCATATGTTGCTTAAGTTAGAATAGAAGGTCATTTTTTGGTTGACACAAGATTATGAGTGAATACCAAAAATTGTTTTCAGTTTAAACTGTATAAAGTTATTTTGAAAATTTGAAATGAGTAAATAACCAATGAATACATGAAACAATTATGGGGGAAAGGATGTGCTATCTTTTACCACCTTACACTTATACATAATATGCAGACTACCTAACTGGGAAGAATATACATGCTAGAATAATCTTTGCACTTCCTCATTAATTATACCTAGAGAAGCACTTGTATACAACTGGGTTATAATACATGTTTAATTTTAAAATGGCTATTTAAATCCTATTAACAAATAATTAGATAGAAATCTATCATTTTTCCAATATGAATTATAATCACTGCTACCTCTGATAGACTGGAAAGATGGCAGAGCTTTATGTAATAAAATAGTTGATTAGTAAAGTGAAATAAATTCTAATTATGCCACATGCTTCCACATGATATCAAAAAACAAATACAGAATATTTCATTTTTAATTTTAATTTCATTAAAACTAGACTACATTTTAAAATTATATACAGGTTTTTTTTTTTAAATGAGACAAGCCTATGAAATATTGCTTCCCATTTTCTGTTACTCCCCATTCATCTTAGCTTGTTACCTATGTTTCTAACTCAAAATTATGTGCATTATTTCAAAACTATAAGTTTTTGTAAGTGCACTTACTGCAATTAAGGCGGCTTTCAGTTTTCCTTAAAAGTGGTTCTGAAGTACCTCTCTTTGTTGAGAGCCTCGCTTATTCAAGTAGGTTTTATATGCACCCTGTGCATACGAAATGGAGAGTGACACACATGTGCTTCTCCATATTATGCCAATTACTGCAAAGTAGTGCACTTTAAAATGAAATTTTGCATGCCTCCCAACCACGTTTAAATGGCAGCCTAAATGACCTATGTCCTGGATCTTGAGGCCAGTCTCCACTCCGTCCCTTTTAAGGAAAGTTCCCACTAGGGAGGTGGAAGGAGATGTGGATGTATTCAGCAGCAAAATGCATGCTTGGATATTACAGTGATTTGCTCCATAAACTTTTATGAGAAACATTTCTTGATCTTTTTTGATCTTTTCTTAGTACTGTTACATTTATGAGGGGCAGGTGGGCAGCTAATTGATATAAATGTTCAGTGAGCAAATTCAATTTAGTTTCTATTTCCTGTGAGGTTTTATTTCATTATTCACCCAGGCTTCTAAATTAAATATTTTTGTATACTTGTTTCAGATACATTTCTCTACCTTTGTTATTTCTACCATCATAGAAAGGCATATTTTTAAAGTTAAACCTGTCATTATTCTCATATAAATTGAAGAAAATACTCATCATCCTTTTATATTTCTTGTTCTCTTATGCCTTCCCACAATTCTACATCGTTAAGCATTTCATATATTTTCAATATCTGGTTTTCCTAAATATATTTCTAATGATCAAAACCCTAAAATATGTTTTACTTATATTAATATGATGATTCAGGTAAATGCTGATAAAGTACCTGAAATATAGCAAGTGCCAAAAAGGTATGTCAGTTATAAGGGGTTTTCTGGCTGCTATTTTTTATAGCTAATGAGATTTGGATGGCTTAATTGTGATAACTAAAAAATATCACAAAAGTTTTATTTACATCTCTTGACTAATTCCTCAGATGCTCTACATCCTGGTATGCTTTCTGATTTTCTTCTAAGTTCTAGATGGAATTCGATTTACTTTCCTGACTGGTTTATTGCCTTTGAATGTGCCTCCATAAACATCAAGTCCCTCTCTTCTACTGACTGCTGAGTCCCCAAACTGACAAAGTACAAAGTAGAGTTTAAAGTGAAAAAAATGGGCATCCTCAGGATTTCCAATGTTGTTACATCTTTTAAAAAGGTTTATTTATTTGAAATTCAGAGTTACAGTGAGAGAGAGAGAGAGAGATCTTCAATCCAGTGGTTCACTCCGCAGATGGCCTCCTGTGGGTGGCAGGGTTCCTAACACTTAGGTAATCTTCCATTTCTTTTTCCAGGGCATTAGCAGGAAGCTGGATCAGGAGTGGAGCAGTTGGGACACTAACTAGCACCCATCTGGAATGCTGAAGTCACAGGAGGCGGCTTTACCCTGTGGCCACAACACTGGCCTCGTATGTCATTATATAGTTTAATGTTAATACATAAAATTACAGATAAACTGTTAGTTATGTTTTCATCTTTAAATGAAACTTAAAATTTTCAAAGAATAATAGGAGACTCCACTGGTAGTTTAACAATATCGGATTCATTATCCCAGTGCATCATTTAATAAGTTCGTGTCTTTTAGAAAATGTTATTTCATCATTAGCTCAATGTGTAAAATGGAGAAATTAAAGTATTTAACACATGGAATTGTGAAGATCCAATTATATAATTTCTATAAGTGTTTAAAACAGACTAGTAGAACTCAAAAAACTATCTGCTTAGTATATGTTCCTATAAAACTGTCTCAAAAAGTTTTTTCCTAGATTACAAGATTTTTTTATTAATAGATTAGTTACAAAGGTTCCTAAAAAAATGATAGACTTCTTAATCTGAAGCAGAAGTAGAAGAAGGAATCCTACACTTATGTCTGACACTAATTTCCATGGTGACACTTACTGAATCATTCAGCCATCCTGCTCTCTCTTATTTTACATGGTAAACAAAGGAGCTGGCTCAGAAACATCAGTAAGATTCCTTCCAGTCTAACTATCTGCATAGTTACGACTTCTTTGTTGATGGCTTTGATGGTCAAGTTTTGAGAACTCTTATAAAACTTGATAATTATTTAGTAATGTATTTGATTATCACCTCTCGTCTTAAAGCACAACAGACTCTATTTGAGACAAGACTATTTATATATAAATTGAAATTCAGTAACAAATGAAACCTAACTGTATCCTCAAGATGTCTATTGTTGCCTGTTGATATGCAAATGTTTATTTTCTGCTTATCTTGATATCAAAAGGAATGTTTTAAATTATATTTTGCCCTTGGTGAGGTCATGATGGCAGCATCTGGCTCAAATATCTGATCTCTAGAAATTCTACAGAGTTGTACTCCATTCACTTTTATTATTGCAAGTCAACTTAAATGTTGCAATAAATTTAAACTTTAATTATATCTGTTCCTGGATACCATTTTAATGATTTATTTCTCCATATGTAAGTAGAATTGGACCATAAATTACAAGTTGGACTAGTATTACCAATGTAATAATCAAAATTCAATGATCTTTTTATTTATAATACTAAGTGAAATAACATTGTGTTCAATATTTTAAAACTTTGATAACATATACAGACTCAAAGGTTTAATGCTAATCATATTATGATAATATTGAGCAGTGAGTGCTGTAATTTTCTCCAAGAGTTTGATATCCTTTAATGCAAGAGGTTAATTTGCTGTGCTTTTCATAGTAACTGTTCCATAACCTAGGCCAAAAAGACTGTACAGAGAAGAGTTATGGACATCCAATTATTTCACACTCTCACTGCTTCCTGCATAGCATAAAGGTCAGTGCTTTTCAGACTTCACAGTGGGAGCCAACTACCAAGTAAAAACTGCCCAGGACAATGGATGAATATACACACACTTCATTGTTGATATCCAAAATGTTTAGTATCAAACTGTATATAGCCAGTAGAAGAATCTCTTGACAACATCAAAGAAAACCATTCATAGTCTGGGAAAGTTCACATTACTAAAATTAAAAAGTGGAAAACCTCTTTACTACTGGAATTAAACAAAGATAAGCATTTCTATCTAGGATTCAATAGTTAAAAAAAAGTTGATGAATGTTATTCTGTAAAAGGTTTAAACACACAAATGTGAAGATAAATGATGTATAATTAACTTTTTTTTCTCATCTGTCTCCCTGTAATGTATATAAACATTAAGATGATTCTTTCAAATAGGACTTAGTTTTGTTTAATTTTAAGAGAAAATATTACTTACCAGTGCCTTTATAGTATTTTGTACAGTTACCATATTCAATGTCTTCCTTCTTAATATCAAATTGAGGCAAGGCAATTTTTTCTAACTGAACAGGATCCCCTGACTGCCAGATAAATCGCAAATCATCAGTTGTATAACCAACTATAAACAAAAATAAACAAAATATCAGTGTGGAATATAGTCGATTATTTATGTTTTCTTATTATTTCTAAATATTAAACATAGCTAGGGTAACAAAACAGAACCTTCTCATTTGGCACTGTAGTTAGAACGTAAAGAGGTAAAATCCATTGCCACTAATAACACTATTAGCATAACTGTTACAGATAAGCATCTTAAAGAAAAAGTTAAATAATCAGCATGCTGCAAATAAGCACTTAGAGCATCATGGACAGTAAATATTTCACCCTTGTGTGCTATAACTCATCAATAACATCAACAACTGATGCAGGATTTTGGAACCCATGCATTTACAATCATGCAAATTCTTACGTGGAATTATTTTAAGGAATGTAATTAGTGAAACAACTAATTTTTGAAGAAATCAATGTTGCATCACCACAGAGGATCAATAAAACAAGCTCTCAAACGGACATCACCACATCTTCAATTTGAATCCTAAAGCACATGTGCTTGTCACAGACAATGTGGGTATCTAAGGGAGCTCTAAAGTGTAGCCTGTCACCAAATTCTAAATTGCACATTTTAAAGCAATATATTATTGTATCCAGCAACAGAACTAAAATGTAATACACAGCTGAAATTTTGTATAAATACAGAAAGTCTTCAAAAATTCATGGAAAATACATTACAAATAAACTCTACATTGATTTCAAGAGTGTTTTGCAACCAAATAGAATCTTTTAATTCCCTTTGAAGCACCCCAAAGCATACTCACACACACACATAAACATACACACATATCCTGCATAAAACATATACATATATGCACTTACATGTGAAAAAATCTCATTTTATAATTAGAAAACAAAAAAATACTGTTCACACTTATGTTCCATCTTAGCACATTTAAAAAAAAATAGCAAGTAACAATGAAATGAATTTAAGTATACACTCTAAAAAGTAGAGGCAGGAGATGTTATAAGGTTACTACTCCTCTTTACTCTGCAGAAATAGGCCATTCTACCCAGGCCTGCAGGCAAAAAATCCCTACGTTAGTGGTTATTTTTAAAGGCATATGTTCTTTTAAGGGATAAGTATCTAAGCAATTCAGCATACATTATAGATTAATAATTGACTTCAATTAATAATCTAGTGCATCTTTTACAAGCCAAAAAGCATATGATCCTAGAAATACAGAAAATCTAATTTTGTTAAAATTCTTAAAATTTCTACACATTCCTAGAAATGAATGCCTTGTTGGTTTTGCAGAATATTTTTGAATGTTTTCCATATTTCTGCTTCTATAAAAATCTGGGTTTAGTATCTGGAAAGTAATTTAAGTTAGGTCGTCATTTCCTCCTTTACTTTGTCTGTATTACTAGTTCAAACGAGGATGGCAACTGGTACAAGTTAGAAGCATACCCAACAGCAATTGCTTTGAATCCAGACTAGTACAAAAAGGGTTTGCCTTTCTTAATAAAAATTAACATAATATAGGAATAACTATGTGCTTCCTATGTAAATTCCTCTGAATATGTGCAATCAAAAGCATTAGTGTGGCCACTGTTACATAAGACACGAGTAGCATGCAATGCCTAGAAATTCTGAACATGAGATCATTGTGGTTTTATTTACGTACAGCTCTCCAGCTGCATCTTGCAACGCTGGGTATCCATGGGAAACAATGTCAAGTCCAAAGGGCATGAAAGAGTAATAGATAACCTGGAAGTAAAAACAATGGTATTAGAAATCATTTAAATATGTCTGTCATCCAGTGGTTGGAGAAGGAAAATATAAATGAATAAACATTAAGCACATAAATATACCTCATGCTGACTAGGACATCTCCATCCCGAAAAATAAAGAGGAGGATATTTTCCTGGGTTACATCATGAAAATTGGCACTTTTCTCATTTGCAAAGAATAAATCAGGTTTCCACAAACACTTGTACATCGTGGGATCCACTGTCAGTGCATCTGAGCCCCTGAAGTCACTAGGGAGCTTCAGCCTGGGGTCATTCCACTTCTGTCTCAAGAAGATGTTAACTCTGTAGTCCTGGAAAATAATACATGTGTGCACGTGTGTGTTTGCTGCTATTTTTAACAACATGTTCAACACCAGGATAAAAACAGATTCAGTGATTAGCAGCACAAACATTTTTGCTGTACCCAAACTAACTAGGAACATAACAGTAAACGAGGGTTTCATCAGTAATTAATCCTCCACCTGCAGCGCTGGCATCTCCTATAGGTGCGGGGTCTAGTCCGGCTGCTCCTCTTCCCATTCAGCTCTCTGTTATGGCCTGGGAAAGCAGTAGAAAATGGCCCAAGTACTTGGACCACTGCACCTGCATGGGAGACCTGGGAGAAGCTCCTGGCTCTTGGCTTCAGATTGGCACAGTTCTGGTTCTTGTGGCCATTTGGGGAGTGAACCAGTGGATGGAAGACCTTTCTCTCTGCCTCTCCTTCTCACTATCTGTTACTCTACCTCTCAAATAAATAAATGAAATATTAAAAACAAAAAGACAACAACAAAAGGTAACAAAACTCTTGTTTCTTTTTCATTACTCTCTACATATATTCTATAGCAACATGGTAGCATGAAAGCATGCTGGCAGACACTAGATACTACCATCATCCTTACCCCAAAATTAGAATGATATTTAAGTAAGAATAAACAAGAAGCTAGAAAAAAGCATTTCATTTGTGTTTTACTAAGTATAAAGCTATAAAAACAGTATGATTTTAAATATATACATACATATACACAGCTTCACAGTAGGAATGAGTTCTGAGAAATGCATCATTAGGTGATTTTGTCCTTGTGTAGAACACTACAGTGCATACTGACATCAACTAAGATGGTTACTGTGTCACGTACTGATAAATCTGACGTCATATATGTACATTTTCTGACGTTGAAATGTTATATAGCACACATGTATATATATATGAATAGAATCTATATCTGTAGAAAATTAAAAACGATTTGTGACTACTCGCACATGTAATGACTTGAGCCTCTCAGATAATCAAGTGATATTTGGAGTAGGTAAAACAGATGAAAATAGAGGCAAAAATTTGTAAATTCTATGTTATAGACACTCAACCACAACAGAGAGGTATTTTAAGTGCCATATATAATTGTTTTACTTCCCTATTAATTGTTTGCCTATTTCCAACAATTTTAATCTTAGAACTCTGAAAAATCTAAATTATGCTAGCACATGCAGATTCTAAGACTATATGAATGAGGGATCTTATTTTTACAGCAAAATAAGATTCTTTCAGCCACAGTTATTTGGGTAAACAGTAAAATTCAGAATGAGGCATTCTTCTCAGATCTTCTATTTTTTTAATTTTTGTACTGAATTTTACATATGTAATTTTTATATTTTATATGTAATTTATATATAATGAACTCAGAATACACACAAAAATGATCAAGACATAAATATTATTGGAGTTTATCTTCTTTATTTGAAATAACCCAACATAATACTATTCATTCAAAGCCTTTTGACAGAACCAAAATGAATTGAATCATAAACTTCAAATCAAAATCCAAATAACTAAATGAGAAGAAAGCATAGATCATCATTTGTTAAGTAACTCCTAATACATTTCTATGAGGCATAAATGCATTGCTTTATATATTTATAAAATATAAAATATGAGCAGTTAATCTAAAAATATTGGAAATTTATTCCTTTTCTTATATGATTTCATTTTTATATCCACATTCTGTAAAGCAGTTGGAGAAAGGCAATGCCCAAAGTAACCACATCAATATACTGAACTACTAGATGGGACATAAGATTTAATATACCTACATCTTAGAGATATTCTGAACTTGTTTATGAAAACTTCAACATGTGATATAAATTAATCCTTAAAAATGATTTGCAGGTGGTTTTATAGCATAAAGTCAAATAAATTAAGGATTCTATAAACCAATACTGAACGTACCTGCCATCTCAGCAGCACCACGGAAAGTAACAGTTAACATTTTTCTAACCAGATGAACATGGGCTCAGGAGTAAAGGAAGCCTACAGCCCAAAATACGAAGACCTGCATTACACAGCTACATGAAATTTTTGATGATAATATACACATATCTTAACATTCATAGTGGGACTTAATTAAGTTATTGCTTAATATCTGTCAGTGACTGTGAGATATACAAAACCTAAGCTTGTCCAAGGGATAGTCCCCTCTATTGTACATGAAAAGGTTTCCAGCAGATGCAGTGTTGCTTCTTTTTTGTCCATTCCATGCAGGCAGGCATAGTCCTCCAGTTAAGAAAAAATAACCATGAAGCTCAAGCATTTTCTAACAAAGTATGATACATTAACTTAGCTAAAGCACATGGCTGACAGGCACCCGACGTCACTTTGAGCACTCATCGTTTATTCAATTAAAAGTTGTTACAATGTTCCTTGAAGTGATCTGCCATATTAATGGTATTCCACAATTTTATACACTAAGATTTATTTTATTTGAGTCTCAGAGTTGTGTGTTTTATCAAGGTAAGTCATCAGTAAACTACATCTTCCAAATGATGTATTTAAAATATGCATTCATAATATTGTAATAGATCCTATGTCTTTAAGCTTTCATCAAGGGTCATTATAAGGAATAACCAGATGATGTCATTGATGTTTCTTAGCTGTTAATTCTACGGGTCCTTATTTTGGTCGGTGTCTCTTGTATGACAATACACAAGGGGAATTCTTATTGATTAGATATTTCATTTGTTTATACATACATCACATACAATCTATAAATTTACTATGTGCTAGTAGGTAAGTAAGTGCTTTACAAAAGCATATCTAATGTTCAGATTCTACACTTTGAAAACACACTCCTGATACTCTCACATGCTTCCTATTACTGGAAAAATAAGACCTAAAAATATATCATACTTTTCTTTTTGTCTGACAGCTAGGGGAACTGCAAGTTAACCCTACACTTAACTGCATTAACAATTTATCTCACACCCTCATGCAGCTGCTGTTTGTCTCTGGTACATCTGGTCCTGTTTCAATTATTTCACTGCGGTTATTATGTACACCTGAGCTCCTTTGAAGAGGTAGGAATGGGTAAAATGTCTAACAGCTGAGAGATCATCTGGTGCTTGAAGAGTCTCAGCACTGCCCAAGGGCAGTTTCCAAGCAACTTCGGCAACACGGCTTCCAGAACTAAGACACTTTATTTTATCCTATTAGATTTTCTTATTTTAATAGAATGTTAGGTATAGTATAGATAGAGATATAGATATTAAGACTTCAGGGGGGCCGGCACTGTGCACCGTTTTGAGACCTGGCTGCTCCACTTCCGATCCAGCTCTCTGCTATGGCCTGGGAAAGCAGCAGAAGATGGCCCCAAGCCCTTGGGCCTCTGCACCCGCATGGGAATACCTGGAGGAAGCTCCTGGCTCCTGGCTTTTGGATTGGTGCAGCTCTGGCGGTTGCGGCCATCTGGGGAGTGAACCAGCGGATGGGAAACCTCTCTCTCTTTCTCTCTGCCTCTCCTTCTCTCTCTGTGTAACTCTTTCAAAGTAAATAAATAAATATTAAAAAAATAAAAAGACTTCAGGGGTGGGTGTTGAGGGTTAAGCCGCTGCTTGGGATACCTGCATCCCATATGGGAGTGCTGGTTTGAGTCCTGGTTTCTCTATTTCCCATCCAGGTTCTTGCTAATGTGTCTAGGAAGGCATCAGATGACTGCCCAATTATGGGTCTCTGCCATTCATGTAGGAGACCCAGTTTGAGTCCCTGGCTCCTGGATTTGGCCTGGCATAGCCCTGGCTGTTGCAGCCATTTTTTCTAAGATTTATTTGAGAGGCAGAGTTACAAAACACACAGAGGGAGATACAGAGAGAGGTCTTCCATCTGCTGATTCACTCACCAAATGGCCACAAAGGCCGGAGCTGGGTCAAATCAAAGCCAGAAGCCAGGAGCTTCTTCCGGGTCTCCCACGTAGGTGCAGGGGCCCAAGCACTAGGGTCATCTTCTGTCGCTTTCCCAAGCCATTAACAGGGAGCAGGATCATAAGTGGAGCAGCCAGATCTCAAATGGACATGCCCAAAGGGGATGTGGATGTGGGCACTGTAGGCCAAGGCTTAACTTATTATGCCACAGCACCAGCCACTGTTATATCATTTGAGGAGTGAATCCTCAGATGAAAGTCTCTCTCTCTCTCTCTCTCTCTCTCTCTCTCTCTCTCTCTCATTTGCTCTCTCACTCTCTCCCTCTCCCTCTCCCTTTCTGTAACTGCCTTTCAAATATTTGAAAAGCAGTGTGACAGAGATGAGAGAGAGTGAGAGAGCGTATGAGAGGGAGAGAGTGTATGAGAGAGAGAGAGAGAGAAAGTCTTCCATCTGCTGGTTCACTTCCAAAATGTCCATAATGGCTGGAGCTGGGCCGATCCAAAGCCAGGAGCCAAGAGCTTCCTCCATGTCTCCCACGTGGATGCAGGGGCCATCTTGTACTGCACTCCCAGGCCATAGCAGAGAGCTGGATCAGAAATGGAGCAGCCAGGACTCAAACTGGCATTGATATGGGATGCTGGCACTGAAGGCAGTGGCTTTACCCACTGGCTTCATTAATCTTTTTTATAAAAAAAAATCTCATTTTATTTATCTGGTCCAAAACAGCAAACTTTTGGAATGTATGTTAGTTTTGCTTCTCAGTAATTAGCTTCTAAAGACACAGTAGTATTTTATAACATTCAGTATTATCTGACAACGATAATTAAAAAATAATAATTAAAAAATAAACCAGCCAGCAATTTTGGGAGAATGTTCAGCAATTAAATCTGCCTTATTTAAAATTCCCTTAAAGTTTCAACATATACACACGTATTTCGGGGGCCACAATCGTATGTTTCACTCACTTTCAAAGTGGTATGGTTAACTCATCTAAAACTAGATAGTGAAGTTAGTTTCCTTAGAATACATGTTGTAATTTTAATTTTTTCCCATGTGGTTTATAGCTCTAAATATTTCTTGAATTCTGATCAATGTTTTCACACCATACAGAAAAATATTTATATCAGTAATCATTATCTTAACATTTAAAGCATTTTAATCAGCTCAAAGTTAAATAGTGTGGAGAAAAGTCCTAAGAAACAACTGGAGGTTTGACAAAAAAGAATCTATCTGTAGGAAAAAATTATAAGTGAAGTAAGCTCCTATACTTACATGTAGCCAATCTCTCTTACTGTCTACAACACCATCATATGCAACTTCTTAATAATTTACATTAATCTAATTTATACAACCCAGCTTAATGTAGTCAGCATGGGCTTGGAAATACAAAGGTTCTGACCCAAATCTTCACTCTGAAATCTAGAAGCTTTGACCCTGAGCAAGTTTTTTAATCCTTCTCAACTGAGTTTCTTAATATTAAAAATAGGAACAGCTTAATGTGGGGATTAAATAAAATTCTCAGTGTACAAGGTTAACATAGAACCTTGTATATAAATAAGCTTCCTTTGCAGTTTAGGTCATAGAGCACCCAGCCACAGATGACATTATATATGTTCATAAACCATTTATTTAAATTATTCCTACTTCCTGCGGTTCGTTCACTCATGGATTAATTCAAAAATCATTTATTAACCATGTATTCTTCTTTATATGCTGGGTACTGAGGATACAGCTATGAGCATTCCTTGCCTTTACAGAAATAATTATAATTGACTAATTAATAATTAGTCAAACATAAAACAATTTGCAAAACATTACTCAAAGAAAAACAGTTTGCAATGGAACATCTAATCAAGATTCTGGAGGATTCAGATAAAACTCATCAGATGAAATAACACTCAGATTCAAAGGGCATTGGAATTAGATAAAATGGGTCTAAATTATGTACTGATTAATTTGCCATGGGCTCTAAGGCAAGTAATTTAACCTCCCTGAGCCTCAAATTCCTTGTCCATCAAATAAGCCACCATTTATTTACTAATTAAATGAGATGCTGTACCTAAAGCATGAAACACAGCACAAAAAAAGCACTCTAAAAAGTTAGTTTATTTTATTATTATTAAAATTATTATCTTTATACTTGTCATTTTGAAAATCTGAAAGTTACTGCTGAGAGCATTCTTTTTGGTTACTACAAAGATGCAACCTACAAGTTTAAACTGGTTAATAAACTTACCAAAACTAACATTAACTTCATTAATTATTTTGTAATTTTATTTTCATATTTCATTTGAAAGAGAGACGGTGAAAGACAGACAGATCTTTCATCTACTGGCTTACTCCCCAGAAGTCCACAGAAGCCAGGACTGGACTAACGTCAGGAGCCTGGAACTCAATCCAGGTCTTCCATATGGGGGGCATACTAAGTCCTGGAGGCATCGCCTGCTGCCTTCTGCAGTGTTCACTAGCCGAAAGCTGAATCAGAAGTGAGCAGATAGGACTCAAACCAGGAACTCAAACATGGAATGCCAGCATCCCAATGGTATCTTAGCTGCTATGCCAAAAGCCTACCCCAAATTTTGTTACTTTTTCAAGAAATATAAAAAAATAATTTGTGTGTATTAGACACTAAGCAGTATGATACATAGTAGCTATACAGAGATCAACACAATACAGAACTGAAAACAAATCTGAAATTTCTAGATTATCATTCAGATTTAACTGACTTAGAAACATTAAGCAAAACTGGCAAACATTCCTGTGAATTAACAGAATAAAGTATCTCCCATTTATTATATTTCAGACTAAATTTAACAATTAAAAGGGTTCAGTTAGCAATCAATTTTTGTATGCTATACTAAACAATCTCTCCTTCCTTCAATTTCTCCTTCCTTCAACAGTAATTCATTAAAGACTTGCCATTTTCAAAGGTCTGAGCTACTACTAGCTTGGAAAGGGAAAAACGTCAGATCATTAGCCTCAAGAAGAAGGGAAATAATTGATGTAGACCCTAAAGACAGCAAGAACAAAATGACACTTGTTGGAAGAACAGGTGATCACTGCAGATAGCAAGGATCAGAAAAGGCTGTAGCATGTGAGTCTGAGGAGGCTTATGAAGATCAAGCAGAATTTCGACAGATGGCAACCTGTGGAAAGGGCAGCATTAAACACAGAGACAAAAGTGTTCCTTAGGCAACTGCAGCAACAATGCGAAAGAATCATTAAATATCCAGGTACAGAAACAATCAACATCATCACTAAAGAAGACCAAGAAACAGAAAAGGCATTTTACAGTGATCAGAGGAAAGAGAGGATTTAAAAACAAACAAAAACACAAAAAAACCTCTTAAATTCAATAATAGGAAAATAAATAATCTGTTTTTAAAATGAGCAAAAGGATATATGTAGATGACAAATAAGCACATCAAACTATATCCAGCAGGGGCCAGCAATCGTGACATAGTAAGTCAGACCTCCACCTGAGGTACCAGCATCTCATATGGGTGCTGGTTTGGTCAATGTCCTGGCTGCTCCATTTCAGTTCCAGCTCCCTGCTAATGCACCTGGGAAAGCAGCAAAGATGATGGCCCAAGTACTAAGTGCCCCATGTGTGAGACCCAAAAGAAGGTCCTGGCTCCTGGCTTCAGCCTGGCCCAGCCCCTGGACACTGTAGCCATTTGGGGAGTGAACCAGTGGATGGAAAAACTCTCACTCTCTCTTTCTCTCTCTCTCTCTCTGTCTCTCTCTCTCTCTGTGTGTATGTGTGTGTAACTATACTCCTCAGATAAAGAAACAAACAAAAAAAAGATATCCAGCATATTATTATCAGGGAAATGTAAATTAAGCAAGGAGATATGACTATACACCTTTTAGAATGGTCAGAATCCACAACACTGACAACACCAAATGCTGGTAGGATATGGAGCAAAAATAACTCTCATTATTTGCTTATGGGAATGCAAAATGGCAGAATCACTTTAGAAGGTACTTTGGTAGTTTCTAACAAAACTAAACATATTCTTATCGAATGATCTCACAATCAAGCTGTTGAAATTTGCCTGAAGGATTTGAAAATGTATTTAAACACAAAAACTTGAACACACAGCCTTTTTGCTTCTGGCAAAATCTGGAAGCATTCAACTTGTTCTTCAGTAGGCAGTTGTATAACTAAATGCTGGTACATTAAGACATGGAAATATTACTCAAGGAAATGAGCTATCAACCCATGAAAAGACATGATGGAACTGTAAGCACATATTGCTAAGTGAAAGAAGCTCATCTGAAAAGGCTACATATTGTATGACTCCAACTAGGAGACACTCCAGGAGAGAGACAGTTAAAAACTCAGTGGCTGCAGATTTAGAGAATGCAATTGTGAATCATGGAGTATTGTTAGGTCAATGAAACTCTTCTGTATCATGACAGACACATGTCATTATATATTTTTCAAAACCCACAGCATGTACAAAAGCAAGAACGGAATCTAAAAACCATGGAGGTTGGAAGATAATCATGTATCAGTGTAGGTTTGTTTGTAACAAACACACATTCTGGTGTGGGATGTTGACATTAGGATAAACTGTATATTTGATCAGGGTGCACATGGAAACTATGGATTTTCTGTTAAATTTTATTTGAACATAAAACTACTCTAAAACAAAGTCTACTCTTAAAAGTGATTCAAAATAATCATAAACAAAATGTACATCAAAAAATGAGAAGGAAATATTCCAATATTTGAAGTGAAGGCAAAAAAGTTTATTGTCTTTCTGGTAGTTTACTAGAAAACCGTTCAATAAGCATACTCAAAGGTTATATGATTCTCCAATAAATTGTAACTTTGTTCAACTTATCACTTTGTATTAATTACGTTCTAGGCTCTCTATAATTAGATAACTTACAGAAAATTGATAAGCTACGAAGGAATTCTATTTGTTACAAACAATAATCCCAAAGATTTCTGTTGCCTGTATAACATTAATAAGTATTACATTGAATTTAGCAATTTCAGTAGTTTTTCACTTCAGACTCTTAAATTCTCCATTGAATCCACTTTACTTTACTACTGCTTCCTTAATTAATGAGTCAAATAAATCACTAATATGTCTTCACTACAAATGTGTTTTACTTTTTTAAGAATAGGATCCAGCAATTCCATTTCTAAGTGTATACCCAAAAGTACTGAAGACAGATATAAATTGTCTACCATATTTATAATAGTATTATTCACAACAGTGAAAATAAAAGTAATCCGTGTTTATCAGCAGATGAGCAGATAGACAAAATGTGGTACATACATACAATGAAATATTATTTAGCCATATTGAGAAATGACCAAAAATGAGAAAAACATCTACTAATTCAAATGAGTGATTCCCATGATTATGTGCAATAAAAAAAAACATAAGAAAGTACCTATACCATGCTATTTTTATGTAAGCAAAAAAGGGGAAATAAAATACATATATACATTAAATGCAAAAAGAAAGGAAACTGATACATATTGAACCTGCATCAACCTTGAAAACAAACATACAATTAAAACTTAGAGTTCAATCAAAATCATTACTTACAGTAGCAATGCAGGGCAAAAAACAGAGGAGGGCAACTACTAAAGGGCTGGTAAAAAAAAAAAAAAAAAAAAAAACAAGAGAAAACAAAATCCTGGAAATAGGACTTCACCAAACCAAAGGTTCAAAAGCTTGGGATGATCAACAGCAGGATTTACAGAGTCAAACAGAATCAAACAGAATATTTAATGACAAATGAGGAAACCACTGAACATTTCAGCAAAAAACATTTTTACACAGTGGTATACACAAAGTCGGACAACAGGGGTGGGCATTGTGGCCTGGTGAGTCCAGCCACCACTTGGGACATGTGCATCATATACTGAAGCACCAGTCCCAGGCCCAGGTACTCCACTTTCAATCAAGCTTCCTGCTAACACATACTGGAGGTAGCAGATGATGGTTCAAGTGCTTGGGCTTCCTCTACCCACGTGGGAGACCTTGATGGAGTTCTAGAACTCTGGCTTCAACCTGGTCCAGTCTTGGCTGTTTTAGGCATTTGGGAAGTAAACCAACAGATGGAAGACTGAACCCTCCCTCTCTCTTCCTCTCTCTCTCTCCAGCCCCCACACCACGTGTGTGTGTGGATGTGCGTGACTGTCTGCCTCTGTGTGTGTGTGTGCAAGAAAGAGAGAGAGAGAGACATACAGACTTATGTCTTTCAGGTAGAGGGTTGGAAATTACCAACTCAGGAATCCCTAGAGCATATGCAAACACATGGAGACTGAACAACATGCTCCTGAATGAACACTGGGTCATAGAAGAAATCAAAAAAGAATCAAAAACTTTCTGGAAGTAAATGAGGATAACAACAAAACATATCAAAACTTATGGGATACAGCAAAAGCAGTGTTAAGAGGAAAGTTTATAGCAATAGGTGCCTACATCAAGAAATTGGAAATCTGTCACCAAATAAATGAGCTTTCAATGCATCTCAAGGATCTAGAAAAACTGCAGCAAACCAGATCCAAATCTAGTAGAAGAGAAATAATTAAAAGCAGAGAAGAAATCAACAGGATTGAATCCTAAAAAACATTACAAAAGATCAGCCAAACGAAGAGCTGGTTTTTTGAAAAAATAAACAAAATTGACACTCCATTGGCCCAACTAACTAAAAAATAGAAAAGACCCAAATCAATAAAATCAGAGGTGAGAAAGGAAATGTAACCACAGGAATAAAAAGAATCATCAGAAATTATTACAAAGAGTTGTATGCCAGCAAACAGGGAAATCTATCAGAAATGGATAGATTCCTGGACACATGCAACCTACCTAATTGAACCATGAAGACATAGAAAACCTAAACAGATGCATAACTGAGACAGAAATTGAAACAGTAATAAAGCTCCCCCCCCCAACAAAGTAATCCCCAGGACCGGATGGATTCACTGCTGAATTCTACCAGACGTTTGAAGAACTAACTCATGGCCAGCGCCATGGCTCACTACGCTAATCCTCTGTCTATGGTGCCAGCACACTGGGTTCTAGTCCCGGTCGGGGTGCCAGATTCTGTCCCAGTTGCTCCTCTTCCAGTCCAGCTCTCTGCTGTGGCCTGGGAAGGCACTGGAGGATGGCCCAAGTGCTTGGGCCCTGCACCCACATGGGAGACCAGGAGAAGCACCTGGCTCCTGGCTTCAGATCAGTGAGGTGCGCCAGCCACAGTGCGCCGGCCGCAGCGGCCACTGGGGGGGGGTGAACCAACGGAAAAGAAAAACCTTTCTCTCTGTCTCTCTCTCTTTCTCTCACTGTCCACTCTTCCTGTCAAAAAAAAAAAAAAAAAGCAGAAGAAGAACTAATTCCAATTCTTCTCAAACTATTCAGAACAATCAAAACAGAGGGAATCCTCCCAAATTCTTTCCATGAAGACAGCGTCACCTTATCCCTAAGCCTGAAAAAGATGCAGCATTGAAAGAAAATTACAGACCAAAATTCCTGATGAACATAGACACAAAAATCCTCAATAAATTCTGGCTAATAGAATGCAACAACACATCAAAAAGATCATCCACCCAGACCAAGTAGGATTTATCCCTGGTATGCAGGGATGGTTCAATGTCCGCAAATCAATCAATGTGATACACCACATTAACAGTCTGCAGAAGAAAAGCCATATGATTATCTCAATAGATGCAGAGAAAACATTCGATAACATACAACACACTTTCATGATGAAAACTCTAAGCAAATTGGGTATAGAAGGAATATTCCTCAATACAATCAAAGCAATTTATGAAAAACCCACGGCCAGCATCCTATTGAATAGGGAAAAGTTGGAAGCATTTCCACTGAGATCTGGTACCAGACAGGGATGCTCACTCTCACCACTGCTATTCAATATAGTTCTGGAAGTTTTAGCCAGAGCCATAAGGCAAGAAAAAGAAATTAAAGGGATACAGATTGGGAAGGACGAACTCAAACTATCCCTCTTTGCAGATGATATGATTCAAAATTTAGGGGATCTAAAGAACTCTACTAAGAGACTACTGGAACTCATCGAAGAGTTGGGCAAAGTAGCAGGATATAAAATCAATGCACAAAAATCAACAGTCTTTGTATACATAGGCAATGCCACAGCTGAGAAAGAACTTCTAAGATCAATCCCATTCACAATAGCCACAAAAACAATCAAATACCTTGGAATAAACTTAACCAAGGACATCAAAGATTTCTACAATGAGAATTACAAAACCTTAAAGAAAGAAATAGAAGAGGATTCCAAAAAATGGAAAAATCTTCCATGCAATAAATTCCAAGCAATTTATAGATTCAATGCGATACCAATCAAAATACCAAGGACATTCTTCTCAGATCTGGAAACAATGATGCTGAAATTCATGTGGAGACATAGGAGATCTCGAATAGTTAAAGCAACCTTGTACAGCAAAAACAAAGCCGGAGGCATTACAATACCAGATTTCAGGACATACTATAGAGCAGTTGTTATCAAAACAGCATGGTACTGGTACAGAAACAGATGAATGGACCAATGGAACAGAATAGAAACACCAGAAATCAATCCAAACATCTACAGCCAACTCATATTTGATCAAGGATCCAAAACCAATTCCTGGAGTAAGGTCAATCTATTTAATAAATAGTGCTGGGAAAACTGGATTTCCACATGCAGAAGAATGAAGCAAGACCCCACCTTACACCTTACACAAAAATTCACTCAACATGGATTAAATATCTAAATCTATGACCTGACACCATCAAATTATTAGAGAGCATTGGAGAAACCCTGCAAGATATAGGCACAGGCAAAGACTTCTTGGAAAAAAACCCAGAGGCACAGACAGTCAAAGCCAAAATCAACAACTGGGATAGCATCAAATTGAGAAGTTTCTGTACTTCAAAAGAAACAGGAAAGTGAAGAGGCAACCAACAGAATGGGAAAAAATATTTGCAAACTATGGAACAGATAAAGGATTAATAACCAGAATCTACAATGAGATCAAGAAACTCCACAACAACAAAATAAACAACCCACTTAAGATATGGGCCAAGGACCTCAACAGATATTTTTCGAAAGAGGAAATCCAAATGGCCAACAGACACATGAAAAAATGTTCAGGATCACTAGCAATAAGGGAAATGCAAATCAAAACCACAATGAGGTTTCACCTCACCCCAGTGAGAATGGCTCACATTCAGAAATCTACCAACAACAGATGCTGGCAAGGATGTGGGGAAAAAGAGACACTAACCCACTGTTGGTGGGAATGTAAACTGGTAAAGCCACTATGGAAGTCAGTCTGGAGAGTCCTCAGAAACCTGAATATAACCCTATCATACAACCCAGCCATCCCACTCCTTGGAATATACCCAAAGGAAATTAAATTGGCAAACAAAAAAGCTGTCTGTACCTTAATATTTATTGCAGCTCAATTCACAATAGCTAAGACCTGGAATCAACCTAAATGCCCATCAACAGTAGACTGGATGAAGAAATTATGGGACATGTACTCTATAGAATACTATACAGCAGTCAAAAACAATGAAATCTGGTCATTTGTAACAAAATGGAGGAATCTAGAAAACATTATGCTGAGTGAAATAAGCCAGTCCCAAACGGACAAATATCATATGTTCTCCCTGATTGGTGACAACTAACCGAGCACCAAAAAGGAAACCTGTTGAAATGAAATGGACACTATGAGAAAAAGTGACTTAATACTTTATCCCTTTTAGTATTTTATTTGTTCTACTTAATACTATTGGTTGAACTCTGTAATTAACACACAATTATTCTTAGGTGTTGAAATTTAACTGAAAAGTGATCTCTGTTAAATATAAGAGTAGGAATAAGAGAGGAAGGAGATGTACAATTTGGGACATGCACAACCTGACTTGCCCCAAATGGTAGAGTTAGAAATGTGCCAGGGGATTCCAATTCAATCCCATCAAGGTGGCATGTACCAATGCCATCTCACTAGTCAAAGTGATCAATTTCAGTTCACAAATGATCATACTGATAGGACTAAGAGTCAAAGAGATCACATAAACACTAGTGTCTGCTAATACTAACTGATAGAATTAAAAAGAGAGAACGATCCAACATGGGAAGCAGGATACACAGAAGACTCATAGAATGGCAGATGTCCTAAACAGCACTCTGGCCTCAGAATCAGCACTTAAGGCATTTGGATCTGGTTGAAGAGCCCAAGAGAGTATTTTAAGAGTATTTTAGGCATGGAAAGCCAAGACACTTTGGCAAAAAAACAAAACAAAACAAAACAAAAAAACACCCTAAATGAAAGATCTCTGCAAGTGAGATCTCAGTGGAAAGAACAGGGCCATCAAAGAAGGAGGTGCATTTCTCTGAAGGGAGGAGAGAACTTCCACTTTGATTATGACCTTGTATAACTACGATCGGAGTTGGCGAACTCAAAAGGCTTCCACAGTCTTGGCAACTCATGACAAAAGCCTAGGGTGATTACTGACACCATAAACAAGATTGTCAATTTTTTTTTTAACTTTTATTTCATGAATATAAATTTCCAGTATACAGCTTATGGATTACAATGGCTTCCCCTTCCCATAATTTCCCTCCCACCCGCAACCCTCCCCTCCCTCGCTCCCTCTCCCCTTCCATTCACATTAAGATTCATTTTCGATTCTCTTTATATACAGAAGATCAATTTAGTATACATTAAGAAAAGATTTCAACAGTTTGCACCCACATAGAAGCACAAAGTGAAACATACTGTTTGAGTACTAGTTATAGCATTAAATCAAAATGTACAGTACATTAAGGACAGAGATCCCACATCAGGAGCAAGCGCACAGTGGCTCCTGTTGTTGACCCAACAAATTGACACTCTAGTTTATGGCACCAGTAACCACCCTAGGCTGTCGTCATGAGTTGCCAAGGCTATGGAAGCCTTCCAAGTTCCCCGACTCTGATCATATTTAGACAAGGTCATAAAAGACAGGGTTTGTTAATTCAACAACAGGAATCACTGTGCACTTACTCCTCATGTGGGATCTCTGTCCTTAATGTGTTGTATTATGTGAATTAACAGTAAAACTATTATTCAAACAGTACTTTATATTTTGTGTTTCTGTGTAGGTGCAAACTGTTGAAATCTTTATTTAATATATACTAAATTGATCTTCTGTATATAAAGATAATTGAAAATGAATCCTGATGTGAATGGAATGGGAGAGGGAGCGGGAGATGGGAGGGTTGCCGGTGGGAGGGAAGTTATGGGGGAGGAAAAAGCCACTGTAATCCATAAGATGTACTTTGGAAATTTATATTTGTTAAATAAAAGTTAAAAAACTAAAATAAATAAAATGGGAAAGGAGAAAGGAGACTTTATAACCAATACTACAAAATACAAAGAAACATAAAAAACTACAATATGCTTAAAATGGGGAAATCTTTTTAAAAGATTCATTTATTTATCTGAAAGTCCAAATTACAGAGAGAGAAGGACAGAGTGGGAGAGATTTCCATCCATTCAAGCAGTCCCCATGTGCCTACAAAGCCAAGGGTGGGTAAGGCTGAATCCAGATGCCAAGAGCTTCATGCAGGTCTCCAACGTGGGTAGACTACAACCAGGTCACAAACTGGCATCCACGCAGGATGTTGGCTTTGCAGGCAGCAGCTTTACCCATACGCCATAATGCTAGCCTCTAAATTGGAAAACTTTGAAGAAATGGACAAATTCTTGGCTAAATGTAATCTATGAAAATTAAATCAAGAAGATATAGAAAGTGTAAAGAGAAGAATAGCAGTTAACAAAATTGAAGCAAAATTAAAAGATTCCCATCACAGAAATTCTGGGACGTGATAGCTTCACTACTGAAATCTACAAAACATATAAAGAGGAACCAATTCTAATAATGTTCAAACTGTACAAAATACTGAAAAGTATGACACTCTGCCAAACTCTTTCTGAGGCCAGCATTATTCTTATTCCAAAACCAAACAAAGACACAATGCAAAAAGAAAACTACAGGTGAACATCCTGATGAACACAGATGCACAAAACCCACTGTTGGTGGGAATGCAAACTGGTTAAGCCACTATGGAAGTCAGTCTGGAGATTCCTCAGAAACCTGAACATAACCCTACCATACAACCCAGCCATCCCACTCCTTGGAATTTACCCAAAGGAAATTAATTTGGCTAATAAAAAAGCCATCTGCACATTAATGTTTATTGCAGCTCAATTCACAATAGCTAAGACCTGGAACCAACCCAAATGCCCATCAACAGTAGACTGGATAAAGAAATTATGGGACATGTACTCCATAGAATACTATACAGCATTAAGGAACAATGAAACCCAGTCATTTGAAACAAGATGGAGGGATCTGGAAAACATCATGCTGAGTGAATTAAGCCAGTCCCAAAGAGACAAATATCATTTGTTTTCCCTGATCGGTGACAACTAAGCATCAAAGGGGAAACCTGTTGAAGTGAAATGGATACTATAAGAAACAATGACCTGATCAGCTCTTGTCCTGACTCTTGATGTACAATGTAATACTTTATCCTTTTTAGTATTTGTTGTTGTTGTTGTTGTTCTAGTACTAGTGGTTGAACTCTGTAATTAACACACAATTATTCTTAGGTGTTTAAATTTTAACTGAAAAGTGATCCCTGTTAAATTTCAGAGTGGAAAAAGAGAGGGAGGAGATGTACAATTTGAGACATGCTCAATCAGACTTGCCCCAAATGGTGGAGTTCGAAATGTGCCAGGGGACTCCAATACAATCCCATCAAGGTAGCACGTACCAATGCCATCTCACTAGTCCAAGTGATCAATTTCAGTTCACAATTGATGACTCTGATAGGTCTAAGAGTCAAAGGGATCACACAAACAAGACAAGTGTCTGCTAATACTAACTGATAGAATCAAAAAGGGAGAGAAGGATCCAACATGGGAAGCGGGATACACAGCAGACTCATAGAATGGCAGATGTCCTAAACAACACTCTGGCCTCAGAATCAGCCCTTAAGGCATTCGGATCTGGCTGAAGAGCCCATGAGAGTATTGTAGGTATGGAAAGCCAAGATACCATGGAAAAGAAAAAAAAGAAGAAGACCTAAATGGAAGATCTCTGTTAGTGAGATCCCAGTGGAAAGAACGGGGCCATCAAAGAAGGAGGTACCTTTCTCCGAAGGGAGGAGAGAACTTCCACTTTGACTATGACCCTATCGGAATAAGATCAAAGTCAGCGAACTCTAAAGGCTTCCATAGCCTTGGCAACTCATGACTAGAGCCTAGGGAGATTACTGACGCCATAAACAAGAGTGTCAAATTGTTAAGTCAGCAACAGAAGTCACTGTGTACTTACATCCCATGTGGGATCTGTCCTTAATGTGTTGTCTAATGTGCAGTGATGCTATAACTAGTACTGAAACAGTATTTTTACACTTTGTGTTTCTGCGTGGGTACAAACTGATGAGATCTTTACTAATTATATACTGAATCGATCTTCTGTATATAAAGATACTTAGAAATGAAAAAAAAAAACAACAAAACCTGGTGTTAAATTGGAAATGGCATAGAAAATTAATTAATTTTAAAAAATATTATGTAGGATCTCTGTCTTTAATGTGCTGTACACTCTTATTTAATGCTATAACTAGTACTCCAACAGTATTTTTTTCACTTTGTGTTGCTATATGGGGGCAAACTGTTGAAATCTTTACCTAATATATACTAAACTGATCTTCTGTATATAAAGAGAATTGAAAATGAATCATGATGTGAATGGAAGGGGAAAGGGAGTTGGAAAGGGGAGGGTTGCAGGTGGGAGGGAAGTTATGGGAGGGGGGAAGCCATTGTAACCCATAAGCTGTACTTTGGAAATTTATATTCATTAAATAAAAGTTTAATAAATGAAAAAAAATATTAACAAACTGAATCCAATGCAACATCGAAAAAGATTATATATGTTAGTATCAAGTGGGATTTATCCCAAAGGCACAAGGATGGCTCAACGTTTACAAATCCAGAAACATCAAAAGAATGAAGAAAAAAATTATATGATATCTCAATAGATTTAAAGAAAGCATCTGGGAGATTCAACATCCTTCATGATAAAACTTATGTATCGCAGGAAATCACCTCAAAGTTATGGAGGGAATATATGACAAACCAACAGTCAACATCAAACTAAAAGGGGAAAAGCTAAAAACATTCCCCCTCAAATCTGGAACAAGGAAATGATGTTCAAATTCACCACTCATATTCAATTTAGTATTGGAAATATTAGTAAGATCAATTACAAAAGAGAAAGAAATAAAGGGCATGAAAACTGGAAAGAAGTCAAAATGTCCATGTTGGCAGAGATCATAGAATAACCTAAATACTCCATAAAAAGCTGTCAGAACTGATAAAACAATTAAGTGGGGTAATGATACAAAGTCAACATACAAAAAAGTAGCATTTTTATATCAATAATTATCTCAATGAAAAGATAAATCAAGAAAGAAATTTCATTCACAATAGTTACAAAAATAAATTATTTGGAATAAATTTAACTGAAGAAGTGAAAGATATCTATAAGGAAAATTATAATACACTGATGAAGAAATCAGCAAGGACACCAAAAAATGAAGAGATACTACTTGCTCTTGAAGAATTAATATCATCAAAATATCCAGACTGATTAAAGCAATCTACAGATTCAATCCAATCCATAAAAAATACCAATAACATTATTTAAACAATTAAAAAAATCCTAAAATGTTCATGGAACCACAGAAGACACAGAATAGCCAAAGCAATACTGATATATACATATATCATATAAATAATAGATTATATAATGTATATTATATTCATATATATATATATATCTCAAGCTGTAGACCTCACACTACCTGACTTCAAAGCATAGAAGGCTACACTAATCAAAACATCATAGTATTAGCATAAAAATAGACACAAAGATCAACAGAAAAGAATAGACAGCCTAGAAATTAATGCCTTTACACACAGCCAACTTAATTTTGACAAAAACTCCAAGAATATACATTGGAAAAAGGATAGTCTTTTCATTAAATAGTGTTAGAAAACAGGACATATGTATGAAGAAGAATGAAATTAGACCTCTACCTCTCACCATATTCAAAAATCAACCCAAGATTGATCAATGATCTAAATAAAAGACCTGGATCTATAAAACTTCTAGAAAAAAACATAGGTTAAGCATTTCAAAATATTGCTGTAGGTAGCAATTTCTTGGGTAAGACCTCAAAAATATAAGCAACAAAAGCAAAGCTACACAAATAGTACTATATCAAATTCAGCAACTTCTGCACAGCAAGGCAAACAATTGCACCAAACAATTGAAATCACTGTATCAGAGAGAAACCAGCTCCATCATTTCTATTACAATCCTGTTCACAACAGCCAAGATATGGAATCATCCAAGGTATCCACTATCAGATAAATACATAAAGAAAATGTGGCATGTATACACAATGGAACACTATTCATCCATTAAAAAGAATGAAATTCTGTCATTTGCAACAAAATGAATGGAACTGGATGACATCATATTAGCTAAAATAAGCTTGGACACAACGACAGGTAACATATGTTCTCACTCACATGTGAGAGCTAAATAAAAAATCTCAGTCTGAACACAGTATGGTGATTACCACAGGCAGGGAGTGGTGCAACCTGAAACAGCAGAGGAAACCATGTGTGGTTCATTCATTCTGACAAATATTCTAATATGAGATGCTAATAATGTGGGGTATATGGGAACTCTTTGTATCACTACTTCACAACTGTTGCTTTGAAATGGTAATATGTAAGCAGATAATAACTACCATTGATGCATTCATAGGCAAACAGATAATGACCACATTTCATTTATTTCACATATGCAATATTTAAATTATTTTTATGTTATAATAAAAATTTACACTCAAAGAAATAAAATAGACCAGCTCTTATGGCATCTGGCAGTATTATAATTAGAAGTCTGAAACATCCTTGGTTAAATTTATTCCAAGGTATTTAAAATTTTTGTACTATTCTGAGTGGTAGTAATAGTACCAGTTCTTTCTTTACCATGGCATTGTTTGTATGTGTGATTTTATATGTATTGATTTTATATCCAGAAACTTACAAAACTCTTACAAATTCCAATAATCTCTTAGTGGAGTCTTTTGGTTACCCTATATATAGGATCTTGTCATCTGCAAACAGAGATAATTTGACTTCCTGCTTTCCAATCTGTATCCCTTTGATTTCTTTTACTTGTCTAATGGCCTGGCTAAAATTTCCAGAACTATATTGAATAGCAATAGTAAAGTGGGCATCCATGTCTGGTTCCTGATCTTAGTGGAAATGCTTCCAACGTTTCAACATTCAATATGATCCTGTCTGTGGGTATGTCTTATATTGCCTTGAATATGTTGAGGAATGTTCCTTCTATACCCAATTTGCTTAAGGTTTTTATCATGAAAGGAGGTTGCATTTTCTCAAATGCTTTTATCTGCATCTATTGAGATAATCATAATGGTTTTTATTCACATTTATTGATTTTAATTTTTATTCACATTTATTGATTTTAATTTTTATTCACATTTATTCACATTTGTTGATTTTAATTTGTGAAACCATCCATGCATACCAGGGATAAATCCCACTTGCTCCGGTTCAATGATCTTTCTGATGTGTTGTAGATTCAATTGGCTAGTATTTTGTTGAGGCATTTTGCATCCACATTCATGAGGGATATTGGTCTATAGTTCTCATTCTTTGTTATTTGTTTTACAGGTTTTGGATTTTAGGTGATGCTGGCCTCACATAAGGACTTGAGAGGATTCCCACCCTTTTAAGTGTTCTGAATAGTTTGAGAATTGGAATTAGTTCTTTAAACATTTGATAGAATTCAGCAGAGAAGTCATGTGGTCCTGGGATTTTCTTTGTTGGGAGGGTCTTTAATACTGCTTCAATCTCCATCTTGGTTATTTCTGTTTCTTCATGACTCAGTTTGGGTACACCGTGTGTGTCCAGAAATCTACTCATTTTCTTCTAGATTTTGTAGGTCTTTGGCTATATGTAGTAATTCCTGATGATTTTTTTATTTCTGTGTTATCCATTGTAAAATCTCCTGCTTCATCTCTGATTTTATTAATTGGGGTCTTCTCAATTATTTATTTATCTATTTATTTCATTAGTTGGACCAATTGTGTATCAATTTGGTGTATTTTTTTAAAATCAGCTCTTCATTTCATTGATCTTTTGTATCATCACTGTTTCAACTGTGTTTATTCTCTATTTATAAGTAAGGATTTGAAAGATCACTACAAATAAAATTATAAAACATTGAAGAAATAGAAGATACAAAATAACGGAAAAATCTCCCATACTGATGGATTAGAAGAAATAATATCATCAAAAAGTCCATACCACTGAAGGTAATTTACAGATATAATGTGATCCCAATCAAAATACCAAGGATATTCTTCTGACATCTAGAAAAAATTGATGCTAAAATTCCAATAGAAATACAAGAGACTCAGAATAGCTAAAGCAATCTTAAACAATAAAAACAAAGACTGAGGCATAACAATTATAGATCAGATTTCAAGACATACTATAGAGTATTTATAATCAAAACAGTCTGGTACTAGCATAAAACACACATGTAGATCAATGGAACAGAATAAAAACTTCAGAAATTAATACACACAACTACAACCAACTAATCTTTGACAGAGGAGCTAAAAAACTGCTGGAGAAAGAACAATCTCTTCAACATATGGTGCTGGGAAAATTGGATATATGCATGCAGAATTATGAAACAAGACCCCTACCTTACATGTTATATAAAAATCAACTCAAAATGGATCAATGATTTAATATACAATTTGATACCATCAAATTATAGAGGAAAACATCAGGGAAACTACAAGACACTGGCATAGGCAAAGACTTGGACAAGACTGCAGAAGCACAGGCAATCAAGGCAATAATAGAAAATTGTGATTACATCAAGCTAAGAAGCACCTTCTCTGCTAAGGAACCTCTCAAAATAGTGAAGAGGCAAGCAACAGAATGGGGGAAAATATCTGCAACCTATTTAATAATAAAAGATTAACATCTAGGATCTATAAAAGTTCAAGAACCTCAACAATAACAAAACAAACAGCCAACTTAAGAAATGGGCAAAGAACAAGAGCAGGCATTTTTCAAAGGATAAAATTCATATGGTCAACAAACACGTGAAAAAATGCTCAGCATCACTAGCCATCAGTGAAATACGATTACAAACCACAATGAGATTTCACCTCATACTAGTTAAAAATGCTATCAGCCAAAAATCAGAGCACACTAAATGCTGGTGAGGATGTGGAGAAAAAAGAACCCTAATACAGTGTTGGTGGGAATGTAAACTAGTACAATCATTATGGAAGACCATATGGAGATTCCTTAGAAATCTAATAATAGATATTCTATATGATGCAGATATCTCACTCCTGGGAATTTACCTAAATGAAATGAAATCAGCATATGAAAGAGTTATTTGTTCCCTCATGTTTATTGCAGCTCAATTCCCAATAACTAGAAGAATATGGATTAAACTAGAATATGGACATCAGATGTCCATCCACTCGTGACTGGATAAAGAAAATGTGGTATATGTACATTATGGAACACTACTGTAAAAAAAAAAACAATGAGATACCATCTTTTAAAACAAAATGCATGTGACTAGAAACCATCATGCTTACTGAAGTAAGCCAGTCCCCACAAGGCAAATATTATGTTTTCTCTGATATGTGCCAGTTAATACCGAATAAAAAAAGTATAGGAATAAAATAGATATCTTGTGATCTGATTGTTGTTTTTAGCCCTTATTTATACTCCTGTGAAACTGTGGTCTTTCTACTTTTTACTTGTTCAATATTATGGTCAGTGGTGAATTAAGCCTGTAATTACAGAATGAATTGAAATTATGTTTTTGCAAAAATAAAAGAAAAAAAGAAGTGAATGAGGAATAGGGATTGAAGAGGGTAAAGGAAGGGAGGGAAGCATGGTTATCTTCTTAGAATTGTACCTACTGAAGTATATGAATCTTTTTCTCATTATATCAATAAAAATTTTCAAAATTTAAAGTCTGTCAAATAACTGTTATAAGCCAGGTTTGAAATGTATTTAAAATTAGCTTTTTGTAAGAAGTTTCGTGTACGGAATTTTAAGTTAACAAAATTCCACAAAAAGTGCTTAGGTTATAGTGGTGATTATTCTCAAAATGTCACTTTTTAAAAGGGCTTTAGGTAAAATGTTAAAATATTAAAGGTTTCTTAATATAGCATGGATATTTAATTTTCTGCTCTTATGCAAGGAACCATTTTTATTAGGAGTACCTGCTAGGTAGTGTCCTAGCACCACATTAAATTTAAGTCCCCCGAAGAGCTATTACAGCAAAATACCTTTAACTGGGTAATTAACAGCAACAGACAGGCTCACAGTTCTGGGGGCTGGAAGTCCAGGAGCACGGTGCAGCACTTCACGGCATGAGGAAGGGTAGCTCTGCTGTGTGTCCTCACAGGGTGTAAGCTGCAGGAGCTCTCTGAGGCCTCTGTGAGGACACTAGTCCCACGTATGAGGCCTCTTTCTTCAGACCTAATCACTCCTAAAGGCTTCACCTCTCAAGTCTGCACTACTGCATTGGTGACGAGGCTTCAACACAGGAATTTTGTTGGGACATAAACATTCAGACCATAGCAATTAACAACCTGCAGCTGCTGGGTATGTGTGAGGTGCCCAATACACTTCTGTTAAATGCAGGAGTGAAGAAGCAATGTCCCTGACAATTTGGTAGGTTAGGAAGTTTGTCCAGCAGTTGTTTGTCCATTCTATTCATTTATTTTCTACTATATGCATTAACAAAAAATGACCAAATTACTGGAAAACAAAACAGAAATAGCCCTTGGACATTTCCCATTCCTCACTGGCTAAAATAATACTCTTACATGTGAAATCTAATCACAATTGCTTCTGCATAATATAGATTGGAGAAAAAGGGTAAAGAAGGAACTATCAGTGATGACAACGAGATTGGAAAACAGCATATCATATACTTAACTAATTAAAACATAGATATTCTAATCACTTCTCGGCCTTTTGGCTAAGATCAAGTGTAAAACATAGATATTCTTTCAACTTCATATTAGGATAAATTTTAACGAGTCAGAGTTTTTAAACAGCAGAGTGGTCTGGCATTTTCATACATGGGAAAATTTAGATATAATCAGATAACCCTCCAGCAGGATTTGAGAGAAGAAAACTTATTAAGAAACATTCGTCAGCACATGGATTAGCCCCTTATTGCTGCCACAGCAAAATCACAAAATCTTAATGATTCAAATACCAGAAAGGGGAGGCCATGTAGTACAGGAGGTTAAGCTGCCTCTTGGGACACTTGCATCCCCTACCAGAGGGTCAGTTCAACTATTGGTCCCTCTTCTTCCAATCCAATTCCCTACTAATGAACCTGGGTTCCTGCCACCCACATGGGAGACCTGGACAGAGTTCCTGGCTCCTGGCTTCAGCCTGGCCCAGCCCCAGGTGTTGTGGCCATTTGTGGATAGTGGCTATTCCAGTGAATGGAAGTTTTCTTGCTATCTCTCCTTCTCTCGCTCTGTCTCTGTCCCTGTCTCCTTACAATCTGGTTTCCAAATAAATTAAAAAAAAATCTTTAAAATAAATCTTAAAAATGAAAAAAATACCATAAATGGGTTATTTTACAGTTGAGCAATTCAGAAGATCACAGCCAATCTCACAGGGCTGAAATCTTTTCTCTCTCTTACAAAGAGCCTGTGATTACGCCAGGTCCACCTGCATAAAATGGTATAAAACTCCCATTGCAGAGTGGTTAATTTACTCAATTCCTTTTATATATGAAGGGACATACCCACAGATTCTAGGGAGTAGGACAGGGACCTATTTTGGAGGCCATAATTCAGTCTACCACAGGGTGCAAATCCTGAAGATAAATAATATTTGGGGATGGCGCTATGACGTAGTGGGTAAAGCCGCCATGTGCAATGTCAGCATCCCATATGGGCACCACTTCGAGTCTCAGCTGCTCCAGTTCCAATCCAGCTCTCTGCTATGGTCTCAGAATGCAGTGGAAGATAGCCTAAGTTCTTGGGACCCTGAACCTGCATGGGAGACCTAGAGGAGGCTCCTGGCTTTGGATCAGCACAGTTCCAGCTGTTGCGGACAGTTGGGAAGTGAACCAGCATATGGAAGGTCTCTCTCTCTCTGTCTCTCTCTCTCTCTGTCTCTCTCTCTGCCTCTCCCTCTCTCTCTGTGTAACTCTGATGTTCAAATAAATAAATAAATCTTTAAAAAATATGAAAAACAATGACTAGAAAATCATTTTAAGGTTTATGATTTTACACCTATGATATAAAAATAACATTTACTAAGGTGTAAAAGAGAAATAATTTGGACACCTATGTCTTACATTACTCTATGATAAATGAAACTATGCTAGCAAATTCATTCTAAAAGCAACAGAATATTAAGAACAGTAAACGAAGATAAGCTTTAAGGTAAGGATTTTAAATCTATGTTTTAAAACAACAAAGAAGGGCAATTGTCAAGAAGTATAATTAAGGTCTTTTAGCTGATCCCAAATATGTTTTCCTTTTTGCTTGACAGGCACAGCTGTGCTGCTCAAAAGGAGATGAAGTCTATTATTAATACAAACAAAAAGTCATGCAGCAGAAAAGCAGAGAAAATCTGACAGCATCATGAATTGTAGTACAATAATAATTCAATATAATTACAAAGCATGCCTAAACTAAAGAGAGAAAATGGACTGTACAAACAGGCTTTTATTTCCATGAAAGAGCTCTTCTGTATTTCTGATGAGACAAAGTGCCTATATATGGATTATTACTATAAACCATAATACCCAATGTTCTCCCATGAGTGCAATATTTCACATTTTTGATTAAGAAAATCCAACTTGTTTAAGCCAGAGGTAGGGGCTGAATGGAAAAAAAATCAACAAATACTATGAGCCTGACTTTACAGCAGACGTCACCTAGCCTCTACCAAATCATTGTTCTCACTGTTTTGATTTCCCCATTTCGGTTGTCACTAACGGTAGAATATAAGCTGACAAAATCAGAAGTGATTTTCCTAGCTACTTCAAACTGTGATGGCAACAGTGTTAGTTATGCTACTATTAATGTCAGTAATTATAACTTACAGTATTGATAATGATAACTTGGAAAACGGAAAGGTAGAAGAATACAAATGAGTGTACCAACAGAAAAAATGGGAATTATAAGGCTATAATATGATATAATAAAACAGGTTGAAGGAAGATCTAACCACAGAGATGTGGAAGAGCTTAAGGGATATTAATATGGCTAGAATTTTTCCTAGTACACAATTAAACTTTGTGAATTGTGTGAGATTATTTTTAGTTTAGCCAGACTATTTCACATCTAAATGAAAAAATAAAAATACTTTTTTCAAAATATAATTGTTGACTACTTCCTGACAACAATTTTAATGCCAATAACCTTGAATGTTTTCTTTGTCCAGTAGTCAACTTTCTATGCTAGAAAGGTCTGCCACCTTACTTGCACTAATAATGTTTATCCATCATTCCCCATTTTCTGCATTGTGAATTCTTGAATAAGCAATTACCAGTGGAAGCGGAAGGGTCCAAACTGGTGGGGGAAGCACTGGGCAAAATGAGAGCTTCCAAAATAGCAGAACTTCCATTATTTCAGCAGTTTCTTGTTGGGAAGATTTCTAGGTGGCCCTTAATTATGCCACAGATGTACTACAGGACTAAACTTACAGATGATTCATTTCTTCAGCATTTTCTTTACAATAAGACTCCATTGTGAAATTATATATTAGTTTACAAGAGTGTAGTTTTTCCACCCCTTTTAGAGTGTAACACAAAAAGTACACAACAGAATCAGTCATCAGGGTTGTCAAATGGCATAACTGTCATAGCATATCCCATAGTTAGACAAATCCAGTATCTCTGCTTCCCCAACCTCTTTGGAGAGATTTTCCAGTTGTTTTTGTTTATGTGTTTGCTTGTTTGTAAGAAGCAGCCTCTTGTAACTCCTGTTCATATGTGAAACCCTTCGAGCTGCTGTCCTGAGTCACCACTATCATTTCTTACCCATGTTTGCAACAGGTAATGAAGAACAAGTTTTGTTCAGATCTATCACATTTCCCTTAAAGCATATCTTAATGTACATATATCTATAATAACTTGTGCCTTCCAAAATTATTAATTAAGAAGGCTGAGAAAATCTACAGAGCAAATCTATTATATAGGACAGCCTCAAGAGACTAGTTGGGGCCAATGCCGTGGCACAGGTTAATCCTCTGCCTGTGGCGCCGGCATCCCATATGGACACCAGTTCTAGTCCCAGTCACTCCTCTTCCAATCTAGCTCTCTGCTGTGGGAAAGCAGTGAAAGATGGCCTAAGTCCTTGGGCCCCTGCACCAGCGTGGGAGACCAGAAAAAAGCACCTGGCTCCTGGCTTCGGATTGGCGCAGCTCTGGCCATTGCGGCTATTTGGGGAGTGAACTAACGGAAGGAAGGCCTTTCTGTCTGTCTCTCTCTGACTGTAAATCTACCTCTCAAATAAATAAATAATAAAATCTTTTAAAAAGAGAGAGAGACTAGTCTACAAAGTTCTGTTTTATAGAGGTATGTGAAATAAACATTGCTGAAAGAAAAAAGATATTAATTATGATAAGGCAGAGTAAGTCTGTTTGATGAGCATGATTGTGATCTAAATATTTAGGCTATATCTGCCTAAGATGAGGTGAAGAGCTGACTGTTTTGCATTCAGATTGTTTATCAAAATAAGAGTAAATATAAATAATTTAATTCCTTTAGCTGAAGGCCTCCAAAATTTTCAAAATTAACACTCTACCATTATCCAGTATCTATTTGTGATACAAATTTGTGATACAACATTATCCAGTAAGTTATTTTACCAAATGAATGGTCAACATTAATCTTTTTAAATTTGTTCTGTGAATCGTTTTACTTAACTAAGATTATATAAGAAAATTACTTACTTATGTGCTAACCATTTATTAAAAGCCTATTGTCTTCTGTATTTTATGGAAAATGAAGAATATAGCATACCTCATGTTAAGAAGTTTACAGTCCATCAGAAAATAAAACAAAGTCCTCTAGAAATAGTTTAATTATAGTATATAAGCTATCAGATTTAGGTAAAAAATGATAACAAAATATTTGGATTAAAAAGAGGTCAGAGTAAGAGCAGAAATGAGAGGTTCCAGTTAGAAGTGATACTGGCAGGTGTAAATAGTTGGGGGAAAGTATCCATAGTGATAATCTCATCCCAGGGATAAGTATCTGGGGCTGGGGACTGGGAAAGGTCACAGTAGGAGAATAAGAAGAGATGGTATCAGACATGGTGACATAGTTTATTATGATCTTCTAATTAGCCATAAGAGAGACTGACTTCTTATTTCTAATAACCCATTCTCCCATGTATTTTCAACTCAACCCAACCAAGGAACTTCTGATAGAAACTAGGAAACTGTAGGGTCTGACATTTGGAAGGTATTCAATATTGTCAAACAATAGATAAATTGATGATACCTACTGAACTATGACAAGTGAATACATTCAATTGAGGGGAAAAAAGAGCCTTGTATTAGCTGTCTCCCAAACACTCCTGTGTGAAAGACAGAGGGGTGTGTGTGTGTGTGTGCGTGTGTGTTCGGTGGAGGTGTTTCTAGTAGAAAGCAACATCTTGACAGTGATGTTTTAAGATTAGTGCAGAAAGGTCAAGCAAAGATAACCAAGACACAGAGAGAAACACGGAGACCGCATAGATACCCTTAAAGTTTCACACAGGGAAAATGTCTCTTACTGCAATTCACAAAGGGCTACACTCATCTCCTGTATGATATAGGGCAGTTTACATCTTGTTTCAGAGCAGTCTTCTAGTGATCTATGATGTTTGCTATTTATATGAAATTAAAAGTCAATGGGAGTGCAATTTGTACTTGAGTCCAAAGTCTTCCTTTAAAATCATCCCTAAAAATATTGATTCAATGTGTAAAGAAGTCATTTTTTGGACGTTAAAATACAAACTCCTACAAATAAATTATGACATTTGTATCACAAGTAGATACAAAAATAGGCATCACAAACTAAATACAATACAGAATTACTGCTGCTACTAGGGAAAAAAGCAGTAAATTTGTTAAGTCATTCTTTCTGAGATATTCCCAGAAAAAGTAGGCGGAAGCCTGATTATTCTTAATAAATGTGCAATCTAAATTTTAGACCATAACTTAATGGTAATACAACCATCTCAAAAATACCCCTCAACGGGGTCCTTCTCTTACCTGAAGTATCATTTCAGTATGTAGTTTTTCAAGAACGGCACACATCTACAGTAAGAGCACTTCAAAAAGTTCATGGAAAACACATATTATGAAAAACCATGCATGGATTTCAAAATTCTTTGAACCAAAATAAATGTATCATTTAATTCCTAAAATCCATGAAAATGCTCTCATATTCTATTGAAGTGTCTCATATTCTAAAAGCTTGAAAAGCAAATAGATTCACTGAACGTCGGTTAAGTGTCTGAGGTGGTAACTACATAACGCATCCTTCTGGAAATTTACTAATGAACTTTTATGGATGTCTTTGTCACTAAAGCCTAAATCATCGTGGGCAGCGGAGACTCCCTGGAAACTTTCTTTCCCATCTTCCCCCAGGCTCAAGCTTGCCTGACATTCCTCCCCAGCCTTCACCTGCCTTGGCTTTGTCTTCCCCATGTGACACTGCCTTTCCAGGGAGATCTTGCAGGGAAATCGATTTTCCTCTTTGCTGTTTTTACAGTTCTTCGCTCCACATATAACAAAGGTAGCACAACAGAGAACACAAAGATTGTCCTCAGAAAATATGAGGGAAAAAAACTGAATACTTAAACCATTTTTCAACGCCTATCCATGTATTAGAACAACAGCAACAGAAAAACTCTGTTGCTCAAAATTTTTCATTGTGTAAATCCCTCCCCAAGTGGCAGCCAATCAATTTTTCAGGAAGAATATATTAATTCTCCTGGCACTTAATGCTAAGCATTAAGGCTAACATTTTAATTTTTTTTTTTTATTTTGAGAAGCAGAGGGAGAGAGACAGAGACAGAGACAGAGAGACATACAGAAAAAGAGGTGATAGAGATAGAAGTAGAGCTCCCACCCACTGGTTCAGTTCTTAAATGCAGGTAATGGCAACCAGCTGGAGGAAGAATAATTATAATAACAAAATTACATAGGAACAGAAATCTAAGATCTAGCAAATCCTAGGAATTTGAGTATTTTGTAATATAACAGAATAAGCATTCTTCCTACGAGTTGTTTAGCTTTGTTTTAACACTACTTTATCTATACTCTAGGTAAAATTTAGACAATTGAAACTATCAAATTAATTGTAATCTTACCATTGTTGTTTCTTGAATGGATCCAAAACTGTTGATAAAAATGTTGACAACTACATCAACAGGGATGCCTATGAATAAAAATTAATGATAAATTTAGTACCTGTAAGAAATTTGGTCAGAATCTTCATGTTTTTATAGTTTATGTATTTATTGCTTTTATATTTTCTAGATGATATGTTCAAGGTGATACAGTTCTAGAATACTTTATATTTTCCAATCCACATGATATGCAAAAATCTATAGTCCCAGTATTCTACTAATTTATTTTTCTGTGTATGCATTGTGTAGTAAATAAAATGAGTGGAGCTATATTTATAATATTCTTTATTAAGAAATAATTCTCTCTTTAAGTGTAGAGACTCTGGGAAATATGTTTAGCTTCAAATCTTGTATAAATAGGCCAGATGCATTTACTTTAAGAATTCGTACAGGAAGAAAATTATTTTTTAGGAGTTAATTTTTTTTGTACTTCTCTAATTTCTTCAGATTCTTACATTAACTGGCAAAAGAGTAATGACAAATTTTACTTTTATTTACTATATTTTAAATTTTTAATTCATGAAAATGCAAAGTAAGACTTGTAACTTTTACCATAAAGATTTCTGCCTGACCTGTTGGAAAATAATTTGAAAGTTCATGGAGTGAGAACTGAGGTATAATGTTGCAAATTTCTTTCTTTCTTTCTTTTGAGCTCATTGTGGCTGCTGGTTGGGCTATCAAAGGGAAAATGTGAATTTAGCCTTTTAGCCACATAACCACTGACTGATGAAAACCAGGTGGTGAATCAATACATGGTGGGCATGTGACAGCCCAGACCAAGGCTCTTGTTGAAAGTAACTGAATAGGTTCTGGTAATGAACAAAACCCCCTGGTTTTACAACATAGCTGTATAACGCAGTTGACTAGAAGCAGCTGCAGATCTTTTATTTTCTGTAAGGGAAAAAAAATCAAGCCTTATAATGTTAATCTGATCTACTTTAATACCTGCCCTTAAACAGCAACAAGGATCACAGCTTTCCAGAGATGTTCTCACATGCCCTTTCCTAATTCATCAAAAACAACAACACCTATACAGCTATATAATTTTATTTACTTTTTAGTACAGTTTAGCTCTTTAAAGGTGTAAACAATAGTAATATGCTGTCAGAATAAAAATAACCTGTGTTGTAGAATAGTCACTCTATTCACAATGTTAATTTTTAATACATACGGTCAGCTTCTTTCAGAAAAAGAGGGAATTTTTTTTAATCAATGTGCCATAGTAACAAAAACAAAGCCATAAACTAACATCAGAACTGTTGTTTTTCCCTCGGTGAGTCAATGGCTGTTCTACAAATCATAAAGGTGGTATTTGTGAATAAAAGCCAGATTCATATCTAGAGCCTACATTTTAAACCCTAAGGTTAAGAATACTCAGTACTTAGAAAACTCATCACAGAGATTAGCATATTAACACATTCTGTGTTTTCCTGAAAAAACTGGGAACCTATGAAACTATTCAAATTCATATTTTGCTTATCTTTGAATATTAAGGCATTAAGTTGCCTTGAGGCTAACTACATTACAAAGCAGTTGCATGTCAGATTGAAATCTAGTTGCCTTGAAGGTTCAATGAATGATTTTATACAGATAAAATTAATGTTTTGAGTATTAATTAAAGAATGAAGACTTGGGAGGAGGGGGGAACAAACCTTTGAAATTCGGTCTTATCCTGGGGTCATAACTGACCAACAGCCGGTTCAAGATATTGCTAGTGGAGTTGGCGGGCACTCGGGCCAGGTCCTCTGCTGACTGCTGACTGGGAGAGAGGAAAATAAACCCTGGTAAGTATGCAGAAGTAGCAAGCAACAGGAATAGATCGTTTTCATCGGGAGAAAAGGCTGTGCTGTTTTGAGGATCCACAACCACTGCCCACTGCATGCCTTTCCCAAACAGAAGTAAGTGAAGAGTCGTACAGTTTGTCAGGAGCCCAAAGGATATTTTTATAAAATGTAAAACAAATAGGAAAGTATTTCAGCATTTAATTTTACTAGATCCATGACACACTGTCCTAAATACTTCATGTTACTTTCTATTAAATAAAATGCAGCAGACATCTTGTCTGGAAGGAATCTGTGGCCAAAACCTAGGCAAACACAGGCAAGCACATGAGACAGAAACAGCAAAGCGCATTTCTTGAACAGTGTACATGGGGAACCTTCTGCCTGATCCGCAGGACGAGGCTGTCAGGTAAGTCCAGACAGCTGTGTGGGGGAACCGCAGGCTGGCCACCTGTGAGAACCTCCTCATCTACATAGTTTGCAGCAATCAGTCAACCACAAGGCCTAGGAAAACAACCAGGTGAAACAGATGAAACAGAATGGACTCTGCATAAACAACTAGGAAGAACCAGGTGAAACAGATGAACTTTCGACCTGAGGCTATGCGCGCCCTTTCATCTGATTGGACGGTATCAGCATAAAGGGACACTGGGAGCTGGGCAGGCCAGCACGGCCGCCACCACTGGCAGCTGCTGCCGAGGCCCCTCCTCTTCTCTTCTCCTCTCCCTACTTTCCTTCTGCCCCCACAAGTAAAAGTTCCTTGAGAACCGATGAACAGTGACCGTGTTGTGACTGTGTTGGACCTTCGCTGGCGAGGGTCCGACAAGCTGAAGCGTTCATAAACTAATTCTACTGACACGCATAAAATGGTATTTCCAAAGAAACACAGTGACTGTTCCCTTCACTGAGTTAAATACAGTATCCTGGGGAATAGGTGAAAGAACATCTCTACAATCAGATCCGTAAAATACAGTTCTCTAAGACACGAGGGCACTACAGCAAGTTCATGGAAGTGGAGTTAACCAGTGTTTACTATGGGAGCTGGCACTGGGGCACAGTGGGTTGTCACCGCCTGTAACATGGGCATCCCATTAGAGTTCAGTTAAAGTCTCAGCTTTGGCCTGGCCCAGCCCTGGTGGTTGTAGCCATTTGGGAAATGAACCTGTGGATAGAAGATTTCTCTCTGTGTGTAACTCTGCCTGTCAGATAGATAGATAAATAAATAAATAAATAAATAAATAAATAAATAAATCTTAGCAGGTGTGAGGGGGTAGTGCTGCTGTGGCATAGCAGTATAAGTCTCAGCCTGCAAAGTCAGCAATTCATATGGGTGCAAATGCCTGGCCACCCCACTTCCTATCCAGCTCCCTGCTAATGGCCTGGGAAAAGCAGAAGATGGCCCAAGCATTTGGGCCCTTGACACCAACGTGACAGACCCAGGTTAGGAAACACACACACACACACACAATGAAAAAACCTAGATGTTTAGTTTGGTGCAAAAACTTATAAATTCATATTTTTTTCTTTTTAAATAGCAGCTGTTTAACTCAGTATATTTTATTTATTTTTAAGAAATATTTATTTATTTAAAAGGCAGGGTGACTGAGACACACACACACACACACACAAAAAGACCTTCCACCTGCTGCTTTCTTTCCCAAATGGGAACAACAATCAGGTGTGGCTCAGGCTAGAGCCAGGAGCCAGAAATTCCAATATAATTTTTTTCATCAGTACAAAAAAGAAAGTGTCCCTGACAACCCCAAGGAATATCAAAACTAGGCTTGGTGTATCTAGCATTGCCTATTCCATTTTTACCATACTGAAATGGTAAAAACTCCCCATTCACATAATATATTAATTTATATGAAGTAGCTTAGATGTAAGAGGTTTGGCTTTGTATTGAAATCAAAATTCTTTCCTATAAGGCTACTGTGCCCCGCTGATACTAGGCAGGTGACACAGATGAAATAGATAGTAAGAAGATCATGCAAAAATCTAAAAACACTATTAATTGATACAGACAACCTTTTCAAATAGAAACCACTCACAGGAAATCAATTACTTAAACCTCCCAAAGGTGCAGGAGATTATACAGATTTTTTAAAATTGCTACTCAACAGCCTCGTTAGCTCTAATACCACAGCTTAAGGAACTTGGGGAATTGTAATGAGATAAAAATGTAACTTCTTTAGGGACACATGTCATCCCTTATCAAAACATGGAAAATTCTAGAGAGAATGGGGTTATGTGAGAAAAATTGAAAAGAGAATGCAAATTAGTGTTCAAATCTATTTGCCAGTTTTCTCATTCAAGAGAGGAAAATAGAATTGATTATGAAATACACCTCTATTGGATCTATTGGGGCTGGTATTATCGTGCCACTTGACACAAAGCCCTTTACAAGTACATTCAATGAAAACAATAAAAACAATTAATAGTAATTTCTGTGGTTCAGAATCTTCCAGCCTGATTTCCCCCCAGCTGCAGGCTATGTCAATCAATTCATAGTCTAGCTCTCTAATTCACTAGCAAATCTTGCCCTTGTACTCTCTAGTATGGAATCAGTCCCCACTTCCCAGAGTACTGTAACTTCCACTCCTCACTGTATTAACCTAAAACTAACCTGTCCTTTAAAATTGCCTTAGAGTTCATTTCCTTTCTAAAATTTTGTCTCGATCGTGCCTCCTTACTCTAATGAAAAAAACACAAAGAGATATATGAGTTGGCAATGACTTCGTAGCCTTTTTTAAAAATCTGCATGCATATTAAAGCTAGACAGAAAGCAGACAGTAAGACTGTTGAGGGGACAAGAGCGTCTACACTGGTTTTAAGGCATTAAATACATATTGGCCCAAGCACTTTCCACCTGTGAGCTCAGATTTCGGCCCAGGTTGCCTCAGTGGAAGCAGTTCTCATCTTCTCCACAGGAAGAATATATTTCTTCTTTCGGTGCTCTTAGGTGAGAGGAATCTTTTACCCTCTCAGGAGCTTCCCCACATTACAGCAATATGCATCATGGAATGGCTATTACAGAATCAATCACCATGTTCATTCCTGCTTTCTTTCATTGGATAAACACATTCACTTGATTAAACAGAAAAGTTAGTAACCACACAAAGCTGGTTTTCAGCGGCATGAATGAAAAACTAAACAAACCAAAGAGTGAACAAATAAAAATATATTTTAAGAGATTAGGTAGATGTAGCCAGTGTCTTTAAAACAGCCAAAGTAATCTGCATGTTGCATATTTTCCTAAGTATGCATGTTACTATATATAACCTTACAATTTGGAAAGTAAGTTAGCATTCTTTTTACAAAATGAACAGGATAAGAACAATTGAATGATTTTAATTACTTCACTCAGTAAATGCCTGCTCCATTATTACATTCTCATAATTCTGAATCTTGGTCCAATGTTTTATCCATTTGCTGGTTATTTTGTTTTATTTGAAGAAGTTTATCAAAAAATAATAAAATCCTACCAACAAAGTAGAATTTATTTCTTGGAAATATGATATTAATTTAAGAAAATAAGTTACTCTAAAAAGTCATCTAATGACTAGAGAAAATGTTTCATATCAAAAGTCTTTTTAACCAGTCTTCTTTTGTTCACTTGCCTAAACCTGAACCAATGCCATTACTAAAACATGAAGTTATGCAAGGAATGTGTCAGGTTATATAGCTGTATGATGTAATGTTTTCCAGAACTAAAGGAAAAACCCAGAAATTTCTTTTCAAAGGGGGAATTCAGTTTTACAATAGCTAGAGAAAATTCTTACTTTTCCACAACACTTTAGTGACCACAGCACACAGTTTCATTTCAAAACCAGTATGTTGGAGCATATTGTCTTAACGTTCTTCCTCAAACCAAGATTTTGCATCCAAAGGGCTGCAAAGGGTTGCTTTATTTTTCTATTTGGTTATAAATGCCCCTCTCAGACCTGAAGCTGGTATGGCACATGCCAATGGGAGTAATCTGGGTGTGGGGGCTTCAAAATCTTCAGCTGGACATGAACTTACAAGTATAAACGCACAGCCATAGGGAAGAATGAAATATGTAAAATGTGCAGCTGTATTACCCTCTTCTTTAAGGCCTGGATTCCTTGACTCCTTGTTAGGTGACAGAACCTCTGTGAATCTGAGGAAAGCATGCACTTCCCTGAACACAGACACAGGATTTGCAATGCTGAAGGTTTCCTGACCTGAAGATGATTGGTTAAGAAATCCTCCTGACTATGGATGTACAACTTAATACTTTATCCCTTTTAGTATTTTATTTGTTCTACTTAATACTATTGGTTGAACTCTGTAATTAACACACAATTATTCTTAGGTGTAGAAATTTAACTGAAAAGTGATCTCTGTTAAATATAAGAGTGGGAATAAGAGAGGAAGGAGATGTACAATTTGGGACATGCACAACCTGACTTGCCCCAAATGGTGGAGTTAGAAATGTGCCAGGGGATTCCAATTCAATCCCATCAAGGAGGCATGTACCAATGCCATCTCACTAGTCCAAGTGATCAATTTCAGTTCACAATTGATCACACTGATAGAACTAAGAGTCAAAGGAAGCACATAAACAACACTAGTGTCTGCTAATACTAACTGATAGAATCAAAAAGGGAGAGAACGATCCAACATGGAAAGCGGGATACACAGCAGACTCATAGAATGGCAGATGTCCTAAACAGCACTCTGGCCTCAGAATCAGCCCTTAAGGCATTTTGATCTGGTTGAAGAGTCCATGAGAGTATTTTAGGCATGGAAAGCCAAGACACTCTGGCAAAAAAAAAAAAAAAGACCTAGATGAAAGATCTCTGTGAGCGAGATCCCAATAGAAAGAACGGGGCCATCAAAGAAGGAGGTACCTTTCTCTGAAAAGAAGTGTGAACCTCCACTTTGACTATGACCTTGTCTAAATAAGATCGAAGTCGGCATCTCAGAAGGCTTCCATAGCCTTGGCAACTTATGACAAGATCCTAGAGAGATTACTGATGCCATAAACAAGAGTGCCAATTTGTTAAGTCCACAACAGGAGTCACTGTGCACTTACTCCTCATGTAGGATCTCTGTCCTTAATGTGTTGTTTAGTGTGAATTAATGCTATAACTAGTACTCAAACAGTATTTTACACTTTATGTTCTGTGTGGGTGCAAACTGTTGAAATCTTTACTTAATATATACTAAATCAATCTTCAATATATAAAGATAATTGAAAATGAATCTTGATGTGAATGGAATGGGAGAGGCAGCGGGAATTGGGAGGGTTGTGGGCAGGAGGGAAATTATGGGGGGAAAAGCCATTGTAATCCATAAACTGTACTCTGGAAATTTATATTTGCTAAATAAAAGTTAAAAAAAGATCACTGCAATAATTAACATGGGGAAAAATAAAAAGAAATCCTCCTTTGTAGAAGCAACAGTAATCATTCAATCACCGTCCTTCCTCTGGCGGGAGATTCTGACTCCGGATGCTTTGATTACTGCTAATTCTCTTTCCAAGAGCCAGGTACAAGACAAGGAACAGTGGTGGGCAAGGCTTGCAGTGGCAGATTCCCTTTCTTTATAAAGATCGCACTCTATGGACACTGCAAGGAACACAATCAAAGAACAGAACTACAACTGTAAACAGTTGCATTAGCGACTTTGTTAGCCATTGTTTTATGAAGCTATGAAGGGAGGGGAGAATATTTTTAAAGGAGTAGATATTTTACAATGAGAGAACATAAGGCACTGTCAAAACTCTCTCTCTCTCTCTCTCTCTCTCACACACACACACACACGCACACACACACAATGGGAATATATTCAAGGAGGGATACAGGAGCCAACTTAAAAGAGTCCCCAGTGGCCAAAGCTGGAATTATTGAGTAATAAAATAATGGATTAACATCCAAAATACAAATAAAAATCCATGAGTCTATACGGATATAAATAGAAAATTTAAAAATGAAGGAAAACAGACAAATGTTCCGTGCAAGAATTCCAAATACTTAGGCCAGATCTCCACTCTCAAATTAGCAGACTAGAACTTCCCATTCCTTCATATGGCCTGTGCATAGTGACGTCCTTCCAAACAGTTCAGGATGGAAAGAGGAAAAAGGAGTGACCTTGAGAAAACCTGACCCTTGGTATTTCGGCACGCTATCAAAGCTAACCTCAACAGTGATTTCATTCCCTCACAGTGTGATGAGAATGGCACTTTAACTGTGTGGTCTCCCTTCCCAAAATAATACATACATACCTAATCATGAGGAAAACATCAGCCAAATCCCAACTGCAGGGCATTGTGCAAAATACGTCATGCTCACCAAAACAAGGCAAGTCTGAGAAACTGCTACAGGCAGGAAAAGCTGATGAAGAAATGCATACAAGACAGAAAAAGGACCGAAGGTGAAAACTTAGGAGATGTGAATGTAGCAATTACTTCACTGGTCTCTAATTACATAAAATGCACCTTCCTAATGAAATTGTAATGAAAATAAGATGCAAGGAAATCTGGGAACCCTCTGAACTATCTTGGCAATTTTTCTAAAATTATAAAACTGTTGTAGAATAAAATGCTTATTTGAAAAAAAAAAGAACAGGAAAGAGGCTGAAAGATTCAGTAGGGCCAAGCACACTCTCTTATTACCAAATCCACACCCTTACCTGGAAGCAAATTCTGTATATGGTCATGTAGAACAGGCATCTTACATTGTTTATGAAAAAACTGCCACATGTCTGTCCATAGCAACTTATTAAAAATACAGCATTATGGAAAGCCAAGACTCTGTGACAAAAAAATATCCTACACGGAGGATCTCTGTGAGACCTCAGAGGAAAGAGAGGGTCATCAAAGAAGGAGACACTCTTCTCTGAAGGGAGAAGAGAACATTCACTTTGCTTATGACCATGCCCAAATACCAATGGAGTCTATGGTTACAAAAGGCTTCTATAGCCTTGGCAGCCCATGCCAAGAGCCTCGGATGATCACTGATGTCATAAAATATGAGTTAATTGTTAAAGGAACAACAATAGTCACTGTGCACTTGCTCCCTAGGTAGGACCTCTATAGACTGCAAATTCTCTCCCCAAATTGTACTCTCTATGTTGTGTGTGGGCATGGGTGCAAATTGTTGAAGTCTATGATTAGCATAAAATTGGTCCTCTGTATATAAAGTCATACTAAAAATGAACCATAATGAAGAAGGAGATGGGAGAGGGAATGTGAGGTGTGATGGGAGCTGTGTGGGGGAGTATGAGGGAAAGAACCACTATACTCCTAAAGTTGTATCTATATAGAAATGCATTTATTAAATAAAATTTTAAAAAATAAAAAATAAAAATTTTAAAAGTACAGCATTATAGTTCCATATACATAAAAAATAGATGGCTAATAATTAGAGATAAAAGAAATATTTATAGGGGCCGGCGCTGTGGCTCACAGTTAATCCTCTGCCTGCAGCACCGGCATCCCATATGGGCACCAGGTTCTAGCCCGGTTGCTCCTCTTCCAGTCCAGCTCTCTGCTGTGGCCCGGGAAGGCAGTGGAAGATGGCCCAAGTGCTTGGGCTCCTGCACCTGCATGGGAGACCAGGAAGAAGCACCTGGCTCCTGGCTTCAGATCAGCACAGCACCATCCATAGCGGCCATTGCAGGGTGAACCAACTGAAGGGAGACCTCTCTCTCTCTCTCTCTCTCTCTCACTGTCTAACACTATCTGTCAAATAAAAAAAATAAAAATTTCTAAAAATTTTAAAAAATTTAAAAATAAATATTCATATATTTAGATAATAAATTAGGAACTATTTATGTATACAGATGATTAGGAGTTGATATAGACTGATTTGATTTGTTTTGTATTTCACTACCTATCCCATACTGTATCAATGTTCTTGACAGCTTCTCTATATGGTTTCCATTCTGTTTTCACAAATTAAATTGTGAACAGAAGGTTTATGAATACAGTGAGTGATACCTTTTGTATGATGAGTTTAGTTTACTCTAAAAGTCTTCACAAAGAATGTGTTTATGGATCGATGTGTGTGTGGTACAGAGTCTGTCCTAGTAACATGGGCCAAGAATCATAATTAAGAACAGTATTCCACCACATTCATTTTATTTATACCTTCAATTGGGCTTAAGGAACTGTGTGGCCTCTGGAAACATTTTCAAATCTTGTTTATCTCCAATTATACAATGATATCATCTACAGCTGAAAGAAAAATATTTTTCATAAAATAAACATTTATTTGGCAATACACTGGATTTTGAATACCAGAAATTTCCAAATCTCATTGAAAGCTATCTGTTGGTCACTTTTAACTTCATATCAAATGTGAGATTATTCATAGTAGAAATAGCATGATAAAAGTAGCTGCTATTTATATGATGTGTATCTCAAACAGCATAAAGCATTATACATTCTCACTTCTAACTGGCTGAGTAATTAGATACAGATCATGGAGTAAGAAATTAAAGTTCAATCCAAACAGCGTATTTACTGTGCAATTATTTTCAATCCTGTGTGCACGAAAAAAATCCATATTACATTGCTAACTCCATCACCCACTGCAATGGTATTTAACTGTTTTCCATTATCTTACCTAATATACATACAAAATATTTCCCTTGAGGCTCAGCAGAAGGTTTGTATCAGAAAACGCTCATACACACAAACTAAATTTGAGTAAAGTGTGGGTATAACTGGAAAATACTTCTGTAGGAATCAAGAGATTGTGTCCTAGCGCCAGAGTGACTACAATTCTCCCACATGACATTGGGCAAATCACTGACTCTCAGTTTCAGTTTCAGTATACCACCCTTAAGTCAAAGGTTGAAATTAGGTGAACTTATTAGATCCTCTGATTACACCTGCAGTGATCTACCACTGTGGTAGATCTGCCACTGAGATCACCCTAGAAACGAGGTTGCTCCTGGGAATTTTATCCCCTCCAGGTTCAGAGATGAGTCTTCCAGAACAGCTGAGCTTTCTCGTCCTATGGGCAGTCACTATTCAACACCTCCAATACAACAAGTAAGCAACAGTAGTGGGACAGGTCTCTACTAACCGAGACAACTCTGAGGAGCCTCCCCAGCTCCAGAGCTCCTTCGAGAACGTACTGATGACAGCTGTGATGGCTTTGCTCCTGCGTTGTACCATGCCTTCCTCCACTTTAACAGGTATTGTCCCCTTTTTCCCCACATCCTCTCCAGCATCCGTTGTTGGTAGATTTCTGAATGTGAGCCATTCTCACCCGGGTGAGGTGAAACCTCATTGTGGTTTTGATTTGCATTTCTCTGATTGCTAGTGATCTTGAACATTTTTTCATGTGTCTGTTGGCCATTTGGATTTCCTCTTTTGAAAAATGTCTCTTGAGGTCCTTGGCCCATCTCTTAAGTGGGTTGTTTGTTCTGTTGTTGTGGATTTTCTTGATTTCTTTGTAGATTCTGGTTATCAACCCTTTATTTGTAGTATAGTTGCAAATATTTTCTCCCATTTTGTCGGTTGCCTCTTCACTTTCCTGACTGTTTCTTTTGAAGTACAGAAACTTTTCAATTTGATGCAATCCCAAATGTTAATTTTGGTTTTGACTGCCTGTGCTTCTGGGGTCTTTTCCAAGAAGTCTTTGCCTGTGCCTATATCTTGCAGGGTTTCTCCAATGCTCTCTAATAATTTGATGGTTTCGGGTCGTAGATTTAAGTCTTTAATCCACGTTGAGTGAATTTTTGTGTAAGGTGAAAGGTAGGGGTCTTGCTTCAGGCTTCTGCACGTGGAAATCCAATTTTCCTAGCACCATTTATTGAATAGACTGTCCTTATTCCAGGGATTAGTTTTGGATCTTTGATCAAATATAAGTTGGCTGTAGATGTTTGGATTGATTTCTGGTGTTTCTATTCTGTTCCATTGGTCTATCCATCTGTTTCTGTACCAGTACCATGCTGTTTTGATAACAATTGCCCTGTAGTACGTCCTGAAATCTGGTATTGTGATGCCTCCGGCTTTGTTTTTGTTGTACAAGATTGCTTTGGCTATTTGAGGTCTTCTGTGTCTCCATATGAATTTCAGCATCATTTTTTCCAGATCTGAGAAGAATGTCTTTGGTATCTTGATTGGTATTGCATTGAATGTATAAATTGCTTTTGGGAGAATAGACATTTTGATGATATTGCTTCTTCCAGTCCATGAGCATGGAAGATTTCTCCATTTTTTGGTATCCTCTTCTATTTCTTTCTCTAAGGTTTTGTAGTTTTCATCATAGAGATCCCCAAAAGGAATCTCTAGCTATATGGGAATCTTCATTTCAGAGTCTGTCTCTAAGGGAATTCAACCTATAATTTCCACTAAATATAAAAGTCCCCACGAAGTTTATAAATAATATTTTTAAAAATAAAAAAAAAAGTTTAACCAATTATTCAACCTCAAATATGCTTTTTTTAACTTTAGCCATTCCTTATGTCATTTAACAATTTTTGAGTCTTAACTATATTTCATGCACATTGTCATCTACTGGTTATGTTAAAAGTCAAACACCCTTGTCCCTCATGATGGAAAAAACGACCTGTAAAACTGTGGGTTCAGAAGAATTTGTCTAGTGGTTCTCATCCTTGGCTACACACTGTATTCAGCTGAGGAGCTCCACAAATCCTGATGCCTAGTCCCACATGTACCTCCAAATTTAACTAGTTTAGGGTGTGGTTCAGACTTCAGTTTTTTTTTTTTTTTAAAGCTCCTCAGATTATTTTTATCATCAGAAAATTCATTTTTGGAAAAAAAAAAGATTTCACAGAACCAAAAAGAAATTAGATTAAAGTGTGAGCAACTCCAACATCTAATGAGCATATAGGGAAAGATAAGTTAACAACTCAGACAAAAGATAAAATGCTCAAGAGTGATATGGAGGGGCTGGCACTGTGGCATAGCAGGTAAAGCCGCCTGCCACCTGCAGTGCTGGCTTCCCATATGGATGTGGGTTCAAACCCCTGGCTGCTCCACTTCTGATCCAGCTCTCTGCTATGGCCTGGGAAAGCAGTGGAAGATGGCCCAAGTCTTTGGGCCCCTGCACCCACATGGAAGACCTGGAAGAAGCTCCTGGCTCCTGGCTTCAGATCAGCACAGCTCCGGCCGTTGCGGCCAATTGGGAAGTGAAACAGAGGATGGAAGACTTTCTCTCTCTCTCTCTCTCTCTCTCTCTGCCTCCCCTTCTCTCTGTGTAATTCTGACTTTCAAATAAAAAAATAAAAAACTTAAAGAGTTATATGGGGTCACTAGACAGGCAGATGAGGCAGGAACAGATACACTGAAATCACAATTTCTGCCACCCTGCACTGCAACCCCTCCTAGCTGTTGATCTAGTAGTCTTCTCATCATGCCCCTACATCTCATTCAGGACCAGGAAGGAGGAGACACCATGATGACCACTAAATCCCACACAGAGAACCATGAAACATAGAAACCTTTACTGCCCATGCTAACCTCCAGTTTTTGTATATTCAATGAGGGCACCACCCCTATCTCTAAAAAAGACTGATGACATGGGAAGGGTCCTCCTTCTTTTGTGCATGGCTTTTGGATCATATTTATAGATCCTCTTCTTTCTCCCAGCCCCTTACAAGCAATTATCTGCTCTGTGAATAATGGGTATGGAGTGGCCCACACTCATGCAAGAATCCATATTCACTCTCTCTCTATCATATAAATCCTGCACTTGTGTGCTGCAGTTATGTCTCTGCTTTGAATTCTTATCTCTGTGGAGGCAAGAACATGGAAGGTAGATGAATACCCATAAGAAAGAGCAAGAAAAAAATCCAGAAATATATGGCTCAAGAAAAGTCAAGGAGAAGGAATGTTTCATATACTTAAAAGGGCCCAATGATGCTGAAAAATTGAGGTGGGGACTGAAAACTTTCCAGGAGATTTAACCAAGGAGAAAGTTGTTTTTCAGCTGAGAAAGAAGCAGAAGTGTGAGTGGCGGGGATAGAAGAGTGAATAGTAGTTGAGAAAATGCAATAAAGGAGGAAACCTGAATCTAGTGAAAGGCTCGGCTGTGAGAGAAGGCAACAAGATGGTGAAACAGCAAGCCCTGGACTCCCCTCTACCAACCACAGAAGTTCAGCAGCAACACATGGATCTCCTTAGGAAGAAACACTACAGCAAAGTGGGAGTCTCCTGCACTTCACGCGAGTGTGAAGTTAGCCACATCACAACCAGCAGGAAAAGGAGACACTACATTTCTATAAACCTCAGCCCAGCCCAGCACAATATGACCAGGAAGGAACACCTAGCGCATAGCTTTCCCTTGAAGGAGAATGGCGGTGGACCATACATCTTGCTCCTTCACACTAGTCTAAATGGCTGTCTTTTCCCTTGGTGACCCCTGTGTCCATATGACATCTGTCTGTGTCGTATCCTGTCTGCTTTCTGAGACAGGTGAGTGACAAGTCAGTTCCTCAGGCAGCTCTGGGGGAAGCTGGAAGCTACATCTGTGGTCCAACTCCTTCTCTCTTCAGGAAGAAGCTGGACACTGGTGTTTTACACGAGTTCACTCTGTGTTGATCTGGGAGAAGACTGGTGGTGATTTTCACACATTAGCCAAACCCCCCACTTTGTTCTCTGTAGCCTTCAGGGGTCTGGGGCATATTAGCTCCTGTCAGTGTCCCAAGACAAAAGGCAGGCCCTTGAGTAGCACTAGGGAAAAAAAAAAAAAAAACTGAGGTACTAGTCAGGTTTATCATAGGAACTGAAATATGTGAGAGGAGCTTCTTGGAGAGGAGCAGCATTAGTTTGGCTTATACTTTGGAGGTTCTCAGTTCAAGAACAGGGAGCTCCGTTTAGTCTTTCTCCTAGGAGGCTGGGAATGGTGCAGCACGTGCAAAGCAACAAACACATGGTGAGACAGGAATCAGAGAGAAGCCAGGCCAAGCTTGGCTTAAATAACCCACCGTCTTCAGAGAAACACCTTCCACATTAAACCCCCAGATACGTAAAGTTAGATAAAGTCTCCAGCTTACACTATTAAGCATTAGCCTTAGTCCAGTAAGTCATAACAGAAGACCATCTGCCCGAGTTTGGAAAGCCAAGTCCTGTACAATCCATAATAAGCAGGAGATTAGACAGGTGGCCCCACTCTTTCCTTCACGAAGAAGATGGGGAGCAGGGTTGTTACCTCTTGCTAGCTATGCACTAGGCTGGGGAGAGAAGCCGTGCAGATACCTGAATGCAAGTTCACACTGGGGTATTTTCCTCTACAGCCCTCCAGGGAGTGCATGCTGGGACATATTGGCTTTTCAAGATGAAACATAGAAGCCAGTCCCTCAGGTGGTACCTGGAGAAGCTTAGCCTAACAAACTGGCAATGGTAACTCCTTCCCTATCAATAACCACACTAAATCTAAGTGGATTAAATTCCCCATCAAAAAACAGAGTGGATGAATGGATTTAAAGAAAAAAAAATCCAATTCTACACATTGTACAAAAGACCTCTTTGAGGCCGGTGCTGTGGCATAGCCAGTAAAGCCGCCGCCTGCAGTACCAGCATCCTATATGGGTGCCAGTTGGAGTCCCAGCAGCTCTGCTTCCAATCCAGCTCTCTCTTATGACCTGGGAAAGCAGCAGATGATGGCCCAGGTCCTTGGGCCCTTGCACCCACATGGGACACCTGGAGGAAGCTCCTGGCTCCTGGCTTTGGGTCGGTGCAGCTCTGGCTGCTGTGGCCAATTGGGAAGTGAACCAGTGGATGGAAGACCTCTCTCTCTCTCTTTCTCTACCTCTCCTTCTCTCTCTGTGTAACTCTGACTTTCAAAGAAATAAATTAATCTTTTTAAAAAAGGCCTACTTAAGAATTAATAGCCTAAAAATATGAAAAGAAGAGAGATCCTATGCAAGTAAAAACCAAAGTAGAGCAGAGATAGCAATACTTATGTTAGACAAAATAGACTTCATCTTAAAAATTGTCACAAGTTGTAAAAATTGTCAACAATAAAAATGCCTATTCAGCATTAAGGTATAAAAATTATAAATATATATGCATCCTACATAGGAACACATTAAATATATCAAGCAAACAATGACAAAAGTGAAGGGAGTAATAGCAATAAAATAATAGTGGGAGACTGAATGCCCCACTTTCAATATAGAGCAACCAGACAGAAAATCAACAACAAAATACAGTGGACATGAAAAACACTGCAGATCAAACGTACATAACAGACAACAAAAAAATCATTCAACCCCAGCTGAATCTAACCCCGGCCTCTTCTCAAATATATATGAAAAATTCTACATGAAAGAGCACATGTCAGGTCCTAAAAAATGTCCTAACAACTTTAAGCAGATTGAAACCATAAAGAATATCTTTTTCTAACCACAATGGAATGAAACTAGAAATCAATAGCAAAAGGAAAACTGGAACATTCACAAATATGTGAAAAGTAAACAACAAACTCTAGAACAACCAATGGGTCAAAAAAAAAAATCTAAATGAAAATTAGAAAATATTTTGAGACAAACAAAAGCAAAAATATCAAAACAGGGGATGTAACAAAAATACTAAGAAGAAAGTTTATGGTGTTAAATAACTTTAAAAAATAATTCAAATAAACAGCCTAATTTTGCACTGCAAACAACCCAAAAAAGAATAAATCCAAAGTTAAGAGAAAATAGAAAATAATGCAGTCTACAACAGTAATAAATGAAATAATGCATAGAAAAAAACCAATCCTTCTCAAAATATTCCAAAAGATTGAAAAGGAGGGAAAACTTCCGAAGTCTTTATAGGCCAGCATTATTATCTTGTCAAAGTTAAACAAAGAAAGCTTTATTTCGGAATATGGAATAGGACTGCAATCTGTGACACGCATGCCCAGACCAGGATGGCCTCTGGAAAGCCTGAGGCTTTTATTAAGACAGAGAAATCTACAGTTCTTTGAGGGAGCCAGCAAGCTGTGATAAACCATCAGCAGCAATTACAATGAAAAATTAGTCTACAGGTGATGGTTGGCAACTTCATCTGTATTTGCTAAGAAGTAAAAATATAATCTCAAAGACAAAATAGACGGTTTCGCTGGTTTGGTCAGCAGGGCAGTTACTGGAAGAATCATCTGTGACCTGCGCATTTCCTCTCTGAAATCTCTTGGCTCTGTTATAGATAAATATGGCAAGAATGTCTGTATTTGTGTACTCGATTTCCACACTCTATTACCAAGGCCAAACAGACACCACAGAAAACAAAACACAATAAACCAGTATCTCTGATGAACACTGATGCAAAAGTCCTCAAAAGAACATAAAACTCAATAGCACATTAAAAGAACCATACACCAAGATGAAGTGGCACTTATGCCTGGGATGCAAGGACTGTTAACATACAGAAATCAAGTATAGTTAAATATCAACCACATCAACACAAAAAAAGCATAAAAATCACATGACTGTATCACTTGATATAAAAAGCATTTGATAGAATTTCCCATCTTTTGGAGCCAGCACTGTGGGGCAACGGGTTAATGCCCTGGCCTGAAGCACCAGCATCCCATATGGGAGCCGGTTCAAGATCCAGCTGCTCCACTTCTGATCCAGCTCTCTGATACGGTCTGGAAAAGCAGTGGAAGATGGTCCAAGTCCTTGGGCCCCTTCACCCGCGTGGGAGATCCGGAAGAAGCTCCTGGCTCCTGGCTTCAGATTGGTACAGATCCAGCCATTATGGCCAATTGGGGAGTGAATCATCAGATGGAAGACCTCTCGCTCTCTCTCTCTCTCTCTCTCTCTGCCTTTCCTCTTTCTGTGTAACTCTGACTTTCAAATAAATAAATAAAAATTTCCCATCTTTTCATGACAAAAAATTCTCAACAAACCAGGAATAGGGAGAAATTACCTCAACAAAATAAAGACCATTTATGAAAATTCCATAACAAATATCATATTCCAGATCAAAAACTGAAAGCTTTTAAACTCAAGAACACAGCAAGGATTCCTTCTTTCATCACTTCTAACCGCAGAATACAGGAAACCACAGTAAAGCAAACAAAAGAAAACGAAAGGTATCCAATATGGAAAGAAAGAAGTAAAACTGTGTTTGCATGAGGCACACATAAATTATTAAAACAGATAAATTCAATAAAATTTCAAGTTATAATATCAACATACAAGCAATTCTTTATACTAACCATAAACTATCTGAAAATGAAATTAGTAAAGCAATCCCATTTATAATAGCATCAACAGAATATTCAGAAATAACTTTAACTAAGATAATGAAAAACTATCAGCTATAAATAAAATAAAGACAAAAGCAAAGGGAAAGTTAACTAGTGCCCATATTGTTGAAATACTATTAAAATATCCACACTAGCCAAAGGAACTTACAGGTTTAATGCAATCAAAATGCCAATGGAATTCAACACAGAAACAGAAAAGGCAATTCTAGAATTTATATGGAACCAAAAAGGATCACAGTCAAGAGAATATTGAGAAAACAAAATTGAAGAGATCACAATGCCAAATTTCAAAAGGTATTACAAACTTAAGTAATTAAATAGTATAATACTGGTATAAACACAGTTTGTAAACCAATGGAACAGAATTCAGAACTCAAAAATAAACCCAGCATATATGGTCAAATGATCTTCAACAATGGTGCCCAAAATATACACTGGGGAAGGATAATCTATTTATCCAATGGTTCTGGGAAAACTGGGTATCTGCAAGGAAATAAATGAAACTAGTCCTTTATCTGCTACCATATATAAAAAAAATCAAAATGTACTAAAAACTTAAAGACATGAAACTGAAAAAGTCTTAGGAGAAAACAAAGGAGAAAAACTCATGACATTAGCTCTATAAATGATTTCATGGATATGACATCAAAAGCACAGGCAACAAAAGTCAAAATATACAACTTGGATACATTATACTAAGAAAGTTCTACACAGCAAAGGAAATCATCAATAAAGTACAAAATCAACCTATGTAATAAAGAAAATATCTGCAAACCATAGATGTGATAGGGGCTAATTTCCAAAAATATATAAAGAATTCTTACAACTCAATAGCAAAATAACTAATAACCTGATTAATGGCTAAGACTTGAACATTTTTCTAAAAAAAGATATACAAATGGCCAAGGTATCTGTGAGAAGATGCTCATTGTCAGAAATTTGGAAAATTCTGGGCAACATCACCATGAGATATCACCTCACAGCTAGCTATTAGGATAGCTGTTGAAAAACAAAACATTTTTGGGGCCAGTGCTGTGGCATAGCAGGTAAAGCTGCTGTCTGCAGTGCAGGCATCCCATATGGGCACCTGTTGGAGACCCAGCCAGCTGCTCCACTTCTGATCCAGCTCTCTGCTATGGCCTGGGAAAGCAGTAGAAGATGGCTCAAGTCCTTGGGCCCTCGCACCCTGGATTCGGATCAGCGCAGCTCCAGCCATTGCGGCCAATTGAGGAGTGAACCTGCAGATGGAAGACCTCTCTCTCTCTCTGCCTCTCCTTCTCCCTCTGTGTAACTCTGACATTCAAATAAATAAATAAATCTTAAAAAAAAAACAAACCAATAAAAAAATCTTAAAAAAATGTTTTAAGTCAAATGTATCCAAGACTGTGGAATATTAAAAACCCTTCTACACTACTGGCATAAAAGTGAGACAGTGCTGCCCTTATGTAAAATAATGTGGTACTGGCCTCCTCCAAAATTACAATTAGACCTATGGTATCACTGGCATTGCCACTTCTGGGTATTTATCCCAAAGAATGTAAGACAATCCTGAGAAGATAGCAGCACCCCCCACATCTTTGCAGCACAATTCACAGTAGCTGAGAAGTGGCAACAATTAATGCCCACTGACACCAAAATGTATATAGAAAATATACAGACATTAAAAGAGAAGGAAATCCTGCACTAAACAAAATGGGTGAGCCTGGGAAAGTCTCTGCTATGTGCAACAAGCCAGTCACAGAAGGACAAATAGTGTGTGATTCCAATTCGGAAACTTCTAAAATAACTGAAATCTTAGAAGCAGAGAGAATTATGGATGTCAGCAGCTTGGGGAAGAGGAAATGGGGAATTTCTGCTGAACAGGTATAAAATTTCAATTATGCAAGAAGAGTGATCTAGAAATCTGTATAACGCACAGAAAAATCTGATCAAAATCTCATATTGTGTTCTTTGCATAATAAAATATTTTTTAAAATAATCTCGAGACAACTCTTTTCAAACAATCCAAATGGTATGTATATATACAACATGAGGACTTCTTTTACAGAAAGTTTTTATTTAATAAATATAAATTTCATAAGTACAATTTTTGGATAATAGCACTTTTTCCCCCCATACCTGCCCTCCCACCCCTAACCCATCCCACCTCCTACTCCCTCTCCCATCCCTAAGACACTGTGGCAACAAACAAGGAGTTTTTAACTTAGCCATTGGTTAAGCTAGTACAGAAAAAAAAGTCAAAATTTAATATGCTTTCTTTTTATACAAGACCAATTGGCTTATTAGTTGGATTATTTGCTCAGATATTATTCAAAAACAAAAATTAAATTCTTGAATTTCTTCTAAGGAGATTGTAGAAAATGAATAGGTAAAAGGTAAACACCACCAGAATGAAAAATCATTGAAGTTCCTAAATTTTCAATTCCTAAATACTTCAATTTTGAAAATTAATTAAGTAAATCTACTTTCTACTCTCCTAACAAAGAGAGAAGAAAGGCTTGCCTATCTGGAATGTGGAAAAGATCAGAGTGACAAGTACAGATGAGTGCCCAATAAAGAAATGTGTTAGTATTTTTCATTTCATTAGTCTACACGGGAAAAACTAAGTATTTAACAAAATATCCAGTTGAGGAAAAGCTTGAAAAATTAATCCCAATCTCAGATTTCCACACTGAAGAGGAGACAATGAGACCTAAACCTTATTGAACGTGATCTTAGAGGCTGGTGCCTTGGCTCAAGAGGCTAATCCTCCACCTGCAGTGCCGGCACCCTGGGTTCTAGTCCCGGTTGGGGCCCCGTATTCTGTCCGGGTTACTCCTCTTCCAGTCCAGCTCTCTGCTGTGGCCCGGGTGTGCAGTGGAGGAAGGCCCAGGTGCTTGGGCCCTGCACCTGCATGAGAGACCAGGAGAAGCACCTGGCTCCTGGCTTCGGATTGGCGCAGTGCACCGGCCACTACACGCTGGCCATGGCGGCGACCACTTGATGGGTGAACCAAGGGTAAAAGGAAGACCTTTCTCTCTCTCTCTCTTACTGTCTAACTCTGCCTGTCAAAAAAAAAAAAAAAAAAAAAAAAGAAGAAAAGAGAAGTGATCTTAGATGTGAAGAAGGAAAACTAATTTTAAAGAGAGGAATGAGCAGACAGAAATGGCAGTAATTTACAATCCGCATTGTGTGCATGTTGTTTTTTTTTTTAATTTAAAAATGTACTTATTTTCATTTTAGTTGACAAAGAGAGGGGGAGAGAGAAATCTTCCATCCACTTCTTCACTCTCCCAATGCCAACAAATGCCAAGACTGATCAGGACAAAACCAGGAGCTGGGAACTCAGCGCAGGTCTCACTTGCGGGTGGCAGGGACCCATGTATTTGATCTATCCACTGTTGCCTGCAAAGGTACATAGTAGCAGGAAGCTGAATCAGAAGTGTAGGAGCTGAGACTTGAACCAAGGCACTGCCAAATAGGATGTGACCTTTCCAATCAGGCCACATGGCTACCCTAGTGCCTATCAGAGGAAAATTGAGTCAGTCAGATACGGTTTCTCCTTAAAAGTTTCAAGCTAACAATAAAGAACAATTCTCTTGCGTATCTGCCAAAAAGCAAGAGTTCCTATAAGAGTACCTAAAAGATTCAAAAATGAATATACTGCATTGTATACTTAAAAATTGTAGAATATTAAAGGTATCCAAAAGTATATTAATGTGAACACTTCTGAAATGTGTTTTAAAAATATGATGTACAGATAGTACTCAGTATGATATATGGTATTCAGTACTGTTACCAAATGATTAATAAACATGATTCATATTATCTAGTACCTGTAACTTTCTGTACTTTGTTAACATTGCTTTTGGCAGAGGAATGTTCCTTAAATAAATATTTTCAAGCACTGACACTATCTGGCCCTCAAAGTATTCATACTTAAATCGACTACACATTCTGAACACTGCCACATGTTAGACTCACCCAGTCATTCAACAAATATTTAGTGAGTACCTGCCATAGCCAGACATTTGCCTAGGCCTTGGAAAAATATCAGTAAATATAACAAACAGAAACATATGCCTTCCCGGATCCCACTTCCTGGTTCAGAACAGTAACTGGCCACAGGGCAAGAATCCTAGAGCCCTAAGTTCTCATTCCTCAAAGTGTAGTGTTATAGTTTGTATTCGGCATGTTTCAATAAACCAGCATCCCAGGCCCCAGCCACCTTTATGAAAAGGTGGTTGTTTTAATGTCACAGTAAACGTCTTCATCCCCAATTGGTTTATGTTTGCTTTGCCTTCTTAAAATATGTGCTATATTCTTATTTGCTTTTCAGTTTAAAGCTTGAATACAAATTGAAAATAAAATTGAATCCATACTATGTCGGTGAAAATATCAGCATTTTTTGTCTCTGTGTGAAAGGTCATTCTAAAATTTATATGGAAATACAAAGAACTTGGGATGTCTAATCTAACACTGAAGAAGAACAAAGCAGACAAATCCTACTAGGAACTTGGAACCTAATGAGAACGTGTGCTGCTGGCACAAGAGTAAGCAGTGATAGACCAATTGCACAGCAAAGAGGAAGAAGTAACTGATTTACAGTAAAGGAACAACTGCAACTTAGTAGGGTAAAGACAGATTTTTCAATAATTGTGCTGTATGTATGCATGTTTAAAGTGAGAACTGACACTACCCCACATCACACACACAAGCTGAAATGAATTATAGATCTAAATGTGAAATATAAAGCTTCCAGAAAATAAAACAAAATAGACTTATCTTCATGACCTTGGAGTAGGAAAGATTTCATAAACAAAATATAAAAGTGTTAGCCATAAGAAAATTAAAAAATCAAGCTTTCTTAAAAGTTCACCAAAAATACTATTAAGAAGTTCAGCTGCAAACCAAAAATGGAGATATTTAGTGCATATATTTGATAAAGAATCTGATCCAGAATGTATAAAGAACTGCTACATATAAATAAGAAAATAAACAAATCTTATCCAAATTAGGCAAACTTTTCAAGTCATTTTGTAAAAGAGTACAGCTAAAAGTGCAATTATGTATATGAAAAGGTTCTCAACAACATTAATCATTAAGGGATAGCAAATTAAAACTACAATGTGACATGGTTATACCCCCAGCAAATGGCTAAAATTACGATTGCCAACTACATTAAATTTTTCAGGCAGAGAGAGGGAGAGACAGAGAGAGAGGTCTTCCATCCACTGGTTCCCTCCCCAATTGGCCACAATGGCAGGCACTGGACTGATCTGAAGCCAGGATCCAGGAGTTTCTTCCTGGTCTCCCAAGTGGGTACAGGGGCCCAAGCACCTGGGCCATCTTCTGCTGCTTTCCCAGGCATAGCAGAGAGCTGGATCAGAAGTGGAGCAGCCGGGACATGAACCAGTGCCCATATGGGATGCTGATGCTGCAGGCAGAGGCTTAGCCTACTAGCCACAGCACCGGCCCCTATATCAAGATTTGATGAGGATGTGCAGCAGTTCAGACTTTCCTACAATGGGAGTATGATTGGGAAGCTGTCCACTATCTTATAATATACCCTATTATTTTCATATTCTAGTTTTGTGTATATGCCCAACATACAACAATGCTCATGTACACCAAAATACATGCATAAAAATGTTTGTAACGTCTTTCATCAAAATGGCCCCCACTGAAAAGATGAGGAATATTAATCTACAGTAATAACAGGAATTTTGACGCTCACCTGAATTCCTGGACCACCAGAACACTTAATACCCCCATTCTTTAGTGTTATGTGAAATACTTACTTCCAGGGACCACCGTTCCTCAAGTGACCTAGGCTCGACCCATCACCGATCCCCTTGTTTACCCCTAGTCAGACCACTTACAGCCCCCTAAATTCCCCTTCTTTGTTTCATGAATGGGTAGCTGTGCTGTCTGTCCCCACTGACTAATCTGAACTAAATGCTCACTAACTTAAGTTGACCAAGCCTTAGTGAAGTCTCTCTCCCTGCCCCAGATGCTTCTCAATTATTTTTTGCCCCTGAGGACAAGCAAGCATTGGAAGATGGAACAAGAACAAACTCCCCTTAACAGATACTCCCAAGAATCAGCTTAAGCAATAACAACTCATCCAGTCATGCCAGCTGCTCAGCCCACTCCCAGCTCCTGGTTCCTTCTTGCTACATGAATTCCTAGGAAAATGAACTCTTTCTGCCTAACCTTGGAGTGCTTTATAAATCTTATAGCTGAAGCATTCTCTCAACTCTAAGTCTTTCACAATAAAATCTCTTAACCTAAAATTGGATTTGTTTGTCCGTTTGATAGTAAAATGGATAAACTTATGGTTATATATTCAGTAACAATTAATGCTACACAAGAATAAAAAGAAAGGAACTACTGCTATACCAACAAGGTAGATGAAATCTCACAAACATATATACAAAAGAAGCCAGATACAAAAGAGTATAGATTGCTATCATTTCATTTATATTAAGGCCACGAAGAGTCAAAACCAATCTAAGTTTAAAAAAAAAAAAATCAGAACGGCTGATTTGGAAGGAAGTATTTACTGGGATATGATATGCAAGAAATATCTGGAGTACTAAAAATGGTCTTTATCTTTACCTGAGTGGTGGATTCATGAGCCATATGGAAAATAGTCATTGAACTATACCAGTTAAGATTTGTTTACTTAGCTCAACACTGTTTTGTTTTGTTTTGTTTTAAGACTGACTTATCTATTTGAAAGGCAGAGTTACAGAGAGGCAGAAGCAGAGAGGTGGGGCTTCCATGTGCTGGTTCTCTCCCCAAATGGCCACTACAGCCAGAGCTGGGCCAATCCAAAGCCAGGAGCCAGGAGATTCTTACAGGTTTCCCACACAGGTGAGGGGGCCAAGCACTTGGGCTATCTTCCACTGCTTTCCCAGGCCATCACAGAGAGCTGGATCAAAAGTAGAGCAGCTGGGTCTGAAACTGATGCTCATATGGGATGCTGGCACCGCAGGCGCCGGCTTTACCCGCTATGCCACAATGCCAGCCCCAAGTGCAACACTATTTATAGCTCAATGTTTTAAAAAGTTTAAAAAAAAATGGCGTGGAAAATGTTGGTGCCATGGTACATAACTAGCAATATATAGTAACTGTCATTTGCAAGCACATATTTGTCTTTGTTTTTAATTGATATTATTGATAAAATTTTTAAAATTTGTATTAATATAGAGAATAGATTTCATGTTTTTCATAGACACAATTCTGATAACCATACTTCCTTCATCCCTCTTTCCCTTCTTCAATACCACCTCCTTCCTTTTTTTAATTTTTGTAAAAAGCATAATTTCAATTTACCAAATGCTTAATATAGCACTAACCACAATATCCAACAAATAAAAAGTAGAAACACAACAGTTCCACAGGAGTATAAACAAAGGATAAAAGCAATAACCAAATTATAATATCCATTTCATTCTTAAACATTTATGTATTCTATACTAACTACCACATCTCAGAGAAAACATAGGATATTTGTCTTTTGGGGACTGGTTTATTTCACTAAGCATAATCGTTTCCAGTTGCATCCATTTTGTTGTGAAAGACAGGATTTCATTGTTTTTGTGGCTAAAAAGTATTCTGTAGTATATAGATACCATATTTTAACAAGTCATCAGTTGGTGGACATCTGGGTTGATTCCATATCTTAGCTTTTGAAAGCTGCAATAAACATGTGGGTACAAACAACTCTTTTATATACTGATTTCATGTCTTTTGGGTAAATTACCAACAGTGGGACGGCTGGGTCATATGATAGATCTATTTTCAGATTTCTGAGGAATCCTCATACTGTCTTCCATAATGGCTATACTAGTTTACGTTCTCACCAACAATGTATTAGGGTATCTTTTTCTCCACATCCGCACTAGCATTTATTGCTTTTTGATTTTCCAGTGATAGCCATTTAGCTGGGGTTATGTGAAATCTCATTGTAGCTTTAGTTTGCATTTCCCTGGTGGTTAGTGACCTTGAGCAATTTTTTCATACATCTATCAGCTATTAATATTTTTCAACCTTCAAAAATGCCCATTATGTCTTTTGCCCATTTCTTGAATGGATTTGTTTGTTTTGTTGTTGTTGACTTTACTGAGCTCTTTATAGATCCTGAATATTAATCCTTTAACAGGTGCATAGTTTGCAAATACTTTCTCCCATTCTGTTGGTTGCCACTTTGCTGAGTGTTTCCTTTGCTGTGTAAAAGCTTCTTAGTTTGATGTAATCCCATTCATCTATTTTTGCTTTGGTTGCTTGTGTTTCTGGGGTCTTTTCCAAGTCTTTGCCTACACCAATGTCTTGCAGAGTTTCCCCAATGTTCTCCTCTAGTAAAATTGATTGTATCAGATCACAGATTTAGACTCTTGATCCACTGTGAGTTGATTTTTGCATAAGGTGTAAAGTAGCAGTCTTGTTTCATACATCTAAATGCATACATCCAATTTTTCTAATACCACTGGTTGTAGAGGTTGTCTTTTCTCTAGGGATTGATTTTAGCTCATATGTCAAAGATTAGTTGGTTGCAGATGTGTGGATTATTTTCTTCTGAGGTTTCCATTCTATTCTGTTGTTCTAAATGTCTATTTTTGTGCCAGTACCAGGCTGTTTTGATTATAACTTCCTTGTAGTACATCTTGAAATCTGATACTATGATGCCTCTAGCTTTGTTTTTGTTGTTTAAAATTTCCTTGGCTACTCAGGGTCTCCTGTACTTCCATATGAATTTTAGCATCACTTTTTCTAGATCAGAGAAAAACATCATTGATATTTTAATTGGGATTGCAATGAATCTGTAAATTATTTTAGATAGTATAAACATTTTCATTATATTAATTCTTCCAATTCAAGAACACGGAAGATTTTTGCTATTTTTTGTATCTTCTACTTTCTTCTTTAACGTTTTGTAATTTTCATCATAGAGATTTTTCACTTCTTTGGTTAAATTTATTCCAGGTGTTTAAAAACTTTTGTAGCTATTGTGGATGGTACTAATCTTACAAGTTTGTCAGACATGAAAGAATGTGAAGGTAGAAAATCTCCTAATAACAGTACAAGGGAGATTCAAAACAAACAGTAGGAAAAATGGCAAGATCAAGTCATCACTTATAAATAATAACCTTAAAATATAAATGGACTACACTGTCCAATTAAAAGACACAGACTGGCTGAATGGATTAAAAAACAAGATCCCTGTGTAGGCTCTTTACAAGAAACACACTTCACCAATAAAAATACACACAGACTGAAATTTAAAATGAGCAGGAGTGGCTACCTTAATATCAGATAAAACAGACTTTGACAAAAACTGTTAAAAGAGACAAAAATGTCATTATATAATGATTAAGGGATCAACCCAACAGGAAGAGTTCACAGAAATGTATATGCACCTAATGTTAGAGCATTCAGTTATTTAAAACAAATGTTAATGGATCTAAAGGGAGACATATGTTCCAATACAATCACAAGGAGATACTTCAACATCCCACTTTCATCAATGGACAGATCAACTAAGCAAAAAATTAACAAAGAAATAACAGAGATAATTACACCATCAACCAAATGGATCTAACTGATATCTATAGAATATTTCATCCTACAACCACAGAATACATTCTTTTCATCAGTGCATGTTAAATTCTCAAGGATTGACCATATTCTAGGCCATAAAACAAGTCTCAACAAATCCAAAAATACTGAAAACATACCATGCATCTTTCCTGTCCACAAGGGAATGAAGTTGGAAATTGTTAACATAAGAAACTCTAAAAAATACACAAACACATGCAAACTGAACAACATGCTCCTGAATGAACACTGTGTCAACACTGTGTCATATTAGAAATCAAAAGGGAAATTAAAAAATTCCTTGAAAAAATGAAGATAACAACACAACATACTGAAACTTATGGAATAGAGTAAAACCAGTGCTAAGAGGATGTTAAAGCAATTAGTGCCTACATCAAGAAAGTAGAAAGATATCAACTGAATTATCTAACAATGCATTTCAAGTATCTATAGAAAGAAGAACAAACCAAACCCAAAATAGTTGGAGGGAATACATAATAAAAATAGAAAACAAAATTAAAACAAAACAAATATACAAAAGATCAGTGGAATGAAGAATTTGTTTTTTGAAAAAACAAAGTTGATACACCATTGTTCATATTAACCAAAAAAAAAAGACCCCAAATCATAAAATCAGAGATTAAAAAGTTGTTTCAAGTGATGCTACTAAAATAAAAAAGAATCATTAGGAATCATCACAAACAGCTTTATGCCAACAACTGGAAAATCTAGAAAAAATTAATAGATTTCTGGACACATACAACTTACCAAAATTTAGGCATGAAGGCATAGAAAACCTTAATAGATCAATATCAAGATGGAAATCAAATCAGTCATAAAGACATTCCCAACAAAGAAAAGCCCAGGACTGGATTTCTTCACTGCTGAATTCTATTTAACCTTTAAAAAATAGCTAATTCCAATACTTCTCAAACTATTCAAAATGAATGAAAGGGAGGGAATCACTCAAAACTCCTTCTGTGAGGTCAGCAACACCTTAATTCCAAAACCAGAGAAAAGATACAACAAAGAAAGAGAACTATAGACTCATACCCCTGATGAACACAGATACATCTTCAACAGAATCTAGCTAATTAAATCCAATAACATATCAAAAAGATCATCCACCAGGACCAAGCAAGATTCATCTCAGGGATGCAGAGATAGTTCTAGATATGCAAATTAATAAACATGATACATGACATTAACAAATGAGCAAATGAAAGTTACATGATTGTCTCAATAGATGTAGAGAAAGCTTTGGATAAAATACAACATCCTTTCATGTTAAAAAAAAAAAAGCTTTAAGCAAAATGGGTATAGAAGGAACTTATCTCAACACATTCAAGGCAATATATAACAAACGTACAGCCAGCACCATATTGAATGGAGAAAAAATTGGAAGCATTTCCACTAAGATCCAGAACCAGACAAGCATGCCCCCTTTCACCATTGCTATTCAATATAGTTCTAGAAGTTTTAGCCACAGCCTTAGGCAAGAAAAAAGAAATCTAAGGGATATAAATTTGAAATGAGAAAGTAAAATTACTCCTGATTGCAGATGACATGAACCTATATATAGGAGAACCAAAAGACTCCAGTAAGAGACTACTATAACTCATAACATAATTTGGCAAAGTTGCAGGTTACAAGGACAACACCTAAATATCTATGTTATCAAAGCAAGACAGAAAAAAACTATGTGAGTTCAAGCCAGTTAAAAGTTCTCAATACATATTTTCATTAAGCAACTATGCTGATTATACTGTAAATTCATGTATCTTATTTTCCAAATCAATAATCTAGTTCTATTACTCACTAGAAATATATGGTAATAAACAAAAGGGAGTATTTTCCTTGCTACTGCAAACCAAAACATAAAATAATAACAACAACAATAAAGCAAAGAAAGGCCAGAGGACAAATTGAGAACAGATACAAATACCTTATTTCCATAGCTCTGTAGAATAATCACTATAATGACCATTAAGAGCCACTGGATAAAGGGGCCTCTGCCACTGTGAGGAAACCTACAGAACTGAGCAGACAGTCCTAACAGCCACCCCTAAAGTGAACCTGCTCTTGCTCTTTGAAGCTTCTCTTTCCACAATTTCTTATATATAGAATTACTTATGAGCTACAGACAAGGAAACTGTATCTTTTCAATTACATCAGGTGTGTCTCAGATAAAAACCCTACCATAAGGCACAGCAAATATTAATGTTACTCTGACAGATGAATTGGCTCCCTGCAATACAAATCAGGAAAGACAAGCCTTTCCTGTCCTTCTCAACCAATGTTTTGAAACTATGTCATTTAATTGAATAAGCTAGAATGTACAGGACTCAATTATCAAAAAGTCCTATCTCCGCCCCCCAACACACACACACACACACACACACACCTTCTCAGTGACCTAGTATTTCCCAATACACTTGGATGAAATATCCCAGCAAATCTCAGCCTTTTCAGCCACCCGAGAGAGAGAAGAAGTACCCACTGGTAGGGTTCAGTCTCACTAAAACTGTGACTTGTACAAGTAAGATGTCCAGGTGCAGGTAACAATCTATATTCTGAGTTGGATTCAAAAATGAAGCCCCGTCCTTTCCCAGTCAGGCTTTCCCAAGACAGCAAAGCTGCGGCAGGGGCTGGGCGCATGGCTGGCATTAGCTCTCTTTCCTGCCTATGAGTTCACAATATCTCTGTGGCTTTCTGAAGATCTCCTTGTAAAGAACCTGTAACTCCAATTACCAAGAAAGAACTATGACTTCTGTCCTCTGGCAGCTCCAGATTGCAACCTGCAGCCCCAGACAGTCCACAGTCCACACCTTGCAGGCTCATACCTGGAGTTCCAGCACCTTCAAGGCCTTGTCATGCAAGGCTCTTTTGAACTCCAGGCCAGCTCTCTGGCTCACTTACTTTTGCTTTCTCTTGTTCCCTCTCAAGGGACACACAGCTGAGTCACAGCAAATACTCAGGTATTCTCTTCCCTAAAGAACAGAAAACCTAGCCATCCAACAGCAGCCTTCTCTCTGGCCCATTGCCCCTGACCTACAGTCACAGCTTGCCTTTGCCCTCTCCAACGTGTGTCAGATACCAGTCCACCAGGAGTCCATACTCAGTACACAGGAAGCAGATAGGATTCCGGCATATATAATTCATAATATGAAAACAATCTACAATTACTGATATTTTCTGTCGAAAACTACCACTGAAGGCAGTTAAACGTTAGCTTAGTATGCCAGGAAAGTTGAAGTTGGACTCTCTCCATCTCAATTTTGATTGAAGCCTGGCCAGCGCCGCGGCTCACCAGGCTAATCCTCTGCCTGTGATACCGGCACCCCGGGTTCTAGTCCCAGTTGGGGCACCGGATTCTGTCCCAGTTGCCCATCTTCCTGTCCAGCTCTCTGCTGTGGCCCAGGAGTGCAGTGGAGGATGGCCCAGGTGCTTGGGCCCTGCACCCCATGGGAGACCAGGAGGAAGCACCTGGCTCCTGGCTTTGGATAGGCATAGTGTGCCAGCCATAGTGGCCATTTGGGGAGTGAACCAATGGAAGGAAGACCTTTCTCTCTCTCTCTCTCTCTCTCTCTCTCTCTCTCTCTCTCTCACTGTATAACTCTGTCTGTCAAAAAAAAAAATTGGTTGAAGCCAAAGAACCCAAATAAATCAATAGATGCCAAGGCTCCTACCTATCAAAGTTAGTAATCAGCCCATCTGTGCAAGTCACACAAAACAGGCAGCTGAAGGCTGGCTTTATGACCTTTATGCAACATCTACCTCAACAGTCTACAAGGGAAGGCTGAACACAGCCAATCTGAGAAACTCTTTGGAAGACGTGCTCAGAGTGCTGTAGCATTTTTCCTACTCCCTGTCACCCCCCGCCCCCCAACAGAGGCACCATGAGCAACTATACACACACCAAGCCACCTTCACAGGAACAACAGCACCCAGCAGTGCCTTCTTTTGTTCTAATCATAAGGAATGCCACATTGAAAAAAGCAAGGAGTTGCCTGTGTTATCTCTCCAAAGAGCAGCAGAGAGAAGTCTCCCTCTTAGGAGGGAGACAGCAAACTTAAACCCAGCACCAAGGCCCACTGTGAAAAATTCAGTGGACCCTCCCAGGCCCATACCTGTGAAGTGAGGATTGGGAGCTTCCACAGCCAGGCAGCCTCTGCCACCTCTTCCCCAAGTGCAAGCAGAAAGCAAAAGTCCAGCCCCCCACCCCAAGCCTCTCCCACACAGGGAAGCCAGGAGAGGTAGCTTAAGACCAAGCCTTGGGGCCGGCGCCGTGGCTCACTTGGTTAATCCTCCGCCTGCGGCACCGGCATCCCATATGGGCACCGGGTTCTAGTCCTGGTTGCTCCTCTTCCAGTCCAGCTCTGTGCTGTGGTCTGGGAGTGCAGTAGAGGATGGCCCAAGTGCTTGAGCCCTGCACCCTTGTGGGAGATCGAGGACACTCCTGGCTCCTGGCTTCAGATCAGCACAGCTGCAGCCATTGCCATCATCTAAAGAGTGGATCAGCAGATGGAGGATCGATCTCTCTCTCTCTCTCTCTCTCTCTCTTTCTCTGCCTCTTCCTCTCTGTGATTCTGCTTTTCAAAAAATAAATAAATCTTTAAAAGAAAAAAATATATATACACACCCAATATCAGGGCACTCAAAATCATAAAGCAAATATTAAGAGAACTAAAGGTAGAGGCAGATGCCAATAAAATAATACCAGGGCGCTTAAACACTACATTTTCAAAAATGAAAAGATAATCTAGACCAAAAAATCAACAAAAAAACTTAGCAAGTTAAATTGTTGCCTAGATCAACTGGACCTAGCAGACATCTACAGAATTTTCCTCCCAAGATTTGAAGAATACACATTCTTCTCAACATCACATAGCGCACTTTCCAGCACAAATCATATGGCAGGCCACCAAATAAGTGCCAACAAATTTAAAAGAACAGAAATCATCAAGCATCTTTTCAGACCACAATGTAATAAAACAATAAATCAATAACAAAATAAACTTTGGGAACTATACAAACACACAGAAATTAAATAACTTATTCCTGAGTAACCAACTGGTCAAGGAAGAAATCAAGGAGGAAATTTAAGTTTCTTAAAATGAATGGGAATGGAAACACAACATGACAAAATCCTAAGGGATAGAGCAAAAACAGTAGTAAGAGGGAAGTTTACAGCAACCAATGCCTTCATTAAACAAACAAAAAACCTAGAAAGATGTCAAAGAAATAAACTACTATTTCACCTGAAGGAATTAGAAAAGCAAGAACAAACAAACTCAAAATTAGTAGAAAGAACAAAAGAGAGAGAGAGAGAGAGAGAGAGAGAGAGAGAGAAACCCAGGGCATAAATAAATAAATAAATAGAGACTAAATAACAATAATACAAAATAATACACAAGTAATCAATGAAAGGGAGAGCTGCATCTTTGAAAAGATAAAGTTATATACTCCCCTCTGGACTAGAAAAAGAGAGTGTATACAAATACATAGAATCAGAGAAGAAAATGGAGACATAACAACTTATGACTGACACCACAGAAATACAAAGGATTGGTATGATTATTATGATCAGTTATATGACAACAAATTTGATAATCTAGTAGAAATGGATAAATTCTTGGATATTTATAAATTACTAAGATTGAATCACAAGATTACAGAATATCTAGGCAAATGAATAACAAGTAGAAAAACTGAATTAGTAATAAAAAGTATCTTCAATAAAACACACTCGAACACACACACACACACATACACACACACCTAGTACCAGATGGCTTGATGCTGAATTCTACGCAACATTTAAAGAAGAATTAACACTAATCCTTATTAAATTATTAAAAAAATAGAGGAAGGAATTTTCCTAAACTCATTCTATGAGGCCAGAATTACCTTGATGCCAAACCAGACATGACACATAAAAAAAAGAAAGCTACAGGCCAATACCCTTGATGAACATATATGTAAAAATCTTCACTAAATACTAGCAAATTGAATTATTCAGTAGCACATTTAAAAGATCATTCACCATGATCAAGTGGAATTTATCCCAAAGATGCAAGAATGTTTCAACATACACAAATCAATAAATGTGATATCCGGTATCAACAGAATGAAGGACAAAGATCATATGATCATCTCAATAGATACTGAAAAGGCATTTGAGAAATTCAACATCATTTGTGGTAAAAACTCTTACCAAATTAGAATCATAAGAACCATAAGGCAGCAAACTTAAGCCCATATATTAAACACCAAAAGTTAGTATCCTACTGAATGGGAAAAAGCTGAAGGCTTTCTCTCTAAGATCTGGAACAAGACAAGGATGTCCATTTCCACCACCTTTATTCAACGTAGTACTAGAGGTCCACACTAGAGCAATCAAGCAAAAGAAAATAGCATCCAAGGGGCCAGCACTGTTGTGTAGCAGGGAAGGCACCACTGCCAGTGCCAGCATCCCATGGGGGCGCCTGTCCTGGCTGCTCCTCTTCCAATCCAGCTCTTTGCTATGGCCTAGGAAAGCAGTACAAGATGGCCCAAGTCTTTGGGTCCCTGCACCCACGTGGGAAACCTGGAGGAAGCTCCTAGCTCCTGGCTTCGGATCAGCACACCTCCAGACATTGCAGCCAACTGGGGAGTGAACCATCTGATGGAAGACCCCTCTCCTCCACCCTCCTCTCCCTCCTCTCCCTCCACTCCCTCCTCTGCCTCTCCCTCTCCCTATCCCTCTCTGCCTCCCTTTCTCTCTGTGTGTAACTCTACTTTCAAATGAATAAATCTTTGAAAAGAAAAAATAGCATTCAAATTGAAAAGCAGGAAGTCAGGTGGTCACTGTTTGCAGATGACATGTTCATATAAATAGAAAACCTCAAGGACTCCACAGAAAAGCAATCAGAACTAGTAAATTCAGTAACATGCATGATTAAACATCAGTGTACAAAAATCAGTATTATTGTGATATATGAGTAGTGAAGGATCTGTAAAAGAAATCAAGAAAGCAGTCTCAGTTCCAGTAGCTATAAAAAATAACATAATGTCCCTGGAAATAAATTTAAGCATAGAGGTGAAAACCTCTATAATAAAAACCACAAATCATTGCTGAAAGAAATTGAAAAATACACAAAGAAATGGAAAGATGTCTTCATATATTGGAATTATCAACAATGTTAACATATGCATGCTACCCAAAGTGATTTACAGATTCAATGCAATTCCAATCAAAATTCCAATAACATTTTTCACAGATACAGAAAAAACTACTAAAATCTGCATGGAACCATGAAACCTTGAATAGTCAAAATGATCTTAAGCAAAACAACAAAGCTGGAAGTATTGCAGTCTGACTTTAACATTTACTACAAAGCTAAAGTGATTAAAATAGCATGGCACTGGCATAAAACCACATCCATAGACCATGCGACAGTACAGGGATCCTAGAAGAAGACTCAAAAATCTGCAATCAACTGATCTTTGAGGAAAGTGCTAAAAACATGCATTGGAGAAAGGACAGTCTTTTTAATAAAAAGTGTTGTGAAAATGGGATATCTAGATGGAGAAAATGAAACCAGGCCCACACGTCTCACGATTTACAAAAATCAACTCAGGAAGGATTAATCAGAAATATGAGACCTGAAACTTTGAAGCTATTAAAAGAAAATATAGAAACCTATATCCCGGTTGCCCCTCTTCCAAGGCCAGCTCTCTGCTATGGCCCGGGAAGGCAGTGGAGGATGGCCCAAGTGCTTGGGCCCTGCACCCGCATGGGAGACCAGGAGAAGCACCTGGCTCCTGCCTTCGGATCAGCGAGATGCGCCAGCCGCAGCGGCCATTGGAGAGTGAAACCAATAGCAAAAAGGAAGACCTTTCTCTCAAAAAAAAAAAAAAAAAAGAAAAGAAATCCAAGCACTCTTGAAACTCACCCCCAAGAAGTGTATAATCGGGCCAGTGCAGTGGCATAGTAGGTAGAGCTGCCGCCTGCAGTGCCAGTATCCCATACGGGCGCTGGTTCAAGTCCTGGCAGCTCCACGTCTGATCCAGATCTCTGTTATGGCCTGGGAAAGCAATGGAAGATGGCCCAAGTCCTTGGGCCCCTGCATCCATGTGGGAGACCCAGAGGAAGCTCCTAGCTCCTGGCTTCTGATCAGTGTGGCTCTGACCATGCAGTTAATTGGGGAGTGAACCAAATGCCTCTCCTTCTCTTGCTGTGTAGCTCTGACATTCAAATAAATAAATACATATTTTCAAAAAAAAAAAAAAAGAAAATATAGGAAAAACATTTCAGGACATTGGAATGAAAAGGGCTTTTCTGAATTAAACTCCCAAAGTACAGGAAATAAAAGTGAAAATAGACAAATGGGATTTCATCAAACTAGATAGCCTTTGTTTAGCTGAAAGAAAATCAAAACAATGAAGAGCACCCATAGAACAGAAGAAAATATTTGCAAGCTATACATTTCACAAGGGATTAATATGCAGAATTATATATATATACATATGCATATATATATATACACATATACATATATATATGGAATTCAAACAACTCAATAGCAAAAAAAAAAAAGGATCCAACTTAAAAATAGGCAATAGATCTCAAAAGACATTTCTCAATGTGAGAGATACAAATGACCAACAGGTACATGAAAAAATGCTAAACACCATGAATCACCAGGGAAATGCAAATCAAAAGACTTTACAGAACATGTATGTTTATGTAATGGAGATAAGAGTAATAAAGTTGATAGTCTATTATCTATCAGAAGATTTCAAGCCCTATAACTCTTTGAATAAAAATTTTGCTTTGAATTTGAGTACTAATTAAACAGCAAGGTTAGAACGTGCTGACACAGTGATACCAAATGAAATCTCTCATTTTATTTCCAAACTTTTAATATTGCCTTTAAGGCAAACAATTACTAACATAATTTCCCCTTAATATTGTGAACCTCATAGATTACTTGGCAAAAAAACAGACAAAAATGCTACCCAAGGTCATATTTTCCATTTGTCTAAGAGTATCTGCCATTGGGGAATCACTCCAGCAATTTCACCTCTTTCTTGCATCATAAATTTCCCCTCTCTACTTACTAAAACCTTTTCATCATCTTACAAATATGTTTTATTATCTCCCATCTGTTAAAAACCTTTCCAATGATCCTACCTCCAATCCAACTGCAGCCCATTTTTATGTCTTCCATTTTAAAATTCCTCAAATTTTAATATTTACAGCCTCCAATTCTTCTTTCCAATATTTTTTGAATCCCGTGTAGCAATGCTTTTGTAACTGCCATCTACAGAAACAAGCCTTGTCAAGGTCAGCAATGTTATCAAACTTCAGGCTGAGTCCCAACCTCCAACTCTTGATCTAACCAGCACAAAGATCCCTACCACCTTCTTACAAATATTTCTCAACTTCAAGTGATTTCCACATAAAAGACATCATGATTATTATTCAATCTTACTTTGCTGGCTACTCCTCCTTATTCTCCTCTCTTTGCCTTTTCTTTCACTTTGTTTCCAATCACTTCTCAAATATTCTACTTTTCTAGATAAGTCAATTTCTTTAATGAAAAAAATCTTTAAATTCATTTTAAATTCATCCTAGTTCTGGCTTCTGCCTGGCCCAATTCTGGCTGTTAGAAGCCTTTGAGAGGTGAACCTGTAGAAGGAAAAAAAACCTTCAGATTCCCCTAATCTCTTATCACCTCGCAATACAGTCTTCAACGAACATCTACTAAACACTGCTCCTCTAGAAATCTCCATAGCTCTCGTCTTCATTTAACTCTGTACTGGAATCCTGCCTGATCAGAAAGGCATTCCTTATCACTGTGCATAAAGTAGCCACTGCCTGCACACTTGATTGCCTAAGCCTGTTCCATTTTTCCATGTAGTACTTACTCGTGACATAACATTACAGATAACTTTATAAATATGACATTGCATATACATAAATAACATTTAGATAACATTATAAATCCTGTTTAGGCATTTATTTTCTGTATTATTATTATTATTATTATTTCTGTAGTATTAAACTTTCAAAGCATTGTGATTTTGTTTTCTTCACAACTACATGTGCAGCCCCTAGGACAAGACCCAGGACCACATAGATAAATAGTCAGTAAGGATCAGAAAAAGATACTTTTTTGTGTTCTAAGTCAAGAATTTGTTTAAATATTGTAAAACCCCAAAATATAACATTATAAATACATTCAAAATACTAATAATTGTGTCTTTTATTTAAAGTTATCTATAAAATCCACAGATAATCTAGAACTGACTATACCAAATTAATTCTGATAAGCCAAAGAGGCACAATAGTTCCAGAAATGAAGGAGTTATTCTTATGGTAGATATTTTCACTGTAGCTTGAAATATCAACTTACATTTTTTAATTTTTTTTCAGATTAGCTTTTAATTTGTAGCACAGTTTCCATAGACTCCACACACATTCACTGTTAACATCTTATATTAGCAGGATACATTTGTCATAATCTATAAACCACACTCAGCTCCCTTGATTATTAATATCCCCTATTAGTATATTTGTCACAATCAATATTTTCATGGTCTGGCCAATTAACTATGCATCAATACTTCCAAGGTACTAGTTTCCCAGCACATGTGGTATAAATATTACTATGTCTAAAAATTTTTAAATCCTCTGAATCAAAAGAACACATTAACTTACAAAATTAACTATTTTTTTGGAAGTATAAATAATGCCTCTGTGAACATTCTTGTGCATGTCTTCTGGTATACATGTGTACACATTTCTGCAGAGAACATGACAAAAAATAAAATGGCTGGGAGAATATCTGTTCAGTCTAGCAACTGAGATTCTCACAACACACCTTGGAGTGCCCGGATTCCATTCTCAGCTCCAGCTCCCTGCAATGCAGACCCTGAAGGCAGCTGTGAGGGCTCAAGTAGTTGGATTTTGGTCATTTCCTATTAGGTTGTCAGCCCTTTTCTTAATAATTTATGGAAGTTGTTTATATATTCATGACAAGAGTCTTTACTGGAGTGTGTGTATGTGTGTATATGTGTGTGCTGGAAAACAACTCAAAGGTTCGTGAATAGCAGAACAGAAAAATAAAGGGTGGTGGTGACATAATGGGAGATTATGAATGAATCTATCATCATCACCACATTTAACACCAGGGATGAATCTTATAATGAGCAAACGAAGCAGTTATAAGAATATATACTGGGCGCCAGCATTGTGGCATAGTGGGTTGAGCCGCCTCTGCAATGTTGGCATCCCATGTAGATGCTGGTTCATGTCCTGGCTGCTCCGCTTCCAATCAAGCTCACTGCTCATGTGCCTGGGAAAGCAACAAAAGATGGTCCAATGGGTTGGGCCTTTGGTGAGGGAGGAGGGTGAACCAGAGGATGGAAGATCTCAATTTCTCGGTCTCTTCCTCTCTCTCTGTAACTCTGCATTTCAAATAAATAAAAAAGATATATACTGGAATATTTCCCTCTATATGTAACTTAAAAATAGGCACAATTAATTGAACATGACAGTGAATAATTGGAAGAGGACAGAGTGACTTGCAAGGTTTTAGGCATGTTCTATTTCTAGATATAAGTTCTGATACACATAAACGTTCATTTAATTACATACTTACTATTAGTATACTTTAGTGTAGGTATATTATACTTTTAAAATGTTTTAAAACAAATACACAAAATTACTTTAGTGTTAATTATGTGTAACACATCCATAAAGAGTAAGCATGCACAAAAACCAGAGCTTACATAAAGCAACTAAAAGATTTTATTTTAATACCATATTGTTTGGTATTTTGATATTTATAAATGTTGTCTTCACTGAATTATACTCCTTTCAAAACACTCTAGCCTTCTTTCTTCACTTGATGGTCTTTACCATGAGGGCTATATTATGTTATTATGTGGTTTAAAAGATTACTCTTTTCTAACTCTGAAAGATTGTCTATTGCTTTTTATCCCTAGAAATTAGAGCAAAGGGAACTACACACTTCATACTTCACTTCCCTTTCAGATATGCCTTTGTAGATCTTATCTATGTAGACAGTACAATATGAAGAGTAAGTCATACACTTTTTGTTGATGATAACAGCTCAAAATGATTTCTTATTTACAAAACTCCCAATGGTTACTAACATTCAAATCCTATTAATTGAACTGTTGAGTGTTCTTATGTGGTGGAACATACATCCATGAGGAAGAAGACTGGGATATGGGCTCAGACGCAGCCTTCTGCTATTTAGAGAGAAGCTTAATGGACTTTAAATTTCAGTAGATGACTGTAAGTAAACCTAACATGTTGCTTGAAAATGATAAAAGGATATAAAGGCAATTAAGATGAAAAATGTATTTCTAATGGTGAAGGTAATAAAAATAAATATAAACATAGTGGCAAGAGAGACAGTGAAAAATCTTGGGAAAAACTGGTCATCAGAGGCCTCAGTGCAACTGCAGGGTGGGCCCTAGGTAGGGGTTACTCTTGGGAAAGCTATTTTATCTTTCGCGACTTCAGTTTTCTAAACTCCCAGATAAACCGGGATTGACTGATGTGTAAGCATGTTCAAAGAGTTAGCCTAAAATGCCCACCTGGCTACTAGTGACTAATTTTATGACCTTCTGAAGGCTACATTAACATTCCCACATCCTAAGGTCTTCATCTATAAAAGAGTGAATTATGTTATGTGCTAAACAGATTCACTGTCAGAGCCCAATGATGTCTCCATGGTCAAGCATCTGGAGCCCACTCTCTCTTCAAGAAGGCAAGGCAGCCCTCACATTACGTTTATCCAGAGAGCTATGTGTGATAAGGTAACACATATATTCTCCCCATGACTACATTTTCTATCTTTAAAAATTATCCTCCATAATAATAGAAGAATGACACCCAAAGTAATACTGAATATGACAAATTCCTTTACATTCTTTTTTAAAAATCCCTAATACCACAAAAGTAATCCAACTTTGTAGAGCATTTATAGTTTAGAAATTACTTGCACATATAATTCCAAATTATATGCTCAAAGAAGCTATGTGAAATAGGTATAGATTATTATTTCCATTTTACAGATAGGAAAATTGAGGTCTGGAGAGGCAAAATGATTCTTATTCAAGGCCACAATATGTTATGTTATATATATATATATATATATATATATATATATATATATATATATATATATGCTAAAACAAAACCAAAGTATTATGATTCAAGACAATACTGTCTCCATTATTTAACTTCCAGTGTAAGCTTTTCCACAAATTACCCTGAGAATTTCATCAAATCAAATTGTTAATGTCTTTATGGTACAGATTAAGGCACAGACCCAAGGGGAACTGAATCAGTAACTGAATGAACTGGAATTTAATTCTCATGTGTTTTAATCCAGTACTTCCTCCTCTGTATTGATTTTATTTTGCATTTATCATTATTAATTTTATTTCAATTGCTTTTCAAATCTGCATAGATTCAACAGAAGATAATTCATCTCATAGGAGATCTTAGCTGGAACTAGATGATAAAGAGGTATATAACAACTTAAGAGGAAAGGGATGGCACAGATTCGAGGAAAAAGTTAGAGTACAGAAACCACAGGACAGGCTTACAAAGGGAACTGGCTGTCCAAGGACACTGAGAACTGCAGCGTAACAGGAGACATGCTGGAGGTATAGTGCAGAGCTGGAAGAACTGGCCCCAAGCAGCGAAGTAAGCGATTGGATAGCCACTGTAGATCACAAGTAGCTTGACGCTATGATAGTTCTCAAAGTGTGGTTCTCAGATCTTGAAGGTACCCAAGATGCTGTCAGGGCATTCATAGAGTTGAATATTTTCATAACAATAATGATAATTAATATTTACTTTTTCCATGTTGACATTTTCTATGATGGTTCAAAAGTAATGGTGGCTAAAACTATTGCTGTATTCGTATAAATCAAGAATATGATACTTAAATATACTAATAGTCATTGTATTCTCCATCACCACACATGAGCAATAAAAAAGAAAAATGAAATACAGAATTCCTGGGGCCAGTACCGCAGTGTAGTATGCTAAGGTTCTACCTGCAGTGCCGGCATCCCACATGGGCACAGGTTCAAGTCCCGGCTGCTCCTCTTCCAGTCCAGCTCTCTGCTATGGCCTCAGAAAGCAGTAATGATGGCCCAAGCACTTGGCACCCTCCACCCACCTGGAAGACCTGGAAGAAGCTCCTGGATCCTGACTTCAGCTCAGCTCCAGCCATTGCAGCCATCAGGGGAGTGAACCGGAGGATGGAAGACCTCTCTCCCTGTTCTCCCTTTCTCGGTCTCTCAAATAAATAAATAAAAATCTTCTTTTTTTTTTTTTTTAAAAAAAAAGACAGAATTCCTAATTCCTAAGCAATGTTCCTAAATTAGTAAAAACTATTAATCTTATGAAATTTTGAAAATTAACACCATTTTTAATATTCTGTGTGATAAAATGAGGAGTATCTATATAGCACTTCTGCTACATGCCACAATATTAAAATTGTTTAAAAAATCACTTGAGTGATTGTTTGAGCTCTCTGAATTAAATAATTGTCATAGAAGAGCACTGTAATGGAATTCAATGAAAAATATGGTAATTCAGACTCGGATATTTAGGAAACATTTTTCCAAAAGTGGATGAAAACAGTATGTAACTTAGAGAAAAGCAATGGAGAAGATTTTTTGCCAATGATAAAATGTGCACTTTCAAACAACTGGACTTTTAAAAGGGGCGATATTGGCCACAGTTTCTCAATCCTGACAGACTTTCCAATGAGACAGGAAGTGAAGATGATGCTGTAGGATGAAATGTGTCAACAGTTAGAAGACCTACAAACCCAGCAAACCAATACTTTCCAAAAAAAAAAAAATGCATGATGTTGTAGAATCATGTTTTTGAGCAAAAGATTGATTCAAAGTGTGAGACAGATCAGTGGATTTAAATACAATAAAATGTTCATGATATGATTTCAGATTTCACATTGCAATTATCTTTTTTAGGAACGAGTACTTGTAAAGTTTTGGCATGACATTAAAGAAGACTATTCCCAATTATAAAAAGCCTATTAAAATACCCTTCCCTTTTCCAATTATGTGTCTGCATGAGATCATACTTTGTTCACATACTTCAATCAAAACAATATATCATGATGAACTAAATGCAAGAACAGATATGAGAATCCTGCTGTCTTCCATTAAAGCAGTCATTAAAATTATACACAACGTAAACCAATGACCCTCTTCTTGTTAAATTTTTAAAGCAGTTAATTTTCATAAAAATAAATTATTAATGCTAACATCAAATGGGTACAGTACCCATTTCGGTTTTTAGGGCTTTTTTCTTCATACTATTTGTTGAACTCTTACTCAGTGTAGGGTTAACTATACAATCATTAAGTAAACTGAAAATAAATCTTTGAAAGAATTAAAAGTGAGAATGCGAGAGGGAGAAGGAAGAAGGGTTGGAGATTGGGTGGCAGGGGGGGTAAGGGGGGGAAAGTATCACTGTGTTCCTAAATTTGTATCTATGAAATACATGAAACTTGTGTAAAAAATAAAATTTAAAAAAGAAAACTAAAAAAGAAAAATAAATGGGTAAAGTATTTTAGATGACTGAATAGATGAATATTTTTAAAATATGTTTCAAATTGTAATAAGCAATGCCAACTAATATATCCCATATAAAATTAAGCTCTTTATGTCCTTAAGAATGTTTCAGATTGCAAAGAGTTCCTGATACCAACTATTTGAGATCTAACGCTGCAGAACAGAACAAAGTGGGAGGACAACACAGAGTTGTAGAGTCTAAAAAGTAATTCCAGTGACAGATTTGCAATGACATGATTAGGATCTGACAAAGACCTCAACCGTTGAACGTAGATGAAAAGTGAGATGCAAGAGTCACTTTCAAGCAAGAACCAAAAGAATGAATGACTATGACATGATAAAAGTAAAAATGCAGGAAAGAACTGAAGTTGTTTCTGATATTTCTTATGAAGGGCTTTGTAGAGAGCCAGGGGACACAAATAAAAGAGCCAGGTTAACACATTAGATAGTTAACACTGAGGTACAGTTGGAAATTAAAAACAATTACCTAGAAATCACAAGGGTAATTAGACCTAGTGATAAAGATAAATAGATACAAGTATAGATATAGAGATAACCACAGATATGAGTAGAAATTACTCAAGGGAAAATGGTTGAGTAAGAAGCTAAAAGAACCAAAAGTGACCATCTCATACAACTTAATATTTTGGGACAAAAAAAAAAAAAGAGGCATATGAACATCGCTACAGAGCTTTAGTCAGAGAGGTAGAAAAAGCCAGGAGTGAGTAAAGTGCTGAAGCCCACATGTAGGGTGAAAAATATGGAACAGTTTAAGGTTGTAGAAAATGGAAAATAAAGAAGGATTTAAAAGAAAGTCACTAGATCTGTTTAAAAGGAATCAATAAATACCTTTACCAAAAAGGACAATGGTGACAAGAGTCAATAATAGGAGAAAAATTAAATCTGTTACAACAACGATGTATGGCTTTTGTCATTTAAGAAAATGCAAGTGAAGGAAAGGGAAGAAATAGTGAAATAGAGTTCGGGAAGCATGGGTGATTGTAGGCTTTTAGTTCAAGACATGTAGCAACTTGGGCTGGCATTGCAGTGCTGTGGTTTAATCCACCACCTGCAGTGTCAGCATCCCTGATGGGCACCAGCTCATGTCCCGGCTGCTCACTCCAATGCAGCTCCTTGCTAATGTGCCTGGGAAAGCAGCAGAAGATGGCCCAGATGCTTGGGACACTGTCTTCCATGTGGAAAATCCAGATGAAATTCCTGGCTCCTGACTTCAGTGTGGCCCAGCCCCAGCTGCTGAGGCCATTTGGGGAATGATCCAGTAGATGAAAGCTCACTCTCTCTCTCTTTCTCTTTCTCTGTAACTCTGTCTTTCAATTAAATAAATGTAGCAATTAACAGAGTATGTAAGACAAGTCAACAAAATAGGAATATTATATATACGTCAATTCATATGTATACATAAATATATATGATCCTTCAGTATGTTTGTAAATGCTTAGTAAAACCAGCCAAAGAACAAAAGAAAATTGAAACATGGGAGAGCAGAGGCAAGCAGGGAAGAGATGGGTCACAGAAAAGAGTGGAGGGGATGGGATCCAGGACCTCAACAAAGGGAGTTCCTGGGCCAGCGCTGTGGTCAAGTGGGTAAAGCCATCACCTGCAGCTATGGCATCCCACATGGGCACTGGTTTGAGTTCAGGTTGCTCCACTTCTGAACCAGCTCCCTGCTAATGTGTCTGGGAAAGCAGTAGAAGACAAACCAAATGCTTGGGCTCCTACACCCAGGTGGGAGACCCAAAAGAATCTCCTGGCTCCTGGCTTCAGATTAGCCCAGCTCAGGCTGTTGTGGCCATCTGGGTAGTGCACCCAGTGGATGGAAGATGTCGCTCTTTCTCTCTCCCTCTCTCTCTCTGTAACTCTGCTTTTCAAGTAAATAAACAAATCTTTAAAAATAAAAAATGGAAGCTCCTATTTATCTAAGATAGGAGAAAGAGAGAAAAGCAAAGGGGGAGGTTAGTGAAAATAGAGACACGTTAGGGGAGTCCTATCAGTGGCCACTATTCTTTACAGTACAAGTCAAAACTTTATGCTAAGACTGAAAGACTGAGACGGTAAGAGAGAACAACACAACTGTTAACACGTAAGGAAATGGATTTTGGAACCATTGTGAAAACACAGCCACAACTAGAACACAGAAAATAAATCAATAAAGACTATTCATAACTGACACCATCTACATTTGTAGAACTAAACTGAAAATATTATAGATGAAGCAGGCAAATGAAGTTAGAATTTATGGATGATATTAAAGCTGCAATAAGACCTTTGGATTATCTTCTCAGCCATGCCTGTGGTGTCAGTGAGTTAAACACGGATAGAAAGGACATCACACATCCACTAATTAAAAACTCAGTCTTTTCTATTAGATTATCCTCAGGAAATTGAGTTAGAAACTTTCCTGAATAATCATCAATTCCCACTATTGTTTTCTTACATGAGGAGTAATAAAGGTCACATATTTAAGTTATCCAACATATTCCACTGATTTAATTAAGTGTGATTTCCAATCATAGCTTTAGAAATACAAGGTCATATTTACATTTTTCAGAGGAACTATTTTCATGTACATAAATTTGAATCATTTTCTTCAAGAATTTTAAGTATAACTTGCCATAAAATATCTATGGTAAAGGAAATTATTTATGAAGAGGTCTAAGCCCCCCTAGCAGAGCAATGACGTGCCAATTTCAGGTAGCAGCACAAGGAAAGTAAGAGGTACTTTTCCAAATATAATCTATTCTTTGTGTATTACAGACATGATTTACCATTAGAAGAAAATATATTTCTGTAAGTGAAAACCCATAATTTGTGAAAATGTTCTAAAATGCAGAAAATCCACCTTCCAAAACATTATTCTTCTTTGAAGTACAGATGAATATCTACATTTTGGTAAAACATCTCCGAAATTAAGTCCCTTTGTAAATAACTGCAGGAAACAGAGTTTTGGGGTCAACATTGTGACACAGTGGGTTAGGCAACAGCCTGTGACTCAAGCATCCCATACAAGCACTGGGTCAAGGCCCAGCAGCTTCACTTCCAACCCAGCTCTCTGTTAATGCACGTGGGAAGGCAGTGGGATACAGCCCAAGTGTTTGGCCCCTGCCACCCACGTGGAAGATCTGAATGGAGTTCCTGGCTCCTTGATTCAGCCTGACCCAGCCCCGACCATGGCAGCCATTGGGGGGCAACCAGCAAATGGAAGATCTCTCTCTTTCTCCCTCTCTCTCTGTAACTCTGCCTTTCAAAGAAATAAATGAATAATTTTTTAAAAAAGGAAACAGAATTTTGGGTATCTTTTTTCTACTGGCTACATCTGACTGCTACAAAATAAACAACCAAAAATACAAACAAAAAAGTTAGTCCTGAATATACAGACCAAAATAATCGTAAGTAAAACTTCATTGTATCATACAAGATATAATTGCCTAATGGATAAATAGATGAGTGAATGAAAGAATCAGTGAATCAGTGAAAGCCTGGGACTTTTAAGATCAAACTTTGCACTACACAAGAGAGATCCACAAAGATTAAGCGACTTGTTGAATGTCAATACTGCCAATTAAGAACAGTGCTGACTGACATGTAGCAATGTCCTGCTGTATCACAATCCCTTTCCATCATGACCTAGTAGATATACCAACTGAATTTTAAACAATACACATTTAGAGACTTTGTTATCCTTAAACATGGTCCCAGTGAGCCAGTGTCCCATCAAAAGATTAATATTTAATTTTTTAAATAACCAGTTACTCATTTAATTCCATTTTACTTGACAAGCATAAATGAGGGTCCTATGCAAAACATTTTAAAGTAGGTAGGATATAAAACTATATATGACCATCTCATCTCAAGTACTTATAATTCAGTTAGAAATTTAACACTATAAAGTATTTAACTAGAACATAAAAGATCATTAAATCTACCTGAGTGCCAAAACATACAGCAAGAACAAGAAGGATTCTGGTAGGTCATTAAGTTTAACACTATCTCTAATCACAGGCGCATGAGATCTCAGGAGGAACAACTTCAAAGTACTCTTGATTTTTCAGGGATGCTCGAATTGGATTGAATCCCTGCCCATGATATGTTTAATCACTCTAGTAACAAAAAGCCTCACAAAGAACTCCATTTTCTCTTTGGACAGGTCTACAACCTTGAATTTGAACTAGTCTTCTTCGGTATCCCTCTCTTGGCTTATACAAAAGAAGTTAGTTCATCTTACATGACAACAGCTAAAATAGCATGTGATTACTCTTCTGTTCTTCAAAGAAAACCATTCATGGTGCAATGATTCAAACAACACATGGCAGACTTTCCCAATCAAGCAGATATCAACCATGATTCTCTGAACCATTTCCCATGTAATTCTAAGCCTAAGTTTATAAACTATCACAACCAGAATTTAACACAATACTCCAGGTGAAATACCCTCCATGAGATTAACATCTTTTTTCTCTTCATGTACATTACATTTCTACAATGTATAAAATATACAAATAGTAAACAGCCACAGAATGTTATTAATTCACATTACATGTATTCTCAATTAAAATTTTTAATTATTTAGAATGTCTTGTAAGGCAAGGTAAGATAAAGCAAGATAAAACCTGAAGAACTAATAAATGTGGATAGATTACCCATGTAGCTATCATTCCAAACATAAAAATGTGGAGGCATAAAGAATAGAAAAGTAGACACAGGGCCAACTAGTCTTTCTAAAATAAGAGCAGTTTTCAAATAAAGTTCGGAATAAAACTTGGGGAGTCCTTGAAAATCAGGGGCTCAGAGAGAAATACAGACAGATGCACAAAGACTTCCTACACACTGGTTCACTCCCTCAAATACCTGCAATAGACAAGGCTGGGCCAAGCCAAAGCCAGGAGCCAAGAACTAAACTTGAGTTTCCCTCATGGGTAGAAGTGATAGCTACTTGAGTCATCACCTACTGCCTCCTAGGATGTGTATTTGCAGGAAACAAGAATCGGGCGAGGGGACAGGACAAAAACTCAGCACTCCCACATGGGATAAGGGCATTCCAACTAGGATCTTACCCTCTGTGCCAAACACCCACTCCTAGATATTTTGGATGGTTGCATGTAAGAACAGAAATGAAAATGGAAACATTAAGTCAAGGCAGATAATAATGATCACAGGAAAATAATCTACTGAAGTTAATCATTAGAAAAATATCACAATAGATATTCTGAAAATGATAGTAAAAAGAAATTCAGTGAATAATTTTAACATGATGATACAGGAGATCATTTTAAGGGAAAGAAAAACAGGTTCTATTTAGGTTTCATGCCTGAGTAACTGGAATAATGAGGATGCCAATTTCAAACACTGAGAAATTATTTGCAGAGGGAATATCACTAATTTAATTGATTGAAAAATAATAGCATGCCATTAAAGTGGAATTGTTCAATAGGTAGTAAGAAAAGACATAAACAAAATCAGAAAAAATTCAATGCAGAAAAATAATAATAGCAATGCCAATGCAGGCTATTTTCAATTCATTTGATTTATGTTATCCATATCCTTTTCCAGTCATACTCTCATCCTTTGGCCTACATATTTGTGTTGCACATCACTTTAGGAAGCAAGAAACTGGAAGTAAACTAAAATCATTCTATTCTGCTAATGAACAGTAGACAGAAGCATCAGAATAGGAAGATTACTAATACATAATGTACGATGGCCATGATTATTCAAAGTAATCCTACCCTTCTTACCACATGGAGAACTGACGTACACAAATGCTATCATGGAAGGATACATTATCTCTCTGAAGGGGCTGAAAGAATTCTCATGATACACAGCAAGTACATTTACCTTTACATGCAAATTTTTTAGTTTGTGAACAAACTAACAGAAAGAAGCTACATTTTTCCCAAAACACACACAGAACCAGAATAAAGTTATTTATGCCATTAATTTAAAGCTAGAAGGTCAACAGAATAAAGGAAGGGTAAGTTAGAAGACAGGGTAAAGATACGCTAACACGATCACACACTGTAGTAAACAATAGCAGCTTTCACCACTTAAAGACTCAGTATTAAACTTCCCATACCTAAGATACAGAATGAGCCAAAAAATGCATGACAGGAGAGATTTCAAATGCAGCTTGTAAACATACTAGTTGCACTTACTCTGAGCTCTCAGATGTTTGACATTTAAGTAGACCTCACCAAAAGGTAGCCGTTTCCCCTAGCTCAGTGATGGCAAAAATGCTAAGATGTGCTAAGGGGGTTATACAGCCTGGAAAGTTCACAGTTAAAAGTGTTATATCTGTTTTGAGCAAAATAGAAACATTAAATAATGTTGTTGGGCTTTGGTAGATTCCCATTTTGCTTTTATTACTGTTAAATCAAAATTCTGAAAAGGTATTTTGGTATATTTGAGTTGCATACAATGTGCATACAAATACAACTTCATACATCTATGCCCTTATCTTATAAATTATGGCAGCCATTAATTAAAAATTTATCATCCTGTGATCATTATTTGTTGAGAACTCTAGTAGCCCAACAGATTCCTTCCCGTTGGCTTAGGCCGTATGAAAGAGAAAAAAAAGTCTGAGCTTGAGATAGCTAAAAACACTTATTGTTCATGAAATCTGAAGAAGAAATCTGCCACCGAAGGCATCTCCATCATTATTATTAACACACAACCCAGGTACATATATTTTATACAGTGGATCTTCTTAAGTCAATGCACCAAAAATGAATGCTGATCGATGTTTAAGAGTGGATCAAGAGAAAAGCTGTAAATCATGATTCTCTACATCATTCTGCTACTGGATAATCACAAGGCTGTAATCAAACGCATTATGTGGGAATCACAGAACCACAAAACACCACACTTTAGAAACGGCCTTAAATATCACCATCTTGTCTAATGGCCAATCTACTGAACGCTTAAACTTTCCTCTAAAATTTGCCTGCTGAGTAATTATCCCACTTGCTTGAGTGCCTCGAGAACAATGAACTTCAGTACCTCCCTTTTCAGTCTATTATATCTGGCCAGAACTCTGTTCCAAAGTTCTCCCTAATAGGAGCCAAAAATATCCCCTCCCCCAGGAGTTTCTAGTCCTTAGTCCCAGTTTCAACTATTGGTGTCAAGTAACAAAGTCTACCCTCCCATTTACATCACTTTTAATTTGCAGAGAAACTTTAATACCTACTTCAGCTCATTCAGCTCATCCTAATATGACATAATTTTAATTACATCTAAAATTCTTATACTTCTGACTTGAAAATATTGACCATCAATGCACAGAAAGCTTTGTAAACTATGCCCTAAATATTCCTAAGTAATATAATTAACACAGATTTAGGGAAAACAAACACCATTTAAAACCATGCATTTGTGTGTGTGTGTGTGTATGTATGTATGTGTATGTATGTACATTCATTGTATCATGAGTATATATTATGTCATAATTTTTTCCAAATGAAATCTGCCAAGAAATGCTTCCCCCCACTCTATACTTGTACAAGTGATTTCTGGACCAAAATGCAACTCATACTTCAATGGTGATAGGCCAATCACTTTAGCCATTTAAGATCATATTAGATCCTAACTGTTTCACAAGTTCACTACATATCCTAATATCTCATATTTGCATGAATGATCCCTCTGCATAGTTTTATTGTGGCCACTGAATATCCTTAGGCCAAAATTTCAACAGGAAATATAATCTAGGACAAAGGTATTTCACTAATTCCCCAACTATTAACTCACCAAATTTTCTTCATATAGTGATCATATTTCTAAACACTGTTGATAAGGACCCTATAAGTTATCTTCAAGTAACTTCGCCAAACTCAGGTATTATGATTTTAATAAGAGATAGCCAAATTTGTTTAGCTTTTCACTTATTCTTTGAACCCATTTTTATTATATGTATATTTTATGTTGGGCACGATGTTATCCTCTGGTGACTAAGTCAAAAAAGACACTGCTCTCCAGGAGCTTACAGTCTAGTAGTGAAAGCAGACCAAGCTGATGGTTACCACACAGTACGATAAATGTGAGCAGTAATTAGAGAGTGTGGTTATCTAAACCAGAGGATCGAGATAAGGCAATGTTTCCCAAAGGTGATATGGTTAGAGTTTAGGAACATAATGGGACAATCAGCATAAGCTGCTGGATATAGGGAGGTGGTGATCCCTAGAGAGAGCTTAGATATTCCTAGAGACTTGGAAATTAATAGTGAATAAATGGCCATTATAATCAGGAATTTAGGTAAGACTACTGAAGCAAGAGCTAACTCAGAAAGAAGGAAAGCCTTAATACTTCAAGTAAAGGGAAAGACATGGAGATGTGAAAAAGCCGGTGTGTAGGAGACTTGACCAACTTGTGCATTGGGTTGGGAGAGGATCAAGGATGGGGAAGATATTGCTAGAGGGGTCACAGGTCATTTGATTAAGAACCTTCTCTGTAGAACCAAGAAATCTGAACATTATCCAGAAGGCTATGGCGACCCACAAAGGGTTCTCAGTATTGGAACAACCTAATTAAATTGAAGATTTAGAAAATATACTCTAGGTCAGTGATAGAGAAAGGTAAGAAACAGGAAGACTTTGTTTTTAATGAGTCAACCAAAGGCAGTGAGAAGGAGTAATTAAAGCAATGCCCACATGGGAATGAAAAGAATGCAATATCTCAGAGATGGTAAACACTGAATTAACAATTCTTGCGATTTCTAAATTTGAGAAGCTAAGGTAGAAAGAGAAAGTCTAGAGCAATCCTCAGGGCTTTAATGTGGATGGGAAAGAAAGTGGTGGTGTCAACTCCTGAGGATTGGATAGGAGTGATGGTGAGGGTTTCTGAATTGACATTTCATCATTTTTGAGCAGTGTGGTCAGGATGGGACAGTCAGGTTGAAATACTTGATGCAAGTGTGTGGCATTCTTTAGAGAAATCAGCTGGAAATTTTGACTTAGGAGTCAACAATGAATAAACAGTAGTTACAACCATGGATTTGGACAAAATAACTCAGGTAGAATAGAAAATCAGAGGAAAGACCAATACGTTAAGGTCAATGTTAAATCCGAGCTGTAAAAAGGCAAGCGTGTCTAAGGACTTATCTAAAATGTTTTTTACAAATGTAAAGCTCATCTATTATTTTAAATACATACTAAATTTCTACAGTTGTTGGAAGTAAATTGATCTGGTATTTTATCAACTTGCTACTGCTGTATAACTTACATATCTATCTTTCGATTGATCGATCTATCAATCTATATAGGGTGGGTGTGTATCCCAAGAGTTAAGAAGCTGGTTTTCATTTTGTAATACCAGATTCCAATGCTCACAGCCAGCTCCTGACTCCAGCTTCCTCTGTAGATTCTTGGGGGGAGAGGAGGCAAGGAAGGGGAGTGGAAGCCAGTGATTATTCAAGCACCAGTGGTCTTCCTGTCACCCTCTTAGGAGACCTGGATTAAGTTTATGGATCTTCATTTTGGCCTGGCTAGCCCCAGGCCTTGCAGAACCAGTGAATGGGAGAATGCACTCTCTCTCTCTCTCCCTCTGTGTGTGTGTATGTGTATGCCTGCATCAAAATTTTTTTAAACAGAAGGAATAATAGCATCAATTCATGATTTTCTAGCATCTCAAAACAAAGTAGCATTTAAAAAAGAGTTAAGATGTCAAGAAAAATTTAGGGCCTGACAGAAGCTCAACATCAAAATTATATCCTAATGGGGCCAGCACTGTGGCACAGCAGGTTAAGCTGCTGTTTGAAACACCAGCATTCCCTATTAGTATGCCAGTTTGAGTCCTGGCTGCTCTGCTTCCAATCCAACTTCCTACTAATGCACCTTGGAAGGCAGTAGACAATGGCCCTAGTACATGGGCCCCTGCCACCCATGTGGGACACCAACATGGAGTTCCTGGCTCCTGGCTTCAGCTTGGTCCAGCCCTGGCCACTGTAGTCATTTGCGGAGTGAACTAGCAGATGGAAGATCTCTCTTCTGTTTCTCCTGCTCTTTCTGTCACTTTGTCTTCCAAATAAATAAATATATATATTTTTTTTAAATTAGGGTCTAGGGGGCACAGCATTAGGGCACATCAGGTTAAGCTGCCTTCTGCCATGCTGGCACCCATATGAGCAGCAGTTCAAGTCCCAGCTACTCCACTTCAGATTGATCTCCTTGCTAAGGCACCTGGGAAAGCAGTGGAAGACGACTAAAGTACCTGGGCCCCTGCACCCATGTGAGGGACCCAGATGAATCTCCTGGCTCCTGGCTTCGTGCTGGCCCAGCCCTGGCCATTACAGCCACTTGGGGGAGTGAACCAGAGGATGGAAGATATCTCTCTCTGGCTCATTCTCTTGCTCTTTCTCTTCCTCTCTCTGTAACTCCACATATCAAATAAATCTTAAAAAAAAAAAAATAGGACCAAAAACACAAAGGAACCCAGATCTTTTATTTCTCCTATACTTTAAAAACTTGTTTCTCTGGTTCTAGTTCTCAGTCTGTGGAGGAAACTGTTGTAACAGTTAAATGGGAATCCTGGGGCCTGCACTGTGGCACAGCAGGTTAATGCCCTGGCCTGAAGCACCGGCATCCCATATGGCCACCGGTTCAAGTCCCAGCAGCTCCTCTTCTGACCCAGCTCTCTGCTATGGCTTGGGATAGCAGTAGAAGATGGCAAAAGTCTGTGGGCCCCTGCACCCACGTGGGAGACCTGGAGGAGGCTCCTGGCTGCGGGCTTCGGATTTGCGCAGCTCCGGCCATTGCAGCCATCTGGGGAGTGAGCCAGAGGATGGAAGACCTTTCTCTGTCTCTACCTCTCTCTGTAACTCTTTCAAATAAATAAAATAAATCTTTAAAAAAAATGGGAATCCTGCATTCCTGTTCGCTACATGTTGTTTATGTATGCATGCACTCCCATTCCCTCATCAACTCTACCAAAAAAAAGTTTAAATAAATCAAAATATTACCTAATTGTAATACAAAAACTGTAACAGTGAAGAGTAGGGACCGTGGCATATTGTGGTTATTCCTAAACATGCCCCTACTGCATGTAGTTGATCCCCAACTGAGCGGATGGCCAAGGTGGAACACATGAATGTAGGCTGAGGTCATCGTGGTAGATACCCAGAAACTTGGGCCTGACATGAGTGTGCAACATCAGAATAAGCAAGGTTATTACAGGGTAAATCCAGGAGCTCTTCTTTAGTGTGGAACTTTATTTCACACTACAGTTCATGAGGATCATAGGACTGGCTCCAAATTTGTAGTCTCACAGTCATCCAAATACTCATTGCAAACTATCTATCCCAATATGTACCTTAATATCTCCTATAAAACAACTATACAACTTCTATAAAACTGTAAAAACCTACCTTTAAATAATGATGATGATGATGATGATGATGATGATGATGAAGGGATAGAATGTTATCTATATAAATATGATATTTAAGAAATCATAATTTAAAAATGACCTGCAATAAAAAATCAGTTTTAATTCTAGGTACTATATATTTTCCATTATTTCCTAAAATCATATTATACTTTGGGAAGGTTATTTGTTATATATACACAATTCTATTGCTGTATTATAATATTAGTTGTTTTTACTTACTAGGAATACCAATGTTTCCTTTAACAGAGTCCAAACCACAAAACTTTTTTTTGAGTTTGTGTTTGACTTTAGATTTTGTTTTTAATTTAATCACACCATTTTTGAGAAATATCCTAACATAAGCCCTTTACAAATACTGAAATAGAAAATTGATTTACCATGTGAATTTTATTCTACCATGCATCAATAATTCATACAAACCAACAGACCTTAAGATTGTAATTGAGCAATCTGATTTTTAATGCATATTCATTTGGAGGTATTCTGGTAAATCAATGTATGAACTGGTATTTGTTCAAAACCTGGACTCTAAGTATCTAGTAAAAATTACACCTTAGCGCGGCTGATGTTGTATCTTAGCAGGTGAAGCCACAGTCTTCAGTGCCAGCATCCCATATGGGCACAAGTTCTATTCTGGGCTGCTTCCTGCTGGTGGTCTGAGAAGACAGCAGAACACTACACTGCCCAACTGCTTGGGCCCCTGTACCCACACGGGAAACTGGGGTAGGCTCCTGGCTCCTGGCTTTGGAATGGCCCAGCTCTGGCCTTTGTGGGCATTTGGGGAGTGAACCAACAGATGGAAAACCGACCTCTCTGTGCCTCCCTGGATCTCTCTATAACTATGTCGTTCAAAGAAATAAATCTTAAAAAAAAAAATTACACCTTCAATGTGAAAAAAGAAGTGTAACTTTTTTCTTCTGTAAATGATGTACAAAAATTACATAAAGGTGGACGCAATGGGTTAAACTGCCACTTGGGACACCCGCACATCAGAGTCTCTGGTTGGAGTCCCAGCTACTCTGCTTCCAATCCATCTTCCTGCCAATATGCCTGGGAGGCATTTGGTCTCCTGCCCCCAGCGTGGGAGACTGTGATGGAGTTCCTGGCTCCTGGCTTGGTCCTGACCTTTCTGGTTGCTAAGGGCTGTGGGGAGTAAACCAGTTGATAAAAGAGTTCTCTCTGACTCCTCTCAGTTCATTATGCCTTTAAAATAAATAAATAAATCTCTTTGAAAATTACATAAATTCAAGACATGAGCATTACCGTCAACACTGAAAATTCATCACAATCTAAAGCTCTCTTGGTCCTATTTTCCATGATACAAATGGATACATATCCTGATATTAAAAGTTTTGCTGAGATTTATTTTAATGAATCACTTCACTTTTATAAAAATGTAACATTTCTGCATAAAAGAATATAAGACATGAAGCACATACGATGGGCACAGATACTGCTTCTTTTTCCCCTTTCCTTTCTTTGAAGACTTTTCCTTAGAATAGGCCTCTTCAACCCACAAGGAAATGAAAATAAACAATGTGATCGCCAATAACAACTTCATCTTGAACAGTTAAATTTCAGATCACCTGCAAGAGAACAAGAAATGGTTTACATTGATGAAGCAAATGATAACAATATAATTATCCCTTTACTGAGTATGATCATCACTACCCCAAAGCAAACGCATTTGTATATCAAATCCCATCTCTCAATCCTATATGCTAAGGTTATACTTCCTTCATCGAATATTTAACTTTCTCTCATCTAACAAAAATATTCTTTTTTTACATAGTAGCAAAATTTGGCTTAAATAAAGGTACACAAAACAAGGCTATCCCCAAGAGGTACAATAGGTTACTATTTAAAATTTCTGATTCTATTGTTACAAAAAATTGGAAATTGATATTGAATTGCACAGTATATCCACATATGTTTAGAAGAATATCAAGGAAGATGTTTAATACAGTGTTAAAATGATTATCTTGAGCTAGTACCTTTTAAGTACCTTTTAGTTTTTATTTTAAATCTCTATACTGTTTGACCCTTGCATGTACATTTTTAAAAAACAATAACAGAATTTTGCTTTAAAATGTTTATTTTTATTTATTTGAGAGGTACAATAACAGAAAGAGAGAAAGGGGGGGGGAGGTAGATTCATCTGCTGGTTCACGTCACCCTCTAAATGCCTGCAACAACTCCATCTAGGTCTCTCACATGGGTGGCAGGGACCCAAGCACATGAACCATGATCTTGCACAACAGCAGGAAGCTGGATCTGTAGTAGAGGGACTCAACCCAGCCTCTCCGGGATGAGTCCCAAGCAGCAACTTAACCCACCATGCCAAAACACTCACTCCTGCAAGTACCTTACAGGAAAAACTGTCCCAAGTTTTACAGAACCAAGAAAAAAAGTTTAGTACCAAAGTCTTCCATTCTCTAAATTTGCCATTTTTATTTATGCACATTAAATCTGCAAGCTACTTTGTACCCCCACAAAAGTGCTTGTTGATTTGGCTTGCAGCTTTCCCACTTAGGTGATACTAACCAGTTACCATCAAAAACATTACTCAAGAAATTCTAGGCAATGTTAGATAAAATAACACCAGCGAGGTCATACTCTTTTAAACAACCTTAGCTACATTCTAATACCATCATTCATATTTAAATGAGACTCGGGTTCTTGCCACAGAGGCCAATGTATTCCAAAAACCGTCAGGTATCTATTAAAACTGAAATGCAGAACTCTTCTGCGTCCTTTATGTCCCAACCTAAAATTGTTTCTTTCCTTGGTCTTTCTGCAAGCTAAAAGACCTGTCGTATTGCTCAACATTACCTACACTGCCATCTCACTCTGACAAACGTGCTTCTCTTATGTCACCTCCTATGTCACCCTCACCTCCCCCCCATAGAAATTGTTTTCCTTTTCTTACCGCTTCCCATTTATCCTTTGCACCCCCCCCCCCCCCCCAGACAAGCAACAAGGGCTTCCCCCTGGGTCCTTTAAACTGCCGGCATCCAGGGGCTTACTAGGCTCCCCTGGCCAACTCGCAGGGTCGGACGCCCCTCCTCCCCCTCCCACCTGCTTCCAGACAGCTTCGCCCCCAGCAGCAGGTGCTTCTCCCATCTTCACCTCCCCGCCCAAGGAAACCCCAGGGCCGTCGTAACGGTCCCCACGGAGGGGGCACGGGCGAAAGTCGGTGTCCACTCCGCCCCACTCTTCTTTCCGCGGCCACAGCTGCAGTGACTGGGGCATCTTCACCCACGACGCCAGGAGCGCTCGCTGCCACCGTCGCGGCCCCTACCGACCCCGGCCCTCTGCCCCCCTCCACCTCCTGGTCTTCCGGGCCAGGCCCGCAGCGGCCCCGCGCAGGGCCGCGCTCTGCCGCCGGCCCCGCACGCCGCAGTGCTCCCGGGTCTGACCCGCTGCTTCGGCAGGGGCGCTCCTCGCCGACCCCGGACCGCGCCGCCGCGGGGACCCTGCCTGCCTCCCGCTCCTCCCCTCCAGGGAGCCCCGGCCCTTACCGCGGGGGCGCGCCGCCCGCGGCCGCCAAGCGAGATGGCCGCGACTCCGGGCCGGGAGGCTGTGTCCGTGTCTCAGTGTGTGTGTGTGTGTGTGTGTGCGCGGCTCCCGGGGGGTGCAGCGGGCGCAGAGCCGGGGCAGCCGCGTCCCCGCCGCCCGCGCCACCGCCGGGGCTGACGCGCCTGCTCGGGCCGCGGAGCCTGCGCCGTGCGCGCCGCGGTCGGGGCCGCTGCGGGCACCGCGCGGGGGCCGGGGGCGGGAAGAGGCGTCCCGGGCCCGCGAGGACGGGCGTCGCGGGCCCTCGCGGGGATTGAGGGCGGAGGACATGCATCCCCCACCCCTCTTCAGGGGCCAGAAGGAGAAGGGGCCGGGGAGGTGGACGGTGTGGGCACGCAAAAGGGGAAAATGGTTCAAGGAGGTGCGGGCTCCTTAGCACCACCGCCAGCACCACCGAGCGGAGCGGATGCCCCTGCAGGGTTGTTGTGAGCTCATCCTGTGCCTAGCATCCCAGCATCTAGCAGTCTCAGAAGCTGGTTTCCAATCTCGACCAGCCTGACCTTTGCAAAAGTAAGCTGAAGCGACTCAACATCCCGAGACAGTCTAGTTACGCAGGCGACACAAGCAGATGTTCCAGAATGAGCATCTCTGTACATTCGACGGTGGCAACACACCCTTTCCTGGAATTACCCCCGTTTAGTTCGCTCCGCCAAGTTTTGTGTCCTCTGCTCCATGTTCTCGATGAAGCAGAAGCCCAGACATGTTGGGAGACCGCCAAAGGAATTTACCACAGACTTGAATCAGCGACCTCTCCGCATCCAAGCCAGGTGTCCCCTCTGCCTTCCCAGAGCAAATGGGCGCTGTCTTCAGTCTTGTTGAAGAAGGAGGTCTTAATTTACATAAAGTAGGTCTTTATTTACATAACTGGGTAACAGTTTTTCCCTTACCCCTTGAAAGTGTGCTGATTGATTTTTGATTGTGAAAGCTTTGTTCAGATGAACAGCACTCAAGATTGCATGATACACCTACACATGTGTCTGCCAATAAATTTCCCACCCATACATGTCAAAATGGGGAAGAGGAACATTTTTCATACATAAACCGATTCTATACGCTTCACAAAATATCCTGCTGCCTAACACAAGTGATCATTAACAAGTATGTTATTTATTTATTTATTTATTTATTTATGGAGACTCTATGTTTGGAGCCCAGCATTGAATCAGGATATGTCTTTTGATTTTAAATGTTTATAAAGGAGACTGTGCTAATAATGTAAATTATAAAAAGAAATAACCTTTGGAGAATAGGTCAAATAAAGGAGAGAATAATTACTTTGCATTGGAGTTTAGATGTTGAAGAAAACCTAAACCTACTCTTCAGGTAGTCAAGACAGCATTAGATTTTGGAATAATAGGATGTTCAGCATCCTGTAGTGAAATAGACTTATCTTTATGTATGAAATCTGACACATTTGAAAGAACTTCAATGCTAAAAATTCTCACAATTGGCTTACTCGCCCTCCCTTTAATGCCTCTAACCATACCTCCTAAAGCTACACACTGTAGAATTAGGTTATGCATAATAAAAGCATGTCCAACTGCTTAGATGGGCTTGTGGAATTTTCTGCCAAAGGTTGGGAAATACAGCGGGTGCTCTAAAGGGACCTGTTCTAGGACCGTGAAATAGTCAAGTTCAGAATTTTAAATATCTTTCTCTTTGAAGATGATCTGCATGCCTATATGTTTGATTGGTTTATGTTGGCAAAAGGAAACTTCTACATAATGGGGTGAAAGAATTTTCTCTAGTTCTATTAAGTGTTGATCTACTTTTCTCTGTTTTTTTCTCCATCCATGCTCACTTCCTCAGGAACTTGATTTAATTACCATATTGATAACTGCCAATCTTATTTCTCCAGAACAGATCTCTGTCCAGAGCTTTCCAACATTTCAACCTATGTACCGGATAAACATGTCACACTCAGTATGTCCAACACTGAACGTTTTCCTCCCTGAAACTGCTTGCTACTCACTCTTCTCAGATGGCAACTCCATTCCTACTGTTGCTGGATCAAAAGCTCTGAAGTTGTCCCTAAGCCCACATCTACTGTGGGGAAATCCTCTTTATTCTCGAATTATATCTAGAATCCAGCTACTTCTTACTATTTTTACTGCAACCAGCCTGGACTGAGCCACTGTCATCTCTAAATTGGATTAAAGCAAGAGAGTGCTGGCTATCTCCCCGCTTCTACCAGTGTCCTTCCCCATCCCTGAGTATTCCCAACACAGCAGCCAATAAGCATCATGTCAGATGTCTTTCCTCAGCTCCTATCCATCAGCGAGTCCCATTTCATCCGGTTTATAGACCAGACTGCTTACAATGGTATGCAAAATCCCAATTGTCTGCCTCTATTCCCCGTAACTCTGACTTCTCCCACATTCCCCTTTCTCCACCTGCTCCAGCCACACTGATCTTGCTCCTTCTCCATCATTCCAGTACCAGGCATGGTCCCCAGTTAGGTCATTCTCCAGTTGTCGCACCTGCCTGAAGTGCTTCCCCACCAGCCAGCCACATGTCTAATCCCTGACATCTTCAATTTCTTTGCTCAGCTATGACTCTCTCATTGAGAGTACAAATTCCCTTGTCTAAGGATTTCTGATCGCTTTTTACGTGATTCAGCTTTTCTTTCTTTTTCATAGTCCCCACTGCCTATTAATATATTACACAAAATACTTACACATCCGTTGTTTCTGTTCCCTTGCTAAAATGTAAGTTCAGTGAAGGCAGGGAGTTTAATCTGTTGTCCACTGATGTTACCCAAACACATGGAACAGTTTTGAATGTATGGGTTTTTGTCTAATTGTGTGACTTCTTGAATTCATGTTTCCTTCTCAGCAAAATGAAAGCAATATATAGTTTTTAGGATTGTTCTCAATTATTTGGCATATAGAAGGGGAATTACAAATAATTAGCTCTTCTTTTTTGGTTGACTCTATGATAGATTTTTGACTCATGGGGCTCTGTGATACATTTTTTCCTGATTTTTTTTGTTGTTGTTGTTTCTTTCATTACTTCTTTTGTGTAGGCCTATCTCAAAACTCTCAGTAGGAACAGAATTCCTATACAAACAGACCTGGATTATATTATATTAATTGTATTTTACTTGACATAAGACCTAAACACAACCCTAAATGCCTGTGTTAGATTAGGAAGAAGAAACAATAGAACAAGAGAGATTATACCCAGCAAACCATTTGTTCATATGACAACACAGAAGTCACTCTTGCCACTGCCAAAATAGCTTTACCAGGTAAGTCTTAGATATGTTAGTTTCTTCCTTATTGTTTCTCTACAAGAGTCTAGGTTTTCCTTTAATTATAGCCAGAATTATTAATAATCATTCCTGAGTCTTTTTCATCGAAACTTCAGGGCATTTATCACTAGAGTTATTGGACGTTTTCAAGAAAGGTGTAACTAGTTATAGATGTATTTTCCCCAAATTGTCATCTTGAAAACTTTTTAAAGCTAGAAGCTAGAAATACAAATATAAGGAGACAGTCACATCAGAAGATGGTGAGAGTGATGGTCCCATTTTCAAGCTGTTTGTTACATCCTATTTGTGAATTTTAAAGGCATCAATATTTACCATTAGAAATTTATGAGTAGTCAGCTTATTAAAATAATATAGTATTTGATAACCCTAGTCATGATAGCCTTAAAATATTCTAAAACCTTATTTTTCAAACTGACTTTTAAATAAGAATAACCACTTTATATCAGTGATTTACTAACTGCAAAAAATTGTCTTTCATATTATGCTTTTAAAAACTTTGGGATTTTTTCAAGTTATTTTCATGCCCATATATTTGATGAGAAATCTGCAGCTCACTAAACAAGGATTATTTGTCAAAGGCAATAGAGCTGGAAGAGGGGGGAATAGGGTTATTTCTTCCTAATGTCCTATTGTGACTCCAGTTCCACTTCCACATGGGTGGGGGATAGCAGCATTTCGGCTTAGACATGCTTGCACAGAATTCTGGCTGCAGATTAGCAAACTCAAGTCAGAGAGGCAGCTCTGGGCCAAGATTCAGGCTCTCTCTAACCAACTCTAGGTGGATTTTAAGGATTAAATAATTTTTAAATCATGGTTTCACTTTAACTTTTTTCTATTCAAACTAAAAAACATAACAGCAAAAATTGCTCATCATTTTTAATCAAGCGTATAATGTGTTATTCTTCAGATATCATTTAAAATAAATTACCTCCTCAAGAACTCTCTGGGGACAATACCATTCATGTGATGATTTATAGATGAATTCTCAGAGGCTTCTCCTACTCTTTCCAAATTCACTTTGTAGGTAATTTATTGAGAAAGATATGTACCTAAACATGTCTGATTTTGGAAATTGGGCCCATTAAAATATTTTGTGTGTGACTGCAAAATGTATATCCAGTAAGCTCTCATGATATCCTGACTAACAATAATATTCAACCATAATACCACGTTAATTGTAGTGGTATAAGAATGCAAAAAGAAAAAAACATAAATAAGATCTTATTTATGGATTTGAGCACCGTATTCGTTTCACCTAGCTGAGGAAAGATTTCAGAACAGGTAAACGTCTCTCCTTCGTGTCTATCAATCTGTCGCTAGCACTTACTCCTATGGGAAAGGACTGCTTGTGGTTGGAGGAATATAATCTTAAAATAGATATCATGAGTATAACATTTTGTCACAATATTCAGAGCAATAGCACCTGCATGCTATGATGTAAGTTTTAGATACATTAGACATATGTTGTAAGTCCTTAGCCAAAAACAAGAAAATATTGTCCTTTCGTAAAAATGACATCTATCATTACTGTGTTTCAAGAATGTGCCTTAGAAACAAATAAGCCTGTTCATTTGGTGTTATCAAGACTAGTCCCATATGAATTATATAAAAATCACACATTTTATCCCAAACTATTCACTAAGAAAACTATTACTAAGCAACTCTCATCTACAAATAAGTTTTTTTTTTTTTTGAGTTTTTTTCCTAATTTTGAGATAATCCTGTGGTTTTCCACTCAGCCAGGTCTGCTCAAAGCCAAGCATTCCTCTGACACAAGAATGACAGTTATTGTGGCTGGAGCAAGGAACAGGTAACGCAGGCCCACAAATCTTCCAGTCAAGCGGAATCTCTTCCAAAAGCAGTTTTTTTACCATCTGAGCAAAGCCGTAGCTGCCTCTTCTGACAAACTTTGTGTCTGTGTCAGCTTTGCTGCAGAGTCGGGAGGAGATCCTGCTCTCCCTGCCCAGCCAAGATTCCATGACAACATGTCCTCTTCTTGCAGTACCCAGAGCAGGTATGATCTTGGTGTAATAAGCAATCTAAAAAAATAGATCTTTTAGAGACTTATTAACAATATCAGTCTGGATTGTTGTATCTCCTTCTTTCAAAACCTAGGTAAACAATTACTATCAGAGATGTATTATCTAGTGATCATGTTAAGAATCTGTCCGTGTTTTCTATCAGTCAAGGTAGATCGACCAAAGGCTCCCTACATGCAGAGTATTGTTTCTAAATATTTCTTTGTGTGAAACCTCTCATATTTACCACGCTTCAGCTGCATTTATAGTTTATGCAACTGGCATTAGAGGTGATGAATAAGAACCAGCACTCCAGTTTAGTAACTTTTTAGAATGAGCAACTAAATTGACAGCAGTCCTGCATATACTAAAAATAAGTTATAGAAAGAAAACCATGGCATTTATCAAATTATCAGTGTTTGAAACTAAAACTTTAAAATTAGGCTCATGAAGCAAGCTTCTATCATGTCATCATCATACAGTAGGGGATTTTTAAGGTAGTGATAACCTCTCCTTGTCCACAAGTTCTTTTTCCATGGTGGTTACTCATCAAATGCAGTCTCAATAGTTTAATGGGGGAATTCCAAATATAAATAATCCATAAGTTTTAAATTGTATGCCATTCTCCTTAGGATGATGAAACCTGTCTCATCCTGCTTGTTTCACCCAGAACATGCACTATCCATTGTCCAGTGTATGCACATGCTGTATATTCTATTCTCACATTAGTCACTTTGTAGCCATCTGAGCCATCAAATCTGTTGTTGAGGTATTGGAGGGCTTGTGCATTAACAATGTCCCCAAATCACAAGAGTAGTGTCACTGGCAATGTGAAAATGCCAAATACAGGCCCGGAAGTGTTTCTTGTAAGTGGAAAGTTTAAAGTTATTCACTTCAAAAGGGAAGAATAAAAGCATATACTAAGTGTTCTAAGACCAATAGTGCTGAGAGGGAAACTTCTATATGTGATCTCGAGAGGGAGGAAAAAGAAATTTGTGCCAGTTTGACTGGCACACTTCAAGCTGCAAAAATTATGATCACAGTGGGTGGTAAGTGCTTAGTTAAGAAAGAAAAGTCATAAAACTTGTGAACAGAGACGTAAACAGAAAACATGTCCCAATTAATGGCAATACGTTGTACCAAAAAGTGTTGAGCCTATACAATGACTTATTGTGATTGTTATTAATCTCTTACTGTTCCTAACTTACAAATTAAGCTTTATCCTAGGTCTGCATGTGATAAAAAAGAACAGAGTGTAGATAGGGTTCTGACTTATCTGTGTATTCAGGTATCCACTGGGCATCTGGGAAGGCATTCCACAGGTAAGAAGGAACTATTGTATATAAAACTTTAAAAATGGAAATCAAAGCAGGGTACCAAAGGGAAAATAAAATTGGTCAAATTGATAGGTAGAGATACAAAGCAAGATGAATGGATCTGCTGTAATTAATTTAACTAAATTAACATCAGACATTTTCAGTATCATATATAGGTCATTCAGTGTCAAGATGTCCCCAAGCAGCATGGAATTTATAATTAATACAAACCGATAATCCCAAATGAAAGTCTTTTAATCCTCAGGCAAAATAGTTAATTATATCTTTGATAAAAGCCCTTCCCTTATTATTGTATTCTATTTGTCTTACTTATGAATTTGAATAAATTCAAATAAGTTTCCCATATTTTCTTTTGTAAATTAATGAAACCAAGGTTCTTGATATTGAAAGTGTATAAACGCAGAAATAATAAAGGCCTAGAACAATACAATCTGGCAAAACTATTCAAAATAAAAAAATATTTATTAAGAATAAAATGATACCACATATCTCAGTTTTATACTATACTTCTTTTAAAAGAAACTATTTTGAGTATCTGCTATGTGTCATATTTTATGTAATCACTTGTAATATAAAAACCAGTAGTGGGGCCGGCACTTTGGCTCACTTGGTTAATCCTTTGCCTGCAGCGCCAGCATCCCATATGGGTGCCAGGTTCTAGTCCCGGTTGCTCCTCTTCCAGTCCAGCTGTCTGCTGTGGCCCAGGAAGGCAGTAGAGGATGGCCCAAGTGCTTGGGTGCCTGCACCCGGGTGGGAGTCCAGGAAGATGCACCTGGCTCCTGGCTTCGGATAAACATAGCTCTGGCTGTAGAGGCCATTTGTGGGGTGAACCAATGGAAGGAAGATCTTTCTCTCTGTCTCTCTCTCTCACTAACTCTATCTGTGAAATAAAATATAACAGTAGTAAATAGAACCTACTGTAGTGTGATCCAAAGCAAGGGAAACAGTGTGTCAGGGTTATTTTGTAGGTGAGCAGAGAGCACTGTGGGAGCACATAATCCAGCTGGGGAAATCCTGAAGTTTTCTCAGATCCCTGTTAAAAATAGGAGTGGGAATAAGAGAGGGAGGAGGTGTGCAGTTCAACAGATGCTCACTTGGACTTACCCCTAATGGCCGAGCTAGAAAAGTGCCAGGGGATTCCAATTCAATCCCATCAAGGTGGCATGTACCAATGCCATCTTACTAGTTAAAGTGATCTGTTTCAGTTCATAATGGATCATAAAGATAGGATTAAGTGTCAAAGGGGTCACATAAACAAGATTAGTGTCTGCTAATACTAACTGATAGAATTAAAAAGGAGAGAATGATCCAACGTGAGAAGCAGGATACACAGCAGACTCATAGAATGGCAAATGCCCTAAACAGCACTCTGGCCTCAAAATCAACCCTTAAGGCATATACATTACATTCTTTTTTACTCTGCATATAAGTTACAGCAAATCAGGGAAAACATGACGTTTGTCTTTTTGGAACTGGCTTATTTCACTAAGCATAATGGTCTGCAGTTCCACCAATTTTGTTGCAAAAGACAGGATTTCATTTTTATAGCTGAGTAGTATTCCATCATGTATATTTACAATAATTTCTTTATCCAACCATCAGTTGATTGATATCCTTACTTAGCTATTGTGAGTTTAGCTGCTATAAACATGGGGGTACAGATAACTTTTTCATATGCTGATTACATTTCCTTTGGGTAAATTCCCATGAGTGGAATGGATGGGTTATATAATAAATCTATTTTCAAATTTCTTATTTATTTATTTGAAAGAGTTACAGAGAGAGGTAGATATGGAGAGAGAGAGGTCTTTCCTCTGCTGGTTCACTCCCCAGATCGCTGCAATGGACAGAGCTGAGCAGTTCCAAAGCCAGGAGCCAGGAGCTTCTTCTGGGTCTCCCACATTGGATGCAGATGAACTATCCTTCGCTGCTTTCCCTGACTCATTAGCAGGGAGCTGAATCAGAAGTGGACTAACCAGGACTTGAACTGCCACCCATATGGGATGCCAGTGCTGTGGGACAGGGCTTTAACCTACTGCACCACAGTACTGGCCCCTATTTTCAATTTCCGAGGAATCTCCATAATGTCTTCCTCAATGGTGTGAGTTCACATTCCCACCAAAAGTGTTTTAGGATGCATTTTTCCCCACATTCTTACCGGCATTTGTTATTTTTTGACTCTTGGCTGATAGCCATTCTAACTGGGGTGAGGTGAAACCTCATTGTGGTTTTTGTTTGCACTGATGGCTAGCACTCCTGAGCATCTTTTCACATGTCTGTTGGCCATTTGTATTTCATCCTTTGAAAAATGCCTATTCCTATCCTCAGCCCATTTCTTAGAAAGGTATAGTTTAATTATCTTTGCTTTTGTTTTGATGTGTTATCAAAATATGCAAATTTGCAAAATGATTCTTTCTTTATCATCATTATGTTTGGGGTAGTATTAATTCCAAGGGAATATGCACAATAGATTTGAGTTAATTGCTTCCATTTGAAAATCAAGACAAGATGTCTCAAGCAGATGCCGAATCAGGTAGAGCGGTATTGATGGAAAAGCAAAAAGCAATAGTGGCTTTAATTATTTGTTTGAAAAATTTATTTATTTATTTATTTATTTATTTGAAAGGAAAAGTTACAGAGAGAGAGAAGGAGACAGAGACACACACAGAGAGAAAGAAACAGAGACATAGAGAGAGAGGGCAAGATCCTCTACTGGCTGGTTCACGCCCCAGATGGCCACAATGGCTGGAGCTGGGCCCATCTGAAGCCAGGAGCCAGGAGCTCCTGTGTGTTGGGGGGCGGCGGGGAGTGGGTGTGTGTTTTCTGGAGTTGGGTTGCAGAATGTGTGGTTGTGGTCAAAGGGTAAAGTTTAGGGCATAGTGGCAGGAGGAGGCACTTTCATGAGAAAATAGCCATGTAAAGGTCCTCTCTCACAACGCTGTTCTGCAAGGGACAGCTTTTTATGCAATGTGTTTCACAATCGTGCAAGACCAGGCCCTCTGATGGAGAACCTGCATGAGGAAGCTGGATGATAGCATCTCATGCCACAGCACTTATGAAGGAACGGTTCCTATTTGCTCTATGACCACAGCCTGGGAATAGTGTAATGTTCTTAATAGCCATATTTCCCTAAGAAAAGGACTGTGGCAAGAGAGGAGGAAGCCAGGAGGAAAATACAACTCACTGCTCCACTTCATGAGGAACTTACAAACCTGGCAGATTCGGGGCTAGCCACTCAAATCGTGGGCTACAGCTTGCCAGACCATTGTCTACTAGCCAGCTGGGGACAAATACATTTTCACCATCTGTGTAAGACACTCCCCAGATCGAGTAAGGAAGTAAAATGAATCCTAACAATGTTACAGGAAGACATGTCAAAGGAGTTACCAAAGAACAACGAAGCATTTTTAAAATTTCAAAGCAACAGCAACACGTTTGTACGTAAGAAAGGGTTACTAGGGAAAGTAAAAGCAATAGATTGATAAAAACAAATCATCGAATCAGGAAATCAAACATCAGCTTCCTTTCAAGGAGAAGATACAGGCTGAAATCGCAATGAGAGTAGGGCAACAATGGACCGAAATCCTCCTGTCTGCTTCCTCGGAGGACAGTAGGAATCACATCAGAGGATAAAAATAGTTAGATGACTAGAGATGTTTTAAATAAATGATAACTTTTTAAAAGCCAGTTAAAATGAAATATAATTCTAGAAGTATTAAATGAAGTCCTCTCAAAAGTCTATGTATAGTGCCAAACGCTAGATAGGGAACCTCTAGTTTCAGCTCCAAAGTATAAGGGTTTAGAAATGGTCACTCCTGTCCTTACAAGGAAAGGTTGGACAAAACGAAAACCAATGGAGCTTTTCAAGACCCCGCTGAGAACTAAATTTGCAGTGCAAACCTTCACCCAGAAATCTGGAGAGACAGGAAAACCCAGATTCTCATAGCTGAAAGTGACTTGCCTGAAATAGAAGCCACTAGTCTTCAACTGGTGAGGACACTTTGATGGCAGATTTGACTGGTACTGGAGACCAAGTGTGCACTAACCCAAGAGTGTAATAGCCCAGGGGGCTGCAGTCTCAGGAGGCTCCATTCTTCATGGAATTTACATCCCTGAACCCCACCAGGTTCTCCTGGTGAAAAATGGAGAAAGATCCTCCTGGCCTCACAAGAGGAGAGAAAGAGTGACCACTGTGAAATGTACCCAGAGCATTCTCCATGGACAAAGAGCTATTCTCTGGGGAAAAGCCTTGCCTGAACCTTGTCCCAGAGCTGTTGTGGAAGGCCATTCATTCCTGTGATTCCAGCACTGCCAGGCTCTCCGTGAAAGCTGAGAGGGGGAGCTATGCAAAGAGAAACACTTGTGCAGTGGAGGATGGCCCAAGTGTTTGGGCCCTGCACCCGTATGGGAGACCAGGAGGAGGCACCTGGCTCCTGGCTTCGGATCAGCGTAGCTCCAGCCATAGCAGCCATTTAGGGGGTGAACCAACAGAAGGAAGACCTTTCTCTGCCTTTCTCTCTCTCTCACTGTCTAACTCTATCTGTCAAATAAATAAATTAAAAAAAAAAAAACAGAAATGAGGGTCCTTGGAATTTAACCATGTCTGTGTAGACTTTTTGATATTATTAACTGAAGAAATTTTATTGTCCTTTAAAGAATTTCTAAAAAGGGTTTATTTTATTTATTTGAAAAGCAGAGTTCTTGTTGGGGCAGTGAGAAAAAGAGAGAGCCTCCATCCTCCAGTTCACTCCCCACATGGTTATAAACTATGTGCTTGGCACTCCATCTGAGTCTCCCACGTGGATAGCAGGGGCCCTAGTACTTGGGCCATGTTCTGCTGCTTTCCCAGGAGCAATAGCAGGGAGCTGGATTGCAAGTGGAGCAGCTGGACTCGAACTAGTGCTCATGTGTGATTCCAGTGTCCCAGGTGGCAGTGTAATGCACTGCGCCACAACGCCAATCCCTAAAGAACTTATTTTAAAATTGGGAAATATGGACTGACATAGTGCGGCAGTGGGTCAAGCTGTGGCTCGCAATGCCAGGATCCCATATCAGAGTGCCAGGTTGGTCTCAGCTGCTCTACTTCTGATCCAGTCTCCTACCCATGGTAAGGCAACAGAAGGTGGCCCAAATACTTGGGCCCTGACACCCATGTGGGAGACCAGGATATAATTTCTGGCTCCTCACTACAGCCTGGCCCAGAGCTGGCTGTTGTGGCCATTTGAGGAGGGAGCCAGGAGATGGAAAATCTCTCTATATATACCTATCTCTGTCTCTCCCCCTTTCTCTCTGCCACTCTGTCTTTGAAAGAAATAAGTAAATGAATAATTTTAGTGGAAACAAAAATAAATCAGATGAAGCCATATTAGGACAGGATTGTGAACTGAATCCTGGAAATTTTCCAATGAAAGTCACAAAAATTGCCCTAGTTGATGACACCATGTCATGGTGTGGACATACTCTCTGATGAAGCTTTCCAGGGCATTTTTCTGCAGAAATTTTGTTGAAGGTTTTCAAAACAATTTCCTTTCTTTTTTAATTTATTTTACAGGTAGAGAGATAGAGTTATAGACAGTGAGAGAGAGAGACAGAGAGAAAGGTCTTTCTTCCATTGGTTCATTCCCCAAATGGCCACTATGGCCGGTGCTGCACCAATCCGAAGCTAGGAGCCAGGTGCTTCTTCCTGGTCTCCCATGCAGGTGCAGGGGCCCAACAACCTGGGCCATCCTCCACTTCCTTCCCGGGCCACAGCAGAGAGCTGGACTGGAAGAGGAGCAACCAGGACTAGAACCCGGTGCCCATATGGGAAGCCAGTGCTGCAGGCAGAGGATTAACCAAGTGAGCCACGGTGCTGGCCCCTTCAAAACAATTTTCTAAGAAGCAAATATTTTCATTTTTTGAGTCTCCAGAAAGTCAGCAAGCAAAACACGTTGACCATCACAAAATAATCAGTTGATATAACTTTTGCTCTTTGTGTTCCATTTTTGCTTGGTTTGGACCACTTCTACCTCTTGGTAGCCATGGCTTTGATTGTGCTTTGTCTTCAGAATTGTACTGGGAATACTGTATTTCAAATCCTGCTAAAATTCATTGAAGTAATTATTTATGAACTGGATCCCAGATGTTTAAAATTTCCATTGCAAGCTCTGTTCTTTACTGCTGTTGACCTGGGTGCAACAATTTTGGCACCAATTTAGCACTGAGTTTCTCACCTTCATTTTTGAGTCAGAACTGTGGACATTGAAACCTTTGAGATGTCTGGTTCAGGTTATTGTTTCTGCTGATAAGTGTTGATCTGTTGTAATTAGGACATGAGCAAGATTAATATTTTCCTCTAAGGTTGAGATAGACAGTCTGCCGCTTTAGACTTCCTCTTAACATCATCTTTTCCCTTCTTAAAATAATTCATCAATTTGTAAAGTGTTGGATTTTTTCAGGCATCATCTCCAACCCCTTTTAGTAAAGTATCGATGATTTTACCATTCTTCACCCATCCATCAAAATTTGACGTTTCCTGTTGCTTCAATTTTAGCAGAATTCATGTTCCTCTGGTTAGGGCTCTTTTTCAATCTTACTTCTTGTTCTCCTTAAAGCCTCTAACTACATCCTGTGCACATAGGCTAAAACAAACTAGTTAGAGTTTATTTTGGTCCAAACAATACATGAAATCTAGACATAGAGTTTTTATAATTCACATATCCATGAACTTTTTAAAGACTTCTCATATAGAAGTAAAAAGGAAAATAAATACAAAAATATTTGAAATAAACAAAGTATGCAAATCAAGTAAATGACTTCTGATCAGGAACATACTCTTAATAGTAAAGAGAAGAGAAAGAGAAAAGATAAAGAATACATTTAGATGGAATAGGATGGCATTCAGGGTGACAGATCCATAGCCAAAATTGACTCAGGAAGACATAGAAACACAAAAGATCAATATCCATAGAATAAATTAAAAAGGAAATTGGATTTTATACCAAAAGTGTTGTCAAGCATTTTTCTGTAAAAGGCCAGATAATAAATATTAGAGATGTTGCTGGCAATGCTATCTGTGCTGCAAATACTTGGGTCTGGTGTAGCAGCCTGAAAACAGCCATGGGTAATTCTGGGGTGTGACTGTCTTCCAAAAAGCATGTGACAGATTGGAATGGGTCTGAGGTTCTAGGTGACCCACCCCTGTCTAATGTCGACTCAGCTCATTGCCACTGTATTCTAAAATCCCCCTGGATTTTCAAAGGAAAGGCTAGAGTAACATTTGCCAAAATGTACTTACCAGGATGGTTGTTCTGTAGGGCCCACCAATGAGAAACTCACCTGCGATATAAACAGTGAAGCTTGGAGAAAGCAGTGATTGTTCACAGTAAGCTGCAGGCAGTCCCTCAGTTCTTGTGACTGGCTGTCTTGTTTGCCAAATCCCAGGATTCTGTGAATAAGCCCATTTGGCTCTCTCATCAAGCTACATCCTGTACCTTAGACACTTCCAGTAAAAATATTTTGGCCTCCATTTTCTATTCCTTTATTTTCTTTATTAATTTGTTTAAAACTCAAGGAAAGAAGAATGGTGCCATTGGAGGGAACACTTCACCATACTAACAAGTGTTTTTATCTGATGTTCAGGAACAGATGATAATTATGAGAAATAGAAGGGGTGGATAGTAAATTCAAGATAATGCACATTGCAAAAAAATCTATGCATAGATTTCAAAAATTTCTGCACCAAATAAACTTATCTTTTAATTCTATTTTCCATAAATTTTTCAAGTACCCTCATGTAACATGAGAAAGTTGTATTTACCATAAGTATTTTAAAATAAGTACTGTATTTTAAAGAACAGAAAGTTTTCAATGTGTATAAAATGACAAAATCGAGTTTAAAAATTTCAATTTACAAAATCAACAACAAAGCTCAGCAGTTAAATCCAAAACAAATAAGATGTACATCAACAAAACTTTAAAATTAGTTTATTGAAGAATGTAAATAAATAAAGAATCAAACCATATTCCTAAATGGGAATTAACTGAAAACTATGAAGATATTTGACATTTTCTAAAGTAAACTATAGTCAATGAAGTTCTCAAACAAACAAACAAGATCCTTTGCAGAAGTCACGTTTATTCTTAAAGACATATGGAAGAGAAAGGCATAAATATGCATAAAATAATGCTTTAACTGTTTTTCAAACCATTATGTAGGGACTTTTTAACCTCCAAACAATTGAAATTTAGTGTCACATGAATTCTTTGTTGTCGAAACTTGACTGTGCACTATAGATTGGTTAGTGGCATTCTTGCTTCTACCAGCTAAAGAGTGAGATCCGTTGCCCCAGTATGACAATCATAAATGTTTTCAAATATGGCAAATTTTCCTGGGGCAATAAAGAAGGAATTACCCATGGTTCAAGTCACTACGTTATAGATAAATAGATCAATGAAACAGGATGGAGGGTCCAGAAATAGTTTCACGTCCATATGCGAATTTAATTTCACGTCTATATGAGAATTTAGTTAGTGATAAAAGATAGTGTCTCAAGTAAACATGGAAAGGATGGGCCAATCAATAAATGACCTTGGCAGAGCCTGCATTGTGGCCCAACAGGTAAAACCATCACCTGCACTGCTGGCATTCCATATGGTCTCCAGTTCGTGTCCTGGCTGCTTCATTCCCTACCCAACTCTCTGCTAATGCATCTGCGAAGCAGTAAGAGTTGGCCCAAGTGTTGGATCCTTGCACCCACGTGGGAGACCAGAAGAAGCTCCTGGCTCCTGGTTTTGGTCTGGCCCAGCCTTGGCCATTGAGGCCATTTGAGGACTGAGCCAGAGGATGAAAGAGCTCTGTCTTTTCATCTCTCTCTCTCTCTCTCTGTCTCTAACTCTTTCAAATAAATAAAAGTAATTTTTAAAGAATTTAAAAAATTAATGATCTTGGAATAATCAACTTCAGATTTTCAGAAAAAAAAAATGTTAGATCACTTTTAACACCAGCACCAAAATAAACCCCATTTGGAACAAGACCTTAACTGTTAAAACAAACGAAAAATGAATTTTAAAAAAATTTACATTCTCAAACTTGCAGAGGGAGAAAGTGTGCTATGAAAGTGATACTGCCCCAAAGGAAGGAATAGTACTCAAGTCTCAATTTAGATGTGATCACAGAGAATAGAAGACAAGGAATAACTTTCAAGAAGGCCGAGCAAAGAACCCCAAATTGCAATGGACAAAATGTCTGTTTCTGAGCAGATTCAAGGATTCCTCAAGAAAGTTCTGCAGTCAGGGGAGGGAGACAGCTGCCAATGCAGTCTGCCAGAATTTCCACATTGGGAGAAATGGTCATTTGCTGGGGATTTCCTAATTTTCCTTTTTCTAAATGAAAGTGTTCATTGGGACATTCCACTGCCATCTATTGTGAATTTATGCATGAGGTCATGGTGAGGTAGGAGAAAGTAGATAACTTGTTTTTTTAAGTTCAAGGGCAACAAGACTACAAGGAGCCACATCTGAACTTCATGGAGAGATAGCACATTACCCAGACATCTGTGCACTTTGAATTTGAAGGCATTTTGTTGCCTCCCCTGGGGAGAAAACGGGTGAATCTGGATTGTGGCAGTTTAGCAAACCACAAAAATCTGAAACTTCTCTTCCTTTCACCATGTCAGGTTAATTTGCACCACGGCAGGCATTTTGTGTGAGGTTTTGAGGGCGACATGCAGTAACAGTCTTATTCTTTCTTCACTCAGAAGGTCCACTCCGATGATCCAGCACTGCTCCAGCCTACACATGTGACTGTCAACAGGCTCGCATGTTGGTGGGGAAGCAGGCATCCAGCAGTGTCTTCATCCCCTACTTCAGTTTCACATTCTGGGGCCAGGTGTATGTGTGTGTGTGTGTGTGTGTGGGTGGGTGTGTATGTGTGTAGCTCCATGACTAAGGCCTCCACCCTCTCCTACAAGTCAACCATAATATCTAAGTTGGTGAGCTGGTGGTGGTAGGAGGCCAATAACGTCCAGCTTGTCCACTTGGGTATAAGTTTTCTCTCTTCTACTTGATGCCCATCTTTCTTTCCCTGCTAGCTGCCCTGCTAACTTCAGGCCAAGCATTAGATGCCCAAGTGGTAGCTGCATATGAGGGAACTTCAAGAAGTTCTTGGAGGGGCTGGCAGCAGATTAAGCTGCCTCTTGTGATGCCGGCATCTCCTACAGGAGCACAGGGTTGAGTCCCCGCCAGTCCACTTCTGAACCAGTTTCCTGCTCAGGTACTTGGGAAAGCAGAGGAAGATATTCCAAATCCTTCGGTCCCTGACACTCACATGGGAGACTTTGTTGGAGTTCCAGGCTCCTGGCTTCAACCTGCCCAGCCCTGGTTTTTGTGGCCATTTGGGGAATGGACCAGCAGATGGAAGATCTTTTTCCTTCTGTCTCTTTCTCTCTCTCTCTGCCATTCTGCCTTTCAAAAAAATAAATAAATAAATTTTTTAAAAGTTCATGGAGAATACATTAAAATATATGTTTTTTTGGTGCAAAACATTTGAAATATGTGCATTTTCCCCTCATAATACACATTTCCATGAATTTTTGAAGACATGTCATGTAAAGATAATAAAAATATAATAAATATAATTAAATAAATAAGAATAAATAATAAAATAAAAATGAATAAATAATAAATAAAATATAATAAATATAATAAAATCACATGTTTTAAAACATTACCTGCAGTTCTGTTCTTCCAGTTAAAGCCTGCCCAATTCGAAGGTTAGCATTTTCTGTATTTAGAATACTAGGGGCAAAGCAATGGAAGAAAGTACAAGTGTTTGAGCTCCTGCTTGCCATATGGTAGACCTGGATGAAGTTCCTGGTTCCTGGCTTTGGATGGACCCAGCTCCAGCCATTGCAGCCATCTCGGGGAGTGATCCATCAGATGGAAGATCTCTTTCTCTCTCATTCTGACTTTCAAAACAAATTAAAAAATTCCTTTAAAAAATGAATAGTAGAGGCATCTTTGGTGGCCAAAGAGCAGACTGGCAGGTGAACCCCCCCCCCAAATCTATGCCTTCTTTCTGGGTAATAGCTGGTGTATAGCTGCCAGCCTTACTGGAGCTTGTCTCAGAAGAAAAAGAGAAAGGAGAGAGAGCACGGAGGGAAGGAGAGCCTCTCAGAAAGGAAGGGAGCTCCCATGTAACAGGACAGCTGGGGAACACGGCTGTTTGTGTTGGTGGAAGTGAGAGCTGAAAGTTCTACTTTCCCCTTTGGCAGGAGGCATGGCTATTTGCTAGGGGGAGCAGATGAGAGAGGAAGAGTGGGGGTTTTGTGAATGGAAGAGGAGCGAGAAGTTGAATAGAATAACTATAAAATAATACCAAACATTTATTAAAGGAATACCGTATTCCAGGTTTTGTAATGGTATAGGCACTTTCTACATGTTAACACATTGAGTCCTCACAAAACCCTGTCAGTGTATCCTTGGTATTTTAATTTTTTACATCAAGAACCTAAGACCCAGAGAGAAGAAGAATCTAGCCCAAAGCAATATTTTGAACAAAGTGGTCAATATTACCCACAAAGTCTTATGTTAGAAAGCTATAATTTTTAGTGCATAACTTTTTATGGACTATGATATTTTTATTCACCTATAGCAGACAGAAATAATGAGGCCCTAGGAAGTTAAGCAGTGTCACCCATGTTACATACCCAATGCATATAAATTAAGATTGGGTAAAATTGGTTGTAAATGATAACAACAGTTACTAGTAGCCCAAGTACTTGTGATACATACATTTACTGTTCTGTATTACAGATGAGAAATCTGAGGCTGAGAGTGCATCAAGTGACATCTCAAATGAACTGGGACGTTGGGGGACATCACTGCTAACTTGCTGTGTCAACTTTATTGGCTGAAGAATGCCGGAGAGCTGGTTAGATATTCCTTTGGGGTGTCTCTTGAAGTCATAAGCATGTGATTGGGCAGACTGGGTAAAGAACGCCATCCTCACCAACGCAGGGTCATTCCAATCAATCCCTGAAGAGCCTGTGCACAACCAGAGACTGGCAGGAAGGAGGACTGGCTCCCTCTCTTTCAGCTGGCACAGCCATCATCTCCTGCGCTCAGACACTGATGTTCCTGCTTCAGGAGCCGTCCGACTCGGGCTGAATCACGCCAACAGCCTTCCTGGGTCTCCAGTCCAGAGGGCAAGTTGTGGGGCTCTGCACCACCAATAATCAAGAGAGCTGATATCTATAGTAAAATCTCATTCCTGTTGATTCTCTCCCCTGAAGAACCCAGAGTGATACAAGGAATGTGCTCCCAAAGAGGTTATTTCTAAAGTTATGTGGGGGTTTTCAAGTGTACATGACAATAAGAATAGGAATAGTGAAGGTTAATTTATAGAACTGCACATTTTTCTTCATCTTTGGTAGTTAAAATTAAGGGAAAAACCTTTAATCTGATCACAGATTTTTGATTACTAGAAGCTTGTAAGAATAGGAGAGCTAAAGGGAATTTGGGTCTAAAAATTACGGAAGCTGGGTGTGGTTCACTGATTGTGACAAAGATACCAATATGAGATGTTAATAGGGGAAATGGGATAAGAGGATGAGGTTGAAAACTGAACTCAGGGAGCCAGCACTCTGTGAAATACCAGATACTCAGCGCCCCCACCGCACCCGCTCTCAGGCACAGTTCACCTTTAAAGAAAGCACTTTCCTGGGGCCAGGGTTGCGGTGCAGTGGGTAAAGCTCCCATGTGGGATGACAAGATCCCTTCGTGGAGTGTTTGAACTTCCTGGTCCAGGTGCCTGCTAATGCACCTGGGAAAGCTCAGAAGATGGCCTAGGTACTTCAGCCCCTGCCATCAATGTGACAGACCCAGAGTTGAGTTCCTGGCTCCTGGTTTCAGCCTGACCTAGGCCTGGCTATTGTGGACATTTGGGGATTGAAAGAGCAGATGGAAGATTTCTCTCTCTCTCTCTCTCTCTCTCTGTCACTCTGCATTCCAAATAAGTAACTACATCTTAAAACAAAATATTTTCACATCTAAAATCATAGATTAGGTTTACTATTTATCTAAAGTACAGTTATCCTTTATTAAATATAACAAGTCACATAAAAATTCATGTATTCTCAATCTAAATGGCATCAAGAAGCACATAATGTGTGTAGCTTCTTTTCAATATGACGTTTGTGGAAGTAATTGATATGCTTGTATCTAATTATTGAATTTAAATAATGATTTGTATTCTACTCCTTGAATATATCAAAACAATTTTTGCTTGTTTACAAGGTTAATTAGCATTATGAAGTTTAAATTTTGAAATATTATGAATAAAACTTATATGAATATTATATACATATGAGGGGGCTTTAAAACATTTGTAGAAAATTAAATTAAGACATTTAATTTGGTAAAGAAATGTTTGAAACCCAGGCAGAATTTTTATAATGTGTGTTTTCCACAAAACTTTTTGTTAAGTTATTTGAGAAGCAGACAGAAACACACAGAGAAAGTTCCTATCCAGTGATTCACTCCTCAGTGAGGCTGGGTCAGGCCAAAGCCAGGAGCCAGGAACACAATGTAGGTCTCTTGTATGGGTGCCAGGAACCCAACAACTTGGGCCATCAACTACTGCTTCCCAGATGATTAGCAGGAAGCTGGAATTAGGAGCCAGAGTGGAGATCAGAACCCAGATACTTATATGTAGGGTGCACATGTCTCAAATGCAGCATCAAACACCCATCCCAATGTTGTCCCTTCTAATATCACTGCAGTGTCACCTTCATCATTTGTATAGTCTGGCGTCTATACAGGAAACAGACTGCGAGGCAAAAATGAGCATCTACATGCTTTGTGGGGAATGCTCCTAGGATCAATATCTTGAGGGAGATACAGAGGTGCTGTGCTGCACCAACAAAGGCAGCAGCACGTGGAGCCCATGGCAGAGATGGCTACTCAGAGTTGTCTTGAGTTGGGACAACTTTGCTCTCTGCATACATCTGTCACCAGCTGTAAACTGCCCTACAAAGTAGCATAACATTATATACAAAACTTTACTTCAGCTTAGGAATCCCCAAGGAAGTTGGCATAGGCCTGGGGCAAAACTATAAATGTCTGCAAATGCTCAAACTACCCCAAGTAAATGCCAGCTGTGTATGATCCCCTCTGCTGATAAGAATGGAAAAGATCACATTCATCATGGCCATCTACCATGCAGCACCTGTTGTTCTGCTCCAGCAAGGCTAATCACATCTGGCCCAGCAGCTGCAATGGGGACTACTCCTTGGTGGACTTCGCAGCAGTCTGTGCTCATCCTCCAGCCAGGCAGCACTGATCCAGCTCTGAAATCACATTTTAGCATCTGCTTTTTGGAACTCTCCTGGCACTAACTGCTGCAATTTGGCTTCCCTATAAAGCAGACTCTGAGATGAAGATTAGCTTGCCAGACATTTATTAAAAAGTGTTCATGGGATTCCATAACTGTAGAAGAGATAAAAAGGGAGCAGGATTGGACAGAGGGAAGCTGAACTGCAATACCATTCCAACAAAGGCTTCTGTGGATTGCTTGGACAGATTCTTCCAGAATTGTCCTGAGTTGAAGGGAGGGGACTGGGTCTTTACTGCCCTGTATTAGATGTAGTTGTGATCTTGAATGAGCCAGTTTTCTTTCCTTTTTTAAAAAAAGATTTATTTTATTTGAAAGGCAGGGTTATACAGAGAGAGAGAGAGAGAGAGAGAGAGAGAGAGAATCTTCTATTCATCTTCTGGTTCACTCCCCAAATATCTGCAACAGTCTGAGCTAGGCAGATACAAAGCCAGGAGCCAGGGGCTTCCTCTGGATCTCCCACATGGGTGTAGGGGCCCAAGGACTTGGGCCATCCTCTGCCACTTTCACAGGCACATTAGCAGGGAGCTGTTTCAGAAGCTGAGCAGCCAGGATTCAAACCCACACTCACACAGATGCCAGTGTCTAAGGCTGCAGCTGTACGTACTGCACTACAATCCCAGCCCTGACAATTCTCTTCAACCAACACAATCCTCACAGAGGGCTGACAGGTGAGCGACATCTTCCAGTACCGTTTCCAGCAACTTAGAGAAGAAGCCCTTCATTCATTAAGCAAGGGATGGGTTGCACACATCTTGGAGCACTCATCATCATCAGATGTCAGCATGTGAGAGACATTTCTAGACTTTCTACTCTACTGTTGTTGTTCAACTTGTCTATCCTTATGCAAATAGTGTGTTATTTTAGTTACTGTCCCTTTATAACAGTAGGTTTTAAATATTTCTTGGTAGGTTCCAGAAAATATTTATCTTCAGTATTGCCTGGGTTGTTCCTCTTCTCTTTATACATTTTAGAATAGATCTATCAATTTTAATTTTAGAAATAAATCTGCTGAAATTTTGTCTATAAACTGACAACTTTACATCGCTCTGCCTTCAAATTCTGCATCTTCCAATAAAGAAAAATGATCCCTGCAGTTATTTGGTCTCCATTAACCTTACTAGAGACTGATAACATCTGTTCATGGATTTATTCCTAGATGTTTGTTGATGTTAATGTAATGACATAATTTTTTAAATTTCATTTTTCATTGCGCTTGTTTTATTTCTGGAATGCAAATAATGGTTGTAGATTCAAAAAATATTGACCAACTTTGCTACATTTGCCTATTAATTCTGTTTATAAGTCCTTTGTAATTTCTAAGCATACAATTATTATGTCTCTAAATAATAACAGCTTTCTTTCTTTTCAATTATTATGTCTGTTTCTGGCTTATTTTATTGGCTGGATTTTTATCACAATGTTGAATAAAATATTAATAACAAAGATTATTTTCTAATCTCTAACTTCAAGGAAAATGCTTTCAGTATTACATATACATTAATACATTTCTCTAGTATCTCTAGTATTCTTGGAGTTTTCACTATGAATAAATATTTTGTCAGTTTTTCTGTATCTATCAAAACAATTATGCAATTTCTCTTCCCTTTCTCATTGCTTCCTAAGTGTGCTAAGTTACAATGATTGATCTTTCAATGTGAAACTACATGCTTTTGAGAAAAACCCCATCTGGTATTGGTGTAGACATACACATAAACATGATATTAGTAAATGCCAACATTTACTAGGGTATTCTCATGATTGCTTCGCAATTTTCTTTTCTGGTGATTTCTTTGTCAGGCCTTTATATCAAGCTTTTGACACTAATCTTGTGAAAAGAACTAGACACTCTTCCCCATCTTTCTATTTCTTGGAATATCGATATTATTTCTTATTTACTTTCTTTAAATGTTTGGAAAGGTACACGAATGACAGTAACTGGGCCTGTGATTTTCATTAGAGAAAGTTTTTAATGTATCCAACTTCAGCTTTTAGACTTTGAAACAGTGGCCAGATAATTACTCTGTGGTGTTTATCAAGTGATGTATATCAAGTGATGTATCCAATGCAGATCGTGCTAGGGGTCATGATACATGGTGATTCTATGAAACTCTAGTGAACCTGTGTTGAAGAAACAAAATGAGATCCTTGCTGTTGTGGAATATACAGCAAATAAATTCAAATTTCCAGTTGGGTTGCATTGTAAGTAGAGCTTCATAGTGCCATGAGAGTTGACAATAGGATAATCTTATTTCATTTAGGCATATCAGAGGCAATGTTCACAAGAAAAATATATTTTTTAAATAATTGAAAGTGTTCAACTTACCTTTAACTGGCACTTTATGGTAATCTTTTCATCTTTAAATATCTTATTATGCAGTTCATATTCTACGTAACTACTCTTCTAACATGAGCTTTATGGCCATCATATCTCTATTACCCTTCATATTAGAAGGAAACCCCAGTTCTTTGTGGAATCTTCCCTCTCCTAAGTGACAAAGCCTGGTTTCTCACCATTGTCTACTGCCATTGCTTCCCCCCACCACATGGTGTCTCTGTTGACAACTGGTCCTCCAGATTCAGCTCCGTCGTTGGCTCCATGAATCTCCAAGGGATTCTACCCTCTGAGAAGGAATATGGAACAAGGATCCGCACTGCTGAGGTTCACATAAGCCAGCCACTTGCACTCATCTCTCTCAGCTATAGTCAGCCACTACTCAGACTCCAGAAGTGCTGTTTCAAAATATTTCCAACAATTTGTCTTTGCAGCCCTGAGCCAGTTTCCACATGCCTAGGGATTGAGCTTTTTTCCCTTTATAATGCCCAAAACAAAGGTTCTAGATGTCCTGTTTCACAGTTAACTCATCCACCCTAGTCAGAGTTGTCAGACTGTCCTGGGCCTAACACCATCCAAAACATTAAAAAAAACAAAAAACAAAAACCTGTGTAGCCCCTTTCCTAGACTAAGAAAGCTACTCTGTGTGCTCAGAAAGAGAGAGGGATCTATTTTCAGGTCTCAAGGGAATTTTCTCCTAAAAATTCCCAAGGTAAGCTTCTTACAGTTCCATCACCAGATCAAAGAAAAGAAAAAAGAAACACAAGTTTAATGTTGAGAGCATAAATACAATAAAATGTGCTTTAATTAAACTTCCCCTTTGTTCTAGGTAATTTTGGTATATAGAAAAAATAAGAATTAGTTATAATCTCATGAAGCTCTTTGTGTTTAATTACATCCAACTGCTCCATGGGTCTTTATCCTCTATCATAAATAACACAATTATTTAAACTTTTCTTCAAGTCACTATTTTCTACCCTTACATTACTGTCCTCCTTCTTCTCTGGTCTGTTTTAGTTTGTCCATATCTTTTTAAAGTGTAGTGACCAGAAGTAGCCACAATTTCCTAATAAATAGCTCATGAATGCATAATACAGTGGAAAGATTACTTCCAAATGTTTCATGAATTATTCCTTTTAATAAATTCCAGAACTATAGTCACTTAGGGTCAACATCAAAACTCCAGGTTATTCTTTTCTATGTTTGTCTAGCCATTGCAATTGTGTTATTTCTCTACTAACTTTGTATTCTGTGTAAGAAACCAATATTTTTTCTAATGTCACTTTGATAATTATTTTAACAGTTCAGGATAATTGCAAGACTTACGTATGTTAAATTATTCCACATCTGAACCCCTTTACACGTGCTAAAGAGATTATTCAGTTGTTTGAATTGACTTGAGTTTTTAAATAACTATTTTGCATTGTCCTTTCCATAGTGTAAAATTTATGAAGAAATGCACAATTAAGACAATAATCCATAATGTACTTCTGACTCTGGGGAAATTTAATTATATTTTCTCACACTTTAGCAATAATGTATAATTGTGTACAAAACAAAGACCCAGTTTAATTAATCAAGCACTTCTTTCAACTATTATTTCAATTATTAAAGAGAATCATTTCTTTCAGTTTTGTATAGCAATGCAGTGAATATATATCTCAAAACAAATATGTCGATCAAATAATTTCTTCATATTCTTTACACCGTCATTATTTTATATTGTGGTTGTATATAAATTTTACAGAACATCACACTGTTAAGAAAATAATAAAATGTATCAGATTATTCTATAATTCATTGAATCAAATTCCTTCCAATCCATGCTTGAAATCACATTGAAAAGTTTATTTATTTTATTTTTTAACTTTTATTTAATAAATATAAATTTCCAAACTACAGCTTTTGGATTATAGCAGCTTTTCCCCCCATAACCTCCCTCCCACCCGCAACCATCTTATCTCCCACTTCCTCTCCCATCCCATTCTTCATCAAGATTCATTTTCAATTGTCTTTATATACAGAAGATCTACTTAGTATTTACTAAGTAAAGATTTCAACAGTTTGCACCCACAAAGACACACAAAGTATAGAGTACTGTTTTAGTAGTAGTTTTACCATTAATTCACATAGTACAACACATTAAGGACAGAGATCCTACATGGGGAGTAAGTGCACAGTGACTCCTGTTGTTGGTTTAAGAATTGACACTCTTATTTATGACGTCAGTAATCACCCCAGGCTCTTGTCATGAGCTGCCAAGGCTATGGAAGCCTCTTGAGTTCACCAGCTCTGATCTTATTTAGACAAGGCCATAGTCAAAGTGGAAGTTCTCTCCTCCCTTCAGATAATGGTACCTCCTTCTTTGATGGCCTGTTCTTTCTGCTGGGATCTCACTCACAGAGATCTTTCATTTAGGTGATTTTTTTTTTTTTTTTTGCCACAGTGTCTTGGCTTTCCATGTGTGAAATACTCTCATGGGCTCTTTAGCCAGATCCGAATTCCTTATGGGCTGATTCTGAGGCCAGAGTGCTGTTTAGATGTTTAGGACATCTGCCATTCTATGAGTCTGCTGTTTATCCTGCTTCCCATGTTGGATCCTTCTTTCTTTTTTAATTCTATTAGTTAGTGTTAGCAGACACTAGTCTTGTTTATGTGACCTCTTTGACTCTTAATCCTATCATTATGATCAATTATGAACTGAAACTGATCACTTTGACTGAAAAGTGATCCCTGTTAAATATAAGAGTGGGAATAAGAGAAGGAAGAGATGTACAGTTTGGCACATGCTCACTCAGACTTACCCCTAATGGTAGAGTTAGAAACGTGCCAGGGGATTCCAATACAATCCCATCAAGGTGGCATGTACCAGTGCCATCTCAAGTGATCAGTTTCAGTTCATAATTGATCATATTTTTATTTATTTATTTTTTATTTGACAGATAGACAGTGAGAGAGAGAGACAGAGAGAAAGGTCTTCTTTCTGTTGGTTCACCCCCCAAGTGGCCACTATGGCCAGAGCTACACCGATCTGAAGCCAGGACTCAGGTGCTTCCTCCTGGTCTCCCAGGTGGGTGCAGGAGCCCAAGTACTTGGGCATCCTCTACTGCCTTCCTGGGCCACAGCAGAGAGCTGGACTGGAAGAGGAGCAACCAGGACTAGAACCTGGCACCCATATGGGATGCCAGCGCCGCAGAGGATTAACCATGAGCCACGGTGCCGGCCCCACATTGAAAATTTTAAATAAAGTTCCACAATGAGGAATATGAGTTTCAGACACTTTTTGAGAGATTTCTCTCAAATCAATTAGTTAATGATCAAAACTGGATTAAAATTAGCTTTTCAAATGCAAAATCTAAGATCTTTTTCCTTACACAACACCATTTCCTGAATGGTCCATTTCAAAAGCATTTAATGAAGCTTAAATATGAATAAAAGTGTTAAGTCTATAAAGTTATTACCAAAGAATTGTAGCTTTATAGCTGAAAAATATTAGCTTTGAAAAGTTCGTTATAAATATTAACTGTAATGAGACAACTGCACCTCAATGGGCATATTGAAACAAATAATAAATAAGAATTGACAAACATTGCTTTATAGTTGGGATGGTATTTTTAATCCTTGGTCACTCAATTCCAGATTTATGCTATAGGATGCTCTGTAAGGTTGCACCAGTGGCTTCACATCAGCTTCTGCCAGTAAGGGAGCATCAGGAGCTAGGAGGAGGAGGAGGGACTTCCTTACTGTTGTTTGCTGGCTGTCCCTGTCACCAGCACCCTACGGTGGCAGTTGGTTTCAGCATTCAGCTTTTTCCGCTTCCTGTCCTGAGTGCAGATATCAGCTGTGGTCAGCAGTGCTCTCCACTCAGAGGTCTGCTCTTGCGTTCTGGCTACCCTAATCTCTTCCCTTCATTCTCCATCCCTAGGGATGGTAGCTGCTTCCTGTTCTTACTTCATGTGCTTTGCCTTAGTGTTTCCCTTTGCTCTTAAACCCTCCAACACCTGGGCAGCAAATTTACTATTAAACACCCCCTACTTAAAAGCTTTAGATTCATGACAGGTAAGATTACCCAAATCAAGAGGAAGACTTGGCAGTTTGTTTCTTTGTTATTCAGAATTTTGGACAATCATTCCAGAGAGAGAGAGAGAGAGAGAGAGAGAGACAGAGAGAGAGAATTAGAAGACTTAGTGTCTAAAGATCTACCTTCCTAAGAATAAAGCTGTTTAAAAATAAAGCTTCATGAGAAATAATGTATCTTTCACCAGCGGTAGATTCTAAAGCCAGTATATGATCAGATCAGTGTGTGAAGGAGGAAAGCAAGTGCAGAGAAAGGAAAGCAAGAACCTGAGCTGATTACACAATGAAAGGAAAGCTTTCTGAAAAAAGCAAAATAAAGTTAGCGTAAAAAAAAAAAAAGAAATAGGGTCCAATTAAATTATTCTTGAAAATGCCTTAATGGTTTATTAATATAGCACATGTCGTTTATAGCAAAATATTATACTTAAAGTATTTATACAAAATGTGCACAAATGACAGTGTATTTAATAGTATCTACGTAAAATGTAATTTCATAAACCTATAACATTATTCAAATTATTTCTCCTTTTTTGTAACATTTGTAGTTGAAATTTCACAACTCGGATTTCAAAGTGCATTTAAGCCATCCACTGTATCAAAGTTTTGCAATTAAGGTATTTGTCGAGTGTTGAGAGGATATAGAAATTAAAATGTTATTATGTTCCTAGGATATAGTTTTGGAATGCAAGAAGCATAATGTTAACTGGCCAAGTTTAGTTGTCTAGAAATGCGAGACCTTTAAAAAAACGCTGATATAAGCACGTAACTACTGTGCTAATTAGAAATGATTTATGCACTTCCTGCGGCAATCTGCTATATAAGGATTCCTAAGAGGATTTAATTACTGGAGTGAATCTGAGCATAAAATAAATGCTTATCATTTTCTACCAATTTACAAATAGTATATGTTATTATAAAATGGAAATACTTATAAAAGTGTTCTTGTTTTTAATACTGTTGTTATTAACTTTTTATGAAAGATAATTCTTATCGTATTAATACATTATATGACAAATATACAGAAAAATTACAAAGTGTTTTTCTTAAATGCAAGATTTTCCAGACAGGAATTTTCCCGTATAGTCTATTGTTCATCTTTTTGTTGTCTTTGTTGCCAGTTTTTGTCTTGTGTTTCCTGCAAATGACACCTTATAAATAACTTATTTTATAGACAACTTTATTTTCTCCAAGAATTTACATCATGATCAGCTGTTTTTTTCACGTGTTTATCCAATTAGGTTATTTCCTGTGCATTCACCTTTATGATTTTACAAAATCCGTTCTCCTAAACCAACAGTATAGACAAATGGTAAATGATGAACTTGTCTAATTATAGAAGATAACTTAGAAAATTATAAATGTGTGAGTTAAAAATCCAACTATGGCCTTGGCCATGAACTGTGTGACAGTATGGTGGATATTGAGATTATTAGCAGATAATTCAGAGCAAAAATTATTTTCTCTCAAATATCAATCATACACAATTGGAGTGATTGTTTGGATTATCTTTAGTAGCATATATAGTATTTAGAAAGTTTCATTGCTTTGTGCACTTCACTTGGTACAGTTGTTTAACAAACATATTGTTGCCTAATTAGTAGGCTTAGTCTTTAAAATTAAGCTTCAGACTTTATATACAGTGCAATATAAGCATCTCCCAATATAAGTGTCCTGGGAAACAGACAACGTAGATCAAATCTGGGCCTGTTCCTGTGAATTCTTTCCCTGCTACCCTGCTTCCCACAAATAGCACCTCAAAGCTCCGATCGCTAACTGTCCTTTCAGCACCCTGACCATGTCTACTATCCACAGGTAGTGCTAAAGGTTCCAGCATTGTCCTCTCTTTTGTATCCCAGGTTACATGTCTTAAATTCATGGAACCTGTAAGAGCTGGAAGTAAGTAATATGATAAAGGAATGTGTCATAGCACAGTGTATATGAGAATTAACTCCAGGACATTGCAACTTAAAAACTGATGTTTGGGAATGATATCATTTGAGATAAAGCAATAACTTCCTAATGTGAGATGTTAGTGCAGCCGACCATTTGGGAACCAGCTGAGGAGCTTGGGTTCCTATCACACACACGTTTCAATACCCCTACCTTTAGCATTGCACAGTGGTATCAAACACAGCAAGGAAGGACCGACCTCTGGGAAGGTGTGTGAGTGAGGGGAAAGATCTCTAGGAGGGTCTTTGAACTTCGAAGTTCAAAAATTTTAATTTCATGTTGAACGATTTCTTCAAGAATTACATTTGGAAATGGTGTTTTCTGAACTGGAGAACTGAGCCAGATGAAAGATAAAATTCATCACTCTGCAGAGAAAGACATGGACCATCGTCTTCATCATTAAAAAATGTGATTATTTTATGTTTGGCCACCACAAAGTATATTGTTTTTTTTTTTTTAAAAAACAGTTAGAGATGGAATTTTGGCATGATTTTGTAAAACTCAAGCCAGATTAGCTTATTTTATTTGGATCCCTGGTTTATCTCAAGAGCTGGAATTCAGGGCCAGCCTATTTATGAAACTTTATAATTATATTCAGAGCCTGAACTAAGCTCTATACATTTTTATAAGCCCTGCTTATCCTAGAATCTTGGCTTTCGGTAAAGAAATGAGCATTGATCTTCAAGAAAAATACATAGAACGTAATTTTCGTCAAATGATTTACCCAAGAAGACTCTCAGTCATAACGTTGACATTTGGCATGATCATCATTTTCATCATCCTAAAAGCAATTTTCTATCAATGGAACAAGTCATGAGCCTTCAAATAATACATTTAAAGCAAAATTATCTTAAAGATTTCCAGTGAGTGGCTTTGCAAGTCCTCAGGGTAATTTCCATATTCTCCATACGTGGACCATTCTTTATTAGATTACTTACCTCCAGCTGTGACAGCTTCCATGAATTTTAAGAAATGATTTTTTAAAAAATGTTTTATAGTGACATTAAGTATCTTTGAGATGGTGTGCATAATACTGAATACAGACTATCTATTATCATTGCTACAATTAGATTATCCCATTACATTTTGTTTCAAGAGTGTATGTCTAGTTCTATTTATCCAGAAAATTGCCTTTGGGAGATACTGGCTCTTGTATGTTGAACAACACACTTTTCATAATTCAAAAAAAAAGGATGCTTTATGGTGATTAGCACTTTGTTTTGCTTGTGATAATCTTTTGTTACATTCCATTTTCTCTGAAGCTCACAACAAGACAAACATGATTCCTAAAAAGAATTTAAAAGATGTTCATGTTTAAATAATTATAGAAATGATTAGTTTAATTACATAAGACCACTTGGAAAATTATAAGTATGCAATAATTATTGTTATCACAAAAACACATTTGTAGGGACTTAATTGTTCTGGCATTAAATTAAAAAAACAAGATCAGATATAGTAGTAATACCTAGCAGTTCAAATCTCAAAAATTAGACCATTTTAGCATTACACCTCTCCAAGGAAGCTAATGTTTAAAGACAGACTCAAAAATGATCACTGCTGCCGGGTCAGCTGGCATCTCATCTCACAATGCCGGTCTGAGCACCTGCTGCTTCACATCTGATCCAGCTCCCTCCTATTGCACCTCGGAAGGCAGTGGAATGGATCAAGCACAGGGGCCCCTGCCACCCATGTGAGAGACCAGGATTGAGATCCTGGCTCCTGAATTCTGCCAGACTCTAACCTGATTCTAGTCATTTGGGAAGTGAACCAGTGGGTGGAAGATTCTTTCTCTCTCCAATAAATAAATATGTAAATCTTTTTAAATGACCACTTTATGGCACTATAATCTCTTATGAGTAGACTCATGTGAAATCCCTGATATTTCATTAAAAGTTCAGATTATGATTCAGAAGGGCTGGAGTAGAAGTCATGTGTCTCCTTTCCCTATAAATTTCAACATGACACCTGCAGGCTGGTCCATGGAACGCACTGAGTAGTGAGGGTCTGGAGTAGGACTGTCCAATTTGAACATTCTGCGATAATGAAACATCCAACACTGTGCCTTCCAATACACATCCATAGATGGCTACTGAGTCTCCAATGTGGCTACTGAGACCGACAATTTTAGCCTTTTTAAATCCAATATAAATGTCTAGTGACTATCTTAAGAAGTGTTGGTTCTTAAGATGGCCCAAGAGTTAATATATTTTCCTTAGACATCTACTGTAAAGTCTGGGAATGACAGGATGCTAGATCAACAGTTACAAGATGTCTCTATGTTTTCAACTTCTAATAAAAATATATTTTCTAAACTAGGGAAACCCAAAGAACACAGTGCATGTTTATTAAAAAAAAATGCATCCAATGTAAGACAGGTATCTTCAAAAGGGATAACATTGTCCTTCAAAGGATGAAGGTTTCTTTTTGTGGAACAAAAGTAACAGGTAGATATCAAAATGTTTGTGGCCCTCCAACACCCATCTAACAAAATTTTATTCCTTAATATTTTCCCCTTACTAGAAAGAATTCACATGATATAATTTTTCTCTTAATAGTGACAATGATCTAAAAAAAAAAAAGACTGAAAATCACTGGCCTAAGCAAATACGGTAAACTGCACCTGCATTTGAATCATTTTATTTTCCTGAGAACTCCTCAAATCACTCACAAAGTAATCGAACTTCATTCCTGGCCAGATAGCTTCGTACGTGTGACAGTTTTAGAGGCAACTTTCTCTGAATGAGATCTGATTTCCTTCAGAAATCTTGTAGGGCATGTCTCATTTTGCCTTAGAAGAAAGAAAAAAAGTAAGGGAGGCAAGAAGAATTTTCAATTAGTGTGGACTTATGGAAAATGCCACACAATACACTAAAGATAAAATGAAAGGGCATGTAATTTTTTTTAACAGCTAAATGTATGTGGGAAACATTAGGATCACTTGCAAACCATCAAGATGTTCACTCCTTGTTGAGGCTCGGGCTTTGTTCAGTTGGACTAGAAAAGCTCTCGCACGTGTCCAGGAGGGAGGCTGAGGCTGCCATTAGCTCGTTGCTATTGACCACCCTGATGAATGACAGCATTTTCCTATGGCCCTAAGGAATAATAATTTCTGGAATCAGAGGAAGTGTTATTTATTCAACACAGATCATTGTCATCATATTCCATGCAATATCTGATAGAAATGGTGTGCTAGTAAATGTTAACGATCAGCTCTCTGGGGAGATAAAATTCATGATTTATAGCATTTTCCAGTTTCTGGAAAAGTACTCCCAGTACATCTGACACACATCCTGGTTTATGAAATTAGGAAGAGATGTGTGGAAGCAAAGAGTCGTACAGCATTTCTACCATACTGAACTAATAAGACATACATCATTTAAAATGAACAGATAATAGGGAAGTGTGGTCAAACAGTTAAAGTGGATGAACTATAATTATGTAGGACCTTTGGTGTTAATATAATCCACTTAATTGTAAATTTAACTAAGTTAATGTCTGCTAATGACTGTTCAATGACTGGCTCATAGAATATCCAACAAGATGTAACAATCGATTCTCTTAGGAGGCGCCGGCACACTACTGCCTTTGACAACAGAGGCAAATGGGCTGAAGATAGATTTATGCTGTAATTTCTGGAGGATCTGTGGGCTTCTCCCCTTTTCCCTCCTCCTCATTTATGAGATTCATAGATTAGGTTGACTTTATTATTAGCACTCAGTTCCCTTAATATTTTATTTATTCCAGCAAAAAATAAATATTATTCTCTGTTTACCATGTACTTTAGCTTGTTACATTCCATTTTTGTTTCTTTTTTACCTCAAAATTATCTTATAGAAAGTGACTTCAACTGTTCTCTTCATCATAACAGCTATTATCAGTAATACTTTTATCCAGAGTAAAAGAGTTGGTTTGTACAGCACATAAAAAGAAAGCATGGGCCGGCGCCATGGCTCACTAGGCTAATCCTCTACCTGCATCACCGGCACCCCAGGTTCTAGTCCCAGTTGTTCCTCTTCCAGTCCAGTTCTCTGCTGTGGCTTGGGAAGGCAGTGGAGGATGGCTTAAGTGATTGGGCCCTGCACTCTCATGGGAAACCAGGAGGAAGCACCTGGTTCCTGGCTCCTGGCTTCGGATCGGCGCAGCGCGCCAGCCGTAGCCACCATTTGTGGGGTGAACCAACGGAAGGAAGACCTTTCTGTCTGTCTCTCTCTCACTCTCTAACTCTGCCTTTCAAAAAAAGAAAAAAGAAAAAAGAAAGAAAGAAACCAGGAAGTCATAATAAGAGATGAGATTTCTATCACATCTTAAAATCATAATGTGCATAATGCATTGACGTTACACAGAGACTTTATTAAGATAAAATTTTTATTGACAGGCAGAGTGGACAGTGAGAGAGAGAGAGACAGAGAGAAAGGTCTTCCTTCCACTGGTTCACCCCCAAATGGCCGCTACAGCTGGTGCGCTGCGTCAATCTGAAGCCAGGAGCCAGGTGCTTCCTTTCCTCCTGGTCTCCCATGTGGGTGCAGGGCCCAAGCACTTGGGCCATCCTCCACTGTCTTCCCGGGCCACAGCAGAGAGCTGGACTGGAAGAGGAGCAACCGGGACAGAATCTGGCGCCCCAACCGGGACTAGAACCTGGGGTGCTGGTGCCACAGGTGGAGGATTAGCCAAGTGAGCCGCGGCGCTGGCCAAGATAATTTTATTTTAAACACAAAGTTCATATCCAGTTTTAATCTTTTCATTTCACAGTGTGAAATTCATTTCAGTGCATGTTAATTCAGTATTTAGCACATGTAAGGAAATGTGTCATACTGAATTAGAACCCAGGTACACAAATTATTTTGTCATTTTCGTCAGGTAGTGGAACAGAAAACATCCTTCAATTTGGAAGATTTTTTTGACTCTTGAGGGTTAGAAGTTTTATTCCAGGAAATTTTCACTTACGCATTGAGGCAAAAATGATAGCAAGTATATAGTCTGTCTTCCTGTGCCCTCAACACCAACCATCACTACTATTATTACCCAATGAGGATTTTTATTTATACTTTTGATTTCTAGTAAAATGATGAAACTCCAGAGAAAAACGTATTGAAGGATAATCTTGATCCACACAATAAAAAGGTTGCTAAGAAGCAAAAATGAAAAAAAAATACAGCATAGAATTGCAAAAGATTTAAAATACTGGAGACTGGACGAGTGTATGGGGGGCACTCATCACTTGTAGGGCCTCTGAAGCAGCAGAAAGAGGAGGAGGATGGAACAAGCTTAGGAAGTTTCCACAGTGCTTAGCTTTTTCAGTAGAACTCCTCCTTACCCTGAGGTTTTTCAGACTGGGTTTGGTTTTCTTTTGGAGGCGTTAACTCTCACTTAGGCTTCAGCGGAAACGCAGGGAAGGCAGACAGCTGCAGGACAAGCACTTTTGTTTCCCTCAATTCTCTGCCATTGAAGCCACCCAATCTAGATTCTATTCTCCAGTTGGAAATTGCAATCTCTAAAGTCTTTAAACAACTAACATTTAAAAGGGTGAGAGCTTGGTAACATTTAGCTGCAAAATACCTTAAAATAGTTCCACTCTCCTGAAACTTGCCTTCTCAATATTTTTAAAGTCTACAAATAGCCCAATCTCCTGACCCACCTCCCTTGATTCCCCATATAGAAATGGACTCACAGTCAGCTGGGACCAGTGTCACTAAGCTGCTGACTGAATCACACTGCATTTTAAAGCCTATTTCAGCACTTTTATTTGTCTTTTGACCTAAACACCTCTTTATAACTTTCTGTCCTCATAACCTATGCCAAATTTCCTGCTTACCTGCAAAGAAATTCCTGCAACATATTTTGCAGCCTTTCCATTCATTTGTTGAGTTCACAAAACCCCTACTTAAAATATGTCATTGGTGAAAGCTATGAAGAAAACAGCTATTGTTCAGACTGGAGAGGTCTGTGGCCAAGAACAGCAGTGATTTCTCTGGTGCCATTTCTATCATCAGTGCTCTTATTCCTGGCAACGTCTCATCAGCATTTGGGGATTTTATTGAACAAAGGAAAATTGTATTAATGAGCCAACAAAAACGATCAACATCAAAGACTGCATGTAGCGGGAAAAAATAAGTGAAAGAACCAATGTGTTCCATGCTGGTGTTGCATAGTCTACCAGTTCGACAGGCCATACCTATCAACCTTTTGAATATAGAAAACGTAGGTTAATAGTTGGTACTAAATCCTCTCTTTCGATGATAGATTTGGTCATGATCCTAGTGACTATATCACCAAGGTATAATGGAAGATTTTTCCTACTCTATGACACTTTAAACCAAGAGATATTCAGTTCACTCTTCAGAGCCTTTTGATACTTATTGAATTCAATGATAAGAATTATTATGTTTACACATAGAAAATGCACAGCCACTCTAACACTACCAGCCATGACAAAAATGTTGAAAAGTACATTTTTGTATATATGCATTAGTATACATATTTGGACTCCAATATGGATTAGGCTCTGCAATAAGGTAAAGAACTGAAAACCTAGGTGTTTCCCAAGGTTCTAGCAAAAACATAAGCAAGACTGAATACCAGGAAATGAGGATCAGCAGTAAAGGCAAATATTGCAACCAAGACCTGTGAGAGCGTTTCAAGTGACTCTTAGGTGTGATCCATGGAGAACAAGTAGTGCAACCATGTCCTCTCTTGAGTCTCAGATCCAGCCTATGGTCCCATTACAATACTCCAAAATATGGCTCTGGGTGGTTATTAATATCTTCTTGAAAATGTATAGCTGGGTTAGCTGTCATTGCCAAATTGAGAGTTGAGACACTTTGGGGTTGTAGCCTAAATTGCTCTGATAAATATCTGCCCCAATTACATATCTCATCACAGAAACTTGACATAATGGTGTTGCAGAACAAGGAAGCTTAGGAATCCAAAGAAAATGGAAATAAATTGTGTGCATAACTAAACTTTTAAGGAAGTTGAATTCTATTTCTAATTTAGGGTCTCTCTTATTTAAGAAAACATTTGAAACAATTTATATTTGCCATGGTTTCAGCCTATGAAACTACATATTACAAAGTATAACAGAACTTTCAATTCTGAATGCACCAAAGGACACAAGGTATCTGAAGAAATGATTCATTCCTCTAGAAGAAATTTACTGGTTACCCTCAAATTTTCACTGGAGTATCTTAGAATCACCCAGAGTGATACCAAAAATGGAAATCCCTGGGTACTGCTCCCTGGAGATTGAGTCTGTAGTTTTGAGATGTCTGTCCAGGGTAGCTCAGCTGTAGATGGTCCGCACAGACTAATGTGCATGTCACTGTATGTTGACTTGCCCTGCATGATGGTGTATGCAACTCATTTCCAGCATGGTGGTTGCTCTCCCTAATGGCTAGAATTAATCTGTTATGAGTATATGCGCTAACCAAATTAAACTGAGGATTTAATTTAATCAGGTATAGCATTTGATAAGAATATGGAATATCATGCAAAAAATTTTATATACTGGTCTTACCTTTTGTTTTTCTTTTAAATGTATTTATTTATCTGAAAGTCAGAGTTAGAGGGAAAAAGAGAGAAAGATCTGCCATCTGTTTGTTTACTCCTCAGATGGCTGCTATGGCCTGGTCTGGGTCATATCCCAAAATAAAAGAAGACCATTAGCAAATTGCTGGGCATCGCAAAAATATGACAACTGTCTATAAAGCAAGAAATCATTAATGAGAGTCTAACACTTAGAGCTCTCTCATGAGCTAGTCAACTTGTTCTACAGAAAAGATCTGCTATTGGAACATACTCTGATGACACTTGGTACCTAAAAATGGAGCCTTAGATATGGAATATGTGTTGTCAACAAGGTAATTAATTTTTAAATGATTTTATTTATATATTAGAGGGGGAGAGTTACACAGAGAGAGAGAGAGGGAGAGAGAGAGAGAGAGAGAGAGAGAGAGAGGTCTTCTATCTGCTGGTTCATTCCCCAGATGGCCGCAACAGCCGGAGCTGAGCTGATCTGAAGCCAAGAGCAAGAGCTTATTCCGGGTTTCCCATGTGGTTGCAAGAGCCCAAGCACTTGGGCCATGTTCCACTGCTTTCCCAGGCCATTGCAGAGAGCTGGATCAAAAGAGGAGCAGCTGGGACTAGAACAGGTGCCCATATGGGATGCCTGTGCCACAGGCGGAGGCTTACCCTGCTATGCCACAACAAGGTAATTACCAGCAAGGTAAGTTAGAAAAAGCATCTTTCCTGGCCTTCAGAAATGGCTATATTCTACTTTATTTAACTGAGTCAATAATCTAGATTTTTTTCAGAAATAAAAAATTTCAGAAACCAGTAATCAATAGCCTAATCAGCGGCCCATTCCTAGATCTTGCTTTTGAGAGCTAATTGTACAATATTGATTTTCTAAAACTTCTAAGATGATGTACCTAAAAAGTACATTTATTTATTTAATATTTTGTACATGATGTAATTTTCTGAATTAGTGCTAAATTTACACTGCTTTCCTTTTAGAATTTTAGAATTTAGGAGACTTGATAACAGCCTTTCCTAAATCAGTGCATTTGCCATTTTACAAAATTTGTACCTGACATATAAAAGAATGTCACCTGTAATGAGCCCTGAACTAGACACCAGAAGATGCTGCCTGAAAGAGTTCCTGAAATCTACTAGAGAATTATTCATGTCTACTTCTCTCTCACAGCTGCAATTCTCCCATTTATAGATTCTCATTCACCCCAGAACATCAAAAATGCTTTCTGCAATCCTACATATTTCCTTTTCTGTGCTTCCATTTTATTTCTTTTCCAGGCAAGGAGATAAAAATTAGTCTTATTATTTTCATTATATATTTACTAGTTATTAAAGATGATTTACTAATTTTCAAAATGAAAGCCCTTAAGAACAGTTAACAGCTTTACAATTGGGTCTTTTAAGACACATTTAAATGTGACTTACAATTAATGGTTTTACAACTAGGTTAGTGTTTTGCTGTTAGATATTATTTTATAATTTGATAGCTTCCAGAAGTAAATACCTTAATTAAGTACTCTCAGTAAAGTCTTTTTCATACCAGAAATTCTCTCTTTCTTTCTCCCTTTTTCTCAAGGTGGCTATTTTAACTGTTTTATTATTATTATTATTAATTTCCATCTACTTGAAAGGCAGAGTGACAGAGGGAGAGAGAGACAGAGAGATCATTCATGTCTTTCCACTCCCCAAATGCCCGCAACAGCCAGGTTTGTACCAGGTCAAAGCCAGGAGCCAAGAACTCCATCCACTTCTCCCACATGCTTGGCAGGGACCCAAGTACTTGAGCCTTCATCTGCTGCATCCCAGGATGGATTAACAACAGGCAGTTGGGTCAGAAACAGAGATGCCCGGACTCAAACCAGCACTTTGATACAGGATGTGGGTACCCTAAGCTGCAGCTTAAACCACTAAACCACAGTGCCTTGATTTCAAGTAGGTATTTTAAATTAGGGTTGCACTTCACTTTTTAAAGTCTATTTTCAGTGAATAGTACACAGAGAGAGATTGAGCTCTCTTGCATTCCAATAAATTTAAATATTTTAGGTATTTCATAGCAAGAAGTTAATGTTATTTAAAATTGGGAAAATTTGGCCCATAATTTAGATTTTAACTCTAATGGAATTATACAAATAAAACACAGAGGAAGGCCTATAATAATAAATAACAGTCATTTTAAAAACAAAGAGAATTATTTGATGTTTTTATGCAGTTCTGAGAAAATATGGTAAAACTGGTACATGTGAAACCAAGAGATTTTATAATAAAATGTGTGGATAACAGTGGGAGGATGTCAAAGCAAGTGTTGAAAAGACACATTTTACACTTCTAGTCTTATAAACTGAATTTCCCTGTTATTTTAAATATAAAATATTTTCTATGTGTTGCTGCATACACTCATTTCTAATAGGTTTTTCTCAGCTGGATACAATTTTAAAGTGATAACAGGTTTTTCTCAAGCTGGATAGAATTTTTTTTTTTTAAGATTTGTTTATTTGTTTGAAAGTCAGAGTTACACAGTGAGAGAACAGAGGCAGAGCGAGCAAGAGAGAGAGAGAGACAGAGAGAGAGGTCTTCTGTCCACTGTTTCACTCCCTAGTTGGCCACAACAGCCGGAGCTGGGCAAATCTGAAGCCAGGAGCCAGGAGGTTTTTTTTTTTGTTTTTTTTTTGTTTTTTTTTTTTTTTGTTTTTTTTTTTTTTGTTTTTTTTTTTTTTTTTGACAGGCAGAGTGGACAGTGAGAGAGAGAGAGACAGAGAGAAAGGTCTTCCTTTTGCCGTTGGTTCACCTCCGATGGCCGCCGTGGCCGGCGCACCGTGGTGATCCGAAGGCAGGAGCCAGGTGCTTCTCCTGGTCTCCCATGGGGTGCAGGGCCCAAGCACTTGGGCTATCCTCCACTGCCTTCCCCGGGTCATAGCAGAGAGCTGGCCTGGAAGAGGGGCAACCGGGACAGAATCCAGCACCCCGACCGGGACTAGAACCCGGTGTGCCGGCGCTGCAAGGTGGAGGATTAGCCTGTTGAGCCACGGCGCCGGCCAGGAGCCAGGAATTTCTTCAGGGTCTCCCACGTGGGCACAGGGGCCAAGGACTTGGACCACCTTCCACTGCTTTCCCAGGCCATAGCAGAAAGCTGGATTGGAAATGGAGCAGCTGGGACTAGAACCGGTGCCCATATGGGATGCTGGCACTATAGGCAGGGGCCTTACCCTCTATGCCACAGCACTGGCTCCAACTGGATAGAATTCTAAAGACTACTTAGGACTTTAATGTCTTCAGAACCTTGAATGAGAGCACAGTAAGAAAATAGCACCAAAGTAATAAGCAGTTAATGCAGAGGGAAAGAGTTTCTAAAATGACTTGACTTTAGAAGAATTCAGTTCTCTCTGCTGCTTCTGCAGCTGCCTCCATCAGGAGTCCTGGGCTAGAGAGAAGTTCTAATCTCCCTTGCTCATGTTATAAATCACAAGACTCAAGCTTCATTGTGTTTGCATGAAAATGTAGACACACTATGGACAGTTCTATTTCAACCTTCCTTGAATTTCAAGCAGACACAAATTCAGAATAAACCAGTGTGCATATAAGCCATATAAATTTGGAAGAAAACTTCTTAAGTTCTCAGTACATGAATTGTAATTCTCCAAGACCTCCTTTTCTTCTTTATGTCTGGTTGCACTAGAAAAAAAATAATCTTAGCATTAGCAGGCCATCTTTACTTTGGGACATTTTCCGTCAGTGTTGAGCTGTTTAGTGCTCCTACCCTTTGTCAGAAACAAAAGTGGGTGAAGTCATTATGTATTTTGGGTGCAAGTGTTTTTTTATTTGTCTTTGTATTTATATGGATAAATACATATAGAAAAAACCGCTGAAACTTACACTTATTTTCTTTTCTATGCCTCAACTGAAATTCTTATCTACACGAAAAAAATTACCAATTTATACATTTGTATTTTATGTATTTATTGTAAGCTTCAAGTTTGACTTCTGATGCAAGATATGTAAGAGGATACTTCAAGAGGTTCTTGGAAAGGTGGAATTAAAAAATTGAATTTTTTTGACGCAAACAAATTTTGCAATCCAATCTTAGTTCTTCATAATAGGAAGTTTCCATGAGCCTTTTGAACACCCCTTGTATGCATGGACTTCAAAATTTTTACATCAAAGCAAACTTGCATTTTCAATCCATTTTTTTTTCTGAACTTTTTGAGTACTCTCAAATATAGGCCTCCATCTATCAAAACCATTTTACTGAGTATCTGAAATGCAAGCACTATGAAAGTCACTGGAGAAAATCTGCCAAGATACTTGAAAAAGTTCATGGAAAATAGAATGAAAAGATGTTTATATACATGTAAAAATTTTTGAATTATTTAAATCCATAAACGTTAGTGCTCTTCAAAAAGTTCATGAAAAATGCAAATTGTGAGAAAAGTGTGCATGGATTTCAAAAAAATTATTTGCACAAAATAAGCTTATCTTTTATTTCCATTCTTCTATCAACTTTTGGAGTACTTTCAAGTCACTCATGAATTTATCTAGCAATTATTACTGTGCACAGATAATAAGCTAAATCTCAGAACCAGGCACTATCAAAAATATCAAATTATAATAAAGTATAGCTACTGCTTGTAGGATTTCTTTTTATTTTGATTTGTTTATTTGAGAGGCGAGAGAGAGAGAGAGAGAGAGAGAGAGAGATGAAGAGGGAGGGGGAGAGGGAGAGGGAGAGGGAGAGGGAGAGGGAGAGGGAGAAAGATCTTCCATCTGCTGGTTCACCCTCCAAATGACTGAATGACCAGGGTTGAGCCAGCCAAATCCTGAAGACCAGAGCCCCATCCAGGTCCCTCACATTGGTGGCAGGGGCCCAAGTACTCGAGACAAATTCTGCTGCCTTCAGAGGCACATTAGCAGGGAGCTGGGTAGAAGGCTGAGCAGCCGTGACTCCTATGCCACTCCAGTATGGAATGCCAGCATTGTAGGCAATAGCTTAGCTCTCAGCATCACAATGCTGACCCCTCTTGAAAGAATATTCACGTGTGAATGTATCTAAGTAAAACTGTGCATCATGGCGGCAGGGTGTGGTAAATGGCTGCAAATGCAAAATATTCCTCACTGTTTCCTTTCTGAATTCTAATTTAATCTGGAATGCCCACAGTGGTTTATTTGAATAATAGAATGCATTAGAAGTACTGTTATAGAGCTTCCAAAACTAGACCGTGAAATGACTTCCAGCTCCATCTGTGTCTCTCTTGAAATGTTCCCTCTTGGGAGCATATTTCCTCTGGGAACAAAGTTGACATGGAATTGACATGCAGAGAGGCATTGAAGCCACATGGAGAGACCACACGTTGGCACCCTGGTCAGAAGTCCCAACTGAGCTCTCAAATCAAGCCAGCACCAAAGCCCAGCCTGAGAGTCAGCTCTGTTGGATGCCATATGAGCAGAGCTTACAGGTGAACAGGGACCTACTGACAGCTCTCTGCAACTGCACCAGAAACCCCAAGTCAGAACCAGGGTATGTTGCACTCTCAGTTTTTTGAGCACTTATAATTATATTTCCTGGGTACATGCTCCCCACGTAGGATCTCTGTCCTTAATGTGTTTTACTATGAAACTTAAAAACACTACTAGTCGAACAATACCCTATACCTAGTGTGGTTCTATGAGTGCAGCCTGTTGAAATCCTTGCTTAGTATATACTAAGTTGATCTTCAGTATATGAAGGTAATTAAAAATGAAACTTGATAAAGGGCGGGATGGGAGAGGGAGAGGGGAGGGCCACGGAGGGAGGGAGGTTGGGGGGGGGGGAAGCCACAACAATACAAAAGTTGCACTTTGTAAATTCACATTTATGAAATAAAAAAATATATTTCCTCCATATTAACTTACCATTACTCATAAGTGCCTGGAAGTCATTTATGCTCACTGTAACAGCATAGCATGATAAACAGGGAAACTGGTAAATCTGTGACTTAATCCATCAAAGATTCAAATCTTGATCATAGGGCATATACCGCAAACATTGGGCAAGAGGCATACTCTATCAAGCTATAAAGGGATCCATTTTGATAAATATACCACTATTTAATAGTTACACCTTCTGGAAGACAAGTTCTTCTTGTGTGCTGAGGCAGGAGGAAGAGAAAACTGGAGAAAAGCTTATGGACTGTGGCTCACACTTTCTTTTCATTCATATTTAATTGGCCAAACCAGTCACATGACTTAGCTTAACTGCAGGGATCCATGCAAATAGAACATTTGGTACTGCTGACTTCCATCCTCACAGATCAGGATTGCTGGTAGGGCATTGACAACACATCCATTTTACACTTTACTGATAGATGTGGACACAGATAATCTAAGGAAAATGTAGAAGCTTTAAAAATGATTCTTCTATGGGAATATAATAACTAGTTTATACAATAACAATAAGAAGAAAAAGGAAAATAAAAAGTAACATTTATCCAGGATTTTGCATATCTTGAAAACTGGCAATGTGTTTTTTTTCCTTTGATCTTTACACCTACTCTTAATAATAATTATCATTATTATCACTATTTTATAGATGAGAAAATGGAAGCTCACAGAGTTCAAGTAATTCACCCAAGGCCACTCAACTAGGTGATGATGGAACCAGGATTCAGTCCAGGCAACCTTACTCTCGATTTTATTAAAATGAAAAACAAAACCAAACAGAAGGTAGCGTATGCAGCAGAGTCACTTTTCTGTTTTCCAAGAAGCCTTGCCGTGTAGCATCATCACTATATCAAAATGCTATGGCCCAGAGTCTGAGTCTCATCTATCCCCCCCCCCCCCCAACCACGGACCCACAAATAACGTGAAATGGAAGCTGAAGTAGAAGCCATCATGTTAATTTAGATGAATCTCTGGAATGAGACTCACATCCTCTAAGAGAGTCATTCTCTTTCTTTACATTAAAATGTGATGGAAATGGAAATATAATAAATGCACTTGTTTATTAATTTATGAATTATACTCTCACTGCTGTGTAGTCACAGCAACCTTGCTCTAAAGGACACTGGCACTGAACATGAAAGATGCTTGGTGATGATGAACTGGAATCTGAGTTAGTTATGTAAATTGCTTATTGAATTAAAGAGAATGCAATGACTGCATCTCCACCACATGAGTTACGCCTACCACTAGAATGACTCAGGCATAGTCTGCATCCAAACGAATCACTGCCACCAGAGAATTTCAGATTTTCTCATTCACAGTGCCCTTAGTAGCTCAAAAAAATTTTTACAGTATTGTAAGACAAAAGAAATAGCTAATACTTCCTTTGATTAAATAGCGAGGATGATACAATTTAATAAGTATTCATGTCCTAATAACTGGTGAACATATGAAATAATTACACATACATAAAAAATGTAATACTATATTTAATTTTTAGATAACTGCGATTACTCACTACATGGTATGTGTGCACCTGTTGGACCTACACAGTTTCTCAAACCCTGAAATCAATTAGACACCACCTCATTTTTCCCCATTCCATATTGATTTTCACATAGTACTTGCTTTTCGTCACAGAAACTGCTGAAGCCCTGGTTTTGAAAAATGTGACATCATTGAAAGGAATGTACTACAATCTGATGTTCCAACTGTGAGCTCTCCAGTAGCCTCTGTAGGGTCAAACAGATGTTCAGTATTGCTATAAATTTGTGATATACAGTGCTGCATTCCAAAAGTTTGGACAGGAACAGTCTTTTTACTTTTCTGTTTGATCCTCAAATAATAACTTCCTGTACCTTGCTTCCAAATTCCAAAGGTGAAATTCAACACAAATCCAACAACAGAAACTGCTCAAAATTGCTTTAGATGGCAGGAAACACGCAGGAAATCTTGGGCATCTCATGGATCTCACTTTGGGCTTGTCACGTGCTACTCGTAGTGTCAGCTCAGTGCCAAATTAAATGTGCATGTCAGGCTGTAAGGCTGTGAATCATCTCAGCTCCTCACTTGTACTACTTGACTAGTTTTATTAACTCAACAAAAGCAAACATGAACAACAGCCCAGATCACCTTGGGGTTCCCACAAGGATCAAGGTGTACCCTATTCCCCAGTATACAATGGGAGTTCTCCTTCCACCAATTTTTTAAAAATCATGACTTCTATCACAATGGAAGAAAAAAATCACATGAACTTAAACAACAGTTAAATGATGTATTTTGGCTATCCTAGATTCAGTGGTCATTACTTCAGAAAATCCGGGTTAGAGGCAGAGACGTTAAGAATGTCACTGGAACATAATTTTTAAAAGGGCACTGAAAAGATCATTTTAATCAATTTATATTGCATAGATTTCAGTAAAAGGTAAAAAGTTTACAATTGCTCTTTTCTCCCCCTTTCCATGTGATATGAGCCATTGTTTCTCAGAAATAAGAGGCAACCCCATAAAATCAGAGAAAAATAGTATTTCGATGCATTTCTTCCATTATTCCACTGAATATAAAAGCCTTCCAGTCTAAAAGATGAAAGCTCACTATCACCAGACTCTTTTTTTCAGGTTTGGTACAAGTAGTCAATCATCAAATGGAAGAATGAAGATTGCTGAATACAAACTGCTCTTCAATGAGGGTTCTTTAAAAACTTCTAGAAAATGAAATTGAAAAATAAGTTTATTTTAGTGCCATAAATTTCTAAATCCATGTACAGTTTTTTTTTGTAATATGCATGCTCCATGACTCCTCACATGTGTAAAGCTGATATTTTATTTATTGAGTTTCTCCTATTATACCCTTTAGTTGATAGATTTGAATACTTTGGTTTGCAACTATATTTTCTTATCATTTACGACTATTGAACATGATACTTGAAGTAGTGGTCCACGTATTAGGCCATTGGATTCTGTTCTCTGTAGAAAAGTGTGACCTTGAAAATTATTATATAAGTCATATTTCACTAAGGTTACCATATTAATAAACATCCTCAAAATCCCAGTAGTTTTAAACAGTACATGTTTACTTCTCTCTCAAATTGTACAAAGGATCTTCAAATATTCATGGAAAATGTGAGTTAGGAATAAATCTATCCATGGACTGAAACAGATTTTTGCACCAAAATAAACTTAATTCCATATCCCCACAAACTTTTTGAAATCCCCTCTTATGCAGCTGACTCTGCCTCAAGGCCATAGGTGAGGTTCAAACATGTTCTCTGGGTCTTTTAGCATCCCAGTGCCAGCTGTGGAACACCGCTGCTCGGAATGTGATGCTCATGTGATGACCGGCAAGAGCACAGGTGAACTGGTGGGAATTCAATGCTCCATAAAGCCTAGGCTCAGACTTGCTCCAATACTCATCTACCCTTTTTCCACTGGTAAAAGGAAGTCGTGGCTGGCGCCACGGCTTACCTGACTAATCCTCCGCCTGCGGCACCGGCACCCCAGGTTCTAGTCCCGGTCAGGGCGCTGGATTCTGTCCCAATTGCTCCTCTTCCAGTCCAGCTCTCTGCTGTGGCCTGGGAAGGCAGTGGAGGATGGCTCAAGTGCTTGGGCCCTGCACCCACATGGGAGACCAGGAGGAAAGGAAGCACCTGGCTCCTGGCTTTGGATCGGCACAGCACACTGGCTGTGGCAGCCATTTGGGGGTGAACCAACGGCAAAAAGGAAGACCTTTCTCTCTGTCTCTCTCTCTCACTGTCCACTCTGCCTGAAAAAAAAAAAAAAAAAAGGAAGTTGTGTGTCCTAGCCCACCATCAAGAAGAATGGAAAAATGGACTCCTCCCAAGCAGAGGAGAAAGTGGATATTTGGTGAACAACAGCACGATCAACCCCAGTCTGCCATCTTGGACACATTTAATAGTTTCATTTCACATGCAAAATTTCCTTTCCCTTTCTGCAAGTAAGAAAGGCACCGAAAAGTCTCATCTAATCGTGGCTCTGCCAGTTAAGTCCAAGATCCCATGACAGTCTCTACATAAGATTCAAAAGTGGCTCCATTTTACTTTGAGCCCTATGACATAAGAAGACATGAAAAAGTTTCTGAGAATATGGAATTAAGTTACACACACACACACACAGCCAAAATACAATTATAGAACAAAAACAGGTTAAACACAATTAAACATTCCCACCTGTAAATGGGAAGAGTTGAAGAAACAAAGCAGTCACTGGTCCATAGAAATTTGGAAATCTTATTGGAAAAATACTGAGTATAGAAGTATAGGAATTGTTTTTTTAATTTTTTAAAAAAATTTTTAATTTATTTACTTACATTTATTTATTGTCAGCACCAGTTTGGCTCCCCGAGAATAGAGTCTCAGTTTATTTTCTCCATGGGTCTTGAAACTACCCTTTGGGAAGCTCTTTCTCCTCTTTATTTCTTTGATCATTGGGGTTCAGGACATTTGAGAAGGCTGAACTACTTTCTCATCCTGTTTCTTGCCATTGAATTTGATGTCTATGTGTCACTTTATGTTTTAAGAGTATAATGATACTCTTTAATTGAGGCTAGCAGTACTATTTATAATACAACCCTCAGAAACTTTTCTCACTTGGAGTTACACAAAATTATTTTTTCAGTTTTTGTTTATTTAGCTTTTGAGGATCAGGGAGATACAGGCGGAGAGCTCCCGTGCTTGTTTATCCCCAATTGCATGCACTGGCCAGGGCTGGCTCAAGCTGAAGTTAGAAACTGGAACTCTACCTGGGTATCCCACAGGGGTGGCAGGAACCCAAGTACATGAGCCATCACCGGCTGCCTCCTATGGTGTGCTTTAGTAAGAAGCAGGAAAGAGGAGCAGAGCCAGGACTTGAACAGGCTGTGTTAATCAACCCATCCAGAGATCAATGCCTTTATTACTTTCCCTCAGCCATTTCATCCAACTGAAAGAAATTCTTGTAGGCCACAATCTCAAATCATAAAGAAATGCGTGAATGTTGTGCCTTGATTTGTTTTGCTATGAGATTTTGTCTTGAGGATTACTTAGTGTTTACAGTTTATGGGAATTCTCAGTTTCATCTTTGACTTTTTAGAAGTGGGTAATGGCTTCATTTTCCAGTCCTCCACATTTCCTTAGATTCTATGGTTCCTATTATTCCCCTTACAAACAGGATAGTTCTTTTCTAGGCTGAATCTTCCTCGTATTACATTACAGTGTATAGCAATAACAATAAACTCCAAATATTAAATACATTAAGTGCATGCTTAGTTTCCCAAGTATTCAAATGCATTCAGAAACATTCAAATAGTTATCAGAATATTTCCTTATTACATAATACAGGTTTTCAGTTCTCCAGATTTATGTAAGTTTTCTTCCCACACACCAACCAGCATGAAGATAATACTAGAGGGGCCAGCACTGTGGCACAGCAGCTAAAGTCGCCCCTGTGACACTAGCATCCCATATGGATGTCAGTTCATGTCCCAGGTGCTCCATTTCCAATCCAGCTCCCTGCTAATGGCCTGGGAAAGCAGCAGAGGATGGTCAGTGTACTTGGGCCCTGGCTCCCGTGTGGGAGAACTGGAGGAAGTTCCTGGCTCCTGACTTCAGCCTGGCTCAGCCCTGGTCGTTTTGACCATCTGGGGAGTGAGTCAATGCATAGAGGATCTCTCTGTTTCTCTCTCTCTCTCTCTCTGTGTGTGTGTGTGTGTGTGTGTCTGTCTGTCTGTCTCTGTGTCTGTGCTTGTTTATGTCTCTCTGTAACTCTTTCAATAAATAAATGTTTAAAAATACCAGAGCTTTTTGATACTTTGTAGTTATTGCAAAAAACATTTCATTTCTACATATCCAGACCTCTATTTATCATTAGTAAGTAAAATATTCCCCACAATGAAAAGAGGAAAAGGGGAAAAAAAGCTGAAAATCTGTGACTTATGCTACAAATACATTAGATACATTGTATCTTACCTTGGCTGTTGTTGGCTGCAGATAGTGAACTGCCGCTGTGTGCAGACTCTGACCGGATTCAGATTTGCTCTATAAGTTGGTGGAAACTGATGTCTTCTAAAAGCAAAATTATCAAACTGTCACTTCTTCCCGCACTCCTCCGACCATAGCAAGTCATTTGGCCAAACTCTACATGGTTGGGACAGGAAAGCACGTTCCCCACAGAGAAAGCAGATGCGGTCTGTCTACAAAAATTACACGACTTACCAGTTTCTAAAGCTTTACTGTCTCACTATGATCTGAATCAGGGAACAGTGAGGATGGCATGTGAGTCCCCTAACTGCCTCGCTGATGATTGGATGGGAAATGCCATCTGTGTCTGAATTTATGGAATTGTTTTAATAATTGCATGTTCATTATTTTGACTTAAAGCTAAAGCATATCTCTTCTATTCTTTCTATAAATGTATTTAAATAAAATAAAGTGTGCTAACTTGTGTACTGTTAGCACATATCCAAAACTAATGTCTGGTATCCTGCAGGTTATATGTAAGTCATAATTAGAATAGCAGTGAGAATTGACAACAGTTTATTCATTTGTAATATCAAGACACATAAAAGTGAATCTATCACAAATTTCAATCTTGTTAAGTCAACATAGTAAATAATTTCCTCTTACTACTATCATAATGTTATTGGTTAACCTGTCAGCCAGGTTTACAGTGGCTTTCCATTTAAAAACTAAGTTTGTCTGCAACATGAACCAGCATAAGTATAACTGCTTCCACTGGTACCTTTGCCAGCACTAGCAATGGGAAGTTTGAAATTCTTTTCAATTGCATGAATTTTCAGCTTTCATTCTATAGATAATATTTACATACAATAGGCAGAATATGCTTCTCTGATGAGGAATTTAGCTTATTCATGCTCAGTACCTTAGGAATTGTCACTTAGCACCTGACAATCATTTCAGCATGTTAACAGATCTCCGGCACAATACAATAAACAACTCTATCGGTGCCATTAGTTTGTACATATGTCCTTTTATTCAGCCATTCAGTGACTATTAGATTGTCCATCTGTTGGAGTTTCTAAGGGTAAAAGACTCGGTGCTTCTGAAGGAATTTTATACCAGCTGCTGATGTCAGTTTTCCACCTGTTCCTTTTGTAACAAGCTCAGATTCAGAGGGAGTGGTATAACTCTTTCAAGGCAAGAGTGGGGCCATTAGTTCCAGGACTGATCCAGCCTCCTCAGTTCTCCAGTGGCACAATGTCACCTCATTCAGTTGTCACAGCACTTAGGTCTGCACTGAGATATCAGCTAGAAAACACCAGAGTCAAAGATGGAGTGAATTACACCGATTTCTGATCCTTAGAGTCATGTGTTTTCCCTGAAATTTCTTCTTGGGACATAAATAGAAGTTGCCTCTGAGATACAAAGGTGATTTAAGGCCTAAATATATCATACTTGGAATATCAGATATAAAGCTCAAAAAAAGGTTTTTTTTTCACTTTTCACATGTAATAAAGATTTTTAAAAAGAGTATCATGAAAGAAATCACTAAGAATATCTACACACTTTAATATTAGACTTGCTAAAATCCAAAGCACTGATGACATCAAATGCTGGCAAGGTTGTGGAGCAATGGGAACTCTTATTCATTGTTAGTGGGAATGCATTGTTTGATATATATATGTCAAAATGCCAATAGCTTCACATTCCCAATGCCAGTTTCCAAATTATATCAAATCTAGAATATACTCCCTCCTGTGTGACGGGGGTATGTGATCACCACTCCGTGATTCAGAAATTCAGACTATCTAGTGGCTACAATTCAACAGGCAATGGTGCTTAATGGGGGGGGGGGGGGGGAGGAGAAGATGAAGCAGAAGGAGCAGGAGCAGGAAGAGGAAAGCAGAGTGAGGAAGACTACTTAGGAGGGTTTGTTAGTAGCTACAAGCCTAGTTGCTCTATTCCTCATAGAGCCTCACCCAACTGTGAAAGATGGTAGGAAATAGGTTCTTTATCATGTAGACATCTAAGAAAACACTTTTAGTATTATTTGGAAAGCGCTAGAAACACAAATTTCATCATGTTATCATTTGAAGGAAAAGCCTTCAACACTACTTCATCTCCCTGGCTGTACTACCTATGTGGAAAAAAGCCATACTCAAGGTTTTAAATACAATTCCATACAACAAATACTTGATGAAACTCTATCAGCGGTCAAATGTTTGAGAGAAACAATATTTAAAATCCCTGTATAATTTTTGCTAAGCTTACTCTTCCATCTGTATTTTCTTTGTCCATCTTTCACTGTGATGTACTTAGAAGCTAGTCATTCCCTTACCATAAGATAGAATAAATAAATGTGAATACACACACACACACTTATATATTTGCAAATATGAGGAGTCTTCCAAATGGAAATGCATATGGACTTCAAAGGGTTTTTGCATTATAATAAACTATCTTTAATTCCATTTTTTCATGAACATTTTTAAGTACCCTCATATATGTCTTTACCTTTGAGCATGCTGTTTCTGCCAGAAATTAGTGTGATAACCAATATTGCAAGTAGAAAGGGATTTTTTTCAGCACAGGAAATTGAAAGCTTGCAAATGATTAGACGAGCTTGCAGAGGAGTTACCCGATTGCTGCTGGACTGATGGGTTCAAGGACATACATGCAGCTGACAAGTAGACCTAGCTACAGTGATTCTGGCTCCTGCAATTGTTACGATTATCTTTGGACACACTGGATCCTGGAATGTTGGGTCTAGTTGCTACAATTATCTTTATACTCTAACATCCCTGTGCCATTATTTGCCAGTTAAAATAGCAGCAAGGAAAAGGCTCCTACATATAGTCACTCTCCAAATTCCACATAAATGCATCTACTTAGCATAGCCTAATTTGCATCTTGCATTCAGACTGTGGCTACCAGAAGCCGAGGAAACATAGTTGTTAGCTGTCTGCCCTCCTCGTTCCAGAAAGTACTCAGAAGTAAGAATGGATTCTGAGTCACATCCAGGGCGTAGTCCCTTTCTATTGCCTGGGTTGTTTTCCTCCAAATCCAGTACCTACTCCTACGATTCAGCTCTGGTATTTCCATCTATGTAACCATTTTTCCTGGCTCTAACTCAAGATCTCACTATTGTCCTATCCCTGGTGCTACATTCTCATAGCAAATATTGAATACAAATAAAATATAGAATGTCTTGTTCTGACTGAATGGTGCCTCCTGAAATTGTTCACCAGGGTAGCCCTACTATTAAGTCTGACTCTTCTCTGCTTCCACGATGAAATTATGCCACGAAGTGCTCTGTGTTGATCCCACTAGATTGCATACTTTCAGAAAGCAATGATTGTATCTTATTGTTATTCATATATTCCTCTTTTCTTTTTTCTCATGCCTTGGAAGTAGCAAATGCAACTTAAGAAATATTTGTGAAAATAACGAGTGCATAAGTAAATAAAAACATTTTAATTCTAGACTTTATGGAATTTTTGCTTGGTATTATCACAATGAAAAGGAGACTTCTAGAAACTTTTTTATGTATGTGTAGGAAATGTTCTGTGAAATGTGTAAATATAGAGGAGGTAATTTTAATTGCTTATTTAAAATGTTTACGATTATCTGAGGAAATGCATAAACATATAATAACACATATCAAAGAGTTACCTACTTACTATAAGTCACAAATATGATCTTTAGTATGTATAAAGTCACATTTGTTTCCTTTTTTCCTCTCAGACTTCAGAAATAAACTGAATTTCCTGAGACTGGTATGAGATATATTCTCTTAACGATGTGCTGCTACTGTTAAAAAGAATAGAAACTCACTGAAATTATATCATGAGAAAAGGGTTTTAGTCTGGAAATACTATACACAGACAGTAGCAAAATTGAAGCTAAAAATCATTCACTGAGGCAGGTCCAAAGATGAGCCACTTTCTCTCGATTTTTCCCAAAGTAATGTCTCCCTTGCTCTCCATGCATTTATAGCTTTTTCCTTTTGCCAAATGTCCAACTTTATATTGAATTGTTCTATTTACTACTTATTTTGTCATATTCCTCTTCTTCTAAAGACTTACCTGGGGTCTTCATGGTTCAAACTAGATTCTAAAGACATATCTTACTGCATGCTTTTAACTGTGGCTATCTGATCCTATTTCCCATTCAACATCTTGAGGCAAAAAACTCAGTTTGCCAACTTTTCACACTAGGCTTCACCATGGCAAGTTTTCATGTCAAGCTCATGTTTTCAGTCACTATGAGTCCACTTTTTCTTTGAGTCAGTGCTAAAAATATTCTAAGTGTTCCTGGAGGGTTGGCCTATCCAGAAGCAATGGGAAGATATCTCTTTCTATTTTTAAATTTTAAGACAACTTTTAATAGTTTTATAACTCCTTAGGTAGTCATAAGCTTCTTCTTACATGTCATTTTACCACAATTGTCCTTGGTTATTTGAAGTCTCTAAAAGTGTTTTGATGCGATATTGGAGACAATATCTGGATCCTTCAACAATCTCTGGTAGTGTCAACAACTATGGAGGATTTCACCTTTTACCCTGTTTGCAAGTTAGGTTGAATTGCCACAATTTCACAGACATGCAGAAGACACAACGCTCTTTGGTCAGAGAAAAGGAATGTTTATGAGTCACAGCAATAGCAATCCCCTGGAGCATTATCATTTTGTTGGGCCAATTTTATGAATCCAAGTTGCTGCAGTGTAATGTGACTAGGGCCAGGTGATGCCTGTACACACAGAGGGTTGTGTTACAGAAAAGGATTCACTGCCTTAGGACACTCTAACCTTGTGCAAGACTGAAAGCAAACCTGCTTGCAACCTTTGCTCAGAAGGGATACATTATCTGTATTACTATGGTGGACAAAGAGCAAGCCTGCCCTCTGGCCCAAGGGAGATTCTCCCTCTATCTTCCAAGGCTACTTGCTATACAAACATCTGTGAAAAGATAATCTAAAGCTACAGCTGTCAATGAGAACTGGAAGAAGCTCCTGGTTTCGGCTTGACCCAGCCCCAGCCATTGTGGCAATTTGGGGAGTGAACCAGGATATAGAGGACCTCTCTGTCTCTTCCTTTCTCTTTCTCTGTAACTGCACATTTCAAATAAATCTCTTTAACAAAATGCTGTCTTTTTCACCAGTAGAAAATATAAATTTGTGGGGCTGGCACTGTGGCGTAGCTGGTAAAGCTGCTGCCGGCAATGCTGGTATCCCATGTGGGAACTGGATGGAGTCCCAGCTGCTCTACTTCTGTTCCAGTTCGCTGGTATGGCCTAGGAAAGCAGTGGAAGATGGCCCAAGTGCTTAGGTCCCTGCACTGACGCGGGAGACAAGGAGGAGGTCCCTGTTTCAGATTGGCCCATCTCTGGCTGTTGCAGCCATTTGGGGAGTGACCCAGTGGATGGAAGACCTTTCTCTCTGTCTCCCCCCTCTATTTCTGTAACTTTGCCTCTCAAATAAATAAATCTTTTTTTAAAGACCCAACCTAAGATCACCCAGTAAGAATAGGTCAAGCATGTGGCATACCTGGAAGAAGCTCCAAGCCCCTGGTTTTGGATTAGCCCAGCTCTGGCAGTTGCAGCCATTTGGGGAGTCAACTAGCAGATGGAAGACCTCTCTCTTTCTCTCTCTGCCTCTGTGACTCTGCCTCTCAAATAAATAACTAGATCTTAAAAAAATAGAAAATATAATTTTACATCAGAATATTTCTTTATTTGGGCAACCTTAAATTATTTTCTTCATAAATATTTGTTACAAAATATGCTACAGGTTTTATACTTGCTTTTATCTAGCATTTTTCTAGACTTCAAGGAAGACCTTTCTCTCTGTCTCTCTCTCTCTCTCTCACTGTCCTCTCTGCCTGTCAAAAAATAAAAATAAAATAAAAAACATTTTAAAAATGAATGAGACTAATATTTAACATTGATTTAGTAAGTTCATAAAACTTAAGTTGTAATCAAACTTGTTGAATTTTTGATGCAATTATGTCTTATTTTATAAAATGTCCATAAATTATTATTTTCATTCATTTATACTAACATTCATCTAGGATTTTCAAAGCTATATATTTTTTTTTGACAGGCAGAGTGGACAGTGAGAGAGAGAGACAGAGAGAAAGGTCTTCCTTTTGCCATTGGTTCACCCTCCAATGGCCGCCGCAGTAGGCGCGCTGCGGCTGGTGAACCGCACTGATCCGATGGCAGGAGCCAGGTGCTTCTCCTGGTCTCCCATGGGGTGCAGGGCCCAAGCACTTGGGCCATCCTCCACTGTACTCCCTGGCCACAGCAGAGAGCTGGCCTGGAAGAGGGGCAACCGGGACAGGATCAGTGCCCCGACCGGGACTAGAACCCGGTGTGCCGGCACCGCAAGGCGGAGGATTAGCCTAGTGAGCCGCGGCGCCGGCCTCAAAGCTGTATTTTTAAAGAAAAAAGGAATTCTTATAGCATGAACACCTTAAAAGTATAGATTATTGCTAAAATCATCAGTTTTTTCCTTGTAAAATGCCAGTTCAGAAAAGCTTTACAAAATTTTATGATCTCCTTACTAGATTTTGTTAATGATACAGTAGAACCAATTTCCACAAATTTCATGCAGTTATTTAATCTCTGATGTTTTAATGTTAATGATTGGTGGATTAAGGGAGGAGACTTGAACTGATGGTGGAGTCTGAGAGGCAGGGCTGGTAGGAGGTCTTTGGGTCACTAAGGTTGTGCCCTCGGAGGATGATTCCCATGAAACATTTGGTTATTCATGGCCAACCTGGGTACCATCCTTCCTGGATCACCATGTGGTCCATGTGATCCTGCTTCTGCAGCTGCCATGATCAGCCTCCATCAGAAGCCAGACTATGGGGCCATCTGACATTGTAACTGCCAACTGTAAACTGAAGTAAAAAACTGAAGGGCTTTTTTTTTTTTCCCCAAAGAAGTTCCTCTCAGGTATTTTGGTTTAAGCAATGAAAAGAAGACTCATACAGAATGGAATGAGCTAATAAAAATTAATAAAGAAATATCTTTATACTGGGTATTTTGAATTAATAGATAATATTATTCCACAGACATTAGCCACTGAGAAGTCACACACTGTGTTTATGGTTATCGTGGAAAAGCACAAAGAGCAATAGCTTTCGAACTAAGGAGCAGAAAATACCTACAAATCAAATTGCTCATTTTTTTAAAGATTTATTTGAAAGGCAGAGTTACAGAGAGACCAAGGCAGAGGTATATGCAAAGAGAGAGAGAGGTCTTCCATCTGCTGGTTCACTCCCCAGATGGCTGCAACAACTGGAGCTGCACCCATTTAATGCCAGGAGCCAGGAGCCAGGAGCTTCTTCTGGGTCTCCCACAGAGGTGCAAGGGGCCAAGGACTTGGGCCATTTTTCTTTGTTTTCCCAGGGCATAGCAGAGAGCCGGATTGGGAGTGGAGCAGCCAGGACTCAAACTGGCACCTATATGGGATGCCAGCACTGCAGGCAGCAGCTTTACCCGCTACACCACAGAACCAGCCCCAAACTGCTCATTCTTTAAAGAGAAATAAGCTATTCATTTTTCTACAGAAACCACATACATGCAAGATTCAACATTAAGATAAAAGTTTTCTCCAAGTTTTCTGTTTATAGAACTTTTCTTATCATCTCAACATGGAAAGTTATTTATCAAAACAACCTCAATATTTTTGGTAATATGATGGATTGATTCTTTAAGGAAACATAGATTTTGATATAAACAAGCCTGCATATTTATGTATCACAGAAGAGTGATGGTAGCCAATTTTCTGATAAAGCAGGAAAATACATTTTGAGCCCTTGTACTTTTTCATATATAGTATCATAACATAATCACAACTTGTAAACTAAGTGCTATTATCACTAGCTTTATAAAGAAGAGAATTCTATCTCACCACAGCTTGATACATAGCTCAAATTCAAACTCAGGTGATGTCTGGCTCCAATGCTCAAAAATTGTCTGCACACTGTGCTGAGATTTATATTCTGTGGAAAGAGTAAATGAATTAGGCCAGTGTCGCGGCTCAATAGACTAATCCTCCGTCTGCAGCGCCGGCACACTGGGTTCTAGTCCCGGTCGGGGCACCGGATTCTGTCCCGGTTGCTCCTCTTTCAGTCCAGCTCTCTGCTGTGGCCCAGGAGTGCAGTGGAGGATGGCCCAGGTCCTTGGGCCCTGCACCCGCATGGGAGACCAGGAGGAAAGGAAGCACCTGGCTCCTGGCTTTGGATCAGTGCGGTGTGCCAGCTGCTGCCCACCGGCCGCGGCGGTCATTGGAGGGTGAACCAACCGCAAAGGAAGACCTTTCTCTCTGTCTCTCTCACTGTCCACTCTGCCTGTCAAAAAAAAAAAATTAAATGAATTAGTATACAGCATAATATAATTTGAGCTGTTTCATTTAATTGGTGCTGAACACATGTGATCTGGTATACGTAAGGTCTTCAAAAAGTGCATGGAAAATTTGCACTCTTTTTTATTGTTTTTATTTGAAAAGTAAAGAGGCAGAGGAAAGACAGAGATAGAGAGAAAGAGAGAGAGAGAATGCTTTGATGTGCTGGTTCCCCCCTGAACCAAACCAGCAGTTGGGAAGCCAGTTCAGGTATCTCAGCTGGATGGCAAGGACACCAACACTCGAATGATCACCTGTTGCTCCCAGGCTGCACATTAGCAGGAACCTGGAATCAGGAGTAGGCGCAGGATTCAAACCCAGTCACTCTGGTATGGAATGTGACATCTCAAGCTACACTAGAATTATATCCTCTATTGTCTTTTATTTCAGTTTTCAACTGAACCTCTGTAGTACACTGATATTTGTTCCTGAACTAGAGCAGATTAGTAGGGTAGCTCTTGGGGCTGGCACTGTGGCGCAGCGGGTTAAAGCCCTGGCCTGAAGCGCCGGCATCCTATATGGGCACCGGTTCTGCTATGGCCTGGGATAGCGGTAGAAGATGGCCCAAGTTTTTGGGCCTCTGCACCCACGAGGGAGACCCAGAAGAAGCTCCTGGCTCCTGGCTCCTGGCTTTGGATCAGCACAGCTCCAGCAATTGTTGTCATCTGGGGAGTGAACCAGCAGATGGAAGACCTCTCTCTCTGTCTCTACCTCTCTCTGTAACTCTGCCTTTCAAATAATTAAAATAAATCTTAAAAAAAACAAGTAGGGTAGCTCTTATCATAACCATTGTGGTCAGAATAAGGGAGCTATTCCTTATGGTTATGTATATCTTTTAGTCAGTAATATATAGATTGTATTAGCTGTAGAATTGGGCTAGATTTGTACTGGCTGCATATAATATCTTTGTGTCTTTGAGCATATTATGAAAATTCTGTCTCAATCCCTCACTTATTAAATGAGGATTTTAGTAGTACTTAATTTGAACAGTTGCTGTGGGAATTAAAAGAGATAATACAGATAATAGAAATAAATTTATTTTAATGATGCCTGCACAAAGCAAGCATGCAATATAATCATTTCATTTTTTCTACTTGTCTCATATATATGCACTATGTTAGACCTGAATACAAGTTGGCCAACCTGGACTACATTGGGATATTAATAATCTAAATAAGAAAAATAAATCAAATTCCAAGCATTTTAGTAATAATTTAGGGCTTATTGAACTGGTGACTACACATTAATCATTTAACAGATCTTCCGAAACAATATTCTCTCTTCTCTGGTTCCCCAGTTGCTCTCTCTGTTTCAAAAATGATCTCTGTGTCTGTCAATTTTAGTCTCTCTCTAGCTCTCTCTCACTCCCCCCTCACTCTCCCTTCCTTCTCTAATTCAAAGTCAAGCCTAAATATCTATGAAATAGAACCAACATTTTTTGAAGGACGGTAGTTTTGTGGTGAATACAATCACTCATCCTTTTATACAGAAAGCTAATTTACATCGAATGTGGTAAAGTCTACTCTCCAGGACCTTGAGATGACCTATGAATGTATTCAGATGGTCAAAAATATTTACAAAATTTGCAAATTTACCTATTTTTTTCACTGTAATCATTTAATAGTGCTTTCTTATTTCCATATTGAATATGACTCCAACATATGTTCCATTTCATTGAGAGTGGTGGGTAGAGTGCTGAAGTGACCACAAATGGGACCAGCCCTATGGTGCAGCAAGTTTAGTCACCGCTTGGGATGGCAGCATCCTACCACTGAGTACCAGATACAGTCCCAGCTATTCCGATTCTGGTCAAGCTTCCTGACGACACACGTGGGAAGACAATGGAAGATGGACCAACTGCTGGGCTCCCTGCCGTCCATGTGTGAGACCAGGATGGAGTTCTTGGGACCTAGCTTAAGCCTGCTCCAGATCTGGTTAGTGTCAGTTACTAGTCTGTGAGATTTTCATGAACTGATTTATTTATATAGAGATTGAGAATCTTATCATAGAATTTTCTAGAATCAACTTAAACTAAATGTATTTACTTAGCTTTACAAAACTACCCAAAATATTTGTGGTCACTTAATTTTATTTCTAAAGATTTATTTATTTATTTGAAAGGCAGAGTGACAGAAGGTGGAGGGAAACAGACAGACACACACATACACACACACACGCACGCACACAGCACGAGAGAAAGAGAGAGAGAGAGATCTTCCATGCACAGACTCACTCCCCAAATGGCTGCGACATCCAGATCCACACCTAGTTTGTTCAGGGATTTAATCCTTAATGGATGCTGAATTTTATCAGATGCTTTTTTCTGCAACTATTTTTTATGCTTTCATTCTCTTGATGTGATTTATTACATTTATCGATTTATAGATGTTGAGCCTTGCCTCTTGAGATAAATATCAATCAGTCATGGTGAATGATCTTTGTAGTGTGTTGCTCAGACTTGTTTTGTCTCTTAATATAAGGTCTCTCTTGGAAAATGTTCCAAGTTCTGATGAAAATAATGTGTATTCTGCAACTGTTGGATGTAAAGTTCTGTAAAAGTCTGTCAATTCCATTTAGTATAATGGAGTTTATCTCAGTCTATTGATAAAAGTGAAGGCTGTAGTCCTCCACTATTATTGTATTGGCAATAATATCTCCCCTTTTAGATTTAATAATGTTCATTTTATAAAATTGGGTGCTCTAAAATTTTTGTTTCTTCCAGCTGAGTCATTTCTTCATCTTTTTGTAGTGACTTTGTCTCTTTTTATGGTTTCTGTTTTAACATTTTTTTTTCTGATAAAAATACCTACTCCTACTCACTTTTGCTTTCCATTTTCATTGACTCTTTTTCCATGCTATAACTTTCAGTCTATGTGTCTTTACTAGGGAAGGGACTTTCTGGTAGGCAGCATATCAGTGGGTGCTGTTGTTGTAGCCTTTTAATCCATTTAAGTTGTCTGTATGTTTTAATTGGGGAACTTAGTCCATTCACATTCAAAGTCATTATTGATACAGAAATATTCACTCTTCATTTTAAAGCAATTCTTCTGTTAATTTGGAATATTTCCCTCTTATTGTAAATTTTGTGGTTTGGTAGTTTATTGTATTTATAAGTTGATTCCTATTTCAGTTTTGTGTTATCTGGTGGTATTGAATTCCCTCAGGTTTTACTTTGCTTTTTTTTTTTTTTTTTTTTTTTTTTAAATTTTTGACAGGCAGAGTGGACAGTAGAGGGAGACAGAGAGAAAGGTCTTCCTTTTTGCAGTTGGTTCACCCTCCAATGGCCGCCGCGGTAGGCGCGCTGCGGCCGGCGCACCGCACTGTTCCGATGGCAGGAGCCAGGTGCTTCTCCTGGTCTCCCATGGGGTGCAGGGCCCAAGCACTTGGGCCATCCTCCACTGCACTCCCTGGCCACAGCAGAGAGCTGGCCTGGAAGAGGGGCAACTGGGACAGGATCGGTGCCCCGACTGGGACTAGAACCCGGTGTGCCGGCGCCGCAAGGCGGAGGATTAGCCTACTGAGCCGCGGCGCCGGCCCTACTTTGCTTTTTTTAAAAAAAGATTTATTTATTTAAAAGGTAGATTTACAGAGAGACAGAGAAAGAGAGAGAGAGAGGTCTTCCATCGTTGGTTGGTTCACTCCCTGGATGGCCACAATGGCCGGAGCTGTGCCCATCCAAAGATAGGATCCAGGAGCTTCTTTTGGGTCTCCATGCCAGGGCAGGGGCCCAAGGACTTGGACCATCTCCTACTGCTTTCCCAGGCCACAGCAGAGAGCTGGATCGGAAATGGAGCAACTGGGACTCGAACTGGCACCCATATGAGATGTCGGCACTGCAGACGGCAGCTTTACTGCTGCGTGACAATGCCGGCCCCTCAAGTTTTACTTTTTTTGGAAATTTTTTTTATTTATCCTTCATCTATGAAGAATAGTTTTGTGGGGTATAGTATTTTTCATTGGCAGTTATCTTTTTTTTTTTTTTTTTTGGAACTTGGAATGTGTCATTCTATCCCCTTCCGACACGTAAGTTTTCTGATGAGAAATCTGCCATTCGTCTAAAGGAACGTTCCTTACATTTGATTTGACATTTTTTTCTTGCAGATTTTGGAATTCTGTCTGTTTTTTACTTTTGAAAGTTTTAGTACAATGTTTTTGGTGAGGGTCATTTCTGGTCATGTCTATTTGAGGTCCTACTATAACAGGGTGTTCATAAAACTCCCAAGATGGGAAGTTGCCACTTAACATTTCATTGATTAGGTTTTCTATTATTTTTTCCATTTTCTTCTCCTGGGACACCTAACATTTGAATATTTGTCCATTTAGTGATATCCCAGAGGTCTTGGAGACTGTTTGCATTCTTGTTTACTTTAAAAATTATTTTCTGTCTAACTAGTGTATTTCATAAGACCTGTCTTAATTAAAGTTCAGATATTCTCCGGACCCTTAGCCCACCCTAATAAATATTAAGTCCTGGCCCGCTGGAGGATTGGGCCTCTGCCACGTGTTCAGTCTGCGTGCATGCTGGCAGCTGGCCACCCACCTCTGTGAATTTTTTTTCCTGATTAAATTCCTTCTAGATGCAAAAAATAAGTTCAGATATCTTTTATTGTGCTTTATGTAGTTTACTGTATTGTCTATATGGCTTATTGAGTTGTTCGTTCCAAGGATCTGTTTGGTTCTTTTTCAAGATCTCTATTTCTTTGCTAAATTTCTCACTTACAGCATGCATTTTTCCCAATTTTTAAAACTATATGTATTCTTTGTAATCTCTTTAATTTTCCTTATAATCTTTGTTTTGATTATTTATCACACTTTTTATTTTTAATTTTAAAGTCAGAGTTACAGAGACAGAAGAAGAGATGGAAAGAGAGAGAAAGATCTTCCATCTGCTTGTTCACTCACCAAATGGCCCCAAAGGCCAGGGCTGGGCCACGCTGAAGCCAGGAGCTGGGAGCTTCGTCAGGTCTGCCATGTGGAGTGTGCAGAGACTATCTTCGGCTGCTTCCCCAGGCACATTAACGGGGAGCTGGGTCAGAAGGTGAGCAGCAAAGACTCGAACCAACACCCATGGGGGACGTCGATGCGCCAAAGGTGGCAGCTTCCCTCACTGCTTCACAACACGGGCCTCCTTTACCAGACATTTTTTTCAATATTGGATTTGTTTTCCATCTATTACTAAAGCACTGTTGTGTTTCCTTGGAGGCATAATGCTTCCTTTTTTAAAAAAATAATTCTAAAGTTCCTCCATTGATGTTTGCACATCTGGCTTTTCAGTGGTCTCCATTGCTTTTAAAAGGTAGCGTCTGTGACAAATGATCTTTTGTTTTCCTGGACGTGTGTCTTTGAGTGTCAGTGTGGTAGCTACTTTGTCTTTAGTGCTGGTTTGATGCTGCAGTGCAGTTTCCCTACAGTTTCTGCTCTAATTTCTGGCAGCAGCAGCAAGGAGCCAGGGTTGCCACGCCCAGTCCCAGTGGGCTCAAACGGGTTATGGCAGTGCAGTACAGCAACAGGGGTAGGTTGGGAGTCACAGGGACCCCACGTGTAGTCCTGGCAGGGCTGCGTGGGCCTGGCAGTGCCTGCACCACCAAGGCCAGGGTCAGAGCAGTGAGAACTCCTGTCCTCCTTCCCCACAAGCCCATGTGGGCCCAGCTTCTTTTGGCATCTTAGTTGTGTGGCCCAGGTCCAGAAACAATCTGCAGAGGCAGGGTCAGAGCCATGGAAACACCTGTGCTTCTGGTAGGGTCACATTTGTCCCAGCAGTGGCTTCTGGTGACTGCATGGGTGAAATTAAGATAATAAAACTCCCAATGGGGGTACTTGGGTCCCAGGATCAACAGGGATTACCTTGGGTGGTAGGCAAAGGGAAGGAATAAAAGCATGGGCCCCCAACTCCAGAGGCTAAGCACCCTGGGGGAAGAATCTTTATTCTGTGCAGAACCACATGTTCAACTATAGTGCAAGGCTTGGTGTGACTTAGGGTGTTGTAGCCACAGTTGCCTCTGTGGGTTCTGATTGGACTGATGAGGCCCTAGCCCTCTTTACGAGGGTGGTAACATATCTTTGAGGCTCCAGGGATTGGGATATGCAGAGATTCAGTTCCATGGGCCAGAATGGATTCCAACAGTGGCTCCTTTCTCAAGATCCCACCACACTGCTGCAACCTGTGCCCTGGGGGTTGGTAGGAGAAGATAATGTGTTTATTCTCTGAAGCAAAGCTGCTGTATAGTCCAGGTAGCTCCCATTCCTGGGCCCCAGGCTTACCATCACCAGGGAGCTCTGTTGTAACAAGAATTGCCATCATCTGATGTCAGTGGAAGTGGTGTCTGATGGGGCTCTTCAATTTACCTTTAACCTTGCAATGGGGATTCACCAGGACACTGGGCATGAGTCATAGCTGCTCATATTCTCTCTCTGGCCCAGTCATGGACATTGTGGCCATTTGGGGAGTGAACCAGTAAATGAAAGATCTCCCCTCCTCTGTCTCTCTCTCTTTCTCTCTCTCTCTCTGTCTCTGTAAAATTGCCTTTCAAATAAATAAATAAATTTTTAAAATAAAAAAATTCTCATTCTTTTCTGAGGACAACCCTGCTGTTAATAGCCATTCATCATCAAAAAAAGGTAACACCAAGCGATGGCAAAGTGAATCATCTCTGCCTAGGTTGTGTCAAAGCACCCTACCACATCCTGCCAATCAATGTCAATCACTACACCTCGTCTCGCCTGCTGGATGTGGATACAGGAGCTATAGTTTATTTTTCAGTGGAATCCTTTTTGTTTTTCTTATTGTAAGGGTATGTATCCTCTAGGAACCAGAACCCCTCATCATGCAGAGCCCAAAGTTACAGGAACAGGAAGTACAAGGTCCCCAATTGGAACTGAGGTAGTGATAGTAATTTGGTCCACTTTTGCTTCTAACACTTGGTTCCAAGACCAATTGTTCTACTACTGGTCCTATGGGGGTTACTTCAATGTGTTTGTGAAAATGGAACTAAAAGATTAGTTTATTTTGATGCAAAGAATTTGACATCCCTGCATAATTTTTTCATAACACACATTTTCATGATCTTTTTGAAGACCTCTCATATGCATGCATTTCAAATTTTTAAGTAAAATAAATTTATATTTTAATTCCATTTTCCGCACATTTTTGGAATGCTTTCATATTAGGGATAGAGAACCGTGTGTGGAGGCCTAGAATTTGGCACACGTATACCACACTAAAAGGTGGCACACCTTCCTTGCAGCCTATTTTCTCCAAGCTGGCATTTAGGTTAAATCTCTGTAAAGTAGTTCCTACGGTCTGTCAGGTTGGCTGTCTATGTGATAGAACCAGTGGGTTCCATAAAAATGGGTCTAATACCACACCTCCCTCACTAGTTGGTATGTTGTGTAGGAATTCCTGCCTGTGAATCAGGCACCCTGAAAGGCTCAAAATAGTGTAGATGACTAAGGTTCTGAGTACCCGAAAGACAAACCTGTATCCAAGATAGGTGCCTATTCCTGTGAGGATGACTGCTGGCCTTACCATAACAGAAGAAACCCAATGTTCTCCTTGAGAAATAGTGTCATTCGAGGTGCTCAGAATTGATCTACATTATTTGTAAGCCACACGTTTGGAGGTGGTAATAGTTGGAGCAGCCTTGTTCAGCGGAAACCTTAGCTACATGTATATTCTCCATTTCTGCCATAACTGACACCCAGTCTATATGGACCCATTGTGCCAGTTCTCGGATGGCTGATGCCAAAGTCATCTTGTAGACATAATTACATTTACAACACAATGAGTGACTCCTAATGTAATCTCCGGACTTCAGTTAGTAATAGCATATCAATGTTGCACTACCAGTTCTAACAAGTGTGCTAGACTAATGGAAGGTAACACAGGAAACTGTGAGTAATGGAGAGGTACACATGCCTTCTGGGACGCATGAACATAGGATTTTTAAATGTCTTCACACTTCATGCTCATTGTCATAGATCCATCGACAGACTTCTAAATCCCATTTTCTGAATTTCTTTTGAAGATTTAATTTTATCTACTTGAAAAACAGAGTTACAGATAGATGTAGAGACAGAGAGAGAGAGAAAGGTCCTCCATCCAATGGTTCTTTCTCCAAATGACCGCAATGGCTGGAGCTGAGCTAATGCAAATCCAGGAGCCAGAAGCTTCTTCTGGGTCTCCCCTGTAGGGGGACCCAAGACTTGGGTCATCTTCCCCTGTCTTCCCAGGTGCATTAGCAGGGAGCTGAACCAGAAGCCATATAGAATGCCAGTGTCGCAGGCCTGGGCTTTAACCCTCCGCGCCTCAGCGGCAGCACCTTCTCTGAATTTTTAAAGACATTTTGTTCCCAAACTCTGACATTAGTCACTGCCTGACGGTTTATACACCTTCTCTTCCTGGGCTAGTTCTCCTTCCACAGGTGTGGAGACACACCTTCACCACTCAGGTTCACCCATTGTGAAGATTTTCAACATCGCTTTTCCTGTAAGCACTGTTCTCCCATTCCAAAGACAGAATCAGCACATTGGCACCTCTGCAGAAATCAGCAGCGACTGGACTGCCACCTTGTGCCAGGGAGGATCTGATGCTCACACAAGATGAGGTGCTGTCCTGTTTACTGGACAGGTAGTAATCAGTCCACAGACACCATTCTGCTTCCTGCTTTCTCAATCCACTTGCGATAGCAACTATATCGTAACGGGTCCTCCAGAATGCAGACTCCAAGTTGTAATTAGAAATGTAAGAGATTTATTATGAGAAATCTCTGTGAAAAATAAAGAGAAGATGGAGGAGGAGTGAGTGGAAAGAGCCTACAGTTCTTTATACTGGACGTTCACCTGTGAAAGTAAAAGAAGATTGGTTAGGAAGAGCATCTGGCTGCAGGGCTGCTATGGAGAAAATCTTGACCACACTCTGTGAAACCTGGATTTCTGAGGATCTGAGTTGCACACCAGGCAGGCAATGCCCCAGCTGTAGCAGCTCTACTACCTTCAGTCACGGGCAGGGAGCAGCAGGGGAAGAATGTGACTTTGTTGTGAACGCTGCGTTACAGCGCGAGGGTGCAGCAGCTGCCTGCTCTCCTTGAAGCAAAGAGATCTGAGAGGCGCACCGTCGTGGCTGCCACAGGAATCTTAATATTTTTGTCTAGAAGGCAGGAGGATGAAAGTGAAGCTGGAACTGCCTTTGTAAAGAGACAGCCATCGCTTATGCTACTCAGAGAAGGGGGTGTTTAGTCCCTTTTATGGTTGCAGGGTGCACTTTTCTTGTCTGAGCATTGTTTATGCCTGTTAGGAACACCACAGACTGTCTGCCAGCTGGGCCGTTTTTCACTTTCTTCTAATCTTAGCAGCGCATTTTATTACCTTGTGTTATCATTGTGATCTGCTAACAGGCCTTGAATTATTTAGCTTACAGGCAGTTCTGTCTACCCACAACAACTTCCTAGCACTTTCCTCCTCCAGTCACCCAGTGACGCCTTATGCTGCACAACACTCTGTCCTAACTGGGTGCCTTCCAGGTGCCAGGCCACGCCTCGGTGGTTGCTTGTTCCTTGGCCTAAAATACATTTGTCTGTGTCACATTTACCTAGGATCTTCTTGCTGGTTTAATGTGAAACACTAACATCAATAAAAATAATGCACGAGTCACATTTATGTATGCAACTACAATGAGCCACCGGTGTTGGGATGAATGACACTAACATTCTGGTTGAATCCTGGCACAAGAAACATGAAATGCCCTAAACCCTACGGATCACCTTGGAAAACAAGTGGGTGGAGGTGTTCTTACACATGACCACAATCCTAAAACTTCACAACAGCTGCCGGCAGCAAGCCGAACACCTGGAACAGTCATTTTAAAATAATCAATAAGAAATAAACTCACCACGCCTTGGAACAGAGACTAATCACCTATTCTCAATAGTTTTTTTTTTTTTTGGGGGGGGGGGAGTCCAGCAGATAATACTACAAAACACAAATCACAGGGGGAGATGAATTAGATTACACAAAAATATTGTAGGAGTTTAGTAAAGGGACATAGAAGACCATTAAATAGCATTTTCTCAATTGTATGATATGGAATTTGACATTTAAAATGTCTTTATTATAATATGATTTCTTTTCTAATTCTGAATAAAAATTGGCATTAATACCCAGTTCCACTCTTGTAAGTTTGATTTACTTCCATTAACGAGAAGATCCCAAGTTGTATGTACCCTAGGTCTGCACAAAATCTGGACCCACTCCTGCTTTAACATAGCTACATACATGAGAGGTCTTCAGAAACTTCACGAAAATACGTGTTATGAAAAACTTGGCATGGATTTTAAAAAATTTGTGCCAATATCAATATACGTCATAGGTCCATTTTCCCTGAACTTTTTTGAAATACTCTCATGTAAGTATCCTCAATATACATAAGAGTGAAAATTTTAATATATTGATATGGAGTGTTATTTGCATTTTAAGATATCAGTATGAGAGAATAGTTTTGGTAAAAATGTAAACTGATACTGAAATAAAATTTAAAATTTTGAAATCACTTTGTGTATTTTTCTAAGGGTATATTCTTAGGCCCTTAATATACTCATGTATGCCAAAGAGTATGTGTTGTCAATGAGAGTACTTCTACACTTGTATTCCAAGGGAGTGAGGATACACCATCCCTTGGACAAATTGTGTACACACACACACACACACATATAGTTGGAGTATCTTTAAAAGATAGCTCCTTTAAAAGGGTATTTCCCTTAAAGTATATTTTCTAGAACTAGCACACAAGATTTTTGCTGAAATGCATTAGCAAATATTTAGGCACCTCTCTGTAAGCAGCTACAAGAGAGAATGAGGGATGCCTCTTCCTACACTGCACTCACTATACCATGGACCAGTAAGACTGCCATTGCTGAGAGAGGAAGGGAGAACAAGTATTGGGACACTGCTAGCCATCTCTGGCACAGAACGCTGGTCTCCCAACAAGTGTTACCCCTGCTTCCAAGTCTTTGTTTGGATCTCAGCCTCCACCCTGCCTCTAGCTTTCTCCCGTTTTCTGCTCCATTGCCTTAACCTGTTTGATTTCTACTTCAGAAGAGAAAGCCCGGTGATTCTTTTTGGACGTCTTCCCCTACTGCTAACGTTATTTCTCTCCGAGGTTGCCTCTCAAATCATAGCTCCAACTCCACTCAGCCACTTCACCCTGCAGTCTCTTGCACCAGACTGCCACTGCCAGCTCAGCTCCATTCGTCACCACGTGAGCCTGAAGTGAGCACTCTGGCTCCCTTCCTTTTTGGGAGAAGCTTCCCACCAACGGCCCAGGTCTTTCACAACCCAGACAAGAACACAAGGCAAACCCTGCCCCTAGTTTACTAAAGGATGAGCTTCCATTTTCTAGAGCGATGGCTCAGTGACTCGATCATTTTATTCATTCATTCTACGATCAGCAGCATATACAGTACTCCCATGCACTGTGCTTCAAAGAGCAGAAGATTCTTTGTCCTGCACAATGACATATTTCTACAGGACACACTCTCAGGTCTTAGCAGTTAAAAGTGGGTCGATTGTAGGTACCTTCCCCCCAACACCCGGAATGTTTTGCCACATGAAACAAGGGATCACTGTGTACTTTCACAATGCCTTCCCAGTCTAATATTTCAATATTTCAAGACAGTTATAGCACATTTCCTTATTTATTTCCCTGACTCTTTCAACTCATAGGTTTCAGTTGTTGGCAGGTATACTCTGGCACTTGCCAGTGGATATGCTCACACACCTTCCAGCAGGAATGGCTTCAAAGAACCAGCCTATTGACTGCCGGTGATTACGCAACTCATCGTTTTTGACAGCCATAGCACTACTTCCTGGAATTACCAGAACACATTGTACTGGACTGGCAACTCGTGGAAGAAGTGTAAAAACAATATTATCGGGAAAATACTCTGTGAAAAATTAAAAACAATTAAAATATCCCTTTTATCAAATGCTATATACATGGATGTTAATAATCAAGAGGCTACAGAGACAGGAAATATTTTGAGAAAGAATAAAGTGACTTACTGTGGACCCTACGTTTCAGTGAGATCGGATTCCTGGCAGTAGTGTCAAATTCTTGGCACGTCACCAAGTGTGTGGATTCTGGTTTAAGTTTCCAATGAAACATAGAAATCTGAAGGTAAAGAGTAGCATTATCTGAAAAAGGGGGGCCATTTTAATTATATAAAAATCTAAAGGGTTAACCTTGGATTCCTTCATGCTGTTCTGTCATTCAAATTTTAGAAAAACTAGACATATCATCAAAAATATAATTTTCCTTTTAGGACCTTGAAAACATACTTAATTTTTCCATTTTTCATTATATAAAAGCCTTCAAACAACAATCCATGCTTTTTGCTTCAGTTGTTTCTGATCAGTTGTTTGCTTATATTGCTTTATTTTTACATATACCAATATTTCTTAAGGCTTTATATAATTTTGTTATAATGTCTGTATTGGATTTATTATTACCATTCCAAAATTTGCAGATGCTTTCAATTCCTTTTTAATCCTGTTATTTCATTTGTTTATTTGAGACTTAGAGTTACAGGCAGAGAGAGTGAGAGACAGAATTTCCGTCCTCTGGTTCATTCCCCAAATGGCCCCAACGGCCGGAGCTAGGCCAGGAGTTTCTTTCGGGTCTCCCACGGGAGTGCAGTGGCCCAAGCACTTGGGCCATCTTCCACTGTTTCCCAGGCCATTAGCAGAGAGCTGGATAGGAAATGAAGCAGCCAGGAGGGGAATCGTGGCCTGTTTGGGATTTGGGCCCCCAGACATCTTTTTTAAAAGACAAACAAAAAGAAAACTGGAGCTGGTGTTGCAGTGCAGGGGGTAACGTTGCCACCTGGAATGCCAGCATTCCATAGGAGCACTGGTTAGAGTCCAGGCCGCTCTGCTTCCGACCTAGCTCCCTGCTCATACACCTGGGAAGGAAGCAGAAGACAGTCCAAGTTCTTCGGCCCCTGCACCCACTTGGGAGAACTGGATGGAGTTCCAGGCTCCTGGCTTCAGCCTGGCCCACCCCAGTCCCTGCAATTAAAGCCATTTGGGGAATGAACCAGAGGGTGGAAGATCTCTCTCTCTCCCTCTTCTCTCTCTCTCTGTCTCTCTCCCTCTGCAACTCTGTCTTTTAAATAAATAAATAAATCTTTTAAAAAGGAAGGAAGGAATGAAGGAAGGGAGGGAGGGAAGAGAAAGAAAGAAAACCAAAAATGTACCTTGGCCTCTGTGGTCTGACCCTCAAGGACTCCATGTTGTAGTAGCTGTTGTTGCCGTTGTCTATGTCCACAGGGATTTGCTATTACACTGTTTTCACTACCAATGTGCTTTCCTTGGACACTCAGGCAAATGATCTGCTTGTTCATTCCCAAAACTTTCTGAAAGACTCCGTAACTTTCAAAGGAAACCACGGATAATCTTAACCAGGTGATTCTTTGAATCCTGTCCTCAGTATATGCATGATGCTCTTTCCAGTAATCTTGGACTGTGAGCTGTGATCATTGCCCCATCCTAACCAAGTCCCTGCATCAGAAGGCCCGCCTTAAATAAACCTTCCCATTGTCACTACATCCTGACTGCAGGCTCTCCTGCCTCAAGACCACTGCCAAGTCCTAGGAGAGCGGTGCTCTGTCTCGGCTTTGCCTTAGTGGTGGACAGTGTTGGTAATGTTTGGGGAGCTAGAGAGCATGTTCGTTTTTTCCTTGGTTTCCACCTTTTTGTTTCACTCATTTGCACTGAACCTTTGTTTAGAGTCTCTTCATTTTTCTTAATCTTAGCTTCACTCTGACTCTACGTTTTTAAAATTATGATTATGCTTGGCTCTATACATTGTAGCACAGAATCAATTACTCCAGCCCTTCCCACTCACAAATCTGTCTGCCTGAATCTACTTCCCAGATACCTGCTTGTCCTAGAGGACAATTATTTGCATTAATGGCCTCATTTTTCTCCAAAAATAATACACAAATAAAACCAAAAAATATGGCCTTATTTGGGAGTAGGGCTTAGAAAGATGCTTAAGGACCAAGAGGGAGTAAAACCAGATTAGGGGGCCAGCATTGTGGCACAGTGGATCACTCCACCATCTGTGATGCAGGCATCCTGTATGAGTACCCATTCAAGACCCATCTGCTCCACTTCTGATCCAGCTGCCTGCTAACATGCCTGGGAAAAAAGCAGTGGAAGATGATTCAAGTACTTATGCCTCTGCTACCCATGTGGAAACCCGGATGGAGCTCCTGGTTCCTGGCTTTGGGCTCCAGCCATTGTGGCCATTTGGGGACTGAACCAGCAGATGGACTCTCTCTTTCTCTCTCTCTCTCCCTCTCTCTCTCTCTCTCTCTCTCCCTCTCTCCCTCTCTCCCTCTCTCCCTCTCTCTCTCTCTCTCTCTCTCTCTGTAACTCTGCATTTCAAATTAAAAGTAAGTAAATCTTAAAAAATAAAATGAACTTTTCTTTCATCCTATTTAAAAATAGGTAAATAAATAAAACTGGATTAGGATGGCTCCTAAAATCTTGGCGTCCTAATGAGAAAAGAAGAAGATGCACAGGGACAGAAAAGAAGCAGAGAAGACCACGTGAAGAAGTGGGGAGGGCTGGAATGGTACAGCCACAAGTCAAAGAAGCCAAGGATTGCTGGGGACCACTGGAAGCCAGAGTCTGGCAAAGCATCTTTTCAACGTATTTCAAAGGACGCATGTCTGGCTGACACTTCAGTTCAGGATTTCTAGAACAGAGGGAATAAATTTCTGATGTATTAGCCCACCAAGTTGTGGTAATTTGTTACAGGAGTCCTAGGAAAACAGAGGTTTTGACCTAAAGTAGAAAAATTGGAAACATTTCTCATTTCTTTCTCTTCCATGTCCACTCCCCTCCCCTCTTGCTCCATGGCAAAAATTTGCTGCCAGGTTACAAAGATTTGACTCCCTAGTGGTCTCAATACCTCAATTTTTGCCTTTTCCAACTAACCTTTATAGTCTCATTAGATTAAATCAAAATGTTGTTCTTATCATATAAATAAAAATTTAAAAAATTCTAATGATTCTCTTTTGTTTATGAATTGAATACAAATTCCTCATTTGACTTTCAAGACCCTTGAATGACCCAGCAGTATATCCAATTGTTCTCATCTAGAATCCATTCCTTAAATTCCTTTTCCAAGAGCATTCTGTACCCTATTATAATTCATGCAAATTAAATCTTCCCATTAAGTTGCTTCTGGTACTTCTAACCTAAAATATTAGCCCTTTTTTAAAAAAATCCAATGGCTTATCCTTTGTGTTTAAATGAGTTATATTTTCCTTGTAATATATTTATACACACCATCCCTTGCCCTGTTCTACTAGAATATAATTTCTCTGCAAGCAAATCTATATTTTTACTTGCTGTTATTTGTCATGCATGTAGCAGGCTTATGAATTAAGTTGATATTTTTGAATTAATTTGAATTTGTTAGCTGAGTTGGACCTAATGCATCTAGGGTCCATGAAAGGATGAAATATTGAGGAGAGGGACACAATCAGCAAACCACTGACAGCGACAGCATTTAAGATGCACCACAGAAGGGAAACTTTCAGCGTTTGCTATTCCCTCTTTTTAGTCAGCCAAGATCATTCTCAATGTTTATTGAGGAATTCTGTTCATCTTTATAATCATGAACAAATTTTTTCAAAGTTATATGGTAATTTTGTGACTGTATATATTTTGTGTTCTGCATTTATCATTATTTTGCCAATTCAAATAAAAACACTACCCAGAGCAAGAGAAGTATAGTGGAAATTCGTGCTTCAGTGGAAAATTCTATGTTGTCTAAAGCGCACCTCTCAGCTATCTGATTCTGTCTGTGGATATTAGCAAAGCTGTTTTAAAACTCTAAACACTATAGACAACTAGTAATAGTGCAACATTATTTTTATCTGTCCTATGTAGCACATGTTCCATTGACAACTCCCAACATAATGAAAAAAGTTTTGCCTGCATTTGCACATTCATTTCATTATTCCTGTTCTGTAAACTTATTTTGCCTTTCAATCTCATTTGATCCAGTTATAAGGTCTGCCTGGTTTCCTCCCTGATTATAAGATTTATGAAGTCTTTAATCTCATTTAGTTTTACTTCTGTACAAGAATCATGATTTACTCTTATTCGAAAATTAGTTTTTAACAGAATTAAAACTTGTTTCTTTCCTCCTCATATTGTTATAAATTCTGGCTTCCCAAGATACAGAATGATGCCCTGTACATCAATGGATGGATGGAAGAAGAAAATGCAGCATGTGTGTCCATAAACAGTGGAATACTAGTCAGCCATAAAAAGGATGAAACTCTGCCATTTATAACAATAATGATGAAACTGGAAAAAATTAAATTCTGTGAAGTATGCCAGACACAGAAAAATTCTGAATGAGCTTGCTCATATGTGGGATCTAAAAAAGTTGATTTTGTAGAAGTTGAGAGTAGACTACTATTACCAGAAGCAGGAAAGAGTAGAGGAGGGGTAGGAAAAAGGAGAGATTGATCAGCAAGCTCTAAGTCACATAGAGGAATAATTTCTGGTATTCTGTACAATAGGATGACTAGAGTTAACAATAACATATTGTATATCTCAAATGAACTAGAGAATGCAAGTTTTTTTTCTTAAAATTTTTATTCATTTATTTGAGTGGCAGAGAGAGAGAGTTTCCATCTATCTGCAGGTTCACTCCCCAAACACTTGCATGGACCAGAGCTGGACAAGGGCTGAAACAAAGAGCCAGAAACTCAATCCAGTTCTCCCACTTGGATAGCAGGACTCCAATTGTTTGAGCTATCATTGATGCCACTCAGGGTCTGCATTAGCAGGGAGCTACAGTTGGGAGCTGGAGCTAGCTCTCAAACCCAGGTACTTCCAATATGAGATCCAGATATCTTAACAAGCATCTTAACTGCTGGGCTAAGCACTCATCCATAGAAGAGAGGATTTCGAATGGCCTCACCAAAAGAAATGAAAAATGTTCAAAATTATAGATATGCCAATTATTCTCATTGGATCACTATACAATGTGTACATATTTAAACATCACATCATATCCCATATATATGCACACATATTATGTGTCAATCAAACATAGAATAAAACATTTTAAAAAGATTTAACATAATTCTCCCCACCGTGGTGTAGGTGTAAGTAAGATGTTGGGAAAACTGGAAAACAAAATGATCAAATAGTAAAGAAAATTCAACACCTTCCATACAATCACAAACTGGGGCGAGACCACGGCAGAGTGGTTAAATTGCTGCTTGGAACAACTGTGTCCCATATTGGAGAGCCTGACTTAAGTCCCGACTCCTAAACTTCAGATCCAGATTCCTGCTAATGTGCACTCACCCTGGGAGGCAGTAGATGATGATCCAAGTATCTGGGTTCCTGCCATCCACGTGGGAGACTCAGATTGAGTTCTGGATTCTGGCTGTTGTTGTGGGCATTTGGGTAGTGAACAAATCAGTAGATGCAAGATATTCTCTCTCTCTCTCTCCCTCCCTCTCTCTCTCTCTCTCTTTCAAATAAATAAAAATAAATAAATAATTTCTCATATTGGGGGAAATTTAGAGAATAATTAAAAGGGAAATGGTCATTGTTCTTGGAAATTCTAAAGAGCCATCATAAGGAAAGGTGGGTCTCATGACTCTAGCAATCCAATACTGGACAGTTCTCAAGAAGAGTAAATCGGTGTGTCAACGACCTACTCACTCCAGACCTAGAAGTCACAAACACTCAGCGCTTTGCCACCAAGTTCAGGGAGAAGATCTGAGTTTCTGCAACTGAAGTTCAGGAAAAAGGAATTTTTTTTTTCCTCCATCTTTAATCTGATTTTCATACACCTTCAGTCCTAGACTTTCTCTCTTCCAGTTTCACAGCTCAGGTCAAGTCTGGGAGTTTTCAAAGGAGCAATCCGAAAGTGTGGATGAAATTTTCAAATAATAGATTTTGACTCAATATCAAAGTAAATTTTCCAACAATTAGAATTGCTCAGAAATGGTTTGTTCAGCATTGAGAAGTAAGGATTTCTTTCTAAGGATATCCAAGCAGAATTTGATAAATACTTGAAGGACCACATCCCTTGATGCCTTGTAGAGAAGTTCAACTCAGAGTTAGTAATCCATGATCCAATGAGATGTGAGTTTTGTGTGTGGATGGGGCTCCAGGAACATGAGCAGCACCACAAACAGGCTCTGCTAAAGTAACTAATGCATCTATGGTGCAGTAGGTTGTGAAGCTGTGACTTTTTCTGTTGTCTGGGAGTTTTGGTTCAGGCTACAAAGCTAAGGACAGGCATGATAAGAACCCTTGAAGTGGTGACTTCAGATAATCACTTGTGGAGTCGGTGCTGTGGCATAGAGGGTGAAGCCACCACCTGTAGTGCCAGCATCCCATGTGGGTGCCGGTTCGAGTCCTGGCTGCTCCACTTCTGATCCAGCTCTCTGCTGTGGCCTCGGAAAGCAGTGGAAGATGGCCCAAGTGCTTGGGCCCCTGCACCCACCTCAGAGACCCGGAGGAAGCTCCTGCCTCCTGGCTTCTGATCGGTGCAGCTCAGGCCATTGCAGCCATCTGGGGAGTGAACCAGTGGATGGAGGACCTCTCTCTCTCTCTCTCTCTCTCTCTCTCTCTCTCTCTCTCTGCCTTTCAAATAAAGAAATAAATAAATCTTAAAAATAAAGATAATCCCTTGTAGAGAAGGGGATGCTTATCAGTCTTCCAGAATGTAGGCATTTAACCCCGCTCCTAGGTTGTTGCTTGCTCAGGTGCAAAAGCTCAGGCCACTGCTCTTAGCACAATGACTTGCAAAGTTTGGGATCTTAGGTTTGGGAGTGAGCAGTTGCTTGAAACATTAGTGATTGATTCTGCCCTGAAAGACTGAAAGTTTAGTATTAGAGCTGCTTAAAAGTCAGAGCAAAGATTGCAGCTGCCAGGGGAGTGGCCAGTCCTTAAAGAAATTGGTAGGCAAAAGAAGCATAATGTTTCTCAACGCCAGAGGCAATAACCTGGAAGGTAGCCAGGCGTGAGTCATCTGGAAAGAACGCAGTACCGGCAACTGCTCCTCCGTGAATACAGCAGGGGCAAGAGTTGAGTGGCAATTGTAAGGAAAATGTTAGCCAAAAAATGCATTGCTTAGGTTAGGAAACAGTACAGTGTGGGTGGAGAGGGGAAGGAAGGAGGGACAGGGAGTTCTCAAATTCAGTGTGACACAAATATTATTTGGGCATTGGCCATGACAGAAGGCCCACATTCCATTTTGCAAGAGCACCAGTCCCTTAAGAACTTGTCCTTTCCCTCTCATTCCTCCGCCCTCTCCTCATGCCAGGGGAACCAGTGGCAGCATGGTAGGAGACAGGGCGGAAGAGGAGCAAACCAGGGGAGCAGTAAAGCAGTCTAGCTCCTCTCATGCCAAGCTGCAGAACTCAAGGGCTGGATCTGAGCTGGGACAAGCAGAAGCTTTGAGAGGCTAGAATAAGGATGTCAGATTAGAGCAACATTTTCTTAATTAAACATGAGATTGTGCTAATCTCCCCAAGACACTGGAAAGCTATGGCGTCTATCCATGTACAAGATTACTTCAAAAATTTCATGGAAAATGAAATTTAAAAATGTGTATTTTGGTGCCAAAAAGTGCAAATACATGCCTAGTTTTTTTCTTAGTGTGCATTTCCCATAAATGTTTTGAAGACGCCTTTTTAGGGCAAATGCAAGGGAGAGGAACACAAAGGCAGGTTCAGAGAGTTGAGATTGGAGGAAAGGCTTCTTTCAGTTTACAGAGCACCAAGTGCAACTAATTCCATCAACGTGCTTCAGCTGTCATGGCAAACTAACCTGTCCAAATATAAGGCTCCTTTACTGATCTCTGTTTAAAGTTTGAAACAGATCGTGTGATAAAATGCCCCATTTTACATGATTTAATCTTCTTATTGTTCAGAGAACAGATTTTACTGATTCTAATTGTTAAAAAATATTCTTCTTTCCATGGTCTGAAAGGGTATTGAATTTTTTCCCCTTTTCTGCCTTTGCCTTCTGCAGTAGAAAGCACAATATTTTTTGAATATCAGTTATTTTGGGACAACAGTTTAAGTTATATATTGATGTGTGGCTGGAGGGGTTTAGCCTCTTCATTAACCTCATCCCTCATCAGTGACTCCATATTTGCACCTTTCCAGCCTGGAGTAAACAGGGGTGGGAGGGAAATATTAATATTCTAAATAGACTACCTTAACAAATAAATGGAAGATGGGTCTGGTGCTGTGGCGCAGCGGGTTAAAGCTGTGGCCTGCAGTGCCGGCATCCAATATGGGCAACGGTTCTAGTCCTGGCTGCTCCTCTTCCGATTCAGCTCTCTGCTATGGACTAGGAAAGCAGTGGAAGATGGCTCAAGTCCTTGGGTCCCTGCACCTGCGTGGGAGACCCGGAAGAGGCTCCTGGCTCCTGGCTCCTGGCTTCAGATCAGCTCAGCTCTGGCCATTGTGGTCATTTGGAGAGTGAACCAGCAGATGGAAGACCTCTCTGTCTCTCTGGCTCTACCGCGCTCTGTAACTCTGTCTTTCAAATAAATAAAATAAATTGTTTTAAAAAAATGGAATGTAGAGGAAAATACAGATACTTGTTCAGCAGAATGCTGGAAATCCGTATTTTGGAAGGTGTCCTGGCTTAAATTTGCATTTAAGATCTAATCTTCTCTTAAGTAGTCCGTCTGGAGGCTGGAAGATTTTGAAGTCCTTGGTCTTTGCTCATCCTCTTTCTCCACCCAGGGAGACTGGAGGAATGCGAGCGAGGGAGGGGTGGGCAACAGCAAGACAGCTGGTGTTAAGGGATTCAGAGCACTCCAGGGATGGGTGGAAAAAAAAAAGTTACAAGGGAAGGTCAATGAAGGAATGGCTACCAGTCACACCCCTCGGATGGAGCCGCCATGTCTGGAAACTGAGCTAGTGACAATGTGGAAAGAAACTGAAGCCACTCAAAACTCTCTGGCTCTCCTTGGTGTCTGCATGGGCCAAAATATCCATCTGCTTCCCTTCTCGACTGTCTTTAATTCAGTCTCCATCCTGCAAATAGAGTATCTTTCTAAAACACCATTCAAGTCAAAGCAGTCTTCCCACACCTTCTTGGCCTTAAGTCAAGGTTCCAACCTAGACCATGCTTACAAACTCTGTTTACCTGTCCAGCATTCCTATCGACTCTTCCTCTCCCTTTTGTCTTCAACAGCAAATAATAGGAGGCCTGCATATAATTCTTTCAATGGCCTCAAAAAGTCCAGCTCCCTTTAGTCTCTTGGTCTTAAATCGTGATTTTTTTTTTTCCAGATTAGAATTTCCCCTTGCCTTCTATTTACTTGAGTATTGCTATAATTCCTCATGAAATCTGCTTAGCAGTACCTTCCCCTGGGAAAGTCATCTCCGGGCCTCTAAATGGATTACATTATTTTCAAACATTTTGAGATGTATCGATTTACTGAAAAGAGAGTTCCCTACATCCAAATCCAAGTCTCCCATACGAGTGGCAGGGACTCGACTACTTGAGCCATCACTACTGTCTCCCAGGATCTGCCTTAGCAGGAAGTTAGAGTTAGGAGACAGGGCAAGGGATTGAGTTTGGAACTCTGAACTGGGCTGGGGGCAACCTAACCACTAGGTCAATTGCCTGCATTGCCCACACCACTCTTTTCTATGTCCTACCACTGCCTGTGTTTTTTCTCTCCTAGTACCTGGCCCATGGTGCTGGAGTGACTTGTCTGTGTGCCCGTCTCCCCTGACAGCATGCTCTGTAAGAGAGGAGACTTTTATTCCACTGGTTGATCCTTAGTTCTCCGCACACACCTGGAATAGGGAATGAGTGACTATTAAGGTTTACTTATAAGACAGCACCTTTGGTTTTGAAATTAAAAATCAAGAATTAAGATTCTTGCCTATATTCTAATACCTTTGCAGAACTCCTATACTTTATTATAGAATTTTGTGGGAATCTGATCCCTTACTAGACTGTTATAAGAAATTAAACAAATTCCTTCATTTTGGTAGTGGGTTGCCCACATGGTAGGCATTCAGTAAATGTTGCTAGTGTTTAACGGATACATAAAACCGTCCTTTCAGAAAAGTGAACCCTCTAGTGGCTAATCTTTATTAGTACACTTTTAAAATTTTGATAAAACCCTTATGTTATGAACCACAATTCAACAAAAAATATAAGCTGATAATTAAAGTTTGGTCTATTAATTTTATTAAATTATGTTAGTGATCATAGTCATTTTATACATTTTTATTAATAAGAATGAAAAGATATGGAATTATTTTCTGAAATATGATTTCAATAATTCTAATATATATGGATCTCTAGGCAATAAGAGCAACAGTAATCATTAAGAAGAAATGGTTTTCAGGTTTTTACCAGTGTGTTATTGTATATTTAAAACAAAATGTGTCTACCATCAGAAATTAAGTGTTTTCATTCCATTTTTGGACATTTGGCAACAGGGGGATATAATGGCTTAACAGTATGCATTGCCTATTAGTCTTTGGATGTATTCATAGCATTGGGTCTGTTAATGTTTGATTAGATGTCATGAGCTTCAGAGAAAACATAATTTTTATCTCCTGTTCTGTGAGCAGAGCCTAACCTTTGTTAAAAATTTGTTGCCGGCACCCTGGGTTCTAGTCCCAGTTGGGATGCCGGATTCTGTCCCAGTTGCTCCCCTTCCAGTCCAGCTCTTTGCTGTGGCCGAGTGCAGTGGAGGATGGCCCAGGTCCTTGGGCCCTGAACCGGCATGGGAGACCAGAAGAAGCACCTGGCTCCTCGCTTCGGATTAGCGCGGTGCGCAGTGCACAGCGGCATCGGCCACTGGGGGGTGAACCAACGGAAAAGGAAGACCTTTCTCTCTGTCTCTCTCTCTCTCACTGTCCACTCTGCCTGTCAAATAAAAAAAAAATTGTTGTTGTCTCATCAGAAATATTCGTAGTATTTTTTGCATTGGTTACATGGGGAGAAGGGGGTAATAAAATATGAGTGACTCCAATTTTTATACTTGTTACAAGCTGTACTTTCAAGAATTGTTTTTCCAGTAGTTTTATGATATACCAGTAATTCACTCTTTAATTTATGTTTCTATTACAACTATGTCCATAAATTAATATGGATAATTTTTTTTGGACAGGCAGAGTTAGACAGTGAGAGAGACAGAGAGAAAGGTCTTCCTTCCGCTGGTTCACCCCCCAAATGGCCACTATGGCTGGCGCGCTGTGCTGATCCAAAGCCAGGAGCCAGGTGCTTCCTTTCCTCCTGGTCTCCCATGCGGGTGCAGGGCCCAAGCACTTGGGCCATCCTCCACTGCCTTCCCGGGCCACAGCAGAGAGCTGGACTGAAAGAGGAGCAACTGGGACAGAATCCAGCGCTCCAACCGGGACTAGAACCCGGAGTGCTGGTGCCGCAGGCCAGAGGATTAGCCTAGTGAGCTGCAGTGCCAACCTGAATAATTTTCTTTTTAAAAAGCAGTTATCCAACATACTTTGTTATATTCAAAAGCTTCTTTGGGACACCACTCAGTTAAGCCAATAGGACTAACATGGCTCAGATTTTATTTTGGCACTCCTACATCTTAAAGTATACTTTAATTGTATATTATTATGTCACGTGTATACACTTAGAAAGTAATTAATGCTTATCTGTTATTTGCCTAACTTTGGCACCCTTTCTTATCTCAAGAGTTTGTGATATAGTGTGGTTGGTCAAGACATACAAATAGATAATCAATATTCAGTGTGTGGCAAGTGCATTGATGGAGATGATCACAAACTCCCATGCAATCCCACAGAAGAGTTATTTCACTCAAACTATAGATTTATAGCAAAGTTTCCAGAGAAGGTTGATGCCTGAGATGCGACTTAATAGGTAAATGAAAAATATATAGGGACTCGAAAATTCTAAGGGTAAAGGCAAGAAAGCACATGGTGTATGGAGAAAGATTCAAGTGACATTACTCACGCCTAATGGTAAAGCCGCATTGTCAGCAGGGGAAAGAAAGGAGGCTGCCACTCCCCACAAAATCACGCTGCATAATTTGGCCACAATGGACATCAGTTGAAGAATGTTCGGGACAGGTGTTTGGCACAGTGGTTACACCAACACTGGCATACCCACATCGCATATTGCCGTGCCTAGGTTCAATCTCAGCTCCTCTGATAATGTTAGTTTCCTGCTATGCATGCCGTGGGAGGCAATAGTGCTGAAGTAGTTGGGCTCCTTCCTCATACATGGGAGATGTAGATTGGGTTCCTGATTCCTGGCTTCAGCCTGGCCCAGCCCAGGATGTTGTGGGCATTTGGTGATTAATCCGGTGGATTTCTCTCAGCCTTTCAAGTAAAATAAATGATGTCTGTTCAAAAAGATGTATTTTATGACAGAAAATGATGTAACCAAATTTGGATAGGAGAAGTGTAATTTGAGAAAGATAAAGCCAGAAACAATAAGACCAACTAAGTGGCAGCTACAATAGGCAAATATAATGAAGACCTTAAATTGTGCAATATTAGGGGAGACAATGAATTAAAGGAACACTTGCAAGACAAACTTGGCAGTGTTTGGGCTATAAGAGAAGGAATTGAGCATGATTTCCTAGGCTCTAGCTGGGGTGATAAATCAGCTACAATAATTTATCTTACAAGTAACTGAACGTCTGAAACTAGCTCTAGAAAATATTAGAGGGGCTGGTGTTGTTGCATAGTGGGTTAAATTGCTGACATATGGGTGATGGTTCAATTCCCAGCTACACCACTTCTGATCAGCTCCCTGATAATATGCCTGGAAAGCAGTGGAGAATGACCCAAGTCCTTGGGCCCTGTACCCACATGAGAAACTTGAGAGAAGCTCCAGGCTTCCGGCTTCAGCCTGATCTAACCTTGATCATTGCAGCCATTTGGTGACTGAACCAGAAGATGGAAGATTCTCTCTCTCTCTCCTTCTCTCTCTGTCTTCCCCTTCTCTCTGTAACTCTGCATTTCAAATAAATAAATCTGCTGTGGCCCGAGAGTGCAGTGGAGGATGGCCCAAGTCCTTGGGCCGTGCACCCACATGGGAGACCAGGAGAAGCACCTGGCTCCTGGCTTCGGATCAGCGCGGTGCGCCGGCCGCAGCGGCCACTGGGAGGTGAACCAATGGAAAAGGAAGACCTTTCTCTCTGTCTCTCTCTTTCACTGTCCATTCTGCCTGTCAAAAAAAATTAAAAATATATATATTAAAATAAAAATCCAGAAGTATTTCTTGCTTTAGAACAAAAGTTCAAGTTATCTGTCTTAGTTTCTCTAGCCACTTTCCCTCCACCCTGTCTCCCAAATGTATTCCCACACTACAAGTCCCCTCTGACGTCCTGGACAATCCACTGCTTCTCCAAGAGTTCCTGGGTCCCTTCCTGATCCAGTGATAAAGATTTACCTGTGGCCCAGCAGAGGATCTCCACCCATCTACTCTAGCCCTACGACCAATAGTTAGGAGCTGTACTGAGTTAATATTTGGAATGGCCTCCATTTGCTATAGGACTCATGGCTTGTATTCTCTTTATATTAGATGTAGGTAGTAAAGTGTGTTATGTTATATGAGATGATAGGGCTGATCAATCAGATTTTAGTGAGCAGAGACTGACAAGTACTTCGGATGTCTTGGTAAGACATGTGTGTGCCAGCACTTGAAACCTAGCATGATTCAGAGGCTTGCACAGTGGTGAAGTTTTAAGGGTCCAGTGATCTGAAACAGGTTATGATGTGGTTTTCAATCCAAAGGATATATTGTCACCGTTTACATTCCTTTAAGAGAGAATTCTGAACTAAGGTTTGAAGTATAAGTTCATTTGGAAAGTGATTCCATGAAACACCAATAAAAGAATAGGAAATTTAAAATAAATAATGGTATTTTACAAGCAAACTACCATGTGTGTGAATGGAGATTTATCCCAGAGGAACTCAAGAAGCCAATGAGACCTGAACTTGAGCCTCAGCATTGGTCCACATGAGGGACAATGGAGCTGGGGTGTTTGCACACTAACCCCTACTAGTCACTGGCTAAGAATTGCTCCTGGGGGTGAATAACTCATCACCACTTCCAGCCCGTCATGCAGTTCTCCCCAGCAAGAGATCAAGGAGTTGCATATGCTGAGAGTTACAAGTTAGTGCTGGCAAGATTGAGAATAAAGATGGGGGTCCCATGCAGATCCTCTTGCACTCTCTGTTAAGTTTACTGTGTTCCCTCACTGCTTCCCTAAGTTTGTGTCCAATCACAATTCATGATGAAAATAAATAGGAATGGGAATTGTGGACACAGATACAGCTCCTGCAAGATTTATCGGGTTTTAGATTCAACCAACAATTGCCCTTCCTCCTCATTCTAGATGCCTCTCCCCCAGAGCCATCACTTTCGGTGATCTTATTTGTTTCCCAAGTGGAGAAACACAGACCTCATTCTAAGAAATTGGAGGCTTCTGGTACCTGTATCAAATGGTAGTTGCTACAGTTTCCCACCAGCTACTATCATGATGAGCCATAAAGGTAACCAGAGACACTAGAGCATGTATTCAGAGCATATATTCAGAGTTCTTCCTGCTACATAAGGGACATCAATCTTATTTCCTAAGGTTAATCAGTGTTCATTATCCATGTTAGTACAGGAAACTGCTTTTGTTTTGTTTTTTGTTAGATAAGTGTGATGAGAGGCCTTACTAGAACAACTAGACTTTTTTTTTACAGTTTTACTAGTTCCTGTAATGAAAGTTTGGTTCAACATTTGAAAATCTATCATCATCTTATAGGAATAGAAAAGAACTATATGATTATCTAAATAGGCATTTTTTAAACATCAATACATTCTTTTTCTAAAGATTTATTTATTTGAGGTGGGTATTGAGAGAGACAAAGAGACAGAGATACAGAAAGAGACATCCTCCATCTGCTGATTTGCTCCCCAATGGCCACGTGGATTGGGGGTGGTCCAGGCTGAAGCCAGGAGCCTGCAAAACCATTCAGGTCTTCCATGTGGGTGGCAGGGGTCCACTCACTTGGGCCATTTTATACTGCTCTTCCAGGACATTAGCAGGGAGCTGGATCAGAAAACAGAGTGGTCACGACATGAACCTGTGCTGCAATATGGGATGCCAGTGTCCCTGATGACAGCTCAGCCCTCTGTGCCATGACACTGGCCCCAGTAAACTCTTAAAAACTCAGGAGAGGGCCAGCGCCATGGCTCAATAGGCTAATCCTCCACCTTGCCACGCCGGCACCCAGGGTTCTAGTCCCGGTTGGGGCTCCGGATTCTGTTCCGGTTGCCCCTCTTCCAGGCCAGCTCTCTGCTGTGGCCAGGGAGTGCCGTGGAGGATGGCCCGAGTCCTTGGGCCCTGCACTCCATGGGAGACTAGGATAAGCACCTGGCTCCTGCTGTCGTCTTTCCCAGCTTTCACTGATGGCTGTCAATCTTTCGCATTCTTGTTTTAGGGTATCTACTTGCAAACTCCCCTCTATCTTCAAATTATGTTCTCCTTGGATGTCCGTGCCTTCACATGACAGTTTTGTTTTAAAAACACTTCTCATATTATATTTTTAATGGGAAATTGTATTTAATAAATATAAATTTCAAAAGTACAACCTTTGGATTATAGTGGTTCTTCCCCCCATAACCACCCTTCCACCCGCCAATCATCCCATCTCCTACTCCCTCTCCCATCCCATTCTTCATTGAATCTTTTTAATTATCTTTATATATAGAAGATCAACTCTATACTAAGTAAAAATACAGACTAGTCATATTAAGACCACGCAAATGGCTTCTTTTTAACTGGATTAAGTTTGCGAGCATTCTATTTCTAAATAAAATCACATTCACAGGTAGGAATGTATGTTAGGTCTTCAAGAATTTTTCTGGGGGATATATTCAACCCATAACAAGATGCTATGATTGTGTACATAGAAAGTCATAAATAACCTATAAAAGATCTGCTAGAATTAGAAAGCAAACTTAACTGGGACAAAAAGTTCAACAAAAATCAATATCTTTTCAGTATACTCAATATACATGATTGGAAAAAGAAGTAAAAAGATACAATTCAATTTGTACCAGTATTCACATCCTAGAAATATTTCAGGACAAATCTAGCATATATGTACAAAATCTGTAGCCTGAAAACTATCAAACATTGCTGAGAATAATTGAATAATGAAACAGGTGGAGGTACATAATATGCTTACAGATTGGAAAACATAATATTATTATTAAGTCAATTCTATAATTCTCTCCAAATTGATCTATAATTTTAGAGTGATGCTAATCAAAATTCCAGAAGGCTTTCTGGGTAGAATTTGACAAGCTGACTCAAATTATCTAGGATAGTGGAAGCAGTCTAAAAAAATTAAAAACCTGAATAACTTAAGTTACTTGCTTTCAAAGCTTACCTTAAAACTACAGAAGTTAAGAGGGTGATGTTGGCAAAAGGGGAGAAATATGGACTCAGGGAACTGAACAAAGAAATCAGAAACAGGATCACACTGAGTGTCAACTGAGTATCTGTAAATGGTGGCAAGGCAACTCAATAGAAAAAGTAAAATCTTTTCATAAATGATATTGGAATGAATAAACATTCATATAAAAACTTTTAAAAATTATTTTACGCTATCACCATATCTGAATAGTAGCTTGAAATAGATCATAGACCAAGATATATAAGCTTAAACTGTACTATGTCTTATCAGACATGGTAAAACCAAACACATCGAGATAAATACATGATAAAATGTACTTAATCAAAATTAAGAACATTTTATTTTTTAAAGAGTACACTAAACAAGTGCAAAGGCCAACTACAAAATAGGAAAAAACATTATCAATCAATATTTTTGAGAAAAGGCTTATCTAGAATATGTAGAGAATTCTAACCTCTTACTAAAAGAACAAAAAGATGAATGGGGTGAGGGTGAGGTTCTGTGAGTTTTTTTGGGATTGCCATAACAACACACCACAGAGTGGACATTTTGAAATTTGCGATTTATCTCAATTTGAGTGGGTATTTGAGATTTATTGTATCAATCTGGAAGCTGAAAATCTGAGATCCAGGGGGTGGCAGCTCGTTTCATTGGAGACCTGTCCTCTCAGCTTGCAGGCGCCCCCTTCTCCTGTGTCTTCACACGGGCATCTCCCTGTCTGCAGGTTTCTTTTTCCATTCCCTTCCTTCCTTCCTTCCTTCCTTCCTTCCTTCCTTCCTTCCTTTCTTCCTTTCTTCCTTTCTTCCTTTCTTGAAGATTTATATATTTATTTGAAAGGCAGAGTTACAGAGAAGAAAGGCAGAGAGAGAGAAAGAGGGGAGTATTCCACCCGCTGGTTCACTCCCAAAGTGGCCATAATGGCAAGAGCTGAGCTGATCTGAAGCCTGGAACCAGGAGCTTCCTCTGGGTGTCCCATGTGGGTGCAGGGGCCCAACGATGTGGGGCATCCCCCACTGCTTTTCTGGGCCATAGCAGAGAGCTGAATTGGAAATGGAGCAGCCAGGACTTGAACCAGTGCCCATATGGGGTGTCAGCACTGCAGGCGGCGGCTTCACCCACTATGTCACAGTGCCGGTCCCTGCAGATTTCTAGTGTCTCTTAATGTGTCCAAAGCTCTCTTTGAAGGACGCCAGTCAGATTGGAGTAGAATGTATCCTAAAGATCTCATTATAACTCCATCAACCATTTAATGACTTTATCTTTAAACAATAAAAGTCTTTTTTTAAAATGTATTTTATTTATTTAAGAGGCAGAGGAGCGGGGGGAGAGAGAATATCTTCCATCCTCTGGTTCACTCTCCAAATGACCACAACAGCTAGAAGTGGGCAGATCCGAAAACAGGAGCCAGAAGCTTCTTCCGTGTCTCCCATATGGATGCAGGGGCCCAGGCAGTTGGGCCATCCTCCGCCACTCTCCCAGGCCATTAGCATGGAGCTGGATAAGAAGTGGAGCAGTTAGGACTCCAACTGGCACCCATATGGGATGCCAATGCTTCAGGCAGAGATTTGACTTACTACATCACAGCACCAGTCCCAAAGTTTATATTAACCAAAGCCTGAAAACTGCCAAAATGCCTATCAATAGGTCAATTGAACAAACATAATATGATATAGTCTTCAAATGGAATATTCTCAGCAAAAAAAAAAAAAAGCATGAATTTCTACACAGAGCAACATGGATAAATCTCACAATTATCTGGCAGATTGAATGAAGTCATAAGCAAATACTACCTGCATGCAGGTAGTATTAAGATTTATGATATGAAAAAGAGTATCTTTTTCGAAGACTAATGCTGACACTTTAAGTCTAGTAAGTATCACAAATGAAATTTATTTCTCTGTCCTTTCTTTCTAAAAGTGACTTTTTATGGCATCCTCAAATGAAATAGATCCACTATTTATCCCAATTCCTCTTTCAAACTCCTTTTGTAGAACAGATGATTGTAAACACAGAATATGCAGCAGAGCTAATGCTTTGAGCCAATCTGGCTGTCTCCAAAGCCACTGTACTTAATAAAGATTTGAACATTTTTAGAAGAAAACATACTTTTGCTATCCTTAAAAATTCAGCTTATTTGTATGTATTATTGCAATTAGGTATATTTTTCTTGAGAAATAAAAACAGGAAGCATATGACTTTAAACATTTTTTATGCTTAAGTAATTCTAAAGGAGGGGGGCAGTAATATCTTTGAATATATGCATACATGATGCTTTTTCTTTTAAAATAAGCCTAATAGTCACCATAGTAACAGAAGCTGACTCTCCTCTATGTGCCTCCTGGTGTTATCACTATGAATAACAGAACAGTATTAGAGTCATAGAAAGGCAAAGAAAATATTCATCACAGTATATCATAAGTTTTAATAACCATTGAGTTTTTAATTTATGTTTAAATCTATAAAACATTAATGTTTGTTATTGTATTATCTTAAAACAATGAAGGAAACATTCCTTTTTGTATATAAAAATATTAATATTAATGCAAACCTGATTTGCATATGTATAGAAGAATAGGCAGAGCCATCCATCAATATCCTGTTGCACTGTCTATGAAGTTCAAACACCCCAGGCTTTGACTGCAGAACCATTAGCACAGCCAAAGCAGAGATTGAACACTGGCATTTTGTAAGTCTTATTTTATAAAATGATAATGACTAAAGACAACATGGAAGTGATACATTGTTGAACACTTGAAGGATTATTGGGATAATAGATGCTTCTAATAAATGGTCATTTGACCAGACCCTCGTTCTCCTCCCACAGGCCTTTCTTTCATCTTACTTTCTTCATTCTGTATTCCTTTCCTCCATCCTGGATAAGTTGACTTCTTATTTAAAACGATGGTTAAACTTTTTTGAGATATCCATACTGACCTCTGGTCAGAAATGTCTTTAGGGCCCAGGTAGGATGGCCTTTAATGATCATCTCTCCACAGCAAGAACATGAGAATGCTGGAAATGGAAACATCCTGCATTCAACAAGGGTAAATATCATTTCTGCACCTATGAAAACTGGGAACCAGAACATTTTCCCCTTCCTTCCTTTCTTCTTTCCTTCTTTCTTTCCTATCATGTGTCTAACTATAGTAGAACTCCAGATTTCCAGCTGTGAGCACTTTCCACTACACCATGGTATCCTACAGTAAATTAATATCCTGGACCAACCACTGATAATTTTAAAACATTTATAAAACCTTCAAAATTAAATTACTTATGAAAACTCACTCCTGGTTCCAAAGTTATGTGATAGTTACTTCTATAAAGTTTCTGCCTGATCAGTTCGTAAGGGACATCAGTTGGAGCAGTAGTTTAAAATTCTATATCATGCAACTGCAAGGGTGTAATTTCTGCATAAAAATATATCAAATGAGACTATTAAAGTCTGAGAAAAATATCATCATAAACAGTTTTTTTATATGACACTAAGGAGAAAACTGTGAGCTTGAAGAGTCATCTAAGAAAGTTATTTTATGTAACTTCTTTAAGCTATTTTAATGCTATGAATTAATTCATTTCTTAGGCTAAATTCTCAGCATACAGACTATTTGTAGTAATAAACTGGTGCCAGAGAGAGGGACTGAGTGGCATGTTTGGTTCATTCCATAGCAGTTTATTTAGTTTTTAAGATATTAACTAAGAGTTGAAGTCTAAGATTTCACAGTAAAATAATTTCCCAAAGCACATAAAATGCAAAATGAGTTGTTTAATTAATTTGCTTTAAATATGAATATTCATAAAACTACAAATTCCTGTCTGATTTTATCTTGATGTCTCTTGAAATTTCTTTTACCCAGGTAGCAACAACAGTCACTATTAACATTTGAAAATCACACCCACTCACATACAAATATATATTTTAAACTGCAACATACACACTTTAAAACCTAAAAAGTAAAATAAGAATTGCACTTGACATTATATTTTCAAAACATTAGGAAGTTATTTTCAAAGAAGTTCTTCTTCAAAATGATGACATCTTGAATATAACAGCTTGCTTATTAAATAGACAGAGACTTGTAAGCCATCTGGTATGTAAGATTTTGCTATCAAAAAGAATTAACTCTATTTAAACCAGCCAGACAATATGAGTATGGGCTGTTTGCCAGAGCTTAGAAATGGCATTATAATGTTGAAATAAATGTTAACACAGCATTTGTGGAAAAAAAAATCACAGATACAGCATTGCTTCCATTTTGGGAAGTGTCTATCTGCTCTTGTTTCCAGCTTGCCCAGTAAGTAAAATTATATGCATAATTTTCACGTAGGTGTGAGCATGGAGATTCAGTACAGCTTGACTGCTGTTTTCCATAATTTAGCACTTCCTTTTACCAGATCCTCAACTTTGACTGACAGCCAAGCAAGAAAATGAACTCCACATGGCTCCAGTCACCCTAATTATGTCAGAAGTAGCTGCTATTCCATCTATTTTTTCTTCCATGGAGATTTAGCATGGGTGTATCTGCTTTTGGCGACATCACATTTCTGTTAATTTCATTGGATAAATATTAAACGATGTGTTACATATCGGAAGACACACATGTAATGTTAGATTCTGGAATGCAGAGACAGAGCAGAAATTGTTAGCAGATTAAAAACTAGAAGTACAAAACAATGTTTCTGCCATCAAAGAGTTGATAATTAATTGGAGGGAAGGCATAACAACAAAACTAGAAAATATAGCCATTAACGTGTGGCGATGAGATTAAATAACAGTCTCACAAAATTTTTTTAGAAGAATCAGAAGACTCATCCTGGCCTAGTAGTTGGAGATGATGGAAAAAAAAAAAAAACAAAGACAAGAGGAAAAGGCTTATTTAGTCCAAAAATTATTTAGTATTATCTTGATTTTAAGACATCAGCGGGGCCAGTGCCGTGGTTCACTTTGGCTAATCCTCCGTCTGCAGCACCAGCATCCCATGTGGGCACCGGTTCTAGTCCTGGTTGCTCCTCTTCTAGTGCAGCTCTCTGCTGTGGCCCAGGAAGGCAGTGGAGGATGGCCCAAGTGCTTGGGCCCTGCACCCGCATGGAAGACCAGGAAGAGGCACCTGGCTCCTGGCTTCGGATCAGCACAGCGCCAGTCGTAGCAGCCATTTGGGGGGTGAACCAAAGGAAGGAAGACCTTTCTCTCTGTCTCTCTCTCTCACTATCTATATCTCTCTACTTGTCAAATAAATTTTTAAAAAAAGATAGCATTGATTACAAAATTACCTGTTGAATTAATGGTGATCTTTGTAGAAAAAATAGTTGGAAGGGGAGAGGGAGTGGGAAAGGAGAGGGTTGCGGGTGGGAGGGAAGTTTTTTGGGGGGAAGCCATTGTAATCCATAAGCTGTACTTTGGAAATTTATATTCATTAAATAAAAGTTTAAAAAAAATAGTTGCTAAGTTTCATCTAACATTGAACATAAGACACCTCAATTTCAGAAATGTTACAACAGAAAAAAATAATTAAGACAATATAATCATATAAATGGTTACATGTATAGTATGTTTAAAGCATGCAGAGTATTGTGTCATAGGAGGTACAGACTTAGTCTCGCTTAATTCCTATAGATTTCTGATGTAGGTTTTGTTATTTATTTGTAGTGACAATGACACTGACACTAGAAATACTAGCTTGCTGGTACCCATTTCCTTAGCTGTTCAGTGGCTAAAATGTTAGCTTTTATCTCTCGCTCCAACACTCAGGTCTTGACCTGGAGTCTACCCTGCCTCTAAACATTGGCTGGACACCATTGGGGCAGAGTGTGGACTGGTCTCACTTCTGCTCCTATGATGAAAACAAAACAAAACAAAAATCCTGAGGCTAGGTTCTCTATTAAAAAGGGAGCGGGGTTTATGTAGCTCACACTTTGGAGATAATAGGTCAAAGACCAGGCCGTCCCTTAGCTTGGCCTCTGAGAAGGCCCTGTGGCTCAGACACATCATAGAGATGGCATCCCAGGGCATCACATGTGAAAAGGAGAGACCACAGGGATCAGAGAGATGGCAGGGAGCCAGAGCAACAGGGGTCAGGCTTGCTCTTTCACAAGTCATTCTTGCGGGCTCTAACTGGGGTCTCATGAGAACTCTATTAATACTTTCATGTACAGCACCCCAACAACCTAATGACCTTGCCTTGGGACCCACCTCTTAAATGCTACACCCTATTTCACATTGTGAAGCTGAGGACCACGCTCCAGCTCACATCTCCTTGGAGAACACATTGAAATCACAACCAAAGCATCACAGTGATGTCATAGTCCAGTGCATGGACTCCAGAGTTAGGCTACTCAAGTTCAAAACCCAGCTCTGCCACGGACCTTCTGCATGGTCTTGGAGAACTGCTTCAACACCCAGTTTCAGTGGTCTGAGGTCTCCCAAGGCTCTGTATGTTGGAGGCCTGGTTCTTAGGGTGGCCCTATGGGGAGATGGAAGACCCTTTCAGAGGCCAGGCCTAGTGAGAGGTAGTAGGTCTTGCTGGGGCATACATCAGAAATGGATTCCTGTAGTTCTTATGAAACCCCTTAGCATGCTTTTGTGGATAGGTTATTATGAAAGGAGCAAGCGTGACCCCATCCCCCTTTTTCTGTCTTCTTGAGGTGTGATCGCTTGCCCCCATACAGGCCTCTGCCTTTGGAATCCACCATGAGGTCTCACAGCTAAGGCAGGCCACTGACCAAACCTGTGCTGATGTTTGAGGTTCGACTTCTAAAACTGTGGGCTAACTCAACTTCTTTAACGTGTAAAGTCAGCCTGTGTCTAATACACTGGCATCCAGGACAAACAGTTAATGTGTTTGATAAGTATGGTATGTTAAATGCCATGAAAATGTGTATGAAAAGAAATGCAAAATAGAATAGAGCCAAGTTCTATACTAGGGTGCGTATAATTGGGGACAAAGTCTAAGAAAAGAAGCAAAGCCAGTAAAGTATGCGTTTGTAAATTGTGGTGGATAAGGAAAGTACAAGACTCTTTGAGAGTACGAGAGACTTGACTGACATGTGAGGAAGAGCAGATCCTTGCCAGGATGTGGACTTGATCCTCAGGCCAGGCAGGGCTGAAGCATTTAGAGTAGGGAATCTCGATCAGATCAGTATTATACCTAGATGGAGCCATAAACCTGAGCACAGTCTGCAGGAATGTAATAGACGAGGGGGCAAGCTGTGGCCTTGTGGCTAAACACCACTAAGAAGCCTGTCTCCTGATTCCAGGTTTCTGCTGCTGCAGACCTTAGCAGGCAGTGTGATGGCTCAAGTAGTTTCTGACTGCCACCCATAGGAAACCTGGATTGAGCTGCTCAATTTTGGCTTCAGTCACAACCCAGCTCTGGCCATTGTGGACATTTCGAAGGAACGGATGAGCTGATGAAAGCATGCTCTCTCTCTCTCTCTCTCTCTCTCTCTCTCTCTCTCTCTTCAACACCCTGTGTATGTGTGTGTGTGTGCCTATCTCAAATAAAAACATAAAAATTAAAAGAAAAAAAGCAGCACTTGACATACAGAGTTTGGGAGGCCTTTGTTCAGGGAATAGATACGAGAGGTTGTGTTTAAGGTAGAAACCAAACCAAATGAAGACTCATTTGATGTGCAAAATAAAAGGAAACTAGTTGAGGGTAACAATAATGTATTTTACTTACATTGTAACTTCTTGGGCTCCACAGCTTGTGTTAATGTTCCTGATAGTTAGCTATTTTTGTAAAGTTCGTCATAATTCCAAGGTTAGCAGTAACAGAGACTCGACTTCCCATTTATAATTCTTACCTTGACCAAGAAAATCCTGAGTCCTCACACTAAGTTTGCTTTTTCCTGCTTTGTCCTTCAGAAATGTATTTAAATACAACTTAGGTATTTCTTCCATCATAAGTTGTCAGAACCAGCCACACTTTAATGGTGATTTTATGGCAAGGTTTTATTGCTTTTTAAAAAGGACATACGGTCCTTTTCCCTTCATATGATTTCAAAAGATTCATTTCTCATTTCTAGACCCACTAAAAAGAACATTCAATCAAGACACTGCAATGTTTCCAGTGACTGAATGCCTGTTTCCTGTCTGCTTGGAGCACCACCTTTTTGATACCAGACAAAAATCAGAATGATTTACTCTGAGGTTTAGTAGAGACTTTTGAGTTCAGTGTTTGTGACTACAATTGTGTAGTTATAAAATAAGCACTAAATACTTAATATAAATATATGCCTAGTATGTTTGAAACATGTTTTGAGGAACTATAGACCAATCACTGTGTTGCATGATGGGGTAGATGGAAGAAAATGACATGGCTAAAGACCAGTTCTGGAACCAATTGCCTGGATTCAAAGTCTGCTTCAATACCTATAAACAGGGTGACTTCAGGCAATTTATAAAATCCCCCCGTAGCTCCATTTCTCATCTTAACAAAGGAAGATTCTATTAGTATCTACTCATAGAGTTTTTTAGTTTATTTATCAATCATATTATAAGTGATAAAGGATCCCTTTTCTGGAATATTTCATCATGAATATTTAACTGAAAAAGCTAAAAAGGTGTTCAGCTCCACTAGATAGAAAATCAAAGTAGACAGCTGACCAAAGCCCCCAGATCAGGCAATGATTGGTTTGTATAGCAGAATAAATAGATTCTGAAGACTGAGAAGTTTTTCTTCATTAGAAGTCTGAATATGGTGTACACAGGGGTAAGAATCTTCGAACAGAAATCTAGATAGGTAGAAAGAAAAAAATCTAGCTGGCCTGAAAGAAAAGAATATTAGGATCTTTAAAATGCTATTTTTATAGTAGTATAGTATAATCATTTGCCTTGATAAATATGATATATTTATATATGTTCATATAGCTATATAGTCATGACCTCATTCTCTCATTTTCCTATTTATATTTATGTGTTTTAAAAATAATGCCTTCCACTTATCCTGTGGGACACAAATACCACGTAAGGGTCATTTCCTATGGTACCCCCTTCATCTAAATGGAATTTATCTATGGAATTAGAATTTCAATTGGAGGCTTTTGCTTGCCTGAGGGCTTAACAAACCACTAGTCAGTTCATGTAGCAGTCTTTGTGCTTTGACTAACTCCAACTAACCTAAAAATACCTTTGTAAAATTATCAATGGAGATGCAAATTTGCCTCACCACACAGCCTTAAAAACCTCTGGACCAAGCATTGTAAATTAGAAACATGTGGAGGGATGCCTGTAGGAATTGTATAAATAAGAGAGGCCTATACTCTGACATCTATAGTTAATCATAAATTGATTCTTCAAAGGAAGGAACTGGGAAAACAGTGTATTTCTTCCAAGCCATGATGCTTCAATTCAGTAGCAATCACGAGTAGCAAAGGAGGAATGATAATTCATTCCCTTTGTCCTCAAAGACAGGGAGATAGATTCTTTGGAGTAAGTGCCCACAGATGGTCTAGGGTAAGGCATCAGCTGGATGACTAACGTTGGCCGGGATAAACAGGATACTCCTGCTAGCCCACACTTTGGGTGGGCTTCAACCCCACAGCCAGCTGTCCGAGGCCTTAGTCACTACCACTGTCTCAACTAACTCATAGTCATTATGGATCAAACAAGTTATTTAGGCTATCCCAGAAAGATAGCTGTCCAGTGCTTAGTGTTCTTGAACATATGGGAGAGTTTGCTTCTGTAGCCCACGGGATGCCCAGTTTAAACACAGAGGAAGACATTTAGTCAGTGTACAGAAAATTTACAGGAGAAACTTAAGAAGTATTGAGTTAAGAATGTTTTTGTGCAAAGTCCAGGGCCTAATGATGTCACATTGGAAGCACAGAAGGAGAAGATGGAAGACCTGGAGTCAAACATTAACTTCACCTGTCATTAACAGTGTCACTCGGGGAAAATTAATGCTTCTCTTTTAGCTTCAGTTTCTTGAAACTGCAGTGAGATGGGGCAACTGTGGCTTTGCTCCTAGGCTTCATGGGAAGATAAAATGAGAAAATGTAACTTTGAGTATCTGTAGTTCCTGAAATATGATAGGTGCGTCAGAGAATTATTCATTTGAAGGTGAATAATTCTCCCCTCATTTTGATTTTCCTTGGTTTGCTATGTATACATCTTTTCTGAGCAGTGGGCAAGAGATAAACATGCTTTCCACCCCTCTTGATTGTACAGAGAATAATTGAAAATAAATTCAGACGATGAGAAAGGAGAGAAGGAAGATGAGGAAAACATAAAAGTAAATTGTGCTGATAAAAATAAAATTGGGGAAATAAAAATGATGCCTTACAAATATTGCAAAGGCATTTTTTACGATTGAGGGGAACATAGGCTTCTATTACTACAAAGATAATAAAGATGGCAAATAGTAATAATTATAACAGAAAGGGTGAGAAAAATCTCGATCTATCTTGAACTTCAAAAGCAATTCAGGAAACTTTGAATGTCAGATTAGTGAAGCCATACTTTCCTTTCTGCTCGCCAACAACCCCTCCTTAATGTCCACTACTCAGTAGTGGATTGAGACTACCCACCTCTTTTAAAGGCCATTCGCCAAGGAAAGGACGGCATTGGAAACAATGAACACAAAGTGAAAGGGTCCTTCTCCCATGACCTTTGAAATGAGAGGGTCACCCTCTGAGAAAGGGGGATCTGTAGCTGTGTCTTGACCTCTCTGCTATGATTTGTCACAAGACAGACAACGGCCTTCATATCCGACAAATGATTTCAAGGGGGAGAAAAATGACATGCTACGGACTCTAGGACAGGGCTGAACATAGTGTTTGGTTGCTGTCCACATTTTTAGGGGATGCACCTTGCTCTCCGGCCTGTTTCACATTCCACCAGTGGGACTCTATGGAATGGCATGAGATTGGCCATCTGTTCTTGGCTGCCAACATGTTACTTTCTTATTATTTATAACTGAGTTATCTAGGAAAGCCATTTCTCTTTACCTTGACCCTCCACTTGGGATAACATTTTGCCTCTGTTGGGGTTATTATCATGATGCCAGCCAAATACTGAAAGTTAAAGCATGGGTACCTGTATGTAGTTTGAATTCAATGAAATTCCTGACACTGGCCCTAGGCAGTGACTTGCAGGCTCATCTCCCTACCCTCTTTTTCTTACCATCTTTCTAAACTAGCATAGTGACAGATAAAATAAGATTCACACTCTGGCTGGGCAAATGTAGGGAGAAGCGCCTGTTCATCATCTCTCTCTTGCCAGCCACTGAGATGTCTTTGAGTTGAGGCTAGGAAACTTCTGTGTTTATTATGATAGAAGCACAATGAAGCTTGAAAAAAAAATTGCCACCATTTATAACGCCTCAGAGAATCAAAGAGTTCTAAAGCAATAAGAGGATTAAGATAGAATCCAGTGCAAATTGCTTATATAAGGAAAAGGAAAGAGTGGCACAGACAATTTCTATCTACATCAAGATTGTACTGTTTGTTTGTGGTAAAGCCAGACTAGGTCCCTGGTCTCTCATCTTTCAGTTAAATGATCTTTTGTTGTGCTGGTTCAAAGGTTACCAGGGCTCCTCTTTGGGGCTGTTTCTGGCCACTTTGAGTTCTGAGTCAAAAAAGCACTTCTGAGGCTTTGGAAATATCAGTGCATATTCAACCATGATTTCAAAAAGGACACAGCAGCTTTATTCCAATGGGAAAGACCTCAGATGGCTACCCCAAGACCAGTCTTTGTCACTTGTTTCTCCAAGTCACATATCTAACCTCCCACCTCGTCAAGTCCCTTCCCCCAAAACATCAGAATTAAGACGCTTATCTGCTCCATTCAGAGTGGAGTCTTCACAAAACCTTCTACCATCAGCCACAGCAGGTAAGCCTTGCCACGTCAGCAGGGATCACACCGGGCCGTAAAGGGTATCTGCCACTAGAATAAAGTTTAAGAAACCTTGTGTTTTCTGATTTCTAGAATGGGAAAACAGAGTGTTGATGGATCCTAGGTACCTAGAGACAGCAAGATGCATTTCTCCAGATGGACAGTTGGAGAACGTGGGAGAGAGGAAGATGGCTTTTGGACAGACTATTTATTTGCTGTTTTTCCAAGATGAATCATTATTCTTGCTATGGTCTGTGACTTTTACATTGCTTACTAATGATTTCTCTGGCCCAGCCGTTTTATATATGGGTAGATATTGTTGCCTATTATCTATTCTGGAAACACAATGGACATTTAAGGAAACCAAAGCTTTCTGAACTTCAATTATCTGCCACTGGAATACTGAAAAAATCTGGGAAATGCCTTCTAATAACTTTGCGTGGTGTGCTTGTGTGTGTGTGCATTGAAATAGAAGAACAAGCACATTCATAATATTTGATTTTCTGAGGTGAAATTATGTTCTAAAGATTCCTGCCTTTCTTGGTGTAAAGTAGGAGGAGATTGTTCAAAACCTTTTCTCACTAATACAACAACTTGGTAGTGAAGCCCCCGCCTCCTCCCCGCAAGTCCTCGTTGTTAAGGACCAAGTGCACTCAGCCCTGTTCCTGCACAGGAGTTTGGAGGTAGCACTCCTCCTAATTCAGCAGGAATGGGCACTCCTTCCTAAGGTTTAAGAAAACATGAAAACCACAAAGAATGTTCAAAATCATATTGTGTTGGTTGGCGGAACAGATGCCTTTGCTTAAGGAAAATGGCTTAGGCCAAAACAAAGCCATATTCATTCAAAAATATATTGTTTAGTAATTGCGCAGACTCTGGATTCTAGGAAATTTATTTTCAATGTGAGGATTTCACTTTTCTAGGAAAGGTTTATGAGAAAAACAGAGAAGGAAGGACAGGCAGGGGATAAAGTGTTAAAAAAAAAAAACAAAACAGCCATGCCAAGGGCAAAAGTAGCTCAACAAACAACAATGCAAGTACCTTGAAAGGAAACCAGCCAATGTGGATATGATTTTGTCTAGGGGTCATGCAGGAGCACCTGGCTGGCTTTATTTATAAGGCAATTGTCAAATCAATCTGTGGAATACAGATGAGGTGAAATGCTGAGCTAGAGTATTATTCTAGATCATATGTAACTTTTCAAATACAACCCTCCTGCTGAAATTCCAGGGAGAATGTAAGTGACTCCAATAAAGAAACCTGTCAGTCAGTCAAGTGTGTTTATTTATTATCCCTCTGTGCCAGGCACTGTTCTAGCCAATACTAAATGATACAAAATAAAGAGTAATCATCACCCTTACAATCTGGTGAGAGCAAATGGATTAAATCTTCAGACACACACACACACACACACACACTCCGTGGGTGGTCAGGCGCCTCAATTATATGGACATATAAAAACTTCACTTAGAAAAATCCTGCTTAGAAAACTAAATTAAAATTAGAATGTTTGAAAGATGATTAATTATATTACACATAGATGAAAATTAATTCATAAAGCATGTCTTTGTTATTATAACTGGGAAGTCTCTCAACAAGTAAATGGAACACTTATGTACCACATTTATTGTGCAAATATGGATTCACCCTGGTGACTGGGGAGCTGCTTACATGAATAAAATTACAAGGTGTGTGTCCACTAACCTGGAAAGTTCCTTAAATTTAAAGACATGGCCCTGTTTACCTTGCCATTCAACACTCTGATGAGCTAAAAGCTAAAGGAATAAGACTGAATGAATGAAACAGGTTGGGTACAGATTTCAAAGAGAAGCTGAGCCCAGCAGAATTTTAAGAGGGAAGAAAGAGGACTAGAATATTCTTTTTTTAAAGTTTTTTTATTTGTTTATTTGACAGGTAGAGTTACAGAAAGTGAGGGGGGAGGAGAGAGAGAGAGAGAGAGAGAGAGAGAGAGAAAGGTCTTCTATCCAGTGGTTCACTCCCCAAATGGCAGCAACGGCCAGAGCTGCACTGATCCGAAGCCAGGAGCCAGGTGCTTCTCCTGGTCTCCCATGCGGGTGCAGGGGCCCAAGGACCTGGGCCATCTTCTACTGCCTTCCCAGGCCACAGCAGAGAGATGGACTGGAAGAGGAGCAGCCAGGACTAGAACTGGCGCCTATATGGGATGCCAGGCCGCAGGTGGAGGATTAACCTAGGGCTCCAGGACTAGAATATTCTAAGCAGGGCAGTCTGGTTGGTTGGCTTCGGTCCATCTCAGGTAGAATCAGAGGGCTTGGTATTCACAGCACAGCTGAGAGAGACTCAGCTCCTACTTTGGTCTGGTGGGCATATGTCTCTCACCAGATGCTACTCCTTGGTCTGAGGGACACTGTTATCTTGATCCTCTCTCCCAGCCTGGGTGTCCCTGGCCACAGAACCGACATGGTCTGCACCGAACTGCCCACCAACAGGGTGGGAGATAATTCTGACTTGCCTGCCATTGAACTTGCTTGACAATGATTTTTCCTTTTGAATTTTGATTTTTAAAAATTATTCCAAAAGTGTCTCTTTTATTTTGGGGGAAGGGGGGGTTTGGACGCTGCGCTTGTCCCTTCAACACTTTCCTAGGATTCCTGCTCCTCCCAGGAGCCGCCACGGACTCCTGCATTAAACGTGGAATCCCTATATAGGCCCTGCTGACCTGGTTTTAGACAACCTCCTAAGAGCTTTCGCACCCCAGAAACCTGCCCGGGACACGGTGCAACAGGCGGACCTAGGTGCTAACCCTTCTTGTTAGAGAGGTAAACAGTTGTACCGCCAGAGTTTCCTGACAGTCTAGTTTTTTTGAGAGGCTGCATTTTAGGAATGACAAACACTGAGGCCTGGGTGGTTGTAGACATCCTCTTGGCCATAATCCAAGGCTGTCCGACCAGCATGCCCGCTTCCCAGGCGCAGGGACTTCTGCCCGTTGTGGGCAGCCAGCTCCTGCAGCAGTGCGTGGCACAGCGGGCACACAGTGAGCACGGTACTGTTTGTTGACTGCATGCGATCATTTTGACTGTCTTCATCTGGCTTCAGGGACCTGTTAGGTGGCAGGGAAGTCTTTGACCTCAATCTCCCTTGTGGCTTCAGAGCGGAGACTCGGGCCAGGCCCTCTGGGAGAGGGGATCCCCTCGGAAATGAACCGGGACCCGTCGCGGCTCCAGGCAGTAGGGGTGGAATGCGAGTTGCAGGAAGTTCTCGCCCCAGTCCTGCTCCTGCGCCGGGGTTAGGGGCGTCCTTCCGGGTCCCCCAGCGCCGGCCTGGGCCGGGCCGTGCCAGCACCTGTCGGACCGCCAGCGGGAGGCCCGCGCCGGCGCCGGGGGACGCGGTCCGGGCTGCGCCCCCGCCGGCTGCCGCCCCGCGCCCGCCCCCCACGGCCGCCCGCGGGAGAGCGGCTCGGCCTCGCGCCGCCCGCGCCGGGCCCACGGCCCCCACCTCCCGCCCGGCTGGGGGAAGGCAGCGAAGGGGAGGGGACAAGCCGGAGCCTCCGGCCGCCCGGGCCTTTCCTCTCCACGCCGTGCGGAGACGCCGCGCCCGCCGCGCCCCGAGCTCAGCGCCGAGCCCGAGGCGTAGGGGGAGGGGGCGGCGAGCGAGCGCAGCCCCCCGCGGTGACCCCGAGCGGCCGAGCCGCCCTCCCGGGGCTTCGAGGAGCCGGGGACGCGCCCGGACAAGGTGAACTTTGGAAAAAAAAAAAAAAAAAAAACCACTCCAGCCAGGTGCCGGGATCCGTGCTGCGGCGGTCGGGACCCGGCGCAGGCGGCGCGCGGAGCGGGAGCCCCCCGCGGCCTCCACCCCGAGCCCCCAGCCCCGCCGCGGCGCCCTCGCCTGGAGTCTTCCCCCTCCCCCCGCCGGGGGTGGGGGTGGGGCGGGGGAGGGGGCGCCCGCGGCGCCGCATCGATCGGCAGCTTTGTTATCGATCCGAAACTGCTGGCCGCCGACTTGGCTGGGAGGCCGGCTCCGCACGAGCCCGGAGGGGTCGCCGGCGTCGCGGCCCCCGCACTGACAGGTGCTCCCAGCGACTCGCTGGTGACTCCTCGCCGCTCCCCCGGCTCCCCCGCGTCCCCACCCCCCTCTTTCCTCCCTCGCCTTCACCCCCACCCCCACCACTTCGGCACAGCTCAGGATTTGTTTAAACCTTGGGAAACTGGTTCAGGTCCAGGTTTTGCTTTGATCCTTTTCAAAAAACTGGAGACACAGAAGAGGGCTCTAGGAAAAAGTTTTGGATGGGATTATGTGGAAACTACCCTGCGATTCTCTGCTGCCAGAGCAGGCGCGGCGCTTCCACCCCAGTGCAGCCTTCCCCTGGCGGCGGTGAGAGAGACTCGGGAGTCGCTGCTTGCCCTGTGCCCGCCGTGCGTGAGCGCTCGCCCCACTCAGCCAAATGCTCCTCTTCGGGCTTCTCCTGCTGACAGCTGCCCTGGCCGGCCAGAGACCCGGGACTCAGGCTGAGTCCAACCTCAGTAGTAAATTCCAGTTCTCCAGCAACAAGGAGCAGAACGGTGAGTCGCCCCCCGCCCCCCCACCGTGCGCCCTGCCTGCGCTCGCCCTGTGCGTTACGTGGGCACCGCGCGCGGGCGCGAGAGGGACCCCAGCCCGCCAGGGTGCCCTCTCGCCTCGCGCTGCCGGCCCGTGGCGCGGGCTCGCGGGAGCTGGGTTAACGTGTGCTTGGCAACTTCTGGGGCCGCCACCCAGCTGCAGCGGGGACCGCGTGCGTGCCCCTGCAGCCCCGGAGAGGGGGCCGTTCCGGGAGCGGTGGCGGACGTCTGTTCGAACGCGCGTGGCGGCTCCGGCTCACGGCACGAGATCGAGAGCTGCCTTTAAAAACGAAGTTGAAATGAATGAGTCTTGGCCCGTTGGACTTGACTCAAGGTTTTGGGGGCTGTGGGAGGTGCGAGGGGGGCTTAGATGGAAAGGCATCAATGAATCAGTAAGTAGGTAGGAGGTACGGCAGTCGAGAGACCTTGGTGCGCACCTTTTAGGGCAGATTTTAAAAGTATTTCTCTTGCGCTCCCAAGTTTTTCTCTCGTTTTCTTTCTTTTCTTCTCTCTCTCTTTTTTAACGTGCCTTGCCTTTGTACTCGGAAGCCTTACCTTTCTGGTGGTGTGTTTTTGTCTGTGTAAGTGAATGACTGCTATTTTGTGTGTGCTGGAAACGACTTAATCCTGCATAGGAAATGAGAATTACTTTCAGCTTTCAAGTGTACCTGAAATGTTTAGAAAACTCTCAGATGCAAGTTCCCTTGGGCTGGGATTGCACGGAGCTGGAGAAAGGCTCCTTTCATACCGCCGGGGCAGCTCCAGGGTGTGTAATTTGCTTAGCCTCTGAACCCCATATGATTTACATCATTCAATTTCTAAACTCTTTTTCTCTTGATCTGCCATTATGAAGTCATTTTTGAGTAGACTTTGTAAATAGAAATTTTATACTGCACATGAAACCACAATGTTAATGTAGGCTGTCTAAAATTGGAATATTAAACACCCTGTTTACAAGTGGTGGCTCTTACTGTTATTTGAAAAGAAATGTGCATGTTTTTCTGCTTTGTGTGTCATCTGTTCAGAATGCGGGGAGGCTGTCACGGCACTAACCAGGGGAAATAAACAGAAGGGGTGTACCTGGAACCTCAAAAGGGGTGTGCTGTACCACTCTGTCCCGTTTCCTTTCCATGGGGGGGGGGGGTATTTCAAAGTTCCAGAGACTGCTCTTCTTAAAAGAAGCACCGAAAGTACTAGGGTAGGAAAAGAGATAAAAAGAAGGGTTCCTGGGAGTTTACAGACATTGTTTGTGTTTGTTGCTCCGGCAGCGAGACATGGCATCACTTTTATCAGTCAATATTAATATGGCTGCTTCTTACAACTTGCTAATGTGATGGCACATGGCACCTGCAGGCCCCTTGAGCTGCTGATCAAAGGGCAGCCCAGGATCCATCTCTAATCACAGGAGCTGCAGAGCACTGGGGGAAAGTGATCAAAGGAGCCAAGCACCAGCTGTACCCAGGCAGGAAACACATCAGACCAACCTTTGTTCTAACTCTTATAAAATAAACGTCCAGTTCGAAATATGCCTTCTTACTAGACAAGCTTGTCTAGAATGACCATAATACACAATAGTCCTAGCTTCTATCATTTTTTTTCCTTTTTTATTGTCCCCTACCATTTCTCCTACTGCCTTGTGGCATCTCTCTGTGGCAGCCTGTCTCTTTGTCCCTTCCTTGTGGCTCTCTTTTGTGACCCACGTGCTAGCCTTGCTTTGTAATGGGCCCCAGAGCTTTCAGACCACGTGCAACCATTGGCCACTTTACTCAGTAAGTTCACACCCTCAGTAGAGGTGAGTTCATTAAGCCCGGCCACACACATTCTCTTGCCATCTGAGGCTGGGCCATTTCCATTCCTCAAATGCATGGTGCTAAAAATAGCCTGGTGTTTCCTAATCTGTGGGCAGAGAGAGGATTGGGCTACGTTTAGCTCTTGGGAGGGTTGGCAGCAGGAAGTAGCTAGAAGTAGAGGAACCACTCACCTTGTAGTTTGTAGCCTAAGGAGCAGTGGGACTGACCAGCACTAGGGGGCAACATAGAGCTATTTTTCTGCACATGCTCAGGTTGATTGTAATGTTTCTTCAAGGTTCAAGATTTGAGGATAACAGGTGGGTGCTGAAGATCCTCATGGAATGTGACTATGGTTGTTTCCAGTAGTTTGCTGGAAATACTACTACTGCTACTTCTTTTTTTGACCTTCACATTTTCCATTCCCTTATATGGGTATGTTTGGCCCTCATATTATGTTATGGTTGATTTGATTGCCATGTTGCTCCGTCAGTTTTGACATTTATGCAGTTCTCTAAGGACAAATCTTTCCCGAGGGATTCGCTAGAAGATGGCTCGTTTTGTGAAAGCTCTTCTAAGTACTAAACATGACATGGCCACAAGTCTGTTGTGCTGAGAGGAACCTGCTTTCAAGACCCCTGGCCCATGATACTCCTCTTCTTGAGGGTTTCCCAGCCTCTACCAGAGTGGACGCCGTCAGGCCTGCAGACTTGCTGTTTCTTGTTTCAATATTAGCTTAGTGTCCTGAGAGGTGTTACAAATGGAAATTGATTGCTATGGCCTTGCCATGGCCAATGGAACATTCATGGATTTAGTCTGGAACACAGGGAGAGAAGATACAGAACGAGCTTCAGTGTCCTTTACCTGTTGCTGGGTACAGTTTTGTGACCCACTGTAGCATCGCCATTCTTGCCATTTTTCTGTAACAATAGCCGAATTTAGCCTTATTATTTATCCAGTATTGTGAGTTGCTTTTGCGTACTTCATTCTTAACCTTAATTCTCACCACTGAAGTCTCACCTATTAAACATCTCCAGAATTAACTTGAAAAGAGATCGAAGATAACACTGACTTGCTTGGAACGTTTCTGGCCTGAAAACTTCCTGTGTGACCATGGGAAAAACCCCTAATGTCAGTGCACCCTGGTTTTACATAAGAATGTCTACCACGAGCTAATCATGTTCCAGGAGGGTGCTTCTGAGTTACAGCAGAAGGAATCCTATAATTATTAAGAAAGAAAACAAAGCCTGTGTTACCTATTGCATAGAGTCCGAGTAGATGGCAGTTATAGAGTTGCTGATGGAGTATTGCTTCTTCCACCTTGCATCACTGGGAGTGCTTTCCATTTACCCATGGACCTGAAATGCACTTGTCACTTCTCTCCTCTTTTTAAAGTTTAGATTTGGACTGACTTTGCCTCCACTGGTTAGGGTGAGTGGTATGATCATCGGTTATTTGCATTTGTGCCTTTGTGCACCAGATGTGGGTCAGTGTACTTGGGCACTTTAGCCTCTAATAATGGCTTTTTGTGTTTATGAATTTTCTAGCTCTTTTTTTTTTTTTTTTTTTTGGTCCTGGCTTCCTTCCTACTGTTCCTAATGTACCTGGATTTAACAAACCATGTCCAACCCTCTCCTTTTTGGGTGACAACTTCAAACCCCTACTAAAAACCAGATAAGCACACTCTTTAGAGGAGTGCCCGACAGTGCGCAGGCTCTGAGGACCAAAGGGACTTTCCTGTCAGTCTGTAAGTTCTAGCGCCTGACCTTTGTGACATTTATTTTTGTTGTTTTAGAGGGTTTTCTGTGTTTGTTAAACTTCCTCTTCCATCTGTGCTCTGTCTGGATAGTTGAGGAAGTTGAAGAAGTGAGATATCATTTGCAGTGATGACTTTTTGATTTTTCACAGTGATTGAAGAGCCCCCGTTGTATTATATGGCAACTTTTTCTCCCTTACCATTATCTTTTATAATTAATCTGATATGCTTTATACTGGGCTCTGAAAGGTGTTTAAAAAGTACAAAGGTCTGTATGGGAAACATCAGGGACTAGTTTATCATTTGTGAATTAGTTGTAAATAGACACAAGCACTCCTCACTTAACTTTCCACCATGGTGCCATCTGGTAGAGCTGTCCCAGACTCTATCACCTGAGTTTTGGCTTTGTCTTTTTTTTAAATTCATACTTTCTGATAATTATTTCTTATATATTTTCTTTATATTTGCTTCTGCTTCATGTTATCTCTGTCTTTGAATTGCTAAGATTCTAAATTTTATCTACAGACTTTCACATCTTTTATAGAAATGGAATTCTAATTGTAATATGAGGCGTTAAATGATTTAATAATAGTGAATCAAGACATTCCTAATGTCCACACCAAAAAAAAAAAAAATACTTTCAAAGACTGCTGAAATTTTCCCACAGGTTTCTGTTTTATCAGTGGTAGAAGTCATAATCAAAGTCCCTTCAACTCCAACTTTAACATTTCTGATTGTTTTATATGTTTGGTGTACTTCACAGTGTTTATAGAAAATGAATTAAAAGACAAATTTATTTTGGTGCGAAAAATTGCAAAATCCCTATGTAGTTTTTGCCTAATACACACTTTCCATGAACTTTTTGAAGACTCCATGTGCATAGCCAGAATATCTTTGTATAATGCTGCATAGTCTCTGAATGACTCATATATTAAACAGTCTCTATGTTATATTTTTTTTCTCCACGTCTGCTTCCAACTGTGATTTCCTGAATTTCCCTTTCCTGTCTCCTAAGGGCATGTCTTGTCTCGTGGTCGATTTTCAGTTGGTATGCACCAGTACTGACTACTGATTTAACTGTTAAATTGTTAAAATATTGAAGTATTTGCTTTGATTCGGGAAGGAGCCAGTACCACTCCACCAGGACAAATGGACTGACCATCTGCTGACCCAGGAGCCGTGATGCCTGGCTCTGCTCAAAGCGTCCGGGACGCTTCTGCAACCCAGGTGTCTCCATGTTGCTCCACCAGGGTTCCTGCTGTACTGATTGTTACCCCTGTTGACACTTGAAGCTGTGGACAGCTTAGTTCATATTGGCATTAAAATTCCTATCTCTTCTCTTTCTCCCTCTCGGTAGCTCAGACTTGACCCATGACTTGAAAGACTTGGAATAATGAAAGAGCGTGGCTTCTTTTCAGCTCTTTTTGCAGCTTTTTTGGTTTTAGTCCTTCAAGGGTTGGGCATCAGAGGAGACCTGGGGAACACTGGCACACAGGCAGAGGACTGCAACCTGCAATTGGTTTTTCCCACCTCTCTGGCAGACACTGGCCAGCTGCTTTCGCCTGGGTGGCTCCCCGCTGGCATGAGGGTGAATGCATCACCTTCACAGAGAGGTCTTTTTCTGACTTCTCTGTCTAGAGTAGCTACCCCTCACTGTCTCATCAAAGTTAATTAACTGCACAGTACTCACCGCTCTGTGATATTCCTGTTGTTTAGCAATTAATTACTGTATTGCCTACTGGTTGCCTCCCTCCTTCCCTCTCACCCTCCCAGCAGTAGACTCTATGTCCCTTGAGAGCATGCACCTTGTCTGACTTGCTCTCTGCAGGAGTTCCAGCTCCCGGAACCGGTTCGGCATGCCATATGTGCCCATTAACTATCTGGTGAGTGAGTCTAGAGGGAGAGCCTAATCAGAGGAAGACGGTGCTGCTCACCTGCTCTAGACAGCTGTCTTTGAAGATGTCTTTTGGTCTTGCAGTTTCCATACAGAGTGACTTTTTTTTTCAAGATAAACATATATGTGTATTGGTTTTCATGGGATCTGCCAGTCATAGTATTACTTTATAATCTCAGGAAATATCCTGTGTTATCAAGTAAGCATGCACCAAGCAAATGGGCAGATATCCTAGAACTGGTGCTGGCTAATCTGCTGTGCCTACCTTTATGCCTGCACTTTCCAAAGATGAGGCTTGATGGAGGATGTGGACCAGTGACTCTTACTAATGGTGAATGGCGGATGAATGACAAGCCTCCACAGTCTGTGGGCTGCCCAGCATTTGCCTGTGATCCAAGGTACCTTGCACAGGCTGATCAGCAGCAGGTGTGTGCTTGGATTGGAAGAGCTGGAGAAGGATTCCTAGAGCCTGTCCTCACTGATCAGATCTAGCCTGCTGTCAAGATATTCCGCTGCATGCGTAGTGGTACACCTTTCCTTACATGGGAGAGAGGAGAACCAGTTAGGTATATGGAATTCTGCTTCCAAACTTCAGACACTTTTTATACAGGCATTTCTTAATTATGTTTGGAGGTTGTGAGCTTGGCTGCTTGTGAAGTGGGAGTCTGTTGCCTCTGGAATGTTATTTACAGCAACACTAAGGGGAGCAATCTCATGGTTAACTGAGTAGAGCAGATAATCTGGCTACAATATGTTATGAATTAACTAGTTTTCTGCCATCAGACTTCACACTGGACCCCATGTGCCAGCTGCAAGCAGCTCTCGCTAGTCTCCTGTGATGGAGCAGCCTCCTTCCTCGACATTGCCTTGTTTCTAAACCAAAGTGTCACTAGCATTTCTTTCTTGGCGTTCTCCTTAATTCCTCTTTCATTTCCAAAGGAACACTTCTGTGTACTAGCTTTTGTCTGTTTCAGAGAATAGTTGAGTCATGGGCCAGTCAATTGCAGTGTGTCCTGGGTTGTTGCTGGGTGTGAGGCACCAAGGCTGAAGTAGAAATCTGGTTCCTTGAAGGAAGAGAGCTTCCCTGGCCAGCACAAGGCCCACTGATGGTGAGTGCCATCAAGATAGAGATTTGCACTGCTGCTGGGTGGGCTGGGTAGGGATAAAGCAGTAAGTGCCCCAAAAGCAACAATGTTTAGATACTCCCGTGAGGGGCTCTCAGATGGGTCCAAGGAGCTCTGAATGAGCCTCTACGTTCCTTCGTTCGCCCGCCATGCTTACTGTCTCTCCAAGAGTAACTGTTAGGTCCACGTTTGTGCTCAGTGTTTGCAGACAGTATACAGTTTATCTTTGAAGCTTCCTGTGAGGTATTAGGACCAGCACTGAGGCTTCCCTGGCGGAGTAGCTTAGCTAAGGTCCCACAGCTGGTGAATGTTTGGACTTTGGTCTGACTCCCAGCCAGGACTCCGAGCCACGTGCCTCCTCCTCTGGAAGTTAAATGGCCTGAAGTTTTATTGGAACATTGTTTGCATTCAGCAGATGTTTATGAGCATCTGCTCTTTGCTAAGCTCTGCCCGAGGTGCTGGGTGCACACAGGGAAGGATGTGATACCTGCACTTGCGGCGCTGTGCCCTTGAAGGATGGCACACCCTTCCCTTACCTCTCTGGGTGTGGGTTTTGTGCTCCAAGGGCTGTGGGAATACAGAGGGCCTTCATTCCCTTCAAAATTCCTCTCTTGGTCTTCTCAACAGTTGATTCTGTCCAGAAAGGACGCTCACGGAGAACAGTTCCCACAGAGAATGTGACTGGGGAAAAGAGAAAAGCACTCTAGGCAGAGGGGGCAGGTTGAACAAAAGAACAGAGGCACGGGAGAGTGAGGGCGAGACGCATGCAGGGGCTGAGTGGGAGCAGAGGCAGAAGAGTGGAAAGGTGTCCTGGACTTAGTGTTCAGACTCCCCGATGCTGTGTGCCGTGTGCACATCCTGCAGGCCAGGCAGTGAGCGAACCTTCATGTCTAAGACTCAGCCCCAAGATCATTTCCAGTTGTCTTCCCAAGCAGACCCATGGTTGCAGAGTGCAGCTTTGGTGTGTGTGTGTGTGTGTGTGTGTGAGTGTGGTTAACTGCTTCTTGCTGCAATTTTCTTTCAGTCAGTAGGCATTGGGGAGTTAGTAGCGCAGGCTGCACAGCCTCAGTTCCATTCACGTAAGCTATGGCTGTGTCCACACCACTCCAGGTTGCCTTCTTTATGTAAACAAAGAGCTATTTTCACACTTCATTCACAAAATGGATGGCATGCAGAATGGGGCTGGGTGAGGGATCAGGAAGGAGATGGTGATAAAAGCAGCAGCTCCCAGCGCACAGAGTTAGTGTAGTGAAGCTGTTACCTTGCAAGCAGAAAAACCAGCCCGAGCCCTTGGGGAGAGCATGGGTTTCACGTCTAGTGGAATCTTAATTCCTGTGAAGGACTGCATCCTGTCTAGGTGAGCTTCCTTCTGGGCCCTTGTATGTGATGCTAGACATACTTCGCAGTTTTTTTAGGGTTTGAAATGACAGTTCTCCTTGTACATGTACTGTTTTGATGCCATGCCAGTTTTTTTTTTTTTTTTTTTTTTGAAGCTGTGCTGTGTGCATTCTAGGAAATCCTTGTTCATGAGTGGATACTATTTTAAGCCTTTCAGTGTTTGCAAGATAGAGATATGCTTCTGTATATAAATATGCCCAGCCGGCCACGGCACCTGCCTTAGGAGTTACTACGGAGTTCAGAAACCATTAACAACAGAAGTTGGACTTGCGTGGTGCTTATCTTGTGTTGTTGCTGGCAGTCATTTGTGCTGAGCACTTATAAGGACATCTGTCTTTTACACAGTCATGTTATTCATCTTTTTTTCTGACTGGGGAATAAATTACAGCTGGTTTCCCATATTGCCACCCATATTCATAGTCTAAGATGATTAGAAATGCAAAATGGAAGTCATTAGAGCTGTATTATTTCTTCCTCATATGGCAGCAGGCCATGTTTACAGTATGCTAAGAAGGAGCATTTGTTGAAAATCCAAGTAGATGTGAACAAATAAGAAGGAAAAAAATGCAGCTCCCTTACTGGAGATGCTCACTGAGTTTGGGAAGAAGGGAGAATCCACAGGATTCATTTCTGATTTATTGTACTTTAAACCTGAGATACGATGACAGGTAGGAGCAGATTGTTTAAGAACATAGGAAAAACACAGTAACTCTCAGAGTGTTTTCAGTTGTGCTATGGAAACATATTAAAGAGGCTTTCTTACTACAGTGTGATTTGCCATTGGATTAACCATTCAAAGGACAGAAAAAAATCAGGTGGATTTCTTGTGATTTTTGGACTTGGAAACACTGCAAAAAAAAAACATGAGGAAAGGTTCGGTCCTGCTGGCATGGAGAGCACAGGGCTATGCATTGGTAGCCAGGCATGGGGGTTGCAAAGAGTAGATCTCTGCTGGAAATATGCTGATGACGTAGGTGATCAGAGGTATGAGAGGATGCGTCCTATTTAGTAAGCAGCAGTGACTCCACAGGCATGCTTTCCGGTAGACTATTTTGTTTGTTTATAAACAAAAGCAAACCGTAGCTGGAAGTCTCCAGAAAAATGGATCCTCTCTCTCATACAAGAGACCAGCCCACAGAGCACACTTAACGTTGGTAGTTTCAAAAGCAGTTGCGTGTATGTGTGTGTGTGTATGTACTTATGTGTATACACACACACATATATGATAGATCACTATAGGGTGGGTTCCACTCTATCTCTGCCTTGTGTCATTATTGTCAAAACCATGTTGCTGTTTTGTTCTGGAAAAAGCAGCAATCTCAAAATAGCAAGGAATTCCAGATCTGGCCAGGATATTGAGAGATGATCCTAGATAGCTAACTTATAAATGCTGACCCTTTAAAAACCGGTTTCCATTTCTGTTTTCTTGAGAATATTAGCAGGTTTGATGTTGAAATCCGCAATTAAGAATGTAAAATTAGGAATTACATATTTGCTATGCTTATTAAAAATAATTTTTTCCTTATGGTGGAAAATTTATCTTTAATCTGTACTGATAACTTTTAATAGGCATCAGTTGGGCACCCCATTAAACTAACTGATTTAAAAGGGTTTCCTTTTAGAGCTAACATTTACATCCTAGGAAATCAATTAGGGAGTCTGGATTTCACATTTCCCTTGCAATCTTCCTTTGCAGTCATTGCTGAATGGCCAAGCTACCATAGCAAAGCACTCAGAGGTGCAAATCTTCTGGAAGAAGTGCAAATGCCACACTTTTACTTGGAAAAATGGAGAAATAGGACTTATTAAATATATCTGCTGAACATTTAAAACTACATAAAGCACAGGAAATACTTTTGGTGTGTGGGAATGTGTAGTGTTTCCAAACTACAAACATTGTTCTGAAAATTTCCCCGGTAGTGGTGAATTATATGAGACCATGTCCATCTAAGCGAGGCTTGTTTAACTAGTTTGTGGTTCTGGGGCTCATTCAAACACTCTTAAACAAAATAAAGGGAATGGATGTAATAACTTCTTTATGGAAAGGCCATAAAAAGCTACAGGGCCATGTAAACAAATTGGGTCATTTACTAGATGTTTAAGTGATGGATTTGCAGTCCAAAATTAGGGGAGTGTAGGATGTTTTATAGGATCGTGACCATGCTCTACCTTGAGGAAGGGGGTACGTGCTTATTTGCATTTGTTTATTTGTCTGATGCATGGAAATCCATTATTTCTATTCTGCACGGCCATTTGAAGGCATACCTAAAATTCTGAGCACTTCCATGTAGAAATCTGTTCAACTTTGGAAAATTGCGAGCAACTCACATGTGCAAAGTTGAATTGACCTGATTTTGGGTAGTACTGGGTTCTGTTCAAGGAAAATAAGATGATTGAAATGGAAGTTTTCCTTCTGGGCTCAAACATGTCCAAACTAATTGTAAAGTAATTGTTCTGGCTTACAGGAGTAGACTCATAACTACAATTATGTACAGTAGGAATCCAAGTTTTATGATTTACTGTTACTGTAATTCTGCCAGTCTTGTCATAAAACCACTGTTATAACCAACTTAGTGTGACATTCATTTGTATTACTTGAGAAGTAGGTAATAAGACCTATCCCAGGTTGTCTTGATTTTAGGAGAGCCACTTTATTGCATTAGGATGTTGATTTACCTTTCCTGAAATTGGGTACAAAGGTTGTGCCAAAACGTTCAGCTGACAGGGAGTTGGGTGGGTACGAATACAAAACTGTGGTGCTGCACATTAGTGGTGATGACTAAGGCCTTTGGAAGTTGGAAGTAAATCTGGAAATTGAAGTGAGCAAAGGAAGCTAAACCATTTCTGGGTTGATACCATAACATTTGTTCGTTCTGTAACTTCTCTCCATCATGGTTGGCTCATTGGGCCTTAAAGGAAATGATTGTGCAAGAAACTCTTAGTAAAAATCAATGAGCCTTTCTCAGTTTTAAAAACTGATGGCATTACACTGTACTGGCAACTTCTAAATGTTACTGCTGGAAGTTCAGCCGCGGAAATAACTGCTCCAGCTCCACAGGCCTAAAAAACAAGGGACAATGGTGGATATTATGGTTTCTGTGTCATGTGTGACTTGCTGTTTCCTTTTTAAAATGAGTAACTTACAGCTAAATGGATCTAAGTCTGTGAAGAAACCTAAGATCTGCCATTAAATTGGATTCTTTCTGATTTTGAATTTAACAATCCATGTCTTTGTGCCTTGGGTACCCACTCACCTATTTTATATAGTTGCTTACTGTCTAAGTACGCCTGTCATGGTAGAGCACTAGCCTAGGACTGTGAGGGATTGTGCAGGATGCTGAGGCAAATTCGACTTCGTTGCTGTCTTCAGGAAGTGTGCTGTCGACGAGGAAATAGTATGTGCAGATGTGTATTATTGTATAATCCAAAACAAAAAGCGACGGCATGTTTGGTGGGCAAAGAAAGGTAAGATTATTCACAGGGAAGCCTTTTGGAAGCCAGAGAAAAGTAATTGGAGAAGATATATTTTGTTTATAATTTTGTTTTCATTTTTTTAACTTGAAATGCGGCAGAAAGGGAGGGGCGAGCGAGCGAGAGACTGCTGAGGCCTCCTGTCTGCTCGTTCACTCCCCAAATAAAATGGCCAAGGCTGAAGTTAACCTGGGTCTCCCACATGGGTAGCAGGGACCTGCACATTTGAGCCACCACTTGCTGTCTCCCAGGGTGTGCATTTGCAGGAGACTGGAGTCTTGAAAGAGGATGGATGTTCAAAGTGGTGTCTTAACCACTGTCCCAAACACCTGCCTGTGAGAAGTGTATTTTGAACAAAGGGGGTTAGGGAGATGAGCTTCACCTGTGCATGCAGGCTCCCACTATAGGCTGGGGTTTTGGGAGACTGGACCGTAGTGAGTAATTAGGTGGAGTAGGGAAATATGGGAGACTCATGCAGTCTAGACTTGTTTTGATGGTGATCTCAGAAATAGATTCAGTGGGATGGTCATTGGGAATCGGCACAAAGGGAATGCTTTGCTGTAGGATTTAGCTTTGGGTAAATAGGAGAATGATTCTTCCTGCTATGCAGGTGGCAAAATTATGAATTAAATCTGGTTCCTGATGGTGTAGAGAACATAGAGAGGGAATGAAGATTTTTGACACGTGAAGAATAAATTCAGAAGAGAAAGAAAATCCCAGGAAGAGGAGTCAGTGAAGGAAACAAGGGGGACACAACAATAACAAAAGCCTTCAGGGGGTCTGCTCTGTGGCATAGCAGGTAAAGCCGCCGCCTGTGGTGCCAGCATCCCATATGGGCGTCGGTTCGAGTCCTGGCTGCCCCACTTCCGATCCAGCTCTCTGCTATGGCCCGGGAAAGCGGTAGAAGATGGCCCAAGTTCTTCCGCCCCTGCACCCACATGGGAGACCCAGAATAAGCTCCTGGCTCCTGGCTTCGGATTGGCCCAGCTCCTGCTGTTGAGGCCAATTGGGGAATGAACAATTGGATGGAAGACTCTCTCTCTCTGTTTCTCCTTTTCTTTCAATGTCACTGTGACTTTCAAATAAATAAATCTTAGAGAAAAAAAAGCCTTCAGGCACCTGCTTAGGTGAGGCTGCCATGGTAAAAGAGGGAGCAGTCAGGGAAATTAGCCCACACTGTAACATACCACGGGGGTTGCAGATGAGGACCAGTGACCAGCCTGTAGCTGTTCACTATGGAAGAAATCAAAACTTCAGTGTAATGAGAGACGTGGAAGAATGGTTGAGAAAAGTGAGGAAGTGAGACATGGGGTTTTTACCAGGAAAGGGGCTAATGAAGTGGCTCCAGATTGGAAGGAAAAGGAAGAGGGAAACAATGTTTGTTTGTATTTTTATTTTGCTTCTTTCGGGGGTTTGGGAGAGAACCAGAGGGTAGGAAAACATTGATTATGAGTAGCAAATAGGAATCTCCGGGCCCATGTGCTTCTTGTCTGGCTGTTCTTGGGACACAGGTGAAACCACTATGGAACACTAAGCTTCGCGCAAGTAATTGGAGTAGGAACTGAGCGTACCTCGTAGAGTAGCAGGAATTCAATGTCGGAGGAAGTGAGCCTTGAGATGATTTGTGACAAAATGAGGACGTGTGAGGAGGTGCAGAGGTAACTGTGTGGGGGTTCCCTTGCAGCAAAGGGGGATGGACCCTGTGATGATGTTTTAGTGCGGCCCAGTGAGAGAGGAGAGGTACAACCGATATGACAGAAAAGATTTTTAAAAAGCACGGGTTTCTGTTTGGCCAGACTACTTAGGGGCATCCGAGAATGAAGTTTGGAATATGTAGATAAAAGGAAGAGTGAGGTTGATAGACAACAAAGACTTCTGAATGCAGTGGCAGAAGTTTCCATCAAATGTCGTAGGAAACAATAGTTATCCACTGGGGAGTGACACAGGAAAAATGTGTGTTCAAAAATATACGTCTGAATCTGAGTTAGCAGTACTGGTAACCTATAAGGAGGCTTTCGAGATTACAAAAAAGAGGCCATGGAAATTCAAATTAAAGTGACCATTTGAGTGACACTTTACCTTCTGCTTGTGATGTCCTTATAATGCCCTTACAATTATGTCTCCAGAAACCATGAAAGACAGGGGGAAGCCACCAGATCCCGGCTTGGATCCCTGTGTGTAAGCTAGTGTGTGTGCAGGCACTGCAAAGGTGTCTTGTTGTTGGTGTTGTTGTTTTAACTGCTGTTAATGCCATGTTGATCAGGAGGACATAAGTCAGTATGCATATTCCACACTCTCCAAAGAGTGCTGTCTGCATTAAACATGTGTAGAACAGGGATTACGTGTGTTCCTATCATGGAGAAACCCACTTTATGTGCCAGTAATCACTGGAACCATGCGCATGGGACTGGTCTGTTGAATAACCTTGACCCCTTGGGGCTTGATCATGACCCAAGTTTGGTTTTTGTTGCTCCTGAATTTCACTGAATGGAGGCAATCCTTCCCTGCACCAGGATGAATGTTCCTGCAAGACCCTGGCTTTTCAGCTTACTTTCAAGTGATGGACAGTTGAGGAGCGACCTCTAATATAAATACCCTTACAGTTCAGAAACAAGAATATCCAGCCTTTGGAATAATTCCAGTTGTAAATGTGACAGCCTTGGATCTCTTCACTTCCTCTGATGCCTGCTGACTGGAGCCTGCGGTGGTCACAAGGGTAGGCTAAGAGGGGCTAGCATCCCTGATGTATCTCGGGGATTCATCATTCGTAGAATGGCTGCTCGCCATTTCCCTTGAAAATCTGCACAATGGGTAGACATTCAGCCTAGCAGCCGAGGCATGGAAGCATCCCAATTCGGAGTACCTGAGTTAGATCACCAGCTCTTGCTTCCTTCTGATGAGTGCCCTGCAAGGCAACAGCGATGGCTCAAGTACTTGGGTTCTGTGCAGGATTACCGGAGGTCTGGACTGGGTTCTTGGTTCCTGGCTTTTGCCTGGCCCAGCTGCAGCCATTGCAGACATTTGGGTAGTGAAGCAGTAGATGGAAGCTTTCTCCCTGTCTGCCTGTGGGTGTCTCTATCTCTGAATGTCTTTCAAATAAATGGAGTATGTGTGGTTATTTGATTCCTAACAGTGCATTTTGCCCTGACTAAATTAATTCTCCAATTAAAAATGTTCATGTGGAAGACATCTGTCTCTCACTTTAATGTCCTGGTACCTACCTTGTTGGTGCCTTAGTTCCATTCTAGCATCCAATTATTTGGGTGTTTAGAGTATGTCCTGGTTCTCAGATTTGGCTTGCTTTTAGCACTCCATGTCTAAGAATGCGAATTAAAGCTAGTAGATTTTGTTCTGCTTAAATATCATTTCTTCACAAACATTGGAAATGTAGAGCACAGTAAATCATCACACAGAGTTGTAGTGAATCCAGTAGATGAATAGTACTATGTCTATGTTTAGGCAAAATAATTATATTTATATTTGTAATTTCTGCCTTCTCACTGCCACCATCCGAAGTCAGGTGCTGGCTACCTCGGGCCTACACTACGGCAGGAGTGTCTTTATTCTTTTTTCTGAGCTCTAGGCTTTTCCCATGCCCTCTCACCCCTAGCTGGTCATTTATAGGGCATTAGTGCTGGATAATCCTCCTGCCTTAGAGTCTGGTTGTGTCTACTCCAGTCAGGCTTGCATGGGGGATTCTTAATCTGTAATTATACTCACAAATTATACATCAAGACGGCCTGGGGAGCTCATTACAATTCTGATTCTGCTCTCCTAGGGCTGGGGTGGAGACTCAGGGTTTGCATTTCAACAGCCTTCCAGGTGATGGTGCTGAACTTAGCACCAAACTTGGAAGGACCAGAGTCTGCTTTGGTGACCTCCAGCCTACTCAGCCTTTCTAATAGAAGATCACACAAAGCTGACCTCTGCTCACCACAGGGATCTGTGCTTTTCTGCTTCCATGCCTTCTGCCCTGCAGAACTCCTTTGCCCAAGAAGTCATCTCAGTCCAGTAAACACCCAGAGCCCTTTTGTTCCAGTGACCACCTCACATCCTGAAAGCAGGTAAACAAAACGTGGTTATTCGTATTCCTTTCATTCATGATCACTGTGATTTGTGAGACACACAAGGACATTCTACCTAAAGGGTTCTCATGAGGCTTCCACGTGATCTGGCATTCAAAAGATAAAGAATTCACCAGAAAAGGAAGAGAAGGCATAAACTTGTGAGAGAGCATAATCAAAAGCCAACTTTTTTGGGGGAGAGGGGATACTATTGAAAAAATATTAATCAGTTATGAAAGTCTCTGTGTGACATACAAGGAGCATGTTAGATGTTGTCTCATCGAAGGATTTTGGTGGGTGGGTAATGTAAAGAGCCTTCTACAGTTTTCCAACTGCTTAGTTATATTTTGTGTATGTGTTGCTTTGCTATGCTGAGAACATGGAAAGTCTTTCTTAACAAATTACAAATATACAATCATTTGCTTGTTTTTTGCTTTTGGTAGAGAAGGGCTGTATCAGGAGGACTGTGCAGCTCAGAGTAGCTAGAGGCAGGGCCAGCAATTTGAAGTCATCCGCAATCATGAGAAAATGGCACAGTTAGTGCCTGCGTGTGTAGAGGGGAGTCCCTCTTTGTCCTTCATTCTGCATGGGCAGAGCCCACGTGGGTTGAAGGCCCAGCCTGACTGGTACTCCCTGGTATTCCCTGGTTCTCGCAGTCTGGAATGATGCCTTCTGCAAACTCTTCAGAATACGCAGACCGTACCAGTCTCTTCCTTGGGTTCTAACGATCCTCTCCCATGACTTCCAAATGTCAGAGGAGAAAATGTTGAATAATCTTAACAGCAGCACTCTGCTGGACGGTAGCTCTGTTAAGTGAAGTGAAAACAGTCAGCTTAGACCCAACACAGCCTGTTCTGTGGTCATGAAGGCATCTGGTGTCATAAATTGTCATTGAGCAGCTCTAAACCGGTCACATGCCTTATTTCACAACTAGGATGCAACTGATGTCTGGCTTCATTTTGAGGAACTAAAAGAGAATTTACTTGAAGGCCTTGTTCTTTCTGCTTAGATTGAGTAAAATTGATGTGCAAAGCTCCTGGTTGGCAAAATTATAATGATGACTGCTTAGAATGTTATTTCCTCAGCAGAAAAAAAGCTATCATTTCCAGGAAAATTATTTTCAAACAGGGAACTTTCAGATAAAGTTTTATTGCAATCAAGACAAAGAAGAATATAACTATCAGAAGTCTATTTTCTTTTTTTTTTTACTTTTATTTAGTAAATATAAATTTCCAAAGTACAGTTTATGGATTACAGTGGCTTCCTCCCCCCCATAACTTTCCTCCCACTTGTACCCCTTCCATCTCCCGCTCCCTCTCCCATTCCATTCACATCAAGATTCGTTTTCAATTATCCAAAAGTCTATTTTCAATAACTTTAACTTATTCTTGGTTTTCGTGATTCCTGCCTCTTTTTTTCCAGGTAACATAAGATATAGCTCATGTACTTTCTTATTTTTAACTTGTTTTTCTTTGCTTTTGTATGTGTGTGCTTTGCAGTTTTGAGAGTGACAACTCCCATTTATCATCAGAAGGCAAGAATCTTGAAAAAGTAATTTTTTTCAAAAAGTCACTGAAAGGCAATATTTTTTTGCTTGGAAATAAAGTTGATTTTCTCAGCTCTGATCCTATGACATTATGGGCAGTAGTCCTTAGTTCTGGCATGTGTACAAAACAGAAGCAGACCCTGGAGAGAGAGTTCAAAATTCATGGCAATAAGCACATGTTCAGTATGCCAGTATTTATGGTATCACAACTATATTAAAACCATACTCTCTGCTGTTTACCTAACTTTGGTGCCTGGAAAGCACAGGTTTATCCCCATGTTTCTCAGTAAACCTAAGTCAATACAAATGTTCAGGATGCATAGAGACCAGACTATTTTCACATTCATTTTCTTTCTGCCCATAGGAGATGGTGAACTGTCTTCACATATAGTCATTTTAAAATTCAGTCAGAATTAGAAGGAGTGGCATTTAGCCTGCATGAAGACTGGCTTTCTGCTTCTATATGTAATGTATTCAGGTCATTTGCATTCTGATTTTCTCAGTTCTTGAGCTGGGCAAGTTAATATATTGATTACTGGTAGTGAACATGGGCTACTACTTAAATTTAAAGGTGGGTAATTTTCAGTCTTTCATACCTTGCATCTTACTCATGCTCTTCGAGAACCTGGATTTCACCGCTATGGAGAAAACCAGACATACATATATTTGGTGAGACATATTTTATGTCTTTTTAAAGTATTACCATCTGGAAAAATTTTAGGAACAATAAAAATTCAGAAGCATTTTTTGGAGTACATCTTTTTTCTTTGCTTTTACAAGACAAAGACATCTAATAATTTGTTATAATAACACTATTATAAACTGTCTAGCAATGTAAGTGAGAAGTAATACAAAACATACAGCAGTACACGTTTCATAGAAAATAGCCTGTTACATGTGTTGGCGCGTAGAACATTTGGATGTGAATGAATTCTAAATGGGCCTTTTTTAAAATCCTTGATCTTTCCCAGGTTCCTGTATTAGTTGACTCCAGTCTAGAAAAGATCTGGACTGTAACCAGATTGCTGGGTGTCTTTAAGTTGAATGTTGGATTTGACATTAGGAGAGATGATCACATAACTCAGTGTCAAGTACAGGTTTCTAAGAACAATTGCTGGCTGAATGTGGTGATGTTTCCTGCAAAGTAGGAGGCTTTCTCATTTACAGGATGAAAGAAGTTTTTCAAGAGTAGCTTCCTTGTGAGTAAATGAAGCTTGACTATGTAAATCCTTTCACTTGAGTGATGGAATCCAAGATACTTAAGGAGTTATTTTATTTTGGGGGTTTAGTGATTTAACCATTGTGCTGAAGGTTTTTGCTGGCACATCATACATTTTATTAGGCATCATCATGTAAAAATATAGAATTCAACATATTTTCTTGGTAAATAATTGTTTCAAACACAGATAGAAGAGAAAATAAGCTTTCCTGTACCATTCTTTTCAGAATAATTAATGTTTTATGCCTGAGAATTTGAAAAAGATCACAGATATATTTTTTCACGGATCTTTTCATGTCTAACTTTGGTGCTAAAGAGAAATACTGTACGCCTAACTCTGGGTGTTTAATTCCTGTGCAGGTTATTAAACAATCCCAAGGAAATGTCCTTGGTCATTATTAGAGAGCTGAGCCAGAACACTGGCTTCTGTAGTCCAGTGTGTGATCAGTTTATTGCATGGTTAGTGTTCAGTATCTTAGCGGTTAGGAAGTGTCTTAGGCATTGTGAAGAATTAGCCTGCACTATTTACATGCTATTCTAGCTGCCGAATTTGATTTCCAACTTTTGTGCGTGACTATGGGCATTGTACAGATATACTAGGTGAAAGAATTGTTCCTGTCTGAAATAGATTTAGTTTCAAGGCTGTCAGTAATTCAGTCAGTACCAAAACACTCACTGTCGTTAAAATGTCCTTCAAGATTAAAATGTCCTTAAAGATGTTGGTTTGATTTTCTATCGGGACATAAATACTGATGGATACCACAGTGTTTTAATGACAACAATTAAGTTACTGTGTTTCCTAAGGAACTGGGTGGTATCACATGTCCGTGTGTGATGGCTAAACCGTAATTTAGTCTAAGGCCATCATTATTTTGTGACTTAAAATTCTTTGTTGTTGACTGTTTCAAGACTCCTCTGTTTGTTGAAATGCAAAGAGGATATTGGTAGAATCACATATTTAGCAAGAGCTCTAAAAAACACTTTCCCTATTTGATTTTAAAATTTAGCAGACTTAACTCTTTGCCTAATTATATTGTCTTATACTAAAAACTCAACATTTGTTATTTCAGTATACATATTAAAACAGGTTACTCTACTATTGGGATAATATAACCAGTGTTTGTGGTTGTGCTAATTTAGGGAAAGGAAGCTTGAAGCAAAAGAATATTCTTGGGGGAAGAATTTTTTTTCTCTAGTTAGGCACTTCACTGGCAATTCCTTTACTCCAAAATTTATGCTTGAATTGCACTGAGTTTTTACACTGAGTGTGTGTTGTGGGCATAGGAAAAATTTAATTTGGCCACTTGTTCTGTGAATCTTGAGTAGAAAACAAGGATTTTACTCTTTCCAAGCAGATTGGGTACGGATTTCCAGGTTCAGATTTTTGGCTAAAGTAAGAATGCCTTTTTGTTTTGTTTTGTTTTGTTTTCTGGCTGGAATTGTATCAACAAACCAAAACTGGCTCAGCACAGAAGGGGTGCCTTCTTTGCATCACCAAATTCCATTTGAATTGTGGTTGATAGTTCAATATTGTGACCTTGAGCATGAAATTGTTGTTGGGAATGGGACTCCCTAATTATGTTGCGGAGTTGAAAGCCCTGGTTAGGCTCAGAGAGACCCCCAGGTAGCCTTCGTTCCTCTTCTTGTCTTCCCTATTAGAAAAATACAACTGGGAGACATAGAAGAGAGAAGAAAAGCAGAATGTTTTGAAGGGCAATGGGAGAGTACACACCCTGATACAAGTGTGGCAACCTCATGAGGGAGAAGTTCCCCCACCCTGGCTGGGGCAGCCCTTTGTGTAGGGTAAGAGTAGTGCCTGGGGCAGGGCCTGACTGAAGATCCAAAGGATGCAGGGTTTAAGGTGGGGCTGCAGCTCACATGATGCCCAAGGAGTGTTCCTGGAGTCTGGTGCCTGATGGAAAGCGTGTCTTAGCTGCAGGGCGAGGAGTGGGTGAGCTCAGGCTTCAGCCATGTTGAATCAGCATGCAAGGTGAGAAGACTCGGGGGGATGCACACGGCTTGCCTAGTCCCTGTAAGGCCACCACAAGACAACACCAAACATCCGGGTAAGGGGGAGGGTTTATTGTCAGGTGGGGGAAGCCCTTAGGGCCTGGGGGAAAGGGCGAGAGAGTAAGAGGGAGGAAAAAGGCATAAGAACACATTCAGGAACATTCAGGATCAGCTCCTGTTAAAGCTTTGCCCAGGGGCGGGCAGAGAAGAGGGAGCAGTGAATCCCATTAGGGAGGGGGTGGAGCTGACACCAGTGGTTGGGCCATGGGGCTTAAGACCAAAGCCTCCTGTGCAATGACAGGAGCCAGGGCCTAAGATGGCGTCCAGGGCATAGATGGCACCACAGGTAAGACTGCACTATTTTACTGACAGTCCTCATAACCACTCAGGAAACTTGATGAAACTTCTGCCCCATATGTCAGTCTTGTAGTGGAAAAATGCCCTTTCCATAGATTTTTCAGTAAGAAACAAAGCATTGAAAATGTTACCATCTGTTAATCACAGTCTGCATGGCTAACAGTGATTTTTTTTTAAAGATTTATTTATTTATTTGAAGGTCAGAGTTAGCGTGAGAGAGGGGAGAGCTTCCATCCACTGGTTCACTCCTCAAATGGTTACAACGACCAGAGCTGAACAAGGCTGAAGCCAGGAGCCAGGAGCCAGGAGCTTCTTCCAGGTCTCCCACATGGGTGAAGAGGCACAAGCGCTTGGGCCATCCTCCACTGCTTTCCCAGGCACGTCAGCAGGGAGCTGCATCAGAAGTGGAAGGGCTGGGACATTTAACTGGTGCTCATGTGGGATGCTGGTGCTGCAGATGGCACCTTAACCCATTGTGCCACAGCACTAGCCCTGCTAGTAGAAAAGAAAAATTGATGCTGGCAATTTCACAATCAACCTGGTAAATACAGAACATCTCTATTGTGCGTTCTCTTCATACATTTGCTTATATTGATTATACCGGGAATGAAACTTCACAGTGAAATCTAATTTAATAAATTTAGGAATAACCTATGCTGTTTTTACTTTCTGGAAAGAGAATCTTACGTGAAGTCAGTGGCCTATAAGATCTAGAAGGCTTAGATTTCTGCTGTTGTTAGAGGTCGTTTATTTTTCCCTTTTCATTACTTTATCTTCAGTGTCCTGAACTTCCTGCCTAGAGCCTTGTCTTTCAGGCAGTAGATACTCAAATGTTATTTGTGTAATGAATGAAGAAGTGTTAGAAACTTCTCCTTCAAGAGATAAAATATGAGTACAGGTAGGTGTAAAGGAAATGGAAACTTTCCTTCCTCCCTGTTTACAATATAAAAGCATTGTTTCTGTAGTGCTTAGATTAGGGCTTGAGAGGCACTTAGAATTTCAAAGAACTAATATGTGAATTTATTTATTTATTTATTTTCAACAGGCAGAGTTAGACAGTGAGAGACAGAGAGAAAGGTCTTCCTTCCTTTGGTTCACCCCCCAAATGGCTTCTATGGCCGGTGCGCTGGACTGATCTGAAGCCAGGAGCAGGTGCTTCTCCTGGTCTCCCATGTGGATGCAGGGCCCAAGCACTTGGGCCATCCTCCACTGCCCTCCCAGGCCACAGCAGAGAGCTGGACTGGAAGAAGAGCGACCGGAACAGAATTTGGTGCTCCAGCAGGGACTAGAACCTGGGGTGCCGGTGCCGCAGGCAGAGGATTATTAGCCTATTGAGTCGTGGCGCCGGCTATAATATGTGAATTTTAAAAGCTATAAAAATGTGAACTGCTCATTTTATTAGTTACAATGTCATATTAGTTGGCATCTTTTTTTTTCTAAGGGAGAGAGTTTATTGGGAGAAACCTGACAGACAAGGGAAGGGGCGAAGAAGGAAAAGGGGAGAAGGAGAGTGTAAGAGTGAGAGAGGAAGAGACAGAGACAGAGCCACCTGTTGTGGAACAGATCCTTTTAAAACTTTGCCAGAGGGTAGGCAGGGAAGCAGGAGCAGCGAATCCCATTAGGATGGGGGTGGAGCTTGACACTGGTGGTTGGGCCATGTGACCACCTGGCTTCCAGCAATGGCGGTGGGGGCTAGGGCCTAGGATGGTGTCAGGGTATAGATTGCACCATAGGTAAGACTGCACCATTTTATTAACATTCCCCCCTTTTGTTTTTTACAAAGCAGGAGCTGTATGGGATTACATTAGTCCCAAAAGTCCAGGAAGGGTAGAAGGACGATGATCTGTCTTTAGAGCTACTTCCTGTTGACATGGGGTGACAAGGTACTCTTTGCTGGCATGGGGTGATGTCTCAAGCCGCTGTCTCCTGGGTGTGGAGCTGAGTATATCCCTGTAGCAGCATTTGGTTGGCTGCCAGATTGCTGAAGGCCTTGGTTTGTTACATTATCACCTGCTGTAAACAGTTAAACAGACACCGTAGTATAAAAGACAGGGTGAGAATAGCAACCAATGATCCTAGGAGTGGCATTAACCAGGTAATGAGAGGATTTCATAGAAGAGAGGAAATGAGGGGGGTCTCTGGACCCTTATGAGGACAGTTTGATGGACGTGGTTTAAAGCTGATCCGAGCCAAGACCGGGAAAAAAGCCACTCATCTTTTGCGGGTAGAGGGGTTTGTCTGTAGAGAAATTTTGAACAATCATACAACATTAATTGGGGGAGAGGACCATCAATACACACAGGTCAGGAGTAGAGCCAGTGATGTTAGAGTAGAGGCTATGATTACAAAGGAATGAGGCCCAAGTGGGCTAGACAGGGTCTAGAACAAAGGACAGAGTCATTATTAGAGGACTTAAGAAAGGTGCTATTTAAGCCACGACTAAGTTTTCTGATTGAGGCAAATAGAAACTTACAGAAGGGGCCTGATGATAATCTGGTGGGCTTTAAGGCCTTGTAAATTGTGAGGCCCAGACCTATCTATCTCTTCACGTAGGGTACATTCTAAGGGAACTGTGAACCTCTTTGGGAAGGCACTCTGTTGACTTCCATTACCTAGCTGGCCTGGGAGGAGAGCTGGCCAGGTAAAGGCAGGTGGCATCTCTAACAGGAAATTTACAGTTCTGCCTGCAGTGTTACTGACCCTACTTGGCTGTCCCCTCAGCAGCGGTGGTCACTTTGGAAGCTGGGAAGAGTGAAGGGCTTTTCAGCTTAGAGCCAGCAAGATCTGTGGCTCTGACCTGGGTGTCCTTTGATTCCAGGGCAGTTCCATATCCAGTGATCCAATCAGTTGGCATCTTAATTGTGAATTTTTGCCAATTCTTGTCTTCATTTTTTATTTCATAAATTTATAGTCATTTAGTGGTTCAACAATTATAAACATTTTGGAGATCTATGTATTTATGAGTATAAATGGATTTTTTACAATTGAACACTTTTCAAAATGCTTATTAAACTGTAGGCAAGGAAATAAAATTACTTTAACTTCCTAGGTTGAGTACATAGGGCTGGCAAATTAATAAAAAATAGATTAATAGGAGAAAAGGCATACACATTTTATTAATATTTTAAATTTTACACATACAGGGGTGTCATAGAAAGGAAGTGAAGTAGTTAAACTCAGGATTTTATATACCATTCTAACAAAGGGTGATACATTGTGGAGAAGTGACCTGTCAAAGGAAAGGTAGTGTGGGATTCTAGGGCCAATACATTTTGAGAAAATGACCAGGAAGGATATGGGGGAAGCTCATGTCTGTTAAGGGACATTTTAGTAAGGTCTGTCTCTACAGATGCATCTTGGTGCCACACCTCCATCTCTGGTGATGAGGGTTGCTTTCTGTTTCTTGGTACGGGGGGGAAAAGGGATAAATTATGCCCCCATCACAAAGGGAAATTTATGCTTTACTCTCAGGCCGGTTAGTAAAGAACAGCTTTTCCTACATGTGTTGATTGTCAGATGCTTCAACTCAAAATAATCCTAATTCCAGCTTGGTGTATTTTAGGGGGCTCCGTTCTGGACCCTTCACAAGGCTCTTTAAAGCATTTGTGTTCTCCAATGGCATACATAGCAGAAGAAGAGGCTGCCAGCAATGCTGGTGCTGGCCGGGCCTGCTGCTGCTTGTGTATCCTGAGTAAAGCTCCTTTTGTTTTCTGGTATCCTCACTTCTGCTCCTCGAGGCAAAGCTGGATGTTAGAAATAATATGCCATCCAGTTCTTCATGGCTTCTGCCAGGCCTGACCCTGCATCATCTTACAAGGTCCTCACACGGTGGGTGGGGAAGGGGCCCAGAGAAGCAGATCTGTTTCTGCCCTGTGCCACCCTTGATTCCCATAGAGAGTCAAAGGTCATTCTAGCCGTCCAGAGTATGGAAATGGGAAGCGTTGTGACTCATTTTGTCTTGGCCCCCGCACGGTATAGAAAATGTCTCTGCCAGGAAGGAATTCCTTCTCCCACTGCCAGTGTTCCCCACACAGCACTCCTCCCTTCTGAATAGGTAGTTCTCTCTTCGCACAGACATTCTTCTGGGCTGAGCTGTTGTGTAACCTCCTAACCCCTCATTAATAATTTCCTGAGGCCACTTTGTTATAAAGAAACATTGCAGCCCAGACTGTGTGTGTGTGTGCATGCATGTATACATGCATGTGCGCATGTGCACGTGTGATTTTACTCCCTAATGACCAATTGGAATGGTATTAATGCTCTGTAAGGAAAAAAAGTGAGCATTAGATTCTTTCCCCATTAATTTGCATGTTAATTAATGAGCTCACACTCTTAGGCAGATGGTAACAAATGCCTTTTAATTTTTCTCCATTATTCAAATTTAATGGCTAATTTTCTGTATTGTACACACATGTACATGGTTTCATATTTAGAGAGTACTCATGAATCTTTCAAAAGCTTCTCAATATGAGGAGAGACCATATATGGAGAAAGTTTCTCTCTTTTTGGTTCTTAACAAAAAGACGTTCTGTCTGTCTGCTTGAAGAAGTCACCCCAGAATGGGATGTGTTGAGGTGGGTTGGGGGACTGCTACTCTTCTCCACTGTCATCCGTTCTCACCTTTCTCATGTTTCAGCCACACATGCCTTCCGTGAGTTTAGTGCTGGTCCTGTGGCTGGCCAGGAGAGCAGGAAGCCTCCCATGAGAAATGCTGTGAATTTTACGGAGCTGTCATTCCTCACAGGGTACATGGTCATGATCACAAAGCTGTCTCCCCACAGAAGCATGCTCACACTTGAATGTTGAAAATAGTATTTTAAAATATTTTTATGTATGCCTCTGTAATTACTTATTCTTATGTATTTCAAAGGACTAGAATAAGAGATACTAATATTTAAACTGTTTAATATTTAAACAGACACTAATATTTAAACTAGGCAAACAGGATGTTCATATTTTCATTCCTAAAATATATTTAGTATTTCCTAAATTTTCTGTAGTAAACTCATCCTATGCCATATTATCAAACAAAACTGTGCAGATTTTTAAAATCTAGCTTAAACAGAGGATTGAGGTGAGCACTCACACAAATAGCTTTTTTCCCCTGTTGTAACAGGAGACATCTAAAAGGCAAGAGTTGGTTTTAGAAACTTAGGCGATGGCATTCCTAAAGGTGGGCCTTCAGGGTTAGGATTTAAAGTTGGCTCTTGATTCTACCCCTGAGGCTAGATGTGGATACAGTCAAAGCAATAAGCCGGTTGAAGCAGTCAGAACAGGAGAGCCATCACAACAATTATCTATGTTGTTTTTGGCACTTAATACAAAATGTTTTCACAAGACCTAAGAGTTTTGTCTGGGAAGACAGAAGATAGCTGCCAACATTTGGCACCGTATGGGATTTTCTTCTTGGCCTTTTTTTTTTTTTTTTTTTTTTTTTTTAAAGCTTAGTGTATTGTTTCTGCATTCTACATCCTGCTCTTAAGCCTTAAAGCTCAAGAAAGAAAAAAAAAAATGTGTGTGTGTGTGTATTGCTGCACTTTTTGGAAACATCTGTACCATGCCTTTAGTTTGCACACCATATGCTTTGTTTATAGATAAGTGTGTGAGATATAAACCATGAAAGAAACAAATCCGCCTTTGCAGATAGCATCCCATTCAGGTCCCTGTTGACTGAAGACTCCCACTACTCACAGTCATTAAAACTAGTAGATTGAGACGTGGTAAACTCACTTGCCTTTCTAAGTAGAGTGTGTCCATCAGACACACCAGCATCTGCCCCTTATTGAAATCAAGCAAGGGCTAGTTCCACAGACATGGACATCACCCGCGTGTCTATTTTGTGGCTACCTTGTAGAAAATCAAGGGTAAATACTCTAGCTATGAAGCATATAGAAAATTCTTTCCTAATGGATTTTTTTTTTTTTTTGGCTGGAGGGCAGAAACACTACAGTTTGTATTTATGACAACAAACTGAACTAAAGATTTCATTTTTTTTTAACTTATTTAATGAATATAAATTTCCAGTGTACAGCTTATGGATTACAATGGCTTCCCCCTCCCATAACTTCCCTCCCACCCGCAACCCTCCCCTCTCCCGCTCCCTCTCCCCTTCCATTTGCATCAAGATTCATTTTCAATTCTCTTTATATACAGAAGATCAATTTAGTATAAAGATTTCAACAGTTTGCACCCACATAGAAACACAAAGTGAAACATACTGTTTGAGTACTAGTTATAGCATTAAATCACAATGTACAGCACATTAAGGACAGAGATCCCACATGAGGAGCAAGTGCACAGTGGCTCCTGTTGTTGACCCAACAAATTGACACTCTAGTTTATGGCGCCAGTAACCATCCTAGGCTGTCGTCATGAGTTGCCAAGGATATGGAAGCCTTCCAAGTTTGCCGACTCTGATCATATTTAGACAAGGTCATAAAAGACAGAGTGAGGATAGTAACCAATAATCCTAAGAGTGGCATTTACCAGGTTTGAACAATTATACAGCATTAAGTGGGGAAGAGGACCATCAGTACACACAGGTTGGGAGTAGAGCCATTGGTGGTAGAGTAGAGGTTATGATTACAAAGGAATGAGGCCCAAGTGCACTAGACAGGGCCTAGAACAAAGGACAGAACTAAAGATTTCATTTTACCAGGGGCATGGAGAAAAGCAAGAGGCTGGCAGCAGTGATGACCTTGTGTAGTATGTCTGTGACTGCAGTTGTCCCTAAACTAAGGCAGTTACTGTGGCTGTTACCCCTACTTAATTTGTTGACACGTAAGTGAAGAGATGAGCAATAAGGGTGGGCGTTTGACACAGAGGTTCCCCTGCCACTAGGGACGCCTGCATCCCATATGAGTCTGCCTGGTGGAGAGCACGGCCTCCACTCCCAATTCCAGCTTCCTGCTGATGTGCACCCTGGGAGGCAGCAGATGATGGCTCAAGTCCTTGTGTCCTTGTCATCCTCAAGGGAGTCAGGGATGGAATTCCAGGCTCCTGACTTCATCCTGGCCCACCTTTGGCCACTCTGGGCATTTGGGCAGTGAACAAGTGGATGGGAGATCTCTGCACACACACACACACACACACACACACTCTCTCTCTCACTCTTTCTCTGTTTCACAAAGGAAAAACAAAGTGCATGCACTAGGCCACACGAGAGGGAGAATTTTAAAGTAAAAGAAAGTTTTGGCCGGCGCCACGGCTCACTATGGTAATCCTCGCCTGCGGTGCCGGCACACCAGGTTCTAGTCCCGGTCGGGGTGCCGGATTCTGTCCCGGTTGCTCCTCTTCCAGGCCAGCTCTCTGCTATGGCCCGGGAGTGCAGTGGAGGATGGCCCAAGTGCTTGGGCCCTGCACCCGCGTGGGAGACCAGGAGAAGCACCTGGCTCCTGGCTTCGGATCAGCGCGGTGCACCGGCTGCAGCAGCCATTGGAGGGTGAACCAACAGCAAAGGAAGACCTTTCTCTCTGTCTCTCTCTCTCACTGTCCACTCTGCCTGTCAAAAAAAAAAAAAAAAAAAAAGAAAGTTTTGAGTAGGGGAATAAGTGCCAAAGCAGCCCTGTGCACGAGCTGTGGTGTGGCTGCCCCTGGTGCATACGGACAGTTCCTTACCAAGAGAAGGCTACTTAGGGGGCTTGGCTGCTGTCCGAATCTTTCTCCCTGTGCTCTTTTATCCCATTTGCTTCCTAGTGGCTGGAATCCTGAGATCAGAGAGCGATCTCTTGTCCATAACTGACCTCTGTGCCTCTTGTTATCTAAGATCTGTAATGTCTGCTCATTGGCACTCCTTGTCCACCCTACAAGAGCGATGCCTATCTCTGAGTCCTTTGCACAGTGAAAGGGAGATTTTTATGATCCCGTACCTTCTTTCCTGAGTCCCATTAACAGTTCTTTTTAAACCTTCTTGAGTAAATGTGGAGGTGTCTTTTGATTGCTTTCATTCTGGACATTTTCAGGGGTGAGAGGGTCCTTAAAAATAGAAAAACAAGAACTGGGAGTGATTTAGATATCATCTTGTCTAGCCCTCCCCTTCTTGGGTGGTGAGGTCATTTTATAAGTGGTGAAGTCATTTTCTTAGTCATGTATGTTGTTGGCAGCGGGGCTAGAGCACCAGTCTAGCTCTTGTGGGTTCTGTCTGCCCCTTCATGTCGTGCCTTTGAGTTCTCGTGCACTTGAGGAGAAATAAAGACTATCAAAACTCTTTATAAATCTCAAGGTGGGAACTATTGAGAGAAGGCACTAGTTCTCCCTTCAGTAACCTTGGTAAATTGGGAAAAGGGATTATTTTAAAACAGTAATTTCTGATGCCATGCTCATTATGTGAAAATGAGATATGGAGACTTTTTTCATACCCAACAGTAATAACTTGGCTAAAATATTCATGATTATAATTTTCATTGATAAGTAAATGAAATTGTTTTGGTAGATATTGTATCCTTTAAAGTGGGTTGCTCTCTTATTCTGATTTATTAATCTTGCACATCTGGTTAGTTTTTTTACCACATGCGATGAAATCAGAGTTGTTATTTTTGCCTCAATCTGATTACATATTCCATATTCTAAGTGGAAGATTAGGAAATATTTTACCTTACATTTCTTAATTTTTTAAAAACCATTTTAGTTTCTCTGTCAGGCATGAAAATATTAATAAATACTTGTTCTGCAGAATTCTCAACACCTTTTTTGCATATTCCCTAGACTTTTTTAATATGTAGAATATAACCTGCTCTTATCCACTTTATCATAAATATAATAAATGCTATATGCCTTGCAGAGAAAATATCAAGTCTAAACACTGGAGTGATTAGTATTACCAAACAGTATGGAGAGAAGACAGAATATGAATTCTAATTTCTCAGTTTTTTGTGGTTGATTTGGTTAAGATGTGATCATTCTGATAACGAGTGAGATGATTCAGGAGTGAGATTGAGCTCTTCAGTGAATAGCAGACTAGAGAGAGAGAGTAGGATGGGACTGGATATTTTCCAGATGAGATTTGGAACTGAACTGCTGAGCCTGTATGGTCATTAAAATTCCCAAGGTTCTTTTTGCAAGATGATGAGTTGTTAGGCAGCATCCTGACCAAATGAGTAATTGCTCTGTCGATCGCCCCTGCAGTTTCATTTGTACAAGGTCATCGCATCCACTTCCTGAGCTCAGCTGTCATATCAAGGGGCCAGGAGCCTCGTTAGCTCAGAAAGTGATCACTTTAACTAATAGACTTATATGTTGATCAGGGTTTTTAAATTCATCTTTGGGAAAAGAGTAGTTGTTTAGCATCTATAAAATGGAAGGGTTTTTTTGTCCTTTTAAATTTTTGAGATTTTTGTCTAGGAGAAAGCATGTTGCTACCTTAGATTTCATGTACTGGTATTTTCTAAGGTAGAGATAGTCTTGTAGAGTAGAAAGATGACAAACAGCGTAAATGTATGAAGTATGATGGCAAATGATCAGTGCTATGGGTTAGGAAGGGTGGGCGTAGACAATGTTGTTGCAGTTGAAATAGGTCACATAGAACCTACAAGAAGTGACTTGGCAATAGATAAGATAAGAAGGCCTTTATAGAGAGAGCCAATAGGAGAGGCAAATGAGCTGGGGTAGGAGAGTAACTGGCACAATTGAAGAACAGCGAGGAGGATAGTGCTCCAGGAAGGGATAGGTGGTGACTGATGGATTTTATATAGGGATTATTGTTTCTACTGGGTAAACAGTACACTTAGTGGTACAAAGGAGTGTCAGGATGGTGACAGAGACTGGAATAAGAGAGATAAGTGGTCAGGTTTTAGATACTTTCTAAATTAGAGCTGTTGGAATTTGCAGACATGCCAGACGTTGGGAATTCAGAGTGGATTATAAAGGGCAAGCCTGAATCTGCCATGTGTGGGTCTTGATAGGCATCTTTGTCTTTGGCCTGATGTTTTTGTCTACATGTCCTCAGGTTCCTCATGAATTGTCCTAACTTGGTAACATTTGGACACAGTAATTGATTGTGACAGTGGAATTCTATAAGAGATACAATTTTTGATGGATTTTATTGTTCATTTTTAATCATGATTAGTGATCAGTCATATGGATAGATCACTAGACAAGAAGGAAGTAGATATGGTACTTATTTGGGAGAATATGACCAGCTGCTTAGCTGACTTTTTAAAAACAGAGGCAGGTTATATCAGAATAAGGATTTCCATTTAAGAATAAATATACCTTATACCTGTTGAGTGCTTACGTACACTATGTGTGTATATATATATACATACTACCTATAATCATTTATTTTTGAGCAAAATTGATAATATTCCATTATAAGGAGGATATAAGCCACTTGGCCAAGTCAAGCGGCTGAGTTGGAGTTCCAGTAACTACAGTCTGGTTTCAGGGCACATGCCCTTAAATCATCGTATTATATACCTCAAATATCCACTGTAATTTGCTGGAACTCAAGCTCCAGTTTGAATAGGTGCTAAGTAGACTTGCTGTTTTCAGTTCCATTTCTTACATGTAGACAATCCAGGAGTGTTCTTAAATACCATGTGGTTTATTCCTGCTCCGATTGTTAGCTTTTCATCACCATAATGAAATACTGGAAACTAACTAAAAAGGAAAGAGGTTCACCTCATATGTAACTCCTGCCCCCTGTAGATGAACATTACAGATGAATCTGTGTGCATTTAGTTAGATCAGTACTTGTCAGATTTGAATGTCCATTTGTGCACCTACTCCCCATGTAGGATCTCTGTCCATAATGTGTTGTACTATGTGAATTAATGGTAAAACTACTACTCAAACAGTACTCTATACTCTGTGTGCCTGTGTGGGTGCAGTCTGTTGAAATCTTTATTTAGTATACACTAAGTTGATCTTCTGTATATAAAGATAATTGAAAATGAATCTTGATGAAGAATGGGATGGGAGAGGGGGTGGGAGATGCGATGGTTGCGGGTGGGAGGGAGGTTATGGGGGAAAAAGCCGCTATAATTCAAAAGTTGTACTTTGGAAATTTATATTTATTAAATAAAAGTTGAAAACAAATTCAGATTCTGCTTTGCTAGGCTTGGGGTGGGACCAGAGATGCTGCGTTTTTTAAAAGCTGATGTGATGCGGCACTGCAGGTTGGGGGACCACACTCTGAGTAACAAGGACTTAACAAAACAGACTTATGAGGAAGGGCTATGGGAGGTTATAGTGGGCATTATGAGATTGGTATCAGTAAAACCACTTTAACATCGCTTTTCCAAGATGAGATGAGCTGCTTTATGGGCATTAATTCCTGATCAAACCTGAATTTTGTCACTGTTGATCCTTGTATTGGTACATCTGACACGAGGGGTTGGGCCAGACCATAATTTTCTCTTACTCATTAGTGGGCGTTAACCTTAAATAGACGTGGATAGAACTTTTCAGCATTATTGCTTAGATTGATTCCTGGACTGTGAGGCCAGCAAGCACAGATGTGTTGGAGTGAATTCACTCACTGGAGAGATAATCAAATTAGATGACTACTAATGTTAATTGTAACCTTGGGTTAAGACTTTAAACCAAACACTCCAGCTGAGTGTGATAATCTGGAAAATGTGTGTTATGAAAAAACTATCACAGAATTCAAAAATTGTTTGCAATGGAATAAACTTATTTTTAATACTGTTTTTTATGAGCATTTTAAAATAGCCTCAAATTTATTTACATACTCATTCACATGTACACACACATATGTGTGTGTGTGTATATATATATATATAGAGAGAGACACAAATGCACAATCAGATGCCACTTCATATATGCCTGCATTATACACATATGCCAAGTAATATGCACCTCAATTATGCAGTTCCTTTAATTTATTGTTAGTACAATTTTTTTTTTTTTTGCTATTGTAGATCATGGTGATTTGTGCATTTACTGTTTTTTAGACACTTTCTCAAAATTGAGCTTTCTGTGTTACTAAGAAATGTAAGTGGATAAGGCATTGGTATTGACCACAAGTACATTCCTCTTTATTCCTCAATTTTCACACAGCTGTAATGTTACTAAAAAAAGTGTCTATTTATGGGAAATGCATTTTCTGTCCTCCTGTTGAATCTTAGAGGCCTGTTTCCAAGTATGTCTAAAGCTGCCACCTGTTAACTTATAGTGTTTCTATACTTTGTATAGTTTTTTTAGGAAAGATGATAACCTAGAAAAATAAAGTACATTAGGAGTTGGAAAAATGTCATAGACTTTTTGAATCCTGTTTGCATTGAGCATTTGGACCCTCTTCTAGGCCAGTTTTCAGCAGTGCCTGTGAGCACAAAGGAATGGCATGTATTTATACTTGTGTAAATAAGCTCCTGTATACTTTCCACTGAGAACATGCAGGCGGCCCTTTTATGGTCAACCAGGGGTTTTCCTTCTGGCCTTTAGGGAGACCACGGAGCTATACTCAAGAATGTATCTTTGATGCCATCCATAAGAATGATTGTACAGTCTGGCTCTCTTTTATGCAGTCTTATAAAGACTTTGTTACACTTGCCTTTACTCACTAATAGGTCAATCAGGAACTTAGGTGAGGTTTCATGCAAAAAAATCAAAGTTATTTTTTTAAAAATCTCTGTTCCTGTTTTTTTTTTTTGTACTTTTTAATTTTAACAAAATGAGTTCTGTTTGCAAAATAGAGAGTATTACCTTATTTTGATTACAGACCTCGGTTTCTTCAAGGAATATATGATATGATTTTATCACCTAAGCACCTTGAAATTTGGTTTCTGATGTAGAATATCATAGACCTAAAGAAACATTAACTGACTTAATTTAAACAAGGATAATGGGTGGGTGATTTTAGGAATCAGCGTTGAGCAAACACAGTATTTAGTATTTTGTTTTGCTTTTTCATACTTTTTCAACAGCAAATAATATTAACATTGATCCTAACATATTTTTTTAAAAAGCTGATGTATTCTAGAAAATAATAAATCTAATAATGAACTAGTTTTTCCCACAGTACAGTATTCTTGTGAAAAGCTCTTGAATGTCCAGCTATGAAAGCAAGGCTCTTCCTAGGACCATGGAATAGTGTTGAAAGAGACATTACGGCTTTCCTTCATCATTCAAAGCAGTTGACAAATACTCACTGAGTACCAGCTGTGTCTTCCGCCATTGGTGTCCAGATTCCCTTAGAGCTGTGAAGACCATTGAAGGTGCCAGAAAGCTTTTGTTTGTGTGGCTTGTATCTGTCAGCAGTTACCTTATGAGCAACTGAAGCTAAGGAAGGCAGCTATTTTTTTGTTAATTTATTTAGAAATAGCAACGATAAACATTAAAATAGTTTATGAAAAATTATTATATTTTCCAAAGCCAAAATTATTAGAAGAGTAGAATTGATATATCTATATATATATATATATTTTTTGGGCAGTCAGAGTGGACAGTGAGAGAGAGAGACAGAGAGAAAGGTCTTCCTTTTGCCGTTGGTTCACCCTCCAATGGCCGCTGCGGCTGGTGCACCGCGCTGATCTGATGGCAGGAGCCAGGTGCTTCTCCTGGTCTCCCATGGGGTGCAGGGCCCAAGGGCTTGGGCCATCCTCCACTGCACTCCCTGGCCACAGCAGAGAGCTGGCCTGGAAGAGGGGCAACTGGGACGGAATCTGGCGCTCCGCCGGGACAAGAGCCCGGTGTGCCGGCGCCGCTAGGCGGAGGATTAGCCTGTTGAGCCACGGTGCCGGCTGTTTTATAATTCTTAAAAAGTGCTTTAACGTTTAGTTTGCTAGGAGGCAGTTGCATGCTCATATACACTCCTGCAATCACACATTAAGTAGCCTAAGCAAAAATTGACTCCTATACTGGTAGGGAAATGGGAGTGAAAAAGGCAAAAAGCATCTTAGTATTAGGATTAAAATATTTTGACTTCACACTCACCCTAAAAGCTCTTGTGGACAGACACCCTGGGGTGCCCAGATCACTCATGGGGGACCCTGGGCCATGGAGGAAGGTGGGTACATAAAGAGACACACATTCCTTCCTTTGGCAGTGTGGGTTTCTCATAGCATGATGCGATTTTCCCTTTTCAACCCTGTAACTTTTCATGACAGTGCAGTCTCCCAAAAAGGCAGGGGCCTATTGCTTTTTAGTCTCACTCATGGCTTGATTTTTCTCAGTAAATAATTAAACATTGATGGATTGAATGGTTATAAGATCAACTGTTGAGAAGATTGGAGATATATATACATATATATTATATATATGTATAAATATGTATATATATCTATATATATTTAAGACATTCTGGGGCCGGCGCCATGGCACACTAGGTTAATCCTCCACCTGCAGTGCCTGCATTGCATATGGGCGCCGGTTCTAGTCCTGGTTGCTCCTCTTCCAGTCCAGCTCTCTGCTGTGGCCCGGGAGTGCAGTGGAGGATGGCCCAAGTGCTTGGGCCCTGCACCCGCGTGGAAGACCAGGAGGAAGCACCTGGCTCCTGGCCTCGGATCGGCGCAGCGCGCCGGCCATGGCAACCATTTCAGGGGTGAACCAACGGCAGGAAGACCTTTCTCTCTGTCTCTCTCTCTCACTGTCTGTAAACTCTACCTGTCCAATAAAATAATAATAATAAAAAGACACTCTTGTTACCAATTATAGACATGATTCCAAAATATTAGGAAGCCTGGCCTAAGTCTCTCTGAGTTAAATGCTATAGTGTCTTTCACTTTTTCAAGACACTTGGAAATATATACCTAAGTCTTTAGTAAGGAAATGCTGTGTTGAAATTGGACAACAATTTGATTTGATGTAATAAGATACTTTTCTCTATAGTTCCCTGACTGTAGATCAGTAGGTTGATTCTATAAGTATGCAATTTTAGAACTTCACATTGTGCAGCAATGGAGAGACCTCTCATATGTAAGTAATCTCTCTGAGTTTTTGGTCATTGCTTCCGATATGGCAAGGAAAGGAGAACTCGGGTTCTTTTTTCTTTGCATGTGATTACAACAGGGGACACTACTTTGAGAAAGCAGGGTTGAAGAGCAACTGCAATTGCAAACCACTTGCCATGACTTCCTTTTCAGTTAGCCCTTCCAGCTTTAGATATGACAAACCCTAGTGATTATACTTCCATCTTTATTCTGTGTCCTGTCAACATGAAGCTGGTGTCAGTGCTAACAGTTTTGAATTATATGAATTATAATACTTAAGGAGTAAAGCTTGTAAAGGAAAGATCAGAGTTAGTACTTAATATTGCTGTGAAGTTAGTGTGTGGAATGAATAGTAAGTACCTAGAAGTTAATTTAACTTCTTTTGAAGACATTGATGTCTTAACATGTTTTTGAAAGGTATTTTATTTAAGTAAGCTAGGAGGTGCAAATACAATGATAAAACATTTTCTTTATGCATTGCCTCCAGCTCACATTTCAATTCTGATGTGAATTCCCCATTGTTATTTAAATTAAGATGATGTTTTTGTGTAAAGAAGATTTGTATGGACTCATCTCTTCAAGTCCTCTTTCATGTGCTTGATTTTTCAGGATTGTGAGAGAAAATGCAGCTAGAGTAATGCCTTGCTGATTACTGGATTTTTCTTTCATGCTGGGTTGAACTTACTTGTTCATTCTTGTTTCTATTTCTGACTCATTGAGTTATTTTTCTAGTGAATTCACATTGTTCATCATGTCAGTATTACAGGTTTACCCACATGTTATTATATGTAATGTTGTTTAAGATAATATTTGGAACCAGAAAAAACACAATGTTAAGGTGTTGGTGTATTAACCTCAGTAGAGTTTAGGGTAGAGTGAGTGTGTGGCTTGGCATGTCTAAGCTAAAAAATGATATGAAAATTAAATATCCAAACATCTTTAATGACTATTGTAGGCCTAGACTTTACTCATCCAGAATCTAAGAGAGAAGTCGTTATTTGTTCATGTGGATTCTCTTTCTTCCTCTTCTGTTCCTACATTTTAGTGTTTTCCCAGGGCAGTTCTTCCCACTTCCTAAATATATCTTAAGCATTTCTTTTAGTCCTCTCTGTGGCTTAGTTTAATAAAACATCGTAAGTATTCCTGGGGTACTGCAGTAACCTCTAATTTGTCATCGTTTTCTGTTCACATGGTCTATTGCACATATCAATGTTGCTATCAGAAATGTCTGTCTCTTAAAATTCCTCCGAGGCTCGGCTTTGCCATTTGGATAAGATCCAAGTTTCTTAGTGTGGCTTTCAAATCTTTCCTTTTCCCCCATTGCTTTCTCTCTAGTCTTTGTCCTTCCACCTCCACTCCTCATTTACCTATGGTCTAAAATACTCAGGGAGGGACAAAAAGTTGAATGCTGGGCCTTCTTAAGGTCAAAGAGAACAGTAAAAGTAGTGTTTTGTTTTTTTTTTTTTTTCCTTAAGAAAAAGTAAGTCACTTATTATACCAATAAACTATTATTAACTGTATTATTTCCTTCCCTGCTTTTGAGCAGGGGTGGGAGGAGTGGGGGTGAGTGTGTGGTGGTTATAAAAAAAGAGAATCTTGAAGGGTGAGCATTTCTGTGTCTCAAGATTCTGACCTATTCTTTAGATACAATCAAGGCTTGAAGTTTAAATACTCATGGGAAATAGTTTCCATCTGGGACAACATAGAGATAGATGCTTTTGGAGACTCAACCTCTAGAGATGATGAGCACATATAGATTTACCTGAAAGACATAGACATAGAGTTCATAAGGCAGGCGATTTTTAGTATTACCTGATCACAGCCAAAGAGAGTGGTAATTTGTATGTAATATTCATGTGTAGTGACATGCTGTTATCTTTTTTACATAACAGGAAAAGGAAAGATACTGATCTATAGTGACACTTTCTGATGTATTTCCATTCTAGCAATTGTCAGTTTGTATTTTAATGTTTTACAGAGTGTGCACTTGACATTTTAATTTCCTTGTGAACAAGGACTTGCGTTGTTAAATTTTGTATTTCTGTTGTATTACAAATGATCCAGGGTATGCACTCTAAAGTCATTGCTAACATTGGATTGGTGAACACTGAACACTTGCTCCTACATGACGTACATGACGAGGTTCTTACAAGCTCTTGGTCACATTTTCATCAACTGATGAATACATACCCTTGTTTTATGTGTTTCTGTTTAAAGATGCCTATTTAACACATCTTGTTGATTCATTAAGATTGAATTTATGGCCAACAGCACTTTTACTCGTGCCTGAATGAAGCTTATTTAACAAGTGTTTTCTCTAAGGCACATCACAGCCTTCTTGCATTTAGGAACTTCAGCACTTACACTTGGGACCGTTTAAGTAGCAAACTTACTGACAAAAGGCACAAAAATGTAAAAATAAACCCAAAAAGCAAACAAACAAACAAACAAACAAAACCAAAATAAAACAAAAAACAAACCTGGCACTGAAAACACTATAAAAAGGACGTTTGTTTACAATGTGAAAGCTTGTTTTGGGTTGAATGGGACTGGGCTCCCAAAATTCAGGCAGGTGCTTAAGCCCCAACATCCTGTGTTAACAGTTGATGGATTCATGGTGGTGGTTGATATTTTTTTGGTAGAGGCCTGATCCGGTTATGGTGTCTGAACGTAGGGTCTTTGGGAAGTAATTGGGTTGGATTGTGTTGCGATGGCAGAGCTCTGCAATGAAGTCATGACGATGCTATTAAGGAGGGGTACAAGGAGGGCATAATTCTGGTTCTGTTTGCTTACTGGCTCACCACGTGGTCTTCCTCCCCCATGGCCAGGCTCCAGCAGGTGCCACATTCGTGGGGTTGCTCAGTCTTGAACTGTGAACCTCTGAACTCTAAGCCAAATAAACTTTTTGCTTCCTAAGAAGCTACTTTTAGGCATTTTAGTTAATAGTAGCTTAAAGCTGATGTCTGTAGAGCCGATATAAAGCAAAGTGTAGGCATAGTGCATCCAACATGCCTTATTTGACATCAAATGTGAACACTTGGCCTTGGATGACTCCAGGTTTTTCCATCTCAGTCAGTCTGTGAATATGCATGTCTGCAAATGTCCACAAAAGGTGCTGCTTTGGGGGTGGGTTCTGATTTATTACAAATAAATCTTAGCCAGTAGACAAATTTACAAATAAGTAATCATTGAGTAATGAAGATCTATCCTAGGAGCTTTGGCTATTTTAAGTTAGAGTCTCTCAAATAAATTTTTAAAAAATCGTGCATCACTGAACAGTGGGGATGCATTCTGAGATGTGCTTTCGGCAATTTTGCCCTTGTGCAAACATCTTAAGAGTGTTCCTGCACAAACATAGGTGGAATGGGTCAATCACTTGGTAGAGATTTGTGATTTTCATTAAATATTCACTCTCATCCTACATTTTTTCTTCATTCTTTGAACATAAATATAATGTGTTGTTCCCAGGTTTCCTCTTATAACTATGTAAATATTATGCTGCTGTGATTCTGAAAGCTAAACCCAAGTGCATTCAGTTATAAAAGTTTAAAAAAATTGTCCTTAAAGTTGTAGGAAATTGGAAGATGAACTTAATAAAGCCATATTCCTGATCAAAATAATATTCCTAACAGTAAAATTAACATTATATTAGCGTACATCCTTATCTTCTCCTTTTATTTATGCCTTTTCTTTTTTTTTTCATTTATTAAACTTTTATTTAATGAATATAAATTTCCAAAGTACAGCTTATGGGTTACAATGGCTTCCCCCCTCCCATAACTTCCCTCCCACCCAGGTAGTTTTAAACCAAATCATATACATTGTATGTCATGGCCAGGTATTGTAGATGTTGTTGTGATAAACTTCTTATGAGTAATATATAGAACAGCTTTCAAGACAAAGAAGATTCTGAAATAAAAAATACCGGATCGCATTCTACTACCTGAGCGTTTTCTGTTCAGCAGATGTAGTTAAAGCAAAAACAAGTCTTACAAATGTAATGTTTAAAATCCATACAAAGATATGTTTCACTGTAAGTATAAACCATAATTCTGAATAAATATTCCACTTTAGTTTAAGAGGATAGTTAGCATAGCAAATGTCTGGGTGGTCCAAGGCTTCATGGAACTTGAGTGTTCTAGGGAGTAAGGACCAGTGAGCTTCGTTTCTAATATTAACAACCTTGCCATTTGTGTATTGTCTCCGCCTTAGTTGTCCCAGCTCTAATAAACAGTTAAGGTGTGATGCACTTCAAGATTACGTGGCTCGTTTTTCTTGGCTAGCTATGAAAGAGCCTGGCTACCGACTGTCCTCCCCCACAGCACACCAGCCCGGGGATCGTCCAGTGTCCTGAAGCACACACAGTGACCGAGGAGTGAATGCAGTCCTGGGCAATTTAAGCCTTCATGGCTCTTTGCCTATGATTTAAGTTTGCTTCCCTCTAGAAATAGAATACTCTTTGTCCTGCAGTTTCCAGGCACCCTTAACAGTCTTTTCATTGTCACTGTTCAGTTATCTTTGCAGATCCTCTGCTTCAGTCTTGGAAAGGTAAGCTAAAAACATTTTAATAACAGGAAATATTTGCCATTTCACCCGTCATACAAAGGAATTCGTGTTTGTTGGTTTCAGGTTCTAAAGGTCAGAATTCTGAGGCTGTCACATCTTCTGCTTGCACAGTTTCTGTCCATTGTGTGCGTTTAGAGCCACCACGCTGCATTCCACACTTTGGTGGCTGTCCTGCTGTCTTCCCACCTCTGGCAACAGTTGACTGGACAAAGACATTAAAATACAGTTAGGGGATTACTGGGCAGGGCAATTAAAAGCGATAACATGATAATGGGAAGTGAGTGTAGCTCAATTTCCTACATAATAAAACTGTAAACCTAGATTTTTTTTTTTAGTAATTGTCTTATAATAAATAGTCATTACAAGGAATCTCAGGTCTGTCCTGGGATTTCATTTTCATTTATAATTACATGGTTGTTGTGGCGATGTCTTATTTAAATAAAATATCCTTTTATAGAGGGCAAGCAGTTCATTCTATACATTGTTTTCCTCCTGTGAAAACTTAATAATAGAGTTTGCTACAATACAAATTATTCATTAGCCCAGCTCAAATGTGTTACTGTTTTATCCATTCACTTCAGATAAGTTTTTTTTAACCTCAGATGTCTTATTTAAGCCTGCTTTTTACTTTCTGAAATCCTTTCCGGTCCCTAAATTTGATGAATTTTGCATCATTTTGTACATATTCTTCTTAACAGCCTGACATTCTCACTTCACCTGTTTACCTGAGAAAACCATTCTCAGATAAGGGCAAACCGTGCAGGACTTTGTGAAGTACATTGACTTTTGAACAAGAGTGTTTCCTAAAACTGAGTTTTAAAAAATACCTGCATACAATGTATGTGAGTTACCCAGTGTTCATACCACAGCATACAGGTGAGGTGAAACGCGCAGTTCACTTTTCAGAGGTTAGACACGTGAATGTGAGGAGGAATTAGTCCAGTGAGTGAACCAGTCCAGACTTCAGTGGCAACCCGTTTGGTGTTCTAACATCTGGCATATCACCGTGTGTGACCTGGGGAGTTTTTTCAACATTTCTACTTGTGTGGGCCACTGAGAAGGGCTGTATTCTGCTCAGGACACTGCGCCATCTACCCGGCAACACACATATCTTAAAAGGACCCTTTGAAAGCAGGAGAGGTAACTTGTGAAATCAAGTATTTATAAATGTTATCAACGATTCCTAATATCTAAAAGTCGTGAAAGGGTAAATAAGTAGAGAATGTTTTCCCTTCTTCTCCATGTAAAGGTTGAGTCCAGGCGTCTTTCTCTTATGAGCTGGCCTGGCTTAACCCTTACTGAATAGTAAATCATTCAGTGAAGGAGGAAGAGGGGGAAGAGAAAAAATTTTTGTCTTTTTGAATAATTCTTTTGTGTTTTGATGCTTTCCGGAAGGCTAGAAGAATAGAGATTTCATGTGCAGATACCATGGAGCAAAACCAGTTTTTTTTTTTTTTTTTAATTTTTTAGTTCGGAGTAATTCTGTTTCACTGTCTTTGTCTTTTTTGGCTATGAAAAGTGGATTTTATGAAGTATAAATATGGTCTTTAGATGGTATGCTACTTACTCCCTGTTATTTCCTCCCACACCCTGATATCTCATGGTGATAGCTCAGGACGTAGAATCAATGTTTTCATAATTTCTGTTTTGAACAGGTGATGATAAATTTTTTAAGAAAAATTTACAAATAACTCATTTAGGGTTTTTTTTTTAATTATTCAGTAATTTCCTAGAGGGTTAACTTGTATATGTTATACCATTATATCTCCTGTTTGGCAGAGTATATTTTTTAAATCCAAGTTTCGCAGTTGAGGGTCTATGTTGCTCAGTCTGCTTCAGAGTATTTAAACAGCAGGCATATCACTGGTTCTTTGATGCTCTTCCCAGCCTCAGCAGCTGCCCCCATACATTGATGTGTAGCAAGTATTTCTACTCAGTTCCATCGTTTTGGGAAAACCCACCCCGTTCTTTGAGTTGACTCTTTGCTCCTTATGTTCCTTCTTCCTATTTTGCTTGGCTCCCTTGCACATGCGCTCGTGCACTGTTAGCATGGCAGTCCTCTCCAGAACCTCCATGGAAGTAAACATTTAGTTCCTCCCTTACTATAAACTTTACTCGTACGATAATCAATAGGAGAAAAACTGGAATCCTTATAAGCAGTGCTTCTCAGAAAGTCTGTTTTGACTAAATTCTATTCTTTGGGAACTGTGTACTAAAAAGTCTTTCAAGGCCACCATAAATGGATGTTATAAATGGGTGTTTTTCATGGTCTCTTAAACAATGGCAAAAATAAACCGAGCCAGTGGATTCCCATTGAAGGGTCTCTGAAGAGACAGTGGAACACATGGACCGGCTGCCGCCTCCCTTTGTGTCTATCACCTGTTCCCTGTGCTGACCTTTGACTCTGGTCATGCACTTACTGTTTCACCAGATATTTTGGGCTTATGTTTCTTCTTCTTTCTCAGCCCAGGCCTTTTCTTGTCCTTTTATTCTAATCTAGGAACCCTGTGTTATAAGTGTGGGTGTAATGCCCAAGTCTCTGATCTTTCATGGTGAAGTCACAGAGGCCAGTAGATGAAAGGATACTAGTAACCGATGTGCGGTGTGGTGAAATACAGCCAAGTGGGTGACAGTGAGAGGGAACTTCTGCGTGCATAATGACTGCAGTGGGGAATAATAGTCTATAAAATGGAAGTGGAGTGGAATTGTGCTTCTTCGTTTTAAGTCCCCAGACACCATAGGAAGGGATTCTTCCTTTTATTGAATACTTCTGAGATATATCTAATCTAGTGGACCAGAAATAGTTAGCAGCTTTTCCATGTTTATCACTACTGCCACTAGGCAACAGCAGTAGCTTCCTGAATGCCTTGTTTATGCCCAGGCTCCCTGCTTTCATCATTAGATTGCACAGTCAAACCTTATAACATGCAAATAAGATCCTAGGCAGCACTTCACTCTGGCTCCTGGAGCCTTTCGTGTGCTGGCTTTTGCCTGCTTTCCTGACCTAATTTTATACAGGTGTTCTCCTTTGTCCCATCTGTTCTGGCCAACCAACATTCTATTTTCTTCAGCATATGGACTTTAATTTCATTCTAGCAGTTTTATCAGTCTCAGATCTTTTCCCTGAAACTTTCTTTCCATTTAGGTACTAGTGTAAACATCTCCTCTCCTAGGAAGCTTTTTTTTTTTTTTTTTAAGATTTATTTTATTTATTTGAAAGACAGTTACAGAGAGAGCCGGAGACAGAGACAGAGAGAGAGAGGTCTTCCATCCGCTGCTTCACTCCCTAGATGGCCACAATGGCCAGAGCTGTGCTGATCTGAAGCCAGGAGCCAGGAGCTTTTTCCAGGTCTCCCATGTGGGTGCAGGGGCCCATCTACTACTGCTTTCCCAGGCCATAGCAGAGAGCTGGATCAGAGGAGGAGCGTCCGGGGACTAGAACCAGCGCCCTTATGGGATGCCGGCGCTTCAGGCTAGGGCTTTAACCTGCTTCGCCACAGCGCCGGGCTCCTCCTAGGAAGCTTTCTGCAGGTCCACCCATCCCTGTACTTTGCCCCAACTGCTTCACTGGCCAATCACTACCAGAACCACCTGCATTTTTTTTTTTTCTTTTTTTGCCTGTGCAACGTTTCTGTACTGCTTAGGATTCCGTTTGCGGCCCAGAAGTTCAGAAATACTGGGGAATTCTCTCTCCCTTGTAAGCTCTTAACCCAGAGCTCCCCGGCCTGTCAGGTGCAGACTCAGAACCAAGTCCTGAGTTTCCCCAGTGGGACCCAATGTTGTTCATAGCAGTCATTGTCCTGATAAGGGGCCTTTGGTGGCAGCTTCATTTCCTTGTCTTAGTTCCCCACCTGCTACCCATGTTTCATCCACCTCCCTAATAAACATTTTGCACTGAAGTTTACTTTGAGGGGAATCAAAATTAAGGCACCCTCTGTGATCATTGAAGACCACCTTGTCTCACATTAAACATTTTAATTCTCTGCATGGCACTGACCACTATCTAACATTGCCCTTGTTACTTTAGATGCAATTTATTAAAACTACCACCACCAACAGTAACAAAACCTTTCCCCCCTTCAGTGGTTTTAGGAACTTGGAAGCAGGGTGTTTCCCCCACGTCAGTGTACCCAGCAAGTAAAACACAGCCCCTCAATAAGGGATTGATGAATAAATGAGTGAACAAGGGTGAATGAGGTTACCCCAAAAAAGGACCCCAATTTCAAGAATGCAAATTGTAGGGTGACACTTCCAACTGCTCATGAATAAACACTTGACAGTAACCTATGGCACTTTTGAAATCTATGGATCAGCTTTGCAGAGAGCAAAAGTTGGAGCTATTTGGGCAGCATTTCCCGAGTGGCACTTCTTTGAATTTTAGGCTAGGCTGCTTAGCTGAGTGGCGTATTATGCTAGCCTTTTCACTAATATGTCAACTGATGTAGCTGTTCACATAAAAATGTGAGATACAGATAATATGAGTGTGAGCTATTAATATTAATAAATGTCTTTTAATGCATATGTTAACTTCCCACAGGAATCTAAAATTTTTTGTATAAGAAAAACAAGTTGTCATTCATGTGGCCACACTGACTATTTCTAAAGAATAAAATCAACATATTTTGGGGCATCTTTAGCAAAGGTTTTTCAGTTATCTTTGGAATTTTATTTCTAATATGTAAGATTACAATCTGTAAAACATTCTGAGGGGCTTTATATACGAAAATCTGGGAAGTTCAAAGCTGCGTGACACTTCATCATTAGGCTTGCCATTCTTTTTTCGAAAGATTTATTTATTTATTTGAAGGAGTTACAGGGAGAGAGAGAGAGAAGGAATGAGAGAGAGAGAGAGAGAGAGAGAGAGAGAGAGAGAGAGAAAGATCTTCAGTCCACTGATTCACTGCCCAAATGGCCACATTGGCCAGGGTTGGGCCAGACTGGAGCCAGGAGCCAGGAGCCAGGAGCTTCTTCCATATCTCCCACGTGGGTGCAGGGGCCCAAGCACTTGGGACATGTTTTGCTATTTTTCCAAGTGCATTAGGTTGGAGCTGGATCAGAAGTGGATCAGCCAGGACTCAAACTGGCATCCATATGGGATGCCAACACTGCAGAAGGTGGCTTTACCCACTACACCACAGCACCAGCCCCGTGTTTGTCATTCTTTAGGTCAGACCGTAACTTAAGCCATTATAAAAAAAACTAAAATGGGTCAGCCTTCCTATGAGAACATTGTCAGTTATCCTTTTTATATGTGTATTCTGTACATAATTAATTATATGAGGCATTATTGGCATTGGGTTAATATGATGCTTCTGTACTTATGGTTATAAAAGTAAGTAAATCGCACCTGGCTAACAATAAAAATTAAATTGTAGTTGATGACAAGGTAATAGTTTATGCTTTCTCTGCTGCAGGTTTGTATTTCCTTGACTCTAAGTTGCTCACTTAAAAAGCATTTCTGTGACTGAAGTTGTAATACAAAGGAGCTTGAAAAAGTTCATGGAAAAATGAAAGATATATTTTGATGCAAAAAAATTTAAAATCCATGGATGTTTTGATAAGGCCCATTTTCCATAAACATTTGTAAATCCTTTGTAAGCCTTGTAGTTGGAGAATTTTTAATCAAGTGTTATTAAATCAGTGTTATGTTGGTGATATCTTAGATGTATTAATTTTATATAAAGAAAACCCTTTTTAAAGGCTAAATTATAAAGATTTAAATCATGTTTGTTGGAGCTGGAAAAAACCATAAAGTATCCAATGATTCCCATGTTCACTGTAATTTACCTTATTATTAAGGCAGCACAGGTCCATGGAAATTAAGAGTTTTAAGTCACACTTCTGTTTTTGGGTGGAATAAGGGAACTTCAGGAATATGTTGATTATCTGATCCTTTAGAAATAATACACTTTTAAAAACTGTCATTCTCTGTTGGAAGAAATTCTCATTTCTGCTTGGTGGGAGAGAAAGAGGTCACAACATATCTTACATACAGGCATTGATGAAAGAGACCTATGAGTGAGCTGTAGCCCAGACAGGCTTTAGAACCCAGTAGGTACTAGCCATTGGTGGCTATGTACATATACATGAATTAAAATTTGAAAATTCATTTCCCCAGTTGCTGTTGTCACTTTCGACTATTCAGTGTCTACATATCGGGGAGTGCAGGTCTAGAACGTTTCTGTCATCCTAGAAAGTTTTGTGGGACAATGCTGGCTAATGGATGCTAATGCCATCTTGGAGTGGCACCTTAGTCACCTTTGAAGCCTAGAATCCACCAAAGAATAGTAAATTTTTAAGTGTACTGAAAATAGATCTTTGTAAGGGGAGAGGAGAGGGAGGAGGAAGAAGGGTGGGGGCATGAATGGGACGGAGGATGGAGTGGGAAGTATCACTATGTCCCTAAATCTGTATATATGAAATACATGAAACTTGTATATCTTAAATAAAGATAAGTGAACTTTTATTAAGACAAGGTGAGGGACTCTCTATCCAGATCCTGAGGAACTTACCCATTTTACTTTGAAAGTAAATCTTACTCATTTTACTTTGGTAACAAAGTGTTTTTAAATCCTAGGGCAGCTACTAAAATGGATTCTTCATTTGTGGGATGTTGTTTCTTTTACTGGACATATTCATCTTCTTGTGCACTTACTTCAGGTGGTTTGTGTTTGCCTACCTGGTATGCCTGGAGAAGCCTGCAAGCCCCTGCTTGCCCGAGAATCTCCATCCCCAGGTTTGCTGTGTTCTGGCCTTCCCATCATCCTCAGGAGCAGCCACAGCATTACAGGTGATAGGGCAGTGTTTCCAGAGGACTTCTGTTACCACTTGTCCCAAGAGTGGGACCAATAAAGTATTAACTATCCAGTGTCTAGCTCAGCATAAACTGGGTGCTCATTGAATGTTTGAAAAACAATAAAGCAAAGGAAAAACGTTATTAGAAGGAGAATCGTTAAATTCCTTATGAAGATCCTTTCAGTGTTGATGTTGTATGGTTCAGTAGCTTATTATGAGAAATTGATTTGTTGGCCCATTTAATGACGACTGATTGAACGCTGCTGTTTGTTGGACAGTGTCGTAGGCATGAAGGACTTCATGTTTTCAGCTCCCCCATTGGTGATGGTGTGAACATTGCTGGGGCGGACTTCCTCATTGTTCCTTTCGTAGTCTCAGGCCTACCTTGTCATCAAGGCCTCTGTACTCATTTGAGAATATCATTAGTGTTTTTGTGTTCTCAGGGGCTTTCATTTAGAGCTCTGGAGGCTATTAAAATTTTCCCCACGGGACCAGCACTGTGGTGTAGTAGGATAAGCCTTCCCCTGCAGCGCCAGCATCCCATATTGGTGCTGATTCATTTCTCGACTACTCCTCTTCCGATCCAGCTCTGTGCGTATGGCATGGGAAAGCAGCAGAAGATGGCCTAAGTGCTTGGGTCCCTGCACCCACATGGGTGACCCAGAAGAAGCTCCTGGCTCCTGGCTTTGGACTGGCCAGGCTCTGGCCATTGCAGCCATTTGGAGAGTGAACCAGTGAATAGAAGACCTTTCTCTCTTGTCTCTCCCTCTCTCTGTAACCCTACCTCTAAAATAAATAAATGAAATCTTTAAAAAAATTTCCCCTTATGTTCCAATATTTTGCTTCCTTCTGAACTTTTAAACAATATTATCACCTATTTGTCTTTTAGATTTCATCTCCTGTGGCACTGTTGTAGTAAGATTCTCTGGCCTGCCAGTTAGGTTGCCTTTTCCTATGCTTACCCCCTTTCGTAGCCTCTCTTGCCTCCATTTTTAATACATGTAACCTTTTAACATATTTTTGAGTGTCTGCTCTGTGGAAGACATTGCTGTAGGCCCTGGGATTATGGAGGTCAACACTAGAGGGCTCCTCCTTTGCAGGGCTAACCTTCCTAAGTTGAAAGACCCCCCACCCCATAAAAAGAGATATATACTTTCAGATCATGGTAGCTGCTCTGAAAAAAATACAGCAGGGTAAAGGGAAAAGAAGACAGGAGATTGGAAGAGGAGAGCTGAGGAGATTGACTTGATGAGGGTGTCCTGCTTGGCTGGAGACCTGAATGGTGGCAGTGAAGCAGTTGTGCGTAGACCAAAGTAAAGGTCATCCAGGCTGAGTGCATAGGAAACCCAAAGGCCCTGAGTGGTGGATGAGTATGGGATGCCTGTTAAAGGAGTGGCAAGGAGACCAGTGTCTGCAGGAGAATCCAGTGAGAAGTGAGCAGATCACATGGGAGTGGTTGGCAGAAGGCCAGATCACAGAGGACAGCTTTGTAGGTCATGATGAACAGATTGGACTATCTGCCAAGGGAAAGAAAGTAGTCTGCTGCATTTTTTGTGGGACAATCTGGATTTTGTGTGGCTACTAGACAATATGTGGGTAAGAGTAAGCATCTGGAGCTGAGACAGTAGGTGGGACATTACATTCTCTGGCTAAGTTACTAAGGAATGCAGGTAAGAGAAGGTGCAGACTTGCATAAGACAATGTGTGTAGCATCACAGTCACTGTGTATATCTTTCTTCACAGTATCATCTGTTCTTTTCTGTTCCTCTTCTCTCTTGACCCAGCTTCCCATTGTACTACTACATCACAGGTCTTCACTGGCTTGTGCGGAACCCTCCCATCCCAGCACCATTCCTGAGGATGGAAACCCTCCTCACCGTCATGTTGTGTGGGTCCCCTCTGCCTTCTTGTATTGATTGGCTCACTCTGTTGCTGTTCAGTCTCCCATGACTCTGTGTGGACACGTGGAGTCACAGTCATCAGGGCCCAAGGACACTTCCTGTCCTATTGAAAGCCACCATCTGCCCTTGGAACCTGTACTCTGCCTTCCTCTTGTGCCCATATTAACACGTGAACCACACCGTGTCTTAGCTGTCTCCTGGTTTTAATATTTGTAGTATATTAAACTCTCTGGGATAGAGGCAGGTACATGTTGTTCAGTATTGTGTTCTCACTGCCTACTCTAGAACTTAGCCTGTGTTAGGCATTGAGTGAATAAATGAAAATTTCCCAAATTTGGGAGAGGAGACTCTAAATTAATATTATTTGGCTGAGTACTTTGTGTAGGAACTGAACAAAGGACCAGAAATGCACATAAACATACTCACATGGATGAATGCCTGTGATACAGGCTCAGCACTATAGGTTCCTCTCCTCTGGATCCTTCATAATGTGTACTTTGTATTCCTAATTATACTGGTTTTGATTTTTTAGTTTTCCTCTGAGCTAAAGCTCAGTGCGAGCCACAGATGGACCATGTTCATTTCAGTACTCTTGATAACTACTAGCCCAATTAAGCTGTCTGTTCTACCCGTGATCACTGTGCTGGACATGTAAAGAAGTAATTCTGTATATGTGTTTGAACTTGTGTGGTGTTGTGTGTAAACGAGAGCTAAAGAGAGAGATAATTGCCAGAGAGGGAAGAATATTGAGGAAGCAGGTTATGTGCTGAGGAAAAATTAGAATTGTCAACCTAATAAAACCCACATATTAGCAGAAACAGTTACCTGTGTTTCTTTGGAAATCATTTTCCTCTTGGGTACCTTGGATAAGTTTGCACCGTATGATGGAAGAGTCTGCTAGCTCTAGTGTGCAATGATCTTTGTTCATTCTGGTATTCCAAGCATATAACTGAAACCCTATTTTTATCAGCGGTCTGGATCACCAAGGTGGGGGGAGGGAGGAAACTTGGTTCCTGTTGTCTTCCTGTCTTTTCCTCTCCCCTCAGTCTCTTCCTTTCTCACTGTTCCTCCCCTCCTCCTTTGTCTTTTACCCTTTCCCTTTAAGGTTCCTTTCCCTTCCTTTGTAAATTTATACTCTTCAAATCTTCTGGACTTCTTGGGATCACATTATCTTAACAGCCAAATATATCTCTCCCCATCTGTTATGGGGAGTTCAGCACCATTCCCACTAATTTTAGGACTGTGGATCCTTTCTCTTTGATTATGAGTTCTAACTTCCTGGATACGGCTTGAGTGGACTCTTGACCATCACCTCTCTTCCTGTTACTCTGAATTCCGTAGCTCTGTATGTAAGGGACAATTTCTTCTTTTGATCTAGCACGAAGCTTTTTATATTATACACTTTAATTGTAGGCTTTGGGGGGTAAATAAGGAAGGGGGCTCTGCATAGAATGGGAAGAAAACTATTGGAAACTGCACAGCAATCTCATTGTCTTGAGTGCCCTGCTCCGAGAGACCGCCTATTGGCTGTCTGATTCCTTAGGAGCAGTTTCTGGTCATGTTCTTAGTGTGGGAGGGGTTCATTTTCAGCTGCAATCCATTTCCATCCCCACTTTTGTCTCCCTGAAGTTATACATTTTTGTTATTTTCTAATGCAGAGAAATTTAACTTTCAATCTGTAATAACTAGGTTCCAGTCTACCTTTCTCTCTACAAAAGGGTTCATTATATTTTCCTAACAAAGGAACCATCAACTAAACTGTACATTTTTAGAACCAGAAAAAAAGTAGAGAAAAGGTTGGCAATTACAGTCTTCCTGTAAGTAGGGCCAGAGAAAATCCTTAGACGGAACTGTTCCCCACCCACAGGAAAAACTGCAGTGTGCACGTGTGTCTGTGTGAGTTGTGTGTGTGTCTGTGTGTAAGTATGTACGCATGTTTGTGTTGCGTTTTGTGTGTGTCTCTGTGTATGCTGTGTGTAGGTATGCACATGGGTGTCGGTGTGTCTCTGTGGTTTATTAATGCGTGCCTGTGTGTTTTGTGTATGTGTTATATGTATATGTGTGATGTGTGTCGTGTGTGCCTGAATGTGTGTGCATTGTGTATGTACGTGTTTGTTGTGTGCTGAATATGTGTGCATGCATGTTTGTATTTGTATATATGTGTTGTGTTTTTGTGTCTCTGCTTTTATGTGTGTGTTGAGTGTTTATATGTGTGTCTCTGTGTGTATTTGTGTGTTGTGTCTGTGTATTGGTTGTGTGTGTTACCTTCCTGTTAAACTTTTCTAAAGCAGAAGTAGTAAACTCTCAAAATACACTTTCGTAGATCATTTCGGTTTCTTTTAACTGGGGACATTTGCAGACTTCAGTTTTTTAAAAAATGTATCTTGGGAAGAAGGCTATTTTTGTTGAGGTTATTCAGAAGTTTGGCTGCAGCGTAGACTTCAGAGCCAGACCCTTTTGCATCAGAAGCCATCTGCCGTGGTGAGTGATTTGGGCTACTCCGATAGCCTCGGTGGTTTCCATCTGTAGAAATGGTGGTAATAATAGCCTCACAGAGCTGTCCAGAGGACCACAGGAGTCAACGCTTAAGCAGCGGCCTACTTTCTATGTAATGCATTTCTTAGCTATATTAACACTTCCAAAACCGGAGTGGATGATAGGCTCGGATGCTAATAAGAGAGTTTGGTTTTCAGAGAGCTACACTATGTTGAAATTTGCATTTTGTCTCATACTGTAACTCTGTCCAGATCGCTACTGCCTTGTCACTACTTGGGTGACTCGGAGGTCACAGTGGGCTGTCAAAGGACACATCTCACAGAGCCTTCTCTCTCATCCTCTGCTTCTCTTCTCAGCCTCTGGCCTCTGCTCTTCCCTCACAGCCTCGGTAGGCTTCGAGAAAACATAAACTCAGTTAAGTAGCGTTCTGGGAAAAAGGGGAAATGATGAGAATAAACTGCACGTGAGGACATCGAACGAGACTGCTCTGTGGACTCTCTGGTCCCTTTCTCTGGAGTAACTCCCTCTTCATCGGCGGTCTCAGAACTTTGAGGCTGGCAGAGTGGTTGAGCTGCCACTTGGGAAGCCCGCATCTATATGGAGAGCCTGGGTTTGAGTACTGACTTTGCCTCTGATTCTAGCTTCTCGCCCCTGCACACTTTCAGAGGCAGCAGGTACTGGTTCAAATCCTTGGGTCCCTGCCACCCATGAGGCAAACCCAGACAGATTTCCTGGCTCCTGGCTTCAGTCTGGTTCAGCCTTGGCTGTTGTGGACATTTGAGGATTAAAGCAATGAATATATCTCTCTGTCTCTCTGCCTCTCCAACAAACACACACACCTAAAAAAAAAAAAAAAAAAAAAAAAAAAACCTTTCAAATGAGTGTTTCATAACTCCCTTATCTGGACCCACAAATTCTCTACTCACATTAAGATAATGAAATTTGATGGTCTTTTAAGAAGGATGGGTTTCCTTGATTGTAAAAGCACATGTGCTTTCCTGTATTGAGTTGATTGTTGTGATTTTTATAATTTGAATGAATTTGGTGAGAAAAATGATTTGTGAAACCAGCTTTCTTTAAAAGATAATGCCTTGCTTTTTTCCAGATATCCTGATATAAACAGTTTTGATATCATATACTTTATGTTTTTCATTTGCAGATCCATTTTGTTTATATCAGATTCAATATATTTCTGGAAATAAGTGACTATTTGTGTAGGTTGAAAATGAGGGCGTTTAATAAGCAGCGTGGGAGGCATGTTCTTGCTTAGTAAGTTATGTTGTAACATCACTTTGCTTTTCTGCCTTAACTTTATTATTATAGAGCTTAGTTAATACTCATGCAATAATGGAAACCATTGTAAACTGTATAACCGGAACAAAGACTTTTGGGAAATGTGGTGAGGACTTTTTTTTTAAATATATCTGTATGAATTTTACCTTTCAAGCATGTTTAGTAAAGCGAATTATTGTAAAAATACTTCACAGCCATCTAAGGGACAGGGCTATAGAGAGAACTTTTCTAATTCCCCTTTTATCCTTTATTTCTCCAAAATGGGTTGTGTAAGCTCAACTCCTTATATGTGTAGAATTAATGTAATTATGACTTCTTAGAATAAATTCCTAAGAATAGTTATTTCTTAGGATATGCAACAATTTAAGAACAAACAAATTTTAAAAGTGCTTCTGAAACAACAGAATAATGAAAAATATTCAGTTATGACCTAAAGATGATGTGGTGGAAGTGTTACTTAAGGAACGCCAGCCTTGTAAAGTAGCTTGGGATCTAAAACAAAATGCTCTGAAGCACACATCTAAAATTTAGAAAGCATTTTTCCCTCACCAATGGAATTTAATTTGATTTGAAATCATTAAAATTCTTCTGAATGTTGGAACAGACACATGGCTTGAAGTATGAATCTACTTGAGCAACTAATGAAAACAAAAGAACATTATTTAACATCTGCACAGCATTGTCTTTTAACATTCGCAGAGTTTGGAAGCTAAGAACTGTGTAGAAGCAATTTATCCTGTTGAATGTCACTCAGGTGTTTAGGTGGGTTATAGTTGACTTAAATTAATTTGTTCAACATTTTGCAAAATAGATACTTTTGAAACTCTTATTGTAGAACCTCAGGGAGGAAGTTCTTTTTTGTTTCTTTTTGTAATTATGTAACTTAAACATTAGAGTGCAGGGTTAAATGGAATATTTTACTTTACATTTTAACATTATTAGTATATGGGTTTGGTAGCACTCAGATTATTTAAAAGTGATTTTTGGGTTATATTTACAGGAAACACTTTGATAGTGCATTTGTTTTACACTGAGTATAGAGAGAATTTTCTTTTCTGATGGTAATTGTTATAGCATTTGTTTGCCTGGGTTCTGTGGAAGAGGAAGTAAGGCATAGAGACTTTGAGCTACTCCAATCTTCACGGCACTGCTTAAGTCTCACCCTCAGTGGAGTTCATATGGTCAAATCAAATAAAAAAAAATAGAAGAAAGGAGTTTTGTATGTGGATGTACATTGGCATTGGCTAATTTTTAAGTATCTTTTTTGGGGAAATAGACTGTTTTGACTGCTTATTGTTTTAGTATTTTATAAAATGATGCTGAGCATCAATGATGGATTTTAAAATGTATATTAAAATGATGTTCATCTGATTTCAGTAGCAAGTTAATTAGTTAAAAATATATATTGAGTTGCACAAGTCTTTATACACCAAAACCAACAGATCATACACTTTAAAATAGGAATTGTGTGTGTACAATATATCATTATATTCTTAGAATTATATCTAAGAATTGCATTGAATCTGTTCTCTTTGCATTAATATCATATTCACATGAGCATTGTGTTGTAATTATCATGCTGTTACTGTGAACCAGAAAATCTTATTTATTAATAAATTCCTTTAAAAACAAAAGGAACAAAATAAACCTGAATAAAACTGTTCCAAACAGCATAGTGACCTGTGAGATCCACGAATTTGTTAGAAACCCCTGGTACTTAGCCAACAGATGGAGGTAGTGATTGGCATTGAACACTGTTTTGCCAAGGATATACATGGAATATTATGGGACCTCACGTACTCCTTGGAGGAAAAGAGGGCACAAAGTAGACAGGCTGTAAGAGGCAGATGTATATTTTATGAGAGAGAGCTTGCGAATAGAGACAGAGGAATCTCCCATACTCTGGTTCATGTTTCAAATGCCTGTTATAGCATGGGCTTGGCAGTACCCTTGTCAGGAGCTAGGAACTCAATCCAGGTTTCCCTCCTGGGTGGCAAGGATCTAATACTTGAGCCGTCACCTGCTGACTCCCAGGGTCTGCATGAGCAGGAAGCTAGAATTGGGAGGCCAAGCTAGGATGTAAATCCAGGTGCTCCAATATGGGACACTGTCGTCTTAACCAGTGGCTTAACCACTAGGCCAAATGCCAGTCCCAGGAGGCAGATGTTTTTAACTTAAATGTTCCATGTAGGTTTTTCTGTCAGCGAGTCTTGGGAGGCAACCTTGTGTGTATAATGTAAGAATGGATGTGGGTTATGCCTCAAAAAGACTATAATCATGAAAGTGAAGGGAAAATACCTCTTAAAAGATTTTTTTTTTATCCTCCAGCTCTTTTACCAGCATTCTTTTTGTTTCATAGTCTATAATTTTGAAAAAGAAAAAGAAAAACCATTTGTGGACTGTGTTCCATCCGGCTGTCAAGAATATCCAAAATCTGACAACTTCTGATGTAGAAAAACATCTCGATATCCATGTTCCACAGAATGTACACTTACAGACTTTTAGAGCTTGCCTGTTTTATCCACCTAAGACTGTGATTGATTGATTGATTTTATTAAAATGGTGTGATCTCATTGCAGTAGATGAATGAAGCAAACTTAATGTGCGGTAGGTTTTTAGATTGCTCTCAGTTTTCAAGATTTACCGATGTTTTGCAACTTTGCCTGGGCCACATTTCTCCGTGGAAGAAATAGAAGGAAGGAGGGAGGCATGGAGAAAGGGAGGCAGGCAGGCAGTTTTGTTTTCCAAGGGCATTTGTCTGGAGTGCCCTAATCACTTCCAGCTCCGAAAAGGCTACGATTAATGAGCATTTGTGTGTTTGAACACGTACCCTGTGGGGGATTTAGCATCAACACAGACAGGATTCCTGGGCTCCAGTTTGCCAGCTTTCTAGATGGTGATATCAGCCAAATCAAACAGGTGAAGTCTGGGTTCTTTCAGGTTTGGAGATGATACTTAGGTCATCCTTTTTATCAGTCTTGAGGAACTGGATCCCTCATTCTTGTTCTAGGATCCTTTCTCCTGACTGCCAGAAAACATGGGTTTCCAAGCTCTGAGCTGGGTTGGTTCTTGGTTCTCTCCTTTTTTCTCTGGTGGAATCCTGAGGGAGCTCTGCCCAGCCCTTCTTGTCCTGATTCTGGCCCCTCCTGTTTCGTATTGCAATTTAACTTCTGCCCAAGAATAGGGACACTTGCTGTTTTTAGCCATAATTACTTAATTCTTTAGTCATTATACTATCATATGTAAATTATAAATGTATCTACTGTAGGAAATAAAACTTACATGTAACCAGTGCATGCTACATTCTTTATATATCCTTCATTTCTGTTTTCCAATTCCATTGTATAGAGGTCTTTTTAGGGTAATTAGGGCCTTGTTGTGCTTAAGGATTAATCCTGGAATCCAGCTGAAGTAGATTCCTCTCACCTCTACTTCTTGACTCTATCTCTTGAACAAATAATGATTTGCTTCTTTGTGCTTTGGCATTCTCATCCATAAAATGGGAGTAAAAACTCAACAGTTATATCTGCTTCCTCTGTTAAGATTGAGTGAATTGATACAGATAATGTACATAGCATAAAATAAGAGTAAGCTGTCGATAACCATTATTATTACTGTTATTGATATTAGTATTCTTTTATAGAACACCCATCATAATACTTAGAAGTAGAATATTAATTTTATGACCCTATTTCTTAAGGACATAAAAGAGAAATACTTCTGTGTAGTCAAAGAATGTGGGAAGTTTGTTTCTTTTTTACAATGAAAGGAGAAGAAAACTCTAAGCTTATACAACGTTTTAATTGTATAGTACAGATGCCAAAGTACTTAAAAAATCCTTTGAAAATGGGAACTAAAAGATAACTTTGTTTTGGTGCAAAATAATTAGTAATTCATGCCTGAATTTCTTCATATAACGTACTTTCTGAGTTATTTGAAGGGCCTATGTATTTAGTTAAATGTATGAAAGGACTTTTTAAACAAGATATAAGTACTAGTGAAATATAATAAATCTGTACTTCTTTGAAAATGGAATTCTTCCTTGCATGTGACTCATTTACATGTGAGTTCAGAGGAACTTTGTGTAAATTACACTCGTAAGCCATTTTTCTCACACAAATTTACATGGTACAAAAGGCTAGGTAGAGTTCTTAGATAGGGCACCAAAAGCATAAGTCATCAAAGAAATGACTGATAAATTTGACTTCATCAAAACAACAAATTTGAGACAGGTGTTTAGCCTGGAGTTAACATGTGGTTTAAGATGCCCAAGCCCCAGCCACATCAGAGAAGCTGAGTTTGGCTCCTGGCTCCAGCTTCCCGTTAACATAGACTCTGGGTAGCAGTGGTGAAAACTCAAGTGATTAGATTCCTGCCACCCATGTGGGAGATTGGGATTGAGGTGGTGGCACTGCATTCCTGTTAGATAGCTAAAAAGAAAAGAAAGAAAAGAAAAAAAGACTGGATATCCTCACCAAATGGTGGTGAGGATTTGGAGGAACTAGAGAAAGTGAATCTCATCCATTCTAAGTGGGAATGTAAAATAGCCATTATGGGAAATGATTAGCAATTTTTTAAAATATTCATTTTATTTGTTTTAAAAGCAGAGTTACATATAGAGAGAGGGAGAAATAGGGACAGCGATCTTCCATCTGCTGGTTCACTCCCCAAATGGGTGCAATGGCCAGGTCTGGGCCAGGCTAAAGCCTGAAGCCAGGAGCTTCCTCCAGGTTTCCCATATAGGTGCAAAGATATAAGGACTTGGGAAATCTTCCACTGCTTTTCCAGGTGCATTAGCAGCGAACTGGATCAGAAGGAGAGCAGCCGGGACTTGAACCAGCAACCATAAGGAATGCTGGCTGCAGAGAGTGGCTTAACCCCTTATGCCAAAATGCTGGCCTTGGCAGTTTCTTATAAAACTCAAAATGCATTTACCCAATAATCCAGAAATTACACTCTAAGGGACACTTAATCCACATAAATTTAAAGCTATACTCTCTCAAAAATTTGTGTATAAATTTTTGATAGCATCTATATTTGTAAGAGCCATGAACTGTAAACCAAATGGCTTTTGAGGAGTGAATGGTTAAACAAACTGTGGTCCATCTGTACAATGGAATATTGCTTAGCAGTTGAAAAAAAATCTGATTTATTGATAAATGCAATAATTTGGATGGGCCTTCAGGTCATTATATCGAATGAAAAAGCCAGTGAGGAAAGATTACATGGTGCCTAATTGCATTTCATTATTTCATCTAATGACCAAATTACAGATACAGAAAATGAATTGGTGGTTGCCAGAGCACAGATAGACACAGGGGTAGAACATGTGATGGGCACAGCCGCACTGGAGGATTCCTTTGTGTTGATGGGGCTGCTTGAATGTGCTGATGGGTAGAAAAGCCTGTCCATGGCATCAGATGACATAGGTGGACATACGTACACACACAGGTGGACATACATACACACAGATGGACATACGTACACACACAGGTGGACATACGTACACACACAGATGGACATACGTACACACAGGTGGACATGTGTACACATACACATGCATCAGTGAACAGGGACAGCTACATAAGGGTGTGCTAACAATGGTGTTTCCCAGTCACTTTCTTGGTTTTGATATTGTACTAGTTATATAAGATGTCAAAATTGGGGAAACCAAAGCAAAGAGCTTAATGGGCATTATGTATAATGGGCTTCAAAACAGATCACAGAACATTCACATTATCCTTTATGAAAAAAAAAAATTGTATCTGTTTATTTGGGAGGCAGAGCGACGGGGCTAGAGACAGATAAACAGAGACATGTCATTTGCTGGTTCACTTCCCAGATGTCTCTGACAGCTGGGGCTGGGCCATGCCCGTTCTGGAAGGCCATAACCCGATCCAGGTCTCCCAGGTGGGTGGCAGGACTCCAGTGACTTAAGCTGCCATGGCTGTCTGCCAGGATCTGGGTTAGCATGAAGCTGGACTCAGAAGCCAGAGCTGGGACTTGAATGAACCCAGGCCCTGATGTGGGACCCTGGAATTTTAACCCTTAGGCCCAAAACTCACTCTTTCACATCATTCTTTAATTCCATGAACTCTTTGAAGTCTCCCATTCTATATTTTGGAACTTTACGAGTAATCATTTTAAAGTTTTAAAAAAGTTAGAAGCTACAGTACATAGCTTTTTCTTCGTGCAGACTAGGATAACAAATTGCCACAACTGGAGAGGCTTAAAACAACGGGGATTTACTGCTTCTCAGTTCAGAATGCCAGCAGTCTGCAGCGCTGCTGCCTGCAGGTGGCTGCCTGGGGAAGACCTTGCTGCTCCAGGACACTGCCCTGACGTACAGGGGCTCGGGCAGCCCTTGGCATTTCTAGGCTTGCAGAATCATCACTCCCATCTCTACATTTCTCGTCACAGAGCTTTCACCCTGTGTCTCGGCTTTCCCGGTCTCTTTCTCCCTTCTCTTACAAGGAATTAGGGCTCACCCAAAGTCCAGGATGATCTCATCACAAGATCCTTAACTAGGAATCTGAAAAGACCAGTTAAGTTCACATTCTCAGGTACACGGAATTAAGCGTAGGGTCTATTCCTTTGGGGAAATACTACTGGGTAACTAAACACAAGAAAGGGAATTAATTCATAATTGCTGTTATCTAAAGGTTACACTGTACTGATATGAGAATATAATTGTATGTGAATGTTTATAGAAATAGAGATCATTTTATAGCTAATGTCTCATATCTTTTCTTACTTTTGTATCACGAACAATTTTTAGGATAATGCAGTAGCTCTCACTGAGTGACATGCAACTATAATTACACAAATGGTTGTAAAGTACATTGTGTCGTATAATTCTGTACCTCTTACTCACCTCTATTATTTTCTTTTCCTCATTGTTTTCTTTTATGGCCATAATTTTTGCAACGTCAAGACAGAATTCTGTGTGTCCCAGCTTTGGAGAAGTTAGGGATGATGAACTTGTGAAAATACTGTTTTTATTTATTTCTTAAAGATTTTTTAATTTTATTTATTTTAAAGAATTACAGAGAGAAGTAGAGACAGGGGCCGATGCCTTAGTGCAGTGGGTTAATCCTCTGCCTGCAGCGCCGGCTTCCCATATGGGTGCCGCTTCTAGTCCCGTCCTCTCCTCTTCCAGTCCAGCTCTCTGCTGTGGCATGGGAAAGCAGTGGAGGATGGCTCAAGTGCTTGGGCCCCTCCACCCGCATGGGAGACCAGGAGGAAGCTCCTGGCTTCTGGCTTCGGATCATCGAAGCTCTGGCCATGTGGGAAGTGAACCAACGGAAGGAAGACCTCTCTCTCTCTCTCTCTCTCTCTCTCACACACACACACACGTTCTATAACTCTATCTGTCAAATAAATAAATAAATAAAATATTTAAAAAAATAAAAGAAGTACAGACAGAGAGAGAGAGGTCTTCCATCCGCTAGTTCACTCCCCAGATGGCCGCAATGGCCGGAGCTGCGCTGATCCGAAACTAGGAGCTTTCTTCAGGTCTCCCACGAGGGTGCAGGGGCCTAAGAATTTGGGCCATCTTCCACTGCTTTCCCAGGCCACAGCAGAGAGCTGGATCAGAAGAGGAGCAGCTGGGGCTAGAACTGGTGCCTATAAAGGATGCTGGCCAGGGCTTTAACCCGCTGTACCACAGCGCTGGCCCCTTTTTATTTATTTATTTATTTGCTGGTTTTATTTAAATAAATAAATTTCACATCATTTTAGGAATTTCATTTTTTTCTCGGAATTTCATTTTTAATAAGTTATTTGTTGAGTTATAATTCACTTACCATATAATTTACTTATTTAAGGTATACATTTAATGCTTTTAGTATATTGATAGACTTGTAAAAACATCACTATAACTTTAAAAAATATTTTCCTCACCTTAGAAACTAACTGGTACTAATTACCCATCACTTTATTCCCTCAAATATATTAGTCCCTAAGCAAAAACTGATGTACTTTCTGTCTATAAAAATTTGCCTTTTCCAAGGAATTTTCTATACATATCACTACATATGAGAAATATTTCAAAAAAGTTCTTGGAAAATAGAATTAAAACTTAATATGTTTTAGTGCAAACATTTTTGAAATACATGCATAAAGGGGTCTTCTAAAATTCATGGAAATATGGATTATGAAAAAGCAATGCATAGATTTAAAAATATTTTGCATCAAAATAAATTCCATTTTCCTGGAAGCACTTATGAAAGCGCCTGGTTTCAACCTGGCCAAGCCCTGGCTGTTGTGGCCACTTGGTGAGTGAATCAGTGGATGAAAGATCTCTTCCTCTCAGAGCCAGCGCTGTGGTGTAGCCGGTAAAGCTGCCCCCTTCAGTGCTGGCATCCTGTATGGGCTCCGGTTCATGTCCCACTGCTCCACTTCTGATCTATGGCCTGGGAAAGCAGTGGAAGATGGCTCAAGGCCTTGGGCCCCTGCACCCGTGTGGGAGAAACTCCTGGTTCCTGGCTTCAGACTGGCACAGCTCTGGCCATTGTGGTCACTTGTGGAGTGAACCAATGGATAGAAGACCTCTTTCTCTCTGCCTCTCCTTCTCTCTGTGTAACTCTGTGTAAATAAATAAATCAATCTTAAAAACTAAAAGATCTTTCTATGAGACTCTATTTATTTATTTATTTATTTATTTATTTATTTATTTATTTTGACAGGCAGAGTGGACAGTGAAAGAGAGAGAGAGACAGAGAGAAAGGTCTTCCTTTGCCGTTGGTTCACCCTCCAATGGCCGCCACAGCTGGCGCACCGCGCTGACCCGAAGCCAGGAGCCAGGTGCTTCTCTTGGTCTCCCATGCGGGTGCAGGGCCCAAGGACTTGGGCCATCCTTCACTGCCTTCCCAGGCCACAGCAGAGAGCTGGCCTGGAAGAGGAGCAACCGGGACAGAATCTGGTGCCCCGACCGGGACTAGAACCCGGGGTGCCTGTGCCGCAGGCGGAGGATTAGCCTAGTGAGCCGCGGTACCAGCCCAGGCTCTGACTTTTACACAAATAGGTAAATCTTTAAAAAGTGCATGTAAAATCCAACATTTAAACTAATGTCCATACTGCTATAAATAATTGAATAAATGAATGGGAGAGGAGACAAATTTCTTGTACAGAAAAAACCCAAATGGTGTGATGAGCATGATACTCTCTTGTGTGTTCGTGCTTCTAAATCTGTGTCACCCCGCTCTAACCATGAGATGAACATCAGGCCACTATCGGTTAGGAACGTTCTATACAAACCTGTCCAGAACCCTGAACTGTAAAGGCCATCAAAGAAAAGGAGGAAAAGGAATATCTGAGAAAGTGGCACAAGCCCAGGGTTACATAGTAGCCAAACGTAAAGGTTTGTCCTGGAACAGAAAAAAGGATTTTTGGCAAATCTGAGTAAAATACTGACAATAATTAATGTATCACTATCAATTCTTTAAGTTGGACAAATGTATCATTACCTGTAAGATGTTGAGGATAGGAGAAACTGGACATAGGATAGATGGACACTTGGTAAGTCGTCAGTTTTTCTGCAGATTTCAAACTCAGCTAGAATAAAAAGTTTATTTAAAAATTACATATAATAGGAGCAGGTATGGTGTAGCAAGATAACCTGCTGTGTCACCAACATTCCATATTTGGGTGCCAGTTCGAATCCTGGCTGCCCTGCTTCAAATCCAGCTCTCTGCGAATGTGCCTGGGAAGGCAGTGGATGATGGCTGTAGTGCTTTGATGCTTGCCACCCAGATGGAGTTTGTGGCTCCTGGCTTCTACCTGGTCCAGCCCTGGCTATTGTGGTCATTTCAAGGGAGTGAATCAGCAAATGGAAGATCTCTCTCTGTCTCTGCCTCTGTGGCTCTGCCTTTCAAACACCTACATACATACATACATCATCTTTAAAAGACTGTATATAACTGGAAGTCCATATAATTCTAATCGAGGGAGAACGTTCCAGGTGCCAAATTTAATTGAGCTGAGTGAGTACGCGCTTTTCCTGCCTTCTGCCTCCCTCAGAACAGTGCCAAAAGGAAATCTGGAAAGCGGAGCCTGCGGAGAGGAAATGCTGTGTGTGAGTGCTATGAATCAAGAGTATTTACACTTTAATTATATCCCCAAACTTCAAAGGTAAACCTGTGCCCATGCGAAGAATTTTTTAAAAGTACATCATAAATCTTTTCATGAATTCACTGTCCCCCTAAGCTACCTTCCAAGAATTCTTAATTACTGCACAGTGAAAAAGCAGGAAGTGAGCTCCCATTATTCATGGTCTCCTCTTTAGGTGATAGCTTTGCATTCCATTGTATCAGGTTTTACAAGTGAGGATAAAAAATACAGTAAATCAGAAGGAGAAAGTGATTATTTCCATTTTGCAATATATGAAATAGTAAACCAAGCCACCCCTCATTGGGAGCCCTAAACATTCCAGAATTTTAAGCAGTGAAATAGAAATTGAATTTGCTGTCTTTAACAGTGAATATACTTTTTGCAAAAGAGCTGAGAAACCTAAATTTGGCATTTTCAAAATGTTGAGAAATTGGGCAGCCAGTATTCTGAAGTGATTTGTGTTAGATCCAAAAATGAGCTTTGAAGTGATAGTGTTGGGTGTTGGGTGTGAATCCTGGATTTAGTACTTAAATCTCTGTGCTATTTACGTAGGTTTTTTTTTGTTGTTGTTGTTGTTTTTAAGTATCTGTTCATCTATTTGGAAGGCAGAGTTACAGAGAGGCAGAGGCAGAGAGACAGAGAGAGAAGTCTTCCATCTGCTGGTTCACTCCCCAAATGGTTGCAACAGCCAGAGCTGGGCCAATCGGGATGCTGGCACTGCAAGTGGTGGCTTTACCCGCTATGCCAGAGCACTGGCCCCTGGGTAGGTTTTATTAATATTTTTCTGCCATGATTTCAGTGTACCCATCTGCACTATTGTGGATAACAGTCTTGTCTTTGAGAAATAAACCAAAGCTTAGTGATTATGATAAAAACCTCAACAAGGTGTCTGCACACAGAATAATAAAAAGATGATACTACAGATACTCATAAGCATTTATTGAAGACAATGAAAACAAAAGTAAAGCCATCTGAAGCAGTGTCATTTACTCGATGTTCAAATAGGGTGCTCTCATATTGCCATCAAAGCGTGTTGGACTCATTGAGTACATCTTGAAGGTTGTGTTGGCAGTCAGTTTTTGATTTCTTTTTTTTTTTTTTTTTTTTGGACAGGCAGAGTGGATATTGAGATATTGAGAGAGAGAGACAGAGAGAAAGGTCTTCTTTTTTGCCGTTGGTTCACCCTCCAATGGCCGCGGTGGCCGGCACATCTCGCTGATCCGAAGCCAGGAGCCAGGTGCTTCTCCTGGTCTCCCATGGGGTGCAGGGCCCAAGGACTTGGGCCATCCTCCACTGCACTCCCTGGCCACAGCAGAGAGCTGGCCTGGAAGAGGGGCAACCGGGATAGAATCCAGCGCCCCAACCGGGACTAGAACCCGGTGTGCCAGCGCCGCAAGGCAGAGGATTAGCCTGTTAAGCCACGGCGCCGGCCCAGTGTTTGATTTCTAAGCTTATTCTGATCTTTGCCAGCTCCTGTGCCTTCCTTTTATTGATCACTTAGGTGCAAAGGACACACAGAACCTGCCTCTGACAGCCGTAGAGTGCCCAGCACACTGCTGGGATGGGGGACTTCAGCAAGTGTGTGTTTCCTCACCTGGCATTCCATTTTCTCTAAGGATAGTTTTCTTCTTCAGAGATGGTCTCTAATTTTCTTTTTTAACTCATGCTTTTATTCAGAAATTGTTTATTGTGTACCTATTCAGTGCCAGCAATTCAGCAGTAGCAAGCAGCCATTTTAACATTGAAGAGTAGATGTGCCATGTGGTGATGAATGCAAAGAGGAAAACAAGGCTGGCGGCACCAATTGGGGAATCATGGTGTCCTGATTGGCAGGTGCTATCTTAGTGGCTAGGAAAGACCTGACTGAGAAGGTGCATCTCAGCTTCATGTGAGAGTAGCTAGTTAAAATAACTGTAAAACATTCAGACACAGACACACATGGATGATTTTTTTTTTCTTTTTTTTTTTTAGTTTGTTCATTTGTACTAAGGTTGATGTCACACAAAGAACTTGGCAGAGTCTTAATTCTTCTTTGAATATTCTGAATGAAGGAATTAGTATTTTGAGCAGTGGATAAATAGTAGTTATTTTTACTAAGTGATGGGGTTCTATAGGCAAGGACACTTGCAGTGTGTTATTTTGTTTAATGTTCACAGTGATTTAAGAGAGTATAATTAACTCTATTACAGAGGTGTTAGAAGCTCAGTAAAACTAAGTAAAGTGCCTTAAAACACTATGAATGACTGATGGAAAGGATTTCATTCGTGGTATCTTTCCTTTATACTTGCTTCCATCCATGAGTTCTGATAAATAAAGACGCTTCAAGGATGAAAATCCAAGTCAGTTGATATGGAACTCAGTTCTCTGTCCAATTAAAAATTCACTGATCCTTCCCTAACTCCCCCATCTTGTTTAAATCTCAATTTAGTCCAAATTTCCTGTAAATTGTGTACTGTAATCATGTTGCAGCATGTGACAGTTAAGTTCCCATTTTAATTGACAAACTTGAATATTGCATTTTGTAGTTGATTTAAATACATATGTGTCCTGTTTTCGGATTACTAACATGGAATTGCCTTTTGCATAAATCACACGAGTGTGATTAAAATAGACTTTTTAGTAGACTCTCATGATATATGAATCTGAATTCTTGCCTCCCTTCCTCTTCCAGCCAAACTATGCAATTGTTTATTTTCTCTGCCTGCATATTGCTGCATTTTAAAATTAATCTTGAAATTATGCCAAAGGAGTACAGAATTATTTGTCTACAGAAATGAACTGTGTGATTTGTTTGCTGGTATTTGGTAAGACATACTGTTTTTACACTTGGCTTTATTTGTGTTTCTGATAATTTCACTGACAGGTGTGGTGTCTTGAATTCCCATGCTTCATTTAGTAGTTTTATCAGTGAAACTTCATTCTTTAATTACTGGATAGCTTTTGTTCTTAACATTCTGTATCTGTTATTCTTATCAGCTGTTTCTGATACCTGTTTCTATCTTTTATTTTTACTTTTCAGTTTTGGTTGTATTACTCCACTCTTTTTTTTATTATTCCACTCTTAATAGAGGAAGACATCTGTCATGTTACTTGTTGATGGCATTATTTGTAATAAGTCTAGATATAGAAGAAGTACTTAACTTTACCATCCATGAGTACTACAAATCCATCTGGTAAACGATTTCTTGTGTCACCTTTACTTAGTTCCGTGTGCTTCTCTAATTATTTTCACTGAGCACATGCTCCCCCATGTAGAATTGAGTATATGCGTAGATGCTCCTGTTCATGTGGCTCGTTACACATCATTGTGTTACAGAAAGTTAGTTAATGTTTAAGTTGTGCCCTTAGTTATTTTGTAATTTTCCCTGTACTGTTATTTAGGTTTAGTATTTCTCTACAATGAAGGTTCCTTTAGGCAGCTACCAATTTCACACTGTGTCATATGTGTGACTGTATCACATGTATGAGGGTAGGAAGTATTTGAAACTCTTTTAGATTACTCCAAACACTGGAACATTATAAACACTATAAATTGATCTTCAAGACCTAGATACTGAGTCTATCCAATAAATAATTGTTGACTGCTTACATTTTTTGCCATCATGAAAATAAAAAAGTTTGCAGGGATTCCAAACAAGAAAAAATACTGAGTGCTGATGTGCTAAAGCTAGGAAGAATATTTCATGCAGAGGTCAAGTGAATCCAGGCCAGAAGTCTATGCCACATAGTTTCACACGTGTTTGGTTTGGCTGGTGCATAGGATGCAAATGAGTTGTTAACCACCTGTCCGTCAATAGGAAACTGTGTGGATAAACTGTGGTAACTTTATATACAAAACTCCACAAAAATAAATTAATATATGATCCTTTTTAAAAAAAATATGTATTTATTTGAAAGGCAGAACTACCAGTTTGAATTTTGTGAAGTGTGGAAACATGCAAAACAACAGGATATGTTGTTTGGGGTTATAAGCATACTAGGATTAGCATAAAAACATGAAAGAAATATTTAAAACCAAATTCAAGATGAAAGTTGAAAGGCAAGAAGCATTATGGGATAGTAAAAGGAACACAGGCTCTTAAACTGTGCCTTCGATGATTAGTTTATTTAAAAATATTAAGATTTTTGACTGAGTGGGGCCAGCACTGTGGCTTAGTGAGTTATGCCACTGCCTGTAGTGCCGGCATCCCATATGAGGACCTATTCTAGTCCCAGCTGCTCTACTTCCAATTCAGCTCTCTGCTATGGCCTGGGGAAGCAGTAGAAGAAGTGGGCCCCTGCACCCACGTGGGAGACCCGGCAGAAGCTCCTGGCTCCTGGCTTCAGCCCGGCCCAACTCTGGCCATTGCAGCCAGTTAGGGAATGAACCAGCGGATGGAAGACCTCTCCCCACCGGCCCAGCCCCGTGCCTCTGCTTCTCTGTAACTCTACTTTTCAAATAAATAAAATAAATCTTTAAAAAAAGATTTCTTAAAGCTGGGTAGTAGATACTCAGTGATTATTATAATCTTTCCTGAACTGCTTGAAATATTTTAAGGCAGGCCCTGAAAGTATGTTTTACAACAAGATATGCAATAGACAGCAGTTGAAAGTGAGTTGAAGAAGTAGTCGGGAGTCAGATTATAAAGACCCTTATGTGGCTTGCTGAGATTTTAGTTTTCCTTGTCAGTGTATCCAATTTTCTGGTCTTGGTTATTCAGCAATATGTTGATGACTCTGAAATCCTTGAGCCCATCCCCATGTAGTCTGCTCCTCTGAATATCAGCTAATTTTGTCCCACTGCCCTTAGACTGGTATCAGGTGAAAATGAGACACATTTCACTTTAATCACAATAGCTGACCGTTGGCCTTCCTTGGCTTTTGCCATTGATACGTGATTGTTCTCCAGCTCCCATTTCTTTTCCCATAGCTTTGTGTCATGTGGCCTGGCCATCATTGCCAGAGTAAGGCCCCCATAGTCTCCTCCCTGCTCTGCTGCTGTCTATACTGGCATCCCTCTTGTGGACTCACCCTTCATATAAATCCTTATTATAGTTTCTAGAGACTCCATTTCCGTTACACATGCTGATGTTTGCTGCTAACCTTTTGGTAAATGTCACCTGTCTCTGTGAATCCATGTAGGCGATCACGTGTTGGTTAATGCATATTTGGAACTCTTATTTAGTGTAGGAAAAAAGAATGGAACCCTGGCTAGCCTGTCTTCTGTTAGGTCAGATGGAGCTGACTGAGTCAGTTTAATATGAGCAAAGCATCCTGCAGCTTTAAGGCCAGAAAATGTATATATGTGCAGGTGCAGAATAAAAATTTAAGAGTAACCTTAAGTGTGTTGGGTTTGGAAGCATGAACTATATTATAGTTAGTACAAGTAGTGCCCTTTTGTGAATTATTAAGGAAAATGTCATTTCTGATTACAAAGTGTGTTATACTTCATTTGTTTTTGAGTGAAATGCCTTTCAGTGTACCTCAACAAAAATCTAAAAAATCAATCTCACTGCTTCTAAATCCCCAAATAAATTTTGTGTCCTCCTTTCTATTTCACCTACAATTCTTCACATTTTAAGATTTCTTTGTTACTGCAAATGGATAGTGAAATGGGCTTCTTTGTTTCAGATATTAACTTATTACTCATAAAATGAGTGAGATCATTTCTGCCAAATTAATGTCATCATTTTAACAAGTGGTAGATAGACTAGTTCATTGTTGGAATGATTTCAAATCCTGGTAAACAACTTTTAAAAAGTTCATTTTTTTAAAAAGGTTTATTTCTTTATTTAAAAGACAGTGTTACAGAAAGGGAAAGTCAAAGGCAGAGGCAGAGAGAGACAGGTCTTCAGTCCACTTCAATTCATTCTCCAAATGGCTGCAGCAGCCAGGGCTGGGCCAGGCTGAAGCCAGGAGCCAGGAGTCTCATCCTAGTCTCTCACATGCATGCAGGAACCAAGCACTTGGGCCATCTTCTGCTGCTTTCCCAGGAACACTAGCAAGAGGATCAGAAGAGGAGCAGCTGGGACTTGCACTGGTTCCCATGTGAGTTGCTGGCACTGCAGGCTACACCATAGTACTGGCCCCTCTATTTTTAAAATTTATTTGAAAAGGGGAGAAGAAAGAGGAAAGAGGGGGGGAGAGGAGGAGAGAGAGAGGGAGAGAGAGAGAGAGAGAGAGAGAGAGAAGAGAGAGAGAAAGAGAATGAATGAGAATCTTTCATCTGTTGGTTAACTCCCCAAATGTCCGTAAGAGCCAGGGTAGGGCAAGGCGGAAGCCCTGAGTCTGGGATTCAGTCTGTGTCTCCACTTGGGGAGAGACAGCGACCCTACTACTTGGGCCATCACCTTGTGCCTTGAAGCATGCAAATTGCCTGGAAGCTGGAATCAGGAGTGTGGCTAGGACTCAAACCAAGCTCTGTAGTATTGGATGTGGATGTCCCCACTTGTGTCTTAATTGGTGCAACAAATGCCTATGCAGGTAGAACACTTTCTTAAGATATGTTTCCAAAGGTGGTACTTGATGATATTAAGCATACATACTTTTCTTATGGGAACATCTCTCAGTGGCTGCCCATATTTTCAGGAATTTAATGAGCTTGAGTGACTGAAAAACTTCCTGCCGTTTTCTGCTTTAATTATTTGTCGAGATAGCATGATGGTATCTGTGGTTTTTTTTTTGCGGTTTCATGTCTTCATTCGCCATTGATGTATGTATGATCTTTCCAGGTATAAAACTGAATTTTTAATTTTTTCATACAAAATATTGTATCAATCTATTACTTAAAATTTTGTAAGCTTAAGTTGCAGTAAAAGTTTGTTCTGGTTATGTTGAAAGGGTGATACTGGGCTGGAGGAGTCTGTATCAGCATCCCTCTGTACAGGATGGTCTGCAGAACTGTGTGCCAGCCGTTCGCAAAAACGCCTTAATCCCTGACATGGGTGTTTGACCCAGTGGTTAAGATGTCTCCATCCCACATCGGAGTGCCCGAGTTTTTCCTTAGCTCTGCCTCCTGCTTTCAGTGAGCTGCCGTGCAGACCTTGGGAGGCAGTATTGTTGGTCCAAGGGGTTGGATTCCTGCCACCCAGGAGGAGACCTGGATTCAGTGCTCAGCTCCCAGCCTTCAGCCCTGGTCCAGCCGCAGCTGTTGTGATCACCTGGGGAAGGAACCAGTGCGTGGGGAGCTTGCGCAATCTCTTTCGCTTGCCTCTCAAATAAATAAATAATTAAAGGATTAAATTGTTTTATCTTTAGGCTCTCCTCTAAAATGAAAGTCTTACAGCTCAGGGTTGTTTTGGGGCATAACTGAGAATTGATTTATGATAGCAGCTTCAAGTCTTCAGTTATAGATTGGAGATTCAAAATTAGCAAAGATAGGTTGATCCTCAAAAACTTCTGCAAGATAGCAGTTGTTTGTATATCTAACCTTTAGACAGTATAGCCCGTTAAGTATTTTTGCATCATTCTATATTTTAATAGATATTAAATTATACCTTATGTATTTGAATTTTACATTTGGTAAAAAGATACCTGACATTTAGTGTAATTTCTTTCATTAATATTTAGTTAACCAGAATTTCTTAATCCTGATCATTTTCATTATCATTCATTTTCTCTGTACTAAAAATGTAATCATTTCTAATCTCAATTTTTGGAGAGTTGACTAAATTGCCTTCTTTTGATTTACTCAAATGAAGGTGGATTAGTCATTATTGTAGCAACATTAATGTTTAATACATTAGTCATGTTTGCCTCCCTAGTAAATCAATACTCAGCTCCTTTGCTTATTAACTTTCCTATTTCAGTGTTTCATTCTTCCTTGTTGACTTACTCTCCTGCTTTCCTGTGTGACTGTTTTAGTTTCATGTTTTTGTTTAGACCACTTATGCATTTCACTTATCACTTGTACTGTTGTACAGATGTACACCCATGTACAATGATTCTTTTTATCTCTTTGATGAGTAAAGTCAGAATTGGTCACTTTCAGCAGTTCCACATGACACCGTGTGTTTTCTATTGATTTACTAACTCAAGTTACATAAAAATATTTAATTTTTTAAATATTTTACAGTCCTCTGTCATGACTGTACTAGCATTATGATAGGACATAGATTTGGGGAACTATGTGAATGGTGCATACTGGTTTGATCTTTTATTAATAGAGCCAAGTGGATCTCTGGACAATAACTTGTGTGGTTACCTTGTGCTTGTACTCTTACACAGTGCATATAATAATAAGCTCTGTGAGAGGTGCAAGGAAAATTTAATGTTATCTGGCCTCAAAAAATGTGTCTATGTTACTTGCAGAAATAGAATGGCAAGTGTGTCATGGGCATTTCGTAGTTGGACATAGAATTAGTAAGCTACATGTGCAGGTTATGAAAATCCTGAAGGTGGTAATGACTAGCAAAGGTTCATTGACAGCTTGTGAGGACGGATCAAATGCAGAGAGATGAGTATCTACATCTGAATTGGAGGGGATAAAGTGAGTGAAGATCCTATTTTTTTAAGTTTTCTGTTAACATTTCATACGTCTCCAGACATATTACCTACTGGGTCCTTGTAATTTCCTAGTTGGTGAAAAACCAAGTATTCTACAATCCCATGCTATCATTTTTTTCTCTGTAAAACCTCCCTCTGAACTCAAGGATTAATTAATTTTGAACACATGATTTTCAAGGTTGAAATACTGCTATGTATTTTGCTAAGTATAATTGATTAGTTGTTGAAGTTTTAAAACATGTGTTTGAACACCTATTACATTCATTGCAGTAGTGATGGGTCCAGCCTTGCACAAATAACCAAATGAATACATATGGGTGGATGCATAGAAAGATACAAATATTGAAATAACAGGGTTAGTGAATATTAGGTTTGTAGAAGCATTCTTTATATTTGATAATGTGTTAACTTACCAATATTTATATGCAACATAGAGCACTGTTTATATTAGCACTTTAATCAACACATTTTTGAGCATCTCTTTTGTCTGTGTTTTGAGTTAGGTAAAGAAAGCTGAAGGATCTTGCTTCCACTTCAAGAGGCTCTCATTTTAATGACAGGTGAACAAACCAACCAAAGGAAACTTATGTGCTTTGGCAACAGGGGAAAGAAAAAGCCTTAACTTTCAACAGGCTGAGAGTACAGGCAGGGTGCTTGAAGAGGGGGCTGATCATAGGAGACTTGTCAGGAAAGCTGAGACATTATTCAGGTCTGGAGGAATGAGAGGAATGAGTTTTGTGGAAGGAGCATTTCAAGCCGAGGCTGTGCCAAATGCTGAAGCAGCGTATCCCGAGGTTCCTGTTTGGCGTACTTGGCATCATGGGTGCAGGAGGTAGACCGTCACTTTTAGAGCAGCAGGACCTCAAAGTCTTAAGTACGAACATGTTCTTCCTTGCAGAGGTTAAACACCTGCCACCCTGGTCTCTCCACTCTGGATAAATGCTCAGGTACCTCCCCTCCCTTGAGCACTGATTATAATAGACAACGCCCCTTTCCTGTTTACTTCAGTCTCCTCAATTGACACATGTAGGTTCCAGATCAGTGCACACCCTTCTGGTAACCCCTGGAGCTAGCAAAATGTAGGCTCTCAGCATATGTTAACTCAGATGACCTGCTTAAGTTAAATATAAGTAAATAAGTAAAAAAAAAAAATTAATGAACCAATCAAATAACAAATGGAACTCACATACCTGTTTCCAGATACCACACAAATTTTCCACTGATAATTCAGCATTTTAAAGGGAGCTATATACACACAGTTTAGTTATGATTAAACCATGATAAATAAAACTTGCAAGGTTGCCATCTATTTGTGCACATGCATGTGACTCCTTTCATAAAGTCAGCTGGCTACTGTTAAGAACTGGGCGAACTCCAGGCTTAGAAAATGTCACACAAGGCCCACAAGCTTCAGATCTTTCGGTTTTGGTATTTTGTGTATTAAGCTTGTCCAGTAGGCTCTGTGGGGGTTTTCCATTAGCCTAGGCCCTCAATGCTGGTGAACAAAAGGTTCCAGTTTTACATGTTAACTGCTAATTACAACATTGTCATCATAGACATGTGGACAAGTGATGATGAATGTTAAGAAGCAGCATGGCAATTAAGGGCATTGAGTTTGAAAGTCACTTGGGCAGGTTGCCTAACTCTGCCAGGGCTGTTTTTTTTGTGCAGGTTATGCTGTCAGTGATACCTGTTCTTGCTAAAATAGCCTCAGGGCACTGTGAGGAACTGATGTATTTTGGAAAACATAAAATGCAATCCAGATTAGGTTGGGGTTAATATGTTTAGGGAAACTTCCAGACCTGGATGTGAGGTTTTTGTAATTATAGCTGAGTTTTTGAGTAGACGAAAAGTTGAGGGTGGGGAAAAAAGGAGCAACTGTGAATAGTGTTAAGTATCAATGGCTGAAACCTAAAAAACTCAAGAACAAAAATACCAATCCAGTAGAGAAATAGGCAAAAGACTTCAATTTATAGTTCGTAAAAGAAAAAAAAATACAAATGGCCAACAAGTATATGAAAAAATGTTCAGTATCACTCGCCATTGGGGATATACAAATCCAAACCATGATGAGACAGCACCTCACCTTTGTTAGAATGGTTAAAATCCAAAGCACAGAGAGGAATAAATGCTGGTGAGGATGTGGAAAAAGGAGAATGCTTATACACTGTTGGTGGGTATGTAAATTAATGCAGCCACCATAGAAAACAATGTGGGGATTTCTTTAAAAAACTAGAAATAGACTTGCCATATGTTCCAGCAATCCCACTACTGGATATATATCCGGTAGACTTGAACACAGCGTATCAGAGAGGCACCTACACCACCATGTTTATAGTGGTACTGCTCAGAGTAGCCAAAATTTGGAATCAACCAAGGTGTCCATCATCAGATGAACAGATAAAGGAAATCGGTATATGTACACACTGCGATATTAGTCATCTATAAAAAAAAGAGCAAAATCTTACCATTTGCAGCAAAATGGATGCAACTGGGGGCATCATATTGAGTGAAATAGACCAGACCCAGAAAAACAAATACCACATGTTTTCCTTTATATGTGGGAGCTAAAATTAAAAGAAGAAAGACATGTCTGTGTATTTCAGTATTGCTGCAAATATGGTTTTGTAAAAAATTTGTTTTATACTTTTGTGAAACCAGTGGTTTAGAATGTTATACTACTATAGTTTTAATGGTCTGTGATAACTGTAAAATGTACTGCATATGGGTGAAATGGTCATTTTTCTATTCAGTTATTGTTTATAGCTGTTGTCTATATTCCCACTAAACTAGGATCTTTTTCCTTCTTATTTTTAAAACTTATTTAGTGAACTATTGAGCCACTTTGCTGTAATGTAGTTTAAAATGTTATCTCAAATGCAAAACAAAACAAAACAAAAAAAAGAAACAGAAGGAAGGCTAGTAGGAGAGAGAGAGGGGAAGGGGATGAGGGAGGGAATATCATTATGTCCTTAGAATTGTATCTACAAAGCACATCGACTCTATTAAAAACTAATTAAAAATTTTAAAAAAATAAAAAAAAATATTGTCCAAAGAAGGATAGGTGTCTCTGGGTAGGGAAACTAGAATTCTGAAGATAATAGCTTTGAGTGAAAAGTGAGAGGTTTGCAGTCATCCAGAATAATGGTGTCTGAATCTTTCATACAAGTAGTAGACACACAATGTGTGTGTTCTTTCAGAGTTCTGAGAGCAGTTCACAAAGGAATCTTTAATACACCATGAAGTTCCACAGTAAAATACCTCCAAAGTGTGAGTAACTCAAGGCATTTGAAAGACTTTGAGAGACACTTTTTTCCTAAGCGTGTATTTATTTCCTGGGTGAACAATCCTCCTCCCCAGTTATAGGCAAGTTGTATATACTGCGTCTCTCCCACCAAGTTGTGAATGCGTAACATACATACTTAATGAAGGCCCAGAGGCCAGATGGTAGAGTGCAAAGCTGGTCAGGAGTAAATACACAATACTGTGTGTGTAGATGTGGAGGAAAAAAAGAAGCACCAAGAAAAACATGTGAATTACAAGAAACAAAAAAGGTCAGGCATGACGGAGAGTTTGCATAGTAAATCAAAGCAGCCAATAGAAGAAGTCAACAAAAAATGTTCGCCACTTTTAAAAATAAGAGACTTCTGTGGAAAGTGTTTTGGATAATAGGATAAGAACAAAAATGTCATACGATAAGAAATAGATGTCATATGATAGAAAATATTTTGAACTTAAATCTAATCAATAATCAGAAAAGTTCTTATTTCCTTAAGGGCCCTATAAATAAGCTAAATTAAGCTGTACTTATTAAATGATATAAATATGTGCACTAAATTGAATTCTAAAATAATATTCATACATTGGCAGATGACGAAGTGTGACCCCATGTGGCTTACCACAATACCACGTTTTCTTTTTTGTATTGTCCTCTGAGCACCAGGATAGGTGTCATGTTTCTGATACTTGCCTGAGAAGGAGGAGAATCCACATCCAGGCCAGTAGGGCGGGGCTGCATTCTCATAACTTTGCTGTCCCTTTGTGGAAAGGAGTTCCTGGCCAGGTCTGTGCAGGGGCTTCTCCCTAACTCGACAGGAATTCAGACAACTGAGACCTTTTAAAAACAGCACATTTCATGTAACTCATATATGTAGATTGAGGAACATAGTGAAACTTCCCAACCTTCCCTCTTTCCAATCTTTTAGGACAGCCTGACCTGCAGTGCCCACACATTATAGCCACGCTTGAATTTCCTGTTGATATTTCTCAAGAAAAAAATTTTAAAAAGTGAATTATTTCTAAGGAAGATTCCGATTAGGAAGCTTTGGACCAGCTATAGTAATAAGTATTTTGTATGGACTCTTAAATTTTCTTTATTTTGAAGCATGCTGTTACTTCTGTGACATCAGCTAATCCATTAGTTATAATGTTAAAGTATGTGACTTCCAACAGTGTATTAATGTTCATATTTAATAATTTAATAAGAACATAACATTATGGAAAAGATACAAGATTTTAAGTGGAGAATGACACAGTGACATTGAAATGAGCAGCTTTGTATATCCCCCACCTTGCTTGTTGCTTGTTACAAAGTAGTGGAGGAGTGATGGAGGAGGGGTGTATCACTATGTTGTTAAAATTGTATCTATGAAGCACTTATAATTTGTTTTCTATATTTATAAAATTAAAAAACAGTATAAAAACAAAAACAAACTAATGGAGCTAGCAGGTTAGTGGTTAGAATTTTAAATAAACAGTTGATATAAATGTAAATGAGATTTTCACACCTACAGTAAACTGGTGCGATGAAATATTTATGATGATTTCCTTCCTCACATCCTTATGGATGCATGGTCTAATGATTATTTGAATATAGAAATAACTTTATACTATCATTATTATTATTATTAATTTGTGAGGCAGAGGGACAGAGAAAGATAACAAACAGGCAGACAGAGATTTCATCTGCTGGTTCACTCCCCGGATGCCTGCATCAGCCTGGACTGGGCTGGGACAAAGACAGACACTGAGATTCAGTCAATGTCTCTCACTTGACTGGCAGGACCCAAATTACTGCTGTCTCCCAGAGGCTACATTGGAAGACACCTGGAGTCATAAACCAGAGCCAGAAATCCAACCCAGTGTTTTGACATAGAAAAGGAAAGCTACTTCTACAGCATCTCTTTTTAAGGCAACTTCCCCATCATTAGGCCTTGTGATCCTGCCTAGAGAAGTCACTAGCCAAGAGGCAAGGAGGCTAACTGTCATCCTGTTAGTTCAGGTACTATGTACCACTGGGCTGGGGTCTGGGTAGGGTTCAGGCTCCTCTGAAGGACGTGATGACTTTGATGAGAGAAGACACAAGATTCTGCAGAGTGTAAGTGACAGTAGGAAGACAGTTGGGTTAGTGACAAAATTGTGTCTGACAAATATGAATTAGTAATATTTTACATAATTTGCTACGCCATAAAAGCTACAGTTAAAAACATGTGTCTCAACTGGAAGTACAAGTCTTATGGGAATGAGCTTTTAGAATGAAGTAGCTGTTCATCTTTTGGCTCTCCATGAACTCTCTATCCATCGCAAGAATCTGTGTCATGCATTGGCTTTCTCATGACAGACAAGTGAAGTCTGTGAAAATTGTCACCTCTCCCTATTAATATGTCAAATAGTATATCATGTGAAAGATTTTACTGTGTTTCTTTGTTCTGTTTTGTATATTTTCCTTTGCTTATTCCCAACTGACTGCCCATGCCATTTCTATCCACCCTCAAGGCTCATTTCCTGATAAATCGGTTATATTTTAGCTTCTTCAGGGAATAGCCCGCATTCTAGGTGATAATTATCAATCTGGGAGTTATAAGTTGTAATGTAAGTTTGAATATTATTCCAGGTATGCTAAGATACGGAAGAGAATTGTTTAAGTAATTTTGCCATATTAGAAGATGAAAATAAGGACTAGAGAGGGCTAAATCTTTTTACATTGTAAATTGCCTGCAGTTTGAGCATCATGCGAAGATACTTCAAATTAATCAGTTGAAATTTATATTTCTCATATTTCCTATTCAGATTGTTAGAAATGTAAGATATAATGTCACATATGCTGTTTTTAAAGGCTACACAAATATTCTAATCATCAATTTAATTGACTATAGTTTGGAAAATTTTAAAACATATTTTTATTGATTTGCATATTAAATATTATACCGGTCATTAGTTTTTGGCCTAGTATGAAATACAAAATTTCCCTGGATGCTGATTAAAATGGAAGGGTCAAGTTAAAATGTGAAACTACATGTGTGCAATTGCAGAGCAAAAATATGATCATTTAATGTTTAGATATTATTAAATGTTTATGTAAGCTAGGGGTGGGTGGGGTGTGTTCATGCACACTTATATGTGCAAATATTTATTTTCTCTACATTTTCTATTTCTGCTTAATGTAGGACATTCACTCTGGAAAATCTGACCTCAAGGTATCTTACTAGTATGGTCTTTCCAGATACACGGCGCCTAAAGCAACTGTACCAGTAATACTAAAATTGTCTTTCATGTAAAAGTTGAATATAAATATCTAGACTACAAGTTTCCTTTTTTTTTTTTTTTTTTTTTTTTTTTTTTGCGGTTTGTCTAAGTCAAACCTGAATTCCCAGCAAGTTGAGTCTTACAGATCCCTTTATTCTTTTCTAAGAAAACCAGGATAAGATTCTACTTTTATAGATCCTTGTAGGTGATCCAGTATGTTTTATGGTAGCAAAGTAATAATTTTGTACAAGTACAAATAAAAATCACTCTTACATGCCATATTTGCTTGAGGCAATTTATGTTCCCTGATGGGTAAGCCTTGGGTATACTTGGGTGTTTTTGGTTGGGAGCAGAAAAGCATCTCTTCAACCTCATAGGTGAGGAACATTTTTTCTTTCAAGGACCATTTGGATATTTATAACATTGTTCATGGCCATACAAAATATCAGTTTTAAAAATTAGCCTGCTGTAGATTCATTGAATTTTGAGTCCACCTGCTGTTGCCATAGCAGGACCAGATGAAATGCTTTTGTGGGACTTATTGGCCCATGAACCAGATGTTTCCCACCCCTGGAGGACTGCATGAATGTGCCTGTCATATTCTGTATGACATTTCAAAGTCATATTAATAGGATCTTTTTTAATTTTTAGAATAATTGTGGCTATTATATTAATTTGAGGTAGACATTCTTTAGCTTACGAAGTTAAGGCTGGCGCCGTGGCTCAATAGGCTAATCCTCCGCCTTGCGGCGCCGGCACACGAGGTTCTAGCCCCGGTCAGGGCGCCAGATTCTGTCCTGGTTTCCCCTCTTCCAGGCCAGCTCTCTGCTGTGGCCCAGGAGTGCAGTGGAGGGTGGCCCAAGTGCTTGGGCCCTGCACCCCATGGGAGACCAGGAGAAGCACCTGGCTCCTGGCTTTGGATCAGCACGGTGCACCTGCTGTGGCGGCCATTGGAGGGTGAACCAATGGCAAAGGAAGACCTTTCTCTCTGTCTCTCTCTCTCATTGTTCACGCTGCCAAAAAAAAAACCAAAAAAGCCAAAAAAACAAAAAAAAAAAAACAAAACAAAACAAAAAAAAAACAAAGTTAAACAGATAGGACAAAATAATGGACAATAGTTATTTTCTAAATATCAATACAAACTTTATTTCTGTAGATGTTTGCCATTAAAAATAATATCCATATATAAGTAGTCAGCTATAGGAACAAATAAACATAATAAGATATAGTACATTGTGTTTATATATTCCTAAATATCTTTGGTTTCACATATATTTCTATTACAAAAAAAAGAGCAAAAATAGGATGAAGAAAAATTCTTCAAATTTTGTAAATGTTTCATACAAACTATTTCAGTTGATTTAAAACTAGTAAATTTGTGTTGTGGGAAATAGGAATATTTAATGCAAAATCTATGAGAACTAGGGCTCATTCACCAAATGCTGAAATTCATCTGCGAATGTTCACATGGGTAGTTCTGTATTTCATTCTGGTTCATAAGACTGGATTTTGACTAGAGCCAAGAGCTCAAAAGTTTGAAGAATGATACTAAAATTAGATGAAAACAGTAAAAATCAATTACCCATACAGGTAGTTATTATTATATTTATTATGTAAGTTATTTCATAAAATAAAAATAAGAATATGGGAGATGATGGATAATTTATCATTATACTAATTTAAATTATCAATTGGTATATTATATTGAATTAGAAATGAAGTAGTAGACTGGGTATTGTGTTATTGTATGTACCATTGTTGAAATCTGGGCCAGCGCTGCGGCTCACTAGGCTAATCCTCCGCCTTGCGGCGCCGGCATCCGAGGTTCTAGTCCCTGTCGGGGCTCTGGATTCTGTCTCGGTTGCCTCTCTTCCAGGCCAGCTCTCTGCTGTGGCCCGGGAGTGCAGTGGAGGATGGCCCAAGTGCTTGGGCCTTGCACCCCATGGGAGACCAAGAGAGGCACCTGGCTCCTGGCTTCGGATCAGCGCGGTGCGCAGGCTGCAGCGGCCATTGGGGGGTGAACCAACGGAAAAAGGATGATCTTTATCTCTGTCTCTTTCTCTCACTGTCCACTCTGCCTGTCAAAAAAAAAAAAATCTGTAAGAAGGGCTGAAAAATTAATTCATCCATCATGGGATAGTTACATATTTACTGATCTTTTGTGTATCCAATAAAATACTTACCATTGAACTAGTTTCCTAGCATGCATAGTGTAAGGGTGCATTTGGATGTAAACAATATGAACTTCACAATGTGTTTTAAATTAAATGTTAAAAATTCCCTTTTTACTTTTGAAACTAATTAGTCAGTATACAGATGTTTAGATTGAAATATATTAGGAGGCACTTAATGATGACAAATAAAAATTCGAATAAGTCAGAAACTTCTGATTACTGTTACTCATGTGTTTTTTGCTTAGGACATATGAAGAGGCCGTGGTCTAGCCGTTAATTTGTTGCTTTGAATCCAGATACTCAACTGTTTAAGGTATTACCTGTTAGAGAGAGAAGTGCCTGGGAACTCATCTCTGTGAGTCAGACTTTCCTGGAGTCTGGTGACCTGGAACTACCTCCCAGGCTAGGTTCTCAGGGATCTGTTAGCAGCTGGCCAGTCCAGGAAAGACCTTTGCACATTCTTTATTACCAGCTCACTGAATTTCTGCCTGATGACCTTGGAAACCATAGAACGTGTTTCCCACAGCCTAGACTGGTGCCTGGATATGGGTCTGTTTCTTGTCTCTTGTACCTTGGAATCAGCTCTAAGCTTGGCCTCACAAATTTTTATCTTTGCAGCTGAGAAAGAAATAAATCAGGTAAGAAGATAGGAAGCGCCCTTCCCACATAAACAGAGAAGGCACATGCTCTCCTGGCTCTGTTGCATTCCCTTAGGTTTCCCCCTGGTGTCTAGCTTTCCTTCCTGGTTGCAGTGTTCGTGCAGCACATTAAAGAATGGCAGGGATCCTTGGGGAACCACCGTGGACTACTTGCTTGTACTTTTCCTGTGAAAAATCGAATGATTAAATCCTAGACGGCCTAGAGAGATGGAGATCATTAACTTCCTCCTCAAGACTGGTGGAAACATTATTTTCTAATAGAGACCATTATCTTGAAGATATTTGGATTCAGAACAGATACCTTAGTAAAGGTGAATACAAGTTGAGAAGTAGACAGAATTCGTTCCAATACATGACATTATTAAATTTTCCATCAGTTGAAATAGTTTAGAAAATAATGGTTGAGATGAACAACTAAACAGATTTTCTTTCTTTCTTTTCTTTTTTTTTTTTTTTTTGGACAGGCAGAATTAGAGAGAGACAGAGAGAAAGGTCTTCCTTTTCTGTTGGTTCACCCCCCAAATGGCTGCCACAGCTGGTGCACTGCACTGATCCGAAGCCAGGAGCCAGGTGCCTCCTCCTGGTCTCCCATGCAGGTGCAGGGCCCAAGCACTTGGGCTATTCTCCACTGCCTTCCCGGACCACAGCAGAGAGTTGGACTGGAAGAGGAGCAACCAGGACTAGGACCCGGAGTGCTGGCGCCGCAGGTGGAGGATTAGCCTAGTGAGCTGTGGCACCAGCCTTATTTCATTTTTTAAAAGAGGAAAAAAGAGTCCCAAATCATCTAGGATGTCATTGCCTTTATCAAGAAGTTAAGAAAGCGCACTGAGACTGCAGTAATTCAATGATATATACAAGTAGTGAATGGTCACTGGCAATTTTCTAGTTAATTTATTTTCCTGTGCATATTGTAAATGGGGAGTGTGAACAATCAATACTAAAATAATTTGTACTTTGTGGGTAGCGGTTTAGCGTAGTGGTTCAATCCCCGCTTGGGATGTCCACCTCCCATATTAGAATGTGTGGTCCAGCTCCTCTGCTTCCCATCCAGCTTCCTGCTCATGTGCAACCTGGGAAGTAGCATTGATGGCTCAAGTACATGTGCCTGCCACTCTGACAGGAGATCTCAGGTGGGGTCCAGGCTCTTGGCTTGCCATTGTCCCTCTCTGGCTGTTGAAGACATGTGGGGAGTGAAAGAGTTGAGGAAAACTCACTATCTCTCTCCCATCTCTCTCTCTGTGTCTCTCTCAGCTTTTCAAATAAAATGAAACTAACTAAATAATAATTTAGATTAAGTTACATATTTTTAGGTATTTCATAAAGAAGATTTTACAATGCCATTAACTGAAATGTATCATTTTGGTGGTAGTTTAATGTATGCATGTGAACGAGATGGTAATGGAGCTAGCTAGAATGAGGTACAGATGGAGTATAAAGATCACTTGGGTACATTTTCAGGTTTGTGCTCACAAAACCCAAATGACTTTTATCCCATGATTTTAACACAGCCATTCCATTGAACCTAGACAGATATTCTTCATCTGGAAGTTAGCAGAGTTGATCCGATAATTTCTAAGTTGGATCTTTTTCAGCTGTATAGTGTCTTGTGTCACACACACAAACATACACATTTGATTTATTTGTTTGAGAAGGCAGAGCAAGAGAGAAGCAGAAACATCTCTCATCTGCTAGTTATTTCTCCAAATGCCTATAGCATCTAAGGCTGGCCAAGTGAAAGCTGGGAACTGGGAAATCCATCTGGGTCTCCTGTGAGGGTGGCAGGGACCAAACTACTTTAGCCATCACCTGCCTCCCAGCATGCTCATTAGGAAACTGAAATTGAAAGGAAAGCCAGGACTCAAAACCTGGCAATCCAATATGGTATATGGGCATCCCAAATGGCATCCTGACCTCCAAGCCAAATGCTTTACCCTCAACTGTACAATATTATAAAATAATGAGGAAAAAGATATAGCAGTGTAGAAAACCATGCAGTATAGATTGATGCAGACAAAGCCTCATTCAGGAAAGTGCATAGAGGGACATGCATTGGGGTGCAATTTGAGATCTAGTCATTCCTCTGCTTTCAACCAGTTTTCCTACTAATGCACACTCTGAGGGCAGCAGGTGATGGCTCAAGTTTTGGGTGCCTGCCACACACGTGGGAGAAATTGATGGACTTACTGGCCCTTGGCTCTAGCCTGGCCCAACCCAGCTGTTATGGGTATTAGAAGAGTGAACCAATAGACAAAACACCTCTCTATGTCTCTCTCTGTTACACCGTCTTTCAAATAAATCAAAATAAATAAATACAACTTAAAAAGAGGAAGTTCTTAGTAATGTAACTACTAGTAGATTAGCGATGACTTCAAACCAGAGTTTCTGAGTGACATTTTTTATGTTGTATCATAGAACCTCAAAGTTGCAAGTGTCTAATTCTGAAGTAATAATTAGCTTAAACTTTTGCTTAAAAGGAGAGAGAAAACTACTCCAGTATTTAGTGTGCTATGCTTTAGTGTCAATACTGACAATGAATATGAACATATTTTTAAGAAGGGAGAGTGATTCTGTAGACATGCAACTTCTAGACTGTATCCCGTGTGCTATTTTTTAACTTTCTATACCTTGTATGATTATATAGTGTAGATAGTATTTTGACTATTTCACCATATATCTTTGAAGATATTTTCTAGGATTATTTATATTTAGGCCATTAAATTCACCTTCAAGGAGAACTGCCTCAATATTAGTCTACTTTTGTATGGGACTAGTGTTGTAGCACAGTGGATAAAGCAGCCGCTTGGGATGTCAGCGTCCCACATCGCAGTGCTGGTTGGAGGACGTGCTGCTCCAGATCTGATCCCGCTTCCTGCTAATGTGTCTGGGAAGACTGCAGGAGGTGGACGGCCTAAATGAGCCACTGCTGCTAGGTAGGAAACCAAGATGGAGTTCCTGGCTCTTGACTTCAGCCTGGCCCAGACCTGCCTGTTATGGACTCTCTGTCCCTCTTCTCCCCCATCCATACCCCCATTGCTCTGCCTTTTCAAGTGAAATGCATATATACATATACATATGTATGTGAATATATATGTGTATATACATACATATATTTGTACTTTTTTATACATTAAATGGATTATATAATTAGCTTATGACTTTACATGGAAAAATTCAGCCTGGAAAGTCTACCTGCTTAATGTCCAGTCACAAAAATAATTGATAATTTTGCTTTGCGGATTTCTGGAGGCTTTGAGGGAACTATGTTTATGTCAGCATAGGAAGAAGAGTGTGTTATTTTTGAAAATCAAAACAGTAAATATCTGCATGTTTTACTCTGTAGCTAGAAATATCCATAAATCGTGTTTTGAAACATTGGTATTTAGAGTAATTGCCCTGTTGTTTGTACAGAGATTAAACCTAGATTCTGATCAGCAGCTTTATCCTTTATTATTGATTTACTATACTTTGTAGTAAGACCCAGTTGTTGGGAGTGGGGTGTTCAGTGCTCCTGGAGAATTCATTTTTGTTATCTTTGTCCCTATTAGACTTTACTAAAAGGAGGGATTTGAGTAAGTAAGTGATTTAAGAGAAAGCAGCAAGAGAGTGAAGTCTGAAATGCTTTGCTTCCTCAGCTTGGCTCTCGCTGCTCCTGCTTTACCTGTCTGGAGTTGGGTGATTCACTTTCGTGTTGGTAGTTGATTTTTATTTATCAATGTGACAGTAAGTCCTTCAAAATAGCCCTAGTGAAGAGCACATAAATGATTAGTTGCTATCACCAACAGAAGAGACTTTTCTTTAATATGATCCACAAAGTGGGATTGATTTAAGGGTTAAATTGTGTTGTGATCTTCAAAGAGTACTAAAGGAAACCCCAGAAAGAAAGAGAATGGGAATTAAGGGGACTCATTTTTAAACATATTCTAGGCGTAAAACATCCCATAAAGCAACTGATGCTATCTGAATTTACAGATGAATTGTCTGCTTCATGGAGATATTAGGTAAATTAGTCATGATCACATAGCTTGCAAAGGGTTGAGAAACTTAAAAATCAGACATGTTTCCACTACGTAGCACTTAACAAGATGTCAGGCACCATGTTAGTCTTTGGAGGAATGGGATGAATTAGACACACGGCTTCTTCGCAGGAGTACCTTCTGGCAGAAAGTCGTTGTCTAACTGTAAAGTCTTGGTACTCTTAGTGCATTTTAGGTGGTATTGCAGGTGGATGTTATGTATCAGGTAAAAAACCTGGAGTAGTTAGAATAAATGGAATCAGGGAAGTTATTTTATTGTTTTCTTTAAGATTTAGTTATTTATGTGAAAGGCAGAGTTACAGAGAGGGAGAGGCAGAAAGAGAGAGAGAGAGAGAAATCTTGCATCTGCTGGTTCACTTGCCAATGGCCAGAGCTGCGCAGATCCAAAGCCAGGAGCTTCTTGGTCTCCCACACAGGTGCAGGGACCCAAAGACTTGGGCCATCTTCCGCTGCGTTCCCAACCCATAGCAGAGAACTGAATTATAAGTGGAGCAGCCGGGACTCAAACCGGTGCCCATGTAGGATACTGGCACTGTGGGCAGCTCCTCAGGGAACTTTTTGAATGATAGATCAATGATTGTGCATTACTCCCTTGTGTACTGGGAGACTGTATGTTCTTGTGTGTGTGTGTATGTGTATGTGCGTATGCGTGTGTGTGTGTGTGTGTTTTAATGTATTTGAGAGGCAGAGAGACATGGAAAGAGAGACAGAGAATGAGAGATCCTATCTGCTGGGTCACTCCTAAAATGTCCACAATGGGTAGGGCAGACCAAGCCAAAGACTGGAGCTGAGAACTCAACCCGGGTCTCATCTGAGAGTGCTAGGAATCCATGTATTTAAGCCATCACCACTGCCTCGGGTCTGCATTAGCAGGAAGCTGGTGTTAGGATCCAGAGGTGAGGAGCAACCTAGGCACTGTTAGGCCAAACACCCACCCCCTTTCAACAAAGGAATAATATGTTTGGATAACTGACTTGTTAATTAATCACTTTTCTGGTAAATTATATCTCTGGGGCAATGCAGGCTGCCATATTTTGGTTGCAAGCCACTTTGGAAAAGTATTTTATTTACTCTAAACACAAAATGGTTGGATTTTATTGGAATGTATTTCTCCTTGCTCACATTCTGCCCAACGAAGTTAGTTGTACCTCCCCTTCCAATTCTAAATGCCTGCTCTACGTTACACGTATCCATCAGTCTGTCCCACCACAGCACCTGTTTACTGATTCCTCAAGTATTTGTTAGGTGTTTTCCACGTGCAAGGCCCTCGGGAGTGACCCGAGGTAGGGAATTTACCTTCTACCTGGGAAGGGATATGAAATACAAGTAATCTGTCTAACTGAAATCATTGTGTGTGTTGTGATACAGCATTCTAGGAGAGCATATCACAAGGGGACTGTCCCAATGTGGTGGATGAGTGAGACGGTAGTTGTGTTGCGATCTACAGGGCAAGTGGAATTAACCAAGAAAAAGTACTTGGGATGCAGGTTGTGGGCGAAGGGTTGGGAGTTGGCTGGGGATCCCCAAAGGGAGATCTCAGTAGAGGAAACATACTTCATTTTGGTCCCCTTTGTCTTTTCTGAATTTCCTACTACTTTAGTGTCTGTGCAAATCATTCAGATTTTAATTTTAATATTATGGTTTTTTTAATTACCTCCTCATTCTGTATTCCTAGAATTTGGAAGTTTTATGTTTTAACTACCACAATGCCTTGAACAATGCTTTGCAGATAGCATTTGCTCAAGTGATCCTTGATTTAGTATACTAATAGATTTTTGCAACATTTGGAACAGAGCTAAGAAAGAAGAAATGATTTTTATAAAAATAACTAACACAGGCATTGCTTATTCTATTATAATTTCATAACTGACTTGGAATTATGTAGTTATGGTCACTTGAATGTGTCACTTAAAAATTTGTCTTCAGTAATTTCTAGATTAAAGAAGAACAATGTTGAAAATCAACCTGTTTGCTCATATGCAGTACTTAGGTATGAAGAAGCTATGTCATTACTAGGAGATATTGAAATTATTAACTAGAGATGTTTAGATTAACAAGCCACTCTTAGATTATGTATTGCTTTTGACTTTATCTCCACCATTTCTTACCTTCAGTCAAATTTGTAAATGGAAAATTCAGAATAACACATTAGCTCTTTGGTTAGATTCGCTAGATCATTTGACTACTTGTTTTGTTTTGTTTTGTTTTGTTTTCATTTTTTGTTGTTGTTGTTCTGCAGTCATTGCCAGGAAACTATTTTAAAATTTGATCCTTTTTAGGCCTTTTCATCTCTAGATTCTCTAGATTTGTTCTATATCCTGCCTTTCATTTCTGTGCTGTGCTAATATTTGCAAGGGGTTTCTTGTGCACTTCCCATCCTAAGCGGATTAAAAGCCCTAGGTAGGCATTTACTTAAGAGACACTGCAGCTGCTACTAGAAAGTGAGCGTTCATAGGAAGGCATGCCCAGCTGATGGCCTTTACTTCCCCACACTGTGTTTTCCTGCATCAGACCCTGTGCATAAAGCAGCTCCTGCTTGTGGACCGTCCTTCTGTTTACTTACAGGATGGTCCCTTCACCTTAACTTTCAGTATTTCGGACCATTCAGCATTCACAGTTTTCTTTTATGCTCTCACCTTTAAATTTTCCTTTGTAGAGTTTCTTAGTGAAACCTTCTCATAGCATGGATTTTTGGTCATGTAATTACTTCATGACATAATATACAAATAAATTATAATAAAATTGGGTTAAATTTGGAAAATTGTGTGAGCCTGTTGTGGTGCGAACGTCAGCTGTTACCCTCAGGAAGTGGCTCTGCATCTTCGTGGTGTTTTCCCATCAACACTAAGAACTGAGCGCTCCTTTGAAACACTCATACCCTCTGCCAATTGTTTCGTTAAAAATTTGAATTAATAAGCAGTAGAAGCAACTTTGTAACACCAGTTTATTTGTAGATGAGGAGGACAAAAGCTGTGTAGGTACAGTAAGAATAACACCTCGTTCAAGAACAAGATGGGGAAGAGCTCATTTCACAGCGTAGCCATACCCAGAAGTAAACTTTCTTAGGATCAGAAGATAATCATTCATCATACGCTTGTATTTCAACTGAAGACGTAAGAAAGACAGATTTCATTAAGCTCCCTTTGGCCTTGTGGTTTTATAACACTGAACTGTTGTCTCTCCTGAAACATTTTAAGCTTTATTTCTAATGAAATTCCTTTGGATGAGATATGTGGGCAAGAGGTTCAAGGAGAGGGAAAGGAAATGCTATTAAGACTTGTTAAAGATAATATGTTAGGACTAGTGCTGTGGCGCAGAGGGTTGAAGCCCTGGCCTGCAGTACTGACATCCTATATGGGAGCTGGTTCGAATCCCTGCTGCTCCACTTCCCATCCAGCTCTCTGCTGTGGCCTGGGAAAGCAGTAGAAGATGGCCCAAGTCCTTGGGCTTCTGCACCCCTGTGGGAGACCCGGAAGAAGCTCCTGGCTCCTGGCTTCAGATCAGCTTACCTCTGACCATTGTGGTCATTTGGAGAATGAACCAGCAGATGGAAGACCTCTTTCTCTCTCTCTCTCTGGCTCTACTTCTCTCTGTAACTCTGTCTTTCAAATAAATAAAATAAATATTTAAAAAATTAAGGTAATATGTATGTAAAAGGAAGTGAAAGGAAGAAGAAATGGGGTGACCTTTGAGTAGAGAAGTGAGTCAATCATTTTTGTCTAGTAGACTCTCCTAAGTTAATTGCTTGCTCTGGTCTATTATCTTGATTTTCTTTGGTGTATCTTAATGGATAAGAGGTTATAAAGTCATAAAACTGCTGAGACAGTGTGATTGCTTGCATAGTTACATTTAAGCATATCATTAGGTAAATGTAAATGTGTAATTTAACAAATATATATTGGCAGTATGTGGGTTTTATACTATTCCAGTTGCTGGAGATGTAGGAGGACAATACAGTATTCCTATGTCTCCTAACACAATTTGACAGTGCAGAGTACAAAAGGTAACTTACTGGAAGGTTATCACTATGTTCCTGAATCTGTATGTAGGAAGAACATGAAATTTGTATACCTTAAATAAAATTTAAAAAAAATAAAAATAAAATGAACTCCTTGCAAGCAAGAAAAAAATAAAATGATTTTTAAATTTTAATCAATGAGAGTCTGGGATTCCAAAGGAAGGAAAAGCCAAAAATAAATTCCCATTCAAATAAAAAAAAGGTAAAAGGTAAACTTAAAGCAATACGAAGAAGATGTGTGATAAACATAGTGAAGAAAATATCCCATTCACAAAAATTACAAAATTTTTACCTTTTAATTCACCTAAAAAGAAGTATATGCGATCATTTAAAACTTACTGGGATATTTTTTGGTAATATAAAGGATATGGATGTAACATATAGGAGGATAGTCTCTTTTGGTTTGGAGTGAGGGAATTACGAATTATGCAGTTTTAACATTTTATTTTGGGAGCTGCTACAGTGGTTACTTTTTCTAGCACTCGTCTCTTTCTATCCCATATTCTTGGATGTGGCTTTAGGATTTCTCCCGAATCTGGCATTGGCGATTTCCAGTTGACCTAGGGAGGCCCTGTGGATTGTCATTGCTCATTGATTTGGAAGAGAGTTCTGAGCTATTGCTGCAGGTGAAAGAGCAAGTGATTATGAAAGTTAAATTCATTTAAATCCAAGGAGTACCTACGATCACGTAGGGTTGAGATTTTAGAAAATTGAGCACAGCATCTTTAAGAAACAACTTCAGTTTAAAAGGGTGCAGTTTTGTAGTTATCTAACATAAGAAGTACAAAGTGGTGTCATATTAAATAAAATGACAGATCCATCACTGTCATATTTTCCTGTTGGTGGTTCATTGATAGAAAACAATTACAAATCAGTCTCTGAAAATTGCTTACTTTCCTAGTCACAAGAAAAGCAAATGGTGTGCTTTGCATTTGGGGAGATTTGCTTTTATGTACCAGTTTTTTTTTTTTTTTCCTTGAGTATTTTTGTTCATGGTAAAGCATCATTGGTTTTCTCTACCACATGTCCTTGACCCAACATTTGCTGTTTACCATGAGAATTCTTAAGAAGAAATGTTTGCACAGAGCTCATTTTAGAACTTTTTATTTTCTCAGCACTGAGATTTTATTTGTCTTTAAAGTGACCTGTGAAAGATTTAGTTTCCAACTTAACAGTTTTGCATTATAAAATATTTTACTTCAAGTTCTAATATGCATAACTTTTTTTCAGTTGTAGATATTATTGTCCCTAAAATTTCAAGATGCGGATTATACCTAGTATTTAATATATTTTTTTTGTGAAACTTAATTTGTTAAGTTTCATGTCTGGTTTTATTTAACCAATTTTTTAAGTGAAAAAAAATGAGAGTAAGGTTGTTTCTCATTCAGCATTTCTTCTGTAAGCTCGTTAATGTTTCTGGTGCATACAGATTCAACTGACTTAATTTTAGTAGTCATATTTTGAGTCATCTTTGACTAATTTGGGAAAATATACCTTGCCTAATATTAGACATGTCATTTTGTATTTTTCTTCTGAATAACTTATTTTAAGGTTTATTTTTATTTATTTGAAAGGCAGAGTTACAGAGAGAAAGAGAAAAAGAAAAAAGAGAGAGGAATACAGTGAGAAAGGGAGAGATCTTCCATCTTCTGGTTTATTCACAAATGGCTGCAGTTGCCATGGCCAGGCCAGGCAAAAGTGGGGAGCTAGAGGTGCATTCAGGTCTCCAATGTGCAATGGCCCAGGTTCTTGGGCCATCTTCTGCTGCTTTTTCAGGCACATTAGCAGGGAGCTGAATTGGAAGTGGAACAGCTGGGATTCACACTAGTGTACTGGTTTGGGATGCTGGAATTGCAAGTGGCGGCTAAACCTACTGCACCACAATGCCAGGCCCTCTCTTGAATATTTGAAAAATATTTTGTTTATGTTCTGAGTTATGTTTAATTTCATTTATTTTCCAATATGGACGATCAGTGTCATTGAATAAAATGATTTGGTATTTTTTTACTTGAATCTGTCTTTCATATTTTTCTGTTACACACACACGTGTATGCAAATTCATATTATTAGGACTAAGACAATTCTATATGTATTTGGGGTTTAAACATTTTACTTTCAGTAATTCTGTTTAATGTAGAAAAATATTAAAACTAGCTATGGCCACGTGTTAGTGGACAATAAAAGAGGCAAAGAAGTTAACATATGAGTCACAGGTGCTTTTGTTGATTATTTTTTGATTCTGTAAGCCTTCTCTGGGTGACTTGCTGCTCTTAAGGTAACCACAGAGTGTGGGAGAATTGATAGATAAGTGCACTTGTCCTTGACCATGATATTAGCACAGGAGCTCTTTGTATATACTTTGACCAGCAAGACCATTACCAAACATCACCAACTCCTGAAACCAAAGAAATGTTGAAGATTGTGCATGGGGAGATATGACATATAGTTGTAAAAGTCATTCAGTTCTGGAGGAAGAAGGGTCAGCTGCAAAATGCTTTGAGTTCTTTAGTTCAAATAGACGGCACTGGCTAGTGTTGAACAGTGAGCCAAGGCTCATCTGTAGCAGTCTGGCTCCATGGTGTGTTGCCTTAACTCAGTAGGCATTTGATGAGTATAGACTGAACCCGTTATACATAATTCTGAAATCTAACTCTACTTAGAACATGTTCCATATTTTACTAAAACATTCAGCTTGATATGCATGTTAAAGTGTTATTTTCTTCTAATTTTTTTAGGTTTATCCATCTATCAGTACTTTATTTATTAATTTATTTAAGGGGCAAAGAGAAACTTCAAACCTACTTGTCTCATCCCCAAATGCCCAGAACAGCCCCTGTATATGATTGAAGCATGGAGTTGGGAACTCAGTCTGGGTCTGCGTGTGGGAGTCAGGGACTGAAGTAGTTGAGTCATTATCTTCTGTCTCCCAAGGTGTGCAGTAGTAGTAACATGGAATCAGGAACAGAATCGGAACTTGAACCCAGGCACGCTGATATGGGATGTGTGCTTCCCAAGTGATGTCTTAATTACTAAGCTAAACACCCATTCTAAAATATGTTATTCTAGATTGCAATGCCAAATTTATGGCTGAAAAAGTATTTTAAAAATTAGAATTTAAGGGGCCAGCACTGTGGCATAGTAGGCTAAGACCCCGCCTTCAGTGCCCACATCCAATATGGGCTCCAATTCTGGTCCTGGCTGCTTCTCTTCCAATCCAGCTCTCTGCTATGGCATGGAAAGCAGTGGAAGATGGGCCAAGTGCTTGGGCCCCTGCACCCACATGGAAGAACTGAAAGAAGCTTCTGGCTTCAGATCGGCCCAGCTCCAGCCATTGCGGCCAATTGGAGAGTGAACCAGTGGATGGAAGAATTTTGTCTGTCCCTCTCTTTGTCTGTAACTCTACCTCTCAAATAAATAAATTAAGTCTTTAAAAATCATAATTTAATACCCTTCCAAGAGCTTTAATATACTGGATTTTTTTATACTGCAATACACTGTTATACTTTTTAAGTAGCAGAGGTAACTAAAAAATAATAAGACAAACTCAGTTATTGGTTGCCTTTTCCATCCCACTTAACACCCTCCATTCAGTAACAGGTAGAGGAGTGATAGCATTGAATGAGCTGGGATAAAAGGAGGAGTGAAGTGTACTCACTGGACACTTTTATATGCTGAGTTTACTCTAGTCGCCTTATTAATGGACCATAGGAGAGAACTTACATACAGTTGTTAAGGCAAAACTGTTTTGGTTATTAATACTGACAGAAAGATTCAGTTCCCTATATAGAACTTAAATATACAGGGATACATCAAAAAGTTCAGGGAAAACTGGAATGAAAAGATGTTTATTCTGGTACCTTTTTTTGAAATCTATGCATATCTTTTCATAATATGAACCTTCCATGGCTTTTTTTTTTTTTTTTTTTTTTTTTTGGACAGGCAGAGTGGACAGTGAGAGAGACAGAGAGAAAGGTCTTCCTTTTTTCTGTTGGTTCACCCCACAATGGCCGCAACGGCCAGTGCACCGTGCAGATACGAAGGCAGGAGCCAGGTGCTTCTCCTGGTCTCCCACGCGAGAGTGCAGGGCCCAAGCACTTGGGCCATCCTCCACTGCACTCCCGGGCTGGACTGGAAGAGAGGCAACCGGCACAGAATCCACGCTCCAACCAGGACTAGAACCCGGTGTGCTGGCGCCGCAGGCGGAGGATTAGCCTATTGAGCCGCGGCGCAGGCCTTCCATAGCCTTTTCAAAGGCCCCTCTTACTTAGTACTGTTACTTTTGAAAATGTTCCTTAGTATCCTTTTATTAAAAAGAAAAAGTCTGGTAATGTTATTCAAAGGGTACAAATTTTCAGATGTGCAAGTTAAACAAATTCTGGGGATCTAATGTAGAGCATAGGGACAGTAGTTAATGGTAATATTAATATATTGTGTAGTTGTATTTGCCAGGAGAAAAGATCTTAAGTTAAATCTACATAGAGGTGATGTTTATATTAATTTAGAAAAGACATTTGGTGAAGGACTTTGATTCTATTGTTAAAAGTTTTATTTAAGAACCATAAAATAGGGGTGAGTGGTACAGTGATTAAAGATGCTGCTTGGAGTGCCTTCAACCCATGGCGGCGTGTCTGGGTTTGAGTCTGGACTCCGCTTCGTATTCTAGCCTCCTGCTAATACACACCCTGGTAGGCAGCAGGTGATGGCTTAAGAATTTGTACCTGCTACCCGTTTTCTCCCAGGTCCAGACTTGGCTATTGCTGGCCTTTGGAAAATAAACAAGTGGATGGAATCTGTTTGTCTTCCTGCCTCTTTCTATTGACTTTTCAAATAAATTGAAAATAATTGAATAAAAATTTAGAAGTAAGAAGCAAAGAATAAGATATATAGTCTATATGTTAACTGCTTTTAAACCTGAAGATTTTTTTTTTTTTGCTGCTAAAAGAGGAAAACTTACAATGTTGCCTTGAATATCTTCTCAAAATGTAACGCTAACAACTCAGTCAAAAAAGGACCAAGATCAAATTAAATCTGTTTTATGCTACCTGAGCTCGCTCACAAGAAACCAGTGGTCATTTTACAATATATGAACTCCTGCTACTCTCTCTAAAGGGGCTGTTCATGGAGGTCAGAGGAAAAAAGCAGCTTTGACATCAGTTCGTACCTGCATTTGTAGCATCTTTCCCAGTGAGGCGCCAGCTTGTTCTCTCTGTTCCTGATGTGTTGGTATAGCTTGGAGTTTTCTCCTGGCAGAGTGTGGATGATAATGTCTCCTGCTAAAAATACTGCTGCAGGATAGGTCATGGGATTGCCTAACAGTTTCGAGCTCACTGGGAGTGCTCCATCGTTGATTATTGCTATTGTCATCAGCACTTAGAAACTGCCGAATAAATCACTGTTTTGAAATGTGGGAGTACAACTGATTTATGTACTATACTCTTTTATATAAATATTTCTTTATTTTAGTTATTTATTTTTTTATTTAGTAAATATAAATTACCAAAGTACAGTTTATGGATTATAATGGCTTCCCCCCATATATAAATATTTCTTGATAAGTCTTTTAAACTTCTTGAGTAAAGTTAATATTTTTTAAATGAATGAATATAAAGAAGTCTTAGATTATTATAAATTATGCATTGAAGATATTCCAGACAGTATATTCCAGACAGTATAGTAAATATTTTTATGAAGTTGTGTTAGAGGTGTTGAAATGTTATTGTTTTTATGTAAAAGGCATACTGCACTTACTGTGTAGATACGTGTGTGTGTGTTTGTGTGTGTTTGTGTATCTGTGTATGTTTCCAAATGCCATTTAGCCCTTCTGATCCTGGAATGGAAAACTGGTCATTTGATTTCACTTTATAATGACAATTTTTTTGGAGAAATTGCTTTTTAAATTACTCATTTATAAAAGGATCAGTGGTTTCTGGGAGTTGTATGAATACTCAGAAATTGGGTTCTTCTTTGTGAGAACTGTGTTCAGTATTTATTTAGGTACATAATTGTCTTGTTTGAGCAGCAGTACCTGTCATCAGATTCTCAAAACTTTCTTAAGCCATTGATTTAAATGCCTATAAAAGTAGCTTTTGTTTTATAAATATCTGGTTCAGAAGTTTAACGTACATAGGAATTCTAAAGGCTCATTTAAAAAATAGAACAATTATAAAAGTCCAGAAATTAGTAGACATTATTATTATTATTTTTGACAGGCAGAGTGGACAGTGAGAGAGAGAGAGACAGAGAGAAAGGTCTTCCTTTTGCCATTGGTTCACCCTCCAATGGCCGCCACAGCTGGCGCGCTGCGGCCAGCACACGGCGCTGATCTGAAGCCAGGAGCCAGGTGCTTCTCCTGGTCTCCCATGGGGTGCAGGGCCCAAGCACTTGGGCCATCCTCCACTGCACTCCCAGGCCACAGCAGAGAGCTGGCCTGGAAGAGGGGCAACCGGGACAGAATCTGGCGCCCCGACCGGAACTAGAACCCAGGGTGCCGGCGCTGCAAGGTGGAGGATTAGCCTGTTGAGCCTCAGCGCCGGCTAATTAATAGACATTATTTAACAAATCATGCTAAGGTTTGTCCTTGTCTCAGAAACTTCCTCCATTATAATGTTCTTCTAATTACATTGTTGCACACTGGTAAATTGTCATAACATTTCTAATGCAATATTCCTTCATTTGCCACAGATACAATCAGCTTTATACTTGACATCTGGAACAGGAAAATGAAGGAATATAGTTGTCTCAGACTAGTTTTGATCTTGGATTTCTGGTAACGAAGGGCATTGTGAAGAGGCAGAGTCTCAAATTTGCCATTGGATTAGTGTGATCTGAATGTTTCCCAAGTCTGGTCAAGAGAATAGTGGTCTTATTTTTAAAGAAAATACTTGACTTTTGCAGTCAGAAGTGAAAAAAAAAAAAAAAAGAATCATCCTCTGAAAATGATGATCTTTTGATGGGATTGTGCAGTTGTTGAAAGTTTTACTTTGGAGATCTCAGCTATCATGGTGAAGTAATTTCAAACGTGGATTAAATACAGTTGTCCTCCACAGAGCAGATGATCCCAATACAATGGGTTTCTGCTGTCTTTTCATATAGCCTGTGGGATCTTAGTCAATTGTTCTTAAGCCAGTGACACAGGGGGCCATGATAGCCTGGAAATCTACCCAAATTCCATCCTTCTTAACTACCTTTTTTTTTTTTTTTTGTAAATATGTTTTCAGGTGAAATAAGACTTTTCTCTGGAAAGTCAGAGAATCAGTAAATATTCATTGAGTGCCTATTTTGTGTGATGCAATGTGCTATGCACTGGGGGCCCCAATAGGAAAACAAAACATTGTCAACACTAAACAAAACAAAAACCTAGGCAAAATCTATGTCTCTAGACTTTGTTCATTAAATTACACATGGATTTTTTAAAAATGAAATAATCAAATAATATACCTGTGAAAATTTTTAAAGATTTGTTTATTTGAAAGATGGAGTCTCTCTCTCTCTCTCTCTCTCTCTCTCTCTCTCTCTCTCTCACACATACACACACATACAGAGAGAGAGAGAGAGAGAGAGACACTTTCCATATGATGGTTCACTTTCCAAATGGCTGAAACAGCAAGGACTGGGCCAGGCAGGAGCTAGGTGACTGAAATCCATCTGGGTCTCCCACATGAATGCAAGGCCCCAGGATTTGGACCATTTTCCATTACTTTCCCAGGCATGTTAGCAAGGAGCTCCATTGGAAGTGGAACAGTGGGGACTAGAACCTCTGCCCACATGAGATTCCAGTATCACAGGCAGCCCCTTAACCTGCTGTGTCATGAGATTTGGATTCATTGTGAAAGTTACAAATGTTTTTAGTTTTAGTATTTATTTTTTTTCATATTTTTAAAGTTGTAATCATTTAACACATTTTAAATGATTTTTTGAATAATCTCTGAATTAATATGGGATTCACCACTTTTTAAGAACTACCAAATTCTGGAAAAAAATTTATAATTAGAACTAGAATTAATGTACACCCTATTGATCTAAGTGGTGGAATGGAACCCAAACCAAGCAAATCACTAATATTTTACAAAAAAATGTTTCCTGCTTCACTGGTAGTATTATCAACACCTTACACATAATCCATTAAAATCAGTTAAGCAGAAAAAAGTTCTTTGTTTTTGTTGTTGTTTTAACATATCATTAAATAAAGTACTATAAATGCAATGGATATTACCAAATTTATAAAAACAAAAAGGGAAATTATAATTTGTGTGCTATGTTGACCAAGAAAGAAAATCGGAAAACATAAGGATAAGCACAAAGATTTCCAGATTGAATCCCAGAACAGTTCAAAGAGAACAATGTTTAGATTCAGGAGATTTGGATTGAAAGTTCGAAGTCACTTGTAATTGGGATAACCGCATGTCCAGCTTTCTGGGAGCAGTCATGTTTTGTTCTGATGCTCTGACACAATTAATATGATCACCCTTCGCATACTTAAAATTAAATTGGTTTGGTAAAATTCAGTGAAGCACCATCTATAAAAGTATATACTGAATGATATAACATCCACCACAATTTTTATACTTTTTCTCTACGTTAACTACCACAAATAAGATAAAACATCTGATATTTGTGTTTTGGGGTCTGGTTTATTTCAATCAGTATATACTTATAAGTAGTACTTCATTAAATCATACCATGCAAATGACAATATGCTATTATTTCACCTGTTTAAAATAAAGAGAAACAGAGCAAATAATGAGGACTCTGGGGAAAGTAGTAATGCTTTGCTTTTACTCTAGCATTGGTTATAAGTGAGATAAAATATTTAAAAAATCATTTATTTGTACACCTTTTTATATTTTTGGTATGTATACTGTATTTCAATAAAATGCTTAAAACGTAAACATGGTAATAAAGCATACCATAATCAAAACACAAAAATAATATATTGTTTTGCACAAGAAATGATATGATCATCCAACTTATTCTGACAGCTAACTGTTTTCACAAGAGCAAAGTGCATGATTCTTTTTTAAATTTATAAACAGTTATTTGAAATGCAGGGAGACACAGAGAGAGAGAGAGGAAGAGAGAGAGAGATGACTCTTCTATCCACTGGTCCACTCCTTAAATGCCTGCAGTAGCTGTGGCTGATCTAGGCCAGTTAGGCACCTGGAATTCAATTCAGGTCTCCCTTGTGAGTGGCAGAGACTCAAGACTTGAACCATACTTTGTTGTCTCTGGGGATGTGCATTAGCTAAAAGCTGGAATTGGAAGCAGAGCCAGTACTCAAACCTAGGCCCTCTGATATGGGATGCATGTGTTCCAAATAACATTTTAACCTCTGCAGCAAGCACCCGTACCACATTTAGTTTTTATGTTTATTATGGTAGCTGAAAAACACTTTTTTAAAAGAAAATATTTTATAATCTGAAATTTGTATAAGGGCTATAAATAGATTGGCAAATACTGGTTTATTCATTTGCACAGAGTGATTGAGGCAGCTTTTTAAAAGACAATAGTTTTCTTTTAACAATAGTTTTATTTTATTTGAACAAATTGATACTGCTTTTTCTTGATTTGTTGTGTATTGCCTATTTGCCCAACATATGTTATTCTGAAATCAAGTCATAGGCCACAACTACAAGGCATATTGACACTTGGGCTTTGCCTGTGATAAAGATAAGGAATATATTCCATTTAATTAAAAGTTCAGTGAGAACAATTATTGCATAATTTTAAAAATTATTCCATACTGCCATAACAGTTCAGTGTTGAATGTTCTTCAGTTTCATTCTTTATCATCTTTAAGAGGTACATGCCTGTCCTTCTTTTAGCTTTTGAAAATGTTAATATTTCATTATTTTCATAAGCCTTCATCAGCAATCATAAATTTTCTTGCTGTTCCCTTTGGATTTGATCTGATGTGTGTAGTTCTCAAGCTAAACCCTTTCCATGCAGCCCTGTCCTGAATCATGCTGTATTTTAGATGAACCACTTCATCTGCACAAAAGGGCTGCACCTTAGCTTTTTAATTTCTTCCTGGAAAACTGTTGGAGGATTTGTATTAAGCTGAATCAAAAGAAAGCAAAATCAGTTTTTAACAGTAGCAAATGAATTTCTAACTGCAAAATCCCTTTAACAAAAGGAAGAAGAAATTAATTCTGCCTAAATCCGAGAAGCCTTTAACAAACCATCAGAAGGACTACAGAAACTTGGCAAACAGGAGTCAGCTCAGACTCTTTAAAAGAACTTTAGAAGTGGAGTTTATGGGACAAGATATTATAAGATGATAAGTACTACTTCGTGGGGTTATGAAAACATAAAGTAGATATTATTGATGAAAGTATCTGGCCAGTAGCCTGCAATTTTTAGTAGGTACACAATAGATATTAGCTGAGTGAATGAGCAAGATCTGGGAAGAATGAAACATCAAGGGGATCTCTATCCTACCAAATAATGCTCTTTCTTTTATTTTTTTCTATGCCAGCCAAGACTCTCTCCCTTAAAGACTAGAACAAATGATCATGAATAAAAGTTCATTTGACTCACTCAGATAATCATTTTTATAATCTTCATGTGTCTATTCAATCACTCAAATTTTTTTTTTACTTCCAAAATCTGAAATTGAATATTCTGAACCAGCTAGATTAGGATTTGAGGTCACCAAAGACTCAATTTTACTATCTCCATCTACTGGCAGGGAGGAACTATACCCAAGCATCTGGACTGGCATAGAAAAGAGGAGAAAGAACATTTAAAAGGTAAGCAAAACATATATTTTTATTTACTCTCATTTTTAAACTTTTGTGATCATACACTCTATTTTATTCTCAGATAACTAAGGTTAATACAGCAAGCCATCCTAAAGCAAAATGACTTGTTGAGGTGGTATAATACTCTGATCTGATTCGTACACACAAGCAAGTGTAGGCTTGGGTCCCTTCTTTCACAGTGGCAGTCTTTTCTGTCTGCAGTACGTTTCTTTTTATTCATTCCAACGCTTCAGTGCTGTTTTCATATTCCTAATGATCTTTCACTTGTCGTGTGCTTACTGAAATGTCTATATTCTTGTTTCTGTGCATTCTCTGACATGTTTAAAATGATTGTACTTGGCAAGATATCCTGACTGTTATGATTCAGAGAGAATAGAATTACCGTTCTCAAGATATCTTATTATTCAGGTGTTTCTTGAATATTTCCCATGCTTCATTTGCTAAGTATTTTAGTTTGGCAGAAAGTACTCAATAAAAGCTTCTTGATAATTAATGAGTAAGTCATCACACATATTTACATCAGTTTTTAAACATTTTGTGTTTTGCTTCCCCATCAGAATTGTTTTTGAAATTGTATTGGCTCACATTGACTAAGAATATGACCTTGTGATCAAACTTTGCATGGTGGTATTTTTTCATAAAATAAATAACTTGATAATTGAGGTGATGTGCAGTAACAAATCTCTGTTAGTTTAAATCAGACAGTTTAAAGGATTACTATAGTTGTTCTTAAGGTTTAGATTGTGCATATCTTTCTTTAGGAAGCTCTATGTCATCTTGACAATAGGAGTCAGACCATTTGTCAAGGTAATTAGTATTATTACAACTGCTGCAATTGAATTAGAATATAATCTGCACTTCTGCCCTATTGGTTTTCTCCTGTCATCTTCTCCCCCACTCTGGCATTTGCCCATATCTTTACTCCATTTCTTCAGAGAATTGGAGATTCCTCTCAGAAGAGGAATGAATGGACTTATAGGTAATGAGTGGAGAGTTTTCAAGGTCACATTTCGATTCATGGGCAGGAATTCCCAAGGAAATACATACTGCGTTCAAACAGGTCCGTCCGCTTGCTGGGAGGTCATGAATGCAGCTGGTGCATTTGCTGGCTGGGGATTACACTCGTGTAAACACTGCAGATGCCATGGGGAGGGATTCGCAAATCTTTTTGTGGCATCTGACATTGTCCAATGTGACAGACAGATTCACAAAGTATTCCCTGAGGTCAGACGACAAGAAAGCAGGTATTTTTGAATAATGTTGAAAGGAAATACTGATAATGGGGCGTTAGAGAATAATCCCATCTTGCAAGTGGAGCTTCTGGTGGGCTTCATAAAGTTGAGTCCCTATTTTAAATAAATGCGTATATCCTCTCCAGTCTTGTTTCATCCTGTGTTTCAGCTTGTCTTTTTTTAATCCCCTTGTCCCTTGGTCTTGGGCTTGATTTTAAAAGTGTTGTCATAAAGCTAAGCTGTTGCTGAAGAATCCCACTAATACACATACTAAAGCTAATTTTAGAATGAAGGATACATAAAATCTTCGTATTTATGCTTATTCACACTTTTGTTATGGACCAGCTAGATGAGAAATAGTGTGGGTCGTGATGGAATAGCTTGGCATGATTGGCTAATTTTCATCATTACTTAAAAATGTCCTTATTTTAATAAAATTTAAACCACTTGTTTTATTATGAAAATGCAATAGGTATTTTTATTAAATTATTACTTTCATTCCTTTTAAAATCTTCACTTTTTCATATTTATACTCCAATTTAATATCGACAGGGGTTATTAAGGGAAGAGTGTGGGGTGGCAAGACAGTATTTTCTAGCAGGACAGATGATGAGAAATTTCATGAGTATAATTTGTTTAAACTTATCCAGTCAAATTACTCTTTATTCATGATACTGTTTGTAGAGTTACTGCTGTTTGTAGTTACTGCTAAAAACCAGAGCTCTTGCTGCAACTAAAACTTAAAAATAGGAACTATTTCTTAGGCAAATGTATTATTAACAGTATTTAATAACTTAAGAACAGAGGATAGGATGATATAATTTGTAAAAAAAAGTAAATAAACGGCCGGCGCTGCGGCTCACTAGGCTAATCCTCCGCCTTGCAGCACCGGCACACCGGGTTCTAGTCCCAGTCGGGGCACCGATCCTGTCCCGCTTGCCCCTCTTCCAGGTCAGCTCTCTGCTGTGGCCAGGGAGTGCAGTGGAGGATGGCCCAAGTGCTTGGGCCCTGCACCCCATGGGAGACCAGGATAAGCACCTGGCTCCTGGCTTCGGATCAGCGTGGTGCGCCGGCCGCAGCGCGCCTACCGCGGCGGCCATTGGAGGGTGAACCAACGGCAAAAAGGAAGACCTTTCTCTCTGTCTCTCTCTCTCACTATCCACTCTGCCTGTCAAAAGTTTAAAAAAAAAAAAAAGTAAATAAATTTATTTTTTATATTTGCATAGCATTTATAAGAAAATTATAGGTTTATTAATATACATTGTATGCATTCATCTTTGAATGTAGAATGTAGAAGGAGTAAAGTCTAATTTTCAGCAATAATATATTAAGCTGCATATACTAGGACTGAGTTAAATATATTCCTAATCTATTGTTTTCTTTAGGATACATTTATTTTCAAAGAGCTTAACCCAAAATAGAATTTTAAACGGACTTTAAATATTCATTAAAGACATAAACTAATGGATTTATTTGCATTTTTTCTATGAAAGAGTAAGTTTATATTGCTTACTTTTTGTTGTTGTTTTCACTGAAAATTTTAAACATCTTCCTGTCAAAATGTTAGTATTTAATCTAGACACTGTTTGCCATGAAAGAAATAGGTAACTGGTAAACTCCAGTTCGATTGTTATGTATACTGTGGGCAGTGTGGACATAAAGCTGGCAAGTGCTGTCTTCCAAATAGATGAAAGTCTGTGGGTGATCCCATGTAGATGCCTGCCCTGCCCACGCAGGAGGTTGAGAGGGCATGGTGTGCCATGCCTCCCGGGAGGGACCCTCATGGCCTGGCTGCTGCCAGGAGGCTGGAGCCACAGGCACTGTTCTCCCCACCCGCCTTCTGCCAATTAGGTTGACTGTTCCCAGGTGTGGCCCAGGCCCACCTGGAAAGCTACCCTAGCTACATGGCCTTTCAGCTGATTGGAGAGGCATATTGGCACCAGTGTCGGTTCTGTCCTATAAAGTTAGTGTTCCCCTGAGTAGTTACGCCCCTTCAGCCTGTTTTTTAAAAGTGTACGTGGCTGTGAATAAAGACGGGCATGTTCACGGAAGCCTGTCCTGGTGCTTCTTGTGGGAGAACACCATCGCCCTGCTCCCCCGACAGGACGGCCTCGCAGGAAGAGTCCACAAAGCTCTTTACTGAAAGCACTGTTTGTTAAATAAGCTTGGTTGTTTTAAGGATAATGTGAAGTTGTGCTTTATCATGTCAGCCAATTTTTTGGCATAAAAATATTATTTAGTATAAATGCATTTTGCTGCATAAGATATTTCAGAGTGCCTAATATTTTGTGTTAATTTTCCAAAGTGATAGTTTCAGTTCAATAACAATGGATCAAATATTGAAAAAACTGACAGGAATGTTAAATCTTTAAGATGGATCTTTCTCCGTAATGTGAATTACTCCTAATTTATCTCTCTTGTACATTCTGGCTTCGGCTTTTGTGTGATTTCTAAAACACTGCACAATTTAATAAAGTAAAAAATAACAGTATTATCTAACCATGTCTTACTGTGGTAGGGTATGTAGTCACGCATATGCAACAATACTCATTACTAATTAGAGTGTGCTAAAGGCTTTAAATAGATTTTACATTTTTGTAGATGGCTGTTTATCTTGTGCCATTGGAGGTTAGCAAGATTATTGCCAGCTTGTCTTCCCTAATCAAGCTTTCATTTTAAAAAGTCACATTCCACTGTATAAAACCAAAATCAGTTGTTTTTAGCCTAACTTGGAGGCTAGAAAAGCATATTGTCAGATGTTCACAATTTCTCTATCACATGCCTCAATACTAGAAGAATTGTATGGCTCTGATTGAGTCTTATCATGCAAATTGGAGTATTTTTGAGGTTGAAATGTGGGCACTGGTAATAATCACACCACAAGAACACACTTAAACCAAGACTATCCCAGGTGCATCCAAATATGTGTTTCTAATACAATGATTTAGGTTGCAATTATAGAAATTTCCTGCTCTAATTGGCTTGCATAGTGAATTGTATGTTCAAGTAACTAAGAAGTGTGGAGACAGAGTGACTTATGTGTTATTTGAGTTGAGGTCTAGCTTTGTTTTTCTGTGGTAACATCTACCTGCCCACTTGTGGGCAATGACTGCTTCATTGGACTGGATCCCATTTTATCATAGCAAAGTGCTACCCTGGTTCTGACCATACTTTTCCACTCAAAAATTCTCATCCTCAGATGCTGAAAAAAAGCCATTGTGGTTACCCCGATCAACCTCTCAGTAAGGGAAATCACTTATGTTGATTTCCCATGTATGTTGCTGGATTTGATCAGTCCAGCGATTATCCAGTGGTGAGGGGGAGGCTGGGGAGATACTCAGAATATCCACTTTTCTCCATTGCACATGGAAGCTTCCTGAACACAGGCCTCTATGATAGTTGCACATAGATAAGAAGCTAATAAGATCAGTTCTTGTAATTCTCATTAGAATTTCAAACCTTATTTTAGTATCAGATCAAGGAAATGGCAGAATTTCTACAAAGGAGCAGCTTTCTCTCCAGCTTTTATCAACCAGTAGAAGGGAATTAAATTTGAAATCTTTGCTTAACAATGAGTGTTTATAGTTTAATTTGAGTTTTGTGATATTACTTATATGATCAGTTTTGCTTTTTGTCTTGCATTGTTCAGTGACATCAGGAAATGTGATCCATACTAGTAAAATTTTCTCTCTCAATCTGTTTGAATAAGACAGAATATAGAATATGATGAACAGGCTTTCCCCACTTGCATGCTGATTTTAAATTATTTTTTGAATGAGTATCACTTCATCTAAACTTAAAAATGACCAATGTTTATCTCATTTATATAAAGTGAATTCAGGAATCAGGTGACTTGCCTAAAATATCAGATTTTTAATCATTATTTGATTTATATTTCAGCGTTTAAGCAAAATAAATGACTATAATATGGCCTTCTCAGAGTGTGGTAAAATTATAGAACATGTCTTTTTTTAAAGTAGAAGGGCATATTCAGAAACTGACATCTCAATAATGAATCCCAAAAGATCCATCACCATCAGTTGAAATATTGGCTTATAACAGATGAACTTTGAGAAAGATATCCAGTGTGAATTAAGGATCGTTAATTGGAGGAATACAAATTGTAAGATCGTCTTGGGTTTATTATATGCCTTCTGTGGAAAATTAGGAGGAAAGAAGACATAGTGAAATAATACCTAAATGATACTTGGAGTATTCTGACATACCAAGTTTCCTTAAACTACTGATATGAGTAGGAGGGAGTGCCATGTGCCAGACACAGAGCTAGATAATGGTTTTAGCCTTCAATAGAAATAATTTTCCCTTTTAGGTCATAGTGAGATCGATGAGAAAGAAAAGTGAACATAAACATATGATTAAAAATTTGCAAACCTGAAGAAATGTGCTGTGTTTTGTTAGCTGAATACCAGTTGATGATGATACTTGGTCTAGGAAAGACACTAAATTACTATCCTGGCAGTTGTCACATTAAGATGACAGGGCTGTGTTTTGTTTCTGATGTCCCCAGCCTCTGAAACAATGCCTCAAGCATAACATGTTCTCCAGATATAAGCTTTGGCCATTTATTACCAGAGGAGTGCAATGATTAACCCTCTTCTGGGATGCATTCAAGAGATTCAATAGGGCATGTCTTAAAATGATTGGTTTTCATGATTCCCTTCATGTAACAAACCCTTCTTTTATCTTCTCTTAGTCAACATTTTTTCTTGTAATTCTTAAGTAGTTTGAGGTAGACAACACAAGATTTGTTGATTATTTTATTTAAACTGTTCTAAATATAAATGATAAAAAACATCTAATGAAGAAACAAACATCAGGGTCTAGGTTTTCTGTCCAGTATACTATCAGACTTTTGTATTGATAGAATTTCAAATAGTAGCCGGTGCCGTGGCTTAACAGGCTAATCCTCCGCCTTGCGGCGCTGGCACACCGGGTTCTAGTCCCGGTTGGGGCGCCGGATTCTGTCCCGGTTGCCCCTCTTCCAGGCCAGCTCTCTGCTATGGCCTGGGAAGGCAGTGGAGGATGGCTCAAGTCTTTGGGCCCTGCACCCGCAAGGGAGACCAGGATAAGCACCTGGCTCCTGGCTTCGGATCAGTGCGATGCGCCGGCCGCAGCAGCCATTGGAGGGTGAACCAACGGCAAAAAGGAAGACCTTTGTCTCTGTCTCTCTCTCTCACTATCCACTCTGCCTGTCAAAAAAAATAAAATAAATAAAAAAAAAAAAGAATTTCAAATAGTAAACATACAAATGTGGTGCTTTGGCATGGATTGCAATTGATGGAGAGTTTTTGTTTTTTCACTACAGTACTCAGATACATCTCTCTATAGAAATGATTACATTAAGATGAAATTAGCCTAGATTTTCGAAACAAAAGGGTACCCATGAGTATATGAAAATATATATGCATGCATGTATATGCATAATGTAGTTTTAAGTTGTTAAAATGAATTTTTAATTGAGAGCTAGTGAGAATGAAGCAGAAGTAGCTATATAAACCAACTAACAAGATTAAGATAAGGAAGCAGTATTGCTGGTGATGAAACAGCAGGGCAAAGCACAAATAAGACGAGGGAATTTGTGCGATTATCAAGTAAGATTTGGAAGTAAATGCAACTGACTCTTAGAGAATTTTTTTTGCTTTGAAAATAACATATATTTGAGAGTGAACATGTTAAAAATTTCACTAGACAGCTTTGAAATCTACCATTTCTCTGTGACATGTTGCTAGTCTTACCCACGTGAAACAGGGAAACAATTCTTCAGAACCCTAAACTAAGTGGAGATTGGAGATCTCTTTCTTTTTACCTGTTAAGCCTGTGGTTCTTACCTGATAGAGTCTACTTAAATAATAGCAAGGAGAAGGATGTGGATGGTTACCTTTCTTTATAAATTACTTATTATCCAGAAATTTCTTTTTTACTATTATCATTTTTAATAATACAGCATTTTTAAGCCATCATAGTTTTTACTGTTTTTTTTTTTTTTTAATTCTGTTACTGCTGTCCTCCTTCATTCAGGATTAATGCATCTTTCAAAGAGCACAGAGTATGTAATGCATGCACACATCATAGAATTGTTTTGTTTTTAAAGATTTGTTATTTATTTGAAAGCCAGAGGTACAGAGAGAGAGGAAGAGACAGAGAACGAGAGACAGAGAACTTCTGTTCACTGGTTCTCTCCTCAAAAGGCCACAACAGCTGGGCCCGGCTGTAGCCAGGAACCAGGAGCTTCTTCTGGTCTCCCCTGTGGTGGCAGGGGCCTACGCACTTGGACCATCTTCTGCTGCTTTTCCCAGGCCATTAGCAGGGAGCTGGATTGGAAGTGGAGCAACGGGGTCATGAATCAGCACTGTTTTATCCACTATGCCACATTTGCTAGCTCCAGTTGATTTGATTTTAATGCTAAACTTAATATATATGTATAGATGCATAATGATTCTATATAATTGAATTATAATGGTACCTAAGTCAGTTTTACAATATTCACACTACCCATCTTTCTTTTTTTCTCATTTTGCTTCATTTAAGTTTTCAAAACTTCTGCATTCAGAGGGGTTGGGCAGGATATGAATTTATGTGTGATTATAATTTTAAAACTTTAATGTTTACATGGAATTTCACTTTTCATGGTAAGCTCATATCTAAGATGTACAAGAATTATTCTTGTTTCAGTGTACATTGGAAAGATCATGTTGTAAATATTTTAATGATTTGTTTTAGTTTAATGGTATTTTGAGTGCACTGTCAATTAAACATAGGAAAAACAAACATTCAATAAAATAGTCACAAGATATTAAATATGTGGCTTATCCCTAAAATACTAGTAAAAGTATATGCTTTAAAAGATGACTGAAAACAATAGAATTGTAAGTGCAGAGTCTTAATTTGGTAGAATTTAATGTTTGTTCCTTATTTTCCCCCCTCAATTATAGGCCTAGTTGCTTGAGATTTACATGAAACTTTTATAGTCATCTGCAAATCATATGTGTTTGGTGGGCAAACCTTATTCCATTTTTAGGTGAATTTGGAGGAACAGCAATTTAACTTAGAAAATTTACAATTCTGTGACTATAAATAAGGCTTAGATGTTTTTAAGTTATGTTTAATTATAGTCTAATGAATTATGAACTGTAAAGGAAAAGGCACTTTTTAATCCCAAATTTAAGTATACTCATTTTAGCCATGACCTTTCTGACTGAAGGTATAAAAATACAATACAAACCTTTGAATGGCAATGTGGGTTTCTAGATTGTGTATGGAAGAAAAATCATTGTATACCCACATTTGTGTGTGTGTGTGTGTGTGTTTATTGATTTATTTGAGAGGTAGTGTTACAGACAGAGAGATGAAGAAACAGAGAGAAAGGTCTTCCATCCCCTGGTTCACTCCCCAAATGGCCTCAATTGCTGGAGCTGAGCTGATCTGAAGCCAGGAACCAGGAGCTTTTTCCAGGTCTCCCACGTGGGTGCAGGGGCCCAAGCATCAGGCCATCTTCTTCTGTTTTCCCAGACCATAGTAGAGAGCTGGATCAGAAAAGCAGCAGCCAGGTCTGGAATGGGAACCCACATAGGATGCCAATACTGCAGGCAGTGGCTTTACCCACTATGGCAGAGCACCAGCCCCTAATCCGCATTTGTAAAGAGTATCTTGCAAGACTAAAATAGAGGTTTCAGCTAGGGTTGACTTCTTCCTCAAGGTTCTGGAGAAAATCTTCCTCCAAGCTTTTTCTATGTCCCTTGACATTTTAAGACTGGGATCCCCATTTCCATAGACTGTTCTTAGCTTCTAGAATACCCTTCCCCAACCCCAGTTTCTGTGACACAGCCCTGCCCATTTTCAAAGCTAGCAACAGAGCATCTCCCTCCCATTGAAGCCTTTTTACAGTTTGCTTTCTCTAAGTTTAAGAAGGACCCAGTGTCTTTCAGGAGCTCACTTGATGAGTTCAGACCCACCAAAGTCACCTGCCTCTTGGTTAACTCAAAGTTAACTAACTGTTCCTGGGAGTACAGTAATATCTCATCAGGTTCCACATCCCAAGTGAGAGGAGTATACCAGGAGGAGGGGCACTGGAGATGACCTTTAAATTCTGTCTACCCCAGAGTAACTAAGCTCACTAGTGTAAAATCAAAAAGTCAACAGAGTTTAAGATACTGAGTAGAGATGCAAGAACTAGGGAATTGCCTGGATAAAAGGGAACTAGTTATGAGAAATGAAACTAGAGAAGAGAAAAAGATAGAAAATTCTCATGGAATAAGGCAGAGAAGAGAAAGATGTAGAATTTACCGTAAAATATCATGATTTGCTAGGCCCTACTAAACTGCAATGCAGAGTTTGCTGGAGCATACCCAAAGGACTTGAATAAAATGAGATTTATTGTATTTATTTCCTTGTGTAAATGCTTATTTAAGAGATTGGGTGTTGGGAAAGAGGCAAATGAATGGTGCTTATCAAGTAATAATATAATCTACTGCAAATACAAAGTTCCGAGTTGGACAGCATTTCTCTAAATCACAAATACTAATGAGAAGTTGCTATGGTGAAGCTATTGTCCCAATACATAAGTTTGTAAAAGTCTCACCAACCTATTAACATGTCAGTTATCCTGCCATGGACCAGCACATGACTTCATATAGTAGAGTCCAGTTTAGTGCTTTGGAAAATTTTTATAAAATTACATTATGAATTGAATAAAAGATAGGTTAGTTTTTTATCATTGAAATTTAGCATGTTTAAAGGGCTTTACATGGTCTAAAGACCATAAATATATTAGTTCTTAGATTTTTTTTTTTTTGAGTTTACAAATGCTCATTCCACAAATAACAGTTTTAGGCTGGAGCCGTGGCTCACCAGGCTAATCTTCCGCCTGTGGCACTGGCACCCCAGGTTCTAGTCCTGGTTGGGGTGTCAGTTCTGTCCTGGTTGCTCCTCTTCCAGGCCAGTTCTCTGCTGTGGCCCGGGAGTGCAGTGGAGGATGGCCCAAGTGCTTGGGCCCTGCACCCACATGGGAGACCAGGAGAAAGCACTTGGCTCCTGGCTTCGGATTGGCGCAGCGCGCCGGCTGTAGCAGCCATCTGGGGAGTGAACCAACGGCAAAGGAAGACCTTTCTCTCTGTTTCTCTCTAACTGTCTAACTCTGCCTGTAAAACAAAACAAAACAAAACAAAAAACAGTTTTGCGTTTCTTTGTGTTAGTAACTCCCTGTTGGACAGGAGTAAGAAAACATTTCTTAGCAGTTTTGGCATACCTTCAGTTCTCTCCTAAACATTCTAATTGAAGGAGAGATATTATTAAACGCATATCGTGGGGCTGGGGCTGTGGCTCACTTGGTTAATCCTCTGCCTGCGGCGCCGGCATCCCATATGGTCTCCGGTTTCTAGTCCCAGTTTTTCCTCTTCCAGGCCAGCTCTCTGCTGTGGCACGGAAGGGCAGTGGAGGATGGCCCAGGTGCTTGGGCCCTGCACCCACGTGGGAGACCCTGAGGAAGCACCTGGCTCCTGGATTCGGAGCGGTGCAGCATGCCGGCCCTAGCAGCCATTTGGGGAGTGAACCAACGGAAGGAAAACCTTTCTGTCTCTCTCTCACTGTCTAACTCTGCCTGTCAAATAAAAAGAAAAAGTAACGCATATCTTAGCATATGTGAAATATTTTATTTCACAGATGTAAAAATATATCCTGTGTACTAAATACTCATTCTTCAGAAGCTCAGAATTCATGTTACCATATTAAGACACTAAGAGCTCCTGCACCATTTCTTCTATCTTAACAGCTGCATATAATGTTAATAGTTTCTTAATAATAAGACATTAATGGCAGGCGCCATGGCTCACTAAGCTAATCCTCCTCCTGCCAGTGCTGGCACACCGGGTTCTAGTTCTGGTTGGGTCGCTCCTCTTCCAGTTCAGCTCTCTGCTGGTCCCGGGAGTGTAGTGGAGGATGGCCCAGGTGCTTGGGCCCTGCACTCGCATGGGAGACCAGGAGAAGCACCTGGCTCCTGGCTTCGGATCAGTGCGGTGCGCCGGCTGCAGTGCGCCGCCGCAGCGGCCATTGGGGGGTGAACCAATGGTAAAGGAAGACCTTCCTCTGTCTCTCTCTCTTTTATTGTCCACTCTGCCTGTCCAAAAAAAAAAAAAAAAAAAAGACATTAAGACCAGTATTTTGACCTCATTTTAGTTTTTGAGGTCATTTAGGCTTGACAGTATTTAGAATTCCAATTTTTGTGAGTCTTGGAGCTTCTAAGAAGTTGTAAATCCAAATAGTATGCCACTATTAAGGTCATTTTGTCAGCTTGATTTCTAAAGCATTAGGAATAAAGAGTAGGTAAAACACAATAAATGATGTGTGATATGCTGGGCTGACTGACAGTTCAGGATTAAAGAGAAAACCGGTTAGCTTCCTCCTATATTATTACATTGCTGCCTCTTCTATCATATTTCCTTATTTTGGTAAATGTTTATTAATATTTTTTATTTGCAAAATTGAGTGACAGAGGGAGAGTATATATCTTCCAACCACTGGAGATATATATCTTCCACCCCTAAATGGCTACAACAGTGTTTTATCCAGGCAATTCCCTAGTTCTTGCATCTCTACTCAATATCTTAAACTCTGTTGACTTTTTGATTTTACACTAGTGAGCTTAGTTACTCTGGGGTAGGCAGAATTCAAAGATCATCTCCAGTGTCCCTCCTCCTGGTATACTCCTCTCACTTGGGATGTGGAACCTGATGAGATATTACTGTACTCCCAGGAACAGTTAGTTAACTTTGAGTTAACCAAGAGGCAGGTGACTTTGGTGGGTCTGAACCCAATCTCTTAAATAAGCATTTACACAAGGAAATAAATACTATAAATCCCATTTTATTCAAGTCCTTTTGGTATGCTCCAGCAAACTCTGCATTGCAGTTTAGTAGGGCCTAGCAAATCATGCTAGGCCTTGGGCTAGACTGAATCCAGGCGCCAGGAGTTCCATCTGTGTCTCCCAAGTGGATGGCAGTTCCCAAGTACTTGAACCATCACCCATGCCCTTACCAAGCACATCAGTGGGGTGCTAGATACGAAGCAGGGCACCTGGGACTCAATCCTGTGCTCTGCTATTAGATGCAGGTGTTGCAAGCAGCAGCTTAACCTGATGCACTACAGTGCCAGCCCCCAGTCCTCACATTGCTAGTTTCTGTTATCCGCATACCCTTCTTATTTTGCCAAATGTAAATTAATGCAGATCTTTATATAATTAATTGGAGCTGTCTGATTTTAAAATTAGGACACTTTAATCACTTTGTATTTTTAAAAATAGGGTTATATGACATTTTTATTATCATATGACTAGTATGTGATAAATTCTTGGAGAAATAATCTTAACACAGTTTTATTGTGATTTTAGGAATCCAGACTAGCTGGTGGTTGATTGATTTTTCACACTATTTTACTGTGCCCTATCAAGTATAAATAGTATTTTTTTAATAACATTAAGCTATTCCTTATTTCTTGCTAAATCTGAAAAATGATACTTCATTTGTATTGTGTGATGCTTACTCAGTACTTTTGTGGGGGATACATGTGGGTTAATGAAAAAATGTTTATTTTGGGGACCAGCATGGTGGCATAGTGTGGGTAAAGCCACTGGGTGCAGCCCTGTCATCCTATATGCCCGCTAGTGGGAGTTCTGGCCACTCTATTTCCAATCCAGCTCTCTGCTACTGGTCTGGGAAAAGCAGCAGAAGATGGCCCAAGTATTTGGCCCTCTGCCACCTGCATGGGAGACACAGTGGAGGCTTCTGGTTCCTGGCTTCAGCCTGGCTATTGTGGCTATCTGGGGAGTGAATCGTTGCATGGAAGATCTCTTGCTCTATTTCTCCTCTTCTCTCTTTCACTCTGACTTTTAAATAAATAAAACGAGTCTTTTAAAAAAATGTTCCTTTTAAACTTAAAAATTTTGGACTATCGTTCTAAATGCATTTCTGTGTCTATGCTTTTGTTTTAGGAGTACAAGATCCTCAGCATGAGAGAATTATTACTGTGTCTACTAATGGAAGTATCCACAGCCCGAGGTTTCCTCATGCTTATCCAAGAAATACAGTCTTGGTATGGAGATTAGTAGCTGTAGAGGAAAATGTGTGGATACAACTTACATTTGATGAAAGATTTGGGCTTGAGGACCCAGAAGATGATATATGCAAGTAAGTTGTCGTACTTGAAATTCTGGCAGAATGTACCAACCATTGGCGTCTTCCAAGTTGCCTCAGTGCTGTGAATTAAAATGGCAGCTTTCTTCTGTTTTGCTCATGACTTAAGAAAATGATTTGATTTCTAAAATGATTTGAGATCATTTATGATAAATAATATGCAAAAGTTCACCAGACGCTTAAGGAAAATATGTATTATGAAGACTAGGCATGGACTTAAGCTTTCTTTGCACCAAAATAAACTTCTCTTTTAATTTCATCATTCCACAAGCTTTTGAAGTATTGTTACATATAGAGTAAGACCATTGAAACTAAAGAAGAGAGAATAAAAAGCTACATAAAATAATGAAATTTTGCCAGAAATCCTGTTACTGTTAGTGTTAAAAATCTTACATTTGAGCTTTCTAACAGCCAAACAAATAGGGGATAAGCTGTTAAAAGAAAAGCTGTATCATGAGTTCATATTATCTTGATACACATATTTTCCTTCTTTCTTTCCTTCCTTCTTTCCTTCTCTCTCTCTCTCTCTCTCTTTTGATCTCTCTCTCAAATATACACATACACACATGCACACACACACGACCAAGAAGCTTAAAAATTTATCACAAAGAAAAAGTAGATTTTTGAAAACAGAATTTAAAATTTTGGCTACTATATATTTTGCCAGGTAAAAATTCACCATAATTCTAGAAACATTCATGAACCAAAGTCAGCTGGAATATTTCACCCACGTGAAAGACCACCTACTTTATGTCATACAAATATTACTCTTTAAATCCCATATGAATACACTTGTCAAGGTTGGGTGGTCTTATTGAAGATTTTTCACTTCAGTGGCATTTGTATATCATAAAAATATTTTACTTGAACTTCTTTGCAGGGATCTTCATTTTCTCTTTGATATTCAAGTTAAAAGAGAATTTTCATTTTATTGTATATTACAGATAAATATTTCAATGGATGAACTATGTACTTGCTGTCATCACACTTTTTATCTTTAGTATTTACATAGTTACATTTTTCACGTAACTTTTTATGTGATTATGCATTTCATGTTGTTTTATTCCTTACATCTGTAATTTTAGACTGTGAGAACTAGGAGCTATTCTATCATTAGTGGAATGTGTTATTCAACACTTCATTGTATGGATAAAGAAACAGAATGGAGAATTAAAGTAATTGTTCTAGATCTCATTAGTATATTATATCTAAACAAATGCTAGAACCCATTTTTTGTAACACTCATTTGGGTAGTTTTTCCCCAGGTGATACTAGTAGCACCCTTTATATTCTTTCCATAAGCGAGATTTCATAATCTTGTCAGTTATAGAGAAGGGTCTTAGATTTTTGCCCTGCCTATAGAATAGCAATTTAGCCTATCTCAGTTTCGTGGATGAAGACAAGAGATGGCTGGGTCATGGAGAAAAGGTTTTAGTAGAAAAATATAAATATCTGATGTACTGTGCTTTCTTATTCTTTTTCCAGAGTTCTATTTCCCATAGTCCACACCAACAGGGTTCATGTTACACTTGAATACTTAGTGTGTTATAGATGAGGAAACACTATAGATGTGTACATTCATATTTACATATTCATGTGTATAAATAATATATGTTATTAGTTAAGTAATAAAAATTAAACTCTTATCCAGCATGCCTCACCAGTGTGTTACACAGCTTCACCCAGCATATACTACCAGTAGTTTGAAATCTCTTTCGCAAGTTTATCCCTGATCACATCTTCTTGTCCCTGCAAAAAGAATCATTTTCTTAAATTGTTACTTATTCTTCCTTTCTCTATAATTTTATGACATGTACACATTTGCCTACACCCTACCCTTTAAAATAATTTATTTTGGCTTGTTTTCAAATATGTCAATGCATTAATGCAGCCGGCGCCACGGCTCACTAGGCTAATCCTCCGCCTTGTGGCGCCGGCACACTGGGTTCTAGTCCCGGTCGGGGCACCGATTCTGTCCCGGTTGCCCCTCTTCCAAGCCAGCTCTCTGCTGTGGCCAGGGAGTGCAGTGGAGGATGGCCCAAGTGCTTGGGCCCTGCACCCCATGGGAGACCAGGATAAGCACCTGGCTCCTGGCTTCGGATCAGTGTGGTGTGCCGACCGCAGCGCGCCAGCCGCGGCGGCCATTGGAGGGTGAACCAACGGCCAAGGAAGACCTTTCTCTCTGTCTCTCTCACTGTCCACTCTGTCTGTCAAAAAATAAAAAAAAAATAAAAAAAGTCAATGCATTAATGCTATAGGTTTTCTTTGTGACTTGATACAACGTTTCAAAACAAGTGAATACAAACAATGTTACGTTAAAATTGATTTATGTTGGTGACCAGAGCTTAGTTCATTGGTTTTCATTGATGTGTAGAATTTCTTTGAAAAAATAGTCAACCTTACTGTTATTAGCAATTTCAGAGTAACTTATTGAGAAGGCAACTCGGTTCAATAACAATCTAAGATATAGATTAACATTTTTTGGTAATCATATATTCTACAAATCAGATATTTGTCTTTTGGAACTAGCTTATTTCACTAAGCATAATGGTCTCCAGTTGCATCCATTGGTTGCAAAAGACAAAATTTCATTACTCTTTTATGGTTCCTTACTATTCCATCGTGCATATATACACAATTTTCCTTGTCCAGTCATCAGCTGATGGATTGTGAATTGAGCTGCTATTAACATGGCATACAGATAATCCTTTCTTATGCTGATTTCATTTCATTTGTATAAATTCCCAGGAGTGGGATGGTTAGGTCATATGGTAGATGTATTTTCAGATTTCTGATGAATCTCCATATTGTTTTCCATAATGATTGTGTGTAGGTTCACATTCCCACCAACAGTGTATTAGTGTGCCTTTTTCTCTACATCCTCACCAATATTTATCAGTTTTTGATTTTTGGATGATAGCCATTCTAACTGCAGTGAGGTAAAACCTCATTGTGGATTTTATTTGCATTCCCCTGATTACTAGTGATCCTGAGCTTTGTTTCATCTGTCTATTTGCAATGAAAAATGCCTGTTCATTTCTTAGCCCATTTCTTAATTGGATTGTTGTGTTGTTGAATTTCTTGAGCTCCTTATGTATTCTGGACACTAACCCTTTATCAGATGTATAGTTTGCAAATATTTTCTCCCATTCTGTTATTGGCCTCTTAACTTTGTTAAGTGTTTCCTTTGCTGTGCAGAATTTTCTTAGCTTAATGTAATCCCATTTGCCTAGTTTTGCTTTTATTGCCTTTACTTCTGGGATCCTATCCAAGAAGTCTTTGCCTGTGCCAATGTGTTGCATTGTTTCTCCCTAGTTATTTGATGTTTTCGGGTCTTAGGTTTAGAACTTTGATCCACTGTGTATTGATTTATGTACAGGGTATAAGGTATGGGTCTTGTTTTATGCTTCTTCACATGGACATCCAGTTTTTCCAAAACCATTTGTTAAAGAGGCTGTCCTTTCTTCAGGTAGTGATATAAGCTCATTTATCAAAGATTGGTTGATTGTAGATGCCTGGATTCATTTCAGGGTTTCCTAATCTGTTCCATTGGTCCATATGTCTATTCTTGTGCCAGTACCAGGCTGTTTTCATAATAACTCTTCTGTAATGTATCTTGAAATCTGATATTGTAATGCCTCCAGCTTTGTTTTTAATTGTTTAAGGTTTCCTTAGCTACCTGGGGTCTCTTACGTTTCCATATGACTTTCAGGTTTGTTTTTCTAGGTCTGAGAAGAATGTTGTTGGTATTTTGATTGGAATTGCATTAAATATATAAATTGCTTTGGGTAGTATGGACATTTTGATCATATTAATTCTTTTAATTCATAAATCAAAACCACTTTTGTGGTTTTGTATTCATTATGTATTCTTTTTTGTGATACTTACTAGTTTGTGAATTGAATGTTATTTTAAAATCTTGCATTTTTATATTATTCATAAAATCACAGTCATTTCTTTATGGATCAATCCTGTTTTAGATGTACTCTGCAAATTTTGATTATATAATATTTTAATTGTTATCTGGTTGATGTTTTTATAATGTTTCTTTTTTTAAGCCAAAAGTTATATAGAAGCAATTTTTCAATTTCTGTATTTATGAATTAGTTTTATAAAAAATATTTTTAATATAGATTTCTAACTTAATTGTGTTTTAGATAAAGAATATGTCCTGTTTGTAATGGTTTAAAATTGAAAACTTGTTTTATTAGCTACAGAAATCTAATTGTTGTGAATGTGCTTATAAAGATACATACAAGTCCAGAGATATAAACTTATTTATCTTTATTAATGTTTTGTTTTTCCCTCAAAGTATATTATGCCTAGAACAGGTGGTTGGTTTAGTGGTTAAGCCACTGGTTTGGATGCCTGCATCCTGTATCATCGTGCCTTGTTCCATTTCAAGCTCAGTTTCAATTCCAGTTTCTTGCTAATCTATGCCCTGAAAGGCAGCAGGTGATGGCTTTGGTAGTTGGATCCCTGCCACCAACATAGGAGACCTGGATTGAGTTCCCAGCTCCCGTCTTCCATCTAGGCCCTGTGTGTATCTGGTGGCATGAACCAGTGCATGGGAGATTTATTTCTGTCTGACTGTGCATTCCTTTGTTTCTCTCTCTTGAAAAAAATGCTAAGTATATTATACCTAATGTTAATGTAAGTACACCAAATAATTGTGGTTGCTATTTGTTTGGCGTTCTGATTATTAACTTTCTTATGTCCCTATGTTTATGTGGAAATGCATTTCAGTATGTGTGTCTGTGTGTGTTTTGGTTATCTTTCCTGAAAGGAATGTGCACAGTGTAATAAAGAACAATTCAGTAAAAAAAAAAAAAAATTCTTCATATTTTCACTATGGAATTTAATCTAGTACTTTGTTTTCATGAGTATTTTGGATTCAATTCTACTACTTATTTTGTACATTTCATTTACTCACAGTTTTATATTTCTTCAGTTTCCTTTCCTGCAAGTTGTCTTCTCATTCCATTTTTATTTGTACTAATCTTCAGAGTATCCATTAGTTTCTGCTTTGAATGAGTACCTTAGAAATGCACATTTAACATAACAATATCTATAGCTAATCAGGGAGTAGGCACTTGCCCAGTGTTTAAAATACGCCTGGGACCCCCTACATCCCATATCACAGTGCCTGGGTTCAAGAGCCAGCTAAACTTCCAATTCCAGCTGCTTGCTAATCCATACCCTGGAGGATCAGGGGTTGATGGCTCAAGTATTTGAGCTGCTGCCACCTGTTTTGGAGTATCAGCTTGAGTTCCTGGCTACTGGCTTGTGGCTGGCCCAGCCCAGGTTGTTGCAGGCATTTGGAGCGTGATCAAGAAGATGGACAATCTGTGTGTCTGTCTCTGTCTCTCTGCCTCTCACATACAGATTATGTTTATATATATTAGGTAATCATGTTTGCCCACTTCCCGCAATACAGTATTGCCTTGTAAGGTTTTAGCTGCTGCCAAATGCTGGCTCCTTAGATGGAGCTACGCATGGACTGTAACCCTTGGATGAGCTGTAACCTGTTGATAAAACCGAGGTGACTTTTTTGCTTTTTGTGATGATGTAGGGAACCCCTTGACAGGATCACTGTAGTCTGTCTGATGAAGAAAAACAATCCAGACTTTGTGAATGTGAAGTTTGGCTTAGAATGGATCTTCCCATGCAGGGACTTGACTGGGGTTAGATACAGATTAGTAAAGTTGTGTTGCTGTGCAGGAGCCTCTGGGATTGTAATGGAGGCACTGAGACAAAGTGCTGGTGCTGTGAGCGGTGATCTGGGTCGAGCAGGCAGTGTGAATCCTTTTAGTCCAGAGTGGTTCTGGTTCTCACTGCAGTCACCGGCAGTGGTAGTTGAAGATTTTAGCTTTCTCATTGTTTTTAACTGTGCAAATTGCTTTTATCGTTTTGTGCAATCTGTGTGTATCTTTAATCATTTGTCTAGTTTGGGCGCCAACCATTCCTTCTTACCTCCCACAATATTTTTTTAGGTTTACTTTACTTCTTTAATTGTAGACTTTGAAAGAAGTTTCTCAGATGAAAGTCTGTTGGTATTCAATACTCTATTGTAGTGTTTTTGATATTCTGTTTATTTCATATTCATTCCTAGAAGACAGTCAGGTTGGATATAGAATTTTAGGCTCTGTATTGAAGTTTTTTTCAATATCTTGCCGACTGCCATCATCACATTACTTGCTGACATAGGCTTGTGGTCTCCACAGAGCAGTGCACATTCTTCTTCAACCCCAGCTTCTTCTGCTGTGCCCACCATGGTGCATTAAGTTCAGCCTCGTGATGCCAGGGCTCAGCAGATACCCCAGGGTGTCAGGGCATACTTAACTCCCTGAACTCTCACTTTCTCTTGTTTGTGTGTCTTTCAAAGAATTCCCTAATTAAAAACAATGGCTTTCATGCTTTTTTTTTTTTTTGTCAGCACCTTTAGTTGTAAAGTACCAAGAGGAACATTTCTGCCTGACTTTTGTCCAACTCCATGTGGTGAGAATGTAGACTGATGACAAGGAAAATGAATTTTTATTTCCTGCTAGGGCCTACTACTACTAAATTGAACCCTATTTTTTTTAAAGGCAAAGTCAATTATTTTCCATGATAGTCCTATGGATCTGAAATACAAATGTGTCCCGTTAGAATTTATTTTAAGAATATATCCTGCTACATTTGAAATATTTTTTCAAGGCTAAAACATAGGAAAGTCTAAAAAAATCTCATTCATTCTTCTAGCTGTATTTTAAGAGGATAGGGTTTGGTGGGATGTGTTAAGCTTCTGTATAGCCCTGCCATGTTTCTCAAATCAGCTATTATAAAGAAAAATAGTGAAGCAAGTGTTCATGACATTGAAGATTATTACAAAATGCAAGTAAGGTCCTTTTACTTTTATAGCCTGATTTGTACATGCAAGAAATGTTGTAGAGGGTATTGGGGTAGGACAGGCAGGAAGGAGGACAGGGGATCGTGGGCATACATTTGGGTAGATAGAGGGTACCAGCACTGCTTTGATACAGTACACAATGAGCTTTGTCTTGTTTTTCAATGATGCATGTGTCTTATGGAGATCCCTGATCCCTGATAGAAAGCTGTGAAATGGAGGCCACTTGTGGAGGCTGTGCATGTGTGTGTGTGTGTAAAAGAAAGAGAAACAGAGACAGAGAGATACAGAAGAGAGAGAAAGAGAGAGAGAGAGAGAGAGAGAGAGAGAGAGAGAGAGAATCAGGTGGCTAAATATAGAAAAAGGCACAAGTGAATATCGGTGGACTTCTAGTCCTCTGCTTGAAAATCAGTCATGTTACTTAGAGATTATGTTTTCTCCAAGACTTCTGATGTTAGTTACACATGGTGTCCCTACAAGAATATGTTTTTTAGAGCAAAGATTTTCTTATTCACTTCTTTCTTTCTGCAGTAGATAATCTGCTTATAGCTTATTATCTTCATTCCAATATGTTTTGGTACCCATAGGTTCAGGTATTCCACAGAACAGTAGGTAAACCATAATCAATGATTGCTAATTGCCTGATATGATTGGTTAATACTGTATATATCTGTTTAAGTATTACATAATGTTCTTCTAATAAATGGGCATTTCAGTTTAGTCTGAAATTTAAAACTAAAAATACATTGAAAATAGGTAAATGTGGACTGGTGTTGTGGCATAATGGATAAAGCTGGTGCCTACAATGTTGGGATCACATGTCAGTTCTAGTTCGTACCCCAGCTACTCCACTTCCAGTCCAGCTACTTGCTAATGACATGGGAAGAGCAGTGGGAGATGGCCCAAGTGCTTGGGCCCCTGCACCCATGTGGGGGACCTGGAAGAAGCTCCTGGCTCCTGGCTTGGTTCTGGCCTAGCCCCTGCCATAGCTGCTATCTGGGGAGTGAACTAGAGAATGGCAGATCTCTCTTTCTCTATCTGTGTCTCTGTCTCTCTCTGTAACTTTGACTTTAAATAAATATTTTAAAAATGATAAATAAATGGTACTGATAAAAACTAATATGCTTATTCTATGTAAGATTTTTCAAAGATAAGGTTTATGAGACAATATTTTTTTTTAAAAAGTGAGTGAATCAATCAATTCAATTGAAAATTGTGCCAATTCTTCAACAAACTTCCTTAGCTTCTTTTGGAGAAATCCATAACCAGACCAATGTGGGGAAAAATGAACAATTTATAGGAATGCTAAGTCTGTTATATATATATATATAAAAAACTGACTTTTTAACATTTAGAATTTAAGAACAAAGCACAGTAGTTTTTCTTTTATAAATTTAGACATTTTATTCTCTTCCTCTCTTCCTCCTGTTTATCATAGAATTAATGTGGCCTTATTATTTGCTCATTTATTTACTCCTACATTCAACAACATTTGCCGAGTACTGTGGTGGGTAATAAGATGTCATCAGTGAACAGCATTTGGCTCATGCCCTCAAGTAGCTCAAGTAGCTCACGGTCTGGGTCAAGAGGCAAAGAAGTAAACAGGCAGAGATGATAGAATGCCCCCACCCTGGGACACGGTAACTTCAGAGGCTTTGTTTAGATTGCTATGTTGCCCATATTTATAATTCATACCATAATTGTCTAGTTTTTACCAGTAACAGTCTCTCAACAGTTGTTATTAATTTATTGTACAAGGGGTTGATAGTCGACGAGTTCTCCTCTGGAGACCTCAACAAGCCACTCACTTTCTGGGTTTTCTGCAGTAGATACTGCTTTCAAAGACAACACAGACTCCTTAACCAAGTTTGCAATGCCAGTGCGAGCTTTGCATTATTAAAGTTAAAGAAATACCACTTTATAAGCATATTCCTTTCTTTCATGGCAATACACCTGAATTAAAAGCAACATATCTAGTAATGAGCTTCAATACCTTTAATTTCACCATCAGACTTTTTTTTTTCAAGGAAAACATTCACATGAGCCCCCTAGAAGGATTGAGGGAAAGAAATGTGTCACTAGTCCATAAGTGTCATATAAAATTTTAAATTTTAGCCCTAAATGACCCAAAGGCATCACATGAAACCTTATATACACAATTCCAAACTTCTGTCCCCAACCTGAATATGCAAAACTGGGCCTGAGAATAAGCAACTGAATTTTGGGCAGTAACTCGGAATTTTAGATTCTGTGTGATGGCAAGGAAAAGATAAACAAAATGTCATCTTCTTTGCACAGTATACTGTGGGAACCCAACTGTAAGGCCGGAAGAGTATTTACCCAGGGTGTAGGTGACGGTAGGGTTCCTTCTTGTGCTAGCCTATCCCAGCCACTGCCGGGCCAGGAGTATCACATTGATTAAAGCACTCATTACATCTCCCCAAGGCTGGCTTTGGGAGACCATGTTCACTGATGTGTAGACTTGTTGGTCACTGTCGGTCCATTCAGCCTACTGGAAAAAAGAAAAAAAAAAACAAAACCACTGCTATCTGGGTGGTTCATAAACAACAGAATTTTATTTGTCACAGTTATGGAAACTGGGACTTCCAGTATTGAGGCACGTAGCAAATCTGATGCCTGGCTAGGGAGAGATACTTCCTTATCCATAGATGGCTGTCTTCACCCTGTGTCCTCAATTGGTATAAGGGGTGAGAGGTCGGTGTCCTTTACCAGGGCACTAACTCCACTCATGAACTAACATCTCCCAAAGCCTTACCTCCTATTACCTTCACCTTGGGGGTTAGAGTTTGTGAATTTGGGGAAGCTTTATAATGAGAAGAGGTGTTGGACTTTGAAGGATAAGTGAGATCTGAGTAGCTGCCTAGAACTTATTCCATATTAAGTGAAAGTTAAAGCAATAGATGGGTTATGACTGAGACCAACAGACAGAGTTAGGTTGGAGGTAGAAGATGTAGGGAATATTTTGAAACAATGGATTTCTCTGAAACATGGGATACCTCGGAAGTGTTCCTGCAGTGGTGGCAATAATCAGCTTGTGAAGAACTTTGAATATTAAACTGGATTTGGACTTCCTTTCTTATATTGTCAAAAACAGGGTTTGTGGCAGAATAGTGTGTTATATGAAAGTCTATATTTTAGGAAGACAATTCTGAAAGAATCATGTAGAATATATCAGAGGAGAGAAAGCAGTTGGAGTTGTTGGAAGAATTTTTTTTTTTAATTTCTCAAACACAAAACTTTACAGGTAGATATTCCCTGATACTCACATTTTGCCTTGGTCACTTTTGATTAAACCAGTAACAGAGAAAAAGCATTGATCCCTTTAACATTGCTCCCTTTCTCGTTAGCACTCTGCATGTTGAGGAGGTGAAAGTATGGTCTAGTGCATGAAGAAAACCTACAAATATTCCCAATGCTTTTTTTTTTGTTTTGTTTTTAGTATTTCAAAGGTAAAACTCCTTTGGCCCAGGGCACAAGTTTTAAAAGGAACAAAATCTCCAATCTCAATTTTGCTGACATTAAAAAAAATTACGTTACAGATAATTCGAAGAGTAACTTCATATGTTAGATGGTCATTGGATTATCATGGATATGTGGGGGTCTTCCTTGATTTTCCTACATTAGGGCGGGGACATTTTAGAGGGGCCCTGACAGGAGGAGAGACCAATGTTGCACCATGTTTAGGAATTACAACACTTCTACTAGCAGTATGCCATATTGAGTTAAGTTTCCCTAACAAGTAGAAGCATAAGTTGAAAGTGGAATTCATAGGACAAAATGTTGCTTTAAAACTCTTGGTTTTAAGTGACTGCAAAGAGTGATTCTAACCAGATTAAAATGGAAATAATTGGAAAATGTTCTTGAAAATTCCAGGAGGAAGACATTACCCACAGTCTCAAAAGATGCCAGCAAGTCTGTGCTGCTTTTGGTCTGCTTCTGTAGGCTTGCTTTCCTCCAGTGGACCTCATTCTCTATCAGGATGTCATCATCACATGGCAGAGAAAGCCATTGGCAGTGCCCAGATTTTATCCTTTGCAATCTTGGAAGGAGAGAGGAACATTCCCTGCAGAAGTTTTAGGAAGAATTTTGATCAGACTGATGTGGACCAAGTATACATACCTCAACCAGTTGCAACAGCAGGAGGTTGAAGCTTGTGTCACTGGGCCTGGCAAGCTTGGTTTGCATGCCCATTCTGAGATCCAAGAGATGCACTGTGATTAGCAGATGGTGGTTCCTAAAAGCAGACCTGTTTTTTTTTTTTTTTTTTTTTTTCCATCAAAAGGAGCCAAAGAGTTGCTTGTGGTTCAAAAATAATGATTACCACTGTTAGTCTTAAGGACGGATAGGAATTGAAGCGCAGCTTCCAAACTTAGCACATACTGATTTCCCTACCTGTACTCCTGGCCACAGAATAAAGTTCCCCTTAGAGTTCAGATTTTGTCAGTGCCCTTTCCCGAAATTCTTTTGAGTATGGTTAACTCAGTGGCTTAATTTATAGTTTTGTTATCCGTTGACCTCTGTAGCAGTTACTTTTGTAACTGTTAAAAAAAAATCCCAAGAGGGCTGAAAATGAAGGGTGGAGATCTGACCAAATCTGAGATCAAGGGACTGTGCTCTTGGCTAATGAGATGTTTTGGTTTGTGTTTTGAAATGTTCAAAATCGACATTCCAAGTAGAGAAAGAATGCGTCGTGCGACTCCCAGACCCCTGTCTGGCTCACCCCGTGCTTGTCTCTCACCAGCCTCGTGTGTTGTCCTGGCTGTATCATTTCCTACTCTGCTCCCAACACCTGCCTCTCCTTTGCCTTTCTTGACCCACTCACCCTGTTTGTTGCCCACATCACTTTGCTGTGTTGATTCAGGATGGGTTTAACAGTTTGCACTCCATGATTATTGGGGGAATGTTGGAATGACATTCTTTGTGGCGTGCTTCCTCTTTTCAGTTATCACCTTGTTGCCGCTGGGGTAATGATGGAATCTCTGGCTTGTTGCCAAGCTGTCTTACACTTGGACAACTTAGAGCACCAAAGAAATAGCCATATTTCTGACTGTCTATCTGGCTAACTAGCTAGAAACAAAAGCCATGTAGTAGCAGTAGAGCAGCAGTCATTTTTGGACTTCTAAATGGATCAATCTTAACATAAGAAATCAGCATTGGCCTTTCATATCTAAGGGTTTTCAATGTTTGTGGTTATTTTATACCTCATATTAAGGTATGACTACAATTTATGCTATATGAGCTTTTGCATAACACACTTTCTTAAATTCACCTGACCCTATTAATGCTTGATTTTGGAGGACTAGGTTTTTTCCAGGTCTTAGCTGTCTTCATGGAAGGACCTACATTTTAAATAGGCTGACTGTTCAATAGACCACCGTCACTGACTTTCATAATACAGGCAGACGCTGATGGAGGATTTATTTCTAATTGTCATCTGCTTTCTCCTCTAAAGTATTTCCACAGTGACTTAAAAACTCTTTCACAGAAGAATTATTGTTTTGCTGTATGATTAACAAAGCTTGAATGTGTATTTAACACAGCCCTTCCAGATTAAGCTAAACGAGATTGTATTGCAACTGATTCAGTACCATCTTCCCAATTTCCTTGGCAATGTTTTGTCATGTGCATATCTCCATTTTCAGCAGAAGAAATGATGTGAGTAACATATCCATGTTCACTTTAAGTAAGGGAAATAAGTGAGCCCTAGTAGACTACCTGTGAAGACAGAAATAACTATTATCTTTCACTGACACATGTATAAATAACAAAGAAAAAAGGGTTTTTATTGGTATATTCAGGTAAATAGATACATAGCTAAGTACTTACATAGAAACATAGATAGACAGATAGCCCATTTCATAGAATTCTAGGAGGAAGTTCTTTATTAGATTAAAATTAATGAAGAAAAGAAGTTTGGAAAGAAGCTCATGTAAATTTAACATATCAGTAAGTTCCGTTGAGGAAGAAGACCTTTCCATGTTGCAATGCTCCAACACAGTGATTTCTGGAAGTTAGGACTCACGCACAGATTGAATGATATTAAGTGCTACGATGCTTAGATAAGCCGGCTCCTGGCTTGGGAGCAGTCGAGAGACTGTGTGTTTATGGGTATTCCTTCCAAGATGGGCAGTGGAGACGGAGGAGACCAGAAGCTCCAGTCCCCATGAAATAAACTTTTCCTTTGTGGAACCAGTTCAGAGTTCTAAGATAGTAAGTGATTCAGTGGCACATGTTGTTTTCTGTAGGAATGGAAATATGCTCTTGCTGAGAGTACTGTATACCTCCTGTAATTCAATATGAATATTAATAGCCTGTCTAGGAAGCCAGAGCACACAGGTTTGTGTTCCTGTTCCCAATTATTAGGCCCTCAGAACAGACATTGAGGGGAAGAAATTACTGCTAGTGCATGAAAGTAAAATCCCACATGCACAGAGAAATGGAGAGACTTGCTCCAGGCACTACACTGGTCACTTAGATTTGTTGGTAGGATGAATTTGCAACTTCTTACGTGAGTGAGGTGAACTTACTAGCAGACATGCCAGCTTGAGATGCCGGCCATGTTTTAGCATCAGATTCCCTCACTATTAGCAATATGGTCTTGTTTACATTACCTTCTCTGTTTTGTCATTATGCTCTTAAAGTATAAGAAAATAAGAGCATCATCTCTCAGTGTTTTCTTCAATAATTTTTGAAAGGGATACTTTAAAAATATTTATTTACTTATTTGAAAGGCAGAGTTAGAGAGAGGAGACACACACACAGACACACACACACAATCTTCCACTGCTTTCAGGTGTGGATTCAAGTTCCTTCCAACACGTAAAGACCTGTGTTTCCCTGAATAGCCACAGACTTTGGGGAAACTATCTCTCTACTCTTCAACTATGAAAATTCTTTAAAATATTAATGACTAAAATAGAATTCATATTTCAAGCTGCCGAGTTACACGTAATCCCTTGGATTGAAACCCATTTTTAATGTGATACTAGTTTTGAGTGCTGCATGCTTCATGTTCTGATTAACGCCCTGTGGAAATGCCACTGCTATAAGGAACCTTCCTCATCTCCTCCTATCTCACTCTTTTCTGAGTATTGTAACATCTTAGTCCCAATCCTTAGTATTTTTGAGGTTTAAGAAACCTCTTCCTTCTTTAAATTAAACTCAACATGACAAAAATCTCAGTGCTAAGAATTAACATGCTTAACTGTCTCTTTTGCCATCTTCAAACTCTTAACTGCCTGGCCCAAAACCATAAACAATTCCAAATTGTGATGATTGCCGTCAAAATTCTTTTGATTCAATATATTGCCTGGAGTTATGAAATGAGTACCCACAATATTTTATGCAACCTCAGTGCCCAAGGATTTATTTTCCCCAAAAACCTATTCTCCATAACTGTCTGAAGCCCTTAGAAAAGCTTTGAATAAATGTGCATGTCTGTGGTGTGCTTTGCTCCCAGCAGCTGACTTAACCCCCTACTCCTTTCGTATCAGCAGCTCCACACACTAACTTCAAAAACATCATCTACTCCTTGACCTTTCTATCTGTCGCGCTCCATCTCTGTCCCTTAGTTTGAATAAGCAAGCCAGTTCATGATATCAAAATATTTATGTAAATGGAACCAGCCATAATTTATTGCTTCTGAAATTATTTCACGGGATTGTGGTAGGCACTGTTTTTGTTGAGGCATTGGGGTTAATCTCAGTGGAAATGAGGCCTGCACTAGATGTTATCGTAACACATTTTGAGGAAAAAAAAAAATCTCCCTAATCGCAAGTTACCTACTATTTATCTAGATTAAGGACTTCCAAAAAAGTGACTATAACTGTTTGATATCATGCTGCAAATGGTGGCACTCCTTATTCAAGGTCACCAAAATTCAGGTAGTGGTTTATAAATCACAAAATTCATAATATGAAATCTTGTCTTTTGTACCAAAATGGATGCAACTAGAAACCATTATACTTAGAAATAAACTAGTCCCAAAAAGACAAATATCATATGTTTTTCTTGATCTGTAGTAACTAATAGAATACAAAAAGGTGATGTATATGAGCAAAACTGACATTTTGAGATGTGAGCATTGTTTACAGCCCTTGTCTCTACTGTTGAGGAACAGTGTTTTTTTCTTACTTGTTGAATTCTTCACTCAATGAAGTTAAGCTTAAGATTGTAAAATAGACCAAAAGTATATCATTGTAAAAGAAAAAAATTGTAACGGCCGGCGCCGTGGCTCAACAGGCTAATCCTCCACCTTGCGGCACTGGCACACCGGGTTCTAGTCCCGGTCAGGGCGCCGGATTCTATCCCGGTTGCCCCTCTTCCAGGCCAGCTCTCTGCTATGGCCCGGGAGTGCAGTGGAGGATGGCCCAAGTCCTTGGGCCCTGCACCCCATGGGAGACCAGGAGAAGCACCTGGCTCCTGGCTTCGGATCAGCACAATGCGCTGGCCACAGCGGCCATTGGAGGGTGAACCAACGGCAAAAAGGAAGACCTTTCTCTCTGTCTCTCTCTCTCACTATCCACTTTGCCTGTCAAAAATAAAAATAAATAAATAAATAAAAAATTTTAAAAAGAAAAAAATTGTAACATGAGGAAATTTCCTGAGAGGCAGAAAAGGAAGGCACGCGAATGTGTGTTTCCCATGTAGCATGCAAAGAAAGCACGACAAAGAGAAAGGGAGACATTCAGGAGGGAGGGAGAAGAATGGGGAAGAAGAGGTCTCTGAGTGCTGCAGGCCACGTGCAGGCATCTTCTGGTGCTCACAAGCCAAGCACTGGGTGCCCTCGAATAAATGCTGCCACTGGTCAGTGGAGGAGCTCTCATAGCTCAGCTGTCTCCATGGTGGAGGTATTATCGCTCTTCAGTCAACAGGCAATTAAGTGTGTCTACTTATGCAGTATATTGTCCTGCTTGGAGATGTCTTTATATTATGCAGTGGTCAAATCAGAGTAATTTAACATAGCCACTGGGTTAAATATTCATTTTTTTTTGTGGTGAAATCACATGAAATCCCCCCTCCTAGCTATTTGGAAATATATGAGGAGTCTTCCAAACTTTGCGAGAAAATGTGTATTATGAAAACATATAAATTTATTTCCAGATTTTTTGCACAAAATTATCTTTTAATTAAATTTTTCCACAAGCTTTTTGAAGTACCCTCACACACTGTATTATTAAGTGTGGTGAACCTGCTATAGTAGTGCAATATAGAGCATGAGAACTTATTCCTCCAACGCATTATAATTTTTTACACGTGGACTATGTGCTCTTTATGCCCCTTCCCCCCATATCTTCCCCAGTTTCTGGTAACCACTGTTCTGTTCTTTAATTCTGTAAGAACCACACATGTGTGATATCACTCATATTAGTGAGAGTCCACATATGTGTGATATTCCTCGTGTTATTCCATATTGTATATAAGAGTATGCAGGGTGAAAGGAGAGAGAAAATTGACCAAGTTTGCAGAAATGGAATTCACACCTCTTCTCTAAATGTAGTAATACGATTAGCACTACCACTGTCTCTGTTATTTGAGGGTCTTAAATTTTTGCAGAAAATTTTATTAAAAATATAAAGAATATAAATTTTGTTTTTCAATGTCAGCTCAGTCAAGTTCAAGATATTTTTGTAACCATTGATACCAGCCATTTCATCTTTACTGAAAGCTCTGAGAGTCTTGCATGTTTAACCAGGGCAGTGCAGCTTTTGACATTATTGACAGAAGAAAAATGGGTACCCGCCAAGGTTTTGAAGATTAGGAAACTAAAAGAAGTCAGAAGGAGCCACATTGGTAGTAGTAGTAAGGTAGATGCATAATGATTTCCCACTGAGAATCTCACAAACCCACAGCTGTTTGGTAAGAGGAATGACCAGGGATAAGGTCATTGTGTTTCCCTCTCTTTGAAGCTCCCTACATTTTTCTCTGGAAAGCATTCTCTAACTTTTTCAACACTTTCTCTCTGTGACCAAATGTGATTATGCTTTGACCTTTGCTCTTCAGGAGTCCACTCATGCTTTGACTGGACCACTTCTACCTTTTGGTAGCCATTCCTTTGATTATGCTTTGTTTTCAGGACTGTACTGGAAAAACCCGATTATATCTTCTATAATACGTTATAATTCTTCAAAGATGTGCTTCAGGATCTTCATCTCACTTCTTTAGAATTTTTTTAATTTTTAAATATTTATTTATTTTGTTCAAAAGTCAGAATTAGAGAGAGGGAGAGGAAGAAGGGAAGACAGAGAAAGAGAAAGAGAGAGAGAGAGAGAGAGAGAGAGAGAGAGCTCTTCCATCAACTAGCTCACTCCCTAAGTGGCCGCAATGGCCAGGGCTGAGCCAGGCTGAAATGAGGAGCCAGGAGCTTAGCTAGGTCTCCCATGTAGGTGGCAGGTACCCAACTACTTGGAGCATATTCTTCTGCATTCCCCATACCATTAGCAAGGAGCTAGATCGAAAGTGGAGCAGCCAGGACTCAAACTGTTGGTGCCCACATGGGATGCTTCACAGGCAGCAGCTTTACCCATTAGACCACAGCTGGCCCCTAGAATTTCTGTTGAGAGCTCTGCACTTGTTTTCAGTTTTCTGAATTTCATGATTTTGTTACCGGTTGAGCAGAAATTTACTCAATTTTACCTTTTTAGTCAGAACTGTGTAAACTGAACCTGTTGAGATGCCTATGGTGTTGGCTGTTGTTTTTTTCTGGTAATCTTTGATTTTCTGCTATTTGTGCACTAACAAGGCTAATTTCATCCTTGCAAACTGACATGGATGTTCTGCACCGTGGGCTTCAGTTTCAACACTGTCATGTCCCTGTTTTTAAAGTTTTATTTATTTATCTGAAAGATAATTTTACAGAGAGAGAGAGAGAGAGATTTTTCATCCACTTATCATAGGATTGCATTAGGCAGGACTGGACCCCGGAATGCCATCCAGTCTAACACATGGGTGGTGGGAAACCAAGTTCTTGGGCCATTATCTGCTGCCATCCAGGTGCATTAACAGGACCTTGAATTGAAGGCTGAGGCAGGATTCAATCCAGGGCATTCCTATGTGGTATGTAGCCCGTTCCAAGTGGTGCCTTAACCTACTGTGCTACTGTGCCCACCCTGTCTTCTCTCTTCTTAAAATGAGTTACTCATTTGTAAATTGCTGGTTTCTTTGACACATTGTCCTCATAATCTTTTTATCAAGCATCAGTGTTTTCTCCATTTATTAACCCAGATTTTACAATGAATTTTACCATTTTTCTTGCATTAATTTTATCAGAATTCATTTTGCTCTGTTAAGGATTCTTTTCAAATTGATGTTGAATACTTAGTGCCTCCAACCAGATCCTCTTCAGGCATGTAACAAGTTAGTATGAGTTTATTTGGGGGCAAATATTTGAAAGCCATGCATAATTTTTTCATAATATGTAGTTTCTCTCAATATTTTGAAGATATTTTGTTTTTCTTTTTTTTTTTTTTCGGACAGGCAGAGTGGACAGTGAGAGAGTTGGTTCACCCTCCAATGGCTGCTGCGGCTGGCGCACCACACTGATCCAAAACCAGGTGCCAGGTGCTTCTCCTGGTCTCCTATGGGGTGCAGGGCCCAAGCACTTGGGCCATCCTCCACTGCACTCCCTGGCCACAGCAGAGAGCTGGCATGGAAGAGGGGCAAGCAGAACAGAATCCGACGCCCCAACCGGGACTTGAACCCAGTGTGCCGGTGCCGCAGGCGGAGGATTAGCCTAGTGAGCCGCGGCGCAGACCCATATTTTGTTTTTCTAAGTAGGCAAGGAAAAAAAGTTGTAGATTATTTCCTTAATATCTCTTCCATTTAGCCCATTGTTCGGCTAAATAAAAAAGACACCTTAGTAAAGAATACAAATTGTGAAGCGACACAGTCATAATCACGTGAACAGTTGACTTTCTGCTTCCTGGTTGTGACAATAAAGCAGTCACAGGTTTACACTTTAGAACCCCACCCCTGGACTCTATCCATCCCAGAAGCATTTGCTAACTGGAATTTATGGCCCTCAAATGTTTTTAAATAGATGCAAAGTTAAAGTTTAATTATGCTTGGCTTGCGTTGTGGTTAGGTGGTGCGAGCATTTCCTTGCCCATAATCGAGAGTTCACAGGGGCTGACTGAACTGCCACTCTCCGTAAGGAAGCATGAGTGGCAGGGAAGCCGTCAAATCATCCCAGCCCCCAGGGAACATCGGAACCAGCCAGAGATACCCACGGTTGTGCAACGGAAGTGGAGACAAAAGCCTATGAAATTAAAGGCCATGCTGTGAAGAATAGAATGTAATTTCAGGAGGTCATCAGCCGGCTGCCTGCCAAGAAGCTTCCCGTGTTGCGGTTTGCCTTCCGGGAGTCACAGCCAGAATGTGGCCTTCAGCTGAGATGCCTCGGAATCCGCTCTGTGCAGTTGCTCTAGGTTGAATTCAAATACTGTTGGAAGTCTTGATCTGATTGAGGAGAAAGTGAATGGCCACTGATGGTTTTATATGTGATTGCGGTACCAGTCTAGGTTTTAGGAAGTTCCTGAATTGGTTTTAAGGAAGAGTTGTACATTGGTATAGAGAAACGTGTGCGGAGGGAATAAGAGGAAGACTGTGGGTGAAATAGGCCTTGTGGGAGGCTATGGGGAGAATCTTTATTAATTAATAAGGACCCAGGATAAGAGGGCTTTAGTATGAAAGGAGGAAATAGGAGAAAAGTATTTTTAAATAGAGAACCTGTTGGAACTCACAAGTTACAAAGTGAGCTGTGTGATAAGGGGGGAGGATTGGGCCGGCGCCGGGCTCACTAGGCTAATCCTCCGCCTTGCGGCGCCGGCACACCGGGTTCTAGTCCCGGTCGGGGCACCGATCCTGTCCCGGTTGCCCCTCTTCCAGGCCAGCTCTCTGCTGTGGCTAGGGAGTGCAGGGGAGGATGGCCCAAGTCCTTGGGTCCTGCACCCCATGGGAGACCAGGAGAAGCACCTGGCTCCTGCCATCGGATCAGCGCGGTGCGCTGGCCGCAGCACGCCTACCGCAGCGGCCATTGGAGGGTGAACCAACGGCAAAAGGAAGACCTTTCTCTCTGTCTCTCTCTCACTATCCACTCTGCCTGTCAAAAAAAAAAAAAAAAGGGGGGGGGGTATTCATTAATCTCCTGTTAAAGACTGCATATGAGGAGAGCTAGGGAAAAACTCGTCTTCTGTCACTCCCTTGAAACAAATGAAAGCTATTTATCATATGGATATGAATTTACTTTTGAATATGGAATGATTACTGCATTTCTAGATCTTTATTCAGTTTAGTAACCACAACTGCAGATGGGATATATGTGTGTCCTCAATTAGCTGAATTTCCAGTGAGAGCTGATAATATCCCTAGTTGGAGACAACTTTGAAAAAGAAGCAGTAAAACACCTGGACCACAGAATTACAAGACATCAAGGGGCATAACCTGTACTTAAGCTAGTGTGCCAAATGGTGACTGAAAAATGAGGGGTACTTAACCCTATCGTGGATTTCTAAAAAATATGTCTAGGCCGGCGCCGCGGCTCACTAGGCTAATCCTCTGCCTTGCAGCGCCGGCACACCGGGTTCTAGTCCCGGTCGGGGCACCGATCCTGTCCTGGTTGTCCCTGTTCCAGGCCAGCTCTCTGCTGTGGCCAGGGAGTGCAGTGGAGGATGGCCCAAGTCCTTGGGCCCTGCACCCCATGGGAGACCAGGAGAAGCACCTGGCTCCTGGCTTCGGATCAGCGCAGTGTGCCGGCCGCAGCGCGCTACCATGGTGGCCATTGGAGGGTGTCCACTCTACCTGTCAAAATAAATAAATAAATAAATAAAATAAAATAAAATAAAATAAAATAAAAAATATGTCTAGTTCATTACTTTGAATAATGTCTAGTACCCTGCTGTTTTTTAAAATTTTATTTAAGAGGGAGAGAGAGAGGAGAGACATAGTACAGTAGAGCACTGCCATTCTCTGGAACACTTCCATTTCCACCCTCAGTCTCTGGGCTCCGGGCCAAAGCCAGGAGCTGAAGCTGAGAGCCAGGAACTCAACCCAGGTCTCTCACATGGCTGGCAGGGACCCACTGCCCCAAACATCACTGCTGCCTCCCAGGGCTGGCTTAGCGGGAAACCAGTTAGGAGCCAGAGAGCATGAGCATTCTGACTGGTTTCTCTATTGCTAGGCCACATGCCACCCACAGTGTCCTTATTTTTTATAGAAAGATTTTATTTAATAAATATAAATTTCATAAGTACAACTTTAGGATTATAGTGGTTCTTCCCCCCATACCTGCCCTCCACCCCCAAATAATCCCACCTCCTACTCCCTCTTCCATCCCATTTTTCATTAAGATTCATTTTTAATTATCTTTAAAAAACCACTTGCATTAATTTTGTGAAAATTATAGTTCAACAGCCAATATTCGAGTAAAAGAAAAATATTTTGAAGAGTATAAAGATAGGTTATATAGGGATATTTCAACACTCCATGCATAATCATGACATTGTTTGCCTAAGCCCTATATATGTATATAAATGTGCACTATGGCATATTATATATATATATATATATATATATATATGAACTCACTTGTGTGTCCATCTATCCTTCCATCCATCCATCCCTCAACAGTCATTTGATCCTTACTATGTGTGGACAAAAAAGTGCTAATTATTGGGAATCCATAGATTATTAGGAGGGGCTCCAGACCCCCAGAATGTATTGAATCGTAAGGGACAGGCATACACAAATTAGTATTCAAAATACTAATGAATGTGGTAGGGCACCACGCAAAGACATTGCAACCCCTGCCTGCAGGATACCCAGAAGGCTTCTCTGAGAAGGTTCCATTTAGCAGAAATCTGAAGGAGAGGTGGAAATGTGCCTACGGAAGCAGCAAAGGTGGAATAATTGGTAGTGAGAAAGGGAATCAACCTGCTTTTAAAATATGGAGCCTGGAATGCTTTGTTTTAAACAATTGTAGGCCCCAAATCTGTAAAGTTACCATTACACAATTTCTAAGTATATTCACTGACAATGTGCCGCCGTATGTGATTGGAACCCATTAGTCATAACTTGGTGATATAAAGTACGTTCTTGACCTATGACAGGACTATTATTGCTGGACTTGCTGTACCAAAAAAATGTGATCATATTTGCCATCTGGTGAAGTATGCTGTCTCGCCCAAGTTGAGGTTCACAAATGACTAAAGCCCTAAGTAGCCCACAATTACTCAGGCCCACACATGGCGTGGAAAGCTGTCTGCCTCTCATCAGATTCCTTGGGCTGAAGTGGGTGGCGAGGGCAGGGAGGGGATTCACATTGCTCTATCTTTTATTTTCCTTTGCCCTTTGGAAACTTCAGTTCTCTTGTCAACCAAATGGAATGGTTCAGTGTGCATGCTCTGAACCCGCTGTGTAACATCACAGATATGGCCTAGACACATGTACATAAGAAACCAAAGGTAGTCCCTGCCTTCAAGGAACTTACTTGCTGAGTTCATTTTTACAAGTGTCGTCTTTATATAAAAATTTAAGACATTCAAATTTTATTTTTCATATTTTTAAAGATTTACTTATTTATTTGAAACTTTAGTTGCTGAGACAGAGGGAGAGGCAGAGAGAGAAGTCTTCCCTCTGCTGCTTCACTCCCCAAATGGCCACAGTGACCAGAGCTGAGTTGATTCAAAGCCAGGAGCCAGAAGCTTCCTCTGGGTCTTCACGCAGGTGCAGGGGCTCAAGGACTTGGGCCATCTTCTACTGCCTTCCCAGGACGTAGCAGAGAGCTGGAGCGGAAGTGCAGCAGCCGGGACTCAAATTGGCGCCCATATGGGATGTCAGCACTTCAGGCAGCTGCTTTACCTGCTATGCCACAGTGCCAGCCCCTTTACTTTATAAAAAGTATAAAATATAAATTTTAAACTCAAGTTTAAATTAAAATAGAAATGAGTTACTAATTTGAAATCATAATATGTAAATTAATACTAATTGTCACTTGTTGAATCTTGATTTTCCCTTTATGGTTGATAATTAATACAACTTTGCAGATGAATTTATAAACTAATGGGGGTTAGTGTCCATTTGGTTCTATTAAATAGCAGAAGCGATATTAATGCTTTGAGACTCTTGTGCTTATTGTTTTCTTATCTATAAAATTCATAAAATTAAAACATGAAATGTATGATTGACTCTTGGTGTTTGCAATAAGGGAAATTGAGGTTTTGTGGAATAAGTGGGCATATAAAACTTCTGAATAAACAAAAGTGAGTTCATCTCAAGATGATAACAGCTTTGATTTCAAAGCATGCTGCCGTTCTCTCCAGGAGCAAGACCCTGTAGAGAAAACATCTGGAACAAAAGAGGAAATGAATTGAGTGATAATGTTGTAAGCTTTTAAACACTGCAGAGCTTTCTGGTAGCACATGAACCCAGTAAAAGTTACGCTAGGAATCTTGGCTACCCAAGCACCTTGAAGATGTAGTTTTAACAGGATAAGGAAAGAAATAGACAGCAAGAGGAACATTTTTAAAGAAGGAGAGGAAAATAAAATAAATCCAGGGCCAAGAAAATCCCTGTGCAGGGATACTACCCAGGAAGATGGATTTAGCCAAGTGGGCACCAAGCCTAGTGTTTCTTATTTCCCTCTTCATGCGTGAAATATGAAGTAATCGCCTTAGTGGGACTTAGTACAGTGATCAAATCATCCAACAATCCCAGTGTTTCCTTTTATATGAAGATTCTTGTTTTGTTTGTTTCTTGTGAAATGACAGTCATCCTTTCTTAAAATCCCTCATACGATAATCTGTTTCTATGGAAAATATAATCCTGTGAATCTCATAAGACTTTGTCATTAGAAACTAAAGTAAGAACAACACAAAAGTTAAAAACTTGTTTCCGTATTTTAGCATGTGTCGTATGAATAGGATGACTTGCTTCTCTGATTTCTAAAATTCCAGGTTTTCCACTAGTTTCCATTGTCAAGATTTTAAGTCTAAAGGAATGCTATCACTGTGTATAGTTGATTAATTTTCCTTAAATAATTTTATTCTCCATGAAATCTCATTTTCTAGTAGATATTATCTTAAAATTGCCAATGAACCTTGATTTCCTGCTTTACCTAATTTTATCCAAGAATCTGTTTCTTTTGTGATATTTAAAATATTCTGATATTAATTTTATAGATAATGAACAGACTTAAAATAGAAACAGGCTTACTTAAGAGATGATACAAAACTTAAAATGATATAAGTAAAATTTTACCTGTTCTTTGTACCTATTTACCTATTCACATGTACATACATGTCCTTGTATACAAATATATGTACATAATATACCACCATATATATAAATAGGAGGGCTCTTCAAAAAGTTCATTAAAAAGTGTGTATTATTAAAAATATTGTGTAGATTTTTAAAAAAATTTGTACGAAAATAAATTTATCTTTCAATTCCATTGTCCATGCTCAGGAATGTTTGTTTGCCTACATATAAGGGTGCAGCAAAATGTTCATGTAAAATGAAATTAAAAGGTAAGCTTAGGGGCTGGCGCTGTGGCTCACTTGGTTAATCCTCCGCCTGCGACGCCGGCATCCCATATGGGCGCTGGGTTCTAGTCCTGGCTGCTCCTCTTCCAGTCCAGCTCTCTGCTGTGGCCCGGGAGGGCAGTGGAGGATGGCCCAAGTGCTTGGGCCCCTGCACCCGCATGGGAGACCAGGAGGAAGCAACTGGCTCCTGGCTTTGGATTGGCGCAGCACCGGCTGTAGCAGCCATTTGAGGGGTGAATCAATGGAAGGAAGACGTTTCTCTCTGTCTCTCTCTCTCACTATCTATATCTCTACTTGTCAAATAAATTAAAAAAAAAAAGGCAAGCTTATTTTGGTGCAAAGTATTTTTGAAGTCTATGCATATGTGGAAAGTGTATATTATGAGAAAACTGCCTAGATTAAATTTTTTTTGCACTCAAATCAACTTAAATTTTAATTCTATTTTCCATGGCCTTTTTGAAGTGTGTGTGTGTGTGTGTACATATATAAATTGTAGTGATCCATGAAGAAAAGGTACAACAAGCAGATAAGCCATCAAAATTGAGACAGTCTTGTAACTTGCATTGGACAGCAAAGGTGAATGAAAAACTAATAAATTTATAAACTGACAGAATGATTGGATGAAAACATATTCACTTTGTTAAGTATCTTCTTTATGCCTAGTCTATCATTACGTGTTGGAAAACTCTTAATGCTGATAAGGAACAGGGATTATATTTCTTCTCAAAAGACTAGGATGGAGCATACCTCCGCTGTATTTCGAAGTACTGTTTTGTGTTCTAAAAGTTAAGCTTTTAAGTGTGATTTGTGATACAGAGTATTTAAGAAGAAGGTTTTTGTCCTGGAGGAGAACACGTGCAGTGGGGAGCCACAGGTGTTCTGCATTTACCTGCAATGTTCTTCCAAAGAGCTTTGTGAATGTGCCCAGGTAAGGGGCAGTGGTAGATATTCTAGACTTTTCCAAGGAGGCAGCTTCCCTAGTCCCTGGAAGGTGTTAGTGCTTCTCCTGGTGCTGGGCCTGCATGTTCAGGGCAAGCCTTTCAAATACGGGACTTCCTTGTGTGTGTGTTTTGCATCTCACCACTCTCCCAAGTATCTGTTTGTTCTCTCACTTTCTAATAGCAAATCTTTAAGGACTCCATGATACATTGGCATTTATAACTTGAATTGCATTGACATTAATTATAAACTTATGGTATATTGTGGTCGTGGTGCTATATAGAAAATACAGAAAATAATAAAATCAAAATTTCAGGAAAATGTGCTAATAGTTATGTTATAATAACATACTCTGTGTCTAAGCTGCACAATTTTTGGTGTAATTATACATTCAAAGGAAGTGTGGTTGGTTCTTAAGTCAGAAAAAAAGAATTTAAACATTTAAGAACTGATCTTTTAAATTATCTACTTCAGTCTTGTGTTTTGCCAACAAGGAACCTGAAGTCTACAGCTGTTTTGTATTAAGCACCCAGTTCCTTAAAATAAGCAATCATCAACCGGGATAGAAATGCTGTGCTCATGGCTTGTGTGCATTCAAGTTCAGGTCTCCTGATCTGCTCTTAACTGCAATCACATTTTGAATAATGAATTATGGTGGATGACCTGAAATTCCATTTGAATTTTGGAGGCTAGTTATTCAGACACATTTATGAGAAACCATCTCATTATGAAATTGATATTTCATAAGTATAAATGCTCAAAATAGTTTTTAAAACAGTCATATTGAGGAACTGCTAATGAATTCTCTAATATCCTGAAAGTGAGACAATTTCATTTCACTTTGGTGTATCCTAAAACAAGCTGTCCTTGTGATGTTCACAGACATCATCAAAAGGTAAGCTCATGTTTCTAAATAGCTCACCCTTTTAAAATTCCTTATGGCCATGTATTTAAATAATTTCTTTAGGCATGAAGCACTGATGAACATCACATGAATCCTGTCAGAATTTTTATTATTATGTTAGTTACATATTGCTCTCAGGATTAGATAAATCCATATCTGAAATACATTGTCATCTGTCAGGGTAGCAATGATATAGCAGAAATAAAAAACCAAAGGACTGGGACTGGTGTTGTGGTATAGTGGGCCAAAGCATCTCCTGCAATGCTAGCATCCCAGATCAGAGTGCCGGTACAAAGCTTGGCTGCTCTGCTTCTTATTCAGCTCCTTGCTAATGTGCCTGGAAAGACATCAAAAGATGGCCCAACTGCTGGGCCCTGCCACCCATGCAGGTGACCCAGATGGAGTTCTAGGCTCCTGGTTTCAGCCCGGCCCAGTCCAAGCCTTTTTAGCCATTTGAGGTGAGGAGTGTACCAATGGATGGAAGAACTGTGGATGGCTCTCTCTCTCTTTTGAGGTCATCCTGCCTTTCAAATAGATAATCTTAATCTATAGTTTGTCCTTTAAAGATAATTATAATAGTGATAAATTTAAGTCATCTTAAGTAGAAAATAATTTGCTTTATAGTCAACAGAAGTTTGTTATTGAACTAAAATAATACAATTAATATTGTCATGTTCTGTTATAGATAGGTTTAAGCAATGAAATTCAAAGAACATAACTTGGGGCAGTTCCTTCAGCTTCACCTTGGGACACTGACTATCAGAGCATCAGTTCTAGTCTAGCTGCTCTTTTTCAGATCCATCTCACTGCTAACATGCCTGGGAAGGCCGCCGAACATGGTCCCAGTGCTTAGAGTCTGGGCTCCCACATAGGAGACCCCGTTGGAGTTCCAGGCTTCTGCCTGGCCCAGACCTGTTGGGGCCATTTGGGAAGTGAACCAGCAGATGGAAAATCCATCTCTGTCTCTCTCTCTCTCTCTCTCCCTTTGAATAAATGTTTTATTAATTAAAAAAAAAACATAATTTGCGTGGCCAGAGCTGTGGCATATCGAGTAAAGCCACCGCCCGCAGTGCCGGCATCCCGTATGGGCACTGGATCAAGACCCAGCTGCTCCACTTCTGATCCAGCTCTCTGCTGTGGCCTGGGAAATCAGTAGAAGATGGTCCAAGGTCTTGTGCCACTACAACCACATGGGAGACCCAGAGGAGGCTCCTGGCTCCCGGCTTCAGATAGGTGCAGCTCCGGCCTTTGCGGCCAACTGGGGAGTGAACCAGCAGGTGGAAGACCTTTCTCTCTCTCTCTCTGCCTCTCCTTCTAACTCTTTCAAATAAATAAACAAATTTTATTTCAAATAAATAAACAAATCTTAACAAAAAACATGTAATTTGGTAGATAATCAATGTTTAAAAGAAGCAGCCCAGCCGGCACCACGGCTCACTAGGCTAATCCTCTGCCTGCGGCGCCGGCACCCTGGGTTCTAGTCCTAGTCCGGGCGCCGGATTCTGTCCCGGTCGCTCCTCTTCCTGTCCAGCTCTCTGCTGTGGCCCGGGAGTGCAGTGGAGGATGGCCCAAGTCCTTGGGCCCTGTACCCCATGGGAGACCAGGATAAGCACCTGGCTCCTGGTTTGGATCGGTGCAGCGTGGCCGCCAGCCTTTGGGGGGTGAACCAACAGAAAAGGAAGACCTTTCTCTCTGTCTCTCTCTCTCTCACTGTCCACTCTGTCAAAAAAAAAAAAAAAAAAAAAAAGAAGCAGCCCTTGAGTGTTATCCAGAAGACTTTGAGTTATGGGTTTCCTGTGCCTGGAATAGTCTTGGTGTTGAGTTTGTGAGAGAATATATTCATAGCCCTTCTTCTTTTCTGAAAGTTTTAGACCATTGAAGTCTTGATACATACATTCTGATCTCATTCCTAGAGGTCCTAATCAAAGCCATCAGAATGCATTGGAGGAGGCCCTGCCCCTTTCCTGAATCTGTCTACCCTCTTTGGAACATCTTTATTCATACCTTGTTGTGTTGAAAGCAGAGAGGGGCCGGTGCTGTGGCATAGAGGATAAGGCTGCAGCCTGCAGTGCCAGCATCCCATATGGGCGCTGGTTCATATCCTGGCTGCTCCGCTTATGATCCAGCTCTCTGCTATGACCTGGGAAAGCAGTGGAAGATGGCCCAAGTCCTTGGGCTCCTGCACCCCCGTGGGAGACCCGGAGGGAGCTCCTGGCTCCTGGCTTTGTATCGGCCCAGCTTCGGCTGTTGCAGCCAATTGGGGAGTGATCCAGCAGATGGAACACCTCTTTCTCTGTGCCTCCTCTTCTCTTTCTGTGTAACTCTGACTTGGAAGTAAAATAAATAAATCTTTAAAAAAAAGAAAAAATAAGAAAGTAAAAAGAGAAATGATAAGGTGATAATCCACGAGAAAAAAAAAATGTTGCTTATGTCTAAATAGAATGTAAGTTCTATTTCTTAAATTTAGTTTCTCGGCCGGCGCCGCGGCTCACTAGGCTAGTCCTCCGCCTTGCGGCGCCGGCACACCGGGTTCTAGTCCCGGTCGGGGCACCGATCCTGTCCCGGTTGCCCCTCTTCCAGGCCAGCTCTCTGCTGTGGCCAGGGAGTGCAGTGGAGGATGGCCCAAGTGTTTGGGCTCTGCACCCCATGGGAGACCAGGATAAGCGCCTGGCTCCTGCCATCGGATCAGCGCGGTGCGCCGGCCGCAGCGCGCTACCACGGCGGCCATTGGAGGGTGAACCAACGGCAAAAGGAAGACCTTTCTCTCTGTCTCTCTCTCACTGTCCACTCTGCCTGTCAAAAAAAAAAAAAAAAAAAAATTTAGTTTCTCAGCTTTCTTTCCATATGCAGTGGTTCAGTTGGCAAATGTAATAAAGGTATTGGGTCTGTCGCTTACATTAACTATTATTAACTTAAAACTGAATTAATAGTAACTCATTGAATATGTGCTTCCTAAGCAGCCACACAACAGAAAAAAAAAAAAAAACTAGGCAGGCCTAAATATTAAAAAAAACAAGTTTTTTGGTAAAATTAATTATAACAGACTGGATGAGTAGTATAGAAAAAGGTCCTTAGAGAGAAGAGAAAGCTGAATACCACATCTTTTTCACCCCTGGTTACTACCTTTCCACTCTCTGTTTCTATGAGATGGGCTGTTTTTACATTGTACATATAAATATGTTTATGCACTGTTTGTCTTTCTGTACCTGCTTATTTCAATCCATGTTGTCACAAATCATAAAATTCTCTTCTTTTACAAGACTAAATAGTATTATTTTGTGAATATATACTGAATTTTCTTTATCCATTCAGCTTTTAATGGATACTTAGCTTATTTCCATATCTTGGCTATTGTGAGTTATGCTGAGATGAACATGGGTTTGTAGCTATCACTGCGCCATGTTTATTTCAGTTCCTTTGAGTATATACTCAAATGTGGTGCCACTGGATCACATGGTAACTCTATTTTGAATTTTTTGAGGAATCTCCACAGTATTTCCCAAAAGGACCATACTTGTTTACATTACCACTAACAATGTAACAATGTAACAAAGACATCATGTTGTAAAAACATAGTGATCTGTGCAACTTAGCAGTCATCGAGGAGTTTGGGAAGCTATTATTTTACAATATTCAACCCAGGAATTTTTGGGGGGTTATGTACTCATATGAAGTTGCAGTATATAGCAATCACTAAAAATAATAGTACTTAATGAGCAACTGATTGTTCGCTGTGCTAAACACTTTATATTCTATTTCTCATTTGAGTCTCACAACAGCCTTGAGAGTTGATGCGTATTATGCTCATTTTGAGGAGGAGGATGTGGAGCGCTTAAATCTGTTGGATTATGGTTAGTGACAATTTGGGTGAATGATATTTTATTGTCCCTTGGTTAAGTGGAACTGGAAATCATGTAATGGTTAAGAACATGGGCTCTGCAGCCTAGACTGAGGTTTCAGTCCCAGCTATATTACTTTATGCCCTTTACCTAGTTACATAACCTGTCTGTACCTCTAGAATGGGTTTTATAATAATAGCCAGATGGGATCGTGATTGAATGTTGGATCACTTGAAATGTATGAAGTATCTCACTCATTGTATACCTTTCACAATGTTTTCTTTATTGTTATTGTTTGTTGTATATCAATATTTTAGATGCCTTTTGTATTTTTGATAAAAATTAACTCATTAATTTTTGTCATTCAGTAATATTATGTTTCCATACTTGATATTCTTGCTTTACTGTTTAAATTTATTGTTTATAGTCCATGTTATAGCTATGCTTGTGCTGTAACTTGCTGAGCTCTTTATGAAGTGGAGTATAAAGCCCTTGAATGTAATATAAATTAAAAATATGTTATATCAAAAACTAAAGAAAGAAAGCAAGAGGGAGTGATGGAGGGAGGAAGGAATATCATTATATTTTTAGATTTGTATATATGAACTATATTGACTCTGTTAAAAACAAAAAAGCTAAGATAAAAATTAATTTTAAAAATCTTCAGGAAAAAAGATTATAATGCCTACTTAGAAGTGCTGTACACACCTGTACTAAATAAAACAACTTTATAGAAATAAATTTTTATTGTGATAGTGAGGAAGACATTTTTTAGTTTTGATCTAGCATAAACTTGATAGCATAAAGATTATGTATGTGTATATATTGATCCCATACTCCCTCTCCTGAATTCGCTTACAAGTTATAGACAGTTTTTAAAAGGCAGAAACCATGCACGTATTTTTTTTTATGGGATGCAGAGGGCAGCTTTACCTGCTACATCACAGCGCTTGCCCCCGTGTATGTATTTTTTGCCTCCTATCTTTCTTTTATATACCATATCAAGAGCTCATAATTCCTTGGGCAAACTTGACCTCACAGCATTCCATTCTCTGAGCTGTGCCATCCCATATTCAAGTCATCACCAAGCTCTCCCAATATCTGTGCTTATCTAAGTATAAGGAAATCTGTTATCAACTACATAGAATTTTTCTCCTCTAATCCTATAACAACTCTTTTTTCTTTATTCTATTACTAAATCAGCTAGAGCTCATCACAAAATTTTGAAAATAGTGTTGAGAATGGCCAGCCTTGTCTTTATCCTAACTTTAATGTGAATGGTTTTAATGTTATCCCATGTTGTGCTTTCAGTTAGCTTCTGTTAAGGATTATTTTGCCATGGCTTACAAGTTATCTACTATTCACAATATTTCTTTAATACTCAGAATTTCTTTAAGATTTATTTATTTGAAAGGCAGAGTTACAGAAAGAGAGGGAGGGACAGAAATCTTTCAACCACTGGTTCACTCTCCTAATGGCCACAATGGCAAGGGCTGAGTCGGGCCAAAGCCAGGAGCCAGAGGGGTAGGTAAAGGAGCTTCTGCTGTTTTCCCAGGCACATTAGCAGGGAGCTAGATCAGAAGTGGAGCATCCAGTACTTAAACTGGCACCCATATGGGATGCTGGCTTCTCAGGTGATGGGTTAACTTGCTATGCCACAATGTCAGCCCCAGTTTGGTCAATTTTTGTGTAAGTAGCTGATTACATCATATTGCTTCAGTATTTATTAATGCATGGCACTTCACAAAGTTGCTGGAAAATGAAATTAAAGGTTTTATTTTGCTTAAAAAAAGGAAACCCATGAAAATGAGGATCTTCACAATGTTTAAAGAAAATTCATGTTGTGGAAAAATAATGCATAAATTTGAAAATATTTTTGTGCCAAAATAAATATATTTTTAAATTCTGTATTCTATGAACGTCACTAAGAACCCTCATATGATCATGTATGTTTTACCTTTTAGTATTATAGGTACCAAGTTATTTTTAAATCTATTGATATTCATCAGCTAAACCCATACTTGGTCATTAAGTATTTTATCGTTTGATCTGTTGATGGATGATGCTGTATTTGAAATTTTTGCATTTTTCTCTATGAGTGAAAATTTTCATGATTTTTAAACTTTAGTATTGTCATTACAAAGATTTTTCGTACAGAATTTAGGTTAGTTTTTAAAAATTATTTGTAAAATTTTAATATTTTTTACATAGTTTACATAAAAGTAGAATTATATGTTCCTCTGGAGATAAATAGAACTCTCTTATAAAATATCCTTTTAAACCTCTTTATGTATGTATGTTGAGAGAAGGAGAGGGAGCTCTATTATTCTTCGGTTCCTTCCCCTAATGTCCACAATGGATGGAGCTGGGCCAGGCCAGAGCCAAGAGCTGAGAACGCAGTGCAGGTCTCCCACATGATAACCATGACCCAACTACTTGAGCCATTACTGCTGCCTCCTAGAGTCCATGTTGACATGAAGCTGCAGTCAGGAACCGATGTGGGACTTGAACCCAGGTACTCTCATACAGGACGTGGGTATCCAAGCAGCACCTTCACTGCTAGGCCAAATGCCCACCTCTGCCTCTGCATCTACTGATAAACGTTTGAAAATATCTCCCGTTTCTTCTGGAGTTTTAGCTTGTACATTTTCTCATTAAATATTGTTCATTTACATTTTCCTGCTCATCCGTTTGTTGAGTTTTTTCAGGCTTAACTAACATGATGTTTTGTAAAGTGTATGTATGAATTTTAAGTACACTCTGTCTGTGATTGTGTGTTCCTCCTTTGTAGATTCTTCACTGATTCATTCATATTTCTCTCCCCTTTCCCCCACTGCCCTTCTCCTCCTGGTCCCAGCCCCTCCGTGGACTCCGCCTTTTCTTCCTCCTGTTTTTTCATTCTGAATTTTAATTTGTTTTTGATTGTATCTGTTCCAGCTTTTGTCTTCATTAGGTTTTTTATTTTATTAAATTTTTTAGCTTTGCACATTAAACTCAAAGCTTACATATTTGCAATATTTTTATTGAGTAGCAAGATTATTTTAGTGTTTTAATTAATACAGTGTGAAACTATTAATTTCACATTGTGTATAATTTAAATAATTTCTCACAGGTTTCACAGGAAGTCTTCCATCCCATATTGTTAGTGCTGTGAAGCATGCTTATTGGTTTAACTTAGACATTTCTTTCGTAGGTGTAAAACCTACACTTAGAATTTAGAGTGTCAGATAATAAATGTTGCCTAACTAATTAAAATTTCTGTGAAATTTACATGTCCATGTTACCTAGTTGACCAGGTTTATTTGTAATGACCCTCTGTGTTTCTTCATCCATTGAACAAAACCAGCTGGCCAGTTTAAATAAAGGGCCACACTTTCTCTGCAGTTAGGCCTCAGAATAAATATGCTTAATAGAGGTTTATTTTAACTATAATGAACAATATTGCCTAGCACTTCAGAGCATATATTTTGGAGTTTGACTCCTATCATTGAAGCTTTGGCTTTACATTTAGCTGCTGAATGTAACCTAAGTATATCCTTGGCCACATTACTTAGAGAGTATATTTTTTTACCTATAAAATGGGCACAATAGTAGTATCAGTTTTTTATGACTGTTGTGAGGACTGAAGGAGTTCGTGTACCCAAAAGCACACTGAAAACCAGAATAATCACTTAATAAATGCAATGATTATTTATGTTAGAAATAAATGTCTTAAGGTGATTTTCAATATTTGTTAAAGTATGGAGAAAGATTCTGTTTCTCAAACAGATGTCAGAAACTTCTATTTCTGTGACGTTCATTCTGCTAAACTGAATAATAAGCCAATAAGCACTGTAGACTAGTTGTCATCTTATTAATTCTGTTACCTTTCCCAACAAGTTCAGACTCCAGTTGACACTTGCAGAGCTGGGCATTTTTAATATCCACATTCATTTGTTGGCAGGGTTTCACCCTACTGTCAGTCTCGATAAGTCATAGGACAGATTGAATTGACAGCGCTTCAGTTAGTATGCGCCAGAAACAGCCTGTTTTGCTGGGTTGGTTTATTTTTGTTGAAGCAAGCTGGGTGTTTGACAATTGTGTTTACCAGTGAATTTATTTCTTTGGTATACTCCTTACAGTTCTTAGGAGTAAGAAAACAGTCCTCATGTCCTCACAGTTTTTAAATTCCCACAGGAGAACGAAAATTTTGTCTACAACACCAGACTTGTTTGTTCAACATAAAAGAACATAAATCCTCCGTGGGTCCCCAGGGGGATGTTAGAGAAAGGGAGTGATCATTATAAACCACTTAGTGCTGTGTGCTCTGTATCATGTTGCCCTGAGAAAGTGCTGTTTGATTGGCTCATAAAGTAGGCTTAGTAAATCCTGTAAATACTGATGTGGGTAATTGTGCACGTTGGAAATTAATACCTGAGAGTGTATTATAAGGATCACTGTGTCTCCAGAACCATCACCCAGGCATGTGTAGTGTTCTGGTTTTAGGGTGGTTACATTTTATGATTTCCCTTTTATCTGTCAAATGTCGCTTGGTTTTATTATCTTCCCTCCTTGGCACTGACCTACACATAAGTTTTTTTGTCATTATTTTCTCCCTTCATTTCCTTGTTGATGTTTTGAGCTATGTCAGAGTTGCCCTCCAACCAACTTCTTATGTGAACCTCAGATTCTGCAAATGGCATTGTCTCAGAAAAAAGAAAAACTTCAAGTTACTAGGGAAGATGACTGGTTTTAATGTTATTCTTTTTCCAACTTTATGAGACATTCTCAGACAAGTTAAAAGGAAATAATGAAATCAAGAGGCAAGTGGCAATTGCATTTTTTTTCCTTTTGCTATTTTGAAGATGAGATAGCAACAGTGAGTCACAGGGAAACTTTCCAGGTAGATCTTTAGTTGGTCTCTTTTGCAGGATCTTGAATATGACTTAAATTAAAAAATGCTATTTTTATAACTATCATTTTGCAAGGGGCTTAAATATTTTCTTTAGAGAGAAAAAGTTAAATGTTAATGAGTAATGATTTTATTAGCACTTTTGAATTCCATAGGCATTCTAACAATTATTGAATATAACCCTAAAACTTAATGGGGGAATAACAGGATGAATTTAGAACTATATTATTGTATTACCATAAAATTCTGGTAAATGCTTAAAATATCTAATTTACTATTAAATAATTAGTAACATATGCTAAATTCTGCTGTTTTATAGGCAAAGAACATAGTACTTTTTAAGACATTCATTTCTCTTAAGTTTCCCGGAATGCAAACCTGTATAGATTTTTTTTAAAGCAGTATGATAAATGAATGCACCCAACTTGCATGAGCATGTACAAATTCATTGCCAGATGGCTGGCTGTAAATCCAAAAATTGTTATAAAGATTAAGTTTGTTATTTCAGTGGTATCAAATTCAGTGGAAAATCTTCATTTAATAGGTAACAAGGTACAACTCACCCGTCTCTTACTTGAAGGACACTGGCTTTTGTATCAGGATATAAGTTAATACAGGCCAAGTTCAGATTTATTTGTTCGTTAATAAACTCTTAACATTTATAATCCAGATATTTCTGTCTGTGGTTAATTATTTTTAAAATGCATTTAATGAAGTTACAAATCATATGACACATATGATGTTTCTTTTTCAACAAAAATAAAAAGAACAGATGTAAAAAGATGTAAAAAGAACTATGTACACTGTTAACCTGAGGTTTCCTGAATTTAATACTTTTTTCTTGGGATTCTTACTATATTAGAAAGATCGTAATAGTTATTATGGGAATGCTCTCAAGAAAAATTTTGACCTGATGGGTTCTGCCCAGTCTATTTATTGAAAATCACTTCATAAATTCCAAGTTCGATGGCTAGTTTTGGGGTTTTAACTTTTTTCTATTTTTAATGATTTATTTACTTATTTAAAACACAGAGTGGCAAGGAAACAGGGAGAGACACAGAGAGAAAGATCTTCCTTTCTGTTCTCTCACTTCCCAGATTGCAGCAAACGTCCGGGGCAGGGGTGGCTGGGCCAGGCTGAAGCCAGGAACCTGGAACTCCATCCAGATCTCCCACTTGCGTGGGAGGAGCCCAGACATTTGGGACATCCTCTGCAGGTTCCCAGGTGCATTACTAGGGAGCTGCCTGGGAAGTGAAGCAGCCAGAACTTGAACTGGTGCTCCAATATGGGATTCTGGCATTGCAAATGAGAGCTCCACCTGCTGCGCCACAACACCAGCATGGTTTTGTCTTTGACCTTTCATTGGCACTTGGCACTGTTGGCTTGTTCTGCTTCTGATGGAAATCCCCCTCACCCCCACGCCTCAGCTTCTGTGCCATCTCTCAGGGCAGTTTGCCCCTGGTCACCATGAGTGTTCCTTTTCAAAATGCGTTTGTGAAAGGCTCTTTTCTTCTGACTGATGCTTGAAATGTGGTTGTTTCTTGGAATTCCTCAAACACAGGATAATGCAATGTCTGTATTACTCCTTTCATTGAAAGCTCCAAGGGTTTTCTCAAGTGCTGCAAGGGTGGCAAATGCAGGTCCTTCCAGAGGCAATAATGTAAGTAAATGAGGAGATGAGGATATTAAAAAAAAAAAGAAACCCACACACATAGAAAGTGGAGAGAAGTTTCCAGAAATGAGGAAGAGTGTGCTTCTTCTAAAGCTACTTTACTTCACCCCAGCCTGTTTCCTATGAAAGCAGGTGCTCATTTCTTCACTCACCTACTACTGATAAAGTACTTACTATGTGCTTGGCATGCAGGTGGACAGAGAGAAGAAAATACAATAAGCCATGATACCTCCTCTTTTGGAGCTTAACTGTTTCTCAAGATGTCAAACAAAAGCTAGTGAAGTGATATTCAAGATCAATAGATCTTCAAAATTTAAAAAAAAAAGATAAACAGAACTCCAGGTTCCTATACAATTCCATATTTTTCTTTTAGATGTTGACTTAAAATACTTAAAGATGCAGGACCAATTGAAACCACACCCATCTGTTTGCAACATTGGCCTTATAAAATAATATTCTGCCATCATATTCTACAATCCCAAAGCTGTGTTCGATTTCCCAGTTTGATCTCTGCCTACTTCTTTGTTTACCATCCTCAGTTTCTGATCGAAATGTCTGGCCCCTTCTTTCCTCTGTTGCTTCTTATGTATTGTGCTTCTTGCTGGAATGTGCTTCCATTTCTGTCCCTTTACAGCCCCTGTTGGTCAATGCTCATAGAGAGCCCAGTGTTAAGTCCTTCGAAAGCAAATCCTAATCTCACTGTATAAAAATTCCTCTTATTCTTCCAGTACTGCACAGGATTTCTTAAGTGTTCTTTCATTGGAACATTGACCACTGTGCTGATGAACCCCTCCCACCCTGCCTAAATCTATAGTTTCATCTTTGCATACTAGGAGTTCAGCACAGCAGTTTATACCAAAATCAGTGCTTTGTAAATACCTCAGAATGAGCAGTAGTTAACTCCATCCAATAGGTTTATCTCCCAAGCATGGAGCAGTTTTTTCTGAACAGAAGCTTTCTTTCACATGTTAATCAGCTTGACATAAAACTTTTCATTTGGTAAAAGTCATAATTATCACACTTTGTACCAGGTATATCTGAAAGGCCTACTTAAGTCCTCTCTACCCAGCTCACTCTGTACTGCCTCACAGTCAAACTCCCCCTCACCCCCTGCCACACACACACCAAAACTTCTGGAATGGTTATACTTGCTGACTTTTGCATTTGTAATTTATAACCCTGGATTTGTCATATACTATAGCAAAAACATTCCCCTTTGTATTTGGATTTGCTTATTTATTGCCCTCAAACTCCCAAGGTCATCTTAAAAGGTAGGGGCCGGGGCAGGAGCATGCAAACTGGAGAAGAGGACAACCTTTATGCATTTTAACACATTGACAGTTACACTAGGAAAATAAAAGGGATGTTCAGATGTTTGATGTTTTAAAAATAATTATTTTATTTATTTGAAAGTCAGAGTTACATGGAGAGAGAAAGAGAGGCAGAGAGAGAGAGAGAGGTCTTCCATTCTACTGGTTCACTCCCCAAATGATTTTTTAGGTAGAATCATTGTGAACATGACAGCCATTATACACATAGGAATTTTCAAGTTGTTTTGTCTAGGCAACTAGTTATACAACTGTTATACAACTAGTTATACAACTGGTTATACTAGGCAACTAGTATAACCACTGTTCCTACTGGTGACATGTTTTTCCAAAACAGTGAGTAACTCTTGATAAAGTTCCATATGAAGTGCAGCAACTTCCCTCAATTTATTTGATTGTTGGATTTTATTTCTGGGAAACTTAGCTTAAACTGAAAGTGTAAAGCACATATGTGTTTGTATATGACATAGTGTTGGGCTTAGGACTCCGATGAATGAGAGCAGAGGTTTCACCTGTATGAAACACCCAGTGACATATCTGTAAGGCAATGGGGACATGGTGGGTGAAATACTGGTTTGGGGGACTTTCCGATGGTAAGTGCTTCTGAACCTCACCCAACACATCTCAGTAGTACCCTTCCCACCACCAATCATTGAGGCAACCTAAAATGTTTCTACAACTCTCTGAAAGATTCCCTCATGGGGAAATACTGTTCTAAGTAAGTACCACTGTTTAAAACCTTCCAAACCAAAGTTAGCATTTATTCAAAGCAATCAGTTTTTCTTTGCTTATGATGTTATGTGTAGTGCAAGGTAAAATAGAAGTATGTATGAAATGTTCACCTTCTTCAAGGTTTTAACAGCCTAACCAAGAAGATGGGCCACTTACACATATACGGTTAACATTTAAAATGTTTGTTTATCCAAAAGAGAAAGTGACTGAGAGCTGGGCATACCCAGGACTGTGCAAAATGAAATGTGAAAGGTGTGTACATAATGAAGTGACTCTGGAAGGCTGGAGTCACAGCTGCGGATAAAATCACTGCGGTACAGTAACGGATGTTAACAGTAGAAATTAAAACTGAGCAAGACCCTCATGTCCAGCTTAAAATTTCATTGTGTAATTCATGAATTGAACATCGTATATAAGGTGCTCCATACAAAACTATTAAGTTTTAAAATGAATAACCGCTAAATTTCTAACTTGTTGTAGCAAAATTAGAGGGCTTTACGTTGAAGACCCATTATGTCTTTCGTTGGTGGCTCATTTTCAGTTGCTTCTCTTTGTTGGGATATTTAATTCTCCTACCCACATTTGGGATAACTCATTAACTGATTCATTGATTCATTGCATTCAGAGATATGGAATTTGATTTGTCAAAACAGTAGATCATGACTTTATGTTTCTTTTCCCTGACTCTTACAGGTACGATTTTGTAGAAGTTGAAGAACCCAGTGATGGCACTGTCCTAGGACGCTGGTGTGGCTCTGGTGCTGTACCAGGAAAGCAGATTTCTAAAGGAAATCAAATCAGGATACGATTTGTATCTGATGAATATTTTCCTTCTGAACCAGGGTTCTGCATCCACTACAACATTGTCATGCCAGTAAGTACTACTTTGAGTTCCTCTTATTTAATGAATCCTTATGCGAGTCCTCTATTTGTTTTTATTTCCTCCACCTCCCTTTAAACATAAGAATCTGCAAGCCTAAAAAACAATAACCTTTCCAAAGCCTGGACTTTTTTTTTCCATATAAATGTCACTGCATTACAAGTAACTTATAAATGTTGTCATTATAGATCATTAGCAATCTTGAATACCTTGTCAATGTAATGAAATAAAATATTTTATAACATTTATGTGGTTATTGATTAGCATTTTAGTGTTGTTAGGAAATTACATAGGGATTTTCTCTTTAGGAAAATTTTTGTTATTTATTACTCTTAGGTAGGGATCACTGTCAAAATTTGACTCTACAGTGCCATTTCTGAATGAATTTCCAGTTTGAGTCACAGTAAATAACAAACCTAATTTTAGTTTTCTAGCATATTTGAAGACCCATTTTTATGATACTCTTGTTCTTTTGCTAAATATTACTTTTATTTTAAAGATACAAAGCTGATTTATCAATTCTAACAGCTTTTGGGTGGGGTGTTAGTTTTATCCGTCTACAACGTCATGACATCTGCAAACATGAATAATTTCACTTCTTCTTTTCCAATTGTGATGCTCTTTAATTCTTTCTCCTCCCTAATCGCTCTTGCTAACAATTCCAAACCTGTATTGAATAAGAGTGGCAAAATAGCACATTGTTGTCTTGTTCCAGATCTGAGGGGAAATGCTTTCCGCTTTTCCCCATTCTGTATGAAATTGGCTGTTGGTTTCTGATATGTAGCCTTTGTAATTTTGAGGAATGTTCCTTCTATACCTAATTTGTGCAGAGTTCTTATCAGGAAGGGGTGTTGGATCTTATCAAATGCTTTCTCTGCATCTATTCAGATGACCATATGTTTTTTGTTCTTCATTCTGTTGATTTGATTTATGACATTTATTGATTCACGAATGTTGAACTACCCTTGCATTTCTGGGATAAATCCCACTTGATTGTGATGTATGATCTTTCGATTTGATGTGGTTTTGAATTCGATTTGCTAGTATTTTGTTGAGAATCTTTGCATCTATGTTCATCAAAGATATAGGTTTTGCAGTTTTCATGTCGTATCTTTGATTTTGGTATCAAAGTAATGCTGGCCTCATAAAGAGTTTGGCAGAGTTCCATCTTGTTCAATATTTTGGAATAGTTTGAAGATTATTGGAGTTACTTCCTTTTTTAACATTTTGCAGAATTCAGTAGTAAAACTATCAGGTTCCAGGCTTTTCCCCGATGAAAGACTTTTGATTACTGCTTCAATCTCACTGCATGTTATGGGTCTGTTTAGGTTATCTATTCGGAGTTAATCTTGGTAGGTTATATGAATACAGAAATTTATCCATTTTTGGAGGGTTTTCCAGTTTTTTTTTTAGCATATAATAATAGTAATTTATTTATAGTAATTTCTCTTTTTTTAAAGATTTATTTATTTATTCGAAGGCAGAGTTACAGAAAGTCAGAGCCAAAGGCAAAGAGAGAGAGAGAAATTCTTCCATCTACTGGTTTATTCCACAAATGGCTGCAATGGCCAGAGCTGGGCCCATCTGAAACCAGGAACCAGGAGCTTCCTCCACGTCTCCCACAAGGGTACAGGAAGCCCAAGGACTTGTGCTATACTCTGCTGCTTCCCCAGGCACATTAGCAGGGAGCTGGATCGGAAGTGTAGCAGCCAGGACTCGAACCAGTGCCCATATGGGATGCTGGCACCGCAGACGGCAGCTTTACCTGCTACACCACAGCACCAGCCGGCATGGTAGTTTCTTATGATCCTTTGTATTTCAGTGATGTCAGTCGTAATGTCTTCTTTTTCATCTCTGATTTTATTTAGTTGAGTTCTTTCTCCTTTTTTCTTTGTTAGTCAGGCTAGAGGTTTTTCTATTTTTTTCTCTTCTAAAAAACCATTTTTGTTTTGCTGATATTTTGTGGTTTTTTTTTTTTTTTTTTTAGCTTCAATTTCATTTATTTCTGTTCTTATCCTAATTATTTCTTGCCTCCTGCTAATCTGGGGTTTGGTTTGTACCTGTTTTTCTAAGTCTTCAAGCTGCCTCACTGGATCTTTACTTTGAGAGGTTTCTCTTAATGTTAAGTACTTAATGCTATAAACTTCCTCTTAATACTGATTTTGCTGTGTCCCTCAGGTTTTGATATGTTGTGTTTTCATTTTCATTTATTTCGAGAAAGCTTTTTATTTCCTTTTTAATTTCTTCAATGACCTATTGATCCTTTAGTAGCGTGTTGTTTAATTTCCGAGTATTGTGAGTGCTCTATTGTTCTTTTCCTTTTTTGTCTGCGAAGATACATGGTATTATTTCAGTCTCTTTAAATTTGCTGAGAATTGATTTGTGGCCTAAAATGTGTTGTATCCTAGAAAATGCTCCATGTTCTAATGAGAAGAATGTATATTCCGTAGCTGATGGGTGAATGGAGTAATTTTGTGTTCTTATTTTCAAAAGCACATGTAAATTTTGAAACAAATATTGTAGTGCTAGAGAACCATCAGTATTTGAGATTTATACCATTTTAGTCTAATTCATGTGCATATTGCCCCAAAAATCTATGAGCTTATATAATCTTTTAGATTTCTTTTTACTAAAATGGCATTATTCTTTACCCAGCAAGCATTTATTTTTATATCTCTTTTTTATAAATATCGACATAATTTTTACCTTGGAAAAAATAACCACTAGATATTATCTTTAAAACAATATATTAATAAAATATACTTAATATTAGTTATCTAGATTTTCCTATTATTATTAATATTTATTATACTTGAATAATACTGATGACCCTTATATGCAAAGAAGTTTTGAAATTCTCACTGAAATTTAAGAAATCTATATTTTACTTAATTATAATTGTGTTGTATATTAACTATATTGTTCTTATATTGTGTGTGTTATTTCAACCATTTGTGCCTATTTGTTGCACTGTAAAACGACTAGCGCTGGGCTAGGCCAAAGTCAGGAGTTTCATCTGGGTCTCTGTTGGTATCAGGAGCCCAAACATTTGGGCCATCTTCTAGATTGGAAATGGAGCAGCTAGGACATGAACCAGCTATCGGATCCTGGCATTGCAGAAAACGGCTCAACCCACTGCACCACAAGGCCAGCCCAGGAACATAGGTTTTATGTATCCTAATCTATAACAAAATAAGCTGAAAGCTATGATTATTTGTATTTTAAATGAGCAGTTTTCTTAAGGTTAAATCAATTTAAATATGTATAAATAGGAATCTACTATCCTGCTGCAGAATAAACGATGAAAGCTAAAATTTCTATATGCTACCACTAAGCATTTTCCTCTGATTTTGTAACCACGTGAGTTACCTGGTTCTGTAATCCAAGGAGTCCTGTGGATTAAATGAAAATGTTCAAGTAAAAACAGAGTGTTAACAGTGCCTTGCTCAGCTCTGCACTTATTATGTTTTCTCAGGAAGTATTGAGTGCCAGGTTGATCACACCACTCAGTTGTCCCACCTAAAGTAACAATATCCTTTGCCAGGTGTATTAAAAGTCTGTACAGTATATGAGATTTGGGAGTCCTGGGATGAGGTCAAAGGACCACAGGACAGGGATCCAACCACAGGTGCCCACCCCTCCATTCTCTTGAATAGGGTAGAGCCTGCCAGCCACCAGCTTTGACCTGTTTTCAGAGACTTTCGTTACTGAAATAGTTTGATAAGTTGTACATGGGGAATGGGGTGGGCTGTTGTCAACCTTCCTGACTTCTGTTGAGCCACTTGCCTGTTTGTTAAGTCTGTCTCTACTTGGTTGTAGCTAATGGAGATATGTGAGAAATGGCATAGGAGGTATTATAATTAATCTGATTATGTGTAGGAAAATGGTAGGCTTGGCTGGGAAGACAGAGCCTCAAGGCAGGGTCTTGCATTGTCTACCAAGTGCCACTTGGTCATTTTAATTTTGAAGGTTACTTGTGATAAAATTATTGACATATGAATTTGATTGTTTAAATGTTTAAATTGATGGTGGCAGTTGAACTGCTGTTTCTTCTCCTGTCTGTTGTGTTGGTTCCACATAGTCATGTCTCCTTACAGCCTCATTCATCCTGATCTTAATAACTACCTGCAGGAGATTTGATGAATGGAAATTTGACAAGCGGTCATGATGTGAAGCCTTGCAGAAGGCTTTGATTTATCATTGTATGTTTCCCCATGACATTCCTCCCTGTGTGCACTCCCCAGCCTTAGTAGCAGGGCAGTAATCCATCAGTCTTATCTATGTATCAGATGAGTGAAAGCCCAGAGCAAGAACCTGTGCCTCTTGGACAGCAGGCTGAAATGTTCCTGTGGCATTTGCTCAGGGGCAAGTGCCCTCCAAGCCCCTGGACCATCTCTGATATTTTTGTTGTGTTCTTTTTGCTGTGGCTAAACCTCACAGTAGCACACCCAATAGCTGGGGGAGGTGGGGGGAGCAGTGGGCTCACTGATGCAAACTCACCACCGCATAATAGCACATCAGCCTCCACTGATCACAGTGGAACCTTCACTTCGTACTGATAAAAAGTTACCACAGTTCTTGGTAGTGGATTAACTGCGGGCATTACTAGAAGTGCCTAACACAATGCCACACCTATATGCAGCTGCTCATTAAGGCTTTCTAGAAATCGAGCCATTTTGCTATAGAGTTGTCTAACGCCCAGGTAGAGTGGGGCTAACTGCTCGTGTACTGTCTGTTACCTTTGTGGCTGTCACACAGTGGACAAGATTCAGAAATGAGGGAACTGGGCAGTTTCCTGACCCCCAGGTATTCTCCTGGTCCTGTTCCTGTCCAGTTTCCTCTTTTTTGGAGGGTAAACAAAGGGAAAATAGTTAAACATTCCTTGTTGTTTAAAAAATCAGTACATACTTATCATTTTATAATGATTAATTTTTATAATTTAGCCTTCAGTGCTTTTAATAACCAACCCAGTGAATATTTGTTATCTGTTCATATATAGAAAAAAGATTTTAAGTGAGCTTAATTATTCAGTTTTTTTAGAAGAAATTATGGAGAAAGTTTAGTTTAGCATCTTTACATTTTACAAGTAAAAAGATAAGTCTGCTAGCTCAGTTGAGAGCATGAAAGGGTATCTGATTCAGGTCAACATTTAAAATCCCATGATTCTTTTTTTTTTCATTTATTAAACGTTTATTTAATGAATATAAATTTCCAAAGTACAGCTTATGGGTTACAATGGCTTCCCCCCTCCCATAATTTCCCTCCCACCGCAACCCTCCCCTTTCCCGCTCCCTCTCCCCTTCCATTCACATCAAGATTCATTTTCAATTCTCTTTATATACAGAAGATCAGTTTAGTATATATTAGGTAAAGATTTCAACAGTTTGCCCCCATATAGCAACACAAAGTGAAAAAAATACTGTTGGAGTACTAGTTATAGCATTAAATAACAGTGTACAGCACATTAAAGACAGAGATCCTACATAATATATTTTTTTAAAAATTAATTAATTTTCTATGCCATTTCCAATTTAACACCAGGTTTTTTTTTTTTTTCATTTCCAATTATCTTTATATACAGAAAATCGATTCAGTATATACTAAGTAAAGATTTCATCAGTTTGTACCCATGCAGAACCACAAAGTGTAAAAATACTGTTTCAGTACTAGTTATAGCATCACTGCACATTAGACAACACATTAAGGACAGATCCCACATGGGATGTAAGTACACAGTGACTCCTGTTGCTGACTTAACAATTTGACACTCTTGTTTATGGCATCAGTAATCTCCCTAGGCTCTAGTCATGAGTTGCCAAGGCTATGGAAGCCTTTAGGGTTCGCCGACTTTGATCTTATTCCGATAGGGTCATAGTCAAAGTGGAAGTTCTCTCCTCCCTTCAGAGAAAGTTACCTCCTTCTTTAATGGCCGCGTTCTTTCCACTGGGATCTCACTCACAGAGATCTTTCATTTAGGTCTTCTTTTTTTTCTTTTCCATGGTATCTTGGCTTTCCATGCCTAAAATACTCTCATGGGCTCTTCAGCCAGATCCGAATGCCTAGAGGGCTGTAAAATCCTATGATTCTGATAACCAAATGTCTTAGAGGTAGAGTTTTGACACATTAGTTATTATTCCCAGAAATAGTTATTGCCATGCAAGTTTTCATTAGAAATTATGTTCACCTTTGTCAGATGAGCTACCTAGTCTCTTTTTCTCTCAACAAATGAATAATGGAGCATATAGTTAAACCAGAGGTGGCATTATTTTGAATAAACTGAAACTGATCTAATATTTAAAGATTTTGTGTATATCTTATATATACAAATGTATATCAAAATCCCTTTAAACGCTATTAGTAGAGTATCATTTTCTTAATCCTAGGTGCATTAGAATAAGACATAAATTTCTCTTTATTTTATTATCTTAATTTGGTATTATAGGCTAAGTTTAATTTTAAACATAACTTTAGCTTAAGGTCTTTACCTGGAGTTATAGCCAGTTGTATATATTTTTTTAACAAAACATAGTACTGGATTTGTTACACCAATTTGAAATTTTAACATTTCAGTGCTATTTCAGATAATTATTTATGGAAATGGTATCTTCCTATCATACCCCATTAATAAATAATGAAAAGCAAAGCCATGCAAACTCTCACCAAATGACTTATTTTGGGACTTTATGATTGTTCCTAAGGAGTTAATAATGTCTTTTTTTTTCCTTCCTGCTGGAAGAGAGAGGAAAAAGGGGGGCCTGGTAGATTAGCAGTGAGAGATTGTTTGAGAAGAAATGAAGCAAAACTGAAATAAAACAGTGCGAGCTTGTTTCTGTTTGGAGGCCACACACAGTGAGAGGCCAGAACACATTTCAGATCTCTCAGACAGAAAAGAAAATTTCTTGTTTGATTTTGTAGAAATTTATAATGGATTATATATGTTTTACTCCAGACTGCAGCATAAGCACCATTTTTTAAAAATGTTAAGAAACCTACAAAGGTGGAAATTAACAACTTTTCCTCCGGTATCAAAGGGCCTTATTAAAAGTTTTACTTCTCAACTTTAAATGTTCAAAAAAAACTGCATATTTTTCTCAAAAGATTTTTTAAATGGTGCTTCTTTTTAAAATAAAATATAGAGATCCAAGTCTGAATTTTTGAGTAATCTTAATACGTAGAACTTTTCTTTTTGAGTGCAGTGCTTCTGGTAATGCATTGTTTAAATAGTTCTGAGATCTGAAGTATTTCTTTTTTTTTTCCCCTCCAATCTGGTTAACACTGAAAAAAATGATTAAACAACCACTGGTTTTCTGAAATAGTATTAGTGAGCATCATCTTTTAAATCATTTTAATCTAAAGTTTCTGATGAGAAGCAATTTCTGTCTTTTTCCTTTTGGTGAATGTATCAGTTTAGATCAAGAGAAAAAGACATTGTAGCCTTCAATACCAAGTAACTCCATATTTATATCTTTTCTTTATTACCATAGAGAGTAGGCAGGGAGGGGATGATGAATGAAATGAGGAGTATTTTACCTCACAACCATTCAATAAAACATCTTCTTTTAAGTTGGTTCCAATTTGTTCTACCTTTCTTACAATTTTACTTTAAAAGCTGTGTTTAATAAATTATGCTTATTTGAATATTGCAAGCTATGAATTGGTAGAATTATACTCAGAGATCAAATTATAATATCAAATAGTATGTAAGTGTTACAGCTGTGTTACAGCCCGACTACGCATTTTCCTTCCTAAAGATTTTGTGAATGACTTGTCCAGAGTGAAGTCGGGGTTCCCGCCATTGTGCACTAGCTCCTGTAGGGGAGTTCAGAAGGACACTTGACGCCTGAGGTGCCATTAAGGAATGCATGACTGATGGGCAAAGTGGTTATTAATTATGCAGGATATGGAGAACAAAGCAGCTCAGTGACTACTGCAGTTGGAGGAAGAGCGAGTTAGGGAGGATATTTTTTTTAATCCCTTCTGGCGTATGCCAGTAGGTTATTTCACTGTCAGTATCCTGTAAAAAAAAGTCTTAACTGAATGCCAAATTTGCTTTTATGTGCAGTTTAAGAAAAACTCCAACCAACTCTAAAGTAAAGCTTCAAATTTATCAGTTCACTTTCTTAGGGAAAAAAAAGAAACATGCCTAAAAGAAACATACTTAGACAAATATCATAACCTAGTCATATAGCTAAAATCTCAGTGACAGAATATACTCAAGATTTTTAAAAATTTTAAATTTTCATAACAAATTGTGATGTGTTCCCATATAATTATATTAAACTGTTTTAATAGGTGAATATTTATATGATTTCCATATAATTTTTTTCTTTACAATAATAGAGAATTAATAAAATTTGTCTCTTAGAATTTATTATTGTATTTAGAGAATGGAAGTGGTATTTTAGGTATGGTATATCTATAATGTATCTGAAGCACTTATTATATTTTTATGAAATATAGAACATGCTTGGGTATTTATGTAAGTAATCTTCAGGTAACAATACATTTTTGCATCAAGGAAATTATTCAGCTGCTCCAGAGACTAGCTCAGAGCGTTTTAATATATTTTTCAGTGTAGCTTCTACCCCATAGGTAGAGTACTACCTCATAAGAAGGTTGTGATATTACTCTTCCATTTCTACCTATGCCTCTTATTCCAGTTAGCTCTTTGCTATTTAGGAAGCAATTCCGCAGATGGCATGCTTTGTAATTAGAAAGAAAAGGTAGCCAGTATTACTGTAGAAGTGGTAAAAGTCAATCAGAATATTTTAAGTTGTTTTATAAAAAATTTAGACTCTTTGAAACCTTAAGATTGATTGATTCATATAGTACATCTTAAGCCACAAAGATTTAAAAGCTTAGATTTAGAATAGCAACCTGGCTGGCACCGTGGCTCAACAGTCTAATCCTCCGCCTGCGGCTAGGCACCCGAGTTCTAGTCCCGGTCGGGGCGCCAGATTCTGTCTGGGTCGCTCCTCTTCCTGTCCAGCTCTCTGCTGTGGCCTGGGAGTGCAGTGGAGGATGGCCCAAGTGCTTGGGCCCTGCACCCGCATGAGTGACCAGGAGAAGCACCTGGCTCCTGGCTCCGGATCAGCGCGGTGCGCCGGCTGCAGCAGCCACTGGGGAGTGAACCAACGGAAAAGGAGGACCTTTCTCTCTGTCTCTCTCTCTCTCACTGTCCACTCTGCCTGTCAAAATAAAATAAAATAAAATAAAATAAAAAGAATAGCAACCTGAACTTGATGGATAGAGAGTTGTTCTGTATAAGTAAGTTTGGTGCATGTTAAATAGATTGCAATATACCCTCTATTTTTCCCTTTAAGTCTTTCAGTAAAAGTTAGTGAGGGCTATATGATGACATGTGTTGTTTTGAGAAATTCCAAGGATGTGTCAGATAATGCCATGAGTCTTTGATAACTTTATTGGAGGAGAATGCATGCCTGTATATGAACAGCATGAGAGTAAGTGCTGTAGTCGTATAATCCTGTAAATGATTGGAAAGTTTTAGAGAAGAAAGAGAGGTGATTGTTGAGAACAAAGGAGATCATAGCCCTTACATTAAAAATGTTAAAAATATAAGCAGTCAATCAGACAAAAACACTGGGAGATCTCTAGTGTAAATGTAATATCAAATATACTACAAAAATCTCTCAAGAACTTACATTAGATGCTTTTTATCACACATCAGAGATTACAATTCTCTTGGTCTTAAGTCATGCCCAGTTATATGCATTTTCTTCAGAGATTGTAATATAAAATATTCTCTAGATGGAAATTTGGGGTGTGCAATGGAGTTCCATAAAATACAAATTGAGTCAGATGGAGTGAGTTGTATTACAAGATTTTGAAGACATTTTTTATATTCAGTCAAACGTGAATATTTTATGGAGCAGATTAAAAATCCTACATACATTTTTAATTTCTAACTTACCCATGTTTCCTATGTTTATTTCTCAGTGTTGTGAAAGGAATGGGTTTTCTCATAAGATTAGATGGCTATATTGCAGTTTTTAACATTTATGTTATTGTACCAACTTTTCTAACCTACTTATGAAAGACAATATGTTGTACCAAATATCAATATCTGTTATGCATGGATCTATGATAATTGTTCCTTTTTTCTTTCTTCTTCAACACTAAGCTTGTAATTTGCAGATGGCACTTTCTACCATTGAGGCACAGAGTTCTAGAAAAGTCTTTCATTCTACTATGTGATAAGATACCCTTAGTAAACAACACATTTACCATCATCAAGAAATGTTCTTTGGGTCAGCATCATGCAATAATGAGTTATGCCTGCTGTGCTAGCATCCCATGTAGGTGCCAGTTCATGTCTCTGATGCTCCACTTATGATCCAGTTCTCTGCTAATGCCCTCAGAAAGCATTGAGGAAGTCTCAAGTTCTTAGGCCACTGCCACCCAAGTGAGAGACCTGGATGAAGCACCTGTCTCTTGGCTTTGACCTAGCCCAGTCCTGGTCATTGCTGTCATCTGGGAAGTGAACAAGTGGATGAAAGATTTCTCTGTCTGTCCTTCTCTATCTCTCTGCAATTCTCCCTTTCAAATAAATAAATAAATATTTCAAAAATAATTTTAAAAAATATTCTTTCATTTCTTCATTATTTTTATTTTTATTACTATGAAGAGAACAGATTTCATGTACTTCATAGGTACAGTTCTAAGATCATAAGTGTACTTCCCTCTCTCTCCACTCCCTCCCTCAATCCCCTGTTTCTTTCCTTTCTTTTTTTTCTTTAACTTTTGCAAAGACATAACTTTAATCTCTTCTTCACTGGCTTAATGCATCACTAATCATAATATTCAATAAGTAAAAAGTAGGAATAACACAGTTCCACAGGAGTATAAACAAGGGTTAAAAGAACTATCATATCACAAGATGTCCATTTCATCCCTATATTTTTTGTATTCCATATTAACTGCCACATATCAGAGAAAACATGCGATATTTGTCTTTTTTGCACTCACTTATTCCACTTAGCTAATGAGTTCCAGTTGTCTCTTAGTGGAGGCTTGTGGTTCTCTAATATGTAGAATCATGTCACCTGCAAACAGGGATAATTTGACGGCCTCCTTTCCCATTTGTATTCTTTTGATTTCTTTTTCATGTCTAATGGCTCGGGCCAGAACTTCCAAGGCTGTATTGAATTGCAATGATGAAAGTGGGCATCCCTATCTGGTTCTAGATCTTAGTGGAAATGCTTCCAACTTTTCTCCATTCAATATAATGCTGGCTGTGGGTTTTTCATATATTGTCTTGATTGTCTGAGGAATATTCCTTCTATATCTAATTTGCTTAAGGTTTTTATCATTTCCTCAATCTTTGTGCTTACATCTTGTCTTGGATAGTCTTCCATGTAGTGTTAAAGGGTAAATATGGCACTTAGACTTATAAAAATTGCAGTTCATCTGACTTTCCTTTGCTTAAAGTCTTTTTCTACTCCTTGCAAGCAAGCACTTCTTTCTTTCTGAATAAATGGGGCTAGTATTGTCACACAGGAAATTAAACTGCTGCTTGCTACACGCAAACTGGCTGCTCAGCTTACTATCCAGGTCCATGCTAATGTACCCAGGAAAAGAGTGGAACAAGATGGCCCAAGCTCTAGTTTTTTCCTAGCCCATCTGTTGCAGGCATTTGGACACTGAACCAGCACATAGATCTCTCTCTCTCTCTCTCTCTCTCTCTCTCTCTGTCTTTCTCTCTCTCTTTCTCTCTCTCTCCCCCCCCACTCTCTCCCTCTCCTGCCACCATCTCTGTCACTCTGCCTTTCTAGAAATATATTAAAAAAAAAACCTAAATAAATGAAAAGTACATTTCAGAAAAATGCTTTTAAGTTCTGCAAAAATTGTCAGTAGTCTGTATTTTCAGTCCTCTTCTGTCATTACAAATCCTTTAGGAGTCCTTTGATTATGTATCAATGAGATTCATTTTAGGGGTACTCAATCCAGTATTTCCATGTATTCATATTGCAGGCTCATGTTTCAGATTTTACTTCCACAATTTCATGGAACATGCTTTTCTTGCTTTTTAAAAATTTTTTTTTGGTTCTTTGTTTAAAAGAATTGTCTGTTGACTTCACTTTCTGGAAGATGAAGCTCTCGTTTCCTTTACTATGCACTTGGACACTGCCCCATCACCTCTTCCTCTCATATCCTAGTTAGATTTCACGTCATTGTCTACATTGTGGTGGCCATGCAATCATTTCTCACAGCGGAATACAGGGACTACACTTTCTTTCCTTCCCTTCTTCTGTTTTGTCTGGAGCTGTGTTATTTTCTTGGTTGGCTTGGTGTTACATTGTACCCCTGAATCATCCCCAAACTGTTCCTTTGATTGCATAAAACTTTTCTTAATGCAGTCAGACACATTCTATTTTCTAGGAAAGTCATGTTATTATAGAGAGCTCTTTAGAATTGCTGCACGACGCTCACTCTTGGGATCTCACCCTTTTTCTACCCACCTGGGGTGTTCTTTCTTTCCTTTTCTGGCATTAGATTGCCTGCTTGTTGGATCTCTTGTGTTCTCTCATAGTTCATTTCATTGCTTGAGAAGGGAGCAACACCTCCATGAATTTACTGAGGACATCGAGCATGGAGAGACCTTGTAACTGAAAATGCCTGTATTTAACCTTGAAACTTAAACGGATATTTGATGAAGGATCTTTGCTGTGTGGTGAGCTAGATGGGTCCATTCCTGGAAAATCCACTGTTTGCTGCAACCTGTTCTCTGAAGTTTAAATCCTGGTTCCCAGTTCTCAGAACTGGAGCTGAGTGGATTAATATGAAGAGTCTCAGCGTTAAGTATAAAAGTTTCATCTCTACTTCCTCCATACCATTGTAATCAAAATCCTGTCACCACTGCCAACTTTAGTGAGGTTTCCCAGTTCATAAATCTTCAGTTTTATTGAGTTAAGGCAAGAGATCTGAGCAGGGAGTCAGTCTTCTGCCAAGAGGGTAAACAGATCTGAGGAGTCTGACAGTTTCATTAACATATTTTCCAACAGTCCTCCTCTTCCTAACCCCATTGTCAATACCACTTCTGTAAGCACCTGAGGTTGCCACTGAACCCCAGAGCTTTTTAGGTGTCCTTTCATGTCTGTCAGCTTGCCTCTTGGCTTTGACCTCCCCCAAGCTTTATCAAATCCACCAACCCAATGCCACATGGCAGCCTCCTTTCTAGTTTCCAAGATTTTATTGCTGTTGGCTCATTTCTGATCTTCTTCAGCCTTAAGGGATTGTGAATTTTAAAAACTAGTTTTATAATTAATAATTTCAGGAGAGAACAGAACTAAAATTTACATCTTTTCTTTTTTTTCCTTACTAGGAAATTCATATTTTGTTGCCCTTATTAGCAATTCACTTTATATTTTATTAACAACTTATCCAGAGGGGCCAGTGTTGTGGAAATGCAGGTAAAGCTGCCACCAGCGAAGCCAGCATCCCATATGGGTGCGGGTTCGTTTTCTGGCAGCTCCACTTCCAATCCAGCTGCCTGCTAATGTCCTGTGAAAAGCAGCAAAAGATAGCCCGCATGTTTGGGCCCTTGCCACCTCTGTGCGAGACATAGAGACAAAGCTTCTGGCTCCTGGCTTCAGCCTGGCTCATCGCCAACCAGTGCAGGCATCTGGGGAGTGAACCAGTGTGTGGAAGACTTCTGTCTGTCTCTCCCTCTTTCTCTAAAACCCTGACCTTCACAGAAACCTTTTAAAGACTAGTGTCCAGAAACTGCACAAATATGTTAAAGACATGGAAAGTGCCAGATGCCCTGCTTGGTGACTGACTTTCAGCAACAATTCATGGATTACCCTCCCATGTCATTTGAAAGAAAGCTGTTAGGGGCCGGTGCTGCGGCACGGTAGGTTAATCCTCCGTCTGCAGTGCTGGCATCCCATATGGGTGCTGGTTCTAGTCCCGGCTGCTCCTCCGATCCAGCTCTGTACTTGTGTACTTATGACATGGGAAAGCAGTAGAAGATGGCCCAAGCTCTTGGGCCCTTGCACCCACGTTTGAGATCCGTTAGAAGCTACTGGCTCCATTGTGGCCATTTGGGGAGTGAAGCAGCAGGTGGAAGACCTTTCTGTCTCTCCCTCTCACTGTATGTAACTCTACCTCTCAGATAAATAAATGAGAATCTTGGAAAAAAAAAAACTCATTAGAAGATGCTTTGGATGATTATGTTAGTAATGTTTTACCTTTACTAATGTAAGAAAGACACAGATAGTGATTAGTGCTTTAGCATAGCTTGAACTCTGCTTTAATATTAGTGCTATTCTAGTCATATCTAAGGCACACTAACTGTGCTTCATTCCTTATCCTTGGTAGGTGTAACCCAGTAACTCCTTGTATCACCCATTCATTTGAGAAAATGCTAGCCTCTTAAACTGTCTGTAAATATTTATCTTTTGGAGTAATACTACTAATGTATTAAGATTCCTATGAAACCTGATTTTAGATATGCAACTCTCAGTTTTTACATCCTGTGACAGTTTTAGAACAAAGACAAAAGATAAGTACAGTAAGTGTTGCATAAGTCTGAAGAAGTTCCTGTTGAAAGGCTCAGGTATATACTCTCAGCTCTTCGAAAACAAGTGCATAAACCTGTAGAACTAAAGACACAGAAGGTTCTGGACTTGTTATGATATTGCAAGATGAAAACTCAGAGAAGGTCACCTAACTACAAGTGACGATGTTATTTAGAATTCTCCTGATTTCCAGATTTCCAGAGTCCAGGCTGCCTCTGGACTGGTTTGGCCAATATGAGGAAAGTCACTGAAGAATGACAAAAGCAAATTTAAAATCTTTGACCATTTTGCTTGTCCTCTAAAAATAAGTAAATACTCTTTCTGTTGATTGTGATGAAAAGGAAAATTTGAAACTGAAAATTTAGTGAACTGTGGTAGAATTTTCCATGTTTTTGTTGTTGTTTTAGTCAATGACCATAGTGATACATAATGAGAATTAAATTGTACCCTTTCCACACATTTGCCTTTAAAATGCAAACACAATTAAGACATAAGGTACTTTAAAAGTCATCTGCTATGTAAACAATGTAAAAACCAAGTACATATGCAAATACAGTCAAGTGTCACACAGTTACTATGATTTGAATATGATTTGGCCCCTGATCTTACCTAGGAGTTTAAACCCCATAGTCATATGTTAATGGTACTAAGAAAGTGAAAATTTAATCCAAATATGGCATTCAGAGGTGGAGTCTTTAGGGAGTGATTAGCTTGAATTGGGTCATTATAGTAGGCATATATGATTGAATCCTGCTGACTTTATAAGCAAGACACAGGTAGATATAGATAGATGTACACACTCCCTACATCTTGCCATCCAAAGCTCTACACCACCTTAGGAATCTGCTAGCAAGACCATCCTCAGATGCTGATAAGTGGGGCTTTCTGATCTTGGACATGAACCTTCATCATTGTGAACTGAAATAAACCTTTGCTCCTTATAAGGTAGCTGCCTCTGGTGTCATAGTTATGAAAAGCTGAACATACGACAGTCAAATCCATCACTACTAAAAAATTATCCAGTTCTTTAGTGTGAATATCCGGGAGATTTTATCAGTGCCAAAGTTTCCAGAATTGTGTGTTAGTCAGGTAACTCTGTGGACTAAATTTCATAGAAGAAACAGGAAAGTAAAATTAGAAAGCAAGTGTGTCTAGTGAACATGTTGTCTCCTTCCAGTCAGCTGCCGTGTGTATTGCTCTGAATGCATAAGACACATAGCATTTTTCAGTCTGAACTTACGCCATTTGCGTATAGTTTCCAAAAACAATAGGCATGCATAAATATTTCAAATGAATGGGACTTACAGGGCTAATAGAGGGCCCTTCAAAAAGTTTGTGGGAAAATGGATGGAAAGGTAAATTTATTTTAGTGCTAAGTGTTTTTGACATCCTTGCACAGTTTTTTCAAAATATGTATTCCCATGAACTTTTTGAAGATCTCGGATATATATGTGGAATCTGTTAACAGATGTTTGCTGGGTGGCTACCTGCAAGCCATGAAGGGCCTGAGACAACTGAGGGGGAGATTCTGGCGCCACGGTCTTTGGGTCATGACCCCAAGGCTAAGGTCCTAGCTCTGTGTAGGTGTTACCACCCTAGTAAGTCAGGTTTTGTTTAAGTTAGAAGCATAGCCATTAGAAAAATACCTGGATAGGAAATGTCCTTGTGTGTCTCCCCTGCAAGGAGTTATTCAGGCTGTGGATTGATTAAGGCTATCATTTGCTCCTTTAAAATGCGCATGGCATCCCATTTGGATGTCAGTTCAAGTCCTGGCTGCTCCACTTCTGATCCAGCTCCCTGCTCATGTGCCCAGGGAAAGCAGTAGAGAATAACCCAAGGGTTTGGGCCCCTGTAACTTCTTGGGAGATCCAGAAGTTCCTGGCTCCTGGCATTGACCTGGCTCAGCCCCTGCCATTGCAGCCATCTGGGGAGTAAACTAGTAGATGGAAGACATCTCTCTGTGTCTTTTCCTCTCCCTCTCTCTCTGCTTTTCAAATATATATAATACATCTTTAAAAAAAAAAAGCCATATGAATTACCCTAAGTGCTTCCAAAGCAGGTTACATAAGAAAGCCAAAGTTTACGTGTCCAAATACCAATGGAGTCTATGGTCACAAAAGGCAGCCTTGGCAGCCCATGGCAAAAGCCTGGAGTCATCACTGACATCATAAATAGGAGTGTTAATTGTTAAAGGAACAACAGAAGTCACTATGAACTTACTCCCCATGTAGGACCTCTGTCCTTAATGTGTTGTACTGTGAGAATCGACTGCAAATTCTGTTCCCAAACTGTACTCTCTGTGTGCGTGGGTGCAAACTGTTGAAATCCACGTTTAACATAGAGTTGGTCCTCTGTATATAAAATCAAACTAAAATGAACCATAATAAAGAAGGAGATGGAGAGGAAGAAGGAGGTGGGATGGGAGTTAGGGTGGGAGGGTGGGTATGGGGGAAAGACCACTATATTCCTAAAGTTGTATCTATGAAAAAATGCATTCGTTAGTTAAAAACTTAAAAAAAAGAATTCCAGAACTCTAGACCATACAAATGCAATTTTTGAAGTAGAAAAATATAAATTTTAATGTTAATTTGTATAAAATGTTGAGAATTTCCTTCTCATTTGTTTCTATTTCAATCTGTAACTTATAAATATTAAAAATATGAAATATAGTAAATGATTTCTATTTTAAGCCACATTGTATCTTAAAACCAGAATGCTTTTGTATTTTCATATGTTTTTAATAAAATACATTATATAAAATTAAAAAAAGAAAACCGAAGTGTATAATAAGAAGCTTCTTTTTCTGATGGAGAAATAATAGAAATTAACAATTATCTAAGACTTGAAAGTAAAATCTGAGATACAATTGGAAATAAATACCGAACTCCTCAAATCATCCTTTGCAGTACGTGCTTTTAAATGCAGTAGCAGAGGAAATGCCTTTTTCCTTTGGAATAACATTCTGATTGAGTGAAAAACAAAACTGCGCTTTGCTGCTGGGTATTATAATTTAATGAAACAGCATTAAGTGTAATTAGTTGTTTTAGAGAAAGAAGAATGCAAGACACTGAAGTGTGAGAGAGACAGAGCATGCCAAAACTTGACTTCCAGTCCTGGAGTGAGCAGGTATTAAAATACATGACGCATCCTTTGGATGAGTCTTTAGAAGTCATCTCAAACATTCTGACATAGGCATCCCTTTCTTTCTGGAAGATGACGAGTGACACTTTGTGGTATCCTAATCCCATTACTGATAGAAGTAACAGAAAAAATTCTCATGTCCACCAGGCAGTCAGTGTTTTATTTTGTTTTGCAGTTGGAAACATCTTTCAGACTCGATCTACTGCAAGGTGCTACTGCTGAATTTAAGCTTCCAGGCCATGTAATGTCCTCCTCTAACTTGAAGAAAGTGTAATATTTTATGACTGCATGCCAGAAGGGTACATTCCACTAAAGGCTATTAGTGTAACAACACTAGTTGGAAAGATGCACATTTTTCTTGCATATTTAAGTTGCTTTCCCTGTTCTTAATCTCAGCTTATGTTTCTTTTCCAGTGGAATTCCTTATGACATAAGAGGGCTTTACTAACCCATTCAGTGTTTTCCATGCCTTGGCATAAGCTTCGGTTGGCATTAAGAACATGTCATAATTCTGTGTCACCCAAAAACTTAAGGATTCTAACTTTTTATGAGTTCAGATAGTTTTTAGATGTGATCCTTAGAGTTTTCTTTTGTAGTGCCTTTTTGCATCTGATTGTGATTCCCTTAATAAACTATGAGACTGTGGTAAGAGATGATTTTTCTTAAAGTAAGCACTCATTTGAATTAGAGATACTTGTCTGTGTAATTTTGTATTTTAATTATAAGTTTTCTTTAAGTCAGTTTTAAAAAGTCAGATATCTTCCTCTTTTAGTGTTGCTATAACAAAATACCTGAGGCTGGGTACTTCTTAAAGAAAAGAGTTTTTTTTTAGCTCATTCTAATGGCTGGAAAGTCCAAATAACAGTTCCAACCTCTGGCGAGTGCTCCTAGCTACATCATGACATGAGGGGTAAGCAGGCATCTATGAAGGGAGCACGTGTGAGAGAGAGTGGAAACAAGAAACCATGCCAGAAAGCCAAACTGGCTGTGTAACAACACGTTCATGTGGGACCTGATTCATTACATTCCTCCAAAAGGATGGTGCCTGAATAACTTCATCATCATCCAGCGTAAAGACCCCCACCTCTCTGTACCATTACATTGGGGGAGCACGTGAAACTCTGGGTCAAACCACGTGCAAACCATAGCCGCTACACATTTCAATGATGACAGCACTATGTATGTGGTTTCTTCAACACTTGCTGTTGTACTGGTTTGTTTGTGTACATCATCCCAGTTTTTGTAGATTCCATGAGCAATTATCCCCCTTCTAGTTAGGGGACAGGATTCTCAGAGAATGTAGCTTAGGAATTTTTGTAGGGTTTTATTTTGAGATAATTGTAAAGTGACACACATTTGTAAGTGCAAATACTGAGAGGTCCTGTGTACTCTCCACCTAATTGTCCCCAACAGTGGCATACTTGGTGAGTATATACAGTACAGTATACACAGTTTCCACAGCCTGGAAAGTGACCATGATACAATCTGCCTATGTCAATAAGAAATAAATAAATGCAAAGCACTAATGGAGTTATTAAATAAAAATATTTTTATTTATTATTATTATTTTTTCTTATTTATTAAATAAAAATATTCTTAAAAAGATAAGAGTCAGAAATATACTTGATTATTACCTAGTTTTAAAAATTAATCAAGAATAAGAAGACAATGAACATCTATACTTTCTGAAGTCATGAAATGCTTTCAGAATATTAACTTAGTTAAGGACGGAATCTTTTATTCTAAACTAAGTGATCTCACAATCTTCATCTAAATTTCTATACCGTGGTGCAGAACCAATATTACAGCCTAAAACAGAACATCTCTCATAGATTAAAGATTACAGAATCAAAAATAATCCCACAAATCATTCCTTTTGATGTGGGATTCAAAGTGAATGTGTGAAACATAAATAGTCACTATAAATAAATCCATGAATAAGGCTTTTCTACCTCCAAGACAGAGATTAATGAAGTTTCCAGATGCTAAGAGCCCAAGATACAATCTATAGCTTTAAACTGATGTCAAGATGCAGAACTGATTGCTTAAAAAGCCCTTCGTTTCTCCAGAATAGATTGATGACGTTAGTGCTACTAAATATTCTCATTCAAAATGTATAATTTGGTTCCAACAAGTATGGTATGTGGTAATGTTTACATATTACATGTAAATATGCTTATAAAAGTTAAACTATTTTCAAGGCAAAAGACATTTGCATATGATATTTTCAAATTATCTTAATTGTAGAATTTCATGGACACTGTCTCATGAACATATCTTGAATTGGTAGCTTCTCTTCAGATTGACTTGAGTCATCCAGGTGGACAATTATAAAAATGATAGACTATTTTCAAGAACTATTTACTTATTTAAGTTTATTTTAATTGAATGCAGACAGAAAAGGACAGAAAAGATCTTTCATCTTGTGGTTCATTTCTTAAGCTCCCACAAAAATCAGGGCTGGGCCAGACCCAAGTCAGCAAATCTGCACCCAATCCAGGTCTCTCACATGGGTGCCAGAGACCCAAGTTGTTGAGACATCTCTCACTTTGTACCTTCTGAGGTATGAATTGGCAGTAAGCTGCATAAGAAGCATGACAGCCAGGACTAGAACCAGACAGTCTGACAGGGATGCACTCATGCCAAAGCAGATACTTAGTTGCACCAAATACCCACTGTGATTCTTATACTTTTAAACCTTTCATTTCGCTGCCCTTAATTTAGGTCAGTACTTTTTTTTTTTCCTTATAAGTAGGGCTTTCCTGATTGGAGTTCTGTTGTATTTCTTTCAAGAATCACCTTCACAATGCCTTTAATGATAACTTTCCGTTTGGGTTTCTTTAAACAAAAATGAGAATTAAAAGATGCATTCTAAGGACAGACTTCCTATAGGATTTTTTGGTGATTTTTCTCTTTTTCTATATTTTACAGTTACCTTTTTCATACCTGATTTAACAGCAATTTTTATAGCAACTCATTTTATTTGGACTCCTTTCAAAGCATTTGTCTCAATTTCAGAGAGGCAATGACTTGTATTTTGTTGAGTTACATAATATTTAAATAACTTGGTAACTATAACAGGAAGTACAGCTAATAAATATGTAGATATATATGTACACATAAAACATATACATCTCTTGGTCAATTTAGCGTTCAATCAGCATAGCATTCGATGAGATAACAGGTGTCATCAGTGGGTATCCTTTGCACCTGTAGGAAAGGGGACTAAACCAGGCCAGTTACCTGAAGTCAGTTAAAATAATGACTGTTGTCCCTTGACCTTTGTTGAGACTCCATCCTGATACTGAACAGCCTTGCATCGTCAGAAAATTTATGTTCAGTGCATGTGGTTAAAACAAAGGCAATTGACAATTGTTTCTCTGTGTCTATCAAAGTAGGTAATAATATACCTGACAAAATGAAATCCTTTAATCCAATTTTCTCCTCTTCCATAATTTTTCCTGTGATTAAACTTCATTTTGTAAGCTGTAGATAATAACATGGGAAACTGGAGGCTACTTGAATTTTGGAGTAAGTTCTCTACTAGAGCAGTCTCCTTTGTGAAGAATTCCAGATGAAGATGTATAAATAGGTATTTTTTGCTTCAATGAGAATCAGAGGGTCTTATAAAAATATTAGATATTCACCAAAGTAATCTCCTACCACTTTCCTCCCTCCCACCTTTGCTCCCTCCACCCTCTGTTTTATTTTTTAAATTCTCCCATATCCTAAACTGTATTTCCTGATGTGTTCTTTTGAAAATTAATGTCTTAAAATTCTGTGTAAACTGCTTTAATATTTCTTGGCAGAGAATCCATGTCATATATTCTACTTTGTAACATTGCAGCGTGTTCTTCTAATGTGGAAACACTCTGATGTCAGGGAAAGAGACCACTGAGTGACTGAGGTCTAACCAGATAAGCTACTGAAGCTGTCTGATGGTATCAGCAACCACAAGGCTAAGAACAGATCAAGCCAAAGAAACAAAATTAAAATAGGCTCAAGTTTAAAGCTGCCATTGGCTACACTTAGCACACCATTGTGGGTGCTTGTATATAACACCGTTTTCTGATACAAATGACATTATCCGTGTTAACAATACTGTTTACTGCTTTAAGACTTTGTATACTACCAAGGTGTCTGTAGCTCCTGGCCAAGATTCTTAGTCTTCACTGCATAGGGGTTGTGTTCTTGGGGCCTAAGTGCTTCAGATCTGGCTTGGATTCCTATCGTATGGTCAATATACCTGTGTAACTCTAGTTTTCCTAGCCACAAAATGTGAATAACAAAACTGTCATCCAGTGCTGTGCGTATTAAATATTGCACGCTTAGCTCAGTGTCTGCCATGCATAGTCAACAAACGTGGGTATGTGTACCTTTATTTTATTTTATTTATTTGAAAGAGTTACACAGAGAGAGAAGAGGCAGAGAGAGAGAGAGAGAGAGGTCTTCCATCCTCTGGTTCACTCTTCAATTGGCTGCAACGGCCAGAGCTGCACTGATCTGAAGCCAGGAGCCAGGAGGTTCTTCCAGGACTCCCACATGGGTGCAGGGGCCCAAGGACTTGGCCCATCTTCTACTGCTTTCCCAGGCCATAGCAGAGAGCTGGATTGGAAGAGGTGCAGCTGGGTCTTGAACTGGCACCCATATGGAATGCTGGCGCTTCAGGCCAGGGCATTAACCTGCTGTGCCACAGCACCAGCTCATGTGTTACCTTTATTTGAAAGTCAGGTGTGCTGACATGTTGAATCCAAACCACCACCCTCCTAAATCAATGTTTCCAAACCTTTTTTGACCTAGGCCCGCCATAAGAGTAATTCTAGTGGAAGCATGCTCACAAACACAAATGATCACATTAAAAATGAAATAATACCTAACCACAAAAGTGAAATAATACCTCACATTAAAAATGTGATATGGGTGTGCCTATGAATGTATTATGGAATAATACCCAACTATAACATGAAATCACTGTTAGGTTTTCTTTTCCATTTCTTTTTTTGAGAATGCTGATCATGATCCATTACACTGATTTCACAACCCCATTACATATGTCATAATTGGACTTTGAAAGTCTGACCTAGGTTGTGAAAGATGTATCATTTATCATGAAAGACTATGCTCTTTGACCATTTTACTTTTTTTCTGGACAAAAATATTGTATTACATGAAAATATGAAAAAGTCACTCATGCAATCCCCAAAACTGATGTTAAATATACTTTTGATTATAACGCATAAAACCTAATATAGATTTTAGAAAATCTGGATTCAAGGTCTTCACTCAACACTTGTCCAAAGAACTTGTCCTTAGTGATCATTTTCAGCATTTTGGCTGTGACGTTACTGATGATAGGAACTCTCTGTGTGCCTACATGAACTCTGTGGTATTAAAAGTGATGACTTGCTGCCACAACACACTACTGCTTTAGTTGCCTCCCCACTTATCTTTTGAGGAAGTCATCAGTCTTCTCGTACAGCAACTTAGGCTTCAGTGAGTGGTTTCTGAGTCAACAGAAGGGTCAACCCTCCCCAAACCCCAAACTGTTTGGTGCCATCGGCGGTAAGCACAGGTGAAGAAGAGGGTTTCTTGCAAGCCTTCCGGCTATCTAGGTTTTCAGTGAAGCCAGAGAGGGGGCCAGAGCTGTGGAGAGCTGCGGACAGCCATCTCCTGGACGTGCTTATAAAATGCGGGAATGTGAAATTTCTTCTCTGTGCTCTCCATGGTGTAATTGGAAACACAGATAAAAGGTTTTTGGAAACCACAGTTATGCATTGTTTAGACAGGTCTATAGGCTTCCTGAACTATGCACACAACGTGGAATGGGGCCTTAGTGGTATTTACTCCGTGTATTAATGGCATTTTTGCCTGAAGATAACACATTTTTGGTAGAAATAGCTTGTCATTCGGTTGAGACATTTTGCTTGAGAGAGGCTGGAATTTCAGAACCTTTTCTCTGTCCCTACATGCTCACCTGTTTTCCTACTGTTCTCTTTTCTCATCTTGACATCTTATTGTTTTTGAAATCTCCTCTTTGAGGTTCTTCTCGTGGAATGTGACTTTTGGGTTTTAACTCAATTCCAAATTGGCACAAGTGTTCTCTTAATTCATATTATGAATGACTATTCATATCTATTCATCTTATGAATGACTTACATTAATACAAATGTATTTTCCTTTATCTATTTGGATTGTAGTCCCAGTGAAATCTGTATTTTTAAAATTTTATCCTAATTGTATCCATACAGAAATTAATATTCATTCAATCACTTTCCTACCTTCCTACACATCTCCAATGCTATGCTTTTGAAGATATTAAGAATTTCTATTTGTTTTAAATGTAAAGGTGACAGGTCTTTTCTGTGGATACGTGGAGGTGGCAGGAAGAAGGGTTGACAGAAGATTGCAGCCTTGGTGAAATTGCTTTTCATACATCCCTTTGATCTCTATGAATAATAAATGGGAGAGTTCCCTTAGGTATATCAAAGTTTGTAGGCTTTCTCAAAATATATTTTAAAAATCATGGCCAAGTGGAGATCAGGCTTTCAAGCCAGTCCTAGGCAAGGTGCTCCACTGTAGCCAGCACACCTATTTGTATTAGTCGCCAAATACATGTTTTCAGTGTTCTGAAATGGATTGTGTATTCCACTGATTATTTCTGACTTCAGAGCAACTCCACTGGGACCGTTTGCAATGCTATATGATTAGCCTGTAAGAAACACAGTAAGCGTACATATTTTTGTTTTGAGCCTTCATACAGTATGTAAAATTGTGTCTGCACTGCTCTACATTTAGCGGATATTCCTTCCTTTGATGTATGAGTCAGTTCTTTGGAATTCAAGCTTTGTTTTAAATAGCGCTCTTTCATTAAGTCTTTTTGGTGCATTCTTTTTTTTTAAATTTTATTTATTTATTTAAGAGGTAGAGTTACAGACAGTGAGAGGAAGAGACAGAGAGAGAGGTCTTCCTTCCGTTGGTTCACTCCCCAGATGGCCGCAATGGCCGGAGCTACGCCGATTGGAAGTCAGGAGCCAGGTGCTTCCTCCTGGTTTCCCATGTGGGTGCAGGGCCCAAGCACTTGGGCCATCCTCCACTGCCCTCCCGGGCCACAGCTGAGAGGCTGGATCAGAAGAGGAGCAGCCAGGACTAGAACCAGCACCCATATGGGATTCTGGCACCACAGGCAGAGGATTAACCTACTGCTCCGTGGTGCCGGCCCCGGTGCATTCTTTACTTTATTTCTTCTGCTTTGCTAATTTATTTCCTAAATCTGGTTTTGAATTATATTTCTACCTCAAATAAAATTACATTTCTACCTAAAATAAAATTCAGGTTTAGCCCTCTCGGCATGGCTGTTTAAGATGAAACTCATACAGTTTTTTTTTGTTTGTTTGTTTGTTTGTTTTCAATTTCCTAGTAAATGTATGATTCAGTAGTAAGGCTTGTTTGCAGGAGCGACTGCAGTTGATCTCAGTGCCTTGAGAGCCGAGTGTGTTGCCCACTGTTGCATTTCCAGGGCATAGCAGAGTACCTAGAACCGAGCAAGCACAAGGAATGGATTATAGACTCATCCTTCACGGGTGTCCTAGAGTTCCAGTGACAGCCAACAGCAGCACTCATTGATTAGCAGCGGCTGAGGAAGTGCCTGCAGTTGCCTTGTGGTGCAGCAAATCAGATCTCGAAGCCCAGAGCCAGAGGGCAGCACCCCTGTGCCCAACATGAATTCTCATCCTAGAGAAACCCTTTGGTGATTTGCCTGGGGAATCTTTGCACCCCCAAGAAGTGAAACTGATGCTTGCCTGGGATGTAGAATTTGCAAGAGGAACAGGAAAACCGATTCAGATCATGTGGAAAAAAGAATTTAAAAAGTCCATGTTCCCACCCCTGTCAGAAGGAAGTTAACTTTACTGTCTTGTTCTCATTTTGCATTCTGTAACTGTGTCTGAGTTTGTATGGTGGCTTTCACATCACGCAGTCCTCTCATATGCATTAATATGCTTCATGGATAATGATGATGGGAAAATTGTATAAATAATTCATGTGAATTCCTCTGTTTGTATCTTGAGGTTAATATTTTTATTTACAAAATGTAGGATGGATACAGTTCGTAATAGATATAGCAGTGGATCTGGTGGCTAGCTTAACGGGAAGATTCTCCTTGTATTATTAATACTTGAATCTATTTTTACTCCGACAAGATGCATAAAGTTTCACAATGGGGAAAAAAACCCCTTTAGTTTATTTTGATGGCTTCCATCTGATTGGCAATGCTCTTTCTTCCTAAAGAAAATGACTTTGTGACTTAGGCACAATGCTTATGAATTCCTTGTCTCTTAGTTCTCAAGGCTACTCAGTGTGGTTTTTAGTAGTTTCTTACCCGGATTAAGCCAAAATCTTTCTCCTCTTAATGCTCTGCCACTGGCCCTCATCTTTTCTTTGAAACTACATATAACTGTGTTACCTTTCTCACCGCCGCTAACACATACTTGCTTACTGCTTTATGAAATATATTTTGTACATCATTTTATTCGAGCTTCCAAACAACCCAGTAAATTAGGTAGGTTGTGTATTACCTTTACCATATAAGTAAATACTCTAGAACACAGATAAAGTAACTAATTTGGCAATGCTCACACTCACAAATTGGAAATGGTGGATCCCAGGTCCATACAAAACCCCATGTTCTTTCTGTGATACTGTGTTGCCTCAAAGTACCTTTTCCAAATCTGGTGATGTCCCACAAACATTGCATGTCTTCCGATTCAATACCCTCCACTGCTTTAGTTTCTCAATTTTGTCAGCCATTCCTCAAATGACCTATTTTTTTTAATTTATTTATTTTTCTGACAGAGTGGACAGTGAGAGAGAGAGACAAAGCCAGGTGCTTCTCCTGGTCTCCCATGCGGGTGCAGGGCCCAAACACTTGGGCCACCCTCCACTGCACTACCGGGACACAGCAGAGAGCTGGACTGGAAGAGGAGCAACCGGGACAGAATCGGGCGCCCCAACCGGGACTAGAACCCGGGGTGCCGGCGCCGCAGGCCGGAGGATTAGCCTATTGAGCCGTGGCGCCAGCCCAAATGACCTAATTTTTAATAAGAGCAGCTTTGGTAATTCAGATGATTTGTGTGTGCATCTATACACATGCAGATCTTGGGAAAAGTCCCTAGTCTTATTGCTGGTATGCACAAAATATTTTGGAATTACATCCAGTGTCTGACCACTGGCCTAATCCCCACTCCCTTAGATTATCTTGGTTTCATTGAGTCTTCTGTTTTATGTAAAATTTTATGTAGACATTTTCAAAAACAAAAGTGTGCATCATTTACCATCTCAGAGTATAGAGTTTTCAACTGAGGAATGACAGGCTTCTCCCTTACTTTATATATGACTCCAGTGGAATCAGGGGAATTTATTTTTTTTTTGCTGCATAGCTGTTTAAAATTCATGAGTTTTTCTCTCTGCACTCCTTATTTGGTTAAAGGGAAACCCTCAGGCCATGCCAACTTCAATCAGCACAGGAAATAAATGCCTTCAAGTTGTAGGAGTGGAATCAGTAATATAAAGGATTTCCAAAATTCACCGAGAAAGAACTTTGCCCAGTGATACACGATTATACCATGCTTTCAATATCAAAGTGAGAGGTTAGCCCAGTGTCAGCAGTTCTATAATTCTATACTGTAAGCCCAAGAACAACACTAACCACTTCCTAGACTGTGACTAGCAGTAGCACGAGCTGAAACCACAGTTGATCAGTGCACATAAAACCACAGTTTTCCTAGTACTAGTACATAATCCTGCCCAGAATAGTCTGCATAAAATCATCAGGAGTCAGAAAGTATTTCTGCCTCAATGCATAGGAGGACATTTGGAAGATCAGTTATGTGAAAGTCACCGTTTTTGAAAAAACACTTTAGAAACAGCATTCTTTGTGTGAGTCTTCATGATATCACGTTTATGTACTCCTGTTTAAACTGTGATCTGTCTGTTTTTACTGAACGTTTTTGTATTATTGAAAGTTTTAGTATTTTGAACAAGTTAAACAGCTTCTCCAGCTATGTGCTTCGAAGGTGGTTATAATTAGAATAATTATGAATTCAGCATTTTTCTTTTACCTTGAATTCAAAGTAATATTGAATTCACTGTGAAGACAGCAAAGTGATAGGTTCAAGACTTTAGCCTCCACTGACTTTATGATGTTGAAATTTAACTAATTATAGCAAACTTTAGACCCACCTGTCTTCAGAAGGTTCTAATGTAGCTCATTGCAGACTCTACTGTAATCTCCGACGGCCAAGTTCTTAGGGGTTCTCAGCTTCGGGTTCTGAAAATGCCTGCTGACCTCACAGTCTTTGGAGGTTGGGGAAATTCGCTGTCACCCTCATGCATTCTCTTGCCTCCTCCGTTTTCTCTCTCCATTCGCTGTGAGCCTCTGCCCTGTGTTTGGTTTCTTTGCTGCCATCCACACAGCCTTTGCCCAGTTTGACACCTTGTAAGTCTGTGAGTCTGAGGTTGTTGGCCAGCACCCTTCGGAAAGTTCTGGAAATTCCCAGCCACTAAAGTTAGTCCCCCATAGCTCACATGGGAAAGAAATCCTGAGGTCTGCCATTCTCACTGAAACTAGGTTTACCTTGGAGTCAGGTGTTCTGTCTCGCTGCTGGACTTAGCATTCAACATTCTCTCCTCTGTCTTCCAGCCTCATCTCCCTTCCTCACTCTGAGATGATGGCTTTGTTTCCTCGTTCAGCAGAACATGAGCCAGCTTCCCAATGAAGCAGTGAGGTACCTCCTGTACCTGGGTATCTGATTGTCCTTCCCGTGACCTTGGGTACTCTAGTGCCTGTCTGCTTCTTTTTCTTTCTTCTCTTCTCTACACAGGATGCCCCCAAACTCCACTGTCTCCTTCACATCCTTTTTGTTTGTTTGTTTGTTTGTTTCCTTTTCTTTGGGCCATTTTCTTCATTCATTCCCCCTCAACATACATATACGCTGCTATTCCTCCCTTCTTAAGAAAACATCAGAGCTTCTCTTGGTCCCATGTCCCTATGCAACTACTGTCTGTGTTCTCAGCTCTCCTTTCCAGCAACTACTTGGAACAGTGTGTGTGTGTGTGTGTGTGTGTGTTTGCTGTCTCCAGTTGCTCTCCTACCTCATGGTCATCATGCTTTTCTCCTTACCATCCTACAATTATCACCCATGCAAGTCTCAGGAAACCGCACCTTGCTAACTCTGTTGGAAAATTCTCGGCACAGTCTAGGCCCCCAGTGGACCCTTTGTCACTTGATTTCCACATCAACATATTCTCCCCATTTTCTCCCTGCCTCGCTCCTCCTTCTCAATCCTTTTACTGGCTCCTCCTCCTCTCCTTGACCTGGAATGATGGGAGTGCAGTTAGTTCCTTTTTAAATCAAGAACAGCTTTATAACCATAGCACTGCCCTCTTCTAATGACAACTCAGTTTCAGATCTCATCCATTCTCATGGCGTTTAGAACCATCATGGTTCACTGGCTCCCAACTTTACAGATCCAGCGCATATACCTCATCTCACCTCCTCTCCTGAATATCTATCCACCTGTCCAACCTTTCCATTTGGGTTATTGAAACTGCTTCCTAAGAGGCCTCCCTGTTTTTGCCTCTGTCTTCCTGCAAGGGAGTATGATCCTTTTCAGACATGAGGTACCTGATGCCACACCTTTACCTGAATCTCTCCAGTGGCTCTCACTGTGGTTGGCAGAGTCAGCACATGAAAATACAGGATGCCCACTTGCATATGTGAATGTCAATTAAACAATAATGGTTATTCAAAAAATTCATTGTTTATCAGAAATCAAGTGTAACTGACCATCCTGTATTTTATCTAGCAACTCAACTGCCGACCCACTCATAGTAAATTCTTTAAAAAATTACTTATTTGAAAGTCAGAATTACAGAGAGAGAGGGGCAGAGAGAGAGAGAGAGAGAGAAAGAGAGAGAAAGAGGAAAGAGAGAGAGAGGAGAGAGAGAGAGAGAGGGAGAGAGGGAGAGAGGGAGAGAGGGAGGGAGAGAGAGAGAGAGAGAGAGAGAGAGAGAGTTTTCACAGTCAAGAGATTCTTCCAGTTCTCCTGCATAGGTAACAAGGATGCAAGCATGTGGGCCATTTTTTCTGCTTTACTTAGGTCATTTGCAGGGAGCTGGATCAGGAGTGGAGGAACCAGGACACGAACCAGCACCCATATGGCATGCCAACATTACAGACATTGGCTTAACTCGCTATGCCATGACGTTGGCTCCTCACAGTAAATTCTTTTCTTTTTAATTAATTCATTTATTTGAAAGGCAGAGTTACAGAGAGGCAGAGAGAGACAGACAGACAGGCAGACAGACAGAGAGGTCTTCCATCCACTGCTTCACTCCCCAAATGACTGCAACAGCCAGAGTTGGGCTGATCCAAAGCCAGGTGCCAGGAGTTTCTTCCTGGTCTCCCATGTAAGTGCAGGAGCCCAAATACTTGGGTCATCTTCCACTGCTTTCCCAGGCCATAGCAGAGAGCTGGATTGGAAGTAGAGCAGCCAGGACTTGAACTGTTGCCCATATGGGATGTCAGCACTGCATGCGGCACCTTTACGGGCTACACCACAGCTCCGGCCCCCACAGTTAATTCCTAATACATGTCCTCTGATATTCCCCCATCATCTGGTCACTAGCTGTCTCTCATCTTCCTTTCAGCTACGGTGACCTTTTCTTGCTATTCCTTGAACTGAATTTACCAGACCTACTTGATGCCTCGGATTATTTGCCTTGCTCTTCCTCATACCTGGGGTGATGGGCTTCAGATAGCTGCAGGACTTGTTCCCTCAACTTCTCCAAGTTTGCATGCAGTTCAGCTTCTCCCTGGGGCCGTCTGCATCTTACTTACACTCTCCCTGCTTTGCTTTCCCTGCAATATATCTCACCATCTAATCATCTCTGCTTTATTTGTTTTGCTTATGGTCTGTTTCTCGGTTGTGTACTCTGCAAGGCAGAGATACTTTTCTCTTTTGCTCACTTCTTCCTACTCACCACCAAAACAGTGCCTGACTCACATTAGGTGCTCAGCGTGTATTTGTTGAATAATCAGTTGAATGTATCTAGTATCATGTGAAGAACCACAAACTAATCAAGAGCCTACTATTGTGGTTACAAATGTACCTACCTATTTATACAGTAGTATTTACTAGTTTCATAATACTGTTATCTAAAATCAGCTAAAGCATTGAGGATTTGGGGAGAGCAAGGTTGGGTTTAGATCCAGGCAGAGAAAAGAGTGTGGGAAGGCATTTATCAAATGACCTTGAACCTCATTAAATTTTACTGTGAGTTTGCATCTATTGAATATTCTAGCCCAGCCCAATCTAGATCTTAGATACAACATACAGAAAACGCTTGCTATTTTAGGAATCACAGTTGATTCTTATTGATGGAATGTTACCTTCTGTAAATACATGAGGGTTACCCTTTTTAAAGTGTCACATTCCTTCCTAATGTGTACCTGCAAGGATGTCAAGAATTCTTGTACCTAATGTCCATCTGCTCCCTTTCAAGACTCTTAGGCATGCCATGTGTAGCTTGCACACCGTAAGTAGGTCTGTGGGTCTACTTTTAGATGCGTTTTAACCTTATGTGAAGGAACAATAAGATCTTAGCCTCATTGTTCGTGAGTTTCTTTGCCCATGCAGGATGCAGTCCTCTTGCTTGTCTAATGGTTGAGCTCCCAGGAGTTAGTCTCACTTCTATGATATTTCCCCTGAAACTGAAAAGTATTGGCGGTATAATGGCTCCTGTTTAAACAAGCACCAGTAGTGCTTGCAGCTGGTCAGTTTGCAAGACATTCTTTTTGTCAGCATTTCATTCATATTTTTCTGCCAGATCCAGAAAATCAATCAAAAATTATGCAGAAGAAATATGTGTGTCCTGTTCTGAAAGAACAAACAGGTGATGGGAGAGAGATGTGCAGTGATTTCAGTTCTTTGCCGTGCGGGAATATGAGCATAAAGATGGAGGATCAGAGAGGAGAACTAGCTTGGTAGCAGTGGTGAACAAAGAGAGCGGTCTGGTTGGCTAACGCATCCTGATGGAGCTGGGTCCTACTGATGAGTAATGATGAACTACATGATGAGAGAGGAAAGGCAATTAGTGACGAAGGACAACAGCATGAGACAGAGTTCAGCTTACAGCCCCCAGGAGAGTCCTCACACTCCCTTCCCCCCAACTGCAACTCCACTTCATATAGAATATGAAACACACAAAAATAAACTTGATTGTGTGCTGTATTACATGTTGTTTAATTATTCTAGAGGAAGGCAACATGAGACAGAGGTAGACAAAATATGAGAAAGAAACAGAAAGAGAAAGATCACTTACCCACTAAGTAACTCATCAGATGCCCACAATAGCCAGACTATGCCAAGCCAAAGCTCAGAGCCAGGAACTCAGTCCTGGTCTTTCATGTGGGTGGCAAGGACCCAACTACCGTAGCCATCGTCTGCTGCTTCCCTGGCTCTGCCTTAGCAGGAAGCTGGAATCATCTACCCTGCTTCCAGTCCAGCTTCCTGCTAATGTGCCTGAGAAGGCAGTGGAAGATGGCTCAAGTGCTTGGAATACTACCACCCACGTGGGAGACCTGGCTGTTGCAACGATTTGGGGAGTGAACCACAGTTGGGAGATTATCCCTTTCTCTTTCTCTCTCCCCTTTTTACTGTCTGTGTCACTCTTCCTTGCAAATAAATTAATAAATAAATCTTCAATCAAAGCAGTTAAATAGAGAGACCTATCCAACTTTTTTTGATGGGGTTTTGGTTTATTTCATATAAAGAATTTATAAAGGAAAATGTCATAGGAGATATGAACTAAGGATATTATGATACTTTTTTTTTAAAGTTCCTCAACATATAACTATGGCTATCAAAAGACTTAGACTTGCATTTACTAATTTATTGTTGGGAAATGCACATTTATTCTCTCAGAATGCTTGCTGGATAGTGGAGGGAAAAGATTTGTTCAAGGACTTTCCCTGTGGGGCAGGGCAAGCTCTGATCTGCCATGTCACACATGTCAGTGCAATCACAATGTTAGGCAGAAGACTGTTGCCTACTAACCAATAGATGATGTCACTTCATAAAGCACAGAGCAACATCAATCATGAAATCAATGTGAAAATAATTATTGATCTTAGTTAAAATTGCTATAACTCAGATAATTACATATTCAGTAAAAATATTGTGTATGATAATTCCCAAGAATGTATAATGCTTAGTAGTTTGTTAAATTGTTAATTGTACTATTTTACTTCACCTTCACAACAATTTCTGTAAGTATGCAGGTACTTTAAAACGTTTGCTGGAAGATGGAATTAAGAGATAATTTTTTTGGCAGAAAATTGTTTGAAATCCACACATAGTTTTTCATAATGTGCATTCTTCATGAACTTTTTGAAGACACCGCATGGCTGGTGGCGTCCCTGCTTGGAATATTTGTCAGTACAGACACACACATCAGTGAGGTGCTCACCCTGCCATTTAGAAGAATGCTGTCTTCTGAGGCTGGGGCAAGGGTCTGCAGCTCTGGAGGCAGGGGGTGACCATCACCACAGTAAAGAAGACATATTTTATTCATTGGACAGGCAGAATGATAGGGAGAGATGGAGAGACAGAGAGAGAGAAAGAGATTTTCCATCTGCTGTTTCACTCCTCAAATGGACACAACAGCCTGAGCTGGTCCAAGTCCAAGCCAGGAGCCTGAAACACTATCTGAGTCTCCCATGAGTGTGGCAGGGGCATAGTCATTTGGGCACTCTTCAGTTGCTTTCCCGGGGCATTGGCAGGGAGCTGGATTGGAAGTGGAGAAGACGGGACACAAACTGGTCCTTCAATATGGATGACAGCATTGCCAGCGTTGCCTGTACAACTTAACCCACTGTACCACGACAGCAGTCCGGTCAGCACCTCCTGACCAGAGAGAATGTACCCCAAAGAGAGGATGAGTGGCAGGTCCAGAAGGCACACTGGGTCAGCTGTGGTTCATGAAAACTATGCACGCCGCTTCCTCTAGGTTCTACTGTAAATAATGTATAAAATGTTTCAAATAAAGGCCATTTTAAAAACTTTAACATTTAAAAACAAACAGATGTGATGGTCCTGTTCTTTAACTGAGGCAGCAACAGCAAGAGCAGAAACTGGGAGGCAGTTCTGGGTGATGCTTGCGCCGTAGCGTGGCAATGGTGAAGGAGGTGGCAGTGGGCAGGACGGAGCTGTGGCCTGCAGGTAGAACCAAGCCAACATGGTATGGGACATGGGCCGCAAGCAAAGGAGCAAAAGATGACTGCCGGTTACTGAGGCATTTAATGAGATGGTTTAAAAACAAAGTGCAGGTTAGAACTAGGATTTGCTGGTAGCAACTATAGAAATCACGTAAATTATGGGGTATTTCCAGAGGAACGAAAGCAGACAGAAAGTGCAAGAGGTCCCAGCAGCGAGCTTTGGGACTGTCTGGCAGGAAGAAGGGAGAGCATCAGAAGCACCCAGGAGACAGGCAGCCAGGTGGGAGGACCGTCTGCTCCTGTAGCATGCCAAATGCCATGTGCACCTGACAGGTCAGCTAGGGCAAGGACAGAGAAAGTGGACATTGATGCAACCATGTTGAGTGACTTCTGCATGCGTTCTGACTACTTCCATTGGATTAGCTCATTTTTCCTCTCACAGCAATCCCCTGAGGGATTTTTATTGCCACCTCAGTTTCATTTACCTACCTTTATTTATACTATGAAGCCACTTTAGAATAAATATTTGTACCATGCTTCTTATCCAAAATAAGTCCTTTCAGTCAACTCTCATATAAAATTAGATTGGGTTGTAGTATCTGATTTGGCTGCAGGTAAGTAACAGGAATAGTCACCGTTTCTCAACTTGCTTTCCATGTAACATTCCAAATTTCGCATTGAGGCTGTTGAGCATAATACATTGAGTAAATATTGTCCCAAAGGAGAAATTTCCATAAGGAACTGTGAGAAAGTGGCTTCAGAGATTCTGGTTTGAGGAATATTTAAGTTTTGCATGAAGGTGTGTTGTTCTAACAGTTTTTACTTTCCGTTCTCTTCTATTGTCACTCCCCATCCACTGGTCACTTCTTGAGCACTAACAAAGTGAATCCATAAGCATCCGTATAATAAGGAGAGGAAAACATGTGATGCTTTGTTGTCAAAGACTTGCAGCTGTTAGAAGTTACTTCAGCATTATTATGGCCTGTCACATTTTTTGATTCAGAGTAATAATTTTTCAAATCTTGGTGGGGAAAAAAAAAACCCTTAATTTTGGCTTCCCACAAATGCCATTGTGGAAAATGTTCTTGGAACTATGTTATTTAGTCATCCCATGGAATTCTAGTTTTCAATATAGATTATTCCTTAAAATCCACACTTTTACCTCGGAAGTGGAAAACTGTGTGCGTTGACCCTGACTCATCGGCCCACAATTTCCTTGCTCTGTGGTCACAAACTGACTTCTATGCTGACCTTTAAACCCAAGGACGGGCTCTAGGGTGAAGTTCTCCTTGGCCTGCAGAGTACTCTAGGAGAGGCGTATTGGAGATGAGGATGTCTTAACTTGTCACTGTCATCAAATCTTGTTAGTGCTCAAGTTTCATCCTGATAGGAAAATGGAGCCAGTAGCAGTGTCCCATCTGAACACTTAGCAAGCTGGACTTAACACCCGCAAACAGGACTTGTGCTTGAGACAATGTGTTCAACAACACTAGGCATCGCTTCTCTCCATATGGCTCCCTGCAGAATTCTGCTGCTCTTCAGGGCATTCCTGAAACCATGCAAGTCATGTCCTCAAGGCTCAACGTTGGGTTTGAGCCTGAACATTTCCTGTTTTCAGTAAGTGCTGAATGATACACAGTTTTCTCTTTCCTGCTGGACTGTCACTGTGAATGGTTGTACAGCTATATCAAGTTTTGTTCAGTTGCCATGCTCTTTTAAGAAGAGCCATTTAATATTAAGACCTGATCGGAATACAGTTGACCATCTTCGCCAGGATTTCTCCCTTAAACACATAGTCTGCATTACCCACACAGTATTAAAACATCTGTCCTTCTGAAGAAATGCAAGCATTGGCTTTTCTGTGCTGGCTTAAAATAATTTAAAAACATAACGCAGAGAACTTTGGGGATGATTTAGATAAGAAAAAGGGGGAAGGAAGACAAAGAAGCATGTTTACATGAATTGTTCCAGACATTCTTGTATCTCGACAGAACCTCCCATCAGTTGTTCCTGGCAGGCATTTCTGTGTGCTTCTTAAGTTCTTCAAAAGTCAGACCTACGTATGAGTACAGTGTATGCACTTGACATGATATTAATGAGATTGAAGGCATCTTTAAGAAACGATATTACACAAGACACCATTTTTTAATCCATCTACCACACACCTGATTGTTTGGTTTTTAACTGTAATGATAAAGCCTGATGTGCATTCGTGATTTTCTGTTAGGTATGAATGGAGTGAAAGCCTTGTTATCAATTTCCCATGTTCTGTCTGCATTAAATCTTGGTAGGCCCCAAAAGTTTTGCAACAGTTGCTATGCTACTCAAGGTAAACATTTGTGCGTGCGTATTTGTCCCAGGAAGATTCATTGTGAATGCTGTATTTTTAAAATTGCACTCACCACAAAAATTCTAATAAGATGACTATGGTTTCTCAGAGATAAGCAACTATCTATTGTGAAATTATAAGCAGTTCAGATAGAACTAGTGTAAACAGAAAGTCAGCTTTCATTTTTATAAAAAAGGAACAGAGTGATAATAAATGCATAGAATATTTAAGGTAGCCATAATGAAATATGAAACACTAAAATATTGATTTTCAAAACTAACACTGGAGAAGTCTATAACACAATTTATTTTTGCAGCCCAACTTTCTGTCTTGGTCTTAACACTGGTTCACTCGACACTTACTTTGTTGAAATTATGGGTTACCAGTTATTTTTCAATAACAAAAGTTAACCTTCATTTGTTTTTCATGTATCCTTTCATACCAAGTCCTCTTTTTATGGATTGCACTCACCAGGATTTGTGAGATGTTGTTAGGTTACTGGTGTGATTCATAACAGCACATTTTCAGTTTGACTTTGTTCTGGCAAGAGGAAAATCTCTCCTGGGATGCACAGTATTTGGCCTACTAAGGATGTACTGTACACAGAAGGAATTTGGGTCTGGTTCACCATGCTCACCTCATAGGCTGTTTAATAGTTGTTTGTTAAATAATGTGATAGACATAGTATAATAGTAACTTTAGTTGACTGGTCTAACAGGTAATTTGAGAAGTTGATGACATCATATATTATCTCTCTAAGGAGACTTTAGCTTTGGTCTGGCTGGTTTTGGTGACAGAAATGCATGTTCTCTAAGCAGCGGGTACTCAAGTTTGAGATCAGAGTGGGGCGGAGGCCTCTCTCCTAGGTTTCCAGGTGCCTGTCACCCCTCTGTGTCTTCACAGGGTCTTCCCTGGGTAACAGCTTGTGTCCAAATCTCTTTGTAAAGACACTGGTCATACTGGATTAGGGCCTATCCCTGTGACCTCATTTTAACCTAATTATGTTCTTAAAGACTGCCTCCAAATACAGTCACCCTCTGCGGTACTGGGGAATAAGAGGTAAACATAGCAATTTCGGGTCAATGCGGTTCAGCCTGTAACACAGCAGGTGTCTCGTATGGACTTGAAAATTTGACATCAAGTCTCTAAGCACAGACCTGTTTTCTTCCGATCTGGAGTACCATAAAGTTTCCATGCAGAAATTAGATCTGTGTTTGTAGTATATTTGGGTTCTAAATGGGCAGGATGAATGTGTGCTCTCAAGATATGTGTACATACATGCATATATGAACATATTAAAATATATGTAGAATTATAAGGATACTTCAGAAGATCATAGAAAATTTATAATCTGAAAAAAAAAAAACTATGCTTGGATTTCAAAACTTTTTTGCACGAAAATGTACTTCCTTTTCATTCCATTTTGCACAAAGTTTTTGAAATATTCTTGTATGTTAGTTGTACACAGGACAATGTCTCCCAAACTCACTAATATAAAGCAACAAAGGAGATTTAAAGGAAACAGCCCCATCTTTTAAGAAGTTGTGCATGATAGTTTTTCTTAAGTTCTCAGGATAATTTTGCTGAATTATTACAGGCAAACAATTACATAGAAATGCAAAGGGGAATTAGTCTAGCTTCTGTGGTTTACAGAGTAGGAAACTGAGGCACAGAAACTCAGTTATTTGCTGAAATTCTCCTCCCTAAATGTGAACAACTCCAGGATCAGGATCTAAACTCTCTCTCTTTTTTTTTTTTTTTTTGGACAGGCAGAGTAGACAGTGAGAGAGAGAGACAGAGCGAAAGGTCTTCCTTTTCTGTTGGTTCACCCCAAATGGCTGTTGCGGCCAACGCACTGCGCTGATCCGAAGCCAGGAGCCAGGTGCTTCTCCTAGTCTCCCAACAGAGCCCAAGCACTTGGGCCATCCTCCACTGCACTCCTGGGCCACAGCAGAGAGCTGGACTGGAAGAGGAGCAACCGGGACAGAATCCAGTGCCCCGACCGGGGTTAGAACCCGGTGTGCCAGCGCCGCAGGCGGAGGATTAGCCTAGTGAGCCATGGCGCCAGCCCTACAAGCTCTTTTTGTCTCCTTGTCAGGGTTCTTCTCTGGTGTCATGTTGTAATTCATAGAAACTTTCACTCTATAATTTTAAAGACTTTTCTTTATATGGGACCCTTCGTACCTAGAGTTGACATTGTAGAAATGAGGTGTTTGACGGGACACTTTATTTCAGAGAGAATTCAGATGCCATTACTACTCCTTGAACATCTATGCTAACAAAATGGTCTGTAAGTGGGATGGCCTCAGGAGGCCTGTTTACTTGGAGGTGAGGTTGTCACTTGGGCCCTGCAGGTGAGAGCTGCACAGCTTCTCTCTGGCTTATGGAAGGAAGGGTGTTGACTGTTACAGAAAACCTTGGTTTCCCTTTCTGTCCAGCAGCAGTCATGGAGGACAGCACATAATTTGTAATATTTTCATGGAAAAGTAAAATTAAGAAATTTGAAATTCCGATGCAAATCAAAGGCACACATTGCATGTTCTAACTAGCTTAACCACCCTACCCTTAGGTATTTTTAAATATCCAAGTTATTGTTAGAATTTCCTATACACTAGAAAGGAAATTTGTACTGATGAGTGGTGTTTCATAAGAGTGATCATTAACTCTGTATAAAAACGATGAGAGGACATTTTTTCCTCTTACTTCTTTTTGCCATGCTCCCTCCGTAGGAGAGGAATCCCTTCGCTGAGAAAAGCAGAACCTCAACAGCGAACCACTTGGTTGTTCCTTGAACCAGTGGGTGGGGTGACCATCATGAGAAGGCCTTAAATAGAATCACTACTTCCTCTGTTCTCTCCAGGGGCTGATTCTTTGAATTCAGGGACAAGCATGTTGATTGTCCCTTCTTGATTTTTGTTGTTGTTGTTTTTTTTTGTTTTTTTTTTTTTTGTTACAGGGGTTGAAGAATCTGGGGGACTGGTACTTGTGTGGTAGTACTGGTTGATATCTTTTTTTCAATTTAAATATTTAAAAACAGGGAAGTTCCTTGCAGCAAACAACATAGACAAGAAGCTTTTCTCCCACCTTTGTCCTTTGAGAGGGTGAGAGGCTGACACTTCACTGGACCTAAGATGTGCATATTTTACTTGTCCAGTATTATGGGGCTATTTTGCTTTGCTTTCTTTTGTGTTAATATTTTGCACTTTATCACAGCAATGTTGACCTCAGCTTGGAGCTCTTCAGGCTGAATGCTGAATTCAGGGGCTCTCCAAAGGATGTGGATGCAAAATAAAGCCATTCTTAGATTCTGGTCTAATTGAAAGTACCCTCAGAGTGGACAGTGGTCTAGTAATGAAGATCTCAGATAAGGTATCCTGTGTTAGAATGCCTGGGTGCAGTCCCCAGCTCGGCTCCTGCCTCCATCTTCCTGCTAATGCGGGCCCTAGGAGGCAGCAGTGAGGGCTGCCGCGCATGTGAGAGCTGGATTGGGTTCCTAGCCTCTGTCCTTGGCCTGCTTCAGACCCAACCATTGCAGGCATTTGAATTCTGTCTTTGCCTCTCTCTCTATTTCTCAAGTAAATACTTTTTAAAAGAAAAGTCAAAATGTACCCTAAATTACAATTTTATTTCATGCCTATAATATACATCTGAGCACTGAAACTTTCATAAATAGTATCTTTATGCTTAGAAACCATTTGCTTTTTGTGTGCAAATTATGAAACTTCAATGTGTTTTACATCATAATAGTAATGGGAAACACTCATTTGTTTTTTATTACTAACCCCTAATTTAAAATTTATAAAAATGCATATATAGTGACTTCTATTTTTTAAGTTTGTAATATATTTGTGTTAACCTGCTCATATTATAAGGTTAATAAATTTTAACCAAATTGTTTGAAAGTAAAAATCTGTATTAGATTTTCTATATCTTTGTATATTGTTTTTCTATGTATCTGTAGAGTTATCAGTTGTAAGATTTGTTCTTTCTGGACAACTATAAAAAGCAGTGAGTAGATAAAGATGCATAAGATTTAGTTTCTACTCTCGAAAGCTTTAAGAATCTAGTTCATAGAACAAAAATATCTTAAAATGATTGGAAAATATCCTAATATTTTAACAAAATCCATGAAATTATTAAAATAATCTCGCCTAAAGAAAAAAAAATTCCTTGTAGTTTCAAGGCTGCCATATTTATTTGAAGTGAGCCGGGGCATAGAGGATGACTCTAGACCATGCATTTCTGTATTAATTGAACTTATTTACTGGGGTGTGATGCGATATTGTAACATATACACAGTATGAACCAGTCATACTGGGCAGTTAGCCTAAACAGTTCTTTCATTGCAGTCTGTAGTTCACCTGCTGTTCTGTGCAACACCAGAACCTGTTCGCTTTCCGAACTGCATTTTGTTGCTGATTATCACATCCATCTGCCCCCTGCATTTCCCAGCTTCTGGAAGAACACTATTTTAGATTCATATAGACTAAATATACATGCGTAACTTCTCCATAAGAAAGAAAACATGATATTTGTGCTTGGTCTGTTTCAAGTAAAATCATGATCTCTAGGTTCATCTATTGTGTTGCAAATGTCACAATTTCATTCTTCTTATGATTAAATAATATTCCATTGTGTGTGTGTGTGTGTGTATCTCACAGTTTCTTTATCCATTCATCCATTGGTAGACATCTAAGGTGATTTCATGTATTAGGAATGCTGCTGCAATGAACATGGCAGTGCAGGTATCTTCTGTGCTGTTCTCCATAATGCCTGTAACAATTTGTATTCCAAGCAACAAGGTGTTAAGAGGTCTCTTTTCTACAACCTTGCCAGCATTGCTGATTTTTTCTTTTAGATAATAGCCATTCTAACTGCAGTAGTGATACTTCATTGTGATTTTTATTTTCACTTCCCTGAGGACTACAGATAATGAGCATTTTTCATGTGTTGGAATTTTGTATTTCTTTAAATTTTTTTTTCTATTCATGCCCTTTACCCTTTTGTTAACTGGATTGTTTTATTGTTGTTGTTTAATTTTGTGAGTTCTTTATATATCCTGAGTATTTTTAAATTAAGATTTATTAATTTATTTGAAAGGCAGAATTACAGAGAGAGAGAGAGAGAGACAGAGAGCTCTTCCATCCTCTGGTTCACTCAAATGGCCACAACAGCTGCAGCTGGGCAGATCCAAAGCCAGGAGCCAGAAGCTTTCTCTGAGTCTCTCATGTGGGTGCTGGGGCCCAAGGACGTGGACCATCCTCCACTGCTTTCTGAGGCTCATTAGCAGGGGGCTGGATTGGAAGTGGAGCAGCCAGGACTTGAGCTTTCAATCATGTGTGATGCCAGCATCGCAGGCGGCTGCAACGCCAGCCCCATATTCTGCATATTAATTCTTTGTCAAATGCACAAGTTACAAATATTTTCTCCCATTCTGTGTGTTATTTCATTCTGTTGATTTTTTCCTCTGCTGTGCAGAAGCTTCCTAGTTTGATACAATTCCACTTGTCTATCTTTGCTATTATTGATTGTGCTTTTGGGGTGTTATCTAAAATGTCATTGCCTATGCCAATGTCTTGAAGTGCATTTCATATGTTTTCTTCGAGTAGTTTCATAGTTTCAGTTCTTAATTTAGACCTATAATCCATTTTGAGTTGATTTTTCTATAGGGTGAGAGGCAGCTTGTTTCAAACTTCTACATGTGGAAACACACTTGTTCCACACCATTGTTTGGAGGAGACTCTCCTTTCTCCAGGGAGTGTTAATTGACTACAGGTGTATGGATTTATTCCTGTGGTTCCTAGTCTATTCCATTGGTCTATGTATCTATTTTTATGCCAGTACCATTTTGTGTGTGTGTCTTGTTCTGTTCTTTTCATTAATATTTTCTGATTTTCATTGTCAAGGTCATTTACATTCTTGATTAAAATTCACTGTTAGTACAAGGAAAAATAATAAAAATTGCACAAGAAATAAATAAAACAAAAGTTGAAAAGACAATACAAAATATAAATTAAGAGTTGATTCTTTGAAAAGATAAAATTGGTAAACCTTTAGCTGGATCAACTAAAAAAAAAAGAGAAAACTCAATCAATAAAATCAGACATGACAAAAGAGATACTACAACTGATGTTACATAAATGATCATTAAGGAATATTATGAACAATTATATGCCAGTAAATTGGAAAACCTAGGGAAAATAAATGAATTCCTGGAAATGTAATTTACCAAAATTACAAAACATAGAAAAGCTGAACAAACCAATACTGAGTGGTGAGATTGAGTCAGGAATAGTCTCCCAGCAAAGAAAATCTCAGGACCAGGTGGCTTCACTGCTGAATTCTACTAAATATTTAAGAGAGAACTAATGCTGTTATTCTCAAAATATTAAAAAAAAAATGAAAGGAATGGAAAACACCCAGACTCATTCTGAGGCTAGAATTACCTTGACTCCAAAACCAGAAAGGACACAACAAAAAAAGAAAACTATTGTCCAGCCTCCCTGATGAACATAAATGCAAAAATTCTTTAATAAATACTAGCAAATAGAATTCAACAGCACAATAAAATCATCATCCACCCTACCCAAGTAAGATTTATCTTAGGTTTGTAGGGATGGTTCAACATATGCAAATCAATGTAATGTAATGCATCCAAAGAATGATGGATCATCTGATAGATGGGGGAAGAGCATTTGATGAAACACAGCATACCAACTTTGAATAAGGTATGCATATAAGGAACACACCTCAACATACCTCAACTACATAACAAACCCACACCAGCATCCCAGTTAGTGGGGACAAGGTGAAAGCATTTTCATTAAGATTTGGTACCAGACAAAGATGTCCAATCCTACCACTCTTATTCATTATTTTTCTAGAAGTTTTAGCTAAAGCAATTTATAGGGGAAAGAAGTCAAAGACATACAAATAGGAAAGGAGCAAGTCAAATTTTCCATGTGTGCAAATGACGTGATTCTATACACAGATGAACAAGAAACTCTACCAAGTTACTCTTAACTCATCAGCGAATTCAGCAGAGTTGAAGGTTAAAAAAGCAACAGCAAAATTCATTAGCATTTTAACCACAAACTCACTGAGATAGAACTTACAGAAACAATGTCATTCAAAATAAATACAAAAAAAAAAAAAAATTAGTACTGCAGTCCTGTCCCTGAGATGGTTTGTTGAAATGTCCCCAGTGTGTAGGGACTCTGCACCTACAAGATTGTGAGCCCTGACAAGGGTTGTCCGTGCCCAAAGAAAGTTGCCCCTTTTATTAGTTTACAGAGTGGACTTCTGATCCTCAAGCCAGGTGTCCACAGGCAGCCCACAGAACAAGTCTTTTAAATGGACACAATTGAGATATATGGGACAGTGATTGCCCTGTTGTTGTGGAAGCTTTTGTAAATTGGAGTTTTTCCAAGACCACTGTAAATGGTAAAGATTTACTGTGTGAATCAACAAGAGGAAGAATTTTCCATATGGGGAGGAGGGGCAGCATTAATATGGGTAAAGGTACAAAGTCTGAGATGAATATGACATGTGCAGTAGTTTGTGAAAGAGACCAGATTGATGGAAACAAAATGCATGTCTTTGATGAGTAGGGGATTAAAAGGGAAGGTGAGCAGAGGTCAGATTTTAAGGGTCTCAAATGCTGGGTAAGGAATTTGGATTTTATCCTCCAGATGAGAAATCACATAAGCATTTGTCCAAATTCATCGCATGATCCGTGATAGCTTATTTTAGGTGGATTAACCTAAGGTTACGCATCATAGAACAAAAAGGAATAAGGAAAACTTGAAGGCCAGGAGGCAAGGTTAGCAGCTGCTGTGTGTAGTCTCTGCTTTGAGTAAAAGCCTAGAATCCCTGTAATGAGCTGATGTGATGGTGTTTTTATTATAGCAAATACTATTTTTAACTGATTTCCCAAAGGAATCCATAGTGATTATAGAAAATGTTAGAAATATGGGTATATATCAGAAAGAAAATTAAAATCAGTAATTCTCATGTGATAGATAAACATGCTTTGCATTTTAGGCACTTTTGATTTTAGTTTTTGTTTTGTTTCAATTGATGCATGCTGGAATCATGGTATTTTAAAGCTATATTTATGTAGTTTTCATTTTGTCATTTCCTTGGTTAAAATAACATTTTCCAAGGGACCTCATTTTTAATGGCTATACACCATTGCATTTTTTTAGTATAATGTAATTCCACTATTATAAATTTAGATCCCTCCCCAGTTTTTGCTATTGTGTTTCTATAATGGATATCAATCAACATAAATATTTTATTCTGTACTCTTCATCATTTATACATTGGAAGTAATATTTTTATTCTGATAGTTTTGATTATTTTTCATATTTTGATTTCAATTCTTACTTCCACTATCTACCTTTAGTCCACATTTAAAATTGGGAATGAATTGTTCTTACTGAGTTTTAAGAGTTCTATTTATGGGAGCTAGCATCATAGCATTGTGTGTAAACTGCTGCCTGCAATGCCTGCATCCCATATGGGTACCAGTTCCTGTCCCACCTACTCCACTTCCAGTCCAGCCTGGCCCAGCCCCTGTTTTTAGCGGCCATCTGGAGAGTGAGACAACTGATGGAAAATCTTTCTATCTGTCTCTCCCTCTATCTTGGTAACTCTGACTTTCAAATAAATAAAGAAACCTTAAAGAGTTCCACATATATAAATGGTATTGATGCTTCTCATTTTTGTTTAAATTATTGTCATATTTTGTGGCTTGCCATTTTGTTTTAACCCTATACGTGGCATTAAGTTGCTCCCAGTCTTTTATTTCTCACAATGCTGTGGTGAATATCATGGCAGATGCTTTCATGTGCACAAACAAAAGGATAGAAATCTCAAAGCTAATTATAACAAACTACGACAAGTGTGTGTCTTGTAGTCACTATACGCCAGTTACACCAGCTAAAATGTTGTGGCCATTACATTCATTCCTGTAGGCAGAACAAAGGAATTCCAGTGTATGTGCTCCTTATTCCTTTATCTTAGTCTTGTCAACCTTATGTATGTGAAATAAGCCCCATCTCATTTTTTGTATGTGGAATAAGAATATCATTGTATTTTACAATTTTCTGCTAACTATTGAATTTAACATATTTTAATAGGCTTATTGGCCATTCAATTCAGTTGTGTGTCACTTTTTTTTTAAAGATTTGTTTATTTATCTGAAAGAATTACAGAGAGAGAGAGAGATTGCTCTTCCACACACTGGTTCACTCTCCAAACGGCCACAATGTTAGGGCTAAGCCAGACAAAGCCAGAAGGTAGGAACTCCATTCTGGTCTCCTTTGTGGGTTTAGGAATCCAAGGACTTGGGCCATCTTTCACTGCACTCCCAGGTACACCAGCCAGGAGCCGGAGCAGAAGTGGAACAACAGGGACTCCATCTGGTGCCCAAATGGAGTGCTGGCACTGCAGGTGCTGGCTGAAGCCTCTGCTCTACAGGGCCAGCCCTGTCATTTATGTTTGTAAAATTCTGGATGATAATTTTGTGACAATTAGGTATTTTTGACAAGGTGTTCTTCCTGTGTTATTTGTGTTTTTAAATTTGTTTAGAAATTTGTTTTAAATTTGTCTTTTGTAGGTTAAAAATATTGTAGGCATATTTATAAAAGTGATCTTTTATGGTTTAGGTATTTTCTTTCCTGATGAACAAATTACTCTCCCAGGTCAAAGGATTTTCACTCATATTTTGCTCAAGTTCTTTTATAGATTATCTTATTTGAAGCTTTTTTTAAAAAAAAATTTTATTTATTTGAAAGGCAGAATTAGAGTGAGGAAAGATAGATAGAGATCTTCCATCGGCTGGTTCACTCCCCATATGGCTGCAAAGGCTAGGGCACACAGCCAGGTGGAAGCCAGGAGCCAGGAGCTTCTTTCAGATCTCCCATGAGGGCGAGGAGGCCCAAGCACTGAGCCATCGTCTACTGCTTTCCCAGGATCATTATCAGGGAGCTGACTTGGAAGCAGAGCAGCCAGGACTAGAACTGGCGCCTATGTGGAATGCTGGCATTGTAGGTGGCAGCTTAACCCATTTTGCCATAAAGCCAGCCCCTGTATGAAGTTTTAAAACATGTAATTTGCATAACAACCAGATGATTTTTCCAGACTGAGGAAAATAAAAAGTGGAAATCAAAAGAAAACTTTGGTAAACAATAATATAGTTTCCATTGTAAGTCCATTGTTGAAAAGTTGGAGATATGTCCATGTTGTTTTTAATAGGAGCAAAAGTTTTCCACACCCACCGTGGTTTGTGTTAATGGAAATAATGTATTTCTCATTGACTTCAAAAACATCTCTGAGTTCATCTCCATGAAGCCTTGCAAAGTAATTACTTGTAACTTGGGTTTAAAACAGTTTCACTCCCCATATGTTTTCAGCCTTAAGGCTCTATAACTTTGTGTGGAGATGCAGAATGAGGGCATGGTTGTGATTCAAGCAGTTAACATGGGATTCGGTTTACTTTCAGCAATTCACAGAAGCTGTGAGCCCTTCAGTGCTACCCGCTTCAGCATTGCCACTGGACCTGCTTAATAATGCCGTCACTGCCTTTAGTACTTTGGAAGATCTTATTCGGTATCTTGAGCCAGACAGATGGCAGTTGGACTTAGAAGATCTGTATAGGCCAACTTGGCAACTTCTTGGCAAGGCTTTTGTTTTTGGAAGAAAATCCAGAGGTAAGCTCCCCTTTCAGATTAGAACCTCGTTTAATTTTCTTAGCAGCTAATGTTTCAGATTCTTCAGGCACAGCTTCTAAAGGTTAGAGTTTAAAATTCTTCAGTGATAAATCCAAACAACCCATTTTCTTATCATTCCACCATTTGTGTATGTTAAATAAGCATACATACAAAAGGAGGCACTTAATTATAAATTAGCAGGCTTGGGAAATTAGAAGGGTTACTTCGACTGAAAAATACCATAGTTCTTATCTGCAAAAATACCATTGTTGTGAGGTTTTCATTGTATTTCATAAGGATCATTGCTTACTCAAACCTAATATTTAGAATGTACTGATTTCAAGATACAGTAGAAACTATCAGAGCCACAAAACCAGGTCTGGGGCTAGCAGAGGGGGATGTTTTAAAAATAATCATTCTTCAACCACATCTTCCATGGGTCAATTCCGATGTCCTTACCCTGGAAACTTCTAAGTAATATGAAAAATAGTCATGGTGCAAAATAAAATGGACAGTACTCTCCAAGTTTGGATTCCTAGTGAGAAAAAAATTATCTAAAGGGCCCCTCATCCTGATAATTTTTTCCATATCACTTTGCTTTTGAAATGATCACTTTTGACCTCTGACAATATCACCCTTCAATAGTGAACGTGCTAGTAATTAGACCTAATTCCACATAGTCAAGAAATTGTAAATGATGTTAACCGAGTCTTCTACAAGGTTAGCTAATTCTCCTAGTAACATGAGAGGCAAAAAGCCTCCATAACAGACACAAATAAAAATATAACAGAAATAACTGGATACTCAGAGAGCATGCAGAAAATCTGTTCCGGTCTGTCAGAAACACTGGCGGGCACCCCTTGTCACTTCAGAGAGCAGAATGACAGTCTGAGAAGTTATGTGGATGGAACAGTGTTTAGCGAATTTGAGCCATTCTCAGGGGTAGGCTGCACCAGACTTGTTCTTCTTAATCTTGTCAGAAAGAAACCGGATTCCTGCTTTCCTGCACTGCGCCTGGCAGCCCTTGGATCAGGAGCTGTAATCTCAGCAGATCATGTTCTGACTTGCCCAGCCTTGGTATTTGGCTGTGCCGACAGATGTGGATTCCTTTTGGCAGCGTCTGAAATGGGTTGTTCAAGTGCAGGGACAGCGAAATCCCGTCCAGATGCTGAAAACTGTTCCATATTTGTAAGATTTGATCTTGATGAATAACTTGATGAGTAAGTTCCGAACAACACTTCCCTTCCCTCCCACTTAGGAAGAGGAAAATGAAGATCGGAGGGACTAGCTGGAACACCCATGAATAGCGCTCTTGTTAGCAGTTTTCAAGGAGGTGGTCATGTGCGTCTGTAAGAAGCCAGGGAGTGGAAAGGGTTCTAAGCTCGGCTTGTTCACAGCTGACTTCTAGATTCAAGTCTAGAAACCTCCCTTCTAAACAGGCCTCCTGAGTGACTCTCTGAGCCTGGTGCACAAAAAAGATTTGGCCAGGCAGGGCTAGCATGCATTTAAAAGCAGTCAGCATTGAACCAGAGCTTTCAAATATTCATTTAACACTTTCAAAATTGAAGCCCTTTGCAGTTTGCCAAAACTATTAACTTTTTAAGCACACACAGTAAGTGTGAGAAAAGCAGTGTATATTTTTGGAACTTTACATAAACTAAAATGCAGGTGTGGGATAACATCTATGTAGACAAAACCAGCTCCCCTCCCAAGAGTCTTTCTACAAAGGAACAAGGACTAAAACTTTTAAAAGCTTCTAATTAGACACTGAAATAGATTTTCCACAGAATAAACATACCACAGTGTTACCACATTTATCTTCACAAGACCACCCTCAGGTTGCATTTCAGTAATAGAATAGCCTTAGATCAAGTATCTTAAAAGAAGGAACAACTAACGAAGGAGAACATGACCATAATTTTTTGTCAGTATTACCCTTTGTGATAAAATTTAACAATATTGATGATATTTGCATTAGAAATAACAATGTTGATTGGTAGAGAGAATTATGAAAAAGGGAAAGAGTTTGAAAGCAGAATTTTACTTTACAAATGTTTTGCAAAGGAAAAATGCCCTAAATGTTATAGTTAACTTACAAAAATATCTGCTTTGGGAAATGATTCTTTTTTTTTTTTCCCTCTCAGATTTCTTTCCCCCATTTTTTTTTTTTTTCCCAGACGTTCTGCACAATGTTTGGAGAATTTATGACACAAGATTATGGACATGTGACTTATTTTAATGAAGCTTGTATGAGTTTAAAGCCTTAGGAAGAGGAAACGTAAATTTCAAATATGATGTGCCAGATTTAAAATCCTTAATTGCATTCTTAGCCCACTGTGGGCTCCATTAATGTTTTTGTTTCTTTTATTTCCTTTCTTCCTCTGGTTCAGAATTCTCACTCAGTTGTTGTTACTGCACACACACACACACACACAAAAGCCAAATTTTCTAAATCAAGCCTAACTAGTGCTTAAAAAGAGTTTTTGACTTTGTGTCAAACATGATAAATGAGTGGAAGCTAAGTTGAAAGTGTGTTTAAATTTTCACAATGTAGCAGGTATCATAACTTAGTTCACTTGGGAAATCTCTCTAACCTTTTATTGTGGTTAAGTAAACATTTTAAAGGGAATGAATACAGTCTGTTTTTCTAGTTTCATGAAATAGTGTTTTTAAAACTATTTGAGATAGGTAACTATCCTTTGAAAACTAAGAATTTCATTCACATTCTAAAGACACACACATATTAAACTTTCAAAATTTTGGCAACAAGCTTTTAAGTTTGTGCGTGTTTTTAATTAGTTTTTCTTTGTTGCTTAGATATTCATTTCTAGAGAAAAATTTCAAATAAACTTACATATAGCTTTACCAACAAAAGAGGAATGTATAAATATCGTGTTAGTTCAGCAAAATGATATCAGGTAAAATATGTGACATCATTTACTCTAATGATCTCATTAATTTTATTAGAAATATGTTGGTCTCTTCAGGGTGCTTGAAAGAATGAACTCATTTGCTTTTAAATATATAAAAGCTTTGCTTTCACAGGATCATTTTTAGATGAAAAAGAAATCTTTAAATACTCAAAGAGTGGTTTTCTATTGAATTGAAAAGTAATTTTTTAGTTGAATTACATTTTGAAATGGAACCTTTGAATTAGCATTGCTTGACCTGGGTTTTAGTTCATCATATTTTATATGTTTTTAATTTATAATTGCATATAATAATTTTATCCTCTGTTTCTTAGAAATACTCAAATTTCCTCTCTTTAACAATTTGGAAAAGCCTGATCATATCCATAAGTATAACAATGTCAAGAAAATAGCATTTGATTCTTAATTAGCTCACCATGTTAAAGTTATTGAGAGATATTAGTACTTACTTTATAAAACTGGATTATATGGTGATTGTTCCCATTTTAAGTTGTCTTTATCTAAAAATATTTTCCTTCAATTCATGTTGATGCTTTTCCATATTAATGAAAAGTGTTTAACAAGATTGATTATATTTTAGATAATGTTTGTAAATTTAAAAAACAAAAGCCTGAAGGAATTTGTTGTTGGAAACTCTTGAATTTTATTGGAATGAATTTACTTGGATATTTCCAGGGGGAAAATATGCAGAGCTACAAAACAGAAGTGAAAATTTTAGGTATCTTTCTTAAGAACTGCTGTTCGTGTGTTATGTATAAATTCATATTAAATATGACATTTTACTCTGACATAATTTTCTTAGAGCACTGTCATTTTGTAGTTAAAAATAATGGTTCTTTGAGGATTTACTGCAACAGTCTGATGAAAGAGTATTTTGTTTAGTCTTCACAAATAGGTATTCTTCTAAAAGAAAGCACAATACAGTTAAACAACTGGCTAAAAGAATAGAGACAATGGTTATAAATTAGACATTTCTTACATCCGTTAGCAAGGGAAAGATAGAAACCTGAGGAATCTAGTTAGTCTCAATCTCAAAGGTCATAAATTACTCACTCTGTTTGAAGCTGTGCTTTTCAACAACTTTGCTCTTAGACAATGTATAGTTTTTTCACTCATGGTCCAATCATCTGTCTGTAAAAATACATTTTCTTCATTCCTTTTTTACATTTTGTGATTCCTATCGCAATAAAGATTATGATATAGGAAGTGCTGTTGATGTGTTTCGTGAACTTGTTCTTCAGTAATTATATGAGCCTGTAATCCTTTAAAAAATTGCATTGGCTTTTTAATCAAAGCGTTCATCCTTTTACGTTCTAGTCTTCCCTCCAATGCTCTCCTTGTCTACATTTTTTTCTTTACTGAAGTTAAAAGGAACAGCCCTTTTTTTTTTCTTTCTCTATAAAGTTTCCTATTTATAGTTCTCAACTGTGTTTTTGGCTCTGTTCTTAATATTGCACAACAGCATCTCTTTATTGGTCACTTAGTCATAATGAGGCTTTGTTTACTATGAAATAGAAAGTCCAATTTGTGAGCTGTATAGCCCCAAAACCTGGTTAAAATCAGAAGGGCAATTATTCATGAAATAACTAGATTTCTCAATGAAAGGCACTCAGGCCCAGGACGTGAGCATCTATTTCTCTTCACTGTCTGCTGTGTCTTGCAGTGGTGGATCTGAACCTGCTGAAAGAAGAGGTGAGGTTGTACAGCTGCACCCCTCGTAACTTCTCCGTGTCCATAAGGGAAGAATTAAAGAGAACCGATACCATTTTCTGGCCAGGTTGTCTCCTGGTTAAACGCTGTGGTGGCAACTGCGCCTGTTGTCTGCACAATTGCAATGAGTGTCAGTGTGTCCCCAGCAAAGTCACTAAAAAATACCATGAGGTAAGTAGATCCTTTTCCTTCATGGTTTCCTCCAGGTAGTCCGGGTCTGACAACAAAACAGTCGGTCTAAAATGGATTCATGTTTGGGATGGAGATGTCACATGCCTGAGAGAAAAAAAACAGCGTTTACAAATAGTTTTGTTGTTCTTGTTGTTGTTTTGTTTTGTTTTTTTACTGAGACCTTTAATTTAAAAACCCAGGCATTAAGGAGTCAGAGAGCTTACACTCTGGTAGTATATCGTGGTTAGTCAAGGAAGCTTTACCTGTCATACCAAAAAAGAAAATGTGTTCTACTGAAAGAAAAAACAAAAGGGTGAAGTTTTTCCAACTTTTAAATTTTTCCAACTATGAAAGGAAAACTTTAAAGACAAACTTCGGGCTAAATCATGGACTGTTTTGTAGAAAGGAGATCTCTGATATTTATTTTTATTTCAGTCAATATGGGCACATGCCAGAGGACTTATTTATAATTTTACTAATCATTGTATCATTCATTTGGCTTCAAATAGCACACACAATGTTTTAAAAAGTCTTTACTTTTTCTGTCTTTCTCCTCTGGAATTAAGGAAAGTATAATATGAAATGTTAACACTGTCATCAATGCTGGGATGTGCTGAATCCTGCCTCAACTTTCCCCTCAGTATCATGCACCATATGTTAATCAGGAACTAACGTCCTCTCAATGAGTTACCTTTAATTTCAGCAAAATATTTATATGACAGCCGCCCAAAATCGGCCATCTGGCTTCATTTCAACATGCTTTCTTTTCCTTACTTTTATTTTTTTTCCACCATACTAAGTCATAGTACAGAATAAATATCTGCTTCATAAATGCATTTTTTTATGCAAAGAGGCATCTGTAGAACCTTCTTCCGAGAGGTCATTGGAACAGGTACATACAGGACCTGCGTTTCCTGCCCTTCACCAAGTGGTACTGGCAGCTGAGAACGTGGAGAAGAAAGCTCTGGAATCCAGAAGAAAAGGGACTCTTTCCATTTTCTACCATTGACTTGTTGTCCCTGTCATCAGGACACACAGCCTCCATGAAGAGAAGTGCAAACCAGGATAATCTCTCAGGCTTTTCCTAGCTGCATTATTCCATGACAACTACTGCGTGGCAGTCTTTCTGAGTATAACACCCTAAATTATCAAACTGTAAATAAAAACACAGTGATTGTTTTCATCCACATTCCACTTTCATTTTAGCCCCATAGATTTAGGTGTTTTTTCTTTTAAGATTTATTTTTATTTATTTGAGAGGCAGTTAAAGAGAAACAGAGAGAGAGAGATCTTCCATCCTCTGGTTTACTCCCCAGATGGTCTCAACTGCAGGGACTGGGTCAAGCAAAAGCCAAGGGCCAGGAGTTTTATCTGGGTCTCCCACGTGGTGGGTACAGGGGCCCAAGCATTGACCCATCTCTCACTGCTTCTTCAGGTGTATTAGCGGGGAGCTGGATCTGAAGCAGAACAGCCTGGACTTGAATCATTGCCCAAATGGGATGCCAGTGTTGCAGGCTGTGGCTTTACCTGTATGCCACAATGCCAACAACACCCCCACGCACACACACACAGGTGCGCACACACACGACGCCCTAGGCTTCTAAAGATCTGTTAGGGGAACTGCGGCGCTACTCAGGGTTAAAGTAGATACAAGGACTTGGTGGTTCACAGAGCTCCAGACAGCTCTTGCTGCTACTCCAGAACTGGAACTCTAGGCAAGAAAAACCCTTACCATGGTAGTTTTAAAATTACATAGAAACTAAAGTACCATAAGGGCTGGGCATGTATCAGAATTACCTGGCAGAACACGAAAGGATGCAGTAAGAATGTGGGTGAAACTGGAGTGATCTTTTCCCACCTAAAAGTTGATCAATTTTGCAGTTGCTAAGCAGGTACTGAAGAAATGGAGTTTATTCTAGGACTTGATTTAGCCAACAACAAATTAGCATTTACAAATGCTTTTCTAGGATCTATAAACCCAAACATGACATAGTAGCATTTTAAAACTAGTTTATCAGATGCTGAATCTGTATCATGCTTGTGGTCAACTAAATCAGTCCCCAGGTCCAGCACATCCTCCTCCATACTATCCTTGTAAATATCTTTTAAAGTCACCTTAGCCCAGGGCTATCCCCAGAATTGCCACAGAGTGTGCAGCATCTGTTTCAAGCCTTAGATAAAAAAATCTTGTTTGGGGCAAGCCTGTGAGCAGTGCCTGTAGACTCTGGCTTCCTTCCAGAATGACATCTTTGGGTGAGGTTGATTATACATTCATGCCTTATGCATGTGTAGACACATATGTTCATGCATGACTATGGGTGTTGGTCTACACATGTGATAGTTATGTGATCCTCCATTAGTTTCCTTCAAATGCCTCTCATACACACGTGAGTACAGATAGATAAAGTGACATAGTCTACATTTCCAGTAACAAGAATACTTATTTTTTTATGCTTTGTGGGAATCATTAATTTTTCAGTAATATTTTTGTACATTTTTTTTACCATATGGAATAATTTCTGAGGCCTGAGATTTTCTTATTTCCTGGAAATAAAGTCTGAGTCTACTACTTTCTCTAAATAATTGAAAATTATTTAGCATAATTTAAATTTGTTTTAAATTACTAGATAATTGAATATCACTCATCTGAACCAAGAGATTTAACTCAGTTAAAGACAGGTTAATCATGGCTTTAGTTATTTTTGGTGATTGTTCCAGTTTTCAGTGTGAAGATCGTTTCACCTCATGGAAATAAAATAAAGACATTTTAGAAGTTCTAATTTTTCTCTCTTTCATCTATATACTAGCTTTCATAAATATCAGACTAGGATCATATTCTTTTTTGTACTATATATGGAAAACTGAATTTGTCCCTCATTTGGTTTCCTATACCACTTTTATTGGGGTTTTTTCAACTATTGTGAATATTAAAATTAAGTGTAGAAAATTAAGGGTTCAAAAAATATAAGATGGTTTTTATTGTCATGGTGTTAATGATAGCAAAATAATATAGCATCATATTGTTATTAGTAAGATTCTTAGTGTTTTTTTTTTATTTTTTTGTTTTTTTGTTTTTTGTTTTTTGTTTTTTTTGATAGGCAGAGTGGACAGTGAGAGAGAGAGAGAGAGACAGAGAGAAAGGTCTTTCTTTACCGTTGGTTCACCCTCCAATGGCCACGCTTGCGGCCAGCACACCTCGCTGATCTGATGGCAGGAGCCAGGAGCCAGGTGCTTCTCCTGGTCTCCCATGGGGTGCAGGGCCCAAGCACTTGGGCCATCCTCCACTGCACTCCCGGGCCACAGCAGAGAGCTGGCCTGGAAGAAGGGCAACCAGGACAGAATCCGGCGCCCCGACCGGGACTAGAACCCGGGGTGCCAGCGCTGCAAGGCGGAGGATTAGCCTATTGAGCCATGACGCCGGCCTCTTAGTGCTTTTTTAACTCTTAATTTTTTTTTTATTTAAAACCTGCTTCATTTTTTCAAAAGATTTATTTTATTTATTTGAAAGGCGGAATTACAGAGGGAGAGAGAGAGACAGAGATGGAGAGACAGAGAGACACAGAGAAAGATATCTTCCATTTGCTGGTTTACTCCCCAAATGGCTGCAATAGCTGGGGATGGGCCAGGCTGAAGCCAGCCACCTGAAACCCCATCCAGATCTCCCATGGGGGTGACAGCAGCTCATGCACTTGGGCGATCTTCCACTGCTTTCCCAGGTAGCGGATTAGCAGGTAGGTGGATTGGAGGTGGAGCAGCTGAGAATCCAAGTGGCCGGCACTGGAAGCAGAAGGTTAACCTGCTGCCCCACCTACTGGCCCCATTCTTCATGCTTTAGTCAATCTGTAGGTCTCTATTTTGGAAACCATTTTAGCTAAATAAATATATTCCCTTGGCCGGCGCCGCGGCTCAATAGGCTAATCATCCGCCTTGTGGCACCGGCACACCAGGTTCTAGTCCCGGTTGGGGCGCCGGATTCTGTCCCAGTTGCCCCTCTTCCAAGCCAGCTCTCTGCTGTGGCCAGGGAGTGCAGTGGAGGATGGCCCAAGTGCTTCGGCCCTGCACCCCATGGGAGACCAGGAGAAGCACCTGGCTCCTGGCTTCGGATCAGCGCGGTGCACCGGCCGCAGCTCGCTGGCCGCGGTGGCCATTAGAGGGTGAACCAATGGCAAAGGAAGACCTATCTCTCTGTCTCTCTCTCTCATTGTCCACTCTGCCTGTCAAAAATAATATATATTCCCTTAATAATTTTTCCACCCGCTGAATAGAACTGTTCAGAAAAGCAAGTCTGGAACTTCCACATGTATGACTTTAGACCTCCCCGCTTCCTCGAGATGCTTTTTAGTCTTCCCTGCCCCATGATAACTAGTTAGTCTCACCTCAGCACAGGTGTCCTAACAGTAACCTGCTAGTTCCAACCCAACATACACATCTATGGGACTTCAAAGACATCCCTGTTAGAGAACTTCTACTTTTTCAACATTTTTGTTTATTTCTCTAGGTTTCTAGCAAACCAAGAGATAATGAAAACAAAGATGACTTTACACTGCAGTGTTTGACAATGCACACTCCAAAGCCACACATCCCAGTTTTGAATCTGGCATTTGCTTTGGGACTTTGAACAAATTACTTAACTCCCTATGCCCGTTTCCTCATCAGTAGAGTTTCCAACCCTCAGTCCTTATTGTAAGGATACAATATACATTGGGATTTGCAGAACACTTAGAACAAGCTTTGGCACATGTAAAGCCCTTGAAATTAACTAATCTCCTTTATTTTTCTTGACAATCCACGCTTATTCTTCGATTGTGAATAAATAATAAAATATTAATGAAGTTGCCTACGTGAGTGAATATGGCCGAAAGATCTCTAGGATGTCACAATAGTAATATATTTGTTCCTCTTTCTCCATGCTGAATCAGTTTAATGATTTCACTTTATATCTGCATATATTCACCTTCTTTTTTAATATAAGGTACAGAGTTCTAACCCCCGATCTGTTGTTCTGAGGAAGATGTGTACCATCCAAAGACTTATTGTTGTAATGAATCCTGTTCCCCAGTGCTCTCCAAACCCCGCAATGTTGAAGGCTGTTGAGCAGAGGTTCACAAACATCTGTTCTGAGGCAGTTCTTTGTGTCTCCTCTGTTCACCTCCATTGTCTTTGCTTTGAGCTTTCCCTTGGACTTCTTTTTCATGGATTTGTACTTTTAGTTGGAAGCTCTTTCCCAAAACATTTTGAGATATACCTCTGCCTTCACTCTTAGCTGCCCCCATAATCCACGTCTTAAAGCTGAATTTTTCTTTTTTTAACATTATTTAGGTGGCCTCCTGGGTCACTTGCAAGTTTACTGTTCTCTTCCAAAGTCAAAACTGTCTAAAAGAATTAAAAAGGAAAATCCTAATAACATCCTGCACTTTCTAGAATTTTGTATCCCTGACTTAGAAAGTTATGGGATTCTTCCGCTATTTCCAAGCTTCAACAAGCATCAGAGGGCAAACTGGTGGCTTTTATTCAGCAAGTACTTCTTGGCCTGAGCATGCTGGAGCAAGCAAGGACAGTCTAGCTTTTGCCTCTGTTAGGATTGAAGATGGTGGCCTCTTCCACCTTCACCTTCATTCAGGTTTTTTCTTTGAATGGGAAAATGCATATGGCGAAAGGAATTGAAGACATTAGTTATGCCAATGTTGTAGTTTATCTTACCCATCCAACCTCATTCCAGGAACAATTGATAGCAAGAGCATATCTTACCTATAATTAGTTTGGGTGCCACCGTAGGTTGCTCAAGAATGGTAAGTCAGTTTTGATAGAAAATAACATTCAGTAGAAACTGGGTTCAGTTTCACAATAAAGTAATGTAGTGGTAGTCATTTTTCTTCTGGAATTATGGAATGTCACATTGGAACAATGTACTCTAAAAGTTTACTATCTGATAATCATTATAAGGCTTTGAAGTTTATCGCTCTAGGAAGAAAGTTACTAAATAAATGGAAAGTATGAATAGTAATATTCTAAGTCTTTATGCGATCATCGTCTATCACTAATTCACATTTGGCAAAGGTACAAATAACGGCTGTTCACTCATGTGTAAAATATGGGCAATAATTGTAAATTACTTCATAGAATTCTTGTGAGTTAAAGTATGTGAAAACATTGTTATTGTGCCTGGCATCCAGTAAGCATTCAAAAAATGTTAGCTAATTAACCTCTGATACAGCCACACACTCCAAATGAGATATGCGTTCTCTGGTTTTGTTTTTTAAGTCTTAGAGTAAAGCAATCGTGAGACTTGACTTGTGCCTTTTGAAACTGATGACAATGTACAGCAATGATAGGTTTTAGAAGTTGTCTGTGTCGTATCCAGAAACCAAATATGCTAGACAACTTCACATTGTTATATGGTCTGATCTCTGTTCATAATCCAAACAAAAGATAGTTTCTGAAACTTTATCCTGTCTGTTATAAGAAATAAAATCTAATACATTTTAATATCTCGCTACCATTGATAAATACTAAATCTTTGGTAGAATGCACAACCGTATCCCTTTGTCACAGTGCTGAAAGGAAATATGTTTAGTATCGGCATCTATTTTGTGATATTCTTATTAGAGACCTTGACAATCCAAACGCAAACCTACTTGCACTGCACAGTAGGATCCAGCTGCGTAAAGTTAGCTGTGACTGAAGCTGATGTCTATGAAGTACATCTAATCCATCTCATCAAGTTTATAGAGGACTTGACGTGTAGCCAAGAAAATTAATGAGTGGCATAATTGAGCAGAGTCAGCTGTGCAGTGATCGTGTTTCCTTGCACGGTATTCCTGTACTTGAGTGCATGGCTTCAAGTATAAATATTTGTTAAGCGTGTGAATAAATGAATGAAAGAAGAAACCAACAAACAGAAAAAAAAAATGACTTGTGCATTAGTAGCTCCAAAATTCTTAAGGTGAAATTCTCTCCAGAGTAATTAGCTAAGCAAGATCCAGTGCCATAGTGAGTCTCTCAATTGAAAGCCTTTTCTTTTTCTGAGACGGTTGTGATTCCAAGTTGTCGACGTGACCATGTCTATCCCTTCATGAAATGATGACTATAGTTTATGGTTTTCCTTCGGTGGGGAATATTTTCTTAAACACGTTCACTAGGAAGCAGGAAAATTTGTCTTTCTGGGGCCCAAAGTTCTCTTCATGCAATGTTACCTGCACGTGGAATCAGCAGTTGTAGACACTGGTTTTAATGGTGGTTTGCCTTGTTCCCTTCCAGGTCCTGCAGTTGAGACCAAAGATCGGCGTCAGGGGTTTGCATAAATCACTCACCGACGTGGCCCTGGAGCATCACGAGGCATGTGACTGTGTGTGCAGAGGGAACGCGGGAGGGTAAAGGTCCCCGGCGGGCCTTTCCCAGAGCTGCGCGGGGCAGCGGCCGACGCCCACGGCGAACTGAGGCTCAAGTGATCTCCTCCCATAACCTCACTCGTTTGCTTCAAGGACCTCCATCTTCAGGATTTGCAGCGCGTTCTGAAAGAGGAGATACCCAGGAATTAGGAGTTGCGCAGCAGCTCTTTGGCCCAAAGGACAGGAGACAAGCTCTTCAATCGTGGGAGGAAAAGAAGAGGTGCGGCTCCCTAGCTAGTCACCCGGTCGCCATGCTCGCACTCCGCTCGCTGCCTTCTGTACTTCGGCTGTGGTGACAGGACTTAGGTCAGCGTCAGGAGAGGGAAGACTGCAAGCGAACGGACACCTGCTTCTGTTCCCTTCCGCGACTGCACAGCTCCGCGCTCTGGGCCTCAACTCGCAGAGAGTCTGGAAATGTTTCCTTGTATTCACATATGTAAACCAGAATTGTGTTCTGAAAACTTGGTTTTTCAAAAGGAACTCTGTTGCTATGAATTACAGGTGTGTGGTGAGAAAGACTGGATTTTCCATATTTCTTAATAAAATCTCTGCCATTTAGAAGAAAAGAACTATAATGATGGTTTGGAAGAGGCAGACCTTAAAAGAAGAGTGGCCTTATCCTCACTTTATCTATAAGTTGGTTTATTTGTTTTATTGTGTACATTTTATAATCTCCTTTTGACATTATAACTGTTGCCTTTTCTAATCTTGTTAAATATATCTATTTTTACCAAAGGTATTTAATATTCTTTTTTATGACAACCTAGATCAACTATTTTTAGCTTGGTAAATTTTTTTCTAAACAGAATTGTTATAGCCAGAGGAACAAAGACAATATAAAATATTGTTGCTCTGACAAAAAAATACATGTATTTCATTCTTGTATGGTGCTAGAGCTTAGAGTAATCTGCATTTTAAACTATTAAGTGGGAAGTCAATAGAATTGGTAAGTTGGAATGACTTTGAAAATAATTAAATTATCCTGTCTTCTACCCCTGTTATTGGGTATGCAAATAAAATACAACATATGAAAGAAGACATGCAGATCCAATCATTACTAACCTAACCCTTCTGGGGGGGATTGTGAGCCTAGCTCAGAAGACCATGAAGCACCTTGAAAACAGAGACTTGGCAGCTTCCTCACAAGGCGTGCTTTCCTGTGCTGTAGGAACACATCCTATTTATTGCGATGTTGCAGTTTTATTATCTTTAAACTCTGTTCCATACACTTGTATAAATACATGGATATTTTTATGTACAGAAGTATATCCTTTAGCAAGCCCACTTACTATACTCTTTGGCAATTGAAAAGAAAATCAGTAAACTACTTTGCTTGTAAAATGCTTAATATTGTGCCTAGGTTATGTGGTGACTATTTTAATTAAAAATGTATTGAATCATCAAATAAAAGAATGAGGCTATTTTGGGGAGAAACTGTGTGTGTGTATGTGTGTGTGTATCTGCATGTGGGCACATACCTGAACATGTGCAGGCATGTGTGCACACATGCAAGAGTTATCACTTGGACTCCAAGAAATGGAAATGATAAACGTTAGTGATACCATGGTTTTCCTGACCCAATGAATTACAGGTGTCATTTCCAAAGACAGGTAGAAAAGGACTCATTCTCTAGAGGATTCCAGGTCTTTTCTTTCCTTTGCCTTTGAGCAGAGCTTTCTTTTCCTTGTGGTCTTCATCATGATTCTTGGTAAATAAACTAAAACTTGAGAGTTATGAGTGATTTATGATCTGTGAGTCATGATTGCTCAGTGATTGTAAAATGAGGAGAAAAAAACAGTATGTTTTTACTTATATCTTCATCTTCAAAGGCAACTACTGGATGGGGTGAGCATTAAAGTGTTCCACATAGCACACTTCAAAGAACGGTGTCTCAGTTCCAGGGGGAGACACCTTTTCAGGGCCAGTGTCTTAAATACCCTTTCCTTAGGTCTTGAGTTGTCAGAGATGGCCTCCTGCTGAGCGCCATACAGTCTTCCAACCACTCTTCCGTGTTTTGTATTTCTACATCTTTCGGTCCTACCCTGCTCCCAACCACATGAAAAGTGAGTGAACCAAATAAGCATGGATGTACTGTCTCACTTTATTATATTTTAATATTTTTGGCTTGGCCCTATGAAGCCCTAACAGAACTTAACTGTACTCCTTAGAAAATACAGGCACCTAGCAATTTTCAATGTTCATTGGCAGAGTAAAGACCCTATGAAATCTTACAGTAAATGACCTGTTTAACAGTTTAATGCTACTTCCAACCTTGAATTAGATACTCTCTTCCCCTTCTTTTTTTCATATTTATTTTTTTGTTTGCCTAAAATTTTGACAGGCGAAAGAAATTACTCTTTGAATGTAGCAGTCAGTGGTGAGAAGGGTAGGAGGATTAACCGCAATATAACCACTTACTCATAGACCTTATGTGATTTTCACTTAGGAAAAATTAATCTGTTAGTCACATGGACCTAATTACTCAGAAGTTCAGGAAGCATTGACTGTATTGGCCAAACCCTGTTTTGCACACGGTATCTGTGTTTCTTACCTTTGTCCCTGAATGACGGACTCTTGTGCACAGTGATGTTTATGAAAATAAACCAATGAGGCTGAATTGTTCCTAGGCAGGTGCTTGTGTCTACATTTTTTGTACATTGCTACATCGCCTCCCTCAGCTAATAATCTTTTTATACACTTTGAAAGTACTCACAGGGAACAAAGTAATGAGAATCTGCACTGTGGAAACCGTACTGGAATGGTTTTGTTATCTGTCCTTGGTGTATCACTGCCTCTATGCACACTGAGTTACGTTTGCAGTTTGGGTTAAGAAAAGACAGAAAATACAAATTTTACATTTCATGTAAGATCCTTATGTCTCTTCTGATATTTTAGTCTATTTTAATTACATATGATAAACATGTATTAAAATTATAAATATCATCTTTCATATTCATGGAAAATGAAAAACATGGTACTTCAGGTGGCAATAGCAACATCTCATAGATAGGAAGATTATAAATCACAGAATTTTATGTCACCTAGTTGTGGGGGATGTAAGTCTGAAATCAGAGAGCCGGCATGGCCTTCACTGCCTTCTCTGTTGTGTGCTCCCATGGTGGAAAAGCTGCTGAGTGAGCCCAGCAGGGACCCTTCCCTAAGGGCACAATCCCATCTATGAAGGCTCGACACTTATGACCTAATGATATGCCAAGGGTTCTGCCTCCCAATACCTTCTCATTGGAAATTAGGACTTCAACAAATAACTTTGGGGAAGACACAGACAATCTATGGGAGTAGATGACTCATTTTACATTCTGTTTTCCCTTCAAGATCCAAGGTAATCATCAGCCAGCCTGTCCAGTGTCTTGTCCTACCGATCCGTTCCTGCAGCTCTAATTACTCCTCGTCATGTCTCACTCCCATTACAGTGCAGCAGCCTCCCTGCCTCTGGCGTCACGTGCCCTCTGATCCACCCTCCACACCACCAACCCAAGAGCCTTGAAAGCATCTCTGATTATGGCACTTGGGTAGAAATTTTATGATGAAACTCCACAGGTGAATGTTTAATCCCTGTATGGTACTCGAAATCCTTCATAATCTCATTGTTTACCACTTTCTGCTCATTCTGCACCATCGAGCCCGCCAAAAAGCTCTGGTGAATACTTGTGGTTTTTACCAATATTGCCACACATTAGTGGGTTGGCACGGGCCATGTTCTCTTTGGAGCATTGTTCCTAGCCTTACCTATCTCAGCAATTTCCCCTTCCAATCTCGGCTCAGCGCTACTACTCAGTAATGCTTTCCTTCCTTCTCCTCCTTCCCCAAGAACTTTAGGCTCCATTCTCCCAATACTCCCAAAACATTTCAATTAAAAATAGTTATAATCGCCTGCCCTCCTTTTGATTTCTCATTGGACTCCTAGGATAATGGAGCGCCCAGCAAGATGCACCTCACCCTTCTTTCTCCATTGCCTGATTAGACATTGAATCAAATTCAGATTCAATTACAGCTCACACCAATGATTAAGTGAAGTGAACATACAAAAGAATGCTTTCTTAAAATACGGCTCCGTAAACCCTGACATTCCTAAATGTCTCTGAACTTTAGCTACTTAATGTATAATGAAGGAGTTAGTTGATGGGACTGGCTACTTTTTAATTCTAAACATTCTGGGCTTTAGTTTTTTAGAGACACCTGTCAAAATGATGAGTATATGGACAAAAATGTGTGCTTCTTATGATGGAAGTTGATACAGTTATTTGCCTTTTTAATAATGCTTTACACTTAATTGCTTTTTAAATAATGCTTTATATACTGTGTATATAACATCATATATACATATATATACGTGTATATATGTATATATATGTGCATATATATGTATATATATATACATGCATATATATGTGTATATATATATATATATATACTCTATATAGATAGCTAGATATAGAGAAAGAGAGAGCGAGAGAGGGGAGTTTCATTTCTTGAAACCAGGGTGACAGAGAAAGAGGTAGAGTCAGAGAAAGAGAAAGAGATCTTGCATCTGCCGGTTCTCTCCCCAATTGGCCATGACTGCCAGGTCTGTTCCAGGCCAAAGCTAGGAGCAAGGAAATCCATCTAGGTCCCCCGTGTGGGTGCTAGGGGCCCAGGTAGTTGGACCACCTTCCACTGCTTTCTCAGGTTCATTAGCAGGGAGCCAGAGCAGCTGAGACTCCTACAGGACATGAACAGGTGTTCTGATACAGGATGCCAGTATAGCAGGCAGCAGCTTAACCCACTGTGTCACAACGCTGGCCCCCAGACCATATATTTGATTTTCCAATTAAAGATTTTCCTACCAATTTTATCTCAGATATCACTTTTTTAAAGAAGCTTTTGTGGCCGGTGCCATGGCTTAACAGGCTAATCCTCCGCCTTGCGGCGCCGGCACACCGGGTTCTAGTCCCGGTTGAGGCGCCGGATTCTATCTCAGTTGCCCCTCTTCCACGCCAGCTCTCTGCTATGGCCCGGGAAGGCAGTGGAGGATGGCCCAAGTCCTTGGGCCCTGCACCCGCATGGGAGACCAGGAGAAGCACCTGGCTCCTGGCTTCAGATCAGCGGGATGAGCCGGCTGCAGCGGCCATTGGAGGGTGAACCAGCGGCAAAAAGGAAGACCTTTCTCTCTGTCTGTCTCTCTCTCACTACCCACTCTGCCTGTCAAAAAAAAAAAAAAAAAGAAGCTTTTGTTTGTTTTATTTTATCTTGTTTTTTGAGAGAGGAGACACAGAAAGAAAGCTCCCATCAGCTGATAAATCTTGATCTAAGTCTAGACCTCAAACAGGGGTGGCAAACTTGAACTACCACTTGCTGCCTCCCAGAGTGAGCAGCGAGCTAGAATCTGGAGCCCGAGTTAGGGAGTGAACCCAGGTACTCTGATGTGGGCTGTAGGCATGCTAACCAGCTTCTTAACTGATAAGCCAAACTCCATGCCTAATCACTTCTTTTTAATGTTAAAAACTTAATGAATTATTTATATGTTATTCATATTTTAGATCCTTATTCTGTAGAATACTAACTTCTTAGCATTTAGAGCAACCTATGTAAACATATAAACATTTTAGTGATTAATAGTTTATCATCTCAGAATTACTTCCTTTAAATCATTTGCATAATCAATTCTAAAACATAATAGCTCTCATGAATACTCAGTTTCCTAAAAATACCAGCATCCCTCATATGCCTGTGCATGAAGAACATCCTGTGTTCTCTTTTTGCAAGACTGTTCCTGCCCCTTTCCTATCTTGATGACATCCTCTGAAGTCTACAAAATGTTGATAATATATTTTTGTACTCTCATCTAGAAAGCCTTTGTGCACCAATTTCTTGTATGGCTACTAAGTCATCATAGTAAATATTATCCAGCATAAATCTATGAATTTTAGAGAAGATGTTTTTCATTTTTGTAAGAAGTATACATTTTGAGGTTAATAACCTCATCATTTGAAAAATTACATATGCAACTCCATCTGGCTTTCATGCAAAAAATTGATAAGTTTTCATATGGAAATACAGGAGCCCCAAATAACCTGCCAAAAAATTGTAAAGATGTAGAAAGGTAAGGAGCTCACTCCTCATTTCAAAACATACTATAAAGTCACATGAAGAGTGTGGTGAGGTTGATACAGCTGGACAAACGTTGATGGAATGGAGTTAAGAATCCAGAAATAAGCCCTTGCATTTATACTCAACTGATTTCTGGAAAGGGTGGCGAGATAATTTAACGATGACGGAATAGTATTTTTGATAAATGGTTTCAGGACAATTGTATATACACAATGAAAAGAATGAATTTGGATCCTTTCCTCACACCACATACAAAAAATAATAATAATAACCCCAAATGCATCAAAGACCCAAGTGTAGGAAACAGAACTACGGAACTGTTAGAAAGGCATTGGTAGAGAAGACCCCTTTCATGTCATTGAGTTAGTCAATTATAAAATGATGCAACCAACTTGAAAAAGTTATGCAGTTCTACACAAAGTTATACCTGGAGCTGAATTGGACTCAACAACTCCACTCATAGGTATGCACCCAATAGAATTAAAAATCCTGTACAGGATTCTCACAGCAATATTTTTCACAAGAGCAAAAAAGTAGAAACTGCCCAAATGTCCATCAATTGAAGTAAGTGAACAGTGTCACTTGTCTAGGCAAAGAAATTTTATCAGGAAATAAAAGGGAACAAAGTACTGCTTCATGCCACAGTGAAGATGAGCGCTATAAAATATTATGCTCTGTGGAAGAAGCTGTTCACCAAAAGTCGTATGTGGTATGATTCTGTTGATATGAAGTGCTCAGGGTAAACAAATTGATGGGCATGGGATGTACGTGGGTGTTCACCAGGGGCTGGGTGAAAAGATAAACAGGGAGTGACTGTTAATAGGCATTAGTTGTCTTTCTTTTGAATTATGAAAATAAGCTTCAATTAGAATTAATGCTGAATGCATTCTATAATAGTTGCAAACTGTGTGAATATATATATATATATATATATATATATATGTATATTTCTGCGTTGAATTACCTACCTTAAAGGAGTGAATTTTTAATATATGGATTAAGTTTCAGTAAACCTTTTAAAATGTAGGTGTATAAATTACAATAATTTGAAAAGCAGTCACTCTTCTCCTCTAAAACAAGGAATTAAGGAAAAAAAAGAAAAAAAAATATCTAAAATTGTACCGCCCTGTACTCATTCTTGTTGCTCCCTCTGTGTATGGATTTGGAGGTAAGGAAATGGATGTTGTGATAGAATCAGTGCTCTCAGTTCTGTCCCCTCTAGTGGTGTTCTACGTCTCTACCTTTGCCATGGTCTCAGGGGAGTCACACTGTATTTTCTCACTTCCTGGATTTGCTCTTTGGCATTTTTCTAGCTTTAAGGGGATGGATAAAAAGCCTGTGATGTGTGCAAAGGATTCAAGTGTGCTCTCACTTGGGTTTCTTGTTGGTGTTGGTGGTGGACTCCTGTCATCACCATGAAAAAAATATGCTTGCAAGAGTCTGGTGTTCCCAGAGTGTACCTTGTGAAGATTTGAACCTAATGTGTAATGTAGTGTTGTATTTAGCTGAGTCCAGGCTACCAATGGATGCTTGGATAAGAAATTAAGGTTTTTGTTTGAAAGTCACTGAAATGTTGAGGGGTTTTGTTATGCAGCATTATTTGGCATTGGTCAGCTAATAGAAGTATATTATTTCATTTATAATTGGATCATATCATAACATCATATTGTTTATTCAAACTAGTACATATCACTTGAAACTTACAGGCAAAAAAATTGAGGAGCAAAAAAAAAAGCAAACATGTATGCAGGAAAATGTTTCACCAACATATGATAGAACATTCTTTTTGTTTTTGTTTTTGTTGTTTTTTATTTATATGTATCTCATAAATACATTAGGAACATAGTAATTCTTCCCACCTTACCCTACCTCCCACCTACTCTCACCCCCTCCTCCTCCTCCCTCTCCTGTTTAGTCTAAGAAAGAAAAATAAGAAAGAATGGAATAATATCCACTGCGGTGGCTTTCAATGTGGTAAGCCTGGGCTTCAGCAGAAGTCAGCTTGTGAAGAGCCCTGGCAGCTCTGCCAAGAGTTGGATCACTGGAAATGGACCTGCCCTGGAGTCGAAGGATGCCCAGGTCAGAGCCACAGATCTTATTGGCTCCAAGCTGAAAAGCCCTTCACTCAGCCCAACTTCCAAAGTGACCACTGCAGCTGAGGGGATGGTCAAGTAGGGTCAGCAACATTGCAGGCAGAACTGTAAATTTCTTGTTAGAGATGCCCCCTGCCTTTACCTGACCAGCTCTCCTCCCAGGCCAGCCAAGTAATGAAAGTCAACAGAGTGCCTTCCCCTAGGAGGTTCACACCTCCCTTAGGATATACCCCATGTGAAGAGATTGATAGGTCTGGGCCTCTTAACTTACAAGGCCTAAAGCCCACCAGATTATTATCAAGCCCCTTCTATCAGGTTCTATTTGCCTCTCAATCAGAAAACTTAATTGTAGCTTAGACAGCACCTTTCTTAGCTCCTCTAATAATGACTCTGTCCTTTGTTCTAGACCCTGTCTAGCGTACTTGGGCCTCATTCCTTTGTAATCATAACCTCTACTCTACCACCAATGGCTCTACTCCCAACCTGTGTGTACTGATGGTCCTCTTCCCCACTTAATGCTGTATAATTGTTCAAACCTGGTTAATGCCACTCTTAGGATCATTGGTTACTATCCTCACCCTGTCTTTTATGAACTTGTCTAAATATGATCAGAGTTGGCAAACTTGGAAGGCTTCCATAGCCTTGGCAACTCATGACGACAGCCTAGGGTGGTTACTGGTGCCATAAACTAGAGTGTCAATTTGTTGGGTCAACAACAGGAGCCACTGTGTACTTGCTCATCATGTGGGATCTCTGTCCTTAATGTGCTGTACATTTTGATTTGATGCTATAACTAGTACTCAAACAGTATGTTTCACTTTGTGTGTCTATGTGAGTGCAAACTGTTGAAACCTTTATACTAAATTGATCTTCTGTATATAAAGAGAATTGAAAATGAATCTTGATGCAAATGGAAGGGGAGAGGGAGCGGGAGAGGGGAGGGTTGCGGGTGGGAGGGAAGTTATGGGAGGGGGAAGCCTCTGTAATCCATAAGCTGTACACTGGAAATTTATATTCATTAAATAAAAGTTTAAAAAAAATAAATAAATTTACTTTATAAAAAAAAAGAAAGAATGGAATAATAACAATTAAAAAAAAAAACCAAGAGAACTGTTCCTCAACAGTCTAGACAAGGGCTAGAACATTCTTTTTTTTTTTTTTTTTTTTTTTTTTTTTGACAGGCAGAGTGGACAGTGAGAGAGAGAGAGAGAGAAAGGTCTTCCTTTTTGCCGTTGGTTCACCCTCCAATGGCCGCCACGGTACGCGCGCTGCAGCCGGCGCACCGCGCTGATCCGATGGCAGGAGCCAGTGCTTCTCCTGGTCTCCCATGGGGTGCAGGGCCCAAGAACTTGGGCCATCCTCCACTGCACTCCCTGGCCACAGCAGAGAGCTGGCCTGGAAGAGGGGCAACCGGGACAGGATCGGTGCACCAACCGGGACTAGAACCCGGTGTGCCGGTGCCGCAAGGCGGAGGATTAGCCTATTGAGCCACGGCACCAGCCAGAACATTCTTTTTTTAAAGATTCATTTTTTTTAATTTGAAATGCAGACTGACAGAGAGTGGCAGAAACAGACAGAGAAAGAGATCACCCGATTCTCCCATTTATTGTGTTGGTTCATTTGCCAAATGGCTGCAATGGCCAGGGCTGGGTCAGTCTGAAGCCAGTGGCTTAGAACCCCATCCAAGTCTCGCATCTGGGTGGCAGGGGCCCATGCACTTCAGCATCTTCTACTGCTTACCCAGGCAAATTAATAGTGATGGATCAGAAGCAGAGCAGCTGGGACATCGATTCGGGATACCTGTATCACAGCGGCTAACCTCACCGCACCACAATAATGGCCCCAGGATAAACCTTTCCAAACAATCCCAGTGATGTTGGGGGGAAAAGTAGAATTGAAAATATTAAAAGCATGGAATTATTTCCTAAGTATTTCTTTTGTTTCAATCAAAAATCATCCATTCACCATTAAGGGGAGGAAATAGCATTCTGACAACTCACCTCTTCCATAGCCATCTCCTTTTTGTTAATTATATTGTTGACTCTATGATTTTTTATTTAATAACAGTATATGAATATTTAATAAATATAAAATAGTGAAAACCATTTCATGAATATTTAATCATTTAATGAAAATGTTTTATGTTTATGTTTAAATAAATATTTTTATAATGTGAAGCACTTTGGAGAATTTTCTTTGTCCTTTAAATTAATTTTCCCTCCAAACGTGGTTATGGCATCGCTCTCTTTCTCTTTCTTGCCTTCCTCTTTCTCTCTCTTCTTCCTCCTCTTCCTCCTTCCCCCTTCTTCTCTTCCTTTCTTCCTTCTTCCCTCTTTCCTCTTTGTAACCTAAGACATTTGCATAATTCTGATGCCTTTACATTTTTTTTTCTGATTATTGACATAGTACGTAGTTTCTCACCAGGCTGCTATTTACTTGGATGTGGGAAAGGTGAATTCTTGATCTCGTTTTCACTTTTCCAAAACTTATTTGCCAAACAGAGCTACAGTTGGAGGATTAGATATACTCAATTGAACTTTCTATTTCTGTTGGAGGCAGCAGTAGGGAGCAGCTAAAGGAATGTGCAGTCTTTGATGAAGGAAATCTATTCAGCTCTCTCTCAAAATATCTTTTGCTGAGATTAACTCTGGAAGAGGCCTGTGTCCATTTCTCATGGAACGGGTTTCAGATCTTCTCCGAAGCTCAGTGAGGACCTTGAGGCCAGCTTTCATCTGAGGGCGTTGGTCCCAGCTTCTCGGTTTCCATGTTGTCTCTGAATCTCCTCAGAAATCATCTTTTCTTCTGCTACTACTCACAATGGAGAAAAGATGGTGCTACCTCCTCAAACCGCTTTTCTTCAAAATTGGCCAGATTAGTGAGGATGCTTGGAATTTTATTCCAGTACTATTTCAGGAAAGAGAAATTAGACTAGAAATAACATAAACCTCACGGTAAGCCACTCTCATTCCTTAATTGTCATTCTTTGAAAGTCATTGCATGAAGTATGTCCTTTTATTGGATCTTGTTGGAAAATTAATGTCAGACTTTGGGTTCTGCAACACTACTCTCCTCTACTATTTTGTCCTGATGTTAGAAATGTGTGAATATCACAAATTGTTATGATTTTAACAATAATTTGTATTTGTTTGCTACTGGAGTAAGCTATTTCCATTTAATGCTCAAAAACGGAATAATATAAGGTCCTATATAAGCATACATGTTTCAATCATATTGAAATTTTAATTAAAAACATTAGGAAAACTACTTAGTAATAGAAAGGCTGTGAGTATTCTACCACTGGTATCACTTTCTATTCCCATTTGTGAGACAAGGTTTTGCCCAAAACTCGGACAATGTAAAACAATTCTGTATAAAAATTTTCTTCTTATTTAGGGAAAAAATAAAATGAATGAATTTTTTGATCATTGTACATCAATTGTAACTAAATATTTTAGTAAGAAGTCACCTTTATGAAATGCAATAATATCCAAGTTCCTATTAACCAAAAGATCCTAGGAAAAAAACTGAATTTTTGTGCAGTTATTCAAAGAAATATTTTACTAAAATTACTAACAGACATATAGCTCCAAAGAGATAGATAGATAGTTAGATAGAGAGATATCACTATTATGGAATAATCTAGATTCCTAGAGAATTTAAATGTCTAGATAATTAATAGTAACATTGGACAAACTAAGAAAAGCAGCTGCTTCAAAATCTGGAAAATAAAATGCATCCCTATTATATTGAACAAGTATTGAAATTTATTTCTCTTAATCTGGAAGCAAACTATTCAGTAGTCAATATCCTTCAAATACCCAGACAGATAATCTGAATTTCAAATGCATGTTCACAAATCAACTAACATGTCAAGTATATTGAAGGGGAAAAATATGTTACAAAGATAGTAAAATTGCATGAATAATTCAGCAACTACATTTCAGTTTGCTTTGTTTTCCATCCTACCTCCGTAATCTAAAAATTTGATTTTGGCAGCATTTCACCAAAAGTGTAAGTAAGGAAACCAAATAAATAGAGTTCCAGCTTAACCCTCAAAGTCTTGGAGCCTCAGAGACTATGTACTTTGCCATTGCAATAAGTGATTGACCTTAAGCAAAAAGCATAAAATGAAATGGCTTAATTTGAACAACTTTGTGTTGAGTATTTGTAGATGTTTTCTGGAAGACACAATAATTCAAGTAATGAATTTTGATCACCGTCCTATATTTTGATAGCTTAATGTGAATGATTTGTTCTATTAAAAACTTACAATATTACATAAAATTTATCTGTTTTGATAATATATTTTGTCATCATTGTGGAATAAAGGCATACAAATTATTGCTAACAAAATGTAAGTCTTGGTGCAATCTTAACTGGCATGGTAATAAATCATAGTGATTTGTTTTTAAACTTTTATCCAAAGATAGTTAAATACCTTGTAATGATTACTTTTGTAGAAAGTTTTTCATCTTAATTTTTGGACCTGGAGATTGAGTCAGGAAGTGGGAATGTGACATGATTGAATAATTGCTCAGCATCACACATAGGCATGTAAAAACATTTGAAGAAAATTATGAGGTTCATATTTGGTTTCTATTTATGAGAGAAATCAAATTCTTTTGCCTGCACATTCATCTGTTGTTAAATTTAGCTACGAGATTTCCTGAATAAACAGAGCTTGTGTCCTCCTTTCTATAAAGCAAAGCACGCCCTGGGAAGCAGCAGGAAAATGCTCAAGCACTTGGGTCCCTGCTACCCAAATGGGAGATCTGAATTGAATTCCTGGTTCCCAGCATCAGCCTGGCCCATCCTGGGCTGATGCATGCATTTGTGTAGAGCACCAGGATGGGAAATCTTTCTCTGTCTTTCTGTCTGTCTGTCTCTGTCTTGTGCCTTTCAAATAAATTTACAAAATAATTTTTAAAAATTGAACATGAAACCCTCTAGTCTCTATCAACCAGGGATTTCATTTCCATCAGGCATGGTGTGGGATGCACAATCTCCAATGTGCCTCCCCATCATCTTGAATTTACAGTTCATCAACTCTCGGTTCAAAGAGTTTAGCACACTGACAAGAAATGACTTGAACCTTACAGCCCAGCTCCTCTCTTCCTCAAGTTTCAAGGACAGCCTTTATAGAAGTAAATTCATCCCACCACCCTTAAAAACCAGTCTAAGTGTTCACATCCAGCAGCTCCTCAACTAACTTTGAATAAACAAATGTAGCAGTCAATAGCCAACTTTTTCAGAGCACTTGAATCTTCTCTTGGGTAATGAGATGATGTATAGCTATTCAATCATGTGTAATGGATGACTAAAAGTCTGGGTGGTTTCCCAAATATTATTTTTGAAGTAAACTCCTGATATTTCTCGGAAATTCACTCCTCAAAAAAACTGACTAAGTTTCTTTTGGTTTTGCTTAACAAGTTGACCCTCAAATTGGTCAATACTATTTTTCAAACTTTTTAATTTTTATTTATTTGAAAAGCAGAGCAAAGAGAGAGGGGGAGAGAACTTCCTGAGCACACGTGCCACCATGGTTCTTTGAATGGGATATGTGTATTTTCCTTTCCCCTCTTTTTTTTTTTTTTGAAACAGGAAACATTTATTATTTTTTAAACACAGGTGTAAGGTACCACTAACTATACTGTTCAACAAGTAAAAAAGTAGAAAGACCACTGTTCCACATGAATATAGACTAGGGCTATAAACAATAGTGAAATCATAAGATATCAGTTCCATTCTATACATTGTGGGTTTCTCTTTGTACTCTATATATGCTACCACATATCAGAGAAAAGTTATATTTGTCTTTTGAGGACAGCCTTATTTCACTTAGCAAAATGATCTCCCTCCATTTTTATCCATTCTGTTGCAAAAGACATGATTTCATTCTTTTTATGGATTTGTAGTATTCCATTGTGTATGCATTACATTTTCTTTAGCCAGTCATCAGTTGCTAGACATCTGGGTTGATTCTATATCATAGCTGTTGTGAATTGAGCTGCCATAAACATGGTGGTATAGATAACTTTTTCACATGCTGATTTCATTTCATTTGAGTAAATTCCCAGCAGTGGAATAACTGGGTCAAATGATGTTTTTCAGATTTCTGAGGACTCTCTATACTGTCTTCCATAGAGATTGTACTGCTTTACATTTCCACCAATAATGTTTAAAGTACCTTGTTCCTCACATCTTCATCAGAATTTACTATTTTTGATTATTGGATGATACCTATTCTAATTGGAGTGAGATGAAACCACATTGAGACTTTTATTTGCATTTCCTTGATGGCTAGTGATCCTGAGCCTCTTTTCATATGTCTGTTGGCCATTTGTATTTCATCCTTTGAAAAATGCCTGTTCATATATTTAGCCCATTTTTTTTTAAAAAAAATTGTTTATTAGAGTTACAGAGAGGCAAAGGCATAGAGAGAGCGGTCTTCCATACGCTGGTTTACTCCCAGATGGCTGCAGCAGCTGGAGCTGAGCCCATCCGAAGCCAGGAGCCAACAGGTTCTTCTGTGTTTCCCACATGGGTACAGGGGCCCAAGGACTTGGACCATCATGTACTGCTTTCCCAGGCCATAGCAGGGACCTGGGTTGGAAGTGGAACAGTCAGGACTTGAACTGGTGCCCATATGGGATGCTGGCACTGCAGGCAGTGGCTTTACCCTCTATGTCACAATGCTGGCCCCACTTATTTTATTTTATTTATTTGAAAGTCAGAGTTACAGAGAGAGAGGGGAAAAACAGACAAAGATAGCTTTTCCATCTGCCGATTTCCCTCAGGATCAGGAGATTTTTCTGGGTCTCCCACGGGGGTGCACTTGGGACATCCTCTGCTGATTTCCCAGTAACATTAGCAGGGAATTGGATCAGAAGTGGAGCAGCCAGACTCAAACTGGTACTCATAAAGGATGCCTGCATTGCAGGTGGCAGCTTTATCCATTAACCAGAACACTTAGCCTGCTTCTTAACTGGATTTCTTGTTTTGTTCTTGTTGAATTTCTTGAGTTCATCATATACTCTGGATATTAATCTTTTATCAAATGTATAGTTTACAAGTATTTTCTCCCATTCTGTTAGTTGCCTCTTCAGTCAGTGTTACCTTTGCTGTGCAGAAACTTTTTAGCTTGAGTAATCTCATTTCTCTATTTTGTTTTATAGTTTATATTCGTGCTTTATATTTTATGTTTTATATTGTATATTATATATATAAATTTATATATTTATATTTTATGTATTTATTATATAGAATTTATATTTACATATTATATATACACATTTTATATTTATATTTTATGTTTTATATTTTATATTTGTGCTTCTAGGGTCTTATCCAAGAAGTCTTTGCCAATGACTTGCAGAGTTTCCCTGTTTTCCTCTAGTAATTTGACAGCATCATGTCATAGATTTAGTTCCATGATCCACTGTGAGTTCATTTTTGTATAAGCTGAAAGGTAGGAGTCTTGTTTCAAACTTCTGCACACGTAGAACCAGTTATTCCACACTATTTGTTGAAGAGAGTGTCCTTTATCCAACAATAAATTTTAGCTCATTTGTCAAAGATTAGCTGTAGATCTGTGGATTAATTTCTGGAGATTCTATTCTGTTTCATTCATCTACAGGTCTATTTTTGTGACAGTACCAGACAGTTTTGATTATAAGTGCCTTGCAGTATGTCTCGAAATTTGAAATTGTGATATCTCCATCTTTGTTTTTGTTCTTTAATGTTGCTTTAGCTATTTGCAGTCTCGTGTGCTTCCATATGAATTTTAGTATCATTTTTTCTAGACCTGAAAAGAATGTCCTTGGTATTTTGATTGTGGTCACATTGAATCTAAAAATCACTTTAGGTAGTAAGGATATTTTGATGATATTAATTCTTCCAATTCATGAACATGGAAGTTTTTTTTTTTTCCATTTTTTGGTGTCTTCTTTAATTTCTTTTCTTAATATTTTGTAATATTCAATGTACAGAATTTTTATTTCCTTAGTTAAATTTATTCCATGATATTTAAATTATTGTGTATTTATTGTGAATTGTACTGATCTTACAAGTTCTTTTTCAGCCATGGTATTGTTTGCGTATAAAAATTATATTAATTTTTGTGTGCTGATTTTATAACATGCAACTTTGTGTATTTTTCAGAATATTCTGTTTGATCTGCCAGTGTCTTGAGTTGCATATTAAGTCTATCATGTTACCAAATCACCTGCCAGGGATATATGCCAAGATAGATTACCAAGGAGCTATAAAAGCAAAGAATAAAATTTAAAAAACCCTCAATTTTGGCTTGAAAAAGAAATCCACAGAGGATGTCTCTGGCAAAATTATTTTGACATATATTCATGTTGATTGACACACCAAATTCATTCCTCTTTATTGCTGAATGGCATTCCACTGTAGGGGATTCCACAGTGTGCTTGCATTTTCACTTGCTGGTGGAGTCTGTCACTTCTATAGGTCATTATTCATGTATATGTAGTATTCTTCCTACAATGCTGTGCTGTTGGTCTTATTATGCCCATGTTAGAATTATACCAGACAAAAAATAAGGCTGTACTGTGAGACTCAATTTATATAAAAGTTTAGAAATGCCAAATAGTCTATAGTACTAGAAAGTACATAAGTAATTGCCTGAGAATAGAGAATTGGGGAGGATTGGAAAGAATGGATTACAAATGACACAAGAGATGTTCAATGTGACTTAGATGTTCATTATCCTGATTGTGGTGATGGGTGTATACATATGTCAAAATTTTTCAAGGTGTACTCTTTAAATTGGTGCCACTTGTTTTATTAGCTCAATAAATTATTATTATAATTTATCTCAATAGCTATTCACAAAAATAAAAAGATAAATTTCCCACCCTGTATGTCAATAGCTATGTATAGTATGTTTTCAGATTTCAAAATTTGTAATTTACCAATAATATGTGACTGGAAATCAAGTTGTTAGGAATTCTTGTGTCTAAATGTCATATTTATCTTTCTACAAGAAAAGTTATAGATGCCTGATATCATTGTGCAAATAAATGAGAATGGAAGATTCCATTACAGAATTTTCTCAGAAAGTCAGTATAGCTCTCAGGTGGAATGTGTCCCTCTTCTAAAATCCTACTGCAGAAATCTGTTCAGATAGTTGGTTACCTAGAGAAAGAGCTCTTGGATGCACTTGAAATCATCTGTGAGTTTCACAACACTGCATGCAAACATTTTTTCAATGCATGTGTGGATATTTAACACTGTCAGAAGGCTTTTTGATTAAAAAATAGGCTACTTATCAGTGGTCTAATAAAATAAATGGTGTTACAAGATAACACAGTTTGAATTTTTAAATTCAGAATTTCTGAAGAGTGATGATAGGAATAAACTTGACTCTGCAATCTAAGTATCCAGTATCTGTTGGGAAAGGTCACACAGCAGGAAGGAGTGTGCTGCACTTAGAGATTATCTCTTTCATCAACTTGTACTTTGGTCTCAGTGAAAGCAGATCCTGCAAATGAGGACCTGTGGGAATCAGGCTAGCAACCTAACTACAGAAATTTAAGTTCAAGGATGCTTCTATGCGCCAACCTAAAGCGAGGTGAATTCGACTTTCATGCAGAACTACAGGAAGATTCTCATGGATTAAGTTGCCAGATGTATGTCAGTGATAATTACTAAGAAAGAAAGCAGAACTGCTTTGGTGAAATTATGGGAGAGATGACAGAGAGTGTAACAAAAGCTTAAGCATATTAACCTCTGGTCAGTTTTGGACTCACCTCCAACATTGCGACCACCTGATTTTCACATGTTCCGATTTTGAAGCCTTCCCCTTCTTTGCCTCCCAATCCCCTAAGAATGCAAACCTCACCACATGCTTAGAGAAAAACCATCTGGCTCAGGGAGCAGAGTCTTGATTTAGATGTGATAAAATAGGGAAGGAATTCTTGCCTGCCACATGACCCCGACAGGTTTCTAACTTCTTAGTAAATTTGTCCCTGATGTGATATTTTCCCACTTAGAATTTGATGTCATATCTGTTCTGGAGAGTGCATATGCCCTCTTCAAATCATTCAAAAATGAAAATTTCATGCTCCTTCTTACAATTTTTCAATATGACAGCAACAAGAAGAGTGTCCCTTGATGAAGTGTCATTGAATGCCAATTTCAGAAGAGGATATTGATTAGATTTCTATTAATACAATATTTTCTAATTTAAAGTCTTGGCATAATTAGTTCTCATTACCTCTACCAATTTGGAATGATATTATCAGCAATTCTTCTCTTGTGCATTGCTATATAGTGCTGTATGATAAACTCTCTCTCATCATTTAAATTGCATAATTTATTAAATAATGCAGGAGCCAGCATTGTGGTATAGCAGTTAAGCCACTATTTGTGGTGCCGGCATCCATACTGGAGCACGGGTTGGAGGCCCAGCTACTGTACTTCTGATCCATGTCCCCGCTATTGTACCCAGAAAAGCAGTGGAGGATGATTCAACTACTTGGGCACCTACCACCCACATGGAAGAATGGAATGGAGTTCTGGGCTCTTGGCATTGGCCTCGACCAGCTCTGGCTGTTGTAGCAGCTGGAGAAGTGATCCAGCAGAGAGATCTCTGTTTCTGTAACACTGGCTTTCCAACAAATAAATTGACAGGTGGAGTTGCAGAGAGGCAGAGGCAGAGGCAGAGAGGCAGAGGCAAAGGGGGGCAGGGTTTTCATCCCTTGATTAACTCCCCGGATAGCCTCAACTGCCACAGCTGTGCCAATCCAAACCCAGGAGCCAGGAGCTTCCTCTGGTTCTCCGACATGGGTGCAGGGGCCAAGGACTTGGGCAATCATCTACTGCTTTCCCAGGCCATAGCAGAGAGCTGGATTGGAAGTGGAGCAGCCGGGACTCGAACCGGTACCCTTATCAGATGCAGTGTCAAGACAGTGGCTTTTCCAGCTACCCAACGTGGGACCCTTACCATTTATTTATTTATTTATTTATTTGAAAGTCAGAGTTACACAGAGAGAGAAGGAGAGGCAGAGAGAGAGAGAGAAAGAGAGAGAGAGAGAGAGAAAGAGAGAGAGAGAGAGAGAAAGAAAGAGAGAGAGGTTTTCCATGCGATGGTTCACTCCCGAACTGGCTGCAACAGCTGGAGCTGCACCTATCCGAAGCCAAGAGCCAGGAGCTTCTTCTGGGTCTCCCAAGCAGGTGCAGGGGCCCGAGCACTTGGGCATCATCCACTGCTTTCCCAGGCCACAGCAAAGAGCGGGATTGGAAGTGGAGCACCTGGGATCCAAACCGGCACCCATATATGATGCCGGCACTGCAGGTGGCAGCTTTTTCACTACCCCACAGCGTCGGGTAGGGTATGATTATTTTAATCATTCTTTTTGGGATGCTGATACTGCAGGCAGTGGCTTTAACTGCTATTCCGCAGCTCTGGCATCAATAAATACACCTTTAAAAAAATTGGATGGTTTAATTAGTTGTTTCGTAATATTGGAATGCATGGAAATATAATCACTAATTTATATTTTCTTTTATTGACTTTTTATTTAAAGCTTTGTTATTAGGTAAACATCTTCAAATCTACTGATGAGCTAATTCTCATGATAGATATGAATGTAACTCTTACAATTCACTATAAATAAATAAAAACAGTATATATATATATTACTTATTGATCATGTTAATGGAACAAATTATAAACACTTTTGGGGGATCTCTTATCAGTCCAGCTCTTCCTCATGGCAGATATCCTTTTTCTAGTTTGAATTGTTTACAAAATTAGTACACTATCAACAAGCAACTTTAAAAGGATCTTTGATCTCTTTGAGAGTTTCCATTGCACAAAAATTCCATCTACATTGAAAGTTAATTGTTTAAATTCCTAACAAGTGCATAATCCACATTCTTCTTTCCTTGAATGCAGAATGTGAGTCTGGATAAAGGATTTTATCTTCTTGTCTCTTAGAAAATGATGTGGCTCAAGTCTGGAGCATATTAAGTTTCAAGGAGTGCAGTGGAGGATGGCCCAAGTGCTTGGGTCCTGCACCCCATGGGAGAACAGGAGGAAGCACCTGGCTCCTGGCTTCAGATCAGCGCAGTGCACCGGCCCTAGCGGCCACTTGGGGGGTGAACCAATGGAAAAAAGAAGACCTTTCTATCTCTCTCTCTCTCTTTCTCTCTCTCTCTCTCACTTTCTAACACTGCTGTCAAAAAAAAAAAAAAAATCAAGTTAAGTAAATGCCGGCTCTTGGTGGGAGGATCTGGTGATATGGATCAACTTCGTCATGTAGTTGTAGATACCTACTATTAATACATGGGTACAGTTACCTGTATTTTCCCTACAGTGGGTTGAAGATTTTCCTTTTATCTTTGTATGCCATCTAAGGAATTACTTCTGTCACAGCATTGGGCAGACCTAATTTAGACAGCAATACTAAAGATCCATAATATAATTTATTTTATTTTATTTTTTATTTTGTTTGACAGGCAGAGTGGACAGTGAGAGAGAGAGAGAGAGAGACAGAGAGAAAGGTCTTCCTTTGCCATTGGTTCACCCTCCAATGGCCGCCGCGGCTGGCACGCTGCGGCCGGCGCATCGCGCTGATCCGCAGGCAGGAGCCAGGTGTTTCTCCTGGTCTCCCATAGAGTGCAGGACCAAAGACTTAGGCCATCCCCCACTGCACTCCCTGGCCACAGCAGAGAGCTGGCCTGGAAGAGGGGCAGGTGGGACAGAATCCGGCGCCCCGACCGGGACTAGAACCCAGGGTGCCTTAAAGGGCTATTGCAGTTTAACAGAGAAGAGTTATAAAGCATCAATGAGAATATGGAAAATGATGGTTTAAACTCCAAATAAAAACACATGCTGCCGGCGCCGTGGCTTAACAGGCTAATCCTCCGCCTTGCGGCGCCGGCACACCGGGTTCTAGTCCTGGTTGGGGGGCCGGATTCTATCCCGGTTGCCCCTCTTCCAGGCCAGCTCTCTGCTATGGCCCGGGAAGGCAGTGGAGGATGGCCCAAGTCCTTGGGCCCTGCACCCGCATGGGAGACCAGGAGAAGCACCTGGCTCCTAGCTTCGGATCAGAGAGATGCGCCAGCCGCAGCGGCCATTGGAGGGTGAACCAACGGCAAAAAGGAAGACCTTTCTCTCTGTCTCTCTTTCTCACTATTCACTCTGCCTGTCAAAAAAAAAACCAAAAAACAAAAACAAACAAACAAACAAAAAAAACATGCTAACTGTGAAATGTTCCCATCAAAAAGCTTAGCAATGTGTATCTTCAGTTGAGTTTTTAATTCTAAGGAGAGCTCAAAAGCTCAATATTTTGGACAAGCAGTGAAGAGTAAAACCTGCTTTGGGGGTGTTGTGGCACAGCAGGTTAAGCCTCTACTTGCAACCCCTATCAGAATGCCTTGGTTTGAACCTGTCTCCACTTCCAAACCAGCTTTCTGCCAGCAGACTGAGAAGCAGAAGATGAAGGCTGAAGTGGGTCCCTGCCACACATGAGTGAGATTCAAATGGAGTTCTTTGCTCCTGACCTTGGTGTGGCCCAGCCCTGGGTATTGTGGGTACTTGAAGAGGTAACCAGGAGATGGATAGAAGTATGTGTGTGTGTGTGTGTGTGTAGAGGGAGACATGCACACACACACAGATGGAGATATAGATATACATTTACCTTTAAGAGAAATAAAATTACATTAATAAAAGGAAAAACTTTGCTTTGTGACAGTATTTACCAGGACTCTATTCACAGACTCTGACCTCCCTCCCCACTTTCTAACACAAGCAGAGATGTGTCTACAGAAATATACACACTGTCACAAACACACAGCATGTACAGTCATGTGCATTATTGCAAATTATACCCAATGTGGAGTTTGGAAAGAAGAAATGGAACACAGAACATTGTTTTTTAAAAGTGCTGACTATATTTGGGAACTGTGTCTGACGCTCAGTGGACACTCAGTGAACACTTGTTGACAGTCTAAATTTAAATAACTGAGTAAATGAATTAAAATATTAACACAAACTAAGAATAGTTTGAGAGCAAAAAAATTTACCTTCCCAAAGTAAATAAGTGCTCTCAAAGATTCATGTTTAATGTTTCTTTGACATAACCATCTAGAATTTGTGTTTTATCTTGTTATTCAATTTTGCTTTGGATCAAACACAAAGATTAGATCAAGTATTTAAGATGTATTTTGCATCCACGATTTATCTATTGGCATTTTCTGTGTGTTGTTTTCTCCCACTCCACCTAACATTCTTTCCTGTACTATGTTTATATCATACCTTAAATCCTGCAAGCACATTCTAAAACACCATAAAATGCTATTTTAAGCATTTTGGATCCATTTAACTCCCAGCCACCCTGCCCACACACACAATGCTACAAGATGAAGAGGAATGCTTTCTAATTAGGAAAAAGTAATATTTTTCCACATATAACAATTCCCTTTGTATGTTACCATAAGAACCAAAATCACTAATATTGGATTTCTAGGAATTGTCTCCCACCCCTTGTACCTAAAATGAGAATGGGATTGCTTCATTTCCCTTGCCAAGTCTGAACGCCACTGCAAAAACTAGTGTTCAATTCTGCAATCCACACTTCATATGTTAAGCTACCTCTTCAATGTCCTTTCATGAATGAATGGCACTCACTCTCATGCCCCTTTGTTTCTGAAGGCTAATGATTTCCATAAAACCAATGTTTTGCATCTGTCTGTACTTTACCTCTATCACATTTTGCTACTACTATCACGTATGACTGAGGATGTTTCTTGTAGGGATTTCAACACACAAGAATCGTTCTCAGTGATGATATTTAGACACACTGGAAAATGCAATGAGCACATGGTTATAGTCAGGGCACTTGGGTCAGACAGCATAGCTAGCAGCTGTGTTAGCTTGGGAAAGTCTCTCAACTTCAATAAGATACCAAGTCCACAACTAAAAAGGTGAGGGAAAATTATAACATTACTCAACTTCTCAGATTATTTATAGGAGTAAATCAGAAAATGCACTAGAGGGGCCAGCGCTGTGGTGCAGTGGGTTAACGCCCTGGCCTGAAGCGCCGGCAGATGCCGGTTTGAGACCCGGCTGCTTCACTTCCTGTCCAGCTCTCTGCTATGGCCTGGGAAAGCAGTAGAAGATGGCCCAAGTCCTTAGGCCCCTGCACCCTCGTGGGAGACCTGGAAGAAGCTCCTGGCTCCTGGCTTCGGATTGGCACAGCTCTGGCCTTTGTGGCCGTCTGGGGAGTGAACCAGCGGATGGAAGACCACTCTCTCTCTCTCTGCCTCTTCTCTATCTGTGTAACTCTGACTTTCAAATAAATAACAATTTTTTTTAATTTATTTATTTAGACAGGCAGAGTGGATAGTGAGAGAGAGACAGAGAGAAAGGTCTTCCTTTTTGCCGTTGGTTCACCCTCCAATGGCCGCTGCAGCCGGCGCATCTCGCTGATCCGAAGCCAGGAGCCAGGTGCTTCTCCTGGTCTCCCATGCGGGTGCAGGGCCCAAGGACTTGGGCCATCCTCCACTGCCTTCCCGGGCCATAGCAGAGAGCTGGCCTGGAAGAGGGGCAACCGGGATAGAATCCGGCGCCTCAACCGGGACTAGAACCCCGTGTGTCGGCGCCGCAAGGCAGAGGATTAGCCTGTTAAGCCACGGTGCCGGCCTCAAGTAAATAAATTAAAAAAAAAGAAAATGCACTAGAAATATCTTGTGAGAACACTGTTAGACACAAGGTTGACAGGAGCTATTTATTATTTTTTATTATTAATTGAATCAAATTACTCTCTTTATCCTGATGTCTAGCTTTTCTTTTCTTTTTTTTTTAGAACTTTTATTTAATAAATATAAATTTCGAAAGTACAACTTTTAGATTATAGTGGTTTTTCCCCCCATAACCACCCTCCTACCCACAAACCATCCCATCTCCTACTCCCTCTCCCTTCCCATTCTTCCTTTTTTAAAACATTTATTTAATAAATATAAATTTCCAAAGTATAACTTTTGGAATATAGCAGCTTTTTATGCCCATAACCTCCCTCCCACCCTCAACCATTCCATCTCCCACTCCCTCTCTCATCCCATTCTTTATCAAGAATCATTTTCAATTTTCTTTATATACAGAAGATCAATTTAGTATATACTAAGTAAAGATTTCAACAGTTTGCACCCACACAGACACACAAACTATAAAGTACTGTTTGAGTACTAGTTATGCCATTAATTCACATAGTACAACATGTTAAGGACCGAGATCCTACGTGAGGAGTAACTGCACAGTGACTCCCATTATTGATTTAACAATTGACACTCTTATTGTTGATGTCAGTAATCACCCTAGGCTCTTGTCATGAGCTGCCAAGGTTATGGAAGCCTCTTGAGTTTGCCAACTCTGATCTTATTTAGACAAGGCCATAATCAAAGTGGAAGTTCTCTTCTCCCTTCAGAGAAAGGTACCTCCTTCTTTGATGGTCCATACTTTCCGCTGGGATCTCACTCACAGAGATCTTTCATTTAGGTCACTTTTTTTTCAACAGTGTCTTGGCTTTCCTTTCCATGCCTGAAATACTCTCCTGGGCTTTAGCCAGACCGAATGCCTTAAGGTCTGATTCTGAGGCCAAAGTGTTGTTTAGGACATCTGCCATTCTATGAGTCTACTGTGTATCCCGCTTCCCATGTTGGATTGTTCTCTCCTTTTTAATTCTATCAGTTAGTTTTAGTTTTGCTTTTCTTTAGTGTACCATCCTTAAAATTCTAAATTACCATCACTGACGGCTTTGTTGTCTGCCCTCTTCATTGGGAACCACAGAGCTTTCTCAAATTCTGCTGCAGATGATACCAATGCCTCTGTTCTGTGTTTCTTTCTCACAACAAATGATGAGTCATCAGCACAGGCTAATCTACCCATGTCTGCAGATCCGCATGGTTGACTAGATGGGAAAAATCCTTCATGATTAAGCCTTCAATTGAAAAAATTTTGGAGACCATGGTTTAATCCATGAGGTGTGGGCCCAAGCAAATATGTTGGGAAGGAAGAAGAAAACAGAAGGTGGATGAGCCCTGTGAAACTCTAGGGAATTATCTCAAACCTTCTGAATGGGCATAGGGGATCTGGATGTGGGCTCAGAGAGGGGAATGGAGAAACGTCAGGGGCTACACAACATAGGGATTAGGAATATTACCAGGCATGCATTGATTGGCTTTCCTGAGGATCTTCTTATTCTCAGTACAGTTTGAAGAATTACTGATTTTAGCATTGCATTGTACTCCTTGTTGGTCCTAGACATAGAAGATCCCTGGAACAAGAGAGCGTCTTAAACTAGAATACAACAAAAATGTCAACAAGGCTTCGTTCCAAAAATAAGGAAGATTTTTTTAAAAATAGACAACTTTTCTAGATTAGTGTTACATGTTTTCTTGGCCTTTCACCCATCTGTGATGTGATAGCCAGATTTCCATAAACCCATGTCTTTCTGTAGCATCTTTTGTCATGGTCACTCACTCTCACTTTTTCTTCGGAATTTCTTGAAAAGCATTACTGGGTCTTCATCTAGGGGCCTGGTGTCCAGGGCCTGAAACATAGCAGAAAGTTCTTAAATATTGAAAACACACAAATTATGTGGAAGCAGGCATTTCGCTTAGCAGTTAAATGCTGATTAAGGTGTTTACACACCGTACTGTAGTGCCTGGGTTTGATACCCAGCTCCAGCTTCTGATTCCAGCTCCCTCCTGGTGCAGAACCTGGGAGGCAGCAGTGATAGCTCGAATAACTGAGTTTCTGCTACCCATGTGGAAGACGTGGATTGGGTTCTTGGCTCATGGCATTGGTCCAGCCTTGCCCATTGCAGACTTTTGAGGTGTGAACCAGCTGATGGGAGCTTACTCTTTTGTATCTCTCTCTCTCTGTTTTTCTGCTCCTGAAATTAACAAAAAACTGGAATTAATACATTTGTGACACTTATTAGTACATGCAGCACTTGAGACTCTGCTTACTAGAAAATATAACAAAATAGTTCAAGCTTTATACGTAAGTTTAGAGTCATAGCCTGTGCTAGCTGCCAATGCTATGTTGATACGATACCAGCATTCATGTTCCAGTCATGATTTCCATAATGCTAAACAGCACTGAGTAAAGTCCCTTTTTAAAAATTGCAAATTTTAGGTGCCAGCATTGTGATGTAGCAGGTTAAGCTGCCACCTGCAGCGCTGACATTCCCTATGAGCATGGGTTCCTGTCCCAGATTCTCCATTTCTGATCCAGCTCTCAGATAATGGCCTGGGAAAGCAGTGGAAGATGACCCATGTCCTTGGGCCCCTGACACCCCTATGAGACACCCAGAAGAAGCTCCTGGCTTCTGGCTTCAGTGTAGGCCAGCTGTGGCCATCGTGACCATTTGGGTAGTGAACCAGTAGATGCAAGACCTCTCTCTCGCTCTGTTTCTTCCTCTGTCTGTAACTCTGCCTTAAAAAGGAATAAATATAAATCTTAAAGAAGATATAAGTCAAAAAATTGCGAATTTTGATATTTGAGGCAACTGTTTTCCTGGAAAATTCATTATTTCATAAATCTGAGATTTGGTTGTTGTTAAGTTTACACTTATATTTTTAAAAGGTATGATGCTCCGAGGCCAGAGCCTGGGTTTCAGACGAGTGCCAAGATGCTGTGCAATCTGTGGGGCTGTTGTGCCCTGTCCGTTACCAGTGGGGATCTCCTGCCTGGCCCTTTCCAGGGAGTCCCGGCAGTGCTGCCCTACTCATGTTGGCAACATTTGCCAAATGCCCCCCACCTCCTATGAGAACTGCTGACCCAGTGAACCCTTAGAACAACCTGGGAATCTCATCTTCTTGTTTCCAGTTAGTGGAGAAGGTCACTGAAAATCACAGACTCTTAGATAATGAACTAGCATCACTGAGGGGAAAAGCATGACATCATCTACCTAGACATTGTCATTTCTCACCTCGCTGACTTTTTTTTAAAGATTCATTTAGTTATTTGAAAGTAAGAATTAGAGAGAGAGAGAGAGAGAGAGAGAGAGAGAGAGACAGAGATGTCTTCCAACCACTGATTCACTCCTCAAATGGCTGCAATAGCCAGGGCTGGGCCAGGCCAAAGCCAGGAGCCAGGAATTTCACCTGAGTCTCATTGGTGGGTGCAGGGCCCCAAACACTTGGGCCATCTTCCACTGCTTTCCAATGCCATTAGCAGGGAGCTGGATTCAAAGTGGAGCAGCCAGGACACGAACCAGCACTCATATAGGATGCTGGCATAGCAGGCATAGGTTTACCTGCCGCACCACAACACTGACCCACAAGTTTTTCTAAAGTTCTTTTGAATTCAATTTGCCACTGTTTTGTTGAGAATTGTTGCCTATGTGTTTCTCAAGGATGTTAGCTGATAGCTTTAAATTTTGTTGTGTCTTTTTCTGATTTTAACTACAATGCCACAATGCCAGCCCCCAAGCTGTCCTTTTATAGGCCAATACTTATGAATCTTTTATCTTATTTGTCCATTCTTATTTTTTGCATAATTTCTATCCCCTCCTGAAAAGCTTTCATGGCTGAGGTTACCTATTCTGGAGTTTTTGGATATTAGAGAAGTTGGGTTTTTGATTGCTGGCTTCTAAGAGAACCAGAATCCCTTGCATTGTTGGGGATTCTGCCTGTTCTTTGAACTCTGTTGTCTTTTACTTGAAGAAGAACATCCTACCTGACCTAGTAATTACCTTGTTGCCTCAAAGGAATCCAGGCCTCTAAGACACTGGGGGCTTGGTTTCATTATTTATTCTGAAGTAATAAATTAGCCCCCGGACTTAGCAGCTTGAAACAATGCACACTTGTTATTTCAGAAAGTTGCTGGAGTCAGGAATCCAGGATTAGGTTAGATAGGTGTTTGTGCCTCAGGCTCTCTTTTAGGATTCTGTCAGAATATAGGTGGGAACATATCATCTAGAGGATTGACTGGGGCTGGAAGGTTTGGTTTCAAGCTTACTCTGGGGACCTTGTCAGGAGTGTCCGACTCCTTGTCAACCATTAGTCACAGTTTTCAGAACATAGCCATCTCCTGATCATAATAGCGTAACTGGCTCACCTGCCCTACCACTGGGATCAAGGGACAGAGAGGGAGAAAGAGAGAAAGAGGCATGAGGGGAGATAGGGAGAGAGAAAGAGAAAGAGAGAGATAGAGAAGCCATTTTCATCTACTATGACCTGGCCTCCGATCACAAGCCATCACTTCTGCCTTGCTATATTTGTTAGAATAGAGTCATTGATTCCAGCCTACACTCAGAGGAAAGGAATTAAGTTAGAACTCTTAAAGGAGGAACAGCAAAAACTGTGGACATTATTTGTAAACCACCACAGTGATCATTGCAGTTCTGAGACTCTCCTGATTTTTTCTTTTTTTTTTAAGTTTTATTTAATAAATATAGATTTCCAAAGTACAACTTTTGGATTACAGTGGCTCTTTCCCCCCATAACCTCCCTCCCACCCACAACCTTCCCATCTCCCACTCCCTCTCCCATCCCATTCACATCAAGATTCATTTTCAATTATCTTTATATACAGAAGATCAATTTAGTATATACTAAGTAAAGATTTCAACAGTTTGCACCCACACAGAAACACAAAGTGTAAAGCACTGTTTTGAGTACTAGTTATACCGTTAATTCACATAGTACAACACATTAAGGACGGAGTTCCTACATGGGGAGTAAGTGCACAGTGACTCCTATTGTTGATTTAACAATTGACACTCTTGTTTATGGCGTTAGTAATCACCCTAGGCTCTTGTCCTGAGTTGCCAAGGCTATGGAAGCCTTTTGAGTTCGCCAACTTTCCTGCTTTTTTCTTTCCGTAGATAAGCTCTCTCCAGTCTCAAGGCCTTACCCGTCCCTCCTTGTGGGCTTTTCAGCACTCTCATGCACCTGTTCTCCAGCTTCTGCCTTGCTGCCAAAAGTATGCACTTGGCATTCTTAGAGTCTCACTCTTAGTCACCGAAGGGCTCCACTCATGTAGAAAGAAAATGAGGTCCTTCCATGCCCCAACAACTACACATCCACACACTTACAAACACCAATATCTGCAGTTGGTGACTGGCTGTTGTGCAAATAACAACAGCCCAGCCTCTTCTCTCTGAAGCAGAATCAACTTTATTTTCTAGAACTCCCTTTGAGATGAGGCAAAATATTGGGCTTTACCTAAAGTTGCCCATCGGCTTGGCTTTTCCCTCTTCCTTTCATGAGTCCTTCAGTTATGGATTGGTTCTTCCTGGAAATTGTCCTTCGTAAATCATCTGCCCCTGAATCATTGATTCAGAAACTGATTTTGGCCATGGCTTATAATTTTATTTGCCCAGAACTTTGTAAAATTTAAAAAGTCTATATTTATGTTTCAATTAACATTTCATTTCAAAGATAGTTTAATTGCAAAACAAACCAACAAAACTGAAAATAGATTCAAGTAAAGAGGAAGACTTATACAGGTATAACATATAACCTCTTAGATATTTGTTGAGGGGATATTGATTGTATCCTGGCCTCACAGAAATTTAAAGGAGTACAGAGACTTTTCTGTCTCTCAGGGACACACAATCCCTCCCATGAGTGCCTTGGTGAATCTTTTCCATTACCCTCATTTCTCAAATGACTCCCTACTTTTATCTTAAATAGGATCCTTTGTGGCTGTCCCCATGCTTTTTTTTTTTTTATTTTCATGAACTCTGTTTCATTACCCATCATTAATTCCTTCTTTCTTTGCTTATTGTTTTAAATTCTCAAGACAAAGTAAGATTCTTCATAAAGGCCAGGTCACTGAACACAGCAGTGGATATTGCAAATCAGGTTGCAGGAAACAAACAGAAACAAGGACAGTTGCCAATGAGGTTTACTGGAGTGTGTTGTGTGATTGACACTTCTAGGGGAAAGAAGGAAGCAGGACTGGGCAGAGGGAAGATTCATGCCTTGAGACAACTTCAGCAAAAGTCTCAGCCAAACTCTCTAAAGCACTAAAGCCAAAATGCCCTCTCAGTTGCTATGAGTTGGGACCACAGGGCTGAGCATTGCCTTCCTTGTGTCATCAATCATTTTATGACAGAGATGGGAAGGACAGTAGCAGGGAATGGACTCAAATCCAAGCTCCCAATCACCAACACGCCAGCAGAATCAATGCCTAGGTCCCAAGGTGAAGGCTGTAGGAGCCACAACATTCAGCAGCACTGACTTGTATCAGATCCCACTGCCATGGTCCCCTCCACCTGTGACAAGTCTGGGGGTCGCTGCCCAATCAGCAATCTTCTTGTGTATTGCAGTCTCTGAGTGGGATATGTGAACAGCATGGTCTATTATGAGGGACTCTGCATGGGGGGAGAAAGAAAGAAAGAATAGCCGATAAAATTAGTGTTAGGTTTGATGGAGATGCAGGGAATAGTTTATGACAAGGAAATTATTTTTGTGATATACATTAGAAATGATTCAATGTACACGCAAGCCTTACATGAAGTTCTGTAAATTTAGGGTATGGAGGTAGTATAAGGACATGATGTGCAAAGTCAGCTTTCTACGCTAATCACGCCATAATAGCACACTTGAGTTAAATCCATGGAAGTCAAAGCATGCTTTACTGATGTGAGATGAAAAGGATCTTTCGTTTAACCTAGTCCCTTTGCTTCTTGTCCCTTTAAAACACACTGATGCATATGTTTGCTCGTTTGAAAGTGTAAAGCTAAATGTTTGTTTAAAGTACATTATAATTCCCTTTACCATCATTTTAAGATGGCACTTAAAGAAGTAAGTGCAGCATTCCTTCTACTAGAAATGCCATGAACAAGACCCATTGTATAAATATTTTGCTTTATGGTCCTAGCATTAACGTATCACGCCTATAAAAACAACACTCAATCATAGTGCCAGAGTTTGGGCACTGTCTTAAATATGGTAGCTGAGGTTTAAACTATTGTAAACACAAAAGGATCCCCTTGAATGGTGCCTGGGAAGGTAAAATTTTGATGTGCTTTCCTTCTTCATTCTTTTACTTGGGAGGGGAAAAAAATAACAAGTACACAAGACATATCCTATCCAAGGTGGCCCACAGGCACCTTGGGCTGGCAGACCTGCAAACTTACAGAGGCATTGTGTCACCTGGATGTTATACTTGGAAACCACAAAATCCTTTCTGACCTACCTAAAAGAAATTAATGGAAGTTTGGTAATGTATTCACTGACCCTCTGCAGGGGCCAAAGACTGATGCTTTATTTTCCTCTGCTTGCTTTCCTTGTTGTCAGTTTTTCCCTCTGCATTCAGCCTGCACTAAGTGCATAGGAATCTCATTATTAGTTAATTTTTAATAGAGACAGTGGCATGCAAAATTCAAAGGAAGGACTTTCCTTTGCAGACATGATCTTTGTATTTGCTTATTTATTTATTATTCCAGATGAATAATATCCTGACAATTTCTTCCTTAGACATATTATATAACTTGCAAGTGGTTATATGTTTTAGTGGATTAATTTCAAGTAAATGTTTCCAGCATAGCATATTTCTTATTATGTTTTTGATTTTCTACCACCATTGTTCTAATATTCATTTACATAAACAGAAACAGAAAAGAATAAAATTGAAAAATAAAGTTGATATTTTCTCTAATTCAATTGCGAGTTGTGTCAATTTCTCCCTTCCTCTTCTTCCTTTTCTTCACTCCTCTCTCCTTCCCCACCTTTTCCCTTGCTTCTCTTATTTATTTCTCAGAATCAATCTTTCCTTCTTTCTGGTAAGAGTACCCTGAGTTTATTTTTCAGGACATCTTTTCCCCAGGCAACTCTTAAGATTTGATTGAAAGTGTTACCAACCACAGTTCCAAGGAGGAACCCTGCTTGTTCAATTTTCCTGGAAAGAACAATTGGAATATAACCAAATTGAGGATGAAGGCAATACAGGGAGATAGAGTGCCCCATGAAGGGCATTGGTGCTACTGTACAAAAATTCAATCAAGTCAAAATTTTGCATGGAGACAGAACTTGCCAGAGATGTTTATTTTTCTATTTTTTGTCACAATTGACAGGCAACATTAGAGATCATTGATTCTTCATCACTACATTATATCAAAAAGAATAAAATGGAAAAGATAGTATAGGGAGGATTATGAACTCTTCATTTAAGTTTCCCCAATAGTTACATCTTACATAATCATATTATTCAAACCAGGAAACTAGCATTGGTACAACGTGGGTAAGTACTACTGTACTTCAAAAAGTTTGAGAGAAAATGGAATTAAGATTTAAGTATTTGGTTGCAAAAATGGTTTGTAATTCACAGGGGTTTTTTTTTTTTGTGTGTGTGTATGATATGTCATTTCCATAAGTTTTTTAAAACTTATGCATGGATTTCAAATTTTTTGCATCAAGATAAACATATCTCAATTTCATTTTCCTTTAATGTTTTGAATCACCGTCATGGTCCTATGCATCTAGTTACATGTGGAAATTCATGCAAACACTGATTCAGTCAAGATAAGCATTCTATCCCCTCCAGATCTCTCTCATGCTACACTTGTACTGTTAACAGTCAACAAATCTGCTCCATTATCCCTGGCCTGGGCAACAGACACTCATATTTCCATTTCTATAATTTTGATATTTGGAGATCTGCAGTAATTTTGAATGCATCTGTTTGTGTAGCTGTTTTTCTGGTTGTGTGAAGTTTATTGCTCTAGGTTGCACCAGGTTATTCTGCATGCTTAACTTCTTATAGTCTTTAGACATCAACATTTTAGCAATACAAGTCAAGTTTTTCTGTCCATTTACCTTTCCTTCTTTATAATATGATTGTATTAATTTCTCTTCTACATCCTTTGAGAACCACAGTGTTGCAAGTTTCCCATCAAACATCAAACATAATTTAGAAAACTCAAGAAAGTAAAATTTTATGGTATTTACTCTTATTTTTGCTCTTTCTATTCATTCTTTCTTCATGTTAATCCAAGATTTCTTTTGTCATCATTTTATTTCTATCTATAAAGTTTCCTCTAGAAACCCCTTTATTATTTTAATAATAATTTTAATAATGATTGTAGTTTTAGATGCTAGCATTTCATCACTAAAGCAGTGATCTCTAATGTGATCTCTACAGTCACCTGTCAATTGTGACAAAGAAATGGAGAAACAAACATCTCTGGAGAACTCTTTCTCCAAGCAAAATTTTGACTTGAGTCTGAAGGAAACTTCCACTAGGTATAGAATCCTAAATATAAAGTGTTCTTCAGCACTTGATAGAGTTTGTCTCACACCTTCTATCATATAAGAAATCTGCTGCCACTCACATTATTTTGCCATATGGTAATTTGTCATTTCTTTAACTGTTCTTCATACAGATTTTTTAAAATTTATTTCAAAGGCAGAGAGACAGAGAGATCTCTTATTGCTGGTTCATTGCTCAAATGCCAGCAATAACTAGAGCCAGGCTAGGCTAAAGCCAGGGGCTAGGAACTCGATCTGGGTGCATGGCATATGACCCAAGTACTTAGGCCATCACCTGCTGTCTCCCAGAGTGTGCATTTGCAGATAGCTGGGGTTGGGAGCACAGCCAGGACTTGAACCTAGCCATTCTGGTGTAAGATGCAAGGGTCATAACCAGAGGTTTAACTACACCAAATGACAATCTCCTCATTCATAATTTTTTATTGAAATCTGGACATTTCGGTATTATGTTATCTGACTCTGGATCTTTTAAAAAGCATGTGTTTCACGGGCCTCTCTTGACTCCACTTTGACAAGTGAACAGAGCACTGCTTTATTATTAGCAGACAGCAGTAAGATGCTCAGGTCCCTCTTGGCTCTCTCCTGACATGACAAGTGCGTGCTCCTTGTACTGCTGGGAGGTGGGGCGGGAGTTAATGTCTCCCAATAGTTCTTTATTGATACCACATTGGATGGCAGGAAAGGATACCCCATTACTGCTTCCTACATGGTGTCCTATGACACTGTGGAGGGTCTCCCATTACTGTTAAATTGTCCTAACTCTCAAGTAGGCCTCCTTTAAACCTCCCTAGTGGAGGTAGTGGAGCTGCACCCCACTACCCTAGTGAGGTTGGGGTGGAGATCTAGGCCCCACTTGGTCTTCTCTGATACCACTCAAAAGTTAAAGGGTATCCTGTTATGGCCTCATGTGGATGCAGGTCTAAGCTCTTCTCTTGGACTTTGACAGCGACAGGAGTGTATTACAGATTTTTCTGTGATGTTTGGCTTGAACAGAGTGGTTAGAATCTAAAAGTTATCCTTCTTCTAAACTGCTGTGTTTCTATTCCTTTGGCCATGGAAAGAAGGCTTTTCTTGGGGGCTCTTTTTGTCTGGCCATATTGTGATTTCTAAATTATCTGCTTCTCCAGTGTGTCACATACCCAGCATGGGATACACAGCACAAAAAGTAAGAATCCAGTTCCTTCACCATGGAGCAACGCTTTAGATCCCATGGCCGCTATCCAATGTGCTCTGTTCTTTCCCTCCTATAAAAGTAGTCTCACATTTGCTTTATATGACATCCAGTATGATTCCATGTACTTAGTGAGAGGTATAGAAAAAAAAGTGCATATACTCCATCTTTCCAGAAACTGCAGACCAGAATAAATTTTAAATAAAATAATGGTAATGTATGCTAATTATCTATTCATGATTACCTTAGTATTTCTTCTTATTTTATGGTAATTACTACCAGCACTTGAATATTTAGTTATAATTTGTTCAATCGGGTGGGCAGGCATTTGGTGCAGTGGTTAAAAGGCAGGTTGGGACACTTGCATTCTGTATCAGAGTGTCTGGGTTTCAGAACAAGCTCTGCTCCCAATTCCAGCTTCCTGCTAATATGCACCCTGACATGCAACAGGTCGTGGCCCAACTAGTTGCCACTGCACTTGGGAGACTTGGATAAATTCTCCAGAATGGCTTTGGCCTAGCCTAGCCACTGTCATTGCTGGCAATTGGTGAGTGAACCAGAGGATGGATGATATCCCTGACAGTATCTCTCTTAATGTGTCTTTTCCTTTCAAATAAAATTTTCAAAACATCAGAATGAATATGGCTGATTAACTCAAAGAAAACAATGGTTCTAGTTCTGTCTAATAGTTAATTTTTACATATTTGACTGAAACAAATTTCATGATTCCTTTGGACACATCTCTGTTATAGTATTGACTCTATTCTTCATCTAGAGTCCCATATTGAATTCTTCTATTTGATATAGTTTAGTTTATTTTGAGAAGTGTTATTTATGGGCTGACTGCAATTCTTTGAATGCATGGACCTCTTCCTATTATTTTTTAATTACTACCTATTGTGCTTATTTAGTGTCCTAATTATGTATAAAATGGCCTCACAAATGGAGCCATAAATAAATTATTTCAAAAATTGTCCTAAAATAAGTGGTTAGTTATATGATTTGCATTTTTCATGTGAATGATAAAGTTGGGAGCAAATCCAATGATTAGTATGCAAAACATGTTTTAATAAGAAATTTACTTGTTACAGAATTGCCTTAGGATATGGCTTCCAAATCTTTAGATAATCAGTATAAAATCACAATATTTACATTACCTTTGTAGTACTCACTGACTATGCAGCAATGAATTGTATTATGTCCTGCATTGGAGAGGCATACTGTACTAGTCAACTCTTTGTTACTACAATGAAATAGCTATGATAAACTACTTTTGAAGAAATGAGATTTATTTTCACTCACAGTTTTGGAGTCTCACGGTCCAAGACTGAGTAGGTCTCATTGGCTCAGCATTCCTATTTAGGTTGGAAGATGACAGGGGTAAAGCATCTGCAGAGTGAGGATCACGCAGAGAGCCAAGTCACAGAGAGAAATCGTGGTTAGGCCAACCTCAGCTTTTATAGTCAATCCTGTCCAGATATCTACCTTCCAAGAGTAAGCCCCAGGTGACCTGAGTGCCTCCTGTTAGGACTACCTCCTAAACACCATAATTGCATTTCATTTCCAAACTGTCCAAATAGCTGCTCCCTTGGATCTTGCCTTTATCACATGGGCCTTTGGGAGACACAGAAATTAGTAGCCAAACCAGAGCAGATAGAGACCAAAAAATCATCTATTTATCCTATAATGCTATCAAGAAAATGTTAAATGTAGCTCAATAAGGAAGATAGCCACAAACACAACAATTATATTAAAAGAATTTTAAAGCACCCAGCTAAGTGTAATGTTGGAAAGTCTGCTGGATGAGATAGTGAGGAAAGATTTCTCAGAGGAAACTGGAATGGACAATGCAAGTGACAGGGGATGAAAGCACTAGGAGGGAAGTGAGCAGTTGTGAAGGAGTCCTAAAGCACAAAAGAAATCACATATAGATAAAAAAAGACCTAGATCAGAAAAAGTACGGCTACTATTGAATAATGAAAATCAAGAAGACAGGAGCACTTCCTGAAGAGATGTTTTGTGAACAGGGGGGAGGATAGGTAGTGAAGGGAAGCCAAATTTGGTGCCTTGACAGCTTGGAAAGTGAAGGAATTTCTGTATTACTCTGAGACCAAAAGAACTCTGAACAAGTTCAGATAAAAGGCAAATACATGATCAAAGCGCTATGCTGAGTGGGTTACAGCCTGCAGAGGTAGTATTCTACGTGCTGGGAAAGTGAGTGGCAAGAGGCAGAAGCACCCGTTAAAGATTGAAAAAGAAAAATCATTTGTGAGTCCATTACGTCTAGTGATAATAAGAGGAAAAATGAACAAAATGATAGCGAAGGGTGTGTCCAGTATATTGATGTACATGTGGGAAACGGGCAGAAGGGCAGCTAGAGACCATGAATAATCACTAAGCACTCATTGCCTCATTTGGTGGTACTTTTAAAAACAATGTGTAAGTGGTTTAAATTATTGGACTAGAAAATGAGGACTTTTAGGATGTGTATTTGATAAACTGTCAGTGGAAAGAGCTAGAGAAATAATAAGGTTCATATAGGAGAGAGTGGTGGCCAGTGAATATGCTTTTTCTGTCAAGTGGAGGGGTCCAGAGAAGTGGAGAACAGGGGGTTGTTCACTAGGATTCCCTGAGGATACTGCATAGACAGTATGGGGTGAGCAGGAGAAAACCAAGAGCTCCCAGATCACTCTCATGGTGCAGACAGATTAGATAGGATGGAGAATGAGATCGTCATGGAATGATGACATGCCATGTGACACAAGAACACTGGAAGAGAAGATAGGTGTGGGGACATATGGATATGAGGGTACTTCAGAATTCTTGGCTAAGTTTGTTTCAGTGCAAACATGTTTTGAAATCCATGCATTTTATGACCTTTTAAAATTTGAGAGGCAGATACACACATATGAACACAGAGAGTGAGAGAGAGAGAGAGAGAAATCTTCCATCTGCTGGTTTCTTCCCTAGATGGCTGCACCATTCAGGGCTGGGCCAAGCCAAAACCAGGAGCCCAGAACTCCATCCAGGTCTCCCACATGGTTGCAGGGGCCCAAACACTTGAGCCATCTTTTGCTCTTTTCCCAGGACGTTATCAGGGAGCTGGATGGGAAGAAGAGCAACTGGGACATGACCCAGGGTCCATATGGGATGCTGACATAGCAGGTGGTGGCTTTACCCACTATGCCACAATGCCAGGCCTGTATGTGGGTTTCTTAATCCTAGATCAAATGCTTACCACCTTTTATGAACTTTGTGAAGACTCCTCTCACATCTTGAAGGACAGTTTGTGTAACAATTTCAGAAATTTAGGAACTGAACTTAGTCTCTTCCCTGCTACTTCTGTGACTTTAGAAAAAGTATTTACAAATCTCTCTTAATTTCAGAGGCTTCCTAATCTGTACAATACTAATGGTATCTGTCTTAATGAGTAAGCAATAAATAAGATAAATCATACAAAGCATTAGTATAACATCAAGAACTTCACAGTCCATAAATGATATTATAGTTTCTCCTGCTACTCTGGATATTCCACTTTGAGGTGGACATGTACTCAGGCATATACAGGTCACATACAGGTCACAGATCATTGCTTTGCTTACTCTTTGGAATCTTCTGCAAAATTCAATTCACCCAGACAACATCCACCTCTTACTGGAAACCTTCAAGTCTCAGTGAAAGTACGGAGGAAAAAAGATTCTCCTGTTCCTCAAATGACTTAGCATCAGTGAACTTTCATCACGTCTATCTTTGTGTGAACCCATTCCTACTACATTAGTAATAGGCTTTATGAATTTTTTCCTAATTAGCCTTGCCCAAATGTATGTTTAGTAATATGTTTACCTTTAAATTATTTCCACTTGTCAGCTGGATTTTAGTGTAGTGTGACAACAAGCTGCAATGCTGGGGAAGCCAGCAGACACCTGCCATGTGTTATGTTATGCCCAGTTTACATTTCTGGAGGTGTATAATCTCAGAAGCCTTAACCTATGGAATGCACCTATGGTGTGGTGGCCGAGTTTTCTGCAAGATTGTACCTTTTAAAAAGGAATAATTAAATCAGAGAATGATTTCAAATTTGGTTGTTTATCTCTTGGTTCTGAATTAGTATTAAAGTAAATTCAAAAATGTTTTTGAGAATAACACATTAGCCAAAATTGATGAATATGGTTTTTTAATTTTTTATTTGTATGTATCTCATAAAAACAACATTATGAACATAGTAATTCTTCCAACTATAACCACCTTCCACCCATTCTCCCCCCATCCCCTTCCTGCTCCATGTCCTGTTTTATCTGGGAAAGAAAAAAAAAAAAGAATGAAAGAACTGTTCCTCAACAGTCTACACAAGGGCTGTTCTATGTTACTGCTCCTCAAAGGCGATTTCGCTTTTTCCACCTTCCTCTTTTCCCTTCCTTCTTCCCCCTTCTTTCCCTTTAGAAACTTAAATGCCTTTAAAGAACCCAAGGATGTTACTTCTCTTCTGAGCTCTTAGAGATAGCTATAACTTATGAGACATAATAATATCCACCATTTAATACACTAAAAGGAAGTGATTATTGAGAACAAGTTTTGCTGTTAAGTTTCATGTTACAACTCTTTGTGGCTAGTGGTCCTGCATGAGAAGTTAGTGCACTGTGACTCTTGTTTATTTAACAAATAACACTCTTATGAATGACATAAGCGATCACCCAAGGCTCTTGACATGAGCTGCCTTGGCTATGGAAGCCTTTAGGACCCACTAGCTTGACAAGGCCGTAAGAAAAATGGAAGTACTTCCTCCCTTCAGAGAAAGGTATACCCTTCTTTGATGGCACCTTCTTTCCACTGGGGTCTCAACCACAGGGGTCATTTATGTAGGACATTTTTTTGCAGGACTGTCTTGGCTTTCCATGTCTGAAATGCTTCCCTTGGGCTACCCAGGCAGACCAGAGTGCCTTAAGGGGTGATTCTGAGGTTGGAGTACTACTTAAAGTGATTGTCATTCTATGAGTCTTTTTTATAGATTGCTTCCCATGTTGGAGCCTTCACTTTTTTTTTAATTCTATTAGTGTTTTCAATCACTTAGTGCTATTTATATGTACACTTTATCACTTGATCCTATCTATATGGTCACTTTACAACTTAATCCTATCCATTTGGTCTTTATAAAACTTAAGATGCTATTTTTATCAGCTAGCTTAAGGGATTTGGGGGTCCTATAGCAAGTTGTTTAGCTGTATCCATAGAAGTGAGTCCATAGGAAAGTATGTAGGACTATACTGCTTTGCAGTTACAAACTTCATACATTTCAAAATTACGATTTTGGATTTTGGTAATTCTTCCTACCGTGCATATCCTCCCTCCCACACTCTCAACCCCATCCTCCTCCCTTTCTTATTCTCACTCTTATTGTTTACAAAGTTCTATTTTCCATTAACTTTATACGTGTATGATTAACTCTATGTTAAGGATAGAGTTCAGTGATTTTTATGAGAGAGAAAAAGATAAGAAAAATATTATAAAGGAAAAGATGACCAAAAATATAGAATAAAGGCTGTAGCCCAACAGTCAAGAGAAGAGCTGTTTAAAATCATTGCTTCTCAGGGCCAGCACTGTGGTGCAGTAGGTAATCCTCCATCTGCGGTGCTGGCATCCCATATGGGTGCTGGTTCTAGTCCCGGATGCTCCTCTTCCAATCTGGCTCTCTGCTATGGCCTGGAAAAGCAGTGGAAGATGGCCCAAGTGCTTGGGTCCTTGCACCTGCATGGGAGACAAGGAAGAAGCACCTGGCTCCTGGCTTTGGATGGGCACAGTTCCGGTCATTGTGGCCAATTGGGGAGTGAACCAGCGGATGGAAGACCTTTCTCCCTGTCTCTCCCTCTCATTGTCTGTAACTCTACCTCTCAAATAAATAAATAAATCTTTTTAAAAAAATAAATAAAATCATTGCTTCTGATAGTGTCAATTTTATTTCTACCTGTTGCCTTTTAGGTGCTCTATTAGTTATCACAGGTCAGGGAGAACATATAGAATTTCTCACTTTAAGACTGGCTTATTTTAGTAAGTATGATTTCCAGTTTCATCCATTTTGTTGCAAATGGTCAGACTTTAGTTTTCATTTTTTTTAAAATTGCTATGTAGTATCCCAAAGTGGACATGTCCCATAATTACTTTTTCCAGTCTTCAGCTGATTAGCATTTGGGTTGATTCCATGTCTTTGCTATTGTGAATTGAGCTGCAATAAACATGGAGGTACAGATAGCTCCTTCACATGCTGATTTCACTTCCCTTGGGTAGATTCTCATGTGTGTGAAGGCTGGGTCATATGGTAGGTCTTCGTTAAGACCTCTGAGGTATTTCCATTGTGTCTTCTGCAGTGGCTTTACCAGTTTACATTCCTACCAACAGTGGATTAGGGTACCTTTTACCCCACATCTTCAACAGCGTTTGATGTTTGTGGATTTCTATAAGAGAAACATTCTAATTGGGGTGAGGTGAAACCCCATTGTGGTTTTGATCTGTATTTCTCTGATGGCTAGCAATCCTGATTTTTTTTTTCATGTGTCTGTTGGCCATTTGGATTTCTTCTTTTGAAAAATGTCTGTTTAAGTCCTTTGCTCACTTTTTAACCAGATTGTTTTGCTGTCATTGAGTTTCTTGATATCTTTATATAATATGGTAATTAATCATTTATCTATTTTACAGTTTGCAAATATTTTCTCCCGTTCTGGTTGTCTCTTCACTTTGCTCATTGTTTCTTTTGCAGTGCAGAAGATTCTAAATTTGATGTAGTCCCATTTGTCAATTTTGGTGTTGATTGCCTGTGCCTATGAGATCTTTTCCAAGAATTCTTTGTCTATGTGAATGTCTTGCAGGGTTTCCCCAATGTTCTCAAATAATTTGACAGCATTGGGTCATAGATTTAGGTCTTTTGTCCATTGTGAATAGATTTTGATGAAAATGTCAGGTAAAGGTCTTGCTTCATGCTTCTGCATGTAGTGATCCAGTTTTCCCAGCACCATTTGTTGAAGAGACTGTAATTGCTCCAGGGGTTGATTTAGCTCCGTTGTCAAAGATTAGTTGGCTGTAGATATTTGAATTGATTTCAGGTGTTTCTATTCTTTTCTATTGGTCTATCTATCTGTTTTTTGTACCAGTACCAGGATGTTTTGATTATAACTACCCTGTAATGTGTCTTGAAATCTGGTATTGTTGTGCTTCCAGCTTTGTTTTTGTTGTACAATATTGCTTTAACTATTAGGGGTCTCCTGTGCTTCCATATTAATTTCAACATTATTTTTTTCTAAATCTGATAAGAATGTCTTTGGTATTTTGATTGGTATCACATTGAATCTGTAAATTGTTTTCAGTAGTATGGACATTTTGATGATATTGATTCTTCTAATCCATGATCATGGAGTATTTTTCCATTTTTTAATGTCTTCTTCTATTTCTTTCTTTAATGTTTTGTACTTCTCATTGTAGAGATCTTTGACATCCTTGGTTAAATTTATTCCAAGGTATTTGATTCTTTTGATAGCTATTGTGAATGGATTGATTTTAGAAGCTCTTTCTCAGCTATGACATTGTCTGCATATAGAAAGGTTGTAGATTATTATGTGTTGATTTTATATCCTGCTACATTTCAAAAACACTTCTATGAGTTCCAATAGTCTCTTAGTGGAGTCTTTTGGATCCCCTATGTATAGGATCATGTCATCTTCAAATAGGGATAGTTTGACTTCCTCCTTCCTGATTCGTATCCCTTTGACTTCTTTTTGTTGTTTAATGGCTCTGGCTAAAAATTCCAGGACTATATTGAAAAGCAGTTGTGAGGGCTGGTGCCGTGGCTCACTTGGCTAATCCTCCGCCTGCAGTGCTGGAATCCCATGTGGACGCTGGGTTCCAGTCCTGGCTGCTCCTTTTCTGGTCCAGCTCTCTGCTATGGTCCGGGAAGGCAGAGGAGGATGGCCCAAGTGCTTGGGCACCTGCACCCACGTGGGAGACCAGGAGGAGGTACCTGGCTCCTGGCTTCAGATTGGTGTAGCTCTGGCCATGGCAGCCATTTGGGGGGTGAACCAACGGAAGGATGATCTTTCTCTCTATCTCTCACTCTCACTGTCTAACTCTATCTGTCAAATAAATTAAAAAAGAAAAAATAAAGAAAAGCAGTTGTGACAGTGGGCATTCTTGTCTGGTTATGGATCTCAGTAGGAATGTTTCCAACTTTTTCCCATTCAATAGGACAATGGCAGTGGGTTTGTCATATATTGCTTTGATTGTGTTGATAAATAATCTTTCTATTCTCAATTTGCTTAAAGTTTTCATCATGAAAGGCTGTTATATTTTGTCAAATGCTTCATCTGTATCTATTGGGATAATCATATGGTATTTATTCTTCATTTTGTTAATGTGATGTATCACATTGATTGATTTGTGCATGTTGAACCATCCCTGCACACCAGGAACAAATTATACTTGATCTGGGTGGATGAGCTTTCTGATGTTTTGTTGGATTCAATTGGGTAGTATTTTGTTGAGGATTTTTGCGTGTATGTTTATCAGAGGGGTCAGTCTGTAGTTCTCTTTCTCTGTTCTATCTTTTTTTCAGGTTTAGGAATAATTTCAGACAATTCCCTCCTTGTCAATTGTTTTGAATAGTTTGAGAAGAATTGAAGTTAATTTTTCTTTAAATGCTTGTTAGAATCGGTGGTGAAACCATCTGGTCCTGGGCTTTTTGTTGGGAGGGTCTTTATTACTGATTCAACTTCGGTCTTGATTATGGGTGTGTTTAGGTTTTCTATGCCTTCATGTCAGTTTTGGTATGCTGTTATGTGTCAAGAATCTATAAATTACTTCTAAGTTTCCTGTTTTGTTGGCATACATCTCTTTGTAGTAATTTCTGATGATTCTTTTTTATTTCTGTGGTGTCTGTTACATTTCCTTTTTCATCTATGGTTTTATTAATTTGGGTGTTATCCCTCTTTTTTCTAGGTAGATGGGCCAATGTTGTGTCAATTTTATTTATTTATTTTTGAAAAACCAGCTCTTCGTATTTGCTGATATTTTGTATTATTTTATTGGTTTTGATTTTGTTGAGTTCTTCTCTAATTTTAATTATTTCTTTTCTCCTATTAGTTTTGGGTTTGGTATACTGTTGTTTTTCTAAGTTCTTGAGATGCATTGATACCTCATTTATTTGGTGCCTTCCCAATTTCTTGATGTAGGCTCCAATTGCTATAAACTTTACTCTTAACACTACTTTTGCTCTATCCCACAATTATTTTTAAAGATTTATTTATTTATTTGAGAGGCAGAGTTACAGACAATGAGAGGGAGAGAGAGAAAGGTCTTCCATTCATTGGTTCACACCCTAAATGGCTGCAATGGCTTGAGCTGTGCCAATCCCAAGCCACAAGCCAGGAGCTTCTTCTGGTCTTCCACATGAGTGCAGGGGCCCAAAGACTTGTGCCATCTTCTACTGCTTTCCCAGGCCATAGCAGAGAGCTGGGTTGGAAGAGGAGCAGCCCAGACTAGAACCGATGCCCATATGGAATGCCGGTGACACAGGTGGAGGATTAACCCACTGTGCCATAGTTGCAGCCACAATCCCATAAGTTTTGATATGTTGTATTGTCATCTTCATTTGTTTGCAGAATTTTTTAAATTTTCTTTTGATTTTTTAAATGTTTTTATTAACAGTTGGACATTTATGCACCATGGTGTGACATTACTTTTTTTTTAAAGATTTATTTATATTTTACATGAAAAAGTTACACAGAGAGAGAAGGAGAGGCAGAGAGCAAGAGAGAAGATAGAGAGAGGTCTTTCATCTTCTGGTTCACTCCCCAGATGGCTGCAATGGCTGGAAATGTGGTGATCAGAAGGCAGGAGCTAGGAGCTTCTTCCAGGTCTCCCACGTGGATGCAGGGGCCCAAGGACTTTGGCCATCTTCTCTGCTTTCCCAGGCCATAGCAGAGAACTGGATCAGAAGTGGAGCATCTGGGTCTTGAACTGGCGCCCATATGGGATGTCAGCACTGCAGGTGGCGGCTTTACCTGTTACATAGCGCCAGCCCCATCTCTTTCGATTTCTTTAATGACCCACTGTTTTTCAGGAGCATGTTGTTCAGTCTCCATGTGTTTTTGCATATGTTCTGGGGATTCCTGAGTCATTGATTACCAACTTCATTCCATTGTGGTCAGAAAATATGCATGGTATGGTTTTGATTTTGTTGAATTTGCTGAGACTTGCTTTATGGCCTCATATGCGGTCAATCCTAGAGATAGTTCCATGCACTGGTGAGAAGAATGTATATTCTATGGCTGTAGGTTGGAAAGCTTTATAGATATCTGTTAGATCCGTTTGGTTTATAATGTTGATTAACTGTTGTTTTCTGGTTGATTTTCTGTCTGGTTGATCTGTCCCTTGCTGCAAGTGGGGTATTGAAGTCCCCCATTACTATTGTATTTGAGTCTATCTCTCCCTTGAAATCCATTAACATCTCTTTTAAATAGGTGCGCTATTTAGGAACATATACATTTATAATAGTCACATATTCCTGTTGAATTGATCTTTTAATCATTATATGGTGCACTTCTTTGTCTCTTTTCATAGTTTTTTGTGTTAAATTCTACTTTGTCTGACATTAGGATGGCAAAATCAGCTCTTTTTTAGTTTCTGTTAGCATGAATGATCTTTTTCCATCTTTCACTTTCAGTCTGAGTGCATCTTTGTTGGTGAGATGTGTTTCTTGTTGCAGCAAGTATATGGGTTTTCTTTTTTTAATCCATTCAGCCAGTGTGTGTCTTTTAATTAGAGGGTTGAAACTAATTACACTCAGGGTGACTATTCTTAAGCAACCATTTTGCCCTGTCATATTTCCAAAAGTAATTCTAACTTTTACTTTGGATTTCCTTTGTGCTTTTAGTGGACAATTTTCTGCCTTCACCTTCTTTTGTAGTGATGTTCCTGTCTCTGTGTTTCTTTCAATAGCACATCTTTGAGCATCTATCTTTGTAGGGCTGGTGGGTAGGTACAAATTCTTTCAATTTCTGTTTGTTACGGAAGATCTTTATTTCATCTTGACTCATAAACGAGAGCTTTGCAGGATACAGTATTCTGGGTTTTTTTCTCTTGAGACTTGGAATATATCACACCTGTAGCCTGTAGGCTTTCTGATGAGCAGTCTGCTGTGACTTCTCATCAGAAAAATTTGGGGTTACTTTGAATGTGATCTGGCATTTCTGTTCTGAACATTTTAGGATCTTTTCTTTATGTTTTACTGTAGAATGTTTTACTGTAATGTGTTGTGGTGAAGATCTTTTCTGGACATGTCTATTGGGAGTTCTGTGTACTTCCTGTACTTTTATGTCTCTTTCTTTCTCCAGATTGGGGAAGTTTTCTGTTAATATTTCATTTAAAATAGCCTTCTAATCCTTTCTTTCCACATCTTCAGGAACTCTTAGGACCCGTATGTTTGGTCATTTGATAGTATCTTGTTGATCTCTAATAGTATTTTTTTAGTTTTCTAATTTCATCTTTTTTTTTTTGGTCTGACTGTAGAATTCCCAGAAAAATGTCTTTTAGTTCTATATTCTTTGTTCTCTCTCATCTATTCTGTTCTTAAGGCTCTCCACTGCATTTTTTATTTGATCTATTGAATTCTTGATTTCTAGTATTTCATTCTGACTTCTCTTTAATATCTCAGATTCATGGGAAAACTTTTCATTTAGTTTCTAAATTTGCTTCTAATTGCTTCTAAGTAGTCAGATGCTTAATTTTCTGAATTCCACTCTGGCATATCCTGAATCACTTGATCTTCCCCTTCTACTATTGAAGTGTTGTAGTGTTCCTTTGGGGCACATGGTGTCTTCCTTATTCTTATTTAGGGTTCTTTCTCTTTCTTGGCATTTGTGTGGGTTTTTTTTTTTTTGGGGGGGGGGTCTGGTTGCTTTTCTCTTTGATTTATGTCTTTGTGCTTTAGTGGGACGTCTATACTTCTAGTGAGTATCAAGAGATGTGTGCTGGATGTGGCCTGGGTGCTCTGTTCAGTATTCCAGTGTGGAACAAGTATCCAAGGTAAGGCCCCCGTGGGGCTTTGTAGCTTTCCTCGGGTTATCTGGTTGGAGGAGGTTGTTCGCTTCTGTTGGTGTGACCTGCCCTTCTCCTCACAGTTGTGGATGCCCGAGTGTTAGTCCCTGGTGTTTTTAGCACTTGTTTGCACTGCTTATTGAACTGCGCTTCTAATCTCTGGGACTTTCCTGTGAGCACGGTTCCCTCTGTTATGAACTGCTATGGGTCAGCATGTTGTGAGCAGATGTGTGGAGCCCTGCCTACTAGAGCCCGGCTCACTTCTCAGTGGTGGTGGGGGAAGGTATGAGCTTCTGATAAGCATGGCTTCCCCTTGCTATACAACTTGCATGGTGGAGAAAGAAAATCTTCTGAATTGTGCCCTCATTTTTGGGTGGGGACTGATGTGAGGTGACCCCCACTATTGCTGGGCGCTTGCTCAGGGGCAAAGGTGGCAGTCCCCTGTTTGCATCCAAAAATATAAACAAATAAAGGAACAAAATAATTTCTCCCAGCCAGCTGTAAGTCCAGCTGGGGAAAAGGAGGAGGTAGGTGCCCAACCTACCTATTTGTTCCTTTATATTTTCTTGTTTTTCCTGCATGTAACTTCAAAAGCAGTTCACCAAACTCTCCCTCTTGCTGCTGTCTGCAGCTCCGTGGACTTAAATTCCCCTCTCACCTGGTCCTTCATGGGTCGGCGCTCACCTCCCTGGTCTGGGATCCTCCGCTGTTTCCTTTTCTTGTTTGCTCTTTCTGCACAGATCTGGACTGTCTCTGCTGTTCTCCTTGGGTTTCCTACTGTGGATTTCCTACAGCTTTATTTCAGGTGTGTATCTTCTCCCCTTTTTAATTATTAGTTTTGCCCCATGTGATTGGGATAGTCCTGTCACTATTCCGCCACTTAGGAACCAACAACCAAATATGTTTGTAGCCAAAACTGTTTTCCTAGTATTTATTCACTGACATAAACGTGTTTCAAAATATAATATTTTTATATTTCTTCTAAAATTAAAAATACTGGAGAAAATATATTCTATACATTGAGACATCAAAAATATTTTTTTCTTTCTAAAGCAAAGATTTGGCAGTGGATTTTAAAACTGAAACAAAATTAAGTGAAACATGGACTTTTCTCGAGTTCAAACAACTTAAAGAAGGTTAGCTGTTTATTCATTTATCACAGTTCTTATGGCATGGCTCTTGAGGGCAATTATTTAGAAATCTTGGCAGAGACAGTAAACATTGTCCTGAGTATCTAACCAGAATTAAAAATTTCGAACTACATGCCTTTGTGGATCATTTCTTTGGCAGAGCTTGAATTCAGGAACTAGAAAGTTTTATAAATTATGATGCATAAAACACATTTATTAACTTGTCTGCATCTCAGGGCAGGGTTTTGCAATGAGGGCAGGTGAAAACAGAAAGGATTTGGCACAGTCCCCTCCAAGCGCCACGGCAGCGGGGCATGCTTGATGGATGAGTGCACACCTGGTTCCTGCCCACACCCAGACTTCCCCGGCAGGACGGCCTCTGTGTTTCTGCAAGGGCAACAAGCTCGAACTCAAGCTTAGAACACAGTTTATTCCTCCGTGATAACAGATCAGTTACCATCAAAGACAAGATTGTCATTTTGCACAACATTTCATGTTCTGCTTCTCCCCTACTGCCCAGGAATCCAACTGTATTTTTTCAAATTGATTTATTGGTTTGATATCTTTTTTCTTATAACATCAAATTTTAATGAGTGCTTTACTATCAAGATTTTGTTTTTTAAAAAGTCTTGTTTATTCTTTTACGTATGGAAGTGTTACCTAAAAGAGTTAAACATTTTTCTGTGCATTTTTAACTTTGGCCTTGAAAAGTAAGTTATCTCTAGGATCAGAAGTTTCTTAAACTTGCCAAACCTTGTCTTTCTCTATTGGTTACATAATCTAAAATAAGTAAGTGTGATATTCTCATTACTTAACTTCTTTTTTTTTCTAAGTAGTTTTGAAAGTGATACTGACTTTTTTCCAGCCAGGGTATTGTTATCAGCTCATTTCCCCATGTATCAGACAGGTTGGATTGCAAGGATATTGCAAGTTAGTTCCCTAGAGTGTAGGTTCTGAGATAAAGATTAGCATGCAGGAAGTTATCAGTGAATAATCTAAGGGAAGTAAGAGAACTCCTGTGGGTCCAGCAAAAATATTCCCTCAACAAAGAGCTCAGCCAACTCTGGCTACTTTTGGCAGCAGGTGGTCTTTAGAGCCATGAAGCTGGCTTAGGCTTCGGGCTGATACTCTCCTGCACCAAATGCCAGCATTTCCCAAGAAACAGACATGGCCAACTTAAGCAAGAGGCAATTCTTAGTGAGGGTTGATTGCTACATTCTGGAAATTTAGTTAAGTCACAGAATATAGAGGAATATGTTCTTGTAGGTGGTGGACAGGGATCTGGGTAGGTGTCATGGTGCCCAGAACAGAAAGTTAACAACATCCAAAAATATGATGCCTAAAGATTCCAAGATTCAAATCTTTATCAATAATAAACATGAATTTAGCAAAGTTTGTGAATGAAAAGTATTAATTGATGAATAAGTCCAAATCGCTATATACAAAAATATATACAATCAATATATACAAATTTTTTTCTCCAGTCATCAGTTGATAGACATCTGGGTTGATTCCATATCATTGCTACTGTGAATTCAGTTGATATAGACATGAGGGTACATGTAACTCTTTCATATGCTGATTCAATTTCCTTTGGATAAATCTTCAGGAGTGGGTTGGTTGGGTCGTATGTTACATCTATTTTCAGATTTTTGAGGAATCTCCAGACATACTGGTTGTACTAGTTTATATTCCCACCAACAATGTATTAGGGAGCCTTTTTCCCCACACCCCAGCCAACATTTGTTATTTTTTTTAATTTTGGGGTGATAACTACTCTAATTGGACTGAGATGAAGCCTCATGGTGGTTTTCATTTGCATTTCTCTGATGGCTAGTGAGCTTGAACTTTTTTTCATGTGTTGGGTGGCCATTTTTATTTCATCCTTTGTAAGGTGTCTGTTCACATCTTTAGTCCATTTCTTAAGTGGATTGCTTGTTTTGTTGTGGTTGAGTTTCTTGAGTTCCTTACCAATTCTGGATACTAATCCTTCAGTGACTTCGTAGTTTACAAATATTTTCTTCCAGTCTCTTGGTTGTCTCTTCACATTGTTCAGTGTTTGCTCTGCAGAAACTTCTTACTTGATGCAATCCCATTGGTCGATTTTTGCCTTTATTGCATATGCTTATGCAATATGCTTATCCAAGAAGTCTTTGCCTATGCCAATGTTTTGCAATTTTCTTCTGTTTCCCTGTAGTAATTCGATGAGTTCAGGTCTTAAGAGGAAGGAGGCAGAGGACAGAGGATTAGGATGGAGGAGTTGATGTTAGTATAGGGTATGAGGCAGAGTTCTTGTTTCATATCTCTGCACATGGAACATTTGATTTCCCTAACATCATTTGTTGAAGAGACTATCCTTTCTCTGGGGAGTGGTTTTTAGTCCATTTGTCAAAGATTAGTTGGATGTAGATGCATGATTTAATTTCTGGAGTCTTGAATCTGTTCCATTGATCTACATGTCTATTCTCGTGCCAATACCAGGCTATTTGATTATAATTGCCCTGTAATATGTCTTGAAATCTGGTATTGTGACAACTCCAGCTTTGTTTTTATTGCTTAAGATTGCTTTAGCTATTCAGGTCCCTTGTGTTTCCATATCAACTTTATGGTTATTTTTCCTAGATCTGAGAAAAATTTCCTTGGTATTTTGATTGGGATTGCACAGAATCTATGGGCATATTGATGATATTAATTCTTCCAATTCCATAAACATGGAAGATTTTTCAATTTTTTGATCTTCTTCTATTTCTTTCCTTAGTATTTTGTAATATTCATTATAAAGAACTTTTGCATCCTTGGTTTATTCCAAGGTATTTAAATTTTTTATAGCTATTGTGAATGGGGCGGATCTTACAAGTTCTTTTTCAGCCATGGTATTGTTTGTATACAAATACTTTTCATTTTCTAGGTGTTGGTTTTATATTCTGTGACTTTGCCAAACTCTCTTATGGTCCCAATATCCTCTTAGTGGATTCTTCTGGTTCCGCTATGTATAGAATCATGTTATCTGCAAACAGGGATAATTTTACTTCTTCCTTTCCCATTTGGATCCGTTTGATTTCTTTTTCTTGCCTAATGGCTCTGGCTAAAACTTCCAGAACTATATTGAATAGTAATAGTGAGAATGGGCATCCTTTTCTGGTTTTGGATCTTAGTGTAAATGGTTCCAGCTTTTTTCCCATTCAATAAGATGCTGGCTGTGTGTTTGTCATATATTGCCTTGATTGTGTTGAGGTATGTTCCTTCTATACTCAATTTGCTTAAGGGTTTTGCTGCTATTGTTGTTGTTATCATGAAAGGATGTTGTTTTTTATCAAATGCTTTGTCTGCATCTATTCAAATAATTGTATGGTTTTTATTCTTCAATGTGTTAATGTGACATATCATGTTTATAGATTTCTGTATGTTGAAGCATCTGTTTATCCGAGGGACAAATTCTCCTTGATCTTTTTGATATGTTGTTGGATTCGATTAATTAGTATTTTGTTTAGGATTTTTGCATTTACATTAATCAGGGATATTGGCCTAGAGTTCTGTTTCTCTTTTGTTAATTTTCTGGTTTTAGAATTAAGGTAATGCTGGCCTCATAGAAGGAGTTTGAGAGGATTCTCTCTCTTTCAATTGTTTTGAATACTTCAGGAAGAATTTGATTTGGTCTTGTATAGTTCAGCAGTGAAGCCATCTGGGCCTGGGCTCTTCTTTGTTGGGAGGGTCTTTGTTATGTATTCAATCTCCATCTTAGTCATTGGTCTATTCAGACCTCATATGCCTCCATAAATTAATTTTGCTCAATTTTGAGCAAGTCTAGAAGAAAATGGATAGATTTCTGAACACATACAGATTTTCCAATTTGTTGGCATATAGCTGTTAATAGAAATTCCTGTGATTCTTCTTTATTTTTGTGATATCCATTGTAACATCTCTTTTTTCATCTCTGATTTTGTTAATTTGAGAATTCTTCTCCCTCTCCCCCCTATTTTTTTTTTTTTTTGGTTACTTGGTTTATCAATTTTTTTTTATTTTTTTCTCATCTTTTGTACCTGTTTTTATTTCAATTTTATTTCCTTTTTAAAATTTATTTATTTATTTACTTTTAAAGTCAGAATTACAGATAGAGAGACAGGTAGAGACAGAGAGAAAGATATCCTGGTTCACCCCCAAGATGGCCACAATTGACAGCACTGGGCCAGTCAAAGCCAGGATCCAGGAGCTTCATCAGGGCCTTCCATGTGGGTGTCAGATCCCAAACACTCAGGCCATCTTCCACCACTTTTCCCAGTGCATTATCAAGTGAAGCAGCCAGTACTAGAACTGGCAGCCATTTGGATTGTAGGGGTCACAGGCACCAGCTTTACTTTCTGCACTATTATACTGGCTCCCCTCCTACTTATTTTGGATTTGATTTGTTATTGATTTTCTAGATCAATGAGATGTATTGCCAAATCATTTATTTGATGCCTTTCCAAATTCTTGATGTAAACATTAATTCGCTATAATGTTTCTTCTTAACACTGCTTTTGCTGTATCCCATGAATTTTGATATATTGTATTGTCATCCTATTTCATTTCTATGAATTTTTATTTCCCTTTTCATTTCTTCTATCACCTAAGGTTCACTCAGGAGCATGTTGTTCAGTCTCTATGTGTTTGCAAGTTTTCTAGTTTCTTAAGTTGCTGATTTCCAGCTTTATTCCATTTTTGTCTACCTTAATGCCTTTCATTTGGAATTAGTCAATGCTGGTTTCTTTTCTTCCAGTTATTGCAAATTAAAACCCATACCATTAATCATTAATCTCAATATTAGGACTTTGTATTTTCTTATTAACTTAGACATTCTTCTTTGGTAGTAAAATTCTTCTTTGATGAGGGAAATCTATCTAAGAAGTTTGAATCTGCACGTAGTGTGTTCAATTAATGCTACCAAAATGACAGGTGATTTTTATCACATTGAACCTTTTTTTAAATGGTTGGTTAGAAAACATTTATAGTCAAAGAAAATGGATGGCTATTTTATTGATTATTTTAATGGCCATTATCTTTTAACCTATCATAATTAAAATTTGAACTTTCCATAAATTCATGAAGTGAAAATTAATTTATTTCAAAATTAATTACCCAACTACAAGTTTCCTCTGAAGGAAAATTGCCATTAGTTATTTGTTTATTTAACAGGAAGAGAGACAGAGCCAAAGACCAACAGAGATTTCCCATTTTCTGGTTCATTTCCCAAATGTTCGTAACATCTAGTGCTGGGCCAGGTTGAATCTGAGAGCCAGGAATTCCTATCCACATTTTCCAGCCTGCCTCTGGAGCAGGGTGCACATTGCAAGGAAGCTGGAATTGGGAGCCAGAGCTAGGATTCAAACCCAGACACTGTGACATAGAACACAGATGCCCTTGGTGGCGTCTTAACCACTGCCCCAAATGCCCACGTCCGACTCTGTTTTTAATTGATCTTACTCTCCACAGGAAGTGAGGGCCACCTGATGTGACAGTGATGGCAGAGGTAGATTATCTGTAGATATTGGAACCTCTAGCTTATTTTTCTCTTTTTCACCTCTGACATCTAATTCCCTGTGCGATGTGATCTTTCTCTTTCTTATTTTCCAAAATGCACTCCCCGCCTTCTTTTGTTCATTCAAATTCCTCTCCCTCAATATGCTTTTGAGCCTCAGTCTAATAAAGCAATTGCACAGGAAAGTGAAGAACCTATAGCCAACTTAATGGGTTCATCACCAGGGCCAAGGGATGTGTATAGTTACACAGTAACCCTTGAAAGGCATTTCAGGAAGATATCCGAGCTGCAGTCAGGAACTGGATAATGGAAAGTCTTGCATGAAATGCTAAGAAGTTTAGATTTTTCCTGTGTATGAAGGAGAACAGCTAAAGAATTTTTCAGACACAAATGATTAAATTTATATCAGGGGAAATTTTAGTTTTTTAGTTTTTTGGACAGAAGGAAGGGATTGATAATGTGAGTGTTAAGGCAGACTAGAGAAGTCTCTTAAGATATGGATCCAAGGGATAGTCACTCCTTGTGATACCTGAAATATTCAGCTGACACCGACAAATGTGGAGTCATCAAAGAGCTCTTGGCAAATATGTACTATGAAAAAAAAATCAGTAGATTTCAAACTTTTTTTGTATTTTTTAAATTTTCTTTTATTTCTTTGACAGGAAGAAAGAGTGGTAATGATGATGAGGAGAGAGAGAGCTAACATTTCCACCTGCTGGAAATTCAAATTCTCACAATGGCTGGGGCTGGGCTGGAGCTGGGCTGGAGCCTGACCTAGGTGCTGAGAAAGCAATCCATGGGTGGCATGAATCCAATTACTTGAACCCTAATTGCTGCTTTCCAGGGTCCACACTGGGAGGAAACTAGAGTCAGGAGTTACTGCTGGGAATAGAATTCATGTGATACATGGGCATCTTTATTGCTAAAATAACTGCCCATCCCTAAACTTATATTTTAATTCTATTTTTCCACGATTTTTTGAGACATCACTCATACACGGTGCAAGACTGGGGTGGGTGGGTGTCACCAATTGGGCTGCCTACTCCCATATCGTAATACCTGAGTTTGAGCCATGACTGCACTCCCAAACCCAGCTTTCTGCTAATGAGTCCATTGGGAAGGAGCAGGTGATGGCTCAAGTACTTGGGGATCCACCACCCTCATGTGGAACTCAGAAGGAATTCCTGGCCCTCAACTTTGATGGGTCCAGGCCCAGCAATTGCAGGTCCTTGGGGAGTGAGCCAGTGCAGTGAATGAGAAACTTTCTCTCTCACTTTCTCACTCTGTCTCATCTCTCTCTCTCTCTCTCTCTCTCTCTCTCTCTCTCTCTCTCTCTTTGTCTTTCAAATAAAGAAATTAAATTAAATACAAATTAAAAGAAAGGCAAGAGTTGAGTGATCCTCTGGTGGCCAGAACCCTAGGGAAAAATAACTCTTTTCAAGACACCCCCTACAAATTCTCTTCTACAAACTAGTGAGAAAGTATTTTCACAAACTGCAAATAACCAAATAAATCTGCTTGCTGCAATCTAGACTCCTTACATGGCCTTAGAGAAATACCTTCCACATCCTGGTCTCCTCAGCTGCTTCTTCCCTGAAGACTGCATGAGCTCCCAAGAGCTCCCCATGGTTTGCTTGCCTAGATGCACCTCTGGACCCTTTTACAATTAGGTTTCTCATGACAGAATGCCCTGTTCTTTCCTCACTAATGAAAATGCTGAAGACTTGCCTAGAGTAACAAGTAAGCCAATTTCTGTGTATGTTTTGGAAATGGCAGTAGGGTAACTTTGAAGTGAACAACCAGACTTTAATGAACATAAATCTCAATTCAAATTCTCTTATTCTTAAAAACATATTGACGAGCAGTCATGTAACAGTGTATACAAGGATTCTTCAAGAAAAACGTCATGGAAAGTGTGTATCATGAAAAAAAATTATGCATTAATTTTGAAATTATTTTGCATGAAAATAAGCTTATTTGGTTTTTTAAAAAAAATTATGTATTTTGAAAGTCAGAGTTGAAAGAGAGAGAGAGAGAGAGACAGCCAGATCTGGGCCAGGAGCCAGGAGCTTCACCTGGGTCTCTCACATGGGTGCAGGGGCCCAGACACTTGGGCCATCTTCTGCTGCTTTCCTAGGCCATTAGCAGTGAGCTGGGTTGACAGCAGAGCAACCAGGACACAAATTGGCACCCATACAGAATGCTAGTGTCACATGTGGTAGCTTTACTCTCTAGGCCAGAACACTGGTCCCAAACTTACCTTTTAATTCCATTTTCCAGAAGCATTTTGAAGCACCCCATATAACATCATCTCTAGGTACAGTGCTCCAACCACAACCTTGAAAGAAAATTACACTGCAGGAAAAGACAGAATGTTCCAGCAGCAGGCTCCTGTTTGATTTAGAGAAGCAGTAGATCTCCAGAAACCCATAACATATAAGACCTGTTAAGGATCCCCCAGGCACCACAGTGTGCTTATACTGGGTTCACCAAAAGGTAGTGTCTATAGGTGCATTGAGCTAATCAGTTGTAGTTACAAGCTACCACTTTCTGCATCCATAGACTTAGTAACTACTAATTTCCCAATGCAGACCTTTTTCTGGCATTCAATATTTTAATTAACAAAATGTGTAATAGTACTTGAGGTATGGATAACCAAGCAGTCATGGTGGTCATCTCTGAAGTGTGTGGACTGGCTACCCTTGGCGTGTGGCTTCTTACTTAGACTGCCTCCATTCACACCATTCTCCCCGTGTGATGTGCTTTAAAGTAAATTACATCTATCAACGCAATCACAGCCACAGCAAGATGTAGAAGAAGCATTGCACTGGTGTGTCCCTCCAGTGGCTAGAAATGTGGGCAAAAATAACTCTTGTTGTAATCTTATCGATTTCCTGGCCACCAAAAATCCTTAGATATCTGACAGACCTGAATTAAATCTTAGCTCCATTCCTTAGTTTTGAATGATCTTGAGTATACTTTTTTTTATTTTTATTTTTCTTTATTTTTTTATTTTTGACAGGCAGAGTGGACAGTGAGAGAGAGACAGAGAGAAAGGTCTTCCTTTTGTCGTTGGTTCACCCTCCAATGGCTGCCGTGGTAGTGCGCTGCGGTCGGCGCACCGCGCTGATCCGATGGCAGGAGCCAGGTGCTTAACCTGGTCTCCCATGGGGTGCAGGGCCCAAGGACCTGGGCCATCCTCCACTGCACTCCCTGGCCACAGCAGAGAGCTGGCCTGGAAGAGGGGCAACCGGGACAGGATCGGTGCCCCGACCGGGACTAGAACCCGGTGTGCCGGCGCCTCAGGCGGAGGATTAGCCTAGTGAGCCACGGCGCCGGCCTTGAGTATACTTTTTAACTAATCTTTTCTTTCCTTATCAACAAATTAGAATGAAAATTCAGGCAAGTCGATATTCTATAAACGTTGATCCACTGGTGTGCTGTGGCTGGTTCCAATCAGCTCACAAGGGTCTAGTGGTGGGCAAGCACTGTGGTGCAGCAGGTAAAATTGTTGCTTTCTATGCTGGCATTCCATATTGGAGGGCCAGTTCGAGTCGTGCCTGCTCTGCTTCCTATCCAGCTCTCTGTTAATGTTCCTGGGAAAGCAGTGGAAGATGGCTCAAGTACTTGGGCCCAGGCACCGACATGGTAGACCTGGATGGAGTTCTTGGATCCTGGCTTTGACCCAGCCCATCTCCAGCTGTTGTAGACATCTGGTGCATGAAAGGATGGATGAAAGATCTCCCTCCCTCTCACTTGCTCACTCTGCCTTTCAAATAAACACACAAATGATTTTTTTAAAAAAAGAGTCTGGTGGTAAATTCTCAGGAATTTTATGATATGGTTGCTAACACAATCATTTAAATAATATAAACTTGCAATTACATGAATTACGTGTAACACAAGCAGGGGCCAGTGTTGTGCAGTGAGCTAATGCCCTGCCAGCGACACTGGAATCCCACGTTGGAAGATGTGTTTGAACCCTGGCTACTCTGCTTCCGCTCCAGCTTCCTGCTAATGCACCTATGCAGGCAGCAGAAGATGGCTCAAGTGGTTGGGCCTCTGCACCCACGAGGGACACTCAGAGTTCTTGGCTCCTGGTTTTGCCTACTTTAGTCCTGGCTGTTGCAGTCATATGGATGGTGAACCAGCCGTTGAAAGATCTCTATCTCTCCCTCTCCTCATTGCTCTGCCTTTCAAATAAATAAATCATGTTTAACAACAACAACGAACACTCAAAGGTTATCACTTCCTAAATATCTTACTAACATTTCACTATTTTCTATGTGCTTACATTACTTATGTCTAGAAGATTATTTTGTGCAACTACACCTCTCCCCCCAAGTCTGTTTTCACAGATGCTAGGAAGCTTAGTAGCTTGAACTCAGACATGTTTTAGCAGCATGAGGGGCCTAGAAAAAGTTCACAAGAAATGATGTTAATAGAGAAGTTCACTTTGGTACCAAAAATTGAAACCTATGCACAATTTCCATAAATTCTGAAAACTCCTCACATGTATGAATTTCAAAATATATTTAAAAAAATATTCATTTATTTATTTCAGAGGCAAAGAATGAGAATGTGTGAGAACTCTTATCTGCTGGTTCACTCCCCAAATGCCCAACTTGGCTGGGACTGGGCCAGGATAAATTTGAGAGCTGGGTTTCCCATGTGAGTGGCATGGGCCCAATCACTTGAACCATGGCGGCTGCTCTCCAGAGTCCTTATTGACAGGAAGCTGGAGCTGGAACTCCAACCCAGGCACTGATATGGGCTGTGGATAACCTAGCTTATGCCTTAACTGCTAGATCAATTGCCTGTCCCAGATTTCAAGTCTCTTTTGTACCAAAATAAACATATTTTAATTCCGTTTTTTCCATGAAAACTCTAAAGTACTCTGGTATTTATATTATGGATATCAGCAAACACTAGCTATGAGAACCTGATTTATGTTACTGTTATATATATATATATATATAATACATTATTATAATATAAATAATATATTAATATATTATATTAATATATTATGTATATTGTACAATAATAAATATTGTATATATTTACAATATTACATAATATTTATTATATAAAATATATTTATATATTTATTTATACATTATATTTATGTATTCAATGATATATAACATTATTATATATAATGAATATATATTTATATTATATAAATATATTATATATGGTTTTATAATTATTTATGTATGTATGAATATAAAGATTTATAAATATAAATATATATTTATAAATATAGATATTTATAAATTTATATATTTAATAAGTATATAACATAAATATTTATATATTTTATATATAAATTTATATAGCTATAAATATTTATATTTATGCATATAATATATAATATATAACAATATATAATAGCTTATATTTATTATTATTATTAGAAAACAAGTGTTAGATGAAGAATCTCAGACCATGAGAAGTGGGGGAAAGACAAATACATAATAATACGGTACATAATAATTTTATTGTAACAATTTTTTTATTTATTCAGAACATCTTTGTGAAAAAGTAGAAAGTCTGACTTTTCTTCAGAATAAAAAACACTATCAAAGATTCACTGATACAGTTCATGTTACTAAAACAGTTTGAAAAAATATTAATTCCATTTCTTGACTTCAAATCCACATTTATTTTCAACTAATCTTCTCAATGAAAAAAATCTTTCTCAATGAAAAAATAGATTTAATAATGATATACAAACTAAACCTTCTAAAATATTTAATTTTTGGAGAAATATTTCTTGAGAGTCTTTATGCTAGATGCTACAGGCCATGCTAAGATTAAGATATATAATTTCTTTTAATTTCTAGTAGTTTACAATATAGTGGGTGGGCAGATAACTGTAAAACTTATTACCCTTGTTTTAGAAACCCTCTATAAATAAGTACCAAGTTTCTATGGGAAGTAGAGAATCAATGCAATTCTCATTTAGCCAAGACACAATAGACTTCATAGGAGATGTGATACTACAGTAGTGACAGGAGAGAAGATATGCAACAATGAAAAACATGTATACATAAACTGTGTTATTATATCATTTCACTATATAAAGCTATGTAGTAGGGCCAGTGCTGTTGCATAGTGGGTAGAGCCTCCGCCTGCTATGCCAGCATCCCGTATGGGTGCCAGTTCGAGTTCTAGCCACTCCACTTCCAATTCAACTCTCTGCCATGACCTGGGAAAGCAGTAGAGCATGGCCCAGGTCCTTGGGCCCCTGCACCCTCATGGGAGACCCAGAAGAAGCTCCTGGTTCCTGGCTCCTGGCTTCAGAACAGCCCAGCTCTGGCTGTTGCAGCCATTTGGGGAGAGAACCAGTGGATGGAGGACCTCTCTCTCTAACTCTGCCTCTCTGTAACTCTGCCTTTCCAATAAAAATAAAATAAATATTTTTTTTAAAAAAGGATATGTTAGCTATTTGAAAAAAATAAACTTGATAGCACACAATTTATGATTATGAAAGTTACAATATTTTTATTTTAATTTCCATGCAAATTACAGATTCTCATAGAATGCCTTCACTGATTTTTTTTACTAATTCTTTGTGACTACAGACAACCTATGTTTGCAGTTAATGAAACAGTATAATTGCAGTGTGAATGGTTGATATATATATATTATTAATTATGTATTATATATTATATATATTATAATATAATAATATATTGTACAATAATAAATATTGTATATATACAATATAATATTATAGTGTATAATATATATTGTATATTGTATATATAGTATATAATATATTATACAATATATATTATACACTATATATTATATTATATGTAATATAATATATATTATAAAATAGCTATTAAATATTAAATTTGCTTATTATTATATTTATTATTATTATTAATACTGTCACATACTTACTGTGTTCTAACTGCATTTCAGTTTCATCCTATATCTGTGAGTTAGATTCTGCATTTTTAAAGATCTAGTGTTTAAAATTATTATACAATTGTGTACTGAAGCTGTTCACGGGTTTGACAAATAATTCAAGGTCCATAGGATTTGATTATTACTTTCATTAGGTAATGAATTTTGTTTTTGCTTCTTTAAAAATATTATTTATTTATTTGAGAGGTAGAGTTACAGACAGTGAGAAGAAGAGACAGAGAGAGAGGTCTTCCTTCCACTGGTTTACTCCCCAAATGGCCACAACGGCCGGAGCTGTACCGATCCGAAGCCAGGAGTCAGGGGCTTCTACAGGTCTCCCACGTGAGTGCAGGGGCCCAAGCACTTGGGTCATCTTCTACTGCCTTCCTGGGCCACAGCAGAAAGCTGGATTGGAAGAGGAGCAACCAGGACTAGAACTGGGCCCATATCGGATGCTGGCGCCGCAGGTGGAGGATTAACTAACTGCGCCACAGCGCCAGCCCCTGAACTTGGTTTTTTTTGTTAGAACTTGTAAACAACTGGTCTAAGATCTTACAGTGAATGAATGAGAGTTGGAGAGCTGGAGTTTGAGCCAATGCATCCTAATCTGAGAATTAAATTTACCAAAGAAGTTCTGATTTCTAAGAAAGAGATTGTCTTTTGAGAGAAAAACAACTTTTTTTTTTCTATTCTGAGAGAAAGAGATGGAAGGATCCACAGCTGACAGATCTATCCATAAACCATAAACATAAGAAAAACTCATGGTAGGAAAAAGGTAGGTTCCCTTCTTAAAAAAGACCACCTTTTCTTTGCACATGAAGGGAAGGAGAGCAGAGAAAAACAAACCGCTCTAGGGCTGGCCATGGGTGTGAGCACCTCAAAAATGATTCTACCCTGGTCAGCTCTGTGCAGCTAGGTTGGCAAAGGGGAAGGAATGAGATCCCACAGGTAGACAAGGGGAGACACCAGGAACAGATGGGGGGTATCTCACTCCTGGGATACAGCTTGGGGGAGAAAATCGCCCAAGAAGAATGCTCCCAGCAGGGTTTAGTCAATAGTGGGAGTGAATGGCAGTCTCGATGACCTACGACAGAGGGGACTAAGAGTTCCCTGAGATTCTGGGACTCTGGGGTGAGAGGACAGCAGCTTCACAGCTACCCAGAGCACGGTAATGGTATAGCCAGGGTGCGCGTCAATCATGCTGAAGGTTGTGGTCAGTGGACTTGCCACAGGCACTGAGACTGATGGTCTAAGACTACACAGATGGAACCACAGAGCTACAGATGGGTTTAAGTTGTAGTACTTTTCATATCTAAATTCATTCAGAGTTCACTGATTTTTTACATGGAGTTTTTGAGTAATTTCTAAATTCATAAAGTTTCCCCGGTGAATGATTATATATAAAGGTTTATGTAATAGAGAGAACAGGAATGTAGAGATCTCAAATGGACTTGCAGAAACTGAATTCATGATTCTTAAAAACTAGGATTAGAAACTGACATTGAACTGATTGTAGGCTCTCAGACACTGTGTATGTATGTTTAGAAGATGGCAGCTGAAACACAATAGACAATATATAGTGAAAACCTGTCATTGAATATATAACATTCATGAAGGTGCTTCCAAAGGCAATTGGAAGTACACAATTGAAAAAAAAGCTATAGCTGTAAAAACTTTGAAATTCCACATCTAGTTTATTTATAATACATTATTTCCAGGATCTTTTTTAAGACATCTTATATGCAATGATATTAATTTTTGCATGAAAATAAACTTACCCTTTAAATCCATTTGCAAGTGACTTTTTGTAGTACCCTTATATATGTGTACACATATACCCATGCATCTACACATCAATTAATTGACTGATTTATTGATCTATTTCTGTGTTTCTAGAGCAACACAGTTTGCTGGGATGTATTGCTAACTGTTTGACAATGCCACAATATGCAGATCTGGCCCAGACTCCCTAAGTTTAAATCTTCATCCAACTTCATGCTACTGGCTTGACCTTGGGAGAGTTACTTAGCCTATCTGACATGCAGTTACCACACCTCTAATTCTTCAAAGGGTTGTTGGGAAAATAAATGTGTTTTTTTTTCCCCTTACACACAGTTTGACTTCTTGTGGCTTCCATTGCCCGTAGTCCACCACACTCTGCAAATGTTTAACAGAAAATCCTAGAGATAAGTCATTTGTAAGTCGTAAATTGTGTGCTGGCCTGAGAAGCCAGGTGAAATCCTGTGCTTCCTATTCTGTCCAGACCAGGATGTGAAGCAAACCTTTGTCCTTCATAACCATGGTGTATGTATGACCTGTCCGTTAGTCACTTAGTGGCTGTCTAAGACATCCAGTTGACTGTCCAGTAACAAAGGGATTCTGTTCAGGAATCCTTTTATTAGTTTATTATTATTGCTATATTTAATTTTCATCTTTAGCGTGATTTATCAATTAAATCTTATTTGTGTATGGATAGACAAATATAGACCTAGTGTTCATAGGGTTTGATAATACCTGTGGCTTGAGGCATCTGCTGGGGGTCTTGTGCCATGGCCCTCACAGATGAGAGGGTTCTGTTGAGCACAGACAGCAGACTGCGTGTGCCATTCCAAGTCCTCAGAAGTGCTAGCTGTGGCTGTTCCATGCAGCCATCGTTTTACTGGATGTTATGCTGGAATTTCATTCCTTGACCTTATTTTGGTGGCCCAGGACACACAGCTGTTGACAATGACCATGGCCTCCGTGATCCTTGGGTTCCACTGGAGTCTGGGGCATTTTTGCTGGAACTGAAATTTGGGCTTTTCCTCAGGGCAGTTATACTCTGCCAGATCTCATTCCACCTCTCTATTATCTTATGGGCCTTGTTTATTTTTAGGCTTTATATGGAAAAGTGATCTTTGAGCATAATAGAAGAGCAATTAATTCATGATTAAGAATTCTCATGAGGCCCTTTTTAAAAAGTTTTGTTAATATGAGGAGGGCAAATTCCATGTATGTCATAGCTATAATTCTAAGCAGATAACCATGTTTCCTTCCCTCCCTCTCTGTCTGCCTCAACCCCCCTCCTTCCTTTTATTTCTTCAATTTTTTGAAAAACATGATTTCAACCCACTCTTGTAATCACAGGCCTAATGCCCACTACCCATAATATTCAACAAACAAAAAGTAGGAAGATCATAGTTCCATAGAAGTATAATCTAGGACTAAAAACAACAATCAAATCACAGGATCTTATACAAAATTTGCCACTATTAATGAAAATAATGAATATTAAAAAATAAGTTATGGAAGGACTCATGAAAACTTATTTCCCTTGTGTGCTCATTTTAATTAATGTCATCAATTTCATTGTCTTTCTTCTTGTTCCCCAGTGACTATATCCCAGGTTGTTACTTTTAAGGAATATTTTTACTGTTACTGCTTTGAAGCTATGAATCAATTTTCTGGTCTCCTGGTTTTAGAAGTTTCTTTCTCTTTCTCTTTCTATCTCCCTCTCTCCCTCCCTTCCAACCTTCTTTCTTTCCCTCGTTCCTTCTTCCTTTTTTTTTTTTTTTTTTAAGAAACAGTTTTTGCTCCTTGTTTAGCTCATTCATGAATTTGCTTTCATTTGGTGAGTATTTAATTTGCATTTTAAAGGTGAATTATCAGTTATTGCATAATTGCTCCCATCACTCAATATGTCATCTCCTAATGCTCCTAGGCTCAGGATTGGCTTTAATACAGAAGCTTGCAAGGAACACTTGCTATCAATTATGTTTGCAAGAGAGCAGATAACCACAGGTTCTATGTGGCCTGTTAAATCTGCTGGTTAAAAGAAAGGCAGTGAGAGAATTCAGGTGTATACCCCAGGATGCTGCCATTATTGAGTTATCAAAAGAAGTCTGGTTAAGATTTTCAGCTAAATAAAAGTCAAACTGGATTTTATCCCACTGAAGATGACAAGTGATTATTTGTCATGTTTAACAGACATTTCTTTACTGAGAGGGGTTCAAAACAGTTTTGAAAGGGCTATTTTATTGTGGGGGCCAGTGCTGTGGCATAGGGGTAAAGCTGGCACCTCCAGTGCTAGCATCCTATATGGGTGTCGGTTCAAGTCCTAGCTGTTCCACTTCTGATCCAGCTCTCTGCTATGGCCTGGGAAAGCAGTAGAAGATGATACAAGTCCTTGGACCCTGGCACCCATGTGGGAGACCTGGAAGAAGCTCCTGGCTCCTGGCTTTGGATTGGCCCAGCTCGGGTCATTGCAGCTATTTGGAGAATGAACCAGTGGAAGGAAGACCTCTCTCTCTCTGTCTCTCTGCCTCTGACTCTGTAACTCTGCCTTTCAAATAAATAAATAAATAAACAAATAAATAAATAGCTTTTAAAAACTGTTGGAATGGGGCTGGCGATAAATAAAAAGTGTTATTGTGAATTTTTGTCAGGTAACTTATGAAATCATTACAAATCTGAAATGGAAAGTATACAAAATTAGTTTTGTGATTTGTTACTATATTTTTTATTGAGAAACATTAAAAACCAATTCAAGCAGCTAAGCTACTGAAATATTCTAAGGAAGGATGTTAATTTTAAGGTTTTATATATATATATATATATATATTTAAATTTTCAAAACATGGACTCATATTATGCATTCTTTTTTTTTCTAAAATTAGAAGGAATTTATTTCCCCTTCTTTAAGGATTAATGTTAGTCATGGTTAAAAGCAACTAGAAGGAAGACTATTTTCCTAACATCTTTCCATTAACATTTGATTGTTTTTTCAGTGAGGCACTGTTTTCAAAAAAATGTTTTCCAGAAAACAGAACATTGTTTTCCAAACTCATTATTTGGGAGTATGTGTTCCTGCCTTGGGCTGATGCTGAAAGAAATTCTGAAAACATAAGAAAATAGTAATGGGTTTTCCTATGGTGAATTCTGAGAAACCTTTCAGAACATGGTATAGTTAAATGAAATTACTTACCATCTTACTCATCAAAATAGAGTTTCACTTTTTTTGAGAAGAAAATCTTAAAATTTTAGTTTTCACTGGTCATGCTACCCCCTTTTTCATGAGAAACATATGATTTAAAGCCGACCTTGGGACCCGTTTCTTCATTTGTAAGATGAAGTTCATTAGATTATCCATCAACTCTAGAATTCTTAATTTCCATACGAACTCTAAATGCAAAGTAAGCACATGTGATTCTAAAAGACAATATTTATCAAAGATACTTTTAATGATTTTTCTACCCATATTTCCACCAAAGTCACTATGGAATGAAAGCAAATAACTCTGTAATAGAAGCCACTTAGCTAGCTGCTACCTGATTAATTTCAGGCCATTGCATTCCATGCTAGGGCTTCGGAATTCCACGGCTGCCTTCACACAAACCCCTTTCAGTGCTCACATGATGAAATCTGGGAAAACCCTAGGGATTGGAGCCCACCTGGCATAATCTAATAGCAGTTGTGAGGGTCAAAATAACACTTAAACAAGTTTTAATTTTCTAATTTCCATTACATTCTAATTGCATTGCCCAAGAAAAAAATGCCAAATTTTACTTGATCCACAATCTGTGGTGCTTGATATCATTGCTGTTCGCCGTATGTGTGTATTTGCTTCAGCTCTTATAAAATTTCATTTCTTCCCTTGATGTGAATTTCATCTGTCACGATTGCTAACTCTCCAGTGCATCCAGGAACTGGAAGGAAATGATTCTCTAAAATGTTACAGCAGCTCCAGCAGTGGAAAACACACACGTATTTCAAAGAATGATGGTGGGGATGGGAAGACAATGTGATTGCATTTCAGTTGTTGAGCAAGAACTTTTTTGTTTTCAACTGGTTTTATTCTGTCTTAATTTGGAAATGTCTATTTGATCAAGTTTTTTTTTTTTTTTTTTTTTTTTTTTTTTTTTGAGAAATGTTAGGAGAAAAACACCTCAAATGACTTAGAAGTAATCTTTGTGGCTCCCTTTCCTCACTTGAAGCTAGTATAATATCATACAGCATCACTTCCTCGTTAGTGGAGGAGCGAGGAAGAATGGGCAAGGATATGAGGCTGGTGTGCTTATGTGCTGCTAGGGTGACTGTTGGAAATCTGGGAACACATGTTGGCCCTCCACTAACTGAAGTTGAAATGCCAGAATAGCCTTGATAGAGTGGAGAAAGAGGTAAAAGGGGCAGGAAAGTGGGCTGCTACTGTGGATTTACTATGGAAGCCCAGAAACTCTCCAGCCAACTTGGTTCCTTGGCAGGGCCCAGATGGTGTTCCATTTCCAAAGGAATAAATAGCATGCCAGTGAGAGGGTGATTCTGCTACTCTTGCTAAGTCAATTTTATATATTCTAGGGTTTTTAAGTGAAAAACTCTGCTTACAGAAACAGATTTTTGTTCTGGTTACCACAGCTACACAACACATTATTGGTGGCTCAACCAATCATTCTTAATGTACTTAGGGAGAGAGTTTCACTTGTCTCTATACAATGTTTGGAGCATTAGATGGGAGACGCAAAGGCTGTATCACCTCAATAGTTGGCAACTGGAGTTATAAGAATGCTTGTTGGCTCACGTATCTGGTCCCAGAGCTGTGATGACTTCAAGACAGATTTCTGGGCATCTTCATGTGGACTTGTGTCACTTCTGACAACACGGTAGCTTCAGAGTAGCTGGTTCTCATAAGTGGTGATCCAGCACTCCAACCACAAGTGTTTCAGTGATGAGCTTGAATCTGCATCTTTTCTGACCTAGCTTTGGAAGTCATGCTTGGGAATGTATACATTTTGTTGCTTCCTGTTGGTTACCAATGAGTCACAACTCTGCTCAGATTGATTACCCTAATCTCTCAATGAGAGGGGAATCAAGGTCATATTTTAGAAAAGCCTGTAGGACGAGGCATATTGTTTTCTTTACTTTTTAACAAATAAATTTGTCATGGAGTGACATTGGTATCATTGAGTGGTTCAATGATGTATCTCCTTATCTAGGCGAAAGCTGATTATAGCATGTGTGGTCATAGGTCTGGACTCCCGCCGGGCAATCCTGATAATAGGATGACAACATAATAAAGGCCAGGTGTGTGCAGTTATCACAATCAGTGGCAAGATTGGAGTGACAGCCATGGGAGCTCAACCTTCAGACAGAAGATCCTTAGGAGCCTGAGGGAAGGGCATTTATTAAGCGAGTTACTTAATTTAGACAATCAAAGGAAATCAAGAATGGAAAAGTAAGAGACTGAAAGCAGGTGCCCCAACAAAAACTCATGATTTCTTAGCCGTTTTCTGTACCTGTGCCAATTTTCAGCCCTGGAATCCATTAACTGGAGGCAGAGCCAGATTCCTCTGGGGGAGACCTTGTCACACTTCACCATGTACTCAGTAGTATCTTTCTAGTCCCTTCAGAAAGTGATTTATGAGCATTAACTCATGTAATTGTGCACTGGGAGAGGGAACTACCCAAACTTTTAGAGGATTATTAGACAAAGACCCTCAAATAATAATGACACACGGAAACCCAAAGTGTCAATGTGACCCTTTTGGGACATACGGTAGCAAGGCAGGTAATAATAAATAAAATCCTGGCCACCTGCTCACAGTGGGGCTACAGTGTTCACAAACCTACCACGTGGTCGTTTCTCCACGTGCCATACTTGGTGGTTGAGAAAACCCACCATTGGCTTATTAATTCTTGGAGTAAGAGCTATTGTGGGGGGAGGGTGAAACACAGAAACCTCTAAAATAGCCTCTCTCATTCTAAGTGAACCAATGCTGCCTCTTGTGAGTGAATGGCAGAGAAGCGCCATGGTCACGGAATGCAGCATGTTGTCTATTACAGCCCCATTAAACTAAATTAATTAATTAATTATCCAGTTTGGTCTTTCCAGAAATGTAATAGATCGCAATGACTGACAATAGGATTACATAAACCTAACCAGATAGTAGCATCAGTTGTAGCTGTTATGCTGAGTGTAGTCTCTTTGCTTATGGAGGTTAGCAACAATTCTGAGTATGATATGCTGTTATTTAAAGGAAGAATATCATTCTTATCAATAAAGAAAGTCAGAAGTTGTTCTTATTTAGTTGATACAGAGAATATTATACACATACCATGTTGCCCAAGGTATATATATTATATCCTTTGCTGTCTGCTACCATATAGTCAAAAGGGGCCTGGATTAAACACACTGTGGCTTATCACATAGGTCCAGCATTTTGAAGACATCAGGCTAATATAAGCAAATGGGCACAAAGTTTTCATTTTGTGTTAATATACATGTATGCCATAGGGTGGAACCCAAACCCTATATGGGCCTGTCATATCAGTGAAGTATTTAGGGAAGATAGTGGCCTGAAAAAATGCCAGGTCATCCCCTTCAAACTAAAAGACAAATTCTAGCATATTTTCTCACTTGGAAGAAAGAAACACAATTCTTGGTAGACATTTAAGTTATGGAGAAAACAGAGTTTACATTTGGAATACTCTTTGAACTCAGGTGATAGGAACTAAAGCAAGCAAAATTTGGAAACAGCAGCAGCAAATGATATAACATCCAGAAAGCAGCACATGGAAATTCACTGGTCCTCTGTGGCAATATAAGAATGGAACATCAGGTGATCAGCTTTATCAGCTTCATGTGGTCAGTGATGTCCATTCTGAGTTAAGTACATTCTGCTGGTCCTGCATGTCATAAGATCAGGCAGGCACAGCCGCAATCCAGTATGCAAAGGATGTAATTTCATAACTCCTAGCCACAAGCTGGACTAAATGATACAAGAAAGGTAGGAAACCAATGGTGTAAATCCTCCTGATTAGATAACTTCAAAGAGTTCATGGACTGGCCAGCGTGGTGATGTAGCAGGTAAAGCTGCAGCCTGTGATGCCAGCATCCTATGTGGGCACTTATTCATGGCCCAGCTGTTCCATTTCTGATACAGCTCCCTGCTAATGGCTTGGGAAAAGCAATGGAAAATGGCCCAAGTGTTTGAGTCCCTACCACCTATGTAGAGACCTGGATAAAGCTCCTAACTCCTGGCTTCAGCTTGGCCTAACTCTAGCCATTGAGGCCATCTAGGGAGTGAACCAGTGGATGGACGTTCTCTCAGTCTCTCCCTCTCTCTCAGTAACTATGATTTTCAAATAAATATATAATTGTTTTTTAAAAAGTAATGGAAAACATGACATTAAAAGATAAATTTATGTGAAAGAAAAAGTTTCTGAAATACATGCACAGCTTTTTCATAGGATGCCTTTTGCAAGAACTTTTTAAAATCTCTTGTACCATTCCACCTATGTTCCCTCATATCTGGCTTCAATTAGGCGAGGGGTACCTTATCATCTCTGCTAGGGGATGAAAATTGCCAGCTTATTTCATAAGTGGGTTTGCCCAGTACATCAGAGAGCTGAAAATGAGCTGCTGCTCACTGATTCAGCGCTGGTCTAGAGAAAAAGTGGTGAGGGGATACCTTCTCCTTGCTCCAAGTTCTGAGTTACAGGCTTGGTTATATATTTAGTGTCAAAAGAAAAACGAAATGAGACAAGAGGATACATGGTCTCTTGGGAGTTGATACCCATTGAATAAGGGCCTGTAAAGGCAACAGTTGTAAGATTTTGACTTAGAAGGTATTGAGGGGAGCCAGCTCCATAGCACAGTAGGTTAATCTTTCATCTGCGGAACCAGCAACCCGTATGGGTTCTGGTTCTAGTCTCAGCTGCCCCTCTTCCAATCCAGCTCTCTGCTATGGCCTGGGAAAGCAGTAGAAGATTGCCCAAGTCCTTGGACCCCTGAACCCACATGGGAGACCGGGAAGAAGCACCTGGCTCCTGGCTTCAGGTCAGTGCAGCTCCAGCCGTTGCGGCCATCTGGGGGGTGAACCAACAGAAGGAAGACCTTTCTTTCTGTCTCTCTTTCACTGTCTATAACTCTACCTCTCAAATAAATAAATAAAATCTTTTAAAAAAAGAGAAGATATTGAGGAAAAGGCATAAGAAGAGATCCACAGGGACTTACACATAGGAGCAACGTCTTAGTATTTTTACTGGTATCAGATTTAAACACCCACTAGAAAGCTTCTCTCACAGAAGAAACATTAAACAAGTAGGTAGACACAGCCACCTGGTCCACAGTACTCAGGTAGCATCTGTCATTGGCTACCCCTGTGCTGGCATAATAGATGTATGAAGTAGTAAGTATGTGGAGGTAGAGCTTACGAAAGGAAGTGGTAGCACAGACTCTTACTCACCAAGTGCGATGCAGCTACTGGTCCTGAGCATGCCCAACTTTCCGGTAACAGAGACCAAGCCTGAGGCCCCAGGCACATCAGTCACCTGAGCCAACCAAGCACTTGGTGCCGACTGACTTACCAGACCCTACGCCCCCGAGGGAGAGGCAATTCATGTTGATTGGGATTGACATTTCCTGGGAGTTTGTCTTTTTGCCAACAAGGCCTTGGCTAACACCATGATTAAAGGGTATATAGGTTCTTTTATCCATAAACATAAGATCCCAAATAACATTGCTTTATACCAAGTAAATTAATTTGCTATGACTCTTGTAACAAAATACCACAGACAGGGATAATGGTTGTGCTTAAGTTTACTGGTTAAACAAACTACACCATGTTAGATATTTAAGAGGTGTTTTCAAATACATGATTCTTAAAATTTATAGAAGGCATTGGACCTTCTGGTAAATGTTTTCTTAAGTTCTTATCTAATGGTTGAAACGGTTTGCTAAGTATTCATGTAATATTGCTATTGTCAGCAAGCGATCTAGGACTTGCTCCCTCATTTCTCTATTCTAAGCCCAACTTGTTCTTTCATTTCTCTATTCTCTTCAAGGTAGGGAACTAATTCTATTATGAAGGAATCTGTAGGACGCACAATTTAATCTTTAGACCTTATAAGAGATGGCTAACATTTTTCTGTAATAGCATAGCCAAAATAAGAGCTTAAATAATAATCTCATAGCTAGATTCACATCGCCATCAGCGAAGTATACAGTAAGTAGAAAAAAAAAAAAAACCTCCCTTTCAGACCAAAGGGAAAGAAAGTTTTAAAGTGAGAATATAATTTTCCTCATGGGCATTGTCTACCTTAGAAAAACTACTACAGAACATGCCTGTGACTATAGACTTGTAGTTCAGGCCACCGAAGATTAGAGATGGGACATGGGCACTCCCTTGACTTGCATCCTCTGGTCTGCTTTAACACAAACCAGGAGGAAAAGAAAGCTAGGCATCAGAAGCAATGGGTGGCAGGCCTATTAATGGCTGATCTGTACGGTAATCTGCCCTCAAGGAGACCCAACAGGCCAGTCCACTGCAGTGGCTTTCAATGTGGTAAGTCTGGGCTTCAGCAGAAGTCAGCTTGTGAAGAGCCCTGGCAGCTCTGCCAAGAGTTGGATCACTGGAAATGGACCTGCCCTGGAGTCGAAGGATGCCCAGGTCAGAGCCACAGATCTTATTGGCTCCAAGCTGAAAAGCCCTTCACTCAGCCCAACTTCCAAAGTGACCACTGCAGCTGAGGGTGTGGTCAAGTAGGGTCAGCAACATTGCAGGCAGAACTGTAAATTTCTTGTTAGAGATGCCCCCTGCCTTTACCTGGCCAGCTCTCCTCCCAGGCCAGCCAAGTAATGAAAGTCAACAGAGTGCCTTCCCCTAGGAGGTTCACACCTCCCTTAGGATATACCCCATGTGAAGAGATAGATAGGTCTGGGCCTCTTAACTTACAAGGCCTAAAGCCCACGAGATTATTATCAAGCCCCTTCTGTCAGGTTCTATTTGCCTCTCAATCAGAAAACTTAATTGTAGCTTAGACAGCACCTTTCTTAGCTCCTCTAATAATGACTCTGTCCTTTGTTCTAGACCCTATCTAGTGCACTTGGGCCTCATTCCTTTGTAATCTTAACCTCTACTCTACCACCAATGGCTCTACTCCCAACCTGTGTGTACTGAAGGTCCTCTTCCCCACTTAATGCTGTATAATTTTTCAGACCTGGTAAATGCCACTCTTAGGATCATTGGTTACTATCCTCACCCTGTCTTTTATGACCTTGTCTAAATATGATCAGAGTCGGGGAACTTGGAAGGCTTCCATAGCCTTGGCAACTCATGACGACAGCCTAGGGTGGTTACTGGTGCCATAAACTAGAGTGTCAATTTGTTGGGTCAACAACAGGAGCCACTGTGCGCTTGCTCCTGATGTGGGATCTCTGTCCTTAATGTACTGTACATTTTGATTTAATGCTATAACTAGTACTCAAACAGTATGTTTCACTTTGTGTTTCTATGTGGGTGCAAACTGTTGAAATCTTTACTTAATGTATACCAAATTGATCTTCTGTATATAAAGAGAATTGTAAATGAATCTTGATGCAAATGGAAGGGGAGAGGGAGCGGGAAAGGGGAGGGTTGCGGATGGGAGGGAAGTTATGGGAGGGGGAAGCCATTGTAATCCATAAGCTGTATACTGGAAATTTATATTCATTAAATAAAAGTTAAAAAAAAAAGTAAAAAAAAAAAAAAACTGGGGCAGGAAGAGCAAGACTGAAGTGTTAGTGGATCTGATTTCTTCTGAGGCCCCTCTCTTTGGCTTGTACATAGGCACCATCCTGCTGTGTCCTCACACAGTCTTTTGTCTGGGAATGCATGTTCCTGATCTCCCTTTAGGGATCCAAATTTCCTCATAATGTAAGAATACTTATCAGCTTGGATCAGGGCTAACCACACTAACTTTAACTTAATCACATCTTTGAGGTTAGGGCTTTGCCATATGGATTTTCAAGTGCACACTCTTCATCCTATGAAACTCAAATGTCTTCCTGGAAGCAAAGGAAATACAGCAGTGGGCACATGGACCTGCCATACACAGCATCCTTGGTGACCCATTGCCAGATAGGGACTAGGCGTTGGAGAGTCTACTGAAGATGCACCTAAGTCACCAGTTTGGAGATGACATCCTGAGTGTGGGCCTTAAATGATTCCATTGCCTCACTCCTCATTGCACTGCCTCTCTGGTGCTTCCCACTACCAGCAGAGTCCAAACGACTGGCAACGGGCATTAAAAGCCTGGCTCCTTTGCCTCAATTGTGACAGTCAAAAGAACCAATAAGGATCCAGAGTTCCAGGTGGAAATGTCAATAGTGTCGGTTAAAACTGCTGGACCACTTCACTTTTCCTTACTCTCTTTTTGCCCAGTTATATTTCCTCACCTCTTTTATTTTTTAAGCTTTATTTTATCACTCTTATCAAACACATCAGAAAGCATATCAACAGTGCATCTTGTGATAAGTCAGCTTACAACAAAACTGAACAAGGCAATTGTGTTTACAGAAAAGGTTTTCAGCAAAAAAGTATGCAATACAGTCAATTGAAACGCAGTGTTCATACTTTGTATGTATATAGGAAAAGTGGAAAATAAAAGTCCTTTGCTACTCAGCAAGAAAAAAAAATAGAGTAAAAGACTTGAATGGAAACCAGAAATTTGGGGATTTGAGAAAAGTACTCAGTACTGACACATATCTACATTTATAGTCCCACTTAGCTATTAAAAACAAAACAAAACAAAACAAAAAAACAAAAAAACAAACTCACAAACAGTAAGACATAACAGAGAACCATAGTGCCAAGAATTGCCAAGACCAATATGCAATTGGAACTGGTAGAAATGCTATAAACAATTATTCACTACGCATTGTAATATTCTTGTAGTTCTGAGGTGAAGGTAAACCAACAGGAGAGAATACTCCTTTAAACTGCTTTGGTTTAAAAATAGGTATTTCACTGAGACCATTCCCTGGTAAACTTTCTGCATGCCCTCTTTCATCTCAGAATCTGTTTCCATGGAACCCAATCTAAGAATGATGGAGGTGACATTCAGGTCAGTTATGAACAGTAAGCCAAACTAAGTTGGGGAATATTTTCAGCAATAAATTGAGACTCACATATTTTGAATAGCAAAAGGGGAATACTTTTTTTAGGTCTTCATCTATAATTGAACTAATTTGTGGAAAACTTAAACAGGGTTGAATCTATGTATTATGCTAAAATGAATTAATGTAGTTTACAAAATAGGTTCTGTATTAATATTTCCTAAATCTAGTTTCTAAATTTCTCCTGCTCATGGAAGTTGTTGACATCACATTTCCTAGCATATAAAATCTTGTTCTATTATTGTTGATTCTTAGCTTACTCCCCCCAACTACTCTTCTCACTGTAAAGAAAGGAATATTAATCAATTAATTGTATGCTTGTCTTATGAAAACCACAATGATAATGCTGAGATTTTACTTGAGACATCATTGATTGCTTCAAATGTTGGCTTATTAACTAAATTTATATAAAACTAGTGCATGAGAATTTGCTTTCCTTTAGACAATTTTTTTGTTATTCAACAAAAAAAGCTTTTTTGACACAAGATTGCATAAATTCAACTTCTCCAAAATGTGTAGCATAAACTGGATTCTTTTAACAAACCCCTACACCGAAACAAAACAAAATATCATTATCTAAGATGTATCTATGGCTTACATTGCTGGCTCATAATTTCAATAAATCCTTTCTGGTAATACCATATGTGTCACGAAGTAATATGGTGCTGCAATGATAATTATGTGCTATAAACGTGCTTTTGCATGGGGATCCTGAACTAGTGTGTGAGGCCCATATCCTCTCTGCTACTCACATAACATCTACAGTTCCTGTTTTGTCTGCCTGGATCTAATGTTTTACTGCTCTTTTACAATTTTATGGTGAAAGGAAAGGCTTAGTTTCAAGCTCTGAGTATGCTCTACTCAAAGTGAAATAAAAGGCATTCTTTTACATTGACCAACATTTTCTATGTCTCAAAACACCATGATGTTTGACATGTAGCCTTTTAGACACTATAAATCAAAATGTTACTGAAAACCTATGAAAATGAAGTCTTGCTCATTAAAAAATAACAAAGCAAAACACATATTTCTTTTTAATACCCTTTATACAGATGAATACACACTCTAGGTCTATACACCATGTTAATCAATAGTTTGCGCAATCACCATGGTCCCCAAACTTCTGATATCAATCTTTAGAGTCACAGGGGGAGCTTAGAATACAAATTCACTATGTCCTGGATACTCTGATTCAAAAATATTGGTATAAAGCTTGGGCATGCCGATTTCACCTTCAAACTCTGCATGATTCTATGTTGCACCAAGTTTGTGCCCAGTTGAGTTAAATGACAAAACTAGCTCTTACGATGTCATATAAATTGTATATAAAGAATTTAATGTCCATTTCCAGTTATATAAATATTGTTATCTATCTCTTTTTTTTTAAAATTCATTTTGGGGATAAAGCTAAGGCTCTGGATGATCTATATTAGACTATTGCTCCCTTTTGTCAGAATGAAATGTCTAAGGATGATTTAGCTTAATTGGGATTTCCAAGACTATGTCTGCATGAAAATTTTCTCATGGTAGTGTAACTATCATCATCACCTCATTTTGCAATCTAGCACAATCACAAATGGGGTTCCCTTACAACACAGGTCAACTTTAAATTGGCTCCTTACAGAATGCATACTCATATTCTTGCTCTTAATCTCACTTCAAGAATTTCTTCCTTCTAGAAAATTTTAAGAATAAATTTACAATTTTAGTTTCACTCTCCAATATTGCTCCAATAATCTAAATAGAATCATTTTACTTCCCTATATCACAATCTCCCCACTTGAGGACTAAGGGATGATCCTGATGGCTCCTGATTGATCTACATATCTAAGTTATGATTTTTTTGGGGGAAAGACAAAGGACAAGTCTGCCTGAATAGAAACAAACATGAAACTCGGAGAGTAAACACAAAGCAAGCTGATAATGGGGTTTAGGGTTGGGAGGATGGAGATCAACTATATTTTAGGTTTGAAAATACAGTTTCGCAGGTTATTCAATATCTGTATCTTTCATTTCCAGAATAGAAAAAAATAAATAAAATTAAATAATAAATGTATTTTGCTGTCATATTTTTCAATGTTCCCCAGAGATACAAAATCGGTGATCTATCTATCTATCTATCTATCTATCTATCTATCTATCATCTATCTACTTATCATCTGTCTTCTTCATCATCTTTGTCATTATCTGTATCTCCTATTGGTGCATATGTATGAGAAGATTTATTAGGATTGGTTCACCTGATAATGCAGGCTGAGAAATCTCATAATCTGCTATAGCTGAAGTATCAGGGAAGCCAGTAGCACAACCCAGTTCTAGTTTGACGGCCTGAGAACCAGAGAAAGCTAGTGATGTTGTAATCCTCAGTGTGTGAATGTATAGTTACCTGTGTAAGTCTTGGAGTCCAAAGTCTGGAAAATGTGGAGCTCTGATGTCTAAGGGCAGGAGGAAAGAGATGTCCCAGCTTCAGAAGAGAGAGGAAGAACTGCCTTTCCTCTGCTTTTTTGCTCTACCTGAGCCTGGAGCTGACGGGATGGTGCACATCCACATTGGTGAGGATAGAGCTTCCTTACTCTGTTCACTGATTCAGGTGGAAATCTCATCCAGGAAAACCCTCACACACTGCCCAGAAATAATTCTTTACCAGCTAGCTGGGTATCTCTTTATCTAGTCAGGTTGACACCTAAAACTAGCCAACATTGTTTCTTTTTCTATAAGGTTATCCATGGATTGCTCAGGGAAAAAGCTGAAAATCTAACTGAAAGATTTATCAAAAAATACATTTTTAATTGATTGTATAATAAAGACTATTTTTTCAGCTAAAGAATTTGGGAGAAAATGAGATTAAATGGTGTTTATTTATCTCACAAATATTAAAATCCATATAGTTTTTTATAACATGCATTTTTTGAATTTTTGAAGACCCTTCTTACCTCTGTCATTATTTGTTGTTTTTTATATTATGAAATATAAAGAGTATGTTGCCTGAGAATGGAGAGATGTATGTTAGAACATACAAAGTAGCAGCTATGTAGGATGAACAAATCTAGAGATCTAATACACAACATGAGGACCGTGTGTAGTGCAATTGTCCTAGACATGAAATTCATATGCCAAATAAGTAGATTTTAATTTGTTTTGCCACAAAATAAGCAAAGCAATGAATGACTATATGAGATGATGGATATATTCCTTTGCTTCACTAAAGTAATATTTTACTATGTATATGTATCTCACAACAGTAAGCTGTGTACCTTAGATAAATGCAAAAAATTAATTTTAAAAAGAAAAATATGAAATCAAAATACAATTTATCTTTTTTTTCTTCTTACCAACATCTGGTGTCAAACATGAAGTTGGGGCCATTGCTGTGTCATAGTAGGTAAAGCCACTGCCTACAGTGTTAGCCTCTCATATGGGCACTGGTTTGAGTCCTGGCTGCTCCACTTCCCTTCCAGCCCCCTGTTAATGTTCCTGGAAAAATAACAGATGACCCAAGGGCTTTTGCCTCTACACCCATGTAGGAGACCCAGAAGAAGCTCCAAGCTCCTGGTTTCAGATCAGTCCAGCTCCGGTCATCATGGCCACTTGGGGAGTGAACCAGAAGATGCAAGAACTCTCTCTCTTTCTGCCTCTCTGTAACTCTGCCTTTCACATAAGTACATAAACATTTTAAAAGCAAACAAACAAAAACATGAAGTCCTGTACAGAAAGGTTCTCATAATAAATGGGATTACCTTGAAAATTATATTTTGGACTTCAGTATTGTATTCAAGCACTAGCTGAAGGATATTTTCTGTGGTATTTTCTTTCTTTTCCTTAGAAAATGAATGGTTAATATTAATAGCTTGTTGGTAGACAAAAAAAATCATTTCAGCAGGTTAAAAAACAGGCAATATTTTACTTCTCAAATACTAATATATTTTCATTTAAAAATGCCCTGAGTGGAAGTTTTTGAAATAGAAAAATTAATTGCATAGTGCAAAATGGTAATACATTAGTGAAAATATAAGCATTGAACAGATTCAGGTTTGAGACAAAACGAGACAATATATTCTTCTTTGTGATTCAAACTATCTGTAGCCATGGAAACAAAGGGAGCATACTTTTTTATTTGTGCTTTATATTTTTTACTTTATGTAATATTCAAAAACTTAAAGTAGAACTAACTGTCTTGATTTCATTTTACTTCTCTCATAATAGAACGTGATTCTTTCCTTATGTCTTGACATACATGACTTTTAAAAACATGTGCACATTTTTGTAGCGCTTAAAGAAACAATACATATTGAACAACCTATTTAAAAGATATTATTGGTGTAATTGCTTTCTGTTTTTTTTTTTAAGATCATTTTTAAATAGAAAAGAAAGTCCAAAAAGAATACTAATATTATTCTTAACACAAAAGACATCTGGCCACCACAATGTATGAAACTCTCAATGAAAGTCAGGATTTTTTTTTTTAAGATTTATTTATTTATTTGAAAAACAGAGTTACAGAGAGAAAGAGGCAGGAAGAGAGAAATAGAGAGAGGTCTTCCATCTGTGGGTTCACTCCTCAGATAGCTGCAACGGCTGGAGCTGGGCTGTTCCAAAGCCAGGAGCCAGGAGCTTTTTCAGGGTCTCCCAGGTGGGTGCAGGGGCTGAAGGACTTATACCATCTTCTACTGCTTTCTTAGGCCATAGCAGAAAGCTGGATCTGAAGTGGAGCCACCGGGACTTGAACCACCGCCCATATGGGATGCCTTACCTGCTATGCAACAGCACCAGCCTCATGGGTTTGTTTTTAAATATGAAATGCACATTTAACCCAATCTATCCCAGCAAAATGTGGTGATTTATTTGGATGCACTAGGAGCCAATGGCCTGGGTGGGGGCAGAGGAGGAACAACCCCTTTAAAAAAGATTTATTTATTTATTTGAAAAGCAGAGTTTAAAGAGAGGGAGAGACGGGGAGAGAGAGAAATCTTCTATCCACTGGTTCACTCTCCAAATGACCACAATAGCCAGAACTGGACCAACCCAAAGCCAGGAGCCAGGAGTTTCTTCTTGATCTCTTATGTGGGTCCATGGGCCCAAGCACTTGGGCCATCTTCTACTGCTTTCCTAGGTACATTAGCAGGGAGCTGGATCAGAAGTGGAGCAGACAGAAGTTGAACTGGAGCTCATATGGGTGCTGGCGCTGGCCCCGAAAAATGCTTTTCTATCAGGTACACATTCTCACTGTGCTCTTGAACTGCTGGCCTGTCCACTAACAAAGGAAAATTAATTTGGATCATATAAGAGAGTTGGAGCAGAAGATAACTTTTTCTTGAGGACATTTTAAATTAACAAAATTCTATACTCAGGTTTAGATGAATACTGTTTATTCTACAAATTAAATGTTAGGTGTATGAGATTCCTGTTTGGAGTCATCATTTTTATTAAATGAAAATTCTTTGTATATATTATCTCAGTAAGGATTGTTCAATAGCCCCAACAAGGTTCAGAAATTTAAGAAAATGTATTCTGGGAAGGGGAGATAGCATGTGTCAAACATAATACTTTTGTCTCAACAGAAAAGCAAAGAATACATTAAAAGTTTAGAAAATGATACTTTGGTGCAGGTGCTGTGGCATAGTAGCATCCACTTATGATGCCAATATCCCATAAGGACCCCAGTTCAAGTCCTGGCTGCTCCACTTCCATAAAAGCTCTCTGCCTACAGCCTGGGAAAGCAGTGGAAGATGGCCCAAGTGCTTGGGCTGCTGCTCACACATGGGAGACCTAGAAGATTCTGGGTCCTGGTTCTGGATCAGTTTACATCGGCTGTTGTGTACATTTGGGAAGTGATCAAGCAGATGGAAGACCTCTCTGTCTCTCACACTCTCTGTAACTCTGCCTCTCAAATAAATAAATAAATCTAAAAAACTGAAGGGAAAAATGACAGAGTTCAAATTGTGGGTTTATAAAGCTAGAAGACCTTCAATAATTATTGAAGTCAAGGTTCAATGCTATCTGCTCCAAGGGGTTAAAAGTCGGTGAAAAAATGCCTACTATTCTAGGTGCAATATAATCAATATCTCAAATTATATAATAGAACTGTAGAACTAAAATAGGAGTCTTTTCTTTGGCTACTGATTATAGAGAGCTGTTGGTTTTGGGTTTTAAACTATGTAAAAGATTTAAATAAAGAACCCCAAGTCCTTTCAATCATAACTAAGAGTATGTGATGGGGCAATTTTGGGTGTTTGTGTCAAGAAATGGTGGGAAATGAGTCTGGCTAGAGAGGAGGGGCCAGATTTAATGCCTCTTAGGTGTCATAGGTGGGGTCTTTATCAACTATAAAAAATCGGACTTTCTGTTTGCTCTCATGTTACTTTATATAACCAGGTAGGGAAGGCTCAGAACACAACTAGATAAATAAAAATTAAAATGAACCTATCCATCTAAACATTGTCAAGGAATAAAAAAAAAAGAGGCGAGGTAATTGTAATGGAGTCAAGTGGTACACAGAGCCCAGTGTTACTTTGGAGCTATTGAGGTTGCCAGTTGGCGTTGACCCATCTATTTCTTCTCTATACTGCCAAGGATCCTTTGTCTACCCCAACACTGTCCACACTGTTCTTCCCACACTTGCTCTGTCTATCGTTAAACAAGTTTCACTCACTTTTTATTTAAAAAAAATACCCTAGTATTTTTATTTTTCAGATGCCTCATGCAAACAGTTTTCACTCTTCTCTATAGTGTTTGAGATGTGAAATTGGTGGTTGCTGGCCAGGGATCCAGGTGAAAATTAGTTTGGGGGAAAGTTACCCAAGGATGATGCAGGAGAATTGATTTATAGATTGCAGATATTCAGGTCACACGGCAATAAAATTGTAAAGAAACCAGTTGAGAATGACCAAAAGTTAGCAAGAAAATTAGGACTCTTTCTCTAACACAATCTTCCCAAAAGTTAATGTGAATAATGTGTATACAAAGCAGAAGCTGAGCTTGTTAAACATGAAACTCCCTGTTAAACATATAGCAGGTATATTGTGGGGAGAATCGGGAGGCTGAGAGTCTCTCTGTCTTGAAGCTTCAGATAATATTGTTGCTGCTGGCTGTTTATGAAGCATATAAGATGTCTCCAAATAGTTCATGAAAGATGCATATTGCAATAAAAGGAGAATTAATTTCACAAATGTTTGCATCAAAATAAACTAATCTTTTAGTTACATTGTTCCTTGAGTTTTTGAAGTAATTTTGCACTTTGAGTGTCAACCTATCCAAAAGCTCTTGGGACCCAACTAGATGGGAAAGGGAAAGAAATAGAATGAAGTCTCCTTATAGCCTCTAAAATGTGCCCTCATATTCCCACTGCTTAGTCACAAGCAAATTTTAAGACATTTGTTCTGTGTTTCTGAGTACAATGGTATCCATTCAAAGATCATTTTTGAAGAGTGGGATGGTGCAAAAATCCTTCATCATGTGACATGTGTTCTTGGGTAGGAGAGTGGTCAGGAATCCTGGTTAGATGTCACTCATATAATCTAGATTCAGGCTGTCCAAGCATGAGCAAAGGATGGTAGTAGGAATGTAGAGGATAGTGTGGGTCACATGTGGATTTGAAGATGGAGGACTGCAGAAGAGGAGTAACAATTAGACTATAAAAGTGATTTAATAGAAGGGCAATGAAAAAGATGACACTAACCTTCTGTGCAAAAGGTTTTTAATAGAAAGCACAATATCCAATTGTATGAGACTAGTCTAGAACTCACTCCTTCTACTAGGCTATGGATACATTCACTGATTTTCAACTGCAATGCCCCATCTCTTTATAACTATTTCATCAAGTGAGGATAGACGTAGTGTGCTTGGGGCCAACTTCACATTTTTCTCCACACTTTCATGCTTCATTAATTGTGAACAATGAATAGCCGTGAATTATAGCTACTGGGGCAGGGACAAAGGCCAAGAATATGAAGATAGAGATTTATTAGGTACCGTCAATTCCCTGTACCAGAAAGAAACAAGAAAATTATTTGTGGTATTGTTCTAAGGGAAACTGACAGTCATAGCTCAGGCAACTATCTTTGGTAGATCACCTTGAAACTTCACAAACATGGAGGTATAACAACTGGGGGAGGTAGAGCAGATAAACCTTGTAATTTCGGCTGGCAAATAAACAGAAACTCAATACCTTGATAGTATTAGCATTGTATTTACAGCTGTTGCTGCTGCCTGCGTTGAGTAAGTGCTCCCCAGGGACTCAGATCAAAGGTGCAGTCATGGTGTGACAGAGCATGGAGCCGTACTACAAGAAGTTTACCGATTTAGCAGAATGTTTGAAATGGAAGTGTGTGTGATATGAGTTGCAGGTGTTCATAAACATCCTGCAGTGATCAGACTGCAGTGGGCTTGGAGCTGGGACTAATCTGCTTACCAGTTTCTCCTGAAATTATGCCCAAGTAAGTGTACCAATCATGACCATGGCTGAATCTCCTTAGGTATTTCAGCTCTATGCCTGTACTAATGGTCATTTATGTCTATGGATTTGATCCATTTCATTCACTGTCAATTCTTGTATTCATATTCCTTTTATGCCAGAAGTTTTATCTGTTCATGCTGGTTAGGCTTTCAAAAATTATCTTCTCTTCTACTTCTATTTACAGTTTTAATTAATCTTTAAAAATTTCACATCTTTTAGCCAGTTAGTAACATTGTACTTCTTTTCTTACACAACATGGCATTTTGAAGGATATATGTGTGAGAGAGAGTTGCTAAATGTAGCTAATTAGCAAATATTTTACTCCACATAGTTATTTGTATGGTGAGAGCACATGACCTCCACTCCCTTTGCATTTTTCTCAAGAACATAATACATCATTGTTACTATAGTGACTTTACAAATAGTTGGTCTTAAATATATTCCTTCTATTTAATGCTAATCATGTATCCTTTGATCACCATCTCTCCAGCTAACAACCCCCACCCTCTGATAACCACCATTCTTTGTAAAACTTTATCTTCATTTATTTGAAAGATGGAGGGACAGAGAGTGAGGGAGAAAAGAGAGATGGAGAGAGACACAGAGAGAGTTTCCATCCACTGGCTCACTCCCAAACTGCTCTCAACAGTCTGGACTAGGCCAGGCTGGGTCTAGGAGCCATCACTGGCTCCCTTCCAGCATGTGCATTAGCAGGAAGGTGGAAAGGAGAGCAGAGCTGGGACTTGAACCCCATGTACTCCATTATGGGCCTGTGGTGTTCTGTGAAACATCTTTACTATTGCACCAAAAGCCCACCATGGTAGCCAACAATTTGTTCTCTGTATGAGTGAGGTCATAAGGTGTTTTCTCTTTTTATCATGAATTATTTTAAATAGCCTGATACCTCCAGATTCATCTCTGTTTTTGCAAATGGAAGGCTATCATTATTTTTTATGATTGAATATAATTATATTATGTATATATACATTTTCTTTTTCCATTCATCTATTGATGGGCACTTATGTTAATTTGTATCTTGACTGTTGTGACTAGTGTTAAGATAAAGACGAAAGTTCAGATATCTCCTGGACATTCTGATTTCATTTCCTTCATACAGTAGCCCTAATTTTTTTGTGTGTAATGTCCCTTTTGTTTGTTGTGATGGTTGTACTAACTTATGTTCCCAACAACAATGTATAAGAGTTCTCCTTTTTCTTTTCTTTTCTTTTCTTTTTTCTTTCTTTCTTTTTTTTTTTTTTTTTTGACAGGCTGAGTTGGACAGTGAGAGACAGAGAGACATTGAGAAATGTCTTCCTTCCATTGGTTCGCCTCCCAAATGGCCGCTACAGCTGGCGTGCTGCGCCGATCCAAAGACAGGAGCCAGGTGCTTCCTCCTGGTCTCCCATGCGGGTGCAGGGCCCAAGCACTTGGGGCATCCTCCACTGCCTTCCTGGGCCACAGCAGAGAGCTAGACTGGAAGAGGAGCAACTGGGACAGAATCTGGCGCCCCAACTGGGACTAGAACCGGGGTGCTGGCGCCACAGGCAGAGGATTAGCCAAGTGAGCTAGGGCGCCGGCCAAGAGCTCTCCTTTTTCTACATCCTTCTCCAACACGTATCTTTTGTCTTTTTGATAATAGTCTTTGGTGTGTAATGACACCTCATTGATATTTTGATTTGTATTCCTTGATGAATAGGATTGTTGAGCATATCTCCTATACCTGTTGGCTGTTGTACATCTTTAAAAACTGGTTAGGTATCTTTTAGCTAATTTTCAGTTGGGTTTTTGTCCTTTTGTTTTTGAATTTGAGTTCATTATATATTTTTGATATTAATCCTTTATCAGGTGTACTCTTTCAAATATTTTCTCTCCTGCTGTAGGTGGACTCTTAACTCTCTTGATTACTTTGCTGTGTATAAATTTTTGGTTTGATGTAATCCCATTTGTCAATTTTTGCTTTTTAGCTTTTTAATAAAGAATTATTTATTTATTCAAAAGTCAGAGTTACATGGTGGGGAGGGGGGGAGAGCGAGAGAGAGTGCGAGATAAGTCTTCCATCTGCTGGTTCATTCCCCAATTGACCACAAAGGCCAGAGCTACACTGATCTGAAGCCAGGAGCCAGGAGCTTCTTCCAGGTGTCCCACATGGGTGCAGGGACCCAAGGACTTGGGCCATCTTTTATTGCTTTCCCAGGCCATAGCAGAGAGCTGGATTGGAAGTGGAGTAGCCAGGACTTGAACCGGCACCCATATGGAATGCTGGTGCTTCAGGCAAAGGCTTTAACCTGCTGCGCCACAATGCCGGCCCCCTTGCTTTTTATCTTTTAAGAACTTAACTAAAATATCCCCAGCCAGGTCAATGCCCTTTCTAGATTCCAATAGTGTACTATCTGAAAAAGATATCTGAAAATAATCACATCTACAGTAGTGATACAGATAAAAAGTAACCCAGGAAAGAATTCAACCAAGGCAGTGAATGAACTCTACAATGAAAGTTATAAAAACACTGGTGAAATAAATTGAAAGTGAGTAAATAGAATAATCCTGCATTTGTCATCCGGAAGAATTAGTACCTAACAAAATATCTATGTCACCAAAAAGATCTACAGATTCAGTGCATTGCCCATTAAAACACCAATAATATTATTTACAGAAAAAGTAATCCTAAAATTTTTGTGAAAACACAAAAGACTCCAAATAACCCAAGTGATCCAGAATAAATCAGGACAAAACTGAAGACATTATACCACCTGACTTCAAAGTATATTTCAAAGGTATAATAACCAAAACAGCCTTGTATTGACATAAAAACAGACGCATAGGCTAATGGGACAGAACAGAGAGCTAGAAGTAAACCCACAAGTACACAGCCAACCAATTTTCAACAAAGGTACCAAGAGCATACACTAAGGGAAAAAAAACAGTCTCTTCAACAGACAACAGGTGTTGAGAAAACTGTATATCCACATGCAGAAGAATGAAATTAGGTCCTCATTTCTCACCAGTTTAAACAAAGTAATTCAAAATAGATTAAAGACTTAAATGTAAAGACTTACGTTATGAAAATACTAGAAGAAAATATAGGGATCATACAGATTCACAACAGACCCAGAATAGCCAAAGCTATCTGAGGAAAAAAAAAGATGGAGGCATACAACAAAGCCATGATGTAAGCACAAAAACCAGCACATGGATAAATGCAACAGATGAGAGAGCCCAGAAATTAATCCACATGCATAGAACCTACTGCTTTTTTGTTTTTGATGAAGTGCCAAGAACATAATTTTAATAAACTGTGCTGGAAAAATTGGACATATATGTAAAAGAATGAAATCACATCTCTACCTCCTGCCATAAACAAACTCAAAATGAATCAAAAACCTGAATGTGAGACCAGAAACACTATAGCAAAACTATAGCAAAAAGAAAGCATGGGGGAAACATTTCAAGACATTGGTGTAGGTGATAACTTCTTAGATAAGATCCCAAAACTCTAGGCAACAAAAGCAAAACTAGACAAAGGAAGTATATAACTCAGAAGCTTCAACATAGCAAGGACAGCAGCCAATGAAGACATAATCGATAGAATGGGAGAAAGGTGTTCAAATCCAGAATATATCCACACTCAAAAAACCCAACAACAAAAACAACGAATCCAATTAAGAAATGGGCAAAAGATATGAATAGACAGTTCTCAAAGGAAGAAATATAAATGGACAACAAATATTTTAAAAAATGCTCAATATCCATCTCCATCAGAGAAACACAAATCAAAACCATAGTGAGATGTTGCCTTACCCCTCTCAGAATGGCTATTAATCCAAAATTCATCACAGAGAGCAGCAAATGCTGACCAGGATGTGGAGAACAAAAACTATTATACATTGTTGGTAGGAATATAAATTAGTGCAACCCCTGTGGAAAACAGCATGAACATTTTTTAAAGAAACTAGAAAGAGATGCCATATGACCCAGCATTCACATTTCTGGGTATATACCCAAAAGGCAATGAACGTGTTGTATCCTAGAGATACCTGCACCACCATGTTTGCAGCAGCATGGTTCACCATAGCCAACATATGGAAACAACTAAGGTGTCTATCATCAGATGAATGGATAGAGAAAATGTGGTATAGGTACACAAAGATTATTCAGCTGTAAAAAAGACTGCAATCCTGTTACTTACAGTAAAATGGGTAGAATCAGGGGGCATCACGTTGAATGAAATTAACAACATAGAAAGACAAAAAGTGTGTGGGTGAAATTTAAACAAAAAATCCCTCACTATGTCTAAACACCCAATGTTGACTGGAGGCTGGGAAAGGAAGGGGGATAAAAGGACCTTGGATTAAAAATTAGGAGAAGCTCTCTGTTATGACCTGAGAAAGCAGTAGGAGATGGCCCAAGTCCTTGGGCCCCTGCACCTTGTGGGAGACCAGAGGAAGCTCCTGGCTCCTGGCTCCAGATCTATGCAGCTCTGGCCATTGCAGCCAATTAGGGAGTGAACCATCGGATGGAAGACCTCTCTCTGCCTCTCTCTCTTTCTCTGCCTCTAACTCTCTGTAACTCTGCCTTTCAAATAAATAGATAAATCTTAAAAGAGTTAGGAGAAGCTGGGTGTGGTTCATCAATTATGACAAATATAATATGAAATATCAATGGGAGAATGAGGGAGGGACATATGTTAACTCATATTACTACCTCACAATGTTTGGTAAATTTAAAATTATAAATGCAAACACATAAGGAATATGTACATATACATATACTATACACAGATATACACACACACTGGAAAAATGCTGCAGCACTTTGATGTGGGCAAAGAGTTTAGGGATAAGATCTATTAATAGTTGATTTAAATGTTTTCTGTTGAGCACATACACAGCATCTAAAAAGCTAGAGATAATAGATCTTTAAAATTCACACATTGACAGGTATTTTAGACAAAATTTTAACAAGAATTAAGGTGTTAGCTTCATATACTTGGGTGATTAATCTTACCAATTTGTATTGTACTTTCTTACTTTCCAAACAATGAACTCTGTAAACTCTGTCTCCTTTTTTATTGAACAACCTTTGGTTATTTCCAACCAGATTTAAAGACTTAAAGGCCTTAATAAATGACTTCTACTCACTTAATGTATGGCTACATCTGAGTGTCAAAAAAATGACCAGTAGCCTGTAAAATAATTTTTTTCATTCCTTCCTTCCCCCACCCCTATTTTTGCCTGGTTCCAAGACATATTCTTTTAGGAGACTCAAAAATACAGTTGAAAATAGCATTTATAAGGTAACTTTGTTTATAATTTTCTTTGAAACTAGTGGGTAATTTTGATCATGATGGACTTAAAGTTTCAAAAAATGTGCTAATTACACATTTTCCATTGTAATAAATATTCTTATATGCATGTAATATTTAAGTTTAAAGCAGCATGTGAATATGTTATAACTAAGTGATTTTTGTCATTAGTGTTTCAATAATACCATAATCAAGTACCACATAAATGGAATCTATGTGCCTATTCTAAAACAATGTACCACAATTAGGCTTAATACTTATGTTTCTTTAACTACACACATATGTATATATATATATATGTATATAAGAATATATATATAAGAATATATATATATGTATATATATTTGAAGTTAAAACCTACTAACAGTGGTAGCTTTTATTTCACAGTTGTAACTAGTATATTTTTACTGCCCTTAGAAGAAAAGATTCAGAAGAAAATCATTGGAATTAATATATATTTAACTGAAGGGTATTTCTGACTGCCCTAACCAAGGCTTTTTCAACACAGTCATGCAAGAGCACACTAGCTGGGTTATTTTTTCAGCACCAACTAGCAGTGTGTACATGTGGGATTCTCTAAGATTCGACAAGGGGTAAGTGATGGTTACCTGTCTCTTATGCTTGAGATTATCGTAGATTATTATGTGGATTTTTTTTAACCACATGTAGAATGCGTTGTTAAAACAATGAACACAGATTATTTTGCCTGAGTGTTTCCTAGGTGGGGATTTGTTTTCCAATTCTATTCACATCAGCCTTGCAATAAATGCTTTTCTTTTGTGTGAATTATCTCAAAGGCCCCCAAAGAGGGTAAATACTTTAAAATTTACTTGTTTATTTAGTTATTTATATTTAAAAGGCAGAGCAACAGAAATAGATGATAGATAGATAGATAGATAGATAGATAATTGATATCTTCTATTCATTGGTTCACTTCCCAAATGCCTACAGCAGCCAGGGCTGCTCCAGGCCTAAGCAAGGAGCCTGGAACTCCGTCGAGGTCTCCCACATGGGTGGCAGGGAACTAAGTACCAGCATCGTCATCTGCTGCTATTAGCTGGAAGTTGGATCAGAAGCAGTGTGAGACTCAAACCTAGGCAACCTGATATGGGATGCAGGTGTCCCTAGTGTTGGCTTAACTTACCGCACCACAAGACCTGTCCCTAAGGGGCCAATATATTAGAAAATAAATTTACTTAGTTTGGTTTTTCAGTTTCAGGGGAGTGTGGTTGACAAGCATTTTACATATTTAAGGCATGTAAGTGGGTGCACTGATAGACATGTACAGGTGAAGTGATCACTGCAATCAAGCTAATTAACGTATCTGTCACCTCATATGGTCACTATTTTCATTGTTTGTTTATGTGCAGAGAATATTTAAGATCCCCACAAGTTCTGGAGATGTAATGTACAACATGATGATTTAGTTAACAATACCACAGTATATAACTGATTTTTCAACTAAGTCACCATAACACAATACTATTTCCTTTTAAGCAAAATTGACATTTTTTTCTTTTAGCCCACAATTTCGTTTTCACATGTGCACTACCTGAAAGCATCTAAGAAGATCTAAATAGGAGAAGTTAAGGGCTAGCTTAGCAAGTTAAGCCACTGCTAACGCCAGCATCCTGTTCAGGAATGCTGCCTATTTGACTCCAGGCTACTCTGTATCCAATCCAGCTCCTTGCGAATGTACCTGAGAAGGCAGTGGAAGATGGCCCAAATCCTTGGTGGCTGCACCCATGCGAGAGACCTGGGTAGAGTTCTTGGTTTCTGGTTTCTGCCTTACCCAGTGCTGGTAATTGTGGCCATTTGAGAAGTGAATTAGAAGATGGAAGCTCTCTCTCTCTCACTCTCACCTCTTTTCTCTCTCTGGATCTGCCTTTCAAGTAAACATAATACATTTAAAAATGTTATAAATTAGTTAAATACAACAAAACCGATGATGATTTGCATTGTGGTGGAAGAATTCTGATATACATATGTGACACATGGCAAACGAAATAACTATATTTTCTTGTTTCCACAATAAGTTACTCATGACTTCATCAAGCTAATGTGATAAAGTTAAAGCCATTTCCTAGTTCCAGAGTTTATAGAATACATAGCTTTTTATCTGTGTGAATCAAGTCATTCCTACTCTTCACTTTCTCTTTCATTACTAAGCTAATGTAAAAGAACTAAAATATGGACTTTTCTTTGGTTCCTGGAGCAAGCATTTCAAAAGCTATGAGAATCAGGAGGCTGAGAGCCACCTTCCTAACTACATAGTTTTTTTTAAAAGGAAACCTACCCTGATTAAAAAAAAATTAAGTAATCTGGATTTACCAAATACTGTTATTATTTGTAGTTTTTATTGATGTAGCAAACAGAGTAAATGTAGCATATCTATAAATTATGAAGTAATATTAACAAAACAAAATTCAAAAGACTAAAGCTGCACAAAGTCTTATTCTGACCACCCACAATTTCTTTGATGTTTATCCTAACAAAAGACTTTTTGAAAATTTCATTTTTAAATGTGGTAGGCTTTCAAAGCAAATTTGAATATACAACAACCTTAAAAGGACATCTTAAAGAGTCTACCTTCTTTAAACAAATACACTCATAGTTTTATGAGAATGAGATTATGAAGCAATGGCATTTTAATCTTTGTTCTCTGAAATAAATGCATCTATGGACTTATAAAAGTTTAATTGAATAAACTGTAATATTTTCCAGAAATGATGGCCTAAAATTATTTTTAACGAGTTCTGTTAAAACAACCACTGTTTTTTGGGGCTGGCGCTGTAGCGTAGTGGGTAAAGCTGCTGCCTGCAGTCCAGGCATCCAATCTGGGCATTTGTCCACTTCTGATCCACCACTCTGCTATGGCCTAGGAGAGCAGTAGATAATGGCCCAAGTCCTTGGGCCTCTTAACCCATGTGGGAGACCAGGAATAAGCTCCTAGCTCCTGGCTTCAGATCGGTGCAGCTCTGGCAGGCCATTGCAGCCATCTGAGGAGTGAACCAGCAGAACTTTTCTCTCTCTCTCTGCCTCTCTATAACTCTGCCTTTTAAATAAATAAATCTTTTAAAAAATGACTGTTTTTAACAAATATTTAAATTTCTGTGGTTCCTTATTGTTTATTTACTAAATGTGAATTTTTATGCCACTTTATTTATTTGAAAGGCAGAGAGAGAGAGAGAGAGAGAGAGAGAGGACTTCCATCTGCGGGTTCACTTCCCGTGATAGTTGGATCTGTGCTAGGCCACGAGACTGGAATTCAGTGCAGGCCTCCCACAGATGACCTGCCAGGTCTGACTTACTTGCTGCCTCCCAGATTGCACATTAACAGGAAACTGGAACAGAAGCAGAGCAAGGACTCAAACCCATATAGGATTCATGCATACCAAGGAGTATCTTTTCTTTTTTTAAGGATTTATTTTATTTATTCTTTTTGACAGGCAGAGTGGACAGTGAGAGAGAGAGAGAGACAGAGAGAAAGGTCTTCCTTTTCCACTGGTTCATCCCCCAATGGCCACTGTGGCCGGCGTGCTGCGGCCGGTTCACTGTGCTGATCCGAAGCCAGGAGCCAGGTGCTTCTCCTGGTCTCCCATGCAGGTGCAGGGCCCAAGCACTTGGGCCATCCTCCACTACCTTCCCAGGCCACAGCAGAGAGCTGGACTGGAAGAGGGAGCAACTGGGACAGAACCGGCACCCCAGCCGGGACTAGAACACAGTGTGCCGGCGCCGCAGGCAGAGGATTAGCCTAGTGAGCCACGACGCTGGCCTATTTTATTTATTCTAAAGGCAAAGTTTGAGAGAGAAAGAGAGAGGAGAGTGAGAGAGAGAGAGAGAGATCTTCCATCATCTGGTTCACACCCTAAATGGCCATAGTGGCTGGAGCTGGGCCAGGCTACAGCCAGGATCCAGGATCCAGGAGCTTCTTCGGGGTCTCCCATGTGTGTGCACATTAAATATTAATTTAAAATACAGTTATTCTGTATACCTTCTTTTTGAATGACATATGAAACTATACGTATTCATTGGGTATAGTGATGTATTGATACAGGTATACACTGCTTATACACTGGCAAATCAGGGTAAACATATTTATTCCCTCAAATATTTATCATTTCTTTAGGATGAAAATTTGAACATCCTTTCTTGTAGCTTTCAAAAAACCTGTTATATATTATATGTATATACATATATATGTAATATATATATAAGCTAATCATTAGAGCATAAATCTATCATCTATCTATCTATCTATCTATCTATCTACTCTTAACATTGCCATTTTAAAAGCTCGTGTGACTATTTCAGCTAAGGGCTAATGAGAAATGTGTGACATCAGCATAGAATAGGAAAGAGCACTGAATTAAAGGGAGAATAGTCCATGCCCTGAAATGTAAATAATTAAATTCCTGTTTAAAAAAACATTTTTGGGCCCAGCACTGTGGTGCAGCAGGTGAAGCCATCACCTGCAATACTGGCATTTCATACGGGTGCTTGCTTGAGTCCCGGCTGCTCCACTTCCGATCCAGCTCTCTGCTATGGCCTGGGAAAGCAGTGTAAGATGGCCCAACCTCGCGGGAGACCTGGAAGAACCTCCTGGCTCCTGGCTTCTGATCAGCGCAGCCATCTGGGGAGTGAACCAGTGGATGGAAGACCTCTCTTTCTCTCCCTCTCTGTAACTCTGCCTTTCAACTAACTAAATAAATAAACCTTTAAAAACTCATTTTTTGAGTATTTTTTTAATATTTTGTGGAATTGGGAAGAAAATTATTTTCTCTTTAAAGAGACTGCATACATGAACAGAACCATGTTATCAGTCCATTTCCACTGAGGAAGCAGAACCAATAGATGATAGAGACAGACGATAGATGACAGGTAATAGATTGATTCAGATATTGGAGGTGTTTTGATGAAAACGTTTTCTGTTTCTCTGTGGGTACACTTCAGTTTTTTTTGGCTTATTACTTGATTGGTAAAGCGTTTTCAAGGATTTAAGGCTTAGATGAAACATTTAAATCACCGATTTCATGCACACTACAGCATGTGCTGTTGGCTTCCAGCGAGCCACTGGAGTGCCCCCAGCAGTTGCCCATGCGTATTGTGAGCCCCTCCGTGCAGACTGGCTGGCATATGAGTTTCGTGTTCAGGTTGCTGGCTGCTTTAGAGGAGAACACACTTGGACTCCTTGTCATACACATGATTACCTTTGGGAGTCTCCCATAACTTCCTGAGCCTTTCAAAGCAATCTGGAGAAAGTTTATCAAGTTGTTACAGAAAAGCTGCAAGACAGAGATCAAAGAATTCTCAGGATTCTCTGACCTGGGTGACGTGGGGAGTGAGAGATGTGAAAGCTGAGAGGTACGGAAGATAGTGCTGTGTCCTGAGTTTGAAATCTCATCTGTTAGTGGTTGGGAAGGTTGGTCTAAAGGGCAGAACAAAGCCAGGGTTAAAGAGCAAGGCGTAAACGTTGGTTTCCTGGAGAGTGGAGTGTGAGGTGTCCAAGAAGGGGTGTGTGCAGAAGAGCAGACCCCTGGCTGCAGGTTGGAGCCAAGCCGGGTGGGGAGAGGTGCCCAGGGAGAAGCCGCTGGAGAACTGCAGGCTGCGTTCTGCTGCTGGGTGGAGCGGCTCACGCACTGGGATGTGTGTGGCCATTTGTGTTCTGTGTGCCTAGGGTAAACCTCTAGTGCCAGGTGATTTCACAAGATCTAGAGTCCCACCAGTCCTGAAGAACTGTCTCTATGGAACCTTGTGTTGGAAAGGAGCAGCAGCGCCCTCTGGGCTTGCGTTTTCCTGTCTCCTCCAGCTGCACCAGGGGCACCGCCCGCCTTGACAAGCACCCCACCCTTCCATGCCTGACGCTGTCTACCTTTGTGTGTGGGGTTTGCCATCAGGGGTGCATTGAACTAACTGGAGGAGAGATTCATGGTGAGTGAGGGTGCTGAAGTTTAGGCTTAAACTCTCTCTGTTATATTTGTTTTCTGTAAAAACTTACCCTACTTTGGGTGTGTCATGGGTTGACTCCCATCCTCTCAACGTACACTCTGAAGTTTAACCCCAGAGTCTCAGAATGAGATGCTAATGTTAAGCAGGGTCGTGACAGAAGCAGTTAGCAAAGATGAGGTCGTGAGAGAGGAGACTGGGGCCCTATGCCGTGTGCCTCTGCCTTTGTCCAAAAGAGATGTGGATAGAGGTGCATCCAGGGCGAATGCTAAGTGAGGATGACAGGGGAGATGGACAAGCCAGTGAAGTCCAAAGACTGCCAGCAAACTGCCAGAAGCGAAGAGAAAGTGTGGAGGAGGTTCTCTCCCAGAGCGCTCCAAGGGAACCATTCTGGCACAGGGACCTCTGTTTTCCAGCCTCCAGAGCTGTGACAATGAATGTTGGCACTCTATGGTGCCAGTTCCTGGCACGTTGACAAGGTCTCCCTAGCAAACTAATAAAGATGGGGAGAATATTTTTGCTGAAGACAGATTTAGGCTCACCTCAAACAGCACAAGAAGACTTCCTTTTTCCCACCAATATCTATGAATTATAAAATCCAGGAAGGAAAACATACTTATGTATAACACTTAGTATATTTAAAATAGACACAGTGCCAGTTAAGTTTTGTAAGCACTCTGCAAACTGTAGATTGTATTATTATAAATTATTCTCAGTCTCTTATCATTTCTTTGTAAGGATCACATAGCAAAACATCAAAGTTGTGCCGGCACCGTGGCTCAATAGGCTAATCCTCCGCCTTGTGGCACCGGCACACTGGGTTCTAGTCCCGGTCGGGGCGCCGGATTCAGTTCCGGTTGCCCCTCTTCCAGGCCAGCTCTCTGCTGTGGCCAGGGACTGCAGTGGAGGATGGCCCAAGTCCTTGGGCCCTGCACCCCATGGGAGACCAGGAGAAGCACCTGGCTCCTGGCTTCGGATCAGCACAGTGCACCGGCCGCAGTGCACCGGCTGCGGCGGCCATTGGAGGGTGAACCAACGGCAAAGGAAGACCTTTCTCTCTGTCTCTCTCTCTCTCTCACTGTCCACTCTGCCTGTCAAACAAAAACAAAAACAAACAAACAAACAAAAAAATCAAAGTTGTGACAAACCTCTTAGAATTGTCAAGAATTTGCTTTTTTCAGGTAGAAACCTTTTTAATTTTTTTGTTATGATTTTTTTAATTTTTAAAAGTTTTATTTAAGTAATACAAGTTTCTTGTAATTCATATATGCAAATTTAGTAACATATTGGTATGTCCCCCATACCCTCCCTCCCACCCACACTCTAATCCTTCTTCCTCCTCCCTCTCACATTCCCAATTTTAAAAAAAAAATATTTATTTATTTACTTGAAGGTAAGAGTTACAGAGCGAAGGGGAGGCAGAGGGGGAGAGAGAGAGAGAGAGAGAGAGAGAGGTCTTCCATCCATTGGTTCACTGCTCAGATGACCACAACTGACAGAGCTCTGCCGATCTAAAGCCAGGAGCCAGGAGCTTCCTCCGGGTCTCCAACGCCAGTGCAGGGGCCCAAGGACTTGAACCATCTTCTACTGCTTTCCCAGGCCATAGCAGAGAGCTGGATTGGAAGTGGAGTAGCCGGGACTCGAACTGGTGCCCTTACGGGATGCTGGCACTGCAGGCGGCAGCTTTACCCGCCGTGCCACAGGGCCGGTCCCAACATTCCCACTCTTAAGATTTTGCTTTTGAGGGTGGGAGTCACTCCTCAGTACTTATGACATGCTTCTAAAAACGCTGTGATTTGCTGATGTTCACGAGTGAGTGTAAGGAAACATGTTGGTACATCCAATATAATTGCAGTTGAATATTCGGGAAAAAGTTAGTGTACCATTGGAGATCAAGTGTGGAGATCAAGTCTGAGAGCCTATTGTGTCCTGTGATTGAGAACAGTGCCTTCCAGGTATCTTATCACATTCCCCATAGCATCATGACCTGAGTGTGAGCTCCCTGAAGACAGGGCTCCTGTTTCAGTCATTCTCTTTCTCTCTAACCTCGGCCCACAAGGCAGGGCTAATGCTTGCTGGATAAGTAGAGAGCAACTTTCAGCAGTCCAAACAAATAAGCAATACTGTTTTAAAAGATAGTGTAACAGGGCTGGTGCTGTGGCACAGTGGATTAACGCCTGGCCTACAGTGCTGACATTCCATATGGGCACTGGTTCAAGACTCGGCTGCTCCTCTTCCAATCCTGTTCTCTTCTGTTGCCTGGGAAAGCAGTAGAAGATGGGCCAAACCCTTGGGCCCCTGCACCCACATGGGAGACCCAAAAGAAGCTCCTGGCTCCTGGCTTCTGATCAACACAGCTCCGGCCGTTGCAGCCATCTGGGGAGTGAACCATCGGATGGAAGACCTCCCTGCCTCTCCTCTCCCTGTGTAACTCTGACTTTCAAATAAATAAATAAATCTTTAAAAAAAAGATAATGTGACTATTGCAGTACCTGAATCTAATAAAATTAAAATTATATTGCACCAAGTATGGGTCAAGGTAAAGTCAAGGAAAAAATTTTATTTAACTCTTATTTTGTTTCTCAATTTAATGAAATGGTGTGAGTTTTATTAAAGTTAAAAGAACGTTTTGGAGTGATGTATATTGAAGGGGTAAATTTGGGTTATTTTTGAAATCTTTTCCACAATTGTTGCAGTCATGCTTCTTAGGAATGCTTGGCTACAGTTAAGCTTGGTTAAAGATATTATCCAGGCACTTAAGCCTTTAGTCGATGTTGTCTAATTTTTATTCTTTCTGATCCTTTTTATGAATCTCATTTTTTTCTAATACATTTTAAAGGCAAACTGCAAAAAGACACATGTAAACCAAAAGAGTGAGTAGGCTGAAAATAAGATATCTTGGGACAATGTTATTTCTTGCTTAGGTGGAACGAAATTCACTGCTATTATTTTTCACATGTTATTTTTTTTTAAATACAAACCAGGAATTATACAGCCCCAGCTGGCATAGAAGATCAAGGGCCAAGAACCATTTTAGCCCAAATTTCACAGAAAAATGTGCATTTTATTGTCCAATAAATATAAATATATATTTATATATACACTATGGAAAATAATTCAGCATTTTACTTTTAATTTGTAAAAGTATTCCCAGACTGGCACAAATAGAGAAATATCTGTGTTATGTTTTAAGCTATAATAGCTTTTAACACTTTAAAATATGATTTAATTCACAATAAGGGAGATCTGTAACTATTTACATTTTTGTACCTTCTGTAGGGAATGAAATGACCTCAAATCAGAACTAAAAGACAGCTGACAACATTGCAAAAATACCTAATCTATGTAGAATTTTATCTATAAGCAAAGAAATGAATATGCCTAAAATTCCATCTTTGATCGCTATGGGTCTCTGGTTGACCTGGGAACAAGTGGAATCAGGATAGTTATTATGTAACGTTGTTACATCACTTTGCCTTAAAGCACTGTAAAAGTTGAGTGTGAGAGAGACAGAAAAAGAAACACTTTCTTGGGATGAATAAAAATCAATGCATTTGAAATTTAAAATTTAGTTTTAATTTATTTGAAAGATATACAGACACACACACACATATGGAGGGAGAGGGAGAGAGAGAGAAAGAGAGAGAGAGAGAGAGAGAGAGAGAGAGAGAGAGAGAGAGAAGAGAGTAGGACAGTGGGAGAGAGAATCTGTCCATTGGTTTACTACTTAAATGCCCACAACAGCCAGAGGTAAGACAGGTCAAAGACAAAAGTTATTCCTCCATCCACGTCTCCTGTGTGGGTGGCAAGAACCCAACCATTCAAGCAATAATTTGCTACCTTCAAAGGTGCGCAATATCAAGGAGCTGGAATCAGAAGTGCAGCTGGGCTTTGAATCCATTCACTCTGATAAGGTATGTGGGGGTCTCAAGTGGCCTTTTCTTTTTAAAGATTTATTTATTTATTTATTTGAAAGTCAGAGTTATACAGAGAGAGGAGAGAAAGAGAAAGCGAGAGAGAGGGAGAGGTCTTCTTTTTTTTTTTTTTCTTCAAAGAGAATTTTGATGTGAAAAATCATCCAACAGCACAGATTTCACCTTCAGAATTAAGAACTTAACATGAATCTTCCAGCTTCTTAAAACTGTAATGTCCATAAGGGAAAATATATTGGTTTCATCTGGTAAGACATTATATAGTCAAATTACAGGCAGAGTGTCAGGGCCCCAAGTTAGAATTCCTGAACACAAGCTTCCCAGAATATGAGCAGTGCTGCCAATATCAGGACCCCAGCTCTTTAAATTAAACAGGCAGAGTTCCCTGGTTTCAGATACTACATTTGATTAAAACAGCCGACTTTTCAAAGGAATAGTAACAGAAACATCCATAATAGGATTCTGCTGAGGAACCTAACAACCTTGAGCCACAGAAAAGAAAAAAAATTATCCCCTAAGGACCTGAATTTTCACATTTGGCTGTGACCTTTGGAACCAGATACACACTTAGATGGAGAAACATGTAATACTTAGGTGAATATAATATGATCAGCCTTCACTATTAATAACTGTATTATATTTAGGAAATAGGACCATCAAATTATGGACTGCATCACTCAATGTCCTATACCAGAGCCTCCAGTTAAAACTGGAACAATCTATCTACTTTTCTATAGTACATACAGCTCCATCATTGCGAGCAGTCATCACACCAAAACACTGTTCTCTTTTACCCAAAGCCGTAAATGTCTCTACCTTTCCCTGCCATCCTCACACAGGCACACGACTTACCCAAGTAAATGAATAACCTATGGCTTCCCAGTATCTCACTGGGCTTTTTAGACCTTGTAGAGTCCTCTGAACTTGCCAAGAGCTATGCATGCTCTTAAAATTATACCTGGAAACTCTGAGAAGCTGCCAATGACCCAGATCCCCCTTAACAATTTTACTAACTGGCTTCCTTAAAGTATATTTACTATGTATCAAAACTGTTAGAGGCCGGCGCCACGGCTCACTAGGCTAATCCTCCGCCTTGTAGCGCTGGCACACCGGGTTCTAGTCCTGGTCGGGGCACCGGATTCTGTCCCGGTTGCCCCTCTTCCAGGCCAGCTCTCTGCTGTGGCCAGGGAGTGCAGTGGAGGATGGCCCAAGTGCTTGGGCTCTGCACCCCATGGGAGACCAGGAGAAACACCTGGCTTCTGCCATCGGATCAGTGCGGTGCACCGGCCGCAGCGCACCAACCGCGGCAGCCATTGGAGGGTGAACCAACGGCAAAGGAAGACCTTTCTCTCTGTCTCTCTCTCTCACTGTCCACTCTGCCTGTCAAAAAAATAAATAAATAAATAAAATAAAAAACTCTTAGAAAAAAAAAATTTGAATGCCATTAGATTTGATAAAACCACTCAAAGTTAATAAAATACTAAAATCATAAGTTAAACTGTCTTTTAGAATTACACACTGAAAAACACACTGTGCGAGGTGTTTGGTAAACGTCAATCTCTTCCAGAGCATCTGCAGCCTGCAGCACGCGCCACATTGGCTCCTTGCACCCTCTCATGATGATCTTCGTCTGTAACGGATAATTGGGTTCTCAGGGGTGTGAATCATAGTGATGTAATTCACAATAGGAAAATATCCATCAATGAGATCAAATTCATACAGTCGAAGCATAGTGGACCAAATTGTCTTAATCTGTACATAGGCAAAACTCTCCCTGATACAACGATGACGCCCAGCTCCAAATGGGAGCTTCTCTCCCGAAGCTGGGTTATCCTGTAAGTAGCGATCAGGTTTAAAGTCCAGATGTTCTGTCCATGAGTCCTTCAATCTTTGATTAACCATAGGAGACACACACACTTGATGCAGAGGTCTTCTATCTGCTGGTTCACTTCCTAATTGGCCGCAATGGCCAGAGCTGAGCCAATCCGAAGCCAGGAGTCAGGAACCTGCTCCAGGTCTCCCATGTGGGTGCAGAGGCCCAAGGAATTGGACCATCCTCCACTGCTTTCCCAGGCCACAGCAGAGAGCTAGATTTGAAGTGGAGAAGCCTGGACTCGAATCGGCACCCATATGGGATACCAGCACTGCAGGCAATGGCTTTACCCACTACACCACAGCGCCAGCCCCTCAAGTGGCCTTTTAACCACTGAACCAAGTAATGTCCCTCAAATCAATTTCTATCAGAAAATCTTTTTAAGTCTAAATTCACTCAAATACTACTTGGGTGAGGCGATCCTCCATGAGCCCTGATTGTCCTTGCACATATTTCCGGTACACCAGGAAAGACCACTCTTAAATCAGATCATTTGTCCCTCAGGCTTGCTTCATGCTTACTGAGAGAGCTGTAGAAATCCTTAGCTCAGTGTTTGCAGCTGTGCTGCAAGCTCACTGCATTGCATGTGCGATCTCTGGCCTCTGCATCACTCTGGGAACTTGGAGAACCTGGGAAATTGGCACCTCCTTGTTGATTTCTGATCCAGGAGTCTCATGTCTTCTGTAAGCATTCGTGAGATGTCGATAGGCTAACATCCTAGCAAAATAACTTACCCGGACAAAATCCCACACCCAGCAGTGTCTTAGAATTCAAGTTGGAAATTTTATGCAGTTAAAAGAGAACCAGAACCGTGAGGGACATGGAAGATGATCTGTGTCGGGGGCATCATTCTTGGAGTGCAAAGAGTTAAACTGTGCTTGTTACACAGCATCCCACATCAGAGTGCCAGAGTAAAGGCTACTCCCTGCTGTCTATCCAGCTGCCTGGAAGGCAGTGGACACTGGTCTAGTAATTGGGTTCCTGTCCCCCATGTGGGAAATCCTGATTCCTGTCTGCTGGCTTTAGCTTGGCCCAGCCCTGTTGCCAGAATTTGGGCAGTGAAATTGCAGATGCAAGATCTCTCTCTCACTCCCTTCTCTCTCTTCTCTCTCTCTCTCTCTCTCTCTCTCACACACACACCCACAAACACACACACACACACACACACACACACACACCCTCCCTTCTTCCCTCCCTCCTTCTCTCCCTTTCAAAAATAAATAAATCTGCAAAAATTTAAAGTACAATGAAAACATTCTTGACCATCTAAAACGCAGCCGAACTACAGCTAAGATTTCTTTCCGTCTACCATTTTGGGGGCATACATATTGATGAAACAAAAACAAATCTTTTGAACTGACATAACTTGTTCAGATACAGTAATTTAGAGTACTTTGACAGCAGTTTAAAAGAAAGAATACACTTTTAAAGTCTTTGAAATAAATAATAGTGTTCTTGAAGATTTGTTTTCTCTCTATTTCAAAGGCAGAGTTGCAGAGAGGAGGAGAGACAGAGAGAGATAGAAAGAGAGGGGAGAGGTCTTCCATCGGCTGCTTCACTCCCCAAACGGCCACAATGTCCAGGGGTGGGCCTGGCAGAAGCAAGAAGTCCGGAGCTTCTTCCGGGTGTTCTTCCAGGATGCAGGGCTCAAGCATCTGTGCCATCTTCCATTTCATTCTCAGGCACATTAGCATGGAGATGGGTTGGAAGTGGAACACCCAGGTCTTGAATAAGCACTCATGTGTGATGGTGTCCTCCTAGAGAGAGCCATAACCTGCTACACCACAATACCGGCCGCAATAGTGCATTTTGAATTACAGAAAATAAAAAATGATGAAAAAGATATTTTATGATTTCGTTGTTCTGAGCAGTATTGATTTGAAGTTTGAATGTTGCCTTATTAAATAAAGAGTGGAATAATGCGACATCTGTAATACAGTTTTAATGATACAGCTTTTCTGTTATGAACAATTATAGAAACAGCAAATTCATGTGGAAAGTGTTTAGTTACAGGTACTTAGGATTGAATCTGATGAACTGGAATTAAAATATGTTCCTATTTGGACATAGGAGGTTCTAATTCCTTTAGGGCCTCTTAAATTAGGTCTCTTAAATTAGGTGTAAAATGATATGTTCATGTTTGAATTAAGAAAACAAAAAGACTTTCAGAGCTGCTTAACATCTGGTAAGATAATTCTTTAGGACAGAGATCATCTACATTGACTACTGTCCCTAAGACTGTGTCCCCACTAATGCATGAGCCTTTATAGATGGAGAAGGAAAATAGGCTTGAAAAAAAAGGAAAAATACAGATGCTATGTTTGTAAATAAAACTTCAATAAGAAAAGTTAAGAATCTTTTGTTCTCTTATTTTTGCGTGTTATATCTCTTACTCCTTGTGATTTGTATTGCTCCAAACTCTCATTAGATCATGAGAAAGTGCCTAATTATATATTTTCTGCTTATTCCTCTCTCCTTTTGCTGTGAAGTTTAAAGCATTTTTCTTATTGTTCAGTTTATCTCTTTTTGTTTCTAGCACGTGGTTTCCAAATGTCATTTTCTCTCTTTTTCTAAACTCAAGAGTAATATGCTTAGGGATTGATATTTAGAGTATTGGTGTGAATGGAGGAGTAGTAATAACAGGAATAACTATTTCTTTTCTAAACCTATTAATGACTAGCATCATTTAGATGTAACGACTTTTCCACCTATGGGGTCTGTGTACTTTTTATGGAAAGTTTCTTGACATTTTCCTCCTTTAGCAGGCCCATGTTGGCAAGCTTGGACTGTAGCATTTTTATTTTCAATAGTGTGAGCTGAATTTTTCTGTGTCTGTAGCTTGAATACATTGAACATTTTTTTGAATATTTTTACATCCACTTTATTGGTTTTCAAAAATTTGTGTAAATGACCCTTTTCATTTAAAAAAAAGAAACACCAAAAGCAATGCATCACTGTAAATTCTAGAATACTTGAGTTCAAGCTGTCCCTCTGGGCCTTTGAGCAAACGACTGAGGTAGAAGGCAGAGATCAATGACAGAAATACCACCTACCTCTGCTCTAGTTTTCCAGTTGAAAGGGCTACTTTCAGAGATTTATTCTTTTTTAAGATTCATTTCATTTATTAGAGAGGGAGAAAGAGAGAGAAGAGAGAGAGAAAGAGAGAGAATTGATTTTCCATCTGCTGGTTCACTCCTAGCAATAAGACTAGCATTGGTCAGTGCTGAGCCAGGTCCAAGCCAGGAGCCTGGAGCTCCATGCTTGTCTCCCACAAGGATGGCATGGGCTCAAGTACTTGGGCCATTATCCTCTGTGTTCCCAGGCACATTACCCAGGAGCTGGATTGGAAATGGAGAAGCCAGGAGTCAAGTCAGGGCTCCGATATGGGATGCTGGAGTTTCAGGCAGCAGCTTAGCTCACTACTCCACAACGATGGCCCTGGAGATGTACTTTCTAGCACACACACACACACACACATACAATGTTGCTACCTCATCAGCAGTTCTTTAAAAATAAAAATTTATTTTCTGCTTCTACTACTGCCTTGATGCCCAGGAAAAATTTGTAGTACATGGGGCTGGGGGACAAGGAAGAAGTTTCTGCGACTCACCCTGGACTACACCCACCCTGTGGGGATAAAATCATGGATGTGGCCAATTTTGAGCAGTTTCTACATGAGAGAATCTTGGTGGGTGAAAGGCTTGTGAAAGGCATAGAAATCTTTGAGGTAGTGGGTTTTTGATCCACTAGTTCAGATGCTGGGTAATATGCCTGCATACCACATTGAAGTATGTAGATTTGATCCCCATCTCTGACTCTTGACTCCAGTTTCCTACTAATACAGACCCTTAGAGGCTAATGTCAGGCTCAGGTTGTTGGGTTCCTGCCACCCACATGGTGGGGTTGAATTTCTGGCTCCTGGCTCCAGCTCCAGCACAGTCCCAGCCCTTTTGGGCATTTGAGAATTGAACCAGTAGATGGTAGATCGATTGATCTATTATCTATCTATCTATCTATCTAATCCATCAACTCTACCTAATCTGTATCTCTCCTACTTGCTCAAATAAATAAAAAAATTTGAAGAACAGTTTACTCAATTGATTTCATGTAATGGCTAACAAATAGGGATACAAACTGCATTACTTTCAAATCAGTCAGGACAAGGAAGAGTTGAAAGATGAGGACTAAAACTTTGTTCTGCTATTCATGAAATTTTGCGTGAATTCTTGAGTACAATTTGAGAATAAAAAATGAATTGCATCTACTCTTTGAAAAAATGCAATGACTCTGGAATTTACATAAAAGAAACTGGAACTTGCAACCACTGTTCATTTCCGGGATGGCTGGCTTGATGGTGCTGGAATAAGCCATGCCACATCCCACTTGATCACACAGCTCTCTCTTCAACGAGGCCTTCCCTGAGCTCCTACCCAAGACTGCAAGGATTTTTGCCACCACCTCCTGCGGTGTCTTGTTAATCCTTGCCACATTCTGATATGAAATACTTCACACATCCCTGCTCATTGTCTACCTCAGTCCTCAGAAGGGAAGTTCTAGGGAAGAGTGTGCTTTGTTCTGTGCTAGCTCCCAAACAGCTTCCATGGTGCTGGGCCCACTCTAAGTTAACACTATGAACACTTCAGAGTTACTCTGTAGTTCTTTCTGCCATATAAGGCAAAACAGCAACATCTGAATTTTGTAAAACAAGATTTATTTATTTAGTGGAAAGGAGGAGAGGGAGAGGGGAGGGAGGGAGAGAGAGAGAGAGAGAGAGAGAGAGAGAGAGAATCTTCCATTTGCTGGTTCACTTTCCAAGTGGCTGCAAGGGGCCTGGCTTGACTAGCCTGAAGTCAGGGACCAAGATCCTGGAAGTCTATCCTGGCCTCCCATGTGTGTGTGGCAGGGCCCAAGCACTTGGACCATCTTTGCTGCTCTCCCAACGACATTAACAGGGAACTGGATGAGAAGCGGAGCAGCTGAGATTCAAACCAGCCCTGTAGTATGGGATGCCAGTGTACTAGGCTAGGGCCTATCCTACTGAACCAGAACACCCAAGTCCTTGTAATTTTAAAAAATTTTTCAAAAAATATATTTGATGGAGAGAGAGAGAGAGGGAGAAGAGATGCAGATAGAGAGAGAGACAGAGAGAGAAAGCTCCCATCTGCTGGTCTGTAACTGCTCAGGACAGCTGGGGCTAGGCTGAGGTCAAAGCTGGGGGCCGGGAGTTCAGTCCAGGTGGGTGACAGGAACACAGTTACTGCTGCCTCCCAGGGACTGCATTACCAGGAAGCTGGAGTTAGGAGTCAGAGCCAAGTGTGGAACTCAGGTACTTCAGTGTGGGATGTGGGCATCTTACCCACCATGGGGAAGTTCGGATCTAGTAGACTACAGAAGCTTTGTTTTTTTTCCTAAGCTTAAAGATGTGATATTGCTGTGCCAGGTTTTCTTTTCTATAATTTCAAACTCAGGAAATCTCAGAGTTGTGTAGTAAAGGCTGTTATTGCTGTCACTGCTGTGTAGCACCAGAAGATGAACAAGATGAATGGGAAGGTCATCCAGGGACATGACCTGAGCCCAAGGCACCTGCTGTAAGGCTGCACCTCTAGAAGGGACACTTTCTTATAATTGCCCCAGGACGATCAGTGCAACTGCTATTACCTCTGTTTACAATGTGTGCTGCTGGGCCTGCATTGTGGCATAGTGGTTTAACCCACCTCTTGCAATGCAGGCATACCGTTTGAGTGCCTTTTCAAGACTGAGCTGCTCCAGTGGAAGATGGCCAATGTGCTTGGGTCCTTACGCTGACATGGGAGTCCTAGAAGAAGCTCCAGCTCCTGCTTCATTGTGGGATAACCCTAACCGTTTGAGGACTGAACCAGAAGATAGAAGATCTCTCTCTCTCTCTCTCTCTCTCTCTCTCTCTCTCTCTCTCTCCCCGCTCTCTCTCACTCTCTCCACTCTCTCTTTGTAACTCTGCTTTTCAAATAAAAAAAAAATTAAAGTCTTTAAAAAATAAATAAAATGTGTGTTTCTCTGTACATGGAAACTTTAAAAAAATAGCATAACCAGCTTCTGCCTTTTCTCATCAAACTGTTTCTAAAAATAAACACATTTCTTCTTACTTTCTATTACATAAATCTTTACATGCAAAAATTCTATTAACTTAAGCACAGGTAATAACCTTTTACTCACTAAGTTTAAGAAAAATTGTAAAAAGGCAAGGAAGTGAAACAGTAATGTAATTCTCATCACAAGGTGACATCGATTTATCATTCAGAATCCACGTGAAGATAACTTTATTGCTAGATCCTTCTGTGCCACATTCCAAAACTAATGCAATCACCTCCACCCATCTGGAGAGAGTGACCCAGGGTGCACGAAGAAGAATTTCTGAAGTAGAAGTGAAGGGCCAGTGTTATGGTGCAGCAGGTTAAGTCGCTACCTGCAACATACACATCCAAAATAGATGCAGGTTCAAATCCCAGCTGTTCCACTTCTGAGCCAGCATCCTGCTAATGAACCCAAGAAAGCAGCAGAAGATGGCCCAAAGCCTTAGATCCTCACAGGACACCCAGATGAAGCTCCTGGCTCCTGCCTTTGGCCAGGTCCATCCCTGGCCATTCAACCATTTTGGGAGTAATCAGCAGATGCAAGCTATCTCTTTCCTCTCTCTGTGTAACTTGATTTTTCAAATAATAAAATATTTTTAAAAAGATGTGAAAAATGTTTCTAAATATTCCTTTCATACATGTGAAGTTAATCAGTATTTTAAAGCTTATCACCTCATGCAGCTTTATAGGTAATACAAATAAGGTAGAACTATGACTAAGGAATATAGTGTTAAAAATATCTGTTTTCTGGGGCTGGCGCCATGATGCAGTAGGTTGATCCTCCGCCTGTGGCGCCAGCATCCCATATGGGTGCCGGTTCTAGTCCCGGCTGCCCCTCTTCCAATCCAGCTTTCTGTTATGGCCTGGGAAAGCAGTGGAGGATGGCCCAAGTCCTTGGGCCCCTGCACCTGTGTGGGAGACTGAGAAGAAGTACCTGGATCCTGGCTTTGGATTGGCGCAGCTCCAGTTGTTGCAGCCATCTGGGGAGTGAACCAACGGAAGGAAGACCTCTTTCTCTGTCTCTGCCTCTCACTGTCTGTAACTCTACCTCTCAAATAAATAATAATAAAAAAAAACTTTAAAAAAATTCTGTTTTCTAAAAACTTGTCATTGTTTCTTTCCTAACACTTATGAAGTGGTTTTAGAAGAAACACTAAAATTAAATATGCATGAAAAAATTTCTAAGGCACACTTAAAAACAACATCTTTTTTTAAAACCCATTTTCCATTTAGTTCAATAGGATAGGAACCTGTTTTAAAAACTGCAGCATGTGTCTGGTTCTATATCATATTACAGTGAAGGGCTTATTTTTTTGGTAATGTTTAGCATGAAAGTTACCAATTATTGTGATAAAAATCAGTGTCCATCCTGTGTCTTCTAGGGTTTATTGGATCTGACACCTCAACACTTTCACTGCCAGCTTGACCTGAGGGTACTTCATAAAATTCATGGAAAAATTGAATCAAATTATAAGGTTTGTTTTCATGCAACTTTCTTGAAACCAGTGCATACTTTGTTCACATGTGACTTTCCATGAACTGTTTCATGTGTCCTGCTTCTTGCTACGTGTATCTGCACAAACACTATAGTTAATTTCCACATTGTCACCTATAGTGTGCATGCATTAACTTTCTTCCTTTGGGAGGTAATGGCATTAGATGATTTTCATACTTTCTCGTGTTAAAATGTAAAAACAGTGTGGCTCAATATGTTTCCCATCCTTTGCCTTCTCAGAGCCTTGCAGCCAAGTTTATTGTTTGAATATGGGAATCTACTCAACTCAGATGTCTTAAAGCAGTTATTCTAATTTCCCTCAGGAAATTTGGTTAGATTTTTCCCTAAGTGATTTATCTCATACTATCCCTTAGTTTGTAATTTGCTTCAAAGTCTTTTAGAATGTTAAATAATCCTGTTTGAATTGCTATCATAATTCTAAGAAATGGATATAATTTGGATTTCATTGGTTAAAATAGTAGAGAATATACCTAGAATGCATCCTTGTAGGACTATATTTTCATTAAATGTCTTTTTTGGGGGTGGCTGAGAATTCAAAATACCTTTTCTTGCTTGAGTTCTTCAGTAGGGAGTTTTGATCTTCATGGTGAGTCTTCCTAATGTTTTGCAATATGCCAGTGACATCATATATTTTCATGGGACCTCTATTTTTTTTTTTGTAAATTCACTACTTAAGAAACAACATTGCTATGCATGTAGAATAAACTACTCAGTAGCAGAGTGACATAAACTTGCATCTTTCATGAGCTTAATAAAACCGTTTCACCATGTTCATATGGAAGTCTGGTTTGACACATTATGAAATCATCAGCAGGAGGTTTTTATTTCCTTCCCAGCCAAAATGGGTTTCTTTGTGCACCCTATGATTTCCCATGAATCCATGAATTTTGAAACTACTGAGCACTATCAACAACTCCATACTCTGAGGATTAATGGGAAAATATTTGGGATTTTCTCGCTCTGACTGAAGGCTGGGTGAAATCAATTATGTAAGCACTATAAAGCCAGGGCTTGCGTCTCAGACGATGATTACAAAGCAGACACACTTTAACACCCAGAACAACCACCTGCATCTTGTTGACTTCTTTACCATGGCAAACGGGTGAATGAAATATAATTCCCGTCTGCTGATGCCATGGAGATTCCGTCGGTCCGGGAGCAGCTGGAGCTCCCATTTACATGCTTACACGCACACACACACATACGCACACACAGGCACACACAGCTCTTTTGTTGTACAGATGTTAAATGTAAGGAAATTCTACAGCTTTTATTAAAGTAATAAGAAAGCAATTGACTTTTCTTTCTACTGTATCTGCTGTGGTCTTCTGGGTCTCAAACACTCAATTCGTACACAGCAATAAATGTCATGCTTTAAAGGAAAATATTGTAAGAATATTATGCTCTAAAACAGGTCAAACGCTATGAAAAAATTTATTGAAGACTTGATGTGACTTTTATAGAAAGTCTGATTTTCTAGTACTAAGAAGAGACATGCATTACTATGAGCTGCCATTGTCCTTAGAGTAATTGTTGCAAATAAAAGGACATCAGGTCCCTACAAATTTCTGAAGCAAAGAAAATGAATGCACACTTTTTAGGTGGTACTGGATAAATGGGGCATGGGGAGGAGAGGAAACCTTAGAGGCAGAGGGAAGTATTCATAAACAATCATGTTTAGAACTCTTAGGTGGAAGATTAGTGCAAGCTTAGTGGCTTTGAAATCTAATAATCACACAAAGCTCCCCTCCAAGCAGTTGCAGCTTTGGTGCCAGCTTTCCTGTACAGATCAACCTGAAGTAATATATCAAGATCAAGGTCCATTTCAAAGAGAAATTCTTTCAAAACAAATCATGGTCACTGCTGATTAATCATTCAAAATCATAAATCTTGTGTGGTGAGTGAACAGTGACCAGACCTGGTCACTGAACTGAAAATTATTTTTTTTTTCCTCCCCGGTTCCTTGTATGCAATGATCAATTTGAAGTTTTAAAAATCAACCCAGTCTCAGTGGAGTGTCTTTGGTTGTCTGGGGGTTTAGGGTAGCACAATTTTTTCTTTACTAGAATAAATTCATAAGACCATGGATTATTTCACATATTTAGCTGAGCATTTTAAAGGCTCTTTCACAACTTTAAATATTGCTACTTCACAAAATAGCATGCTATAAATGATCACGACTAAATTAACAGCTACTTCATCATATGAAATGTATCTTACAAAATTTTAATTCCATAGCAACTTGATATGCGCCATCATTAATTTAAAAATATATAAGGGGGCCGGAGCCATGGCTCACTTGGTTAATCCTCCACCTGTAGTGCCAGAATCCCATATGGGTGCTGCGTTCTAGTCCCAGTCACTCCTCTTCCAGTCCAGCTCTCTGCTGTGGCCCAGGAAGGCAGTGGAGGATGGCCCGAGTCCTTGGGCGCCTGCACCTGCATGGGAGACCAGGAGGAAGCACCTGGCTCCTGGCTTTGGATCAGCACAGCACCGGCTGTAGCGGCCATTTTGGGGGGTGAACCATCGGATGGAAGACCTTTCTCCCTGTCTCTCACTCTCTCACTGTCTATAACTCTACCTGTCAAATAAATATAAAATATATATGGAGATGGAAATTGCTGCAGCAGTTCAGATGCCACTTGAGCCACTGGCATTTCACATCATAGTTCCTGGGATTCAAGTCCCACCTCCACTCCCATATCTCACTTCCTACTAATGCACACCCTAGAAAATGCTGTGTGGCAGCTCAAGTAAATGGGTTCTTGACATATACATGATAGACTAAGATCAAGTTCTGGTCTATGGCTTTGGCCTGGCCCCAAACTGGCTGTTGCAGGCACCTGCGGAGTGATCCAGTGGATCGGAGGTCTCTGTCTCTCTGTTTTCCTCTTTCCCTATCTGTCTCTCAAATACATATATCAAAAAGAAAATACATGGCACTTCAAGAATTATAGGAAGGGAATACATCTCTGTTTGAATGTCTTCTATTGATCATACTTTGATCAATAATTAAACATGTACTATATTTATGTAATTTAAACTTAACATTTCAGCCCCAGTTGCCGTGAGCACTTGGAGAGTGAACCAGTGGAAGGAGGATTTCTGCTTATCAGTCTCTCTGGCTCTATCTTATGAAAAAGGTAAATAAATGAAGCCACATTAAGTGGGTCAAGACTGAAAAATACATAGACTATAGACTATGCACATAAAAACTCTTCATATAGATTCAATGTGCACATCTATACTGAAATTTGAAGATGGATAACTTAGAGCAATTTAATTTACCATCAGGAATGATTTTCTTTTAATTTAGGTTAGGTAATTGTGTGGCCAGAATCAGAGTTTAGATGGTTTTTATAGAAGAAGAAGCAGCAGCAGCGGAGCGGGGGGGGGGGGGGGGGGGGGACAGGGGGAGGGGAAGGGGAAGGGGAAGGGGAAGGAGAAGAGGATGAGGAAGAGGAAGAGGAATAAATAATTAGAAAACCTGAAAACAGTGTTCAATATTGATTTGATACTATAAGGATGTTAGAAGAACTGGGACAGTATCAATTACAGAATATTATGTACAGTAAAAGAGTAATAGATATTTACATGTAATCTCATTGCACATGTCTTGTTTTGATTCTAAAGGAAGCATTATGTAAGCATTTTTTAAAAAAGGATTTAACTTTTGGAGGAATGAGTGATATTTATTCAAAACTTGCATACCATTCTAAGTAGAGGAGCTATTGGAAAGTATTTAACTTTAAATTTACCAATAACATCCCAAGATGGCTAAATAGGGTATAGCCACACTAACCTCTGTTGCTCTGGGATATTAAAAGAGCAAAGGAAGGACCATGTTTGCATGGGTCTAACAGAACATTTCTGCAATAAAGTAAAAAACTACGATGATTCCATGGACAAGAGGAGAGAAGACAGAGACACCACTGGAGTCAGCTGCACGGTGCAGCCAGCTGCTGGCTGTGAGGTGCCACGTGACCACCTCAAGGTACGAAGAAGTTGCTGTGTGCCCTGCTGCCTGTAATGTTCGCTGAGAGAGAATTCCACAGTCACCCACTGACTTTCACTTCCACCCTGGGAGCTGCCGGAGCAACTGCTGGGCTTGGAGTGGGGAAGCTGTCTTGCTTCCTTCCCCTCCCCTACTCCTGCAGTGACGGTACTCAGCAGCAAAAAGCCAGGCGGTCAGGAAGAATCTTCATTGTCTTCGAAGTGAATGACATCTGCTGGGGCCAGCACCGTGGCACTGTCAGTTAATCCTCTGCCTGTGGCGCCAGCATCCCGTATGGCCGCTGGTTCTAGTCCCGGCTGCTCCTCTTCCAATCCAGCTCTCTGCTATGACCTGGGGACACAGAAGAAGATGGCCCAAGTGCTTGGGCCCCTGCACAGCATGGCCTTGGATCAGTGCAGCTCCAGCTGTTGCGGGCATTTGGGGAGTGAACCAGCAGAAGGAAGACCTTTCTCTCAGTCTCTCCTTCTCATTGTCTGTAACTCCATCTCTCAAATAAATTAATTAATTAATTTAAAAAAAGTCTGCAGCAACTTCTGTCATTGCTGATACTGCCTCAGGGAGCATCTTGTGCACCACACTAATTTTGAGTCTGGGCTGGAGAATTGCAGCGTGGGTGGGGTCATGTCTACCCAATCCCATGGAGTGAGAGGATATTGCCTGCTTCCCATCCCCTCATAAGAGGGATGTGACAAACAGGAAGGAGGCAGCATCATGATAAGGAAAGTATAGGCAGCCATGTCTCAAGTATGTGCAAGCCGGGGATTTTATTTGACGGGTAAATCTGTGGTCCTTTCTGACTTTGAGTCTAACCTGGAGGGTTGGCAAGGGGCAGGATACCCACTTAAGCTTGTGAGGTGCTCCTCTCCCCCTACTCTATCTCAAACTGCTAGTGTGGAACACTGGCAGGCAGCAGGCTTGGGAATGCCTTGGCTCTCTCTGTAGATGGAGCAGGCTTGTGGATCTGAGAGTGGATCCCTTGCTCCCTGTGACTGTGGGAGCCCTGCACACTATGCCTGATAGAATTCTACGACTGCACCATAGGGTATGGGGCGTAGCTAGTCTCTGGGAAATCACTGTGTCTGGCTTCAAAGGCTCAGAGCTCCTTGAGTACTTGGGATTGGCCATTACAATGGGTCCTGTGCTCACAGTGAGGACTGCACACATCACTTGTGTGGTTCATGCACCTGCATGACTGTGATGTGTAGGCACTGTTGGCTTCCTCAAGGCATTGATTACCTTGGCAGAGAGAAGGTGAGGCAGTAATCACACCAGCTGATGTGATTCTCCCCTCCCCTCTGGTGACAATAGAAGAGGCCTACCACACACAACTTGGGTGTCCCTCTGGCTCTTGTACCACCCCAGAGCACTGTCTGCAGTTCCTGGCCCCACCCAGCACGTGCTTCTGAATATTAACTGAAGGAGCAGAAGCACAGTTCAAAGATAAAAGCCATCAGAGGAGAAAACCAACAAGTGGTTCCACAGATGCCTAAAAATAAACAGAAATACCAAAAACAAGAACTAGGAAGATAACCTGTGTCCCTCAAAGCAACACTTCCAATACTAGATCATGAAGGTGAAGAGATTGATTAAAGGCCTGAATTCAAAAATATGATCATAAGATTACTCAAAAACAATGAGGAGCAAGTTCATGAGTTAAAGAAATCCATATATGACATAGATGGAAAATTTTGATGAGAAATAGCTGAAGAAAAATAAAACTTAAATATCAGAAGTGAAGAATTCAATATGTTAAGTAGAAAATACAGTTAAAAGCCTTCACAGCAGACTTGTTGAGGCAGAAGAACAAATATTAGAGTAAGAAGGTAAATTTTTGGATATATCCCAGAGCCCCTCACCCTCCAAATGAAGAAGAAGAAGAAGAAGAAGAAGAAGAAGAAGAAGAAGAAGAAGAAGAAGAAGAAGAGGAGGAGGAGGAGGAGGAGGAGGAGGAGGAGGAGGAGGAGGAGATAAGAAATTAGAAAAACTGGAAACAGTGTTCAATATTTATTGATACTATCAAATAACTTAGTTGACATGTCTTAGGAGTTCTTGAAGGTGTGGAAGGAGAATGGATCAGAAAACCTATTCAGTGAAATAATAGAAGAAAACTTCCTAATTTGGAGAAAGGGGCATCCAAATACAGGAAGAACAGAAAACTCCTAATGGTCGTGTTTATGGCACATTATAACCAAGTTTTCAACTGCAAAATGCAAAGATTTTAAAATGTGCATGAAAGAAATGTCAGATTATCTTCTGCGTTATACAGACTTCATACATTTCATAAATACAAATTTAGTACCATAGTGATTCTTACCATGTGTCATTACATCCACACTCCCACATAACTTCTTCTTCCTTCTCCTATTCCCATTCTTATTTTTTATTAAGATCCATTTTCAGTTAGCTTTATACACATAAGATTGAACTTGTACTAAGTAAAGATTTCAACAAATAATATGGAAAAAAACTATTGCTCAACAGTCAAGACAAGGACTATGCAAAAGTTCCAAACTTTTAAATTTGAACTAATTCCAATTCATCTCAAACTATTAACAAACAATTAAAAGGGAGGTACTCTTCCTAAACTCTTTCTTTGAGTCCAGCATCACCTTAATTCCCCAACCAGACAAAGATAAAACAAAGAGAATTAGAGACCAATATCCCTGATGAACATAAATGCAAAAATCCTCAACAAAGTATTAGCTTTTCTAATCCGATAACACATCAGAAAAATCATTCACTCAGACCACGTATGATTAACCCTGGTATGCAGAGAAGGTTCAGTATACATCCCATTAACAAATTGAAGAATAAAAACTACATGATTATCTCAGCAGATGTAGAGAATGTATTGGCAAAATACAACATTCTTTCATGATAAAATCTTAAGCAAATTGGTTATAGAAGGAGCATTCCTCAACACAATTAATACAATATATGACAAACCAGCATCATATTGAATTTGGAAAGTTTGAAAAATTTTCTTTAAGATCTGGAACCAGACAAATATGCTCACTCCTGTCATTGCTATTTAGTTCTGGAAGATTTAGCTACAGCTATTAAACAAGGAAAAGAAATCAAAGGGATACAAATTGGAAAGGAGGAACTCAAATTATACCTGTTTACAGATGACATAATCCCTGGTTGCAATGGAAAACAAAAGTCTCCACTAAGAGACTGTTGGAACTCAGAAGAAAGTTTGGTAAAGTTGCAGGATATAAAATCAACACACAAAAGTGAATAGCCTTGGTATACACAAACAGTGCCATGGCCGAGAAAGGACTTTTAAGATGCTTACCACTCACAATAGCTGCAAAAACATTCCAACACTTTGCAATTAATTTAATCAATGATGTGAAGGATTTCTAGAATGCAAATTATAACAAATTAAAGACAGAAATAAAAGAAGACACAAAAGATGGAAAAATTTTCCATGTTTCTGGATTGGAAAGATTAATATTATTGAGATGTCCTCACAAAGCAATTTTCAGAATCACTGCAATCCAAATCAAAATACCAATGACATTCTTCTCAACTCTAGAAAAAGTGATGCTAAAATTCATATGGAAACACAAGAAACTCAAACAGCTAAAGCAATCATAAACAACAAAAACAAAGCTGGAGGCAAAACAATGCTAAATTTAAAGACATACCATGGGGTAATTATAATCAAAATTGCCTGATATTGGCACAAAAAATAGAAATGTGGACCAACGCAACAGAACAGAAACCCTGGAATCTAATCCATGCATCTACAATCAATCTTTGAAAAAAGAGTTAAAATCTCTCCCTGGAGGAAGGACAGTCTCTTCAACAAATGATGCTGGGAAAATTCAATCTTTACATGCAGAACTATGAAACAAGGTCCCTACCTTACACTTTATGCAAAAATCAACTCTAAATCATTCAAAGATCTAAATCCATGATTTGATACAATCAAATTACAGGAGTAAAACTTTGGGGAAACTCTGCAAGACATTGGCATAGGCAAAGACCTCTTGGAGAAGACCCCAGAAGCACAAGCAATAAAAACAAAAATAGACAAATGGGATTACATCAAACTAAGAAGCATTTGCCTTACAAAGGAAGCACACAACAAAATTAAGAGGCAATCAAAAGAATGGAAGAAAATATTTGCAAACTCTGCAATTGATAAATATCCGGAATCCATAAAGAGCTCAAGAAACTCAGCAACAATGTAACAAACAATCCAGTAAAGAAATAGGCAAAGAACATGAACAGGCATTTTAATGAGAATAAAATTCAAATGGCCAACGGACACATGCAAACGTGCTAGACAACAGGGAAGTGCAAATGAAACCTACAATAGGGTTTTGCCTCACCCCAGTTAGAATGACTAGCATCCAATAATCAAAAACTAATAAATTCTGGCAAGGATGTGAGGGAAAAGGTTGGTGAGAATGTGAACTATTACAACCCTCATGGAAGACAGTGTAGATTACCCAGAAATCTGAAAATAAGTCCAGTCATCCTCACACTTGGAAATTTGCCCAAAGGAAATGAAATCAGCATATGAAAGAGTCATCTGTACCTCCATGTTTATTGCAGCTCAATTCACAATACCTAAGAAATGAAATCAACCTAGATGCCAATAAACAGATGACTGGATAAAAAAATGTGGTACATATATTCTATGGGATACTACTCAGCTATAAAAAAATAGAATGAAATCCTATCTTTTGGCACAAAAGGATGCAACTGTTATACTTAGTGAAATAACCCAGTCCCCAAAAGAGAAAGTTTATATGTTTTCCCAGATTTGTGGTAGTTAATAAACAGATCACAAAAAAGTAATGTGTATGAGCAAAACTGACATTTTGAGATTTAGTTATTGTTTACAGCCCTTGTATTATACTCTTGAGTATGTGCTTTTTCTAGTTATGGCTTGTTTAATCCTTTATTTGGTGGAGCATTAAGCTTGTGATTATAAAATAAATTGAAAGTATGTCATTGTAAAAATTAAAAGAAATAATAGGAAAGGAAAGAGAATAAGGTTAGGAGTGTTGGTGGGAGGGAGAGTAGGGCACAAAGTATCACTATGTTCTTAAATTTGTACATATGAAATAAATAAAATTTGTTCACCTTGAGTAATTAAAATATTAAATAAAAAGTTACCAATAAAGTAATGTAAATTCTCTATGTAATTTAAATTCCATTTATTTTTAGTGAGGTTTTTTTTTTAACTTTTATTTAATGAATATAAATTTCCAAAGTACAGCTTATGGATTACAATGGCTCCCCCCCTATAACTTCCCTCCCACCTGCAACCCTCCCCTTTCCCGCTCGCTCTCCCCTTCCATTCACATCAAGATTCATTTTCAATTCTCTTTATATACAGAAGATCAGTTCAGTATATATTAAGCAAAGATTTCAACAGTTTGCCCCCAAATAGCAGAGGTTTTATTTTGACCAAATATCTTTTCAAATTTCATATTCATAGGCCAAATAACATATATTAAACTCTGTGTTCCCATTATGAACTGCTAATATATTTGTTTATTTGAAAAGCAGTAAGAGAGAGAGAGAGAGAGAGAGAGAGAGAGAGAAGAGAGAGAGAGAGAGAGAGAAACAGAGAGAGAGAAGAGACAGAGAGACTCTCCCATCAGCTGGTTCACTTTCCAAATGCCTGTGATAGCTGGGGCTAGGCCAGGCAGAAGCCAATAGGAGGTAATTTAATTTGGGGCTCCCATGTGGGTGGCACATTGTGATGAGAAGCATGCGATTTTCGAACTGTGATTGGGTGTTTCTCTTTTCATTGCAAATGCAGTTTCTAATGATGATTGATTTTCTGTCTTCTTTTTGGCTACTATGTCACAAAGGAAAAAAAAATTGAAATCATGAGAACAAGTCATCTTGAAATAGCTGTCAGGAAAATATCATCCTTCAAGTTAGGAGTTAGGAAACTTGGATTCAGTGCAGTTGCATATTCTGCTCAAGATTTTGCTTTGGCTTGATGGTAGAGCTGATTCAAATGCAGCCTTTTAAAATTTTTAACTCCTGGCTTGTGGTATTAGCAACAAAGCCCGAGATGGAGTTACTGCAGCTTTGAAGCCAGTCTTCTAATGTTTCCGAATTTACTTACAAACAATAGGTAATAAGGCCATGACCTTATCTTCAAGCTGATAGATTCATATAGTAAGAGTCAAATTTCTTGTACATCCAGCTATATTTTCACTAAAAAGATAAAAATTACATGTTGATTAGTTACATATCCTGATAGACCGGTACGTGCAATGTGGGCCTGTTCCATTGTTCCTGAGTCCTCATGGAGTAAGTGATTGGTTGTTGCATCCCCTTAATATTATAAACTTCACTTTTCAATTTTATTTCTCCTTCAGGATTCCAGTTCCACATCTGAGTTCCGTCTTGGTTAAAAATAATTTGCCATTGTCCATGTTTGTTATTTTTACTATCATCTGGCCAGATAGTATCTTCTTGTAGGCACTCTTTGCTGTATTTTAGGTACCATTGAAATATCAACTCCTTTAGTGTTGCTCTCTATAATTCTGGGATTGTTTGATCCTCCTTCCCAATTTCCCATTAGCACTCAGAGATGTCATTTGTGTCTCAATATCTACTTTATTCAAGGACCATACATTATGTTTGGTAGTCAGGTAGATAGTATGTCAGAATCTATGAAAAGAATAGAGTAACATAAATAACCAACAGCTTTCATTTCAAGAGTGGCAGAATATATAATGTGAATCTTGCAAGAGGTACAGTTCAAGAATGATAGAGATTCAAAGACAAGTGGCATGCGATTGGATGTTACCATGTCTGTAATTGCATTTCTCTAAAATTCTGTAGAGGTGGTTATATTGGTTAAGTTAGAATTCAGTTGTTGAATTCTGAATTCTAGTAAGGCGTTTAAACTCCAGGTGTGGTCAGTTGGTGCTCTGAGGGGAAAAAAGCATTTTCCTTTACTGTAGGTGCTCTTGTCTCTACCTTGATGAATACATGACACTTTTCTAATAACAGTGAATGTCAGAAGTGCTTTTCACTTGTGTTAGATGTTTTCTTATCACCATGGTAAATGTTTAAAATTATCTTATTGGTGAAATTAAGGATATTCAAAATATGTAAGATGACCCTGCATTTGCAAGATGTGCTTGCTCTATCAAGAACAGTGCATAAAATCCAGCAGTTTAAAGACTTTCTTCTTAGAATTAATCTAACTCAGTGACTTTCAATCCTTCTGGCCTTAGACTCCATATATGATCTCAATATTAAAAATCCCAGGGCTGGTATTGTGGTGCACTGAGTCAAGCTGCCACTTGGGACTCCTGCATCTCATATTGGAATGCCTGGTTAAAGTCCCTGCTATGTTACTTGAGATCTAGCTTCCTTGGATCAGCTGATGATGACTTACGATCTTTTGACTCTGCCACCCATGTGGTCCCAGATGGAGTTCCTGGCTCCTGGCTTTGGCCTGGACCCATCCCCACTGTTGTGGACACTGGGGGAGTGAACCAGTGAATAGGAGATCTCTGTCTCTGCCTTTCAAACAAAAACACACCAAGGAACGTATATAATGACATGAAAAATGAAGAATCAAATACATATTTAATAATTGACTTAAAAATTGTGATAATAAGCATGCTATGTTAAATGTAAACATGTATAGAAACAATTTTATTCTTAAAAAGAAAAAAACAGAAAGAGTGGCATTGTTCTATGTTTTTGAAAATCGCTTTAACATCTGTATTAATAGGATACAGATGGATCCTCATATGTTTCTGCTTTCAGCGTGTTGGGATATGTTGTTTTGGTTGAAGCATATGAAGAAAATCTGACCTCCTACGTCATCTGTCTTGTTATGAATTTGTGAAAAAAGTGGTTTAATAGCCTTTGCAGATAATTTGAATATTTTCCCTTTGATATTATATACAATATAACAATTGGCTATTTTATTGAAGGTAGTTGCAATGTGAAATCTGAAAGCATCCATGAACATTTTGTGTTATGTTTCATGAAAATCCATTGGCCTGTCTTGCACTCTGAATTGGTCTTGCATGCACGCATGATTTTGTAAAATCATGCATTGGTCATTAGGAAACACTGATTCACCTATTAATTCAGATCTTCCAAATATTATCACATTTCCTTTTTACTATAAACAAAATTAGAATCATTAATATTGATGATTTCAGTTTCATCAGAAAAATTTAAAAAAAACATTGGGGTATTGACGATCTGGTGAAGGAGACAAGGTTTTCCAGAATTCCAAATGGCATTTGAGAGCTCAACTTTTATCACTGGCAGCAAGTACTTATGGTTGCTATCTTTGAAGTAACAGCCTCACTTCATTCCGTTTGGAGAAGAGGCTTGCCAAATACCTGAAATGGAATAATCATCTTTTGTCTTCAAGTAAAAATAGTGTTCCATCCATGGTAAAATCATCTCATTCGGTTCTAACTTAGACATGTGTTTTTCTCTGAGACAACCACTGTACCTTAGTGTGCAGTGCAAATGCTTTATCCAAACTTTCCATTATCTACTCAGAACATTAAGAGGCATGTACAAGTGCCTAGGCTTAATAACATTAACAAACTTTATTGCTTTCTCAAGGATGTTCTTCAATGAAGCCCTTTCCCCCCCGTGAGTGCAGTGCGTGAAGAACACAGCACTCCTAGCTGTGTGAGCCTGTGCTGAGGTCCCAGCAGGTTTACTCACTGCTGCTTTGCATCATCAGTGTAAATGCTGAAACACTGAAAGAAAGCAAAGAGTGCCTTAGTGTTGTTAGAGAACAGCTTTGATCTTGCAGTTTCCCTAACAGAGTCGCAGGGATCCCATTCTAAAAACTCCTAAACTAGATGAAAGTTGTTTACATTTTTTTACAATTAATTAATTGGAGAGAGCAAAACAGAGAGAGCTCCTGTTCTCTGGCTCACTGTCCAAAGGACCACAATGGCCTGGGGTTGCGCCATGATGAATTGGAAGCCGAGACTCCAGTACAGGTGTCTTACATAGCTGGCAGGGACCCAGTGCCTGAAATCATCACTGCTGCCTCCCAGGGTCTGCTTTAGCAGGAAGTTGGAGTCAGGGAGCCAGAGTGGGTATAAAACCCAGGTGCAGAGTATGGTACACAGCAGACACAATTTGTTTCTTAACCACCAGGTGAAAATCCACCTCCTAGGTAAATTTAAGAAATGTGTTTGTGAGTAACCAGCCCATTGGTGGCATTAAAGTGAATCCAATCTTGCTTTCAGAATTTGGCTCTGGTTAAAGAAAAACTTTGCTGCCCAGGATTGACTGGACCTCTAATAAGGCAGAGCTCAATTTTGTTGAACTTTCAGACAGCAGTGTGAATAGCTTTCTCACTATGGGGAAAAACTGTTGGAAATTATGATTTCTATCAAAAATAGACTAAGTACTCTACCTGACAAATCTGATAAAGAGAATTTATAACATTTGAGAAAATAGACATGCTTACGACATAGAAGTTATTTGTTATCTGGGCCCTTCCACTTAGATGATATGTGACTTCACACAGGTTGCTAATCACTGCATTCTCATTAACAGCAAAATCAAGTACTTAAGATTGTCAAGAGGAATCAAAAACCATTACATGTGGAAAGTGTGTAGTTCAACGCTTGATTCCTAGTGAGCCCTCACTACTGCTGGTGACTACTCTTACTACTATTATTTTTAATATTTATTTATTTGAAAGGCAGAGCGACTGAGAGGCAGAGGTAGAGAGAGAGGTCTTCCAACTGCTGGTTCACTCCACAGATGGCTGCAACAGCTGGAACTGTGCCAATCTGAATCCAGGAGCCAGGAGCTTCTTCCAGGTCTCTCACCAGGGTGCAGGGGCCCAAGCCCTTGGGCCATCTTCCACTGCTTTCCCAGGCCACAACAAAGAACTGGATTTGAAGTAGAGCAGTGGGACTCAAACCGGTGTGATATGGGATGCCAACATTGCTGGTGGCAACTTTACCCACTAGGCCACAGCGCTAGCCCTTACTCTTACTACTCTTATTATCATCATTATTATCCCAGGCAGTTTAGGGGGAACTGAATTTTCAACGACATGCTTTTGGATGGCATGAGAACCACAAAGGGAGAGGTGTAAGAAGCATTTGAGGAAGCAGAATATAATTCAATTAGGTTGATGAATAAAAATATCCAAAGCAGAATAACAAAAGATGGAGAAGTTGGCTAAGTACTTTGCAAATGAAGGTAGGTCAACAGAAATTAATTTTATAGGTGTAGGTAATTGAGAGACCGTTAAAGGCTCTGATATAATTTTGGCCTGCATTATCAGACTAACCTGGTAGAAAAATGCATGTTGAATTTTAAAGAGGTAACTGGAGATAGATATTGTACCTAAATCCTTGGAATGGGTTTTGCTATTTTGCCATAAGTGTCTATCAGATTTCAATTTAAAAAAAAATATATATGTGATATGACATTCTTAACTATTGGTCTGACAAGGGCATAAAACAAAGTTGTACAAAGCCATATTTGCACCAACACTGATACACAGACATTTCTTTCAAGAATGTTATACTTCTATAGTTTTAATGATGGGTGGCTACTTTAGAATTTACTGTATATGGGTGAAATGGTCATTTTCCATTCAATTATTTTTCATGGACATTGTCTACATTCCCACTAGAGTCTTTTTGCTTTTTACTTGTTAAACTTTTTAAAACTTTTATTTAATAAATATAAATTTCCAAAGTACAACTTTTGGATTATAATGGCTTCCCCCCCCCATAACCTCCCTTCCACCAACAACCATCCCATCTCCCACCCCCTCTCCTATCCCATTCACATCAAGATTCATTTTCAATTATCTTTATATACAGAAGATCAATTTAGTATATACTAAGCAAAGATTTCAACAGTACGCACCCACATAGAAACACAAAGTATAAAGTACTGTTTGAGTTAATTCACATAGTACAACACATAGTACATAATTCACATAGTACAACACATTAAGGATAGAGACCCTACATGGGGAGTAAGTGCACAGTGACTCCTGTTGTTGATTTGATGAAACATTAAGCCTTTTTATTGTAATGTAATTTTAAAATTTGTTATCTCAAAAAAACAGAAAGGGAGAAGGACAAGTAGGTGGAGGAGAAGGAGAGGGAGGGAGGGAGAGAGGGAGGGATTATCATTATATCCTTAGAATTGTATCTACAAAGCACATCGAGTCTGTTAAAAAGTATCTAAAAAGTAAAATTAAATAAGTAAAAAAAGAAATTACAGTAACAGTGTGAGTTGAAGTTTTGAAAGAGTAAGCTTCAAATTAAGAATGTTGACACTGAAGTAAAGGATAATGTGTTTGGGACTTCTTTGGGTCAGAGTTAGTTTTGAGCTAAAGGCAAATGAAGGCAAATGTCAACTGTTTGTTACATTGGATGTCTATACAGGCTAGCCTGAGTTTATTTTATTACACAGGATGATGTATATTATTTAATCACAAAAGTATTTTTATGTTTGACAGATATATGAGTTGAGAAGAAATTCCTTTTCTGTCATGATATCCATATAATCTCCTGGTCTCTAAATCAAAGGGTTGTACTATGAAAGAATAGGATGATAAATTTACTTTTCTCTTCCTCCATTAATTATAAGAATTTAGTTACTAGTTCCTAATAAGTTCTTACTATTTCCTAATAGAGAAATCCCTAGTCATTTAGTGAAGAGGTACTGAAATCATGATGTAAAAATAACCATGTGGTCTTAGTCACTCTCACTGGGTGAGAAAAGAAAGCCAAACCCAAATAATCCCCAAACTAGTTTAATTCCCTCTGGTTATCCTCCCAAGCCTCCTTTCTGGATAATGTCTCTCTGTCAGGAACGGTAGCACAATGATCAATTGGCACGTTCATTATTTTCTAGCCACAGGAGAATATTTGCCATTCTCCAACTTTAGTGTTTAAATTAAATGTGTGTTCATCACGTTCAGCTGAAAACACTGTCGTTTTCCAGTTCAGATGCTGCTAATGTGATTAGAGTAGCCGTGGAGTAGAAACAGAATCCTAAACGTGACTGAGTCATTAAGTTTGGTTTTCTGGTGAGGAACAAGGGGGCTCCATGTGCTGGCACCACCCAGCTGTTTGAAGAATTTGCTTGATGAAAGCCAAAACCCAGGGAGAACAAGGGAAAACAGGTGGTATGTCGACAGCAGTGTGTCATTATGACATGTGCAGGTTGCTCTGTGGATCCAGGATCAGCCTCTTCAGAAGAGCCCCCGGTAGGATGCCAACTCTGCCGAAGCTCTAAGAGAGCTAAAAGAGAAAAAAGAACTCTAGAAAGGGAAAAGTGGAAGAGAAGGCAGATCAAAGTCTTCAAAAACTCCAGGAAGCATTTGAGTCTGTTTAAATATATGTATTTGACATATAGTAATACATAACATTTAATGCTCTGTGTTTCATTATGTTCATAATAGAAAAAAAGCAACAAACAAAAAACCCAAACCAACAAAACTCCTAAGAGAACTTTGAGATCTTCCATTGTCCTTTATTGCCATCCCATAGGAAACCAGTAGAGTGTGCTCCTAACTCAACATTCTGCTTCTGATGGCCCCCAACCAGTGGTGTGCTTATTAAAGGTAAACAGCAATAGCATACATATTCAGGGACAAAATGCCGGTTCTTCATGGCTCATTAAAATGCTATGTTAAGATGTACTTCACTTGCTTTGGTTTCTCTGTTGCAATGTGGATCAATCTCCTCAATTCATTTCTTTACCTCGCCAGGTGAGTAATCCCTCAGTCTGAGTTCTAATTACCCAAGCTCTCTATCTTGTCTCTTGTGTCTCTCTTTTGGACAGCACACATTCTTCAGTACTGGATGCAGGATGTAGGCATCTTTCTGTCTAACTTACACAGAATGAGGAGAAGCTAAACCCTGCTGCTCAATCATGTGTACAGTTGCATCCTTATGTACCCAAAGGAACAATTTAGAACTCATCCAGTAATCTATTTCACTCTTGAGAAGTAGAACTCACTTCTCTCTCTGTAGAGTAAAGCATGTTCACACACACAGTTTGACAAAATGGATTCAGGCTAGAACTAAGAGACACAAATTAAGTATAAATACCAAGAGTCTTCTCAAACTAAAAACAGACAGCGGAACACTGCATTGGCTTTTCCCTTTTGACTTTCTTTATAATATGTCAAAGCAGAGCATAGTCAGTGCCCTTCAATGGCTGTACACACAAGAAGTTGGCCAAAGGATGCTGACAGATGGATTGTAGGAGCTCATCTGCCTTAAAACAAACAAACAAACAAACAAACAAAAAAAACAAAACTGTTTGGTTAATGACTGTGTAGACTACTATTGTCTAATTGTACTTAACATGGCTAAAAATAAGTATTTCAAGGCATATCCAAATTTGGATTGATCAGTATTCTTTGAGGTGCTCCAAAAAAGTTTGTGGGAAATGGAATTAAAAGATGACTATATTTTGTTGAAAAATTTTTGAAATATATGCATAATTTATCCTTAATATGCATATCATGAATATTTTAAAGAACCCTTACATACATGGATTCAATTTTTTTGCACAAAAATAAATTTATCAATTGATTTTATTTTCCACAAACTTTATGAGGAATCTACTTATTTACCCATATTGCTATGTAAGATCAAATTAATTCTACATTTCAGATGGAATATGCCCAATTATCCTAAGGCATGATAATTGCTCTTCTATGTGAGGTATCATGTAGGGTATCGATTTGCTTTTTTAACAAAGTAAATCCAAAAGCACACAACATGGAGGTTATATCATGTATCAGATGCTATAATCCTAAGACCTTTATTTTAAAAATAATTTACTATAGAATGGAAAATGCAGTAGGGATATTATATGTTTATTCTTCCTTTTACCACCCATGGGCTGGGAGCAAGTGAGTGGTTCTAGCTAAGGGACTGTCTACAGAAATGACGTGTCAGTTCTGGGATGGGGCAGAACCCAGTGTGCCTCGGCTACATGTACCAGACTTTACTGAGTGAGAAATAGATCTTGTGTGTACTAAGTTTGAGATGTTGAATTTGGTGTGTAGCAATCATCAAGAATCCTGGCTACAATATGAAGCTACTTGTGTTTTTATAAATGAACAATATTTATTCTATTTTACATATTTATTTATGAATATATAATGCAGTTATAGAGTTCATTACTTACAAGCACAAGTGGATACAGGTGAAAAGTCTCTTCCATTACTAAACCCTGCCCACTCAATTCCCTTCGTTGGAGATAGCCAGTGTTAATAATTTTTCATAAACAAGACAACTTCAAAAAATTTATGAAAAAAGTAGAATTAAAAGATAAATTTATTTGGTGTGAAAAATTTGAAATTCACACAGTTTTTCATACTATGCATTTCCATAAACTTTTTCGAGATCCCCTTCATATATCCTGTTTACCTGCGGACATATCCATATGTTAGTTTTTGTGCAAAAGGAAGCATACTAGGCATTACTATTCATGTTATTTTTGATTTCTAGGATTTCTTCATGTATCAGGGGAATTTATCTATGATTTGTACTGCAAATGATTTTTCTCACTTTGTCCCTTATCTTTGAAAAATGCTTTTCTGATAAAAATACTCTTTAGTTTACCTGAATTTATGCATTGAACTTGGAAGGTCTTTTGGAGGTGATATTTTATCATATGATAATTCTGTGTTATAATCAACCTTCTAAAATCTCAGAAACTTAATGTAACAATTGATATACCTCCCTGGTCTGTGGTCATTTATCCAGTCTAGCTTCGGTGGGGTATTTCCTTTGATTTGAGTGAGCTCTTGTATAGGTCTACTGTAGACTAGCCGCCAACTAGGACAACAATGACATGTGCACAACTATCTCTCGTTGTTCAGCAGGCTCCCTGGGACATACACTGTGGTCATTGTCGGGAGCAAGAATGAGCACAAATCCAGCTGGACAAATGCTTTCTCAAGCCTCTGCTTGTGTCCCATGTTCCAAGGTTCCAGTGCTATCGCAAGCCACTGGCTGAGCCTAGGTTAACGCAGGCAGATGTAACGTTTCATGGTAAAGAGCACAGATATGGAAAGAGGTGAAGAACAGGGTTAGTTAATGAGGTCAATTAATTTCAAAGAGGAATAACAATGTTTTGCAGGGAGAGTTGCTAATTAATAGTTAATTAAGTTCAAGATGGACTAGGAGAGGGAATGGTGAGGAAAGAGAGACTCATGCACTTGGAGTAGAAGAAGTTTCCTTTTTTTTTCCTCTTTTGGGTGGGGAGGGAGCCTAGATGAGAAACAAACCTGGGAGTAAAGGGGAATGGAAACAATGAGCACTTTAATGGGGGCTTCTAAGGACTTTCTATTTGCAGTCACTATAATGTCATCCAAGAGGTCATAGAATGAAATTCCTCTTTAATCACTTTTGGCTCTTGAGCTTTGATTTGTTCGTGTCACAACCCCATGACTAAACCACATTGATCTCCTCTTGCTGAGTGCCTACTACAGATACTCAAGCATGCACGCCTGAGACACGGCCCCCGTTTGCTTTCTTAGCAGAGACCTCTGAGAAGTAGAATGCCTCCCTAAGTGTACTGCTCATTATGTTTTGTCTTCAAACACCAAACCCATCCCTGTACGATTTACTTTGGGATACTGGGGCTGGGATTCTGCAAGACCCAGTTTTTCTTGCCAGCAGACTCCCTGTTAGGTTCTACTGAAAGGGGGCGCTACGTGGAGATGGAGGAAGAAGAGACATAGTTCTTCCTGATGGCTGTTGTCATCAATGGGTCTGAATCTCAGCATTTGGCCTGAGGAATGGTGCCAGTTTGTAGTGTTGTCTATACTGGAAGATGACTGAAGTTATTCCTGCAGAGCTCTGGGTCCCAGCTCTCAAGAGTCTTGTTCCTTTGAGCTCCTAAGGTACTTGCACCAGCAGTAATCTTCTGTTTTAGGCTGGAATCAATATGTGACATGAAGCAATTTAATTAACCTCAAGGGGCTTCAATAAAAGAGGCTCTAAGATTGCTATCACTCCTAGACTTATTCCAATATTGTTTTTATTTTCTATAGAATGCATCACCCTTCACATACACAGCTTACTGAAAAGGGAAAGAATCTGAAATTCAATTTAATTTTTGTGGCATTTCTTCGGGTGTATATTCTTCTAGACAATTGATCTAATGAACTTCTTAGATTTATTAAACTATTAGGTTACTACTAAGAGGAGTTAGTTAATAGAAGGTTTACATAAAAGTAAGATGACTGATCAAAGTGAAACTGAAGCATTTGTTTGGAGTAAATAGAGCATACCTATGTTAAAGCATATTGAGAAATGGAAGGAAACACTTGTCAATAGAAGCACCAAACAATTCCTTAAAGCTGAAAACACCTACTTCCAAAAGTTCATGGAAAATGCAATTCAAAGATAAGAATATCTTGGTGCAAAAAATTCTTGAAATCTGTGCGCATGTTCTTCATAATGGACATTTTCCATGAACTTGTTGAAAACTCTTTGTAAGAGTTTTCTTTTTCTGATTCAAGAAGTTCCCAAGAGTTTAACTTTGTAAACTACTAGATTTAAATTTAACTAGTTAACTGTAATTTTTTCTATTAAATTGTCTTACTATTGTATAACTCCCTGAGAAAATGTACTTACAATTGTGGATATTTTCAGTATTGTAACTTGGTGGTATATGATTTTGATTACAGTGGCTGCTGCTGAATTTCTTATTTATGCTAAACCATGAATTGTTTCCCAGTGCTTCTTGGTAGTTCCTTTCCCTAGCAATTAACATAATTTCTGGTGAACAAAAGAACTTATGGAAATTGAATAAAAATGCACATGTGCTAGTTTTTCTAGAATGACATGAGGATGTGGAGGAAAAGGAATGTAACTTTGCCTGTCCGTGAACTTATTAATGATTCTGTGCATTTACGAGCCTGCAGACTTTAATAGCAGTCACATTTTATAAGCAGAATAGCATACTTTATATTGGCCATGCTATCATGCACCTCATGGCCTCCCCGATGAATTTTCATGAGATAGTTGCTATAGAGACTTCATTTAAATATCATGGACAGCAGTTTGCAAACCCTGGAAAATATTAGAAAAATATTAGTCATAACAATGGAATCATAATCTAAGGACAGTTTTAGGACTCGAACAACCCAGCTTATTATTAGCAGATTATTTTCTCCTTTGTATCATGAAATTAATATCTGAAAATATTGATATGCAAGAAAAGTTACGACTCTGGAATATTCTCTGGCTTAATAAGTATAGCAAGATCTGTGAAATGTATATGAAATGTCCCAAATGGAAATAATGGAGTCAAGTAGTTAAGAATTCGTGGCTGGTGCTGGCGAGGTGGTGCACTTGGTTAATCCTCCACCTGTGGTGCCAGCATCCCATATGGGTGCTGCGTTCTAGTCCCTGTTGCTCCTCTTCCAGTCCAGCTCTCTGCTGTGGCCCAGGAGTGCAGTGGAGGATGGCCCAAGTGCTTGGGCCCTGCACCCACATGGGAGACCAGGAGGAAGCACCTGGCTTCTGGCTTTGGATCGACACAGCGCACCGGCCATAGTGGCCATTTGGGGGGTGAACCAGCGGAAGGAAGCCATTTCTCTCTGTCTCTATCTCTTTCACTGTCTAACTCTGCCTGTCAAAATAAAAAAAAAAATAAAAAAAAAATAAAACAATTCGTGGCTGGTATTGTGATGTAGCAGGCTAAGTTGCCACCTGCAATGCCAGCATCTCATATGAGCACTGGTTTGAGTTCCAACCGCTCCACTTCCAATCCACTTCCCTGCTAAGGCACCCTGGGGAAAGCAGTGGAAGATAGCCCCTGCCACTGACTTGGGAGACTGAAATGCAGTTCTGGACTCCTGGATTTAGCCTAGCTCAGCTCTGGCTGTTGTGGACATTTGGGGAGTGAACCAGCAGTTGGAAGATCTCTCCCTCTTAATCTCTCTCTGTCTGTCTCTCTCTCCCTCTCTGTAATTCTAGTTTTCAAATAAATAAATAAATAAGTAAATAAATCTATCTTAAAAAATCTTAAAAAAACATTTTTGTCTTCTCTCTTTTTAATAATAAAGAAAAGATAAAAAAATTAAAAAAGAATCCTGTATGGTTTATACTCATTAACCTTAGGAATTAGAATAAAGAGGTCACAAAGCACTTACATTCAACAATCACAAAGTACCCTAAAACACTAATGAGTACATTGCAAACACTTTGTTTCCTTTTTTCCCAGGAAATCTACTGCTACTCCACACTTCCCCACCAGTTACCTAGTTTCCTTGCCTCAGTCTTGGGGTCACCTTTATTTCTGATTTTGCTACACCCATTACAGTTTGTTTTTTTTATAAACTAAACATATTTGATTATTTTTCTCCATCTTCCCATCTGTTAGCCCATATATAACTTCAGATTTATCTGATGCTTCCTTATAAGGAAATTCAATTATACATTTTAGGTAGGAATATCATAGATGAGATTCTGTGTTCATGCAACCATACTAGGTGATAGATGACTTGCTTGTCTTACTTGGCTAGTTACTGAAGATCTTAACTTTGATTGTTTGATTAAACTGATTTCTTCTAGGTTTCTCCTCTGTTTATTCTCAATCATAGTACATACCCCTATGAAAAGTCTTCAAAAGTTGATGGGAAAAGGGTACTATGAATAAACTGTGCATGCATTTTAAAATTTCAAGCATCAAAATAAACTTGGGTTTTAGTTTCATTTTTCGAGGGATGGGTGTTGTGGCAGAGTGGGTTAAACCACTGCTTGGGATGCACACATCCCAGATTGGAGTGTTTGTTTGAGTCCTGGCTACTCTATTCTTCCTATGCATCTTTCTGCGAGTGCACCTGGGAAGCAGAGGATTACGGCTCAAGTGCTTGGGACCCTGTCACCCATATGGGAGACCCGGCTTGAGTTCCTGGCTCCTAGCTTTAGCCTGATCTAGTCCTAGCTATTGCGAGGATTTTGGAAGTGTATCAGTGATGGAAAATCTCCCTGTCTTTCGTTCTCTGCTACTATGCCTTTCAAGTGAATAAGTATATACATCTTTTTAAAAAGTCAACTTTCCATGAACCTTTTGAAGACGCTTCAAATGTTGTGAGGAGATGTCTTGGGACTAAATATTCAGTTCCTTATTAAATTTCAACTTTTTAAAATCAACTATCAATGTTTATTGGCTAACTGAAGTATTACTATGATTATTGCTAACCCATGACTATCTAGGTTAATTTTTTCTATGTTTATTAGTTGTCATTCTACTATGAAAGATAGCTTTGCTGTCTCACCCACTTAAAGTGATTATTTAATTGATTGACCACTAAACTCTAGTCATAGGAATTCCTATTATTCAGTGTATTGCATTCTGTACTATCATTTATGTTGATATTGAAATGATATAAGTGGGGCTGGCACAGTGGTGTAGTGGGTAAGGCCGCCACCTACAGTGCTGACATTCCACATAGGAGCTGGTTCAAGTCCTGGCTGCTCCATTTCTGATCCAGCTCTCAGCAATGGCCTGGGAAAGCAGTAGAAGATGGCCCAAGTCCTTGGGTCCCTGCATCCACATGGAAGTCCTGGAAGAAGCTCCAGGCTCCTGGCTTCAGATTGGTGCAGCTTTGGCCATTGTGGCCATCTGGGGAGTGAACCAGTGAATGGCAGACCTCTCTCTCTCTCTCTGCCTCTGCCTCTGTGTAACTCTGCCTTTAAGATAAATAAATAAATCTTAAAAAAAAAAAAGAAATAACATGAGTATGTGGAAGAAAAAACAGACATTGTTTTTCTTTTGACAAATTGATAATATGAGTTGTGTATGCACTTGGAAATTTTGGACACATTTATTTTTTTCAATATTAATTAATTCAGTTTTGTTTGAAAGGTTGAGAGGCAGAGAAAGGGAGACAGACAGATAGAGAGACCTTTCATCAACTGATTCACTATCTAAAGGCTTGCAATAGCCAGAGCAGCACCAGGCTGAAATCAGAAACTAGTAATCCATCCTGATGTGGGTATCAGAAAACCAAGTACTTGAGGCATTATCTGCTGCTTTCAGTGTGTGCATTCGTAGGAAAGTAATATGGAAGTGGATCTGGGACCAGACCCCCAGGATTCAGATATGAGATGTCAGCAACCCAAGTGGCATCTTAATCATTGAGCCAAACTTCTGTCCCAATAGTAGACATATGTATAAACTAGATGATTGATACATTTATAAAAGTAGTTGGAAGATAAAGATTTTCACAAGGTGTTTAAAATGCATAAGGTTTTAATAGAAATTCTGGAACAGAAAATTCAAGTAACTGATGATAAGATTTCAAGGGAGGGAAAACTAATGAGCTGGAAGACATCTCAAAAGAAAATGCATAGACCAAAGGTCAAATAGACAGAAGGCCTATCCAGAAAATGGAAGAGAAATATTGCATATGGTGAAAAGGTTATGATGAGGGTATTTCAAAAAATTCACAGAAAAAAAATGGAATTGAAAGATAAGATTATTTTGTGTGAAAAATATTGAATTATGTGCATAGTTTTCTCACAATAAACATTTTCTGTGAACTTTTTGAAGACCTTTCATACATCTATTGGTTATAGCTGTAGCTCTATATGTAACTGGAATATGAGAAAGAAGAGAAAGAGATAAGAAATAGAAGTATCATTGAAAGAAAAACTGGCCAAGGAATTTTCAACTTTGAGAAGACATCAATTTAAAAGCACAGGACCCACTGCAAATCCTAAATAGACCAAGTACAAAATTGGGCCTAAGCCAATCAAATATGAGAAAATTAAAAGCAAATAGAACATTTTAAAAACACGCAGAGAACAAAAATACATCTTAACAGAGCAATAGTAACATTGGCATCTTACTTTTTTTTAAATCAAAATGATGAAGTCTAAAGGACACTCATATTTTGCTCATCTCTGCACTTTTTTACATGTCACTGTATTAGTCTTTTGGGAAAATTATAAAATCACTAGTCATTAAATTCTATGTGCAAAATTGGATTATGTCAGTAAATAATTAAAAACAAAGCTTAGTTTTAGTATTTAAGCCATCTAAATTCACTAGCTAACTTCAAGAAATGGGAAAAATCAGAGTTTATGAGGAGTCTGAGCAGAGTGTTGATATTCGATACTTAGTGTCGTAGGATGCTGTGAGTTGGAAAACATAAGCAGCTCCAATTAATGGATCCTGCACTGTGGAAATCGAATTATATTGGGCTTTTGGACAACTTCATCTGTGAATGTGAGAAGATACTCACAAGAAACATTATGGTTTTAGCCCATATAATTTCATGAGAATTTTTCTATGGGCTAGGGATTTGTGACAGAAATGCACAGTTGGCTCATTATTTGTGGAATTCTCTAATAAAATTCCCTGAGGAACATTCTTTAGGGGAATAGCTTGGGTTTGTTCCAGCTGATTTTGAAGGATGAGTAACAGCCTGTCTGTTTTCATGAGGCAAGGGAACAGAATACGTTCTTTCACTCCTGTTGCCTCTATCTGAATGATTTCAATCTCCGTACAATTAGGCACTTACCCATTCATGCATATCAATTTAACATTGACTGCTCTATGTGACCAGTTGCCTTTTGATAAAATTTCCAGCCACCCACCTGACTTTCCTAACAACCTCTAGTCTTTGAGAAGACCCATTCATAATGGCAGACTATAGAATACTTCTGCAGTGTGCATTTTCAGAAGGAAAAAGAATCTACCCATAAGCTCCAGAGTCACCATTTAACCATTGTTCTCTTTAGAGATTTGTGGAATTTGGATTAGGAAAACTTTTTTTCTGGAAACTTATTCTGATATATCTGACTTTATTCTCTATATGGAATGTTAGGGGAGCACGATTTGTAAATTGGTATTTGTAGGTCTCCAGAGAATTAGAGCAAATTCCAGAAGGATTGCACAGGCCAAGGCTAGCGACGCTTTTAAGAACTGTGTGATGGGAATCGCCTACCATAACATTTGCTGTTTGTTTCTCTGATTTACATGCGTACAACTATTTTTACTAGTAACTTTGGGGCTATGCAAAGGGAAAAAAATCCCTCTAATTAGTATTTCTGGATCAAAAACCACATTCAGAGGAAAGTATTTCTTATGGAAAATTCAGGGTGTGTTGGGATAGCCACATGTTTTTGTTCATTTTTGTGTAGGTCAGTAGGAAATAATGTCTATTTAAGTTGCAAATATAAAACAAATTATGAATCAGATATTGAAAAGAAAAACAAACAAAACATGAAGTAATTGCTACAGGTTGAATTTAAGGATATGCTTTCAAAACATTTGCTTAGATAAGAGAAGCTATGTTTTCCCAGCAGAAAGTTGTTCAAATTTTGTTCTCCAGAACCACCAGGGCTTTCTGAAGCAGGCATGAAGGGGGTAAGAGATGAAACAAAACGAGAAGAGAAATAAATTCAACTTTTTTATTATAATAAAAATAACTATGCAGTTTCTCAGGATTCCTTTAAGCACAGTTGAAATAGATAGCCATTTTCAAAGGAATATTCTTTTAGACCGTATTGTTGGATTCAAAAGCCAAAGGAGTAACTTGTATTACCTAAGGCATCCTATTTCCCTTAAAAATTGCTTCAAAAACTGTCTATAAGTGTTTGTCAAGTTTGTTATTTATTCTAGAACAAGGCTGTGAGCCAAGCAAAAGCTTTAGGAACTACTGAATCTGCAATATGCGAAATACTTCAGACGGAACCTGCCAAAAGTAATGTATAAAAGGTGAAGGAATTGAGAAAACATTCTATATACTACTGCATGGTTTTCATTGGTTTAGGATACAGATTTCCATAGACTTTTTGAAACACAGAATTTATATATATATATATATATATATATAAATATATTATATATATATATATATAAATTCATATATATAAATTTGAAATTTGAAAACAGGAGGGCTTGGTTTGCCAGGTGTGTAATTCTGGGTTCTCACTTATCTGACAGAAAACAGCTTTAGGTGTGGCTATGAACAGTAAGCATGAAAAAATGATGATGAAATCAAAGAGAGGCTTCCTGTGTCAGCGTTGATTTACTCATAATGTTAGCAGTGATTATACAATCTGTTGAAAACTATTGATTCTGCAATTGTGAACTCAGCAGATTTTAAGGGGGAGGGATAATTACATGTGGTGAGACTTATCATTTTTTAAAATGTTAATTAACGCTGTTTTAAAGCAAGTAATAACAGAGTTTTAACACTTAACTGTGGATTTCAACACACCAAATCTCAGGCTCACTCTAATACTCAACTTACAACTACAGCCAATCACACCATGACTTGCAAGCATTCTTACGTTGCACTAGTATTCTCTATTTCTGAGTGCTGTTCATCTTCAGATCTCTCCAAAGTATAGCTAATTGGTTTCATTCCTTGTTTGTAGTTTTCCCCGACTAGAAAACACAAGGGTGTTTGCTGTGTTCACTGAGATATCTCTTACTTGCAATGTTGTCCCCCATGCAGATGGTGCTCAGTATGAGAATGTTTCAAAAGGTAATTAGAAGATGCATTTGTTTTAATGCAAGACATTGGGGAATGCATACATACATGGGGCCTGAATAAGTTCATGGAAAAGGCATACCATGATTAAACCCTACATAGACTTCAGGGATCTTTTTTGCATCAAAATAAATTTATCTTTTAATTCCATGTTTCTTTGAATTTTTGAAGTATCTCCATATGTACTGAAATTAAAGCAATTTTCATATTTGTGTTGGGAGAGATAAAAATGATAACATTTATTGGGCTACTCTTATCAGCCAGGTGCCACGTACTTTAAGCATGCATATGTTAATTCCTCCCCTCAGTTTTGTTTCCTCATTTCACTGTCACAATGAGTGATGTATAACATTGACTTAGAGATGATGAGACTGAGGATCAGAGAGGTCAAATCAAAGTTACATGAGCAGGGGTGGCACAGTGGGTTACATAGCCACTTGGACAGTCATATCCCTTATTGGAGTGCCTGTAATTGAGTCCTGCATTTATTTCCAATCCAGCTTTCCATTAATGTGCCTGGAATGCAGCAGGTGATGGAACAAATACTTGAGTTCCTTTCACCATATAGGAGATCAGGATGGGGTTCCTGACTTCTGGCTCAGGCCTGCTTAGTCCTTGCTATTGCAAGCATCTGGGGAATGAACCAGTGGGTAGAAGAGAAGATTCTCTCTCTCTCTCTCTCTCTCTCTCTCTCTCTCTCTTCCTCTTGCTCTGCCTCTCAAATCAATAATTCTTTTTAAAAATAAGAATAAATGAACACATATTCAATGGTTGATGCTAAACAGAATTAGGAACAGAACTCAAATGTGTCCAGCTACAGAGTTTCTGCTTTCCACCATGAAAAATTCTTTTGTAGGTTATATTGCATTCTTCCCAGAATGTGCATTTAAACATGTACATGTCAATTCTGATTGGGCTTCAAGGCCTTGCAAATCATAAAGAAAAATTCTAGCAGCGATTGACAAATTTGTCACTGGAAACTGGATTCTGTGGTAATTGAATTATACCATTGGCTTTTGTTTGTTGCTCTTCAGAGGATGGAATTTTGGCAATCCTAGTAGGTGAGCACAGTCAGAGCCAGAATGTTGTCACCAACTGTTTTGGCTTGGCTAGGGCTAACTCATCCAAAGACAGAACTCCAGATAAATGCAGGCAGAATTGGTATTAGAGTCACAGTTCTTTTCCCAGGGCATGATAGAAGTCTGCTGGTGTGGATGATACTAAGCACTTCCACTAAGAGGCCAAGAATGTATTTCTTTTTCACTTGCACTGTTACGTTGACTGGTAGTTAAAAAGCCAAAAATTAGATTCAGATTTGCTTGGGATCTAAGGAAAGCTGTGAGGGCCAATATAGCTCACATTTTGTTTGATGGGAGTATAAATGTTAGGGCAAGCAAGTGAAGAAAGTAACTGCTAGTTTTAATTTGAATTCTTCCACCAAATATAGTTGATTCTGTATTTTGTTGATCTTTGCATTGAAAAGTGAGGGCCACATTTCTTAATTACATACTAATTTATTCAATGTTAAATCTTCAACCAAGTAATTGAGGCATCACAATTATTATAAATGAACAATTCTAGTAGGATTTTTAATTACCTAATTTTAGATTTTGATCTTGAGTAACTCAAAAGTATTTATTTCTATTTTTGATGTTCATTCAACTTTAAACAATCTGATTCATGTAATACATTTAGTGTGTCTGTTATACTGATATGTTTAAGAAGCTGGCTAACATATAATTATAAAACTACAAACATATGCATAATGTAGTCCATAGAGGATGTGTTCCAAGACCTCAAATGATGCCTGAAACCAGGGATAGTATGTTTTGTTTTTTTACTATACATGCCTACCTATGATAAAACTTAATTCATAAATTAGGCACAAGATATTAGCAACAATAACTAATAATAAAATAGAATTGCAACAGTGCCTTGTAATAGAAGTTGTGTGAATGTGCTTGTTCTCTCCCTCTATACATATAGCATTTTCCACTTAATATTTTTGAACCACAGTTAATTATAGACAAATGAAATGTCATAAAGGGAAATCACAAATTAGTGAAACTACTGTAAATACTAGTAACGCAGTATTTGGTAGCATAAACTGTATAAGGATATAGACGAGAATATTTAGGTCTTTGTGGAAGAAAAGACTCTTGTATTTATAGCAATAACAACATATTAAATTAAATTATTAGGACACATGGGTCGGCCAATCCCTATGTAACTGACTACAACCTAATATAGTATGTAAACAAACTGAGCCTGGCTTATGAGTTAGGTTTTGTGTGACAAATCTCCAGGTTTCGGCCAATCACAAACAGCTGAGTTTCTGCTAATCACAAGAAGTCAGTGTTCACATTATCCCTAAGAAAGGCAAATGCCTGCCTGTAGTCAATCAGATGATTTCAGAACTTTGTTTCTGTATTTGGGTTAGAAATCTCACTCTCATCCTGCTGGGTAGAGCGCCCTGAACCTCCTCTGGTTCTGAGTACTGCCTGATTCATAAGTCAAAATTCAATTCGTACAGAATTTTCTTATATTTGTTAAAATATAACAATCATTCTTCATAGGAGCATTTTAGAATAGAACCTGGTGTTATAATGGAGGACTAATAACTCATCAAATGAATAGATGTTAAAAAATATTTAATAACATGTCTAAAAATTAAGACAAAATTATCTCTTGCCTATGGAAAAGATGCCTACAATTATTTTAAAGAAAGGCAATAGTTGGCATTAGATTGTATCATGACTATGTCATTATATAATGTCTGAATACATTTTAATATTCATGGGAACTTTTCTTGATGTAGTCTCTTCTACCATAATAGAATACTATCATCTGCATCACTTGTACTTTTTCAGGGTTAATTTATTGGAAAGGCAGAGTTACAGAGAGAAAGGGAGAAATAGAGAAAGAGAGCTTCTGTCGGCTGATTTCCTCCCAACAACAACCTGTGCTGAACCAGGCTGACGCCATGAGCCAGAAATTCCATCCTGGTCTCTCACATGGTTTCACATACTCTCCAAGTATGTGGACCATCTTCTGCTTCTTTCCCAGCCACATTAGCAGGGAGCTGGTTTGGAAATGGAGCAGCCGTGACTTGAACTGGTGTTCATACAGAAGGCTGGCACTATAGGCAGTAGCTTAATTCAGTGCACCCCAATGCTCGCTCCCTGAATCATATTTTAAGTTTCACCTCTGGCTTTATTTCTCTGTATATCATAAGACATCAAAATATTGGTGGGCATGTGAAATTAAAAGATAAAAACAAAAATATAAACTTTATTTCCCATATCCATTGAAGGCAAGACATGCTTGTGAGTAATGAGCCAGCCATTTTGTGCATCCCTAAAGCACTGAAGGTTTGGTCCTCAGAGTTTAACTATATCATTGCAGGCTTTTTTACACGATTCACAGAAAAATAATGAATGCCTTCTAAAGATGTTTTTAAAATTAATAAATAAAAGAATTCAGAAAGAGCCAAACCAGGGCTGGGTTGGAGGTGTCTATGATTCCCCATCAAAACTCTCACAAAATTGCTCTTCTTTGATGAGAGGAATGTGCTGGAGCTTTGTTATGGCGAAGAGGGACTCTCTGATAGAGCTTTTCTGGGCGTCCTTCTACTAAGGTCTTGGCTAGCTTTCTCAAAACACTGCCTAATAAACAGATGTTATCTATTTGTAGCCCTCCAAAAAGTCAACCATCGAAATGCCTTGAGCATCCCCCCAAATGTTGCTATGACCTTGGCTCCTCACCAGTCTGCTTCTGCTTTGACTGGACTACTTCCACCTCTTGACAGCCATTGCTTTAATTGTGCTTTGTCTTCAGGATCACACTACAAAGGCATTGTTTCCTCTTTCATTATGATTATTCCAAGAAATACTTCAGGATCTTTCTCCATTTGTTTAAAATCTCCAGTGAAAACTCTGGTCTTATATAAAGTTGATCTAGGAGACACACTTTTGGCACCCATTAAGCAGAAATTTTGCTGCACTTTAATTTTTCAGCCAGAATTGTGCAAGCTGATACAGTTGAGATGTTTTCAGTATTGGCTACTGTTTATGCTCTTAACCATCAGCTCACTTCAATGTGGGCAGAGGCAAGGTCAATTTTTTCCTTGCAAAATGATGTGGGAGATCTGCTACTGCAGACTCCATCTTCAAATTCATCTTGAACGTTCTTAAAAGAAATTATCCCTTTGTAAGCCACCGATTTCTTTGGTGCATTGTCCAAGTTTTCATAAAGCATCAATAATTCCACCATTTTACTGCACAAGATTCATCATAAATTTGATACTTGCTCTTGCTAGAATTTTTGCAGAATTCATATTGCTCTGATAGAAGCCTTTGTTTTTTCAAATTAATGTCCATGCTTCTTACTGCCTCAAACCAGATCTTGGACAGAAATATTGCTACAAGTTAACATATGTTCATTTTGGTGCAGAACTGTCTTGAAATCCAAGGACAGCTTTTTTCATAACATGTATTTTGCATGAAGTTTTGAAATCCCCTTATATATCTGAGTGCTCTGAAACAAAAACAAATTTCTGGTTTATTTTCAAATGTTTAAAATATTTGTAAATGTGGTTGGATTTTTACTTATAGTTTAAATATGAAAATTGTTCAGTAACATCTATCGCATTTTTGTTTAGATTTGCTTTTGTTTGGGTGGGTCCTTGTGATGGATGTCGTGGTGAACTTGCTTTCATGGAAGTTCAAATTTAGTTTGTTAATGTACCTATTCGAGAAAACACTATCTTGTAGGTGCATATTCAATGTTGGACACAGTTAGCACATTATAAACTCAATGGAACAGTTTTACATACTTTTGAGTTCACAATGCTGCAATAAAATGCTTTTTTTTCCTATGAGTGCAAGCAGAAGTTGTAAAGAATACATATAGATATGAATATATATAAATTACATATTAATTAATTAATTGTAAGAAATTGGGAAAATAGAATAAAAAACATAAAACAGTTAGCTATAGACTTCTATGTTTAGATTAGCCCTTCTCTGCTCTATACTCAACCTGCTTGTCCCCTGAAGGCTTAATTAACAATTAATTCTATGGGGCCAGTGTTGTGGTGCAGTGGGTTAACGCCCTGGTCAGAAGCACCAGCATACCATATAGGTGCCGGTTCGAGGCCCGGCTTTCCACTTCCTGTCCAGCTCTCTGCTATGGCCTGGGAAAGCAGTAGAAGATGGCCCAACTGCTTGGGCCCTTGCACCCATGTGGAAGACCCGGAAGAATCTCCTGGCTCGAGGCTTCGGATCAGCGCAGCTCTGGCCATTGAAACCTCAAAAATCTGGCCAACTCCATACACTGACAGCAGAAATGAAATAAAATATATAAATATATATGAATTCTGGGGTCACAACAAGCGATATAGAATGCCACTCTAACAAAACAGAGATGCCAGGTGATATGAAACTCAAACAGAAATTTCAGAGTAAGGATGAGGTATGGAGGTTTTGGAGAAACCTTACAGAATATATGGTGATTTTCCACAAAACACACAAACAAAATTAGGAGCCACAAACCTATGTGTTAGAAATCATCTCCAGGAGTGTGAGAAGGAATGTTCATAGGTAATTTCTTGCTATTTAGAACAAGAAGCATACTACTAAGAAACAAGGAGAAAAAAAGCATTCCAGGATGTGTCAATGAATGCATGAAATATTGAACTATATATTTTGGCTTGAATTTGTTTCTTTAGCTATGATGGTTGAGCTAATAAGGAGTGACCCTAAGTGAGGCACAAATGAGGGAATAGATCAGAAAAACTGTTAGTCTTTGAGGTGTTGCTCACTGTTGCGTTTTACTGTCCTAAATACTTTGCACACATTAATGCCTGAATGCACGTAGGAGAATCATGGAATGTGGGTAGAATAGTCAGTTCAATGTTTTTACTATCTAATTATTACCACATATATGTGTGAGCACGTGTATTATCTAACCATGCACACATGCACACATGTGTCTTTGAGTATTTGATGTTGCATTGTAGTTACAAGGAAAAATGACTGATAATTAAGACCCATAAGTTCAACTAGATACACAACACCACCACCCTATAATGACATGGAAGAATACACAATATACTCTTTATTTAGTATGTTCTTCTATCATCTGAGAATATGCTTAATTTTGTTTTTAGGATTTTCAGACCAACTGAAATCTTTGCTCAGAAACGTTAACAAGTCCTTAAAGCGATGCGAAGATGCGTGGCAGTTGCTGCGGTTTCCAACCTCTCACTTTTACGTGATTGTTTGAAGCTGTGTCCCAGTGACTCTTCACAAGTTATATTCTGTCTCACTTCCACTTTCTTTGCAATAGCTGCCATCACATGTTGCTTTCATCTACACCACGCATGTGGTGAACTATTTTTATGGACAATCCAGGCTGCACACTGTCACAGCATTCTTTTACCTGGGCACTTTGACAACTATGGAGAGTGGAATTCCAAAGGGTAAGAGGACCTTGGGAAGCTTCCCACAGTGCTTTGAACGCATGGGATATCAAGTTCCAGGCCTAATTCATGGTCGTTAAAGGCATTGTGTCTGAAGTCCCATGTGGTCTGAAGAGATTTCCCACTAAATACAATAGATAACCATTATGGGGAAAATACATTATTGAGTTGGCGAGCATTAGTGTGTGTATGTGTTTGTGAGTGAGTTATTTAACTTCACATATATTAATCTATGTATAGGCTGTGCACATGTATAAATAAATATAGATATAGATGTAGGTATAGATAGAGGATTTGGGAGAGAGAAGGAAATGGAGACAGGGAGAGAGAAGCTGAGAGAAAGATACATTTCTGGGTAGATTGAGGATGCTTCTACACAACTGTCATATTCCAAAAGATTGCTTTTTGTAACAAAAAATGTACAATTTTGCAGTGAATAGTATCACAGAATATCAAGAAATTTTAGCATTCTATATTAATTTCAGTTACAAATATAATAATTAATGTGTTAAAATAGTTTTAGCTATCATCTTTTAGTGAACTCCTAACATTACATTCCAATACTATGTAATGGTAATACATCATTTCCAACATTCTACAGTGATCTTGCTCAGACTAATTAAGTTACCCATAACACCCTGTAATTTAAGATCAGCATATATGCTCAGTGCAAATTTATTGATGTGAGACTATTTACTTAAAAAATAAAGTCGAAGATTCCAAAAAATTCCATGCTAGATTTCATAGCCTCTTGGAAAAAAAGTTGGGCAAGATTTTATCTGATGCCAAATGTTTGAAAGCAATAATGCCTTGTCAGGAATTCATTATCTTTTGTAAAGAGGTAGATTTCCAAATAAATAAAAATAAACTATGTCAAACTCAAAGGGACCTTGTGGGTAGTTTTGTGTGAGGTAATTCCAAGATTCTGTCCAAGATTTAACAAAGTGAAGATAATCTTTCATCAGGGTGTGAGAATTGAAGCTCAAGGATTATATTTTGGGAAAAAAATGTGTAGCCTTTATATTTCTCTTCGTTTCTTCTAGACTTACTTCAATAATGAGATTCTACATTTTTCTGAGATTGAGTTTATTTATAGTGATGTTTCTGAAAAGAACTAGAGACCAAATGCTCAGTAAATTTGTTGGTATGGATTGAAATTGAGAACAGGGAGTATGTGTATATTTTGATATTTTGATTGTTGATTATTGTATTAATTGTCTTTTGGAAAGGGTTAAATGCACATATATATTTTAGACAACAGCAATCTTTGGGAATTAGATCATCTTGGAAATTTGTAAAGACAAAAGAGGATGAGCTATCAGGGGAGTTAGGACAGCTCCTTTGGTAAAATAGTTTTTTAGCATCTCAGTCATATTACCAACTACCCTACCATGAGAAAATAATTTTAATATAAAGCATTCTTAAGGAATGAAAACATTTCCAGTATGGTGAATATGTCATTGAATTCCCAGTAGGGCTTAGAATAATAGCCATTCTTTTTCTGCTGTGAACTTTCACTTAATCGGTTTTAGATTATCAATCACAACACCTACTTTACTGCCATAGATTCAGTCTCTTCTGACTGAATTCTGGACCCATCTCTCTTGACCTGATGACTATCCTGCTCAGGCATGTCATCCAAGCAAGACTTTTTTGGGGGAAATGTTATCTATAACCAAGAGGTAAAGGGTCTCTCTCCTTCTGAAATCATGGATGCTGAATATCATAGAAAACTACAGCTCTCTAGTTCCATTCTTACCCTTCATTGACAGAAACTTGAGAGAAATAAACGATGCAAAAAATAAATAAATAAAAACAAACACAAAAGAGTGAGAGACTCCTAATACCATCATTCAAAATTCTGGATCTAGTTATACAGAAGGACTTATAAGGACTTGAATTTACCAAGTAAGACATCCAATAAATCACCTTTTTGCTTAGACTAGTTGATCAGGGTATTTTCTATTAAGAAATGCTCACTAATACAGATATTTTGTCTTAAATAACTAACTAAACTCTTGCTTAGAATCAAAGAGTATGAATGACTACAAAGGTGGTAAGAGTCGGGGGGGGGCATTTTGGAGCATGAATTATTATCGGGGAGAACATTTTTGAGAGATCGCTGAATTGGGAATTTTGAAGAAATTAGGGTAGAATCTGGAGAAACACAGTAGACTTAGGGTGTGAGCAGTACACAAGAAGGGACGGGTGAAGGCCGGCGCAGCGGCTCAATAGGCTAATCCTCTGCCTTGCAGCACTGGCACACCGGGTTCTAGTCCCGGTCGGGGCACCAGATTCTGTCCCTGTTGCCCCTCTTCTAAGCCAGCTCTCTAATGTGGCCTGGGAGTGCAGTGGAGGATGGCCCAAGTCCTTGGGCCCTGCACCCCATGGGAGACCAGGAGAAGCACCTGGCTCCTGGCTTCAGATCAGCGAGGTGCACTGGCTGCAGTGTGCTGGCCGCGGCAGCCATTGGAGGGTGAACCAATGGCAAAGGAAGACCTTTCTCACTGTCCACTCTGCCTGTTAAAAAAAAAAAAAAAAGATGGGACGGGTGAAAATCAAACTATGTTATTATCAAAATTTTGCTAGAATGAGCCCCAGAGACATCTTTGTTTTGATCCTACTGCATTTTAGACTTATAAATTTGTAAATGAAGGCTCTCATAGTTTGTGCATTTAGATTTTATACTTTGAATTCTGACAATAAAATTTAAAACAAAACAAAACCAAATGTTACTTGAAATTAAAAATTAAACAGTCTTGGAACAGCTATTTGGCCTAGAGGATGAGAGTCCACTTAGGATCCCTGCTTCCCATACTGGAGCACCTAGGTTCATGTCCTGGCTCTGCTAATGGTTCAGGTTTCTGCTAATGTGCACCTGGAAAGCAGCAGGTGCCAGCTCAAGTTCTCAGGTCTCTGACACCCACATGGGAGATTCAGACTAAGTGTCTGGTTCTGGGCTCAGCCTGACTCAGCCCTGCATATTGTGAGAATCTGAGGAGTGAAACCAGTGGATAAGAGATCTCTGTCAAATAAATAAAGAGATAAAAATTTACATTTAAAAAAAGTAGTTGAGCTTGCTCTCTTACACTCTCTTACTCTCTCACCCTTTCCCCACAGCCTGACAATAATCCCTTCCTCTAATTCTGGTGTCTGGTGTGTTTTGTGGCGATGTTATATTGGTGCCATGACTTGGATCCAGGCTCACCCAGTGACCTTGCTCTCCCCTCGGGGATCCTTGAGCTGCTTTGGGGTCCTGGATTTCTGCCAGTCACAAAACATACCCTTGGACCTCCTTCCAGGCCACTGAACGTTCCATAATCTCCATCCACACCCCGGTCTCTCAAATTCCTGAGGTTTCTGATGATATAGCAATGGGTAATCAGTATTCATTATAGCCCATAAGGTAGATTTTACAATCTCTGGATTAATGTCGTTGATTTATAGCCAGAGTTTTGTAAAAGGAGTAGAATTCCATATGAATGCAATTTTGACCTTAATTCAGATAGAGGTACCAGCATCCTCAGGCATCCAGGTGTAATTGCTAAATGTAAATTGGGTAAAGCAAATGAGATAAATGTGTTTAAATGTAAACTTTGGTACTCTTAGCACCTTATATTCTATAGAAAAACTACTTGGGTTTGTTAACAATTATGTTTTCATAAACAGTCTATGAAAAATAGTTCAACACTGCTTAAAAGTAACTAAGGCTAAAATTTAATATGTTACCTTATTTAGAAAATGTTGTCTTAATTTGGAGATTTCTACCAGGTTACTTCAAAATGTAAATCAAGGAAGTCAGCATTTTGGAAAAGGTCACAAGTATAAAAATGTGTTCTTAGTAAGAAAGTTTAAGAAGGAAAGAATTTTTTTGAATAAAGAAAGGACATGGTTTGTAAGAATTACTTTATCTTGATGGTTAGTTTACTCTAGACTGGAATGAAAATGATAGGAAGCTTCAAGTAAGTTGAAGAAAGTGTGTGGAAGTCTCAGAAGGTTATGAAAGAGAAATTTTTGGATACAAAAGCTATTAATATATTTTTTTTGGCCGGCACCGTGGCTCACTAGGCTAATCCTCCGCCTTGTGGCGCCGGCACACCGGGTTCTAGTCCTGGTCGGGGCACCGGTTTCTGTCCCAGTTACCCCTCTTCTAGGCCAGCTCTCTGCTGTGGCCAGGGAGTGCAGTGGAGGATGGCCCAAGTGCTTGGGCCCTGCACCCCATGGGAGACCAGGAGAAGCACCTGGCTCCTGCCATCGGATCAGCGCGGTGCGCCGGCTGCAGCACGCCAGCCGCGGCGGCCATTGGAGGGTGAACCAATGGCAAAGGAAGACCTTTCTCTCTGTCTCTCTCTCTCTCACTGTCCCACTCTGCCTGTCAAAAATATATATTTTTTTTCTTTGACATAGAATCTGATCCTCTCTTAAAGCACTGAGTTAAAGTAGTCTATTACAGTATCTTAATGTCTCTGTTAGGTTCTAATTGTTTAAAAACAACTGAATTTTAAAGGAGTTATGGTTTTTTTGAATATATACTCATTCTAAAACATTTGGGCAATCACCTTGTAACAATGATCAAATCTGATCTATATTATGTCATGATGTGAATGGATCTTATTTCAACCAGATATTTTAAGCCTTCTTGGCATCCTTGATAGGTATTCAAAAAATCAGTTTCAAATTCTTTGGACTTTGATATTTCTAGTTGAGCCCCTGGATATATCAAAGGATATATGTCTGTCATCTTGTAAAGACACCAACTAATCAGGCTATTTGGATTATATTATAGGTACTGTCAAGATAATGATCTTTTGTTACCAGATATGTTGGTTACCTTAATGAGAATGGCCCAAGGCTTAAAAGGGTTAAATGTTTTATAAAATTCTACAGGTACTTTGGAAAACACTGTGTAGAGCAAGCAAGTACCTATTGTTGGTTAAGGAGTGTAATTGTAAGTAAGGCTATTTAAAGTCTTTTGTCATCCACAGTTTTGTAGAACAGATTTGCTGCTCATAGACTAAACATTGTTGGTTCTGTGTTTAACTGTGTCCTCCTATAGGTTCTAATGGACTTTTCCTAGTGACTTCTGCTGTACTCAGTACTTTGGGATGGCTCTGTAAGCAGATTAAGCCAATAATGCACTACAAGTTCCAACTGAGAGAAAGGATGGTTAATCGAGGTTACTAAGAGCAAAAGTAACTTGAATAAATTGGTTATTTAAAAAAAGTTAAAGATTTTTAAGAAGCTATTACTGAAACTACTTTATTCTATCTTTTTTTAAATTTTTTATTTATTTTTTATTTTTTTGACAGGCAGAGTGGATAGTGAGAGAGAGACAGAGAGAAAGGTCTTCCTTTTTGCCATTGGTTCACTCTCCAATGGCCGCTGCGGGACGGCTCATCTCACTGATCCGAAGCCAGGAGCCAGGTGCTTCTCCTGGTCTCCCATGCGGGTGCAGGGCCCAAGCACTTGGGCCATCCTCCACTGCCTTCCAGGGCCACAGCAGAGAGCTGGCCTGGAAGAGAGGCAACCGGGATAGAATCCGGCGCCCCAACCGGGACTAGAACCTGGTGTGCCGGCGCCACAAGGCGGAGGATTAGCCTGTTAAGCCATGGCGCTGGCCATATTGTTCTATCTTATATATTATGTAATACATGTATACATATTGTATGTCTACATGGGAAAATTTATTAAGAACTCAATTTTATTGGCTTATTGGTAAAAGATTGCTCATAAATTTAAACTGCTAAAGTGATTACAGAAACATTTTGATTTACGTGACCTGAATCTCTGTATCAGATGTTTTAAATTTGTTGGTATAAAGAAACTAAAAATGTTTTTACATGATTGTGCTTAAGTTTGCTGGTCAAACAAGCTACATCATGTTAGATATTTAAGAGATGTTTCCAAATACATGTAATCTTAAAATTTATAGAAGACATTGGACCTTCCAGTAAATGTTTTCATAAGTTGTTATTTAACGGTTGAAATTGCTTGCTAAGTTTCCATTTGATATTGTTATTGTCAGTAGTGATCTGGAAAACCTGACTTGTTCCCTCACTTCTCTTTTCTCTTCAAGATGGGAAACTGACTCTATACTGAAAGACTCTCCAGGATGTACAGTTTGATTTTTAGATCTTACAAAAGGGATGGCTAACATTTTTTTTTAAGATTTTATTTATTTATTTGAGAGGCAGAGTTACAGACAGTGAAAGAGACAGAGAGAAAGGTCTTCCCTCCGCTGGTTCACTCTCCAGATGGCTGCAAAGGCCAGAGCTGCACTGCTCTGAAGCCAAGAGCCAGGTGCTTCTTCCTGGTCTCCCATGGGGTGCAGCAGCCCAAGGACATGGGCCATCCTCCACTGACTACCCAGGCCATAGCAGAGAGCTGGATTGGAAGACGGGCTGCCGGGACTAGAACCGGTGCCCATATGGGATGCCGGTGGCACAGGTGGAGGATTAACCTACTGTGCCACGAGGCCGGCCCAGCTAACACCTTCTGTAATAATAGCATAACCAAAAGGAGAGCTTAGATTATGATTTCACAGCTAGATTTACTTGGGCACAAAACAGGCAAAACTTCCTTTTCAGACCAAAAAAGGTAGAGAAAGTTTTAAAGTGAGGACATAGCTTTCCTCATAAGCATTGTGTACCTCACAGAAAAACCACTATCAGAACATGCCTGTGACTACAGACTTGTAGTTTAGGCCACCAAAGATTAGAGATGGGACTTGAGCACCCCGTTGACTTGCATCCTCTGGTCTGCTTTAACAAAAACCAGGAGGAAAAGAAAGCTAGGCATCAGAAGCAATGTAAAGTTAGGTGGCAGACCAATTAATGGCTGCTTTGTGCAGTGTTCTGCCCTTAAGAAGACCCAACAGCCCAGTCCACTGCATTTGTTTATGTGGAAAGCCCAGGCTTCAGCAAAAGTCAGCTTATGAAAAGCCCTGGCAGCTCTGCCAGGGTCACTGGAAATAAAATTGCCCTGGAGTCGAAGGATGCCCAGGTCAGAGCCACAGATCTTGTTGGCTCTAAGCTGAAAAGCCCTTCACTCGGCCCAGCTTCCAAAGCAACCACTGTTGCTGAGGGCACGGTTAAGTAGGGTCAGCAACATTGCAGGAAGAACTGTAAATTTCCTATTAGAGATACCACCTGCCTTTACCTGGCTTGCTCTCCTCCCAGGCCAGTTAGGTAATAGAAGTCAACAGGTGCCTTCCCCAAGGAGGTTCATACCTCCCTTAGGATGTAACCCATGTGAAGAGATAGATAAGTCTGGGCCTCATAACTTACAAGGCCTTAAAGCCCACCAGATTATTATCATGACCTTCCGTCAGTTTCTATTTGCCTCTCAATTGGAAAACTTTGCAGCTCTGTTAGGTCCTCTAATAATGACTCTGTCCTTTCTTCTAGACCCTGTCTAGCCCACTTAGGACCTCATTCCTTTGTAATCATAGCCTCTACCCTAACATCAATGACTCTACTCCCAACCCGTGTGTATTGATGGTCCTCTACCCCACTTAATCTTGTATGATTGTTCAGAATTTTCTCTACAGACAAACCCCTCTACCCACAAGAGCTGAGTGGCCTTTCTCCAAGTCTTGGTTGGAATCAGCTTAGCAGCCTTTTCTCTCTTCAGTAGTGATTTCAGGAACAGCTTTGGGCCACAATGTTATCTAGACCAACCTACGACAAAACAACTCCAAATTACAAAAGGAGGTCACTAGGTCCATTGAGCCCTCAGTTGATGCCATCTGAGGTCTCCAAAGCCATATCATCTCACTAACAGGCATGGTACATGGGACAGAGAGGCCTTAACTGTGTTGTTATTATGTTAACCAATCAGGTCAGGCAAAAACCACATCCATCCAAGTCTTCACGAGAGTCCAGAGACCCTGCCCCCCCCCCCCATTTCCTCTCATTACTTGGTTAATGCCACTTTTAGGATCATTGACTGCTATTCTCACCCTTTTATACTAGTGTCTGTTCAAGAGTTTGCAGGAGGTGATAATAGACCAAACCAAAGCCTTCACCAACCAGGCAGTCAACCAAATGCTGCTATAGGGATACAATTGGCCCCCCACCCAGGAGACAGCAGCTTGAGACTCGTACCATGTCCACAGGAAGTAGAGCTAAAGACAGATCATCATCCCTCCACCCCTCCTGGACTTTTGGAGTGGATGTAATCCTTCTATAACACTTGCTATATAAAAAAAAAGCGGGGGTGGGGTGGGGTGGGAATGTTAGTAAAATGGCTCAGTCTTATCTCTACCCTGGACACCATCATGAGCTCTAGACCTCCCCTCATACCCCCATCGCCATTGCTGGAAGCCAGGTGACCACATGGCCCAACCACAGGTGTAAGTTCCACGTGAGCCTAATGGGATTCAATGTTCCTACTTCCCTGCCTGCCCCACAACAATGAGCTTCCCCCACCCAACAATAAACCTTTCCTCTAAAAAAAAGTAGTTGAGTAAGTTGTATTGGTTTTGCTATTTAATAAAGTAGAAAATTTAGCAATGTAATCAAACCTTTCTAATAATATTCTTACATTGGAAGACACGTTTAAATGATAAATGTCCTTAAACAGAAGGTATTATGCATATTTTGTCTAGTTCAGATACAGCCCAATTTCAGCAATGAAAGGATTTAATGTTATGGCCATATAAATTGTCACCATTACCATAAAGTATTCTGAAGCCAATTTTAAATCAGTTGCGGCTGCTAAGGAAAAAAAAAAAAGCTACCTCTTCATTTCTTTTCTCCAAATTACTTAGTGAAAATCATAAGGTTTATTGTTTTCCTGTAATTATAATAAATTCCAATGAAATGTTTTTAGCTGTGCGAAATCTACCATTTTTATTGTGTTCTATGTCTGGGGCTTCCAATTGGCTAAAATTGAGGAGAGCATATTATATCTTAAAGTGCTGATAAATAGTCAGACCAAAGTGAGGGCTGCAACTTCATGGGGAGAAAACTAACCATTGGTGGGATAACTAACCATGAGGGAGTACAAGATAATTAAACCAGAGTTAAGAGCAGCAGAGTTGAACTTCAGAGGGTCACCATGGGTATCTTGTTCTTAGCCACTTTCTCTCATTTTCCTCATTTGAACAGGTCAACAGTCATTAAAGCTTTTCACAATACTTGAGACAAATCATTGCATTCACTTGTTGGTAAGGTTTAAATGTAATCCACATATTTTAGTTTTAGTATTGAAAACATTCAGCTTCCATTATCTTTTTTTTAATTTTTTTTAAAGTTGAAATAGTCTGGGAATCATTAAGTGCCAAATGCTTTCATCAGGCCCATAGACAAATGGACAACTCCACGGTAAATGCAGTTACTAATCAGAAAGTTTCAACAAAAACACATTTTCACTCATTTAAAGCTAAAGGGAATAAATCTAGAGGTCTTTTAAGAAAGGCACACTTTAGACCCTAGGAAGCTGACACAGTGCTGGATTTCACAGAGAAAGATCACAAAAGCTATCCTGCAGGCTCAGTAAATTCTGAAGGTTCATGGAAGATTTGACATGTATCTCAGTACTGGAGCAATTTCTCTTTGTCTCACCATTTATCTCTTAACCTAGCAACCTGGATGAAATATGAGGACAGAGAATAAGCTTTGAAGAATCAACCCAATTTTAATCAAAGTGAACAACATTGAGGTCAGGTTATTATCTAAGGGAAAAGCCAAACTGTTACATCATAGTTTCTCAATGTCTTAAGACTTTGGAATTATTTTTCTTTCTGGTAAATATAGTTCCACTGTGTATTTATGCCTGTGGTCTATTATATATTTTGATAATTCCTGGGCATTTAATAGACAAACTAGTGTACTTAAAACACACACACACACTCACACCCCTAAACCTTACCTAATGATTGCTGAGACCTCATCTAGCTTGTGAGCACAGCGCCTCTCCCTAACTGATCCTTATCATCCACACCTTCTGTGCCCCTCTTTGACAACGGCTCTGGCATATGCAAGGTGGGCATGCAGACAAGGGTGCCCCAAAGCCGTCTTAGCCTCCATCATGGGGGCGCCCGTGGTACCAGGATGTGATGGTGGACATGAGTCAGAAGGACTCCTACGTGGGCCACAAAGAGGCACCCTGACCCTGAGGTCCCCCATGGAGCATGGCATCCTCAACAACAGTGATGCCATGGAGACCATCTGGTACCACACCCTGTACAAGCTTTGCATTGCCCCCAAGGAAGACCACGTGCTGCTGATGGAGAACCCCCCCAAAGCCCAAAGTCAACCATGAAAGGATGACCCAGACCTTCAACATCACGGTCATATGCACGTGGCCTTCCAGGCTGTGCTGTCCCTGTACACCTCTATATGCCACTGGCATCGTGATGGACTCCAGCAATGTGGTCCCCCACACTATGCCCATCTACCAGGGGTACACCCTCCACCATGCCATCTTGTTTCTCTTGGACCTAGCTGGTCATGACCTTCCCTCATGGATTGCCTCACCCAGGATGGCTACAGCTTCATCACCATGGTTGAGAGGGAGGTCGTGCCTGACATCAAGGAGAAGCTGTGCTATGGGACCCTGGACGTCAAGCAGGAGCTGGCCACTGCCTGGAGAAGATCTATGGCTTCCCAGCAGCCAGGTGCTAGTCACTGGCCCTGAGAGGTTCTGCAGCTCGGCAGCTCCACCCTGGCCTCGCTGTCCACTTTCCAGTAGATGTGGGTCAGCAAGCAGGACTAAGAGGAGTCTGGCCCCTCTCCATTGTCTGCCGCAAATGCTTCTAGGTTGACCGTCCACTTAGTGGTGTGACACTCTTTCTCGATAAACCCTAACTTGGGCAGAAAACGAGATGGGATTGTCATGGAAAGCTGAGGGTGACAGCAGTTGGTGGGAGCGAGTATCCTTAAAGTTCTACAGTGTGATGGAGGACTTTTTACATTGTTTAAAATAGTCATTCCAAATATCATGAGGTGCCATATGACTGGGAGCCCCTTGCCTGCCAAAGGCCGCCCCACTTCTACAGAAGGAGAATGGCATAGTCCTCTCTCTGGTCCACCCCAGAGAGGTGACAACATCGGTTTTGTGTAAATAATGAAAACTTTTAAAGTGTTTGCCTTAATACTCTTCAAAATTTTCTTTTATTTTGATTGTGGTCCAGGCTCCCTTTTTGGTCTCCCAAATTAAGACGTTTGAGGGCCTTTGGTCTCCCTGGGAGTGGGGTGAGGTGTGGACACAGCCAGGGCTTACTTGTTTACAGACTTGACAATGGTACAATAAAACTGCCCACATTAAAAACAAAAAGTTTACCTAGCAGGTATGTCTTAATCACTGGCATGATTAGGTAATAACTGTATAATTAGGAAGAAAATACTGTTAAACAACTTGTTACCAGTATAGATGCTGATAGAACTGATAGCAGAGAAAGAGACCCTGTCAGTGGAGTTCCTCAGCATTCCATTCTATCTACTTGAAAAAGAAAGCACTGTTGAGTCTCTCCTAATGTGTCTCCATTGATTTCCACTGACTCACAGGAATACTAATGCGAAACTAATAGAAATGTGGTGGCATGCAGCAGGTATGTAAGGCCAGCAGTCTCAAAATAATTTGGGGGATCTATTTAAGATTTTTATTTCTTGTCATCATTTCAAAATACTTTATTTGGTATCTTTGGCAGTGTTTGCCAGGCTTCTGTGTTTGGTGGATTTCCCTGTGTCATTTTGATTGCCCTTAAGGTTTAAAACATACAAGTATGCTTTGAGATGGAGTTATCATGTTTTGTTAGAACTAGCCATGTCTTGGAACTGCGGAAGGAGTGGATCAGGGAGCAGCTGGTCTCACAGAGCTAAAGAAATCTCCAGACTTGTCCTGTGCTGGTCTGTATTTGCTCTGTGCTAACAAGGGGATCCCCTGAGGTCCTATCTTAGAGAAGAACACTAGTGACTGTGCCCTTCCTCTCTATTCAGAAGTGCCCTTGAACACATTCCCCAGCCTCAGGAATAAGTTGGCAGGATTATAGCACAGACTGTCCAGGTAATCAGCAAACCAAGACTATAGAAAACTGAGTCTAGGAGAAGATATGTTCAGGATTCTTCTTTAAATAGTTCTACCAGAAGGCACCAACAAGATGCAACTGACTGAGGAATATGTGATTCAGGTGCATGTTCCTGCCTTGCTACCAAACATCTCAGTGCTTAGTTGAAGATACAGAGAAATTTATCACTGTATCAATGTATCATTATCAGGCCAGACACTTAAATTTAGAGGTGACAACACATTGAACAAAGGCTCAAATTTAATTCATCCTGTAACTGTTTGTAGAAAATACACAACTTGTTTCAAGAAAATCATTGATGCTAAGGCCAATACAATTGAAACTGTTTAACTAGAAAATACTGGTGGGAGCCAATATCTTGCTTAGCAGTTAGGGACTTGTTACGACACCTGAATCCCACCTTGCTCCGACTCCAGATTCCAGCTTCCTGCTAATTTAGATATTGTGAGACAGTATTGACAGCTCAGGAAATTTGGTTCCTGCCACCCATTTTGGATAGCAACATTGTATTTCTGTTCCCTAGCTTTGCCACACTTAGATGCAGTGGGAATTAATGCAGTGAACCAGTGGATGGGAACTCTCACTTTCTTTCTATCTGAAATAAATAAATAAATATGAAAGAAAAAACACAAGTGAAAGAATTTCACCAAATACGTGTAGGAATGTGTATGAGGTGGACTTGGGTTGAGGACATGGAGTTGTGGGGAGGTCAGGGGTATCAGGGTAATTTGGGCTTGTGGGAGGATTAGAATTTTCTATAAAAGAGTCCCTTAACTTGTAAGATATGTTCCTTCTATGAATTTTCCAGAACTTGAAACTCTGTGTTGGAAAAACCATCACTCTTGAGAATTCATTGCAGTTTAACTGGTCATTGTTGACTTTGTTATAATACTTCTATCATATGTATCTACTTTACTGGTTGATGATTCCATTTTTGGCTCTAAAGGATTTTTTGAAATTTTGATTAAGGAATACACTTCATGAATTTAATACATGCAGATTCTCTCCTCCACCTCCCTCCCATCCACACTCCCACCTTTCTTCCCCCTTCATCTTCCTTTCCCATTCTTTTTTTTTGCAGAGATCATTTTCATTTAATTTTTATACTCATAAGATTAACCCTACACAAAGTAGAGAGTTCACTGATTAGTATGATAAAAAAAGAAGAAGAAAAGAACAAAACCATCCAAACTTTGATTCTGCTTTTAACGTGTCAACTGCAGGCAGGGTGCGTGGTGAATTTTAATAATGGGCTATAGAATCATTTCTGTTAAAGATTAATACTAACAAAACCTAGGAAGTACAAATAAAATGGAATGCAAGTGACTGTATTGTTCCGATGTAATGCCAAACTTGACTGAGATAATTTACGGACAAGAAAAGGACTATGGTATAAAAGAGTTCTGTAAGACTGAGATAATGTCCACCCAGCAGTAGACACATACTTTCCAGTGCCAACAAGGAGTTTCGCTAATAAATTGGATAGGTTACAGAAACTGCCACTCAATTATTTTACATTTAGAAAAGAAAACATTTCCTTCTTTCCTGTCTTCCTTCCTCCCTCCATCCCTTATTCCTTTCATTGCCTCCCTCCCTCCTTTCTTTTCTTCCTTTCCTTCTTTCCTTCCCACATCTGAATTATCTTACACATCACTATCTTATGTAATTTTAAATGTAGAATGGACATAGCAAACATTGTATTAGGAATTGGTGGACTTGCATTTGCCCTGCTAACAATTACCTGTATTATTGTGGTCTAGTAATCTAATCCCATCTATAGTGAGTTAATTTACCCATTGAAGGAGGAAGATTTAAGTCATTCTGTTCTGTAGAATTAAACAAAGATTTGTTGAATAGCATTGTGAAAAACTAAAGAGACAGAGCTTCGTTCAAGGTAGCTGAAGCTGGTTAGGGGAGGATGAGAGTGTCCCCAGTGGCAGCTTCATCTGCTGTGCTACTTACTGCCTCTCTTCTTTTCCTAGAATGTGAACCCCATGAGCTCAATGTTGTAACATTTGTGTCAAGAAAAGCATTGGGGACTTAGGAGGTTCTTCCTAAGTTGTTGGTGAGTCAATGGATGAGTCCATAGGATGTGCTTGATAAAAAGGCCATGGCCAAGTGAATGGAGGGTTGGCTGGGGGGGCTTCCAGGAAGAAGAGGGGCAGAAAACTCATTGGCTCAGAGCTGGAAAAAGCACACTGAGTTGGAAGAAATAGAGAACATGAATATGAATGGAGAACAGAATTCAGACGAAACAGGAACTGGAGGATTTGTTTTTTTTTTTTTCTTTTTGTCTTCTATAGTTTTGCTGTGATTATTAAAAATTAGATTCATTTACCATGTTTTAGATTTTGTGATGGGAAATTGAGACTGTCTCAGGAGTATAAATTGACTAGCATATAGCTATATGGTAGAATGTTCTGCCTGGAAAGAATTTCTGGCTTATTGTGCTGAATTTGTAGATTTGATAAGCTTTCCAGGAGCAATTTGATGTTCTTATTTGATGGAGAAAGCTCTTAACGAGGACAAATCTTTTAGGTGGCTAAAATGGAAAATGTGGTTTTCTTAATCTGCCTTTTCCTTCTGTCCAATAAAAGAAACTGTTCTTTCATTTTGTATTAAATGTTGGCAAGATGTATTTGAATGCTTTAAATTACTGCATTCTCTTTCTTTGGCTGTGAGGTGCCTCCTTGGCTGTTTCTAGGAAGCAACCTGAGCAGTTCCCTTCTGGCTGGCTGCCCCTGTGCTGGGTGATGAGTATGTATCATCTGCTTTGGGGATGACAAGGCAAACCTGGCCTGCAAGTGCTGGCCACTGTCATCCACAATATGAAATGGAAAGTTCCTTTTTGGAAAAAAAATGTGGTGAGAGAAAATACTCTTTTGTTTCAACATGGGAATAAAGGATGAAAGCAAAATATATTCTCACATATGATAATTCTATTGAAATCACTGAATTAGGGGAAAAATAAACAGATTTCTTTATACAGCTATAGAGTGTTGCTAGAAGAAAGTTTGCTGGAAACTTTTGAATTCCTTTATATTATTATTTTGAAAAATGCTCATTGGCAATTCTACTTAAAGTTAGTTCATTTTTACCTGAAGCAAACAATTCCCCAGTTTAGCCAATTGGAGTTGAAAGAGATGTGGGCACTGAATATTAAGGTTCAGTTTGGGAGCATTTGTCCCAGAGGTTTGCTGGCACCTTTCTAGTGTGGCCACTTCTACTGATGCTAGTAGAAAGGTATCAGTGGAAGACAACATGGTTGGACGGAAGGCTAGGGTACAGTGACCTGTTACCTGGCTTTTGGGAAGGAGTTGAAAATTGTTCAGTGTGCCTTAAATCTAGGATGTAGTAAACTTGATCTTCTTTCTGATTTATTTGCCTTGATAAGAGATCAAGAATTGCACATGGAACACAATATCAGAATATGGCAGATAACTCATCTGTGGACTGCGAGATAGAGTTTCAGCTGTGAGATTCATAAATTTGGTGAGGAAAGCTTGTCCACAGTGTTGAGGGCATAGTTTTCGATAAGTCAGCCAAGGTGTGGGATGATCACTAAAACTGGCAAGGGTTGACATTTTAAAGCAGGAAAACCAATTAGGTGTTGGCTGGGCTGAGGGTGGAGGGGGAAACTTCTATGAAACATAACACAGTGGAAATGCAGAGACACTAATCTTTTGGACAAAAAGAGCAGTCAGTGAATGTTAGTGTCATGATCGAATCTTTGTTTTCTTTTATCAGCAATTCAAGTACAAGTACTCAGAGCATAGGGGTATAAAATGAAAAACAATGGCTCATAATTTTATTCTATTCCTTATAAGCAATAATTTTATATTCCTCCTTTTTGTGTAACAGGAATTTAAACATACTCCACATGACAGTGCAATATATGAAGAATTAAGTGTTACATATAAAGTTAAAAATAAGTGGGAAAGTATAAAAATAATGATATTAGTAACAAAGAAGTAGCCTGGGGGAAAAATTATCTGACTTGCCTTCCCTAGCAAGAAGTCTTTAGATCCAATGTGGATTTCAGACTAAGGTTTAGAGGTGAAATCTTATTATATGGCTGGATGAAAGTTGAGACCTGAAACAGTGTAGTAAAATTGCTTGCAGATAGTCAAAGTTGTGTTTAGAAATCAGAATGGAGAATGGATCAAGGAAAGGAGGTGGAAATGTGAATCAGGGTAGTGGTTTGGAGGCAATAGCCATGCAACAAATGTAAAATGAAGAAATCCTGCTCTACAGCAGGAAACATGGATCCAAACATGGAAGCACAGATGTAAGTGCCACATACTCTCATTCATATGTGGTGTCTGATAAAGTTGATCTCATGGAAGTTGAGAGAAGGTTGGAGAGAGTGGAGGGAAGGGAGAAGGGGGAAAACTTATTTAATGGGTACTAAATTATAGTTAGATAAGGATAAGAGGTTTTAGTGTTCTATTGCCTAGTAGGGGACCCATAGATAACAATGTGCTATATATTTTTCTTAAAGAAAACTAGAAGAAAGGATATAGCATGTTTTCACTAGAAAGAAATGACAAATGTCTGAGGAAATACATCTGTGTACAAGTATTAACTACTATACAATGCATACTTGTACTGAAATCTGACATGCTACTGCATAAATATGTACAATTTTTGTAGGTCAGTAAAAATAAAGAAATTATTTTTAAAACAAGTTGGGAATGAGAAATGGTGAAATCCTAGAAGTGAAGTCCTGGAAGGTATTGCCACTGGAAGACCTCAGCAGTGAGGCGCCTTTCATGAAGATGATGGTATACCTCAAGATGTTAAGGAAATATGAAATGAGAAAAAGAAAAATGGAATTTGAGCTTCATTCCACATATGCTAAGGAATATAAAGAAATAGCCAATGGTGAACAGTTTTCAAAAGGATGAAGGAGAGTGATGCAGAGTTCAAAGCTCAGAGCTGAGTACTCGCCACAGTCACTGGGGACTTCAGACCATGCTCACGATTTGCTTTGCACCTCAGCTACAAGACAATTTTATAGACAGTGATGCTACCATTTAAAAACTATAGGAAAATTGGTATCTCTTGGGTCATCTAGAATAATGAAATAAAAGGTGCTTATCAATTGTGATACAAAGACCACAGTTAGGGACTGGAAGGATGAACTGGTGGGCTGTTTAGAAGTGGCACTCAGAGTGCAGAGAGGCTGATGAATACAGAGTGAGAGGAGAACACTGGGTGACATGGGACATGCATCAGGTGAGCAGTCAAAAACTTAACCTCTCACTCAAATGCAATCCCTGGTTTTTCCTTTTATAAAAAGATTTCACACACATACCAGGTATTTCAAAAAGTTAAGGGAAAATGTTATTAAAAGATAAACTTATTTTGGTGCAAAATATTTTGGCTTTATTTTTATTAATACAAAGAGAACAGATTTTATGTATATCATGGGTACAATTCTAAGAAGATAACTGTAGTTTCCTTCTCCCTCCTTCTCTTCCAAGCCCCCTCGTTCCCTTCCTTCTTTTATTGTCATTGATTTTTGAAAAGATTTAATCTTAACCCACTTGGTAATCAAAGGCTTAATTCATCACTAACAATAATATTCAGCAAATATAATGTAAGAAAACCTACAGAAGCATAAATGAAGACTGCAAATGATAATCATATCACAAGATGTCCATCAGTTGATTCAAAGCTTCTTGAAGGGGTGTCTGTTCTACTTCTTCCTGCTTGGCTAAGGAACTTGCAAGAGGCTTCTCAGGAGGGAGGTCTAATCTCACAGGGGTGTGGCACTGGAGGTCTTTTTCTGCCTCATTCTCCACACGGTCTCGATCTCGCTTCTTTTTATCTTCCTTGACCCGCCTGCGTTTGCTGCCCCTCTCCTCCCCGGGACCCTGCTTCTCCCCCTTCTTCCTCTTCTTCCGCTTCCTGTCCTTGTGCTTGTCGTGGTCATTCTTGTCTTCGAAGAGGCTGGAGTCGTGGCCCGAGCTGCCCGTGGAGAGCTCGGTGACTTCGTTCCCTCCCACTTTGAGGACCAGCTTCAAGGGCTTCTCGACATACTCCTCGTAGAGGTGTTTGTCCGACTTGTGTTTCTTGTGCTTCTTGCCCATGTCCGACCGGGCCCCGGTGCCCGCCCCCCGCGCCAGGCCCAGGCCGGGCGGCGCCGCTTCCGGTCCGCATCCATGAGTTCTTGGCCACATGCCAAGATTTATCCATACGTGATGGCAGATAGTTTACTGGATGTTTTAACAAAAGGAGGGCACTCCAGGACCTTGCAGGAGTTGGAGACGTCATCACCTGAAGATGAAAGCCAGCCTAGGACCCTTGACACAGCGAAAGAAATGGAGATTACAGAGATAGAACCAGCAGGGCGTTTGGACCCCAGCTCTCAGGACAGGCTCACAGCACTGAAAGCAGTCACGAGCTTTGGCGCTCCAGTTGAAGTCTTTGACTCGGAAGAAGCTGAAGTGTTCCAGAGGAAACTTGATGAGACCACCAAATTGCTCAGGGAGCTGCAGGAAGCCCAGAACGAGCGCCTCAGCACCAGACCCCCTCCCAACATGATCTGTCTTCTGGGTCCCTCGTATAGAGAAATGCATCTCGCTGAACAGGTGACCAATAATCTTAAAGAACTTGCACAACAGGTAACTCCAGGCGATATTGTAAGCACATACGGAGTTCGAAAAGCAATGGGGATTTCCATTCCTGCCCCCGTCGTCGAGGACGGCCTTGTGGATTTAACAGAAGATTTGGAAGAACCTCCAAGGACTGATGTTGCCGAGTGTGGGCCTGATGGGATTGGAAGCTAACTGGTATTTGATTATATATTATGTACATATTTTTTTCATTCTGAACTTGGAAATGCTTTTCAGAAGATATTAAATATTTGTAAATTGTGTTTTTAATTAAACTTTGGAACAGTTAACTTTAGTGTTCCAGAGGTTGGACTTCTGTTAGGTAATAAAGTCAAACCTGGGACTCGGAAAAAAAAAAAAATAAATAAAGAATAAACTTATGCATTTTTGTACTTTATTTATTTATTTACTTATTTGACAGATAGAGTTAGAGAGTGAGAGAGAGAGAGAGACAGAGAGAAAGGTCTTCCTTTCATTGGTTCACCCCCCCAAATAGCCGCTATGGCCAGAGCTACGCCGATCCGAAGCCAGGAGCCAGGTGCTTCCTCCTGGTCTCCCATGTGGGTGCAGGGACCCAAGTACTTGGGTCATCCTCCACTGCACTCCCGGGCCACAGCAGAATGCTGGACTGGAAGAGGAGCAGCCAGGACTAGGATCTGGCATGCATATGGGATGCTGGCACTGCAGACGGAGGATTAGCCAAGTGAGCCATGGTGCCGCCCCTTTTTGTACTCTATATTAACTGTCACATATAAGAAAAAACACATTTGTCTTTTTGAGACTGGCTTAATTCACTAAGCAGAATAGTTTCCAGTTGCATCCATTTTCTTGCAAAAGACAGGATTTCATTCTTTCTCTTGGCTAAGTAGTATTCCATGGTATCTATGTATGTATATGCGGAAAATCCCTGGATTTTCATTAAGTGAATCTCAATTACAAATGTATATATATATATATATATATATATACACACACACATATATATACAGACATATATATATATATATATATATATATATATATATATATTCCAGTCATTATTTGATGGACATTTGGATTGATTCCATATTTGAAATTCAGGCATACTAGGGGACTTCAATAATTTATGGAAATATGGATTACAAATAAACAATACAGGGTTTAAAAATACTTTGCACCAAAATAGACTTATAATTTAATTTCATATTTTCAAGAACCTTTTGAAATACCCTCATAATATATCCCATGTTAATATTTAATATTATTTGTGGTATAGTCATTTAACCATTTCTTGAATTTTAAGTTCTAGATGTTGCATTTAATATCAAAAAAGAAGAAGGAAGTGAGGGAGGGAGAGAGAGAGGGAAAGGAAGAGGGGAAGGAGGAGGAAGAGTGGGAGAAGGAGGGGAGAAAGAGAGAGAGAGGGAGAGAGAAAGCATGCAGGCATGCACTTTAGCTACATTAAGACATGAATCCCGTGATATTTTGGACATGCAGACATGTAGTCCTACATATGCTTAAATAATTTTTGTTTAAATTATATAAATTAAGTAATAAGAATCACTTAAAAGATTTTCATGAATTTGGCTACATTTTCTTTTCTTAATGGTACTCTAATCTTTCCAAGTCTGAAGTTTATAACTTTGGCCTTATTTGATTTATATGTGCAAAAAAAAAAAACCTTAACAGTTTTTTATAACTAGAGAAACATATTTCTTCTATTTTCACATAACTCACAAATAGTTAGACAGATTTTGCTTAAGCCTTCAAAAGAAATTCCATTTTAGACTAGACACTAATGTGGAAAACTTGAGGCCAAATGATTTGACTTTTTAGACTTATATCTAGGGAGAGAGAGAAAGAGAAACAGAGAGACAGTGGCAGAGAAGGTGAAGGAAGGAGGAAGAGAGAAGAGGCAGAAGATGGGCAAGAGGCAGATAGAGAAAGAGAGGTAACATTGCTTATGAGTTCATGGGGATATTCTGAATCATTCCTCTCTGTATACATATGTTTTAAAATGAACTTTTAATATTATGTATTCATTATAATTAATTTTACCTAAATAACTATTTTTGTTTCTGGAAAGCATGGAGGTTAACATTATTTCATGATCATACCACTTAAATGCACCATTTTATGATATCATGAAGGAAAGCAGACATTACAGCATGACTGTATGTGAGTGCTATACTAAACATTTGCAAAATGTGTGGGGGAAACCACAAAGCAAAGACCTGTTTCACCAGACGCAATTTCTTCTGTGTGGAGAACTCCCGTGGACTTCAAAGGCTTTACTACACAAACACCCGGCACACAAATGGGGGAGGGAAGGGAAACTGCCAGTTATGGAGTCTCAGCCAATTTTCCTAAACTTGGAACTTGTCCTTTGTGATTTTTATCTGTGAAAAATGTTTGGAATGACTGGAGCCACTTCTAAAGGTTTTCATCTCTTTATATGTGTACAGAGTAAAGTAAGTTGGAAAATCCTTGGATTTTCATTAAGTGAATCTAAATTACAATGTACAACATTATATATATAATATATATATATAATCCCTTTAGTATATATCTATCTATCCACTTTTATGCATGCTTTGCTAATATTTATTTATTGACAGAAAGCGGTAATATATGTATTTGCCTCAGGAACACCCAAACATTGCTTAATTTCTCCATATTTAATGTTATAGGCTTGGAAAGACTTTGGCAATTCTAGTGCAGCTAGCTTCTTTTAGAAGAAAACATGTTTTGAGATGCGTTTTCACTTGGACTTTCACACACTGTGACTTCCTCTGCTTGGAATGATGCATGCCTGACTCTGGTCTGCTTTTCAGTGGGTGAACTCAGAAAGCCTTGAAAAATGCTTACCAATTGCTCTTTGATGGTTAATCCAGTTATTTGATCATATGAGGAAGTGATAAATGAAGCTGGGTATCAGGTCTTGAAAAACAGTTTTAGTCTTGGTGCAAATGACCACCAAAGAAGTATTGCTTAGTTTAGCATGTATACTATATTTTTATTAGCATATGCACCTAAAAAGGTATCAAAAGAAATGCAAATGATAAGGTAAAGCAATCCTGAATAGACACAAATACTATACAGCATTGCCAAATGTTTGTCTTATCACTTGCTATCAAATGTACTGTCAAAACTTGCTTGAGAGAATTTTTAATTTGCAGAGTAATTTATCAACAGCACAGTTAAATGTAAACCTATATATTACCTTCCATTGTACAGTGTTGTTTGTGTGTTTGCAGATAGTGTGTGTGTGTGGCCTGGAATAACCTGAAGAAGGGTTCATGATGATGGCTTCTTTTTTTTTTTTTTTCTTGACAGGTAGAGTGGACAGTGAGAGAGAGAGACAGAGAGAAAGGTCTTCCTTGGCCGTTGGTTCACCCTCCAATGGCCACCACGGCCAGCGTGCTATGGCCGGTGCACCGCGCTGATCCCAAGGCAGGAGCCAGGTGCTTCTCCTGGTCTCCCATGGGGTGCAGGGCCCAAGCACTTGGGCCATCCTCCACTGCACTCCTGGGCCACAGCAGAGAGCTGGCCTGGAAGAGGGGCAACCAGGACAGAATCCGGTGCCCCGACCGGGACTAGAACCTGGTGTGCCGGCGCCGCAAGGCGGAGGATTAGCCTGTTGAGCCATGGCCCCGGCCAGATGATGGCTTTTACAGAGCTATTGGTCTTTTCTCCCTGGGAACACAGAACCCAGCATCACATAAAGCCAGTGAACAGATAAGGGAAGAAGATATGAGTGCTTATTTCTTATAGGGAAACAACTCTTTGGACCTAAAGAGATATTATTAGTTTAGGCTACACATTGCAAAACTTCACTTTTATCCCTTGAATTTAGGATTTCTTTTTCTAACCTGTGTACAATGCAAAATATTTTTGTTCTTATAGACACGACTTTGGCAGGATTTTGTTTCCCCTTCTCTTACAACCTAACAGCTGCGATGAGCACATACATCTGCCATATTGATCAAGTGGTCCACACTCATCTATTGTAACAGCTGTTGTTGGAGTATCACTCCAAGAATCCAGTGGATGATGGAGTGATCATTGCATAAAATATATGAGGCTGGGGTGCCGGCGCCGCGGCTCACTAGGCTAATCCTCCACCTTGCGGCGCCGGCACACCGGGTTCTAGTCCCGGTCGGGGCACCGATCCTGTCCCGGTTGCCCCTCTTCCAGGCCAGCTCTCTGCTGTGGACAGGGAGTGCAGTGGAGGATGGCCCAAGTGCTTGGGCCCTGCACCCCATGGGAGACCAGGATAAGCACCTGGCTCCTGCCATCGGAACAGCGCGGTGCGCCGGCCGCAGCGCGCCTACCGTGGCGGCCGTTGGAGGGTGAACCAACGGCAAAAGGAAGACCTTTCTCTCTGTCTCTCTCTCACTGTCCACTCTGCCTGTCAAAAATTAAAAAAAAAAAAAAATATATATATATATATATGAGGCTGGGGTTATCAGTTTTGACACTGATTTCTTATCATTATACTCTGGGTTTTTTTTCCTAGTACTCTGTGCATCTCAACCTTTTGTTACAGAATGAAAAAAATATTTCTGATCTGATTATCCAAATATTCAATAAAATTGATTGAAATTTTGCTGGTGTGACAAATCAGTGCCAGAAAAAAAAAAGATTTTTTATAGGAAGAGTTCCTACTTGAAACCTATCACAATTCATACTGAAAATACATGTCACTACAGGCTAAGAAGAATCTTCAAGGAAAAAAATGCATTAACAAAAAATGTGTGCATGGATTTCAAATGCTTTTGCACTAAAATAAACTTAACTTTAGATTCCATTTTCCACAGCTTTTGAATATTCTTTGGCATAAAATGTTATATATGTAATTTACCACATGAAATGTGTAATTTAAGTTGTCCTCATTGGTTAAATGCTAATAGTAACTAAGAGGCTTAACACTGATGTAATTTTAAAGTCTGTCTCTGAGTGTATCTATGAATATCACTTTCATTCTCTTTGCCCTCCCTCCCTCTGACTCTCCTTCTAACTTCAGCATCTCTATCTATATCTCAACATCTATCTCTTCTTTACGTTAATCTTTCTCCTTTATCTCTATCTCTATCTATCTCTATATCTCTAATCCATTTCCATCTGATTTTTATCTCTATCTCTGCCTCTAACTAACTCTGTCTCCATCTCTGTCTCTGGTTCCACTTCCATCACTACCTCCACTTCCACTTCCGTCTCCACCTGTCTGTACCCCTACCTCTATTTCTATTAGATCAGGTGCCACTTCCCCTAAAATATTTCCTGGAATATTAGGTCTCTTATGTTTTAACATAAGAGATGTTGTGTTAAAACATAAGAGATCATAGTTTTGTTTTGGTCATAGTTTTGTTTCTATAAAAATATTTTTAAATAAAGTAAAAAGCTTGTGGACTTCACATTAAAACGGAAATGTACAAACATGCACAAACACACATATATCTTGTAGGACTTCTAGGTAGGTTGCTTAATCTGATTAATAATAAATAAGGAATCTTGGAAGGAGGGAATTATTGGATGCATTGAAGAATACAAATAAAAGACACATATTTGGGGGTATTTATCAGTAATGGAAGGATCATTTGGAAGGAATTGGAGTTTAGATCCATGCATTTCTTCTGTGATTTAACACTATATCTGTCATCGTCACAATCAAACATTAATTTATAAAAATAGCTCCTGAGATTATACATCCCCAACACTTGGAATTTTTTTTTTTTGAAACTGCATCTTAGTCATATGTAAAAAGGAGAGAATCTTTAGGATAGGATAATACCAGTTTTGATTTATTTTGTATATTTTAGGAAGGATAGAGCATTTAATTCCTTATGAAGTTCATATTTGTGAAGATCCCGCTTGGGAATACACGTAGTAATAAATAAAGGCCACATTGCTCAAAGTTTCCTTTTGTTTTCTCTGTCTACCCTCACTCCTGTTAGTTGTATTTCTCAATTCCATGGCCTAAAATGCTGTCTATATACTGACGACTCAAACTATGAGAAATTTCTCTTGCCTGTGTAAATGTAGATACTCAAACTTGACTTCTTCACTATTCCCACAGTCTTTCCTATTTCAAAAAAATAAAATAAAATACAGGGAGTGACCACTTGGTTTGATCAAGGACTCACTTGGGATGCCAGCATCCCACACCAGAGTGCTTGGGTTTGAGGCTTGGCTATACTCCAAATTCCACCTTCCTGCTAATTCAGACCCATGAAGGCAGCCATGATGATTCAAGTACTTGGGTCCCTTCCACCCATGTGGGCGACCCAACTGAGTTCCCAGCTCCTAGTGTTCATCAGGCTCAACTCTGGCTGTTACAGGCATTCTCTTATCTCTGTCACTGTCTCCACCTTTCAAATTAATGACAAATAAAAATAAAAATAAAGGCCATCACTGTGCCTTAGCAGGTTAAGTAGCCTTCTGCAGTGCCAGCAAACCATATGGGCACCGGTTCAATTCCTAGCTGCTCCCCTCCCAATCCAACTTGCTGCTAATGCACCTGGGAAAGCAGTGGTAAATGGCCCAAGTGCTTGGGCCCCTCCTCCCATGTAGGAGACCTGGCAGAAACTCCTGGCTCCTGGCTTTGGATCAGCACAGTTCAGACCATTGTGCCATTTGGGGAGTGAAACAGTGGATGGAAGAACTCTCTCTCTTTCTCTTTCTCTTTCTCTTTCTCTTTCTCTTTCTCTTTCTCTTTCTCTCTCTCTCTCTCTCTCTCTCTCTCTCTCTCTTTCTCTCCTTTTCTCTCCCCCTCTCTCTCTGCATCCCTGCCTTTCAAATAAAAAATAAATAAATCTTAAAAACAAAGAAAATATAAAAGTAACTCTATCCTATTCATTGCTTAAACAAAACTGAGTTATTCTTTGTTCCTCTTTTCATTTGTTGTCTTCTGTTCAAATGCCAGTAAGAGTTTTTGATCTCACCATCACAATTCACGTCTCAGTTCTTGCATCCCTATCATCTGATCTACATCACCCTACGTCACCCTGATCTACACTAGTAACAGGCTTCCTGCATTCATTCTGCTATAGCAGAGTCTTGGCACAAATGAAAGAGGTTTTTTTTTAAACTTTGACTTTTAAAACACAAGTGAGATCATATAATTCTGCTTCTTAAATCCCTATAACATCCTATTTCATCCTGAGTAAAAACTTGAGGCCTTAGCAGACTACAAAGTTCTACATGATCTCATTTCCATTCCTATCAAACCTCTTCTAAGACTTCTCTAGCCACACTGGTTTCTTGGTTGTTGTCCCTCAAAACTGCTGAGTCATTTCCGCCTCATGAATGTTTCATTTATCCTCCTTCTGCCTACTCTCCTGCCTGGAATGCTCTTCCCCCAGATGCACCTGTGTCTAGGTCTCCTCGTGCTGAGCCCATTTTCCCACTGTCACATTCCCACCTGAATTTTCAGACAACATTTATTACTGTAATAAAAGTTTCATGAGAGTCTGCATTTGTTTTGTTCTCTACTGCAACTCAAGTCTAGAAGTGTGTGGCATAAAGTAAATGTCCAATAGATTCTTTTTGACTTGAATACACTGATCCACATAATGGCTTCACATGCTAGGTTTCATATTACTTTAATGTTATTTGAAAAGTAGCAATGAGGACTGAATTTATTCAGGGGTTAATATTTGAACAAGAAGAAGTAAATAGCTTTTCTATCTTCTCTTTCATGGTAGAACAGATAGGGCCTTTTCTTTTAATTTTTACAGATTGTTTATTTATTTGAGAGATAGAATTACGGACAGTAAGAGGAAGAGAGAGAGAGAAAGGTCTTCCTTCCGTTGGTTCACTCCCCAAATGGCCACAACGGCAGGAGCTGTGCCTATCTGAAGCCAGGAGCCGGGTGCTTCTTCCGGGTCTCCCATGTGGCTGCAGGGGCCCAGGGACTTGGGCCATCTTCTACTGCTTTCCCAGGCCATAGCAGAGAGCTGGATTGGAAGAGGAGGAGCCGGTATTAGAACCATTGCCCGTATGGGATGCCAGCACTGCAGGTGGAGGATTAACCTACTGAGCCACAATCCCAGCCCTGTGGCCTTTTCTTTTGATGACAAGCTTAATGTAATCATTGCTGCTAGTGTTGACAAAGAAATTCTCACTGTGAAGAAGGAATAGGTTACATACCTCTAAGGAAATTTTATCTTACCCCTTGAAGAAAAAAAGAAAGTATATTAACATTTTAAAAATTCGAATTTTGGATATGCACAATTGCATGGAAATCTCCAGCTATTGAGACAAAGTGTTCTAAGGTATTGAGAAGAGTCAATGTATTTCTACAATAGGGTAGGCTAGTTTCTCATGAATATAAAATGACTTATGATTATTATATTAAATAAATCATTTTAATTTTGGGCTTTGTAGCAATGCCTTTATATAAGGAATGTGAAAATAGGTATAAACATGTCAGAATATTGTAAGGATTAACATAGTAGTATGTTTTATATTTTATAGTCAAAACTTTATTGATTTCTTTTTTTGTTTCTCTGGCAGGGACAATTTCTGAGGAAAAAAATCCAATCTGAAAGAACTCTGAGGTGTGAGGTCACAATGCCCCGATTTATGCGAAATGTGGACAGGTCCACAGAGGCGCTTTTGTGGAGATCCAAACTCAGAATGGATACTTTGCAGATGCCTTCAAGTGCATGCTGTGGAGTGTTTTTGGATTTCATTACAGACTCGAAGTAACCATTGCTGGGCAAGTTACCCATGACTTCATCCAGAGCACAAATGATCTGGGGGATATCTAGTATGCACAGGTAAGTGATTTGCCACATATGCATAGAATTAGATGCCCTGATCTTCTCTAATGTTCCATGTGGAATCTGTTGTTTTGCTTGGTATCTGGTTGTAAAGTGGGGTTAAGACATTTTCAAACAGCCTTAACAACTTTCAGTATGTGAACACATAGGCTGAAGCAGTGATTGACAAACATGTGAGTGAGCACTCATCCAGGAATCAGGAGGCCTAACTGCTGGGCTCTGCTGCCAAATGAGAAGCCTGGGAGACCACTCTGAGCTTAGGCCACCTCATTTTCAAACGGAGGAGAATGATTGAAAAATATTAAAATGGGAGGTGATATGCTAAGGAGAGTTTAAACATTTTCAGAAGGCTAAGTGAGTGCACACCCCTGACAAGATTTTTAAGATTTTATTTTTATTTATTTATTTGAGAGGTAGAGTTAGAAACAGTGAGAGAGAGAGACAGAGAAAGGTCTTTCTTCCGTTGGTTCACTCCCCAAATGGCCGCAAGGCTGGAGCTGCGTGGATCAGAAGCCCGGAGCCAGGTGCTTCCGCCTGGTCTCCCATGTGGGTGCAGGGGCCCAAGCACTTGGGCCATCTTCTACTACTTTCCCAGGCCACAGCAGAGCAGCCGGGACTATAAGCGGCACCCATATGGGATGGCAGCACCGTAGGTGGAGGATTAATCTACTGTACCACGGCGCCTGCATTTATTTGAAAAACATAGAGCAACAAAATACAGGGGAGAGAAAGAGAGAGAGGGAGAGAGAGAGAGAGAGAGAGAGAGAGAGAGAGAGAGAGAGAGAGAGAATATCTCCTATCCTCTGGTTCATTCCCCAGAAGACCGCAATGGCAGGTGCTGGACAGGCCAAAACTGGGAGCCAGAATTTCCATCCAGGTGTCCCACATGGGTAGCAAGGGCCCAACTGCACAGTCTTCTGCTGTGTTCCCAGGCACATCAGCAGGAGCTGAATCAGAAGAGCAGCAGCCAGAACTCGGATACGGAATGCGACTGTGGCAGGTGGTGGCCTCATCTGCTCTGCACCACAATACTGATTTGTCTTTCTCTTTCTTGAGGTGGTAGAAAAAGGCAATGGATAGCTGGAAGTAAGAGAGAGAAGGACTCTAATCTGCAATCAGAATCCTTGAGGCACGCCAGCTTACAGGCTGGTAGTCCCATCACCTTCTGCCTACACGACTGTCCTCGTGTTAGAGTTATAGCAAGCCAGGAACAGCTGACACCGGACAGATGAGATCAAGAGCAATTTATTAGTCACGCATGAGCATGAAGGGATCACAAAAAATTTTGACACTTGGTTAATCCTCCGCCTGCTGCGCCAGCATCCCATATGGGTGCCGGGTTCTAGTCCCGGTTGCTCCTCTTCCATCCAGTTCTTTTCTGTGGCCAGGGAAGGCAGTGGAAGATGGCCCAAGTGCTTGGGCCATGCACCGCCTGGGAGACCATGAGGAAGCACCTGGCTCCTGGCTTCGGATGGGTGCAGCACGCTGGCTGTAGTGGCCATTTGGGGGGTGAACCAACAGAAGGAAGACCTTTCTCTCTGTTTCTCACTGTCTAATTCTACCTGTCAAAAAAATAAACTTACTTTTAAAAATGTATTTTATTGGGGCCGACACTGTGGCGCAGTGGGTTAATCCTCTGCCTGCAATGCCGGCACCCCATATAGGCGCCGGTTCTAGTCCTAGCTGCTCCTCTTCCAATCCAGCTCTCTGCTGTGGCCTGGGGAAGCAGTAGAAGATGCCCACATGCTTGGGCCCCTGCACCTGGGGAGACACAGAGGAAGCTGCTGGCTCCTGGCTTTGGATCGGTGCAGTTCTGGCCATTAGTGCCATTTGGGGAGTGAAGATCTTTCTCTTTGTCTCTCCCCCTCACTCTCTCTAACTCTACTTCTCAAATAAATAAATAAACATTTTAAAATGCATTTAATTTATTTATTTACTTATTTGAAAAGGGGCAGAGGGAGACAGGAGAGATGCAACAGCCAGGTCTGGGACAGTCTGAAACCAAGAGCCTAGAATGCAATCAGGGTTTCCCACATGAGTGGCAGGGATCTAAGTACTTGAACCACGATTTGCTGCCTCCAGATGTGCTCTTAAGTAGGAAGCTGGAGCAGAAGCAGAGGTAGGACTCAACCCCATGCATTCTCACAGGGGATGTGGGCACTGCATCCAGTGGTTTATGTCAGTACAACAGATGCCCACCCTTATATTTATCTTTTAATTCTACTTTCTATGAACCTTTTGAAGTAGGCTTGTTTACTCACAATGCAGGAAAGAGTACAGTACAGTATGTGGACCACATGGGAGCTGCACTCAGGAACAAAAGGAGCCACCAGCAGTTGCCTGAAGCTTTTAGGAGACGGGAATGCCCTCAGTTTCCATGGTGGATGTGATTAGCCTGCTTGAGCAATTCCCTGGCAGGTAACTGAAACCTGCCACGCAGGGATAAGCAGAAGCTGTGTTGGTTGTTGGCCAGAGGACCTTATCTGAAGAATTAAAGTTATGCTATTCGAAACTTTGTGGGTTTCCATGGATGTCATGGAAGCACACGATTTAGCTTTACTTTTAGATCTTACCACACAGAAGGGCAGAGAGAAGAAATCAGAGACAAACAGGAAGCTCTAGGGACCGTAATAAGCAGAAAATTTTTGTAGAAACTGCATTTTTAAAAAATGTTCTGCATAAATGATTGTAGGTATGCCAGGTAAAGCCTCCTGCTCTACTTCTTTAGAATATCCAATACTTCAGTAGTGCACGGTTTGGTGTAAGTGGATCTTTAAGGTGAAAGCAAAGAAGTACTCAGTCTAGCTTTGAATTTGGCATGGGGTAGGAACAGAGAGTGCCTGTGGGGACAGCAGTCATGAATCAGATCAATCAGTACTTTATGAACTTGGCTTTCTGAGTGCATTATCTTCTTTCCAAGTTTGTCAGCACCCTGAAGCTCAGATCGTGGCATGCAGTCATTTATGAAAGCAAATGCCAGCCAGAGGGCCTTCTCAGCCGCACTCCTCTACGGGGCTGGGCGGTGACTGCGTCTGATGTGTGATCACTCCAAGTTAGCTCCTAGGACTGAAGTGTATGTGCTGCCTTTCTTCCATGGTGCCTCTCTCTGATTCAAGTTTTCTTTTCTTTCCTTTATTTGTGACTTCTTTGGAAATCACACAGCAGGCAGCAAATCTTTCAGAGAATGAATTACTTTAATTTTTCCATTGGATATTTTCACAGATTTATTTTGAACAAAAGTTTATCCTTGAACAGATTTTTATGTTTCAAATACTTATCTTTAACCTTATGTCACAAAATTCACTGAAGAGGACTTGGCTAATATTTTCAAGGAATGCATCTGTGCTTGTATTGGAGTAAATAAACAAAAAGAACAGAATATGGCTTTTACTCTTTTTCTCTTTGAAAATATTCAGAGATGGGTGAGTGTGTAGATATGTCAGATGAATGATTTAATCCATGTTCATATGATTATTTTAAAAGTCTACATATGTTTCTAGACTCTTTTCACAACCTATAGAATAGTACAGATGGGAAAAGGAAGTAGAAGTAGACATTTTAAAGTGCAGGTATTTAAGCAAATTCTGGGCAAAGTCTTAGGAAAAGCTGGGCTTCCTGATTGTCTTTTTATTTCCTGTACTTGTTAAGCCCAATTGTCACAGAGCATATTCCAAGGTAATTTTATTCAACAACTTTTTTTAACTTCTCACAGGTTTAATAACTAGTGAATTCTGTGGTATGGAGCAAACCAATTGTCTAATTCAAAAACTTGTTAGCCTTACTCTTGATCTCCTTTGACCTTCCCTCAAGTTCTGGTCTGAAAATGTGGTGGACTGTCATTTGTTCTGACATCCCAGTTTCACTTACATCTTTCATGGCAAAAATCTGTCACTCTGCTGTCAATGAATGAGATATCCCTCAACACTCATCCAAGAGGCTGCACACTTGCTAAGCTCCAGGAATGGAATGTGAAACCTAGGAATAGTCAGGATATGGCCACAGTCCCTGGTTCCAGGATGAGCTCATGTCCCATATGATAACTTCCTAGCCATTTAGAACCAGCTCTGAGCCTTTGAATAAGCTCATTGGGTAGTACACCCATATTATTGCAAAATTGAGTTTCTCAGTTGGGCTATGAAGTTGCAGCTTCTGGGATCTACCACATGGACCTTATTAATGGAGCTAATTCAGAGAGAACAGAGCAGAAAAATGGACCTTAGGATATTGCCTGAGACTTTTAAGTTATATGAGCTAATACGTAACTCTTTTTAAAAATTAATTTTAATTTTTAAGTGGGGGTTTCTAATCATGCCATGAATCATTTACATATGTGTCATCCCCATAAATCTGTATTTTGGTTGTTACACTAGTTTATAAATTAAACTGACTCTTTTTACATTTGTCTTTTATCACAACTATACTACAAAAAATTGAAGAAAGGGAACTATAACATGTCTATGTTGATTGGTGACATTAAGAAAAAAATAACATTAAAGTCATCAGAAAATGGGAGGCATTGGGCCTAGTAGCTAAGATGCTGCTTGGGAGGCTTCCATCCCATATCCAAATGCTTGGATTTGAGTCCTAGCTTCACTTCAGATTGCAGCTTCCTGCTAATGCTGACCCTGGGAGGCAGCAGGAGTGGTTCAAGTAGTTGAGTCTGCCATGCTTGTGGGAGACCCAGACTGAGTTCCTGGCTCATAGCTGCACTGCGGCCCCGTTCCAACTTTTGAAGCATTTGAGAAATCAATCAGAGAATGTGATATCTCCCCTAATCTGCCTCTCTCTCTCTTTCTCTTTCTCTGTGTCTCTTTCTGTATCTAAATTTTTTTTAAAAAAAATTAAATTTATAATAAAGATAAAATCAGAAAACTAACTTATTCTAACTTGTCTCTTCTCTCCTCCTCCTGGAACCACTCATTCAATCTATTCTAAGCAGCGGCTCTTCCTTCATCTCAGGACAAAAACCTAGGGAACTTGTGTAACTCTCCACTGCCCCTCATACGATGAAAATTCCCTTGGCAGATGACCTGCAAGTCGTTAACAAGCCTTTGGGATGCCCGCATCACATATTAGAGTGCTTGGGTTCAACTCCCAACGCTGCTCTGCATTCTGATTTCCCGTAATGCGCATCTTGGGAGGCAGCAACTAATGGCTCAGGTGGTTGAGTCCCAGACACCCACTCGGGATTCCTGAATTGAGTTCTAGGTACTAGGCTTTGCCTGATCCAACCCCAGCTGTTTTGGGTATTTGGGAATGAAACAACAGATGGAATATCCCTCTCTCTCTTTCTATCTCTCTTTCCTTTTCAAATAACGTTAAAAGAACTAATAAGTATATTTTAAAAAATATCCTTGTCACTTCTAGTTACTTGTAAACAGATCCATTTCCTACCGTGAATAAATATGTCAAGATTTATATACATTTTTTTAAACCAAGAATTTAGGATTGAAACCCTTCCCCTCCCAGCACTTTGTCCGGTACAGATTAGCTGTGTGCAGCTATTCCAACCAGGCTTCTGGAGCAGGGGAGATTTAGCCTTTCTGGGGGAAATTCATAGCACCCCAAAGATTCATGTCCTCCAATGAAGACTGAATTTCCAGCATCCTTGGTCCTTGCAGCTCGAGCAGTGGTACTCTAAAAGTTAGTAACGAGTCAGAGGTTCCAAATTAGGTTTCTTCATTTCTCAGTGTCACACCCAGCATGTAGCACACCACTTGGGGATGCGATAATTTCTGCCATATGGTTTTGTTGGGTTAATTAGATCTCACCCAACAATCAGGCCACAGAAAGTCCCATTGCAGTGAACTTCTCTGTAGTATTACATATTCAAAAAGTAGCTAGAGAAGCCACACTGTAATATAAATATTAATATTAATCAGTCAAGCTATTCTCTAGAAGAGACCCTCAGTGAACTCCCGTGTATGCCTTGTGAGGCTGGTATCCTTAGTGACACCGTATAAACCTCTCCTCATCCACTCAGGTCTCCCAGCTAATTGATAAGGCCTCGTTGTTGAATTAGACTCACAGAAATCAGAGACTTTGCCTGATAGCAAGCTTGACTAAGTGATTTCAAGGATGTAGTCAAGGAAACGCTCAGCCAAGGCAAAGCACTAGCTGCAGCATCCACAGCAGCTCTCCAGATTCTGGCTTAGAACAATACATTCTCTATGTGATGCTCATGGAGCTGCTCCTACAGCTGGAACATTCACAGTTCCAGGGAGTCTCAGAGCTTGCATGGTCTTACCCAGGAAGCCATGCCTCACAGACTTCTGAGTTCTAGTTTTTACGCAATCCTTAGCTAAGGGCATCATCCTAAAGGCAGTCAAGACTGAAAGCATTTCTTCTCAGCAAATAACATTAGCTCATTACCAAGAGGGCAGTTGATAATGAGATTTAAAGAGGTCGTCTACCTTATATTCTCTCCCTCAGGCGAGTTCCCACCATCTATTAAAGAGAAGGAGAAAATCTCAGGTCATCCACCTTAACTCTTGACTCCCACTCAATATTGGAATGTAAGTTAACGTAGGTGTATTTGAATAACGTTTTCTATTTGACAGGCACAATATCATGGCCCTTCCCCAGGGATACCAGTGTTCAGTGAATGATGGATATGGCTATGTTGCCCTTGGCTTTGTTGCCCCAAGTGGAAGAACTTGAAGGTCATCTCAACCTCAGGACTCTACCTGAGCTGATGCCCTTGATGAGTGGACACCGTAACCTCCTCTCTCTCTCCCTCTGCCCGCTCCTCCTGCTTCTAGTTCCTTCACTTCCACAGGTGTTCATGTTGAGGGATTTCTCTTATAAATCTCCTTCATATGAAGCTGACCTCAGAGCTGGCCTCCCAGGGAACCCAACGTGTGTTCTGTGCCCTAATTTAAGGGGTTCACAAAGAAACAATGAGGCAAGCCCTAACTATTCAACTTTTAGGTGTGTTGGATCACAATTTGGGATCACTACCATTTAGTAATTATATTGATTTTCTTAAATGTATTCAAAGACAATTCTTTCTAGCTCATGGAGGAAGTACATTTTATTATTTTGGCATAAACTATTTTATGTGGAAATTTTCAGGGTGAGTTTAATCCTATATCATGTGAAATAAAATCATTTTCAACTCCATTGACTTCAAAGAGACATAATAAAATATAAATATAATTTAAAGTTTTAATAATTTATATTTTGCTAGTTCCCCATCTATCATTTTATGATAATTTAAATTTTTAAAATACAGATCTTCATTATTGAGGAAATATTTACTTGTGATAAAAATACTTAAATATCTTTTGAGAAAGACATAAATGTTATATATAGACTATTGCTTTCGAGATAAAATAAAACGATTCCTCTTTATGTCCATTGGATTTGTTTACTTCTTAGTTAAATGTATTCATGTTCACATAAATCATTTAAGTTTTCATGAAGATGAAAGAAAATTTCTAACTGATGACATTTTAAGTAAATTGTTCACATTGCCTACATATTTTCTAAGGGTTAGAAGTAAAAATCATTATAATTTTTTACTGTATATTCCAGACTTGTGGCTAAGACTTGAGCGGATTGTGGAAAAAAATGAGGAAAGTAAATCACTGAATAAGTCCTTAAGAATAAAGACAACTTATAATTTCCATTTTTGCATCTATAACTCACAATAAGGAAAGAATAAAGCTTTAAAGACTAAGTTTGATGTTTATGAAAAGTAATATTTTATTTTCAAATGAATTACATTAATACATGATTACCTGACAGCAAGTGTGAACCACAGAAATAATAGAATAAAACATAAGTTCATTAAGTTAACACACACACACACACACAGAGAATAGGAATTCTCCTAAAAAGACAGAAAAATATTTTTCACATTGACTTTTATTGATGTCTGCAACAGTAGCTCCCCCTGCATACAGAACCATAACAGAATTAAGGAAAGATATTTCCAACTCAGAGACCAGACATTTGGAGGCCAGCCATTCGAGTATCAAGAGTGAACCTGGCCAAATACTTGATTTCTTATTGGATTCTTGACTATTCTGACTTTTATCACTGAGTGAGTCATGACTGACAGGGCATGGGCCCATCTGTAGTAACTGACTGAGGGAAATTTCCCGAGGGATCCCTACAGTTTTCTTTTGAACGCATCCAGGGGGAGCGTTCTTTCAGCCCAAGAAGCTTCCCAAGAAGGGATGGAGACCCCAGACCGTAGGACTCTGATTTCATTATTCACATCTAAGGGCACAAATTAATTCCAGGTCAGGATCATATGATGTCGGAGTTGGGTCTCTCTCTCCAATCATTCCAGAATTGCACTGGAATGCACATTTGTATTCCTGGATGCTTCCTGAGAAGGAGAATGGAATTATGCAAAAGATCCAGGATTTGAACAGAGCAGCTGTGGGTTTCAGTCTTTGCCTTGCTTGGATATTGAACAAGTCACTTGAATTATCCAACCACAGTTTCTCTTTTGGCGAATGAGAGATAGAACATAAATCTGCATTGCCAGCTCCATGGACACTTCAAGGACAGCTGGACTTTTATGTGAAATCATCCAATTTAAAATGCTCTATTAAATTTTATTTTTTTAATTATATAGGCTTCATAAAAGGTATTGGATGAGAATTCTTTAGGAGAGGCCAAGCACTATTTCATTTTTTTTTCCTTCTCTGACCTTCCCTGCTTAAATTCTCAAAAAAAAAAAAGTTGTTAGCTTTCAATCCCTCTTTCTATTTTTTTTAACAATACACACTCAAATCTGGCTTCTTCTCCATCATCCCATGAGAAGACTATCTACAAACTCCCCAAGGACTCCATGTCATTAAACACAATGGACATATTTCTGTCTCTTTTACTCAACCTCTGAATAGCATTTGCAAATCTCAAGTAACCCCTTCTTCGTGAAATGTTCTTTCCTTGGCTTCATTAACCTCTAATTCTGCTTTTCTCTGATCTCTCTGGATGCAATTTTTTTTTTGTATCCTTTCAAAAGGCTTTCTTCCTCTCCCAATGCCATTTATTTGCTTTTCCTATCTGTTCTTTTTTATGCTATATTTTTCTCTCTATATAGGTGAAACTTATTTACTCTATGTCTCCAAGCACCTTCAAACTACAGATGACTCCTGAATGTGTACCGTAAGCCCAGATCACCCTGTAGACTTTGAGAGTCAACTGCCTTGTGAAACTCATTTTTAGCCAGTTCAAACTTAACAGGCTTAAAATTCAACTGTCTTTTTCTTAAACTTGTCCTCCTCCAGCATTTCATGCCTCAGTGTTTGTTATTAACCTCTATTCAGTTGTGCAAGTTGTAAATCCAAGACTAAGTTACTGGGTTATGCCTCTCTTCTTATCTGGATTTTCTAATCCATATGCCTATATGTATCTCCTGTCTTCTATTTGTCCCCGTCTCCACTGCTATCCCCTTGATCCAAGCAGCACCTGCACACTCTTCCAGCATTCATGTATTCAGCAGAAGAACTGATTTGTTCACTAAAACTGATCATGTCCCTTAACCTCCTCAAAAACCTTTAATAATTTCTAAATTTTTTGGAGAGAGGAATTTTTTTTTCCAGTTTCATGTTTACATAACCTGTTGACTTGTATGACCTGCCTCCCTTCCTTCCACTGGCTGGACTATGAATTTTTTTTTTTTTTTTGCATGCTATTCAGTAGCTCTCTTTCAGTTCCTAGAATTCACTAGGGTACTTTTTGCTCCAGATCAACCAAGATTATGCATTTCCTTGGATCACACACTTTCTTCCTTGGACCTGGATGGATGGAATACACATTCTTTTCCTGAAGCTCTGCCAAATCTTTACTCCTTTGTACTTACACTAAGATATCAGGTCAAACATTGCATCCATTAAAACGACGTCACAGACCCTGAACTCATGGGTAGAATTTTTTTTTATGGCATTCTTGGAGCATTCTATATTTCTCTCTCATGACACTTAGGACATTGCATAAACACATGTGTATTACAATTTGTTTGTCATGGTCTCCTGAGTAGCCTGCAAGCTCTAAAAGGAAAGGTGTTAACGGTTTCCTGTTATTGTATTCCAAATGCCTAGCATCGTTTCCAGAATTCAGAAAAAGTACAATATATATAATTGAGTAAATGAATGAATGAATAAAAGATTTTAATGTTTGACCTAAATGTTTTAAACTTATTCGAAAACTGTAGAAGTAAAAACTGGTAAGAATAGTAACCTGTTTAATCTCCCAATCAGGTCTTGTAATGTGACATATTATATGTACTCTGCAGGCTACAGGAAACACAATGCCTGGATAAATGGTTAAATAAAGAGTTAGGAAAATGTTTCTTTCTTGTTTTTTTTTTTTAAGATCTAATTTATTTATTTGAAAGGCACAATGACAGACAGACAGGGAGGAAAAGAAATATTCCATTTGCTGGGTTACTGCCCAAATGGCTGCAATGGACATGGCTGACCAGGCCGAAGCCAGGAGCCAGGAAACTCATCCTGGTCTCCCACATTGGTGGCTGTTGCATACTGGCAAGCAGTGGTGGAAATGTGGCTGTTTCAAGGGGAGTAGTGAATATGGGGCTGGTGGGCCTTGGAGTTTGCTGTGTAGAGTCCAACACTTCCTGGAGCAGTGCTGAGCTCATTGCTCACAAATAGATTCTTGTCTGCTAAAATAACTAAAGTGGTTTTGCCGCATAAACTGTCCTTCTGCCCCTGTCTAATGTGACTGCTTCCATCTTACTTGAGGAATCCTGAAACCTGTCCTAGAGCAATTACCTTGAAAGAGTGAAGATGATTTTCCTGATGATGCAAACCCTGTTGTCTACATGCCTGTCACTAGAATCAGTGCCCAGGGGTGTGTGTGTAAAGATGTTTGCAAAATAAAACCTAGAAAGATGGGGTTTACATACCATGGCTTTGCTCATTTGTATGCACAAGAACCCAGAGCTGTTGTGTGGGAATAGATTCTGTGTGTATTCATGTTAGAATAGATTGAATTGATGCATACAAGGACAAAAAGCAAGAGCTAGAAGTGATTCTAATTGTAGCATTGTTCACTGGCTCAAAGTTTGAATTAGTGGTGAACAACATTAAAAATTTGTCATGCTCAAAATACCTAGTATAGTCTAGATGAGGATTCAACAAGTTATGCACCCAGTTAGTGCATCTAGTTAGTGACTTACTTTTTTTAAAACTTTTATGGCTCATGAGCTGAGTTTAGCAAACAGTATCAGATTAAATGGTTATAGGAAGTACTCACACATCTTTGATTTTTGTCTCTGCACTTAAAATATTTGTGATTTTACTCTTACAGAAAAGGCTTGCTAATTCTTAATGTAGGCTCTGAAGGAGGAATCCTAAATTCATAGAAGTAGAAATGATAGATTGGCTATGTCCTTAATACCTAATAACTTCCTGCTAAATAGGTGTGCTGAATGGGCTTTGTGCCACCTGCTATTGGCATGCTCGTTATTCATTGACGGTAGGAAGATCTACCTCTTGAACAAAGGTACCATGAGATCGCCATGTCCTCTGATAAAAGGTAATAAAATATTATAAGGCAGATATTCAAAAGAGTTGTAAAAAATATTTAAAAAGATTATAGCTTAAAGGTAGAGTCTCTGAACTCGGATCTCTGAGAATAAGTGAGTTACCTCAGAGGGTAAAGAACCATCACCAACTGAACAGCTGGATTCCAGAAAAGGGGATAAGGCTTAGATGGCGATGAGCACCATGAATTCCAGATGTCCCCGTGTGATTCTTTGCAGTATCCACAAATGTTTTCTCCATTCATGTGTGTATCTGAGTATTCTAATAAATCTCACGCCTGCTGTTTGTTTCTTTTATACAGAGCATTTAAGAATGGGGAACATTATATTCCTGTCCTATAGTTTACAGAGCATTCAGCTACAGGAGAAGCTCTTGGTGGAAGTAGAAGAGTAGCGATGCCATTCGGAGACCTTGGCCTTGCAGGATTTGCTGTACCAGTGGAAGTTTACAACGTCTCCCTCTGAGGAGAGCAGATGGAACTTCTGACTTGTGGACTGACGGCTGAAATAAATCAGGGGGGATGTATTTGTTCTTTTAATGTATGCTTAAGTACAGAAGGTGTAAGTGTGAAGGAGTAGACTTTAACAAGTTATCTTTTGTTGCCAGACACCTTTGAACACTCCACTTTTAGACCACTTCTTACTTTATAGGCTATGTTTTTCATAAGATTAAAGCTACAAATTCACTCCCCACCCTCTTGCTCCATTCCTAGATGGCAGACCACTTCTGCCTCTGACTACTACCTGACTGCAAGTCATGCAGACCTGCTGGAGTTTTTAATTTGCAACCAAATGCTTCAGTCACAGGGTGACATAGGAAACTTATCCTAATGGTGGGGCCTGTGTTTACCCCGCGTCTTCAAAAGTTTCAGGGACTCTAGCAAGAGTCACAGTGCTCAGTGTCCAAGGTGACAAACACAGTTTATGAGGCTGGAACCTGTCGTGGAGGCAGTAATATCCACAGGGAAAGGTCTCTGCACAGTGATTTGTGCTTTGTTTCTGGCTATGTGCCCTCTGTGTGTAATCATCTGGCCCTCCTGGAGAATCTATGAAGTGTGTTGTATCAGTTCATTGAATTGGATCTCTCTTTGTTACATTAGCTACAGTCATTCATGACATTTTTTGCATTCAAGAACCTTGAAAAAAAGAACCTTTTAAATTTATTTTGGTTTTTGAGATAACACTTTGTGATTTACATTATAGTCAGAGGTTTAATGCTCTAATAGAGGTCAGCAAATAATCTTACATAATATCACAATAAACAGTTAGCGTTTGCCCTGCAACCATTCAGACCCACAACGGTTCATCTTTAGAGAACAATAATTTCTCAGCTCACTATTCTGTGAGTTAGCAATTTTTTTCCCAGTTTCATATGGCTTCGTTTATGTGTCTGGGAGCTGGGATCTTGTTGGTTTCTGATGGTGTCTCTTTCATTGCGGGTGGTTGTACTGGTTGTTAGCAAGTGTGAAGGGATTGACTTAGGCAGGTAGCTGGAGCGGCCTCTCAGAGTTTTTCCCTGTGTGGGAAGTGCAAGCACTTTAGAAACTTCTGCTGGTGTCCCGTTTAATGCTTCATTGAACAAAGTCAGTCACATGGCTGAGACCAGGTTTAATGAGTAAAGAAATAGAGTCTGTCTATCTGAACATTTGCAGGGAAGAAAGAATTTGAAGCTTGCTTTTCAATAGCATTGATGCCAGAAGGTTTTGCTTGTATGTTCCATCTGACTCAGACTTTTGTGTCTAGTCTCTGAATCTTCTACATCTTTTGACATGTATCTTAAAGTTCTAGGTTACCACTCCTTTTTATTCTTCCTAAGTAAATTCCAATAGATTTAAGTTTGCAGAGTTTGAGACTCCATTTCTTGGCAAAATTTTGAGCTGTATATTGTATTTTACTTCAGTTTCAGCAAAATATTATGGATCTATCATTCATGGTACATTGCACTTCACCAATAAATGTCCATTTGACAACCATTGTCTAGAGGATGGAGATTTCTCATGGCCCACAAAGTTCAGCAAATAATAATTGCTTCATAGACTGCTACTGAGAAAGGTCGCTAGCCATGTCCTGGCTCTACCATATCCTCTGGGGCTCATCAGCCATGTCCATGTCCTGGCAGCATATCTCTTCCAGGCTGAGGGATTGTCAGGCGTCTGGGACGTTGTTGTATGTAGAAGCTATTACAGCTGTGTTACCTCTAGGTCTTTGTTGTGTTACTCTCAGTGTTAACCCAGATTCTGGGTGGCAGCCAAACCCAAGAGCTAGAGATTGTGCCTCTGGAATATTTCGGTTTCATGTTCTGACTACCATACTCCTTTGCCTCTCCTTGGTTTTAATAAACCAAGAGACTACAAAAGGCCATCTTTTGGGCACACACTGGACTGGGTTATTAGGGTAGTTGTGGCTTTGAATGGAATCTGCTTCTTCCCCCAGATGGAGTCCATGTTTTGTACTTCCTTTTTCCCCTTAGAAAAGTGGGAAATAAATCATCCATTTCATCCAATTTATTTCTTCAAATAAGCATGACAGCATGCTAATCAGCCATAGACTGATTCTTTGACCTTTCAATGAACTTGTTGAAGTTAGTGAAATAGAATTCTTTCCAAGGAGCTAGACTAAAAATAAGATCATATATAATCTGGCATCTCTTATACCCCAAACAAAGATGGGAAATCTTTTAGAATTCAGAAGGCTATTTAGGGACTTTCCCATTCTCCTAGAGTCGCCAAAATATTTGGTTCTTTTCCCTTTCCCCTCCCCCTCAACTTTCCTCCAGGTCTGAGCCAAATCAGTCATGGAGAGGGGAGATCTCTCCTCACTCCCTTTGTGGTAGGAAAATGGAAAATGGTCTGTTGGTCAGATCTGAGCTCCTGGCAGCTGCTGTGTTGGCAACAATTCGGGGAGATTTTGAACTAAACGTCTGGCTGCTGCAAGTTTTTGGATTTGGGGTTTGATGTTATCGAAAAAAATCATCTGGTCAGATGCAGAAACATATTGTTTAATCTAGCAGGAATGCAAGCAGGTTGTCCTTCACAGCGCATTTCAGAGTGTTCCGTCTCCTTCTGTGGTGAGGTCCACAGCAGTTGCTCTGTGTAACTGGAGACGGGTATGTCTGGGGACGGAGCACTGCACCACATTTCAGTGTAGCCTCTCTCAAACCTTGGGCTGATTCTGAACAGATTTCCCAAATGAGTGAAACAGTGGTTAAATTTCCTGGTTTCTTCTGCAAGGTTGAAATTGTTATATCAATTTAAACTAATTCTCTCTCTTAATAAGATTTCAAATATTTGGTTCAAGCACACACACACAGAATGACCTTAATATGACGATCTATTTATTTTACTCAAGTGATGTACTTTTATTGCTTGACAAAATATTATTTCTAATAATAAACTCTTTTTGACCCAAATTGGCCAATTTCTTTTTGTCTGTTTTGTTATTTAACTGTGTCAGTTTAATCATGGATATGTATATAACAGAGGTTATGAATTCAATATATAATCATTGTTATTTTTAATATAAAGATTATAATGAATGAGTTGGACAATTATTTCTTCAGAAAAACAAAAATAGCTTTAGAATTGTAGAATCTGTGTTAAGGAGAGAACTATTTGCAACCTTGCCTTCAGGAAAAATATCTTTCCTAGATTAAGATGCTGTCTACAGGGGCCAGCATTGTGGCATAGTAGGTTAAGCCTCCACCTGTGATGCTGGCAATATCATATGGGTTCTGGTTCAAGACCTGGCTGCTCCGCTCCCTGCCAATGCTTCTGGGAAAGCAACAGAAGATGGCCCAAGTTCTTAGGTCCCTATACAATGTGGGAGACCCTGAAGAAGCTCCTGGCTACTGACTTCATCCAGGCCCAGCACCGGCTATTGCCACCATTTGGGTAGTGAACGAGCAGGTGCAAGATCTCTCTCTCTCTCTCTCTGTAATTCTGCCTTTCAAATAAATGTAAAAAAATCAATTTTTTTTGTATTTTTAAAAATCTTATTTAAGTTATACAAGTTTCATGTTTTTTATATTTACAGATTTAGGAACATAGTGATACTTCCCACCTTACCCTCCCTCCCACTCATGCCCTAATCCTATTCCTCCTCCCTTTCTCGTTCCCACTCTTAATTTTTATAAAAAATCTACTTTCAGTTTACTTAATAATTGTAACATTAACCCTATACTAAGTAATAGAGTTCAACAAATAGTATGAAGAAAAAAACAATGTTCCTCAACAGAAGAGACAATGCTATAAATAATCATCGAATCTCAAAATGCCCATTTCACTCCAATACATTACATTTTAGGTACTCTATTGGTTACCTTGGATCAGGGAAAATATATGCTAACTGTCTTTTTGGGACTGGCTTATTTCACTAAATAGAATGGTTTCCACTTGCATCCATTTTGTTGCAAAAGATGGAATTTCATTTTTTTTTTTTACAGCTGAGTAGTATGCCATAGTGTATAAATACCATAATTTCTTTATCCTGTCAACAGCTGATGGACATCTCGGTTGATTCTATGTCTTAGCTATTGTGAATTGTGCTGCAATGAACATGAGGGTACAGATAACTCATATGCTGATATCTTCTGGCTTGGGTAAATTCCCAGGAGTGGGTTTGGGTCATATGGTAGGTTTATATTCAGATTTCTGAGGTATCTCCATACTAGCTTCCACAGTGGCTATTTCAGTTTACATTAAAAAAAAAAGATGCTGTCCATATTGTTTTGTTGTTCACCACTCTGATGAAATACCTGAGGCTGAGGCAGGCTTACTTTATAAAGAAAAGGATTTCTTTAGCTCCCAGCCTTCGATTTCAAGGACATCAGCTTAGCTCTGGTCGGGCCCTAATGGCAGATGGCACAAGTGCATGTGATAGGGAGAGATCCCATCATCAAACATTGAGCCAGAGAGGAGACCAGAGGCCAGGGTAACTCCTTTATAAAAATGCTCTCTAGGAGAACTAACCAAGGGACACATTACTGAAGGCAGTGGCCCCAATGACTTAAAAAAGCTTCTCATTAGGAACTCCCTCATGAAGTTTCCACCAGCACCCACATCACCTCAATGGCGATCAAGCCTTTGATACGTGAACCTTTGGGGTGCACACTTAAGCCATAAAAATATCATAGTGCTGTCTTAGTCCATGTAGGCTGGTGCAGCAGAATATACCATAGACTTTGTGGCTTAATCAGCAAACATTTACAGCCCAATGTTCTGGAAGTTGAGAAGTCCAAGATCTAAGCATAAGCTGATCTTGTGTCTGGTGAAGATCTAGTTTCTGCTTCACAGGCAGCCGTCTTCTTGCATGGAAAAAGCAAGAGAGCTCCCTGGCTCTCTTTATTAAGGACTCTGCTCTCATGATCTAGCACCTCATAAAGGTTCTATAGCTTAGTACCATGACATTTGGGGTTAGGATTTCAACTAATGAAATTTAGGAGGATTAACATTCAGGTCAAAGAGATGATTTGTGCATAAGTTGTGATTAGTATGGCGATAACCTGAAAGAATGTCTACATTAAATGAATATATTTCTTGATTTTTCTGGACACAGACTACAAATATACGTACTTGGTTATCTATTTTAACTTTACATTCCATTAATATAATGTCACTGAGATAACTGGTACTTTATATCTGCTATGAGTAAGTTGCTGTGTCGGGCAGCACCAGTCTGCTTGAGCTTTGTAATGATTTATTCTGTAGTTTATCACCTAGACTAGATATTGTCTTGAAACTTTGTGAAGCCATTTAATCACTGCTGTACAATTATGTTAAACTAATTTTTAAAATTTCTGCAGACAAAATCTACTCTACTTGTCTTAACTTTATATTGTTTCTTCTGTTTATTTTTTGGAATCTGGAATTTGGTAATTTTACTTAGCTTATTCAGTAAAAAATCTTGAATCTGTCTGTCCTTTATTTGTCTGTCTCTGTGTGCTCATGTTACTCAGTAGGAACTGACGATCTTTCCTACAATCAGTTAGAACCTTACAAATAACAGGCACTTTAAAATTTATTCTTGCTAGGCATTCATATCAATATCCAATGGGATATGGGAATTAGACAAGGACCCATCTCAACCGTAGTTAGTATTTCTGGTTCTTATATGACAAAACAATGAAAAACTGGATCAATGCTATCTTTTAGTCTATTCCATGATGCTACAGTAGTAGGCAACAAGACTAAATATAAAAGTCAGTGTTTGTTCAAAATATTTAGAAATATCAAATGCCCAGAAGGATTCCAGAAGTGGCAAATCTGGACTCCATGCAACTTCTCATGGACATAGGCTCTTCAGTTTACAAGGGGATGAGATCTTGCTGGCCAATCATAAATGGAAAATACTGTAATTCAAAAATGCACAAAAATATACCTAACCCACTGAACATTGTATTTTAGCAACACAGTATAGTGTAGAGTTTGGGTTGTTACTCACCTTTTTTTTTTTTTTCCTAATTTTGTGGATTCTTTTATTCATCAAACTTCCAAATCATTTATTTCTTATTTTATTTCTTTAAAAGTTTTATTTCTTTATTGTAGTGTGTTTTCTAGTGTTTATTTATTTATTTGAGTTACACAGAGAGAGAAGGAGAGGCAGAGAGAGGGAGAGAGAAAGAGGTCTTCCATCCACTGATTCACTCCCCAGATGGCCGCAATGGCCAGAGCTGTGCTGATCCAAAGCCAGGAGCCTGGAGATTTTTCCAGGTCTCTCATGTGGGTGCAGGGGCCCAAGGACTTGGGCCATCTTCCACTGCTTTCCCAGGCCATAGCAGAGAGCTGGATCGGAAGTGGAGCCGCCCGGACTCAAACTGGCACCCATATGGGATGCCAGCACTGTAGGCGGCGGCTTTACCAGCTACACCACAGCGCCAGCCCTCCCCAAATCATTTATTAAAAACAAAACCAAAACCAAAAACGACTACTCAAGATCTTGGTGGCGTGCATGCTTGGAAGCTGTGCTATCTACTGCCACTGTGCATTGCAGGCCTGGATTGGACTGCATATCACTAGCTTGGGAGAAGGTCAACACTTAACGTTCAAAATACGGCATCTACCAATTACCTATCACTTTTGTAAGATCATCCAGTTGAGAAATCATAAGTTCAAAACAAACTGTGGTTGATTAGGGAAAATCTATAGTACAATCTTGAAAAAGGAAGCTTGTGACCAGAAAAGTACCTTTAGGAATGCTCAATTGAGGTTATTTGCTTATTGTCATTTTATTTATTGTCATTTTATTTATTTTTTTTTAAGGGAAAGGGTTTATTGGAGGGAAGGGGCAAAGAAGGAAAAGGAGAGTAGGAGAGAAAGAGGAGAGAGGAGAGGAGAGAGGGGAGTGAGAGAGAAGAGGAGGCTAGAGAGGGAAGAGAGAAGCCGAGAGAGACACATGTTCAGGAACAGTCCTTTTAAAACTTTGCCCGAGGGCAGGCAGGGAAGCAGGACTAAGGAATCCCATTAGGATGGGGGTGGAGCTTGACCACAGCAGTTGGGTCATGTGGCTACCTGGCTTTCAGCAATAGCGGTGGGGGCTAGGGCCTAGGATGTAAATCAGGGTGTAGATCGTGCCATAGATAAAACTGCGCCATTTTCCCAACATTCCCCTCTTTTGTTTTTTATAAAGCAGGAGTTGTATGGAGCCAGGGCCATGGCTCACTTGGTTAATCCTCCACCTGTGGCACCAGCATCCCATATGCGCACCAGGTTCTAGTCCCAGTTGCTCCTCTTCCAATCCAGCTCTCTGTTGTGGCCCAGGAAGGCAGTGGAGGATGGCCCAAGTGCTTGGGCCCTGTACCCGCATGGGACACCAGGAGGAAGCACCAGGCATCTGGCTTTGGATCAGAGTAGCAGTCATTTGGGGGTGAACCAATGGAAGAAAGACCTTTCTCTCTTACTGTCTAACTTTATCTGTCAAGTAATTTTTTTAAAAAATGTTACTCTTAGAGGAGCTAAGAAAGATGCTGTCTAAGCTACAATTAAGTTTTCTGATTGGGAGGCAAATAGAACCTGATAGAAGGGGCTTGATAATAATCTGGTGGGCTTTAGGCCTTGTAAGTTAAGAGGCCCAGACCTATCTATCTCTTCACATGGGGTACATCCTAAGAGAGGTGTGAACCTCCTAGTGCAAGGCACTCTGTTGACTTTCATTACTTGGCTGGCCTGGGAGGAGAGCTGGCCAGGTAAAGGCAGGGGGCATCTCTAACAAGAAATTTACAGTTCTGCCTGCAATGTTGCTGACCCTGCTTGGCCGTCCCCTCAGCTGCAGTGGTCACTTTGGAAGTTGGGCTGAGTGAAGGGCTTTTCAGCTTAGAGCCAATAAGATCTGTGGCTCTGACCTGGGCATCCTTCGACTCCAGGGCAGGTCCATTTCCAGTGATCCAACTCTTGGCAGAGCTGCCAGGGCTCTTCACAAGCTGACTTCTGCTGAAGCCCAGGCTTACCACATTGAAAGCCACTGCAGTGGACTGGCCTGTTGGGTCTCCTTGAGGGCAGATCACTGTACAGATCAGCCATTAACAGGCCTGCCACCCATTGCTTCTGATGCCGAGCTTTCTTTTCCTCCTGGTTTGTGTTAAAGCAGATCACAGGATGCAAGTCAAGGGAGTGCCCAAGTCCCATCTCTAATCTTCGGTGGCCTGCACTACAAGTCTATAGTCACAGGCATGTTCTGTAGTAGTTTTTCTAAGGTAGACAATGCCCATGAGGAAAATTATATTCTCACTTTAAAACTTTCTTTCCCTTTGGTCTGAAAGGGAGGTTTTTTCTACTTACTGTATACTTCGCTGATGGCGAAGTAAATCTAGCTATGAGATTATTATTTAAGCTCTTATTTTGGCTATGCTATTACAGAAAAAATGTTAGCCATCTCTTTTATAAGGTCTAAAGATTAAATTGTGCGTCCTACAGATTCCTTCACAATAGAATTAGTTTCCTTCCTTGAGGAATATAGAGAAATGAAAGAACAAGTTGGGCTTAGAATAGAGAAATGAAGGAGCAAGTCCTAGATCGCTTGCTGACAATAGCAATATCACATGAATACTTAGCAAACAGTTTCAACCATTAGATAACAACTTAAGAAAACATTTACCAGAAGGTCCAATCAATCAAAGATACATTTTAATTTGTGTGACCTGAATCTGTTTATCCTATGTTTTACACTTGTTGGTAGAAAGAAACTAAAAACATTTTATATGGTTGTGCTTAAGTTTACTGGTTAAACAAACTACACCATGTTAGATATTTAAAAGGTGTTTTCAAATACATGATTCTTATTTTTTTTTTTTAATTTTTGACAGGCAGAGTGGATAGTGAGAGAGAGACAGAGAGAAAGGTCTTCCTTTGCCGTTGGTTCACCCTCCAAAGGCCGCCGCGGCCGGCGCACTGCGGCAGGCGCACAGTGCTGATCCGAAGCTAGGAGCCAGGTACTTATCCTGGTCTCCCATGTTGTGCAGGGCCCAAGCACTTGGGCCATCCTCCACTGCACTTCCGGGCCACAGCAGAGAGCTGGCCTGGAAGAGGGGCAACCAGAACAGAAATCGGCGCCCCGACAGGGACTAGAACCCAGTGTGCCGGCGCCGCTAGGTGGAGGATTAGCCTGTTGAGCCATGGCGCCAACCCTGTATCTACCCTCTTTAAGATCATTCTGGCTTTTGGGGCCAGCACTGTGGCGTAGCAGGTAAAGCCATCACCTGCAGTGCTGGTGTCCTTTATGGGTGCCCGTTTGAGTCCTGGTTGCTCCACTTCCCATCCAGCTGTCTGCAGTAGCCTGGAAAAGCAGAAGACGATGGCCCAAGTTCTTGGGTCCCTGCACCTGGAAGACACTCCTGGCTCTTGGCTTCAGGTCAGCATAGCCATTGCAGACATTTGGGAAGTGAACCAGCAGATGGAAGACCTCTCCCACTCTCTTTCTGCCTTTGCCTCTCTGTAACTCTGCCTTCCAAATAAATAAATAATATTTTTAAAGATCATTCTGTTTGCACGCTTCCTCCAGCTTAGTCTTCCTAAGATCTTTCATTAGGGCCCACTGCATGCAAAATCAGTTTCCCATATGAATGCTCATTTCTGGTCCCGCTTCTCCACTTCCAATTCAGCTACCTGCTCATGGGCCTGGGAAAGCATCTGAATATGACCCAAATGCTTGGGCTCCTGACACAAATATAGGAATTCCAGGTGAACTTCAGGCTTCTACCTTCATCCTGACTCAGATTCAGCTGTTGTGGACATTTGGAGAGAGAGCTATCAAATGAAAGAACTCTCTCTTTATCTTGTTTTCTCTCCCTGCCTCTCATGTTACCTTTCAACTAATAAATCAATCTTTAAAAAATAAAGTGTACCCTCTTATTAGACTCTTTTGCTGCAAAGTTAGAATAACTTTTGACTCTCTTTTCCTTTACTTTGAGAAATCCAAATTGTAGCTGAGGTCCATCAGTTGTGCTTTATTTGTGAACACTTCAAGTCACGAGGTTTCTCTTTCATAACACATCATAACATCATATTGCTATGTTAGCATCTTCAACCATAATTAAGATGATGTGAATTTCCAGTTGACAAATATCTAGTGCATTACGTTCATGAATGCGTAAAGGGATTATGTAAAGGAGATGGAGGGCTAAGCTTACCTCTCTGGGTATCTCTTCCCTGCTGCCCCTCAAAGACAGGATTTTCAGTCAAAGAAGATGTATTTTTTTTTTTTTTTGACAGGCAGGGTGGACAGTGAGAGAGAGACAGAGAGAAAGGTCTTCCTTTTGCCGTTGGTTCACCCTCCAGTGGTCGCCGCGGTAGGCGTGCTGCGGCCGGCGCACCGCGCTGATCCGATGGCAGGAGCCAGGTGTTTATCCTGGTCTCCCATGGGGTGCAGGGCCCAAGCACTTGGGTCATCCTCCACTGCACTCCCTGGCCACAGCAGAGAGCTGGCCTGGAAGAGGGGCAACCGGGACAGGATTGGTGCCCTGACCGGGACTAGAGGAGGATTAGCCTAGTGAGCCGCGGCGCCGGCAAAGGAGATGTATTTTTCTGTGCTGTTCACCTCAGCACCATTTCAGGGCCATTTCTTTCATCTAGATTAAAATGAGCTTGTTCTAATTCCACATCTACTTTTAAAAGTGTATAAAACAAAATGTCTCCCTATGATCTTTAAAATTCTTTTTAAGAAGTCACAAAAATTTTAGTTTTGTAATAGTCTCCTTCCCTCTTCTACTGTAAAACTGTAATTAAGGTTTATTATCCCTATGAGAGCCTGATTCTTAATATTTCTTACTATTTTAACTTGCTGTTTTTCCATAATACTTATCAGACTACCTAAAATATTATGAATATGAAAGTATTTGAGTTTTTAAGTTAATATTTCAGTTAATCTCACTGCCAGAAAAGTTATTTCATTATTTGTATTCATATCTCAAGTCACATCTGCAGCTTTACTCTTTATTCTTCTTCAAGAGAAATGCTTTGCTATAGCATTACAAATCTAGCAGTTTTTCTCCGTGTTCCCCAGTCGTACCTGTGCTAGAAGCTTTACATACAGCTTATGTATGAGGGCACTTCCAAAAGTCTATGGAGAAAATGGCATTAAAAGAGAAGTTTCAAATTTTGAAATGCATGCTAGTTGTTTTCATAATTCACACTTTTCGTGATCATTTTGAATAACCTCTCACAGAGAGCTAGTTAATCGTATCTGTTATAATGGACAGTGATTTAGCAAGTGAAAGTTAATTATCCTACTGGTCCCTTTTCTTCTTTATCTCCTTCTCTAAAACAGGACTTCAGACAAATTTGATGAGTTCTATGTCCCTAGAACTATTTGTTTCTGAAGATTCTTCATTTATTTGAAAGGCAGAGTTACACACAGAGAGAAGGAGAGACACAGAGAAAGAGAGAGGTCTTCCTTCTGCTTGTTCACTCCCAGATGGCATTAAGGACCAGGGCTGGGCCAGGCTGAAGCAAGGAGCTGGGGGCTTCTTTAGGTCTCCTTAAGGAGCTGGATTGGGAGTGGAGCTTCTGGGTCTAGAACTTGTACCCTTATGAGATGTATGAGATGTTGGCACTGAAGGCCACAGCTTTAACCCATTGTACCACAGTGCTACTCTCCCTGCCCCCAGTACTATTTTATCACTGGATTACAAAAGTAATTGACTCATGGCTACTGTCTCCATTACCAACCTCCATTTTTTTAAGAACTTATGGCCTTGGTGAAAGACAAGCTCTAAAACTATTTGTAGAGGATGGAGTTGATCATGATGTTTCTAGGTGGGGATGTGTATGTGAAATATAAGAAATTAATAGAGTTTCTATTTCCTTTGTGCTGTTGCCTGAAAAATCATGTGTATGTGTTGGAAGTAATAGAGCTCGCTTTAGACAAGCACTCAGAGAAACTGAAGTGGATTGGGATAGTCTATTGCAAAGAGGAACGCACTGTGACTAGTAACACAGAAAAGTATCAAAGATCAATGCCAATGACATGGAGGGTCTGGAGGCTATGAAAACAACCTAAGTAAGAACTGTTGAAGGGAATAGAAAAGGAGGGGTGAGACATCTTGAAATATGAGAGATACATAAGGGAAGAATATCAGGGGTTCCGTACGTGATGAAAGGTTCTAGAGAGGGGAAGCACTGTGGTGCAGTAGGTTGATGCATGCATTCCTTATGGGCACCAGTTCATGGCCAGGCTGCTCCACTTCTGATCCAGCTCCCTGCTAGTGGCCTGGGAAAGCAGATAACCCAAATACTTGGCCAGTGCCACCAACGTAGGAGACCCTGAAGAAACTCCTAGTTCCTGCATCAGCCTGGCTCAGCCTTTGCAAATGCAAATCTTGGGAGTGAACCGATGGATAGAAAATCTCTCTTCTCTCTCTCTCTCTTTCTCTGTCTCTCTCTGTCACTCTCTGTTTGTAACTTAGACTTCAGAATATATGAGTAATTTTTTTTCTAAAAATAAGGTTTTAGAGTTTAGGTGGAGACTGTCGGGTGCAGAACAATAAGCTTCATTCAGCAAACATGATTTATATCATCACCGTGTCCTAACATGGCAGAGTTATAGTCAGGATGCATGCTAGCATCACCTGTGACCATGGTGATGTGGAACATCAGAGGAGGAAACTCTTAGTATGGTTCAGAGCAGGCATTCTAGAAGAGATGAGAGTCTTAAAGATGGTTGTGTTGATAGAAGGACTTCAAACCTTGATGTTGGAGCAGCCCTAACAATGGCACTGTCTCAGCTATAGCGGGCTATTAAATAGGAGTCACTGTTTAATCAGAGAGCACTGCATGGCTCAGCAGATGATAGATGGCACTCAGGGATGCTGAAGTTTTATTTTGTGGCAAAACATTTTGTTATTCCAGTAACTAAGTCTCCTCTAGGTGAGAAACTCAGACTTGTATAAAGAAGAATAATGAATAATAAAACATGGCCAAATGGCATGAGCCTCAAAAGAGTGGTTGTTGGTGTTTGTTGGTGGCTGTGGTGGATATACATTGCTTTCTGGTGTCTGTGTGGTTATTTGTTTTTGTGATCAGGTAGAGAATCTCAGTTTCGCTCTGGGAAGCTATGACGCTCTTAGGTTCTTAGGCTCCATGCTTCTAACGGAGTTTGCTGCAGGTCGGAGACTGAAGGTGACCCTGTGACCTGGGGCCAGCTCATCTTGTTTGGCTTTGTTTTCTCTGCTCAGTCTCCTCAGAACTGCTGCCTTCTCCAGACATTTAAGCATTTGATTATATTGAACATTTTTCTGCTCAAGCAAGTTTCGTGCCTCACCACCATGCTTTCTAAAAAATTCTCAAAACAAAGTAGGTGGTCAAGGAGTGGCAGATTGGAAAATAGTAAATTTAGGAGCTAAGAAAATGGGAATACCTATGAAGTAGATAGGAAATGGATTAGACTGAAAGGAGACGTTTAAATTCTAGAATTACGAGTAGGAAAGAGGCACAGATAAACTTTTATGGCAAAGTTACCAGTTCCAGGACCAATTTCAGGTCTCCTGCAATGAGGTCTTTAATTAGTAAGGTGAAATATTACAAAAAAATTAAAACAATTTTGCCAGTTATACGTGGCTCTGAAATCTGCTGTTGGAATATTGAATCATTACCTTTCACAGAGATGTATGGGTTTTTAATAGATAATTAGGAGAGTAAAATTGGTATTCTCAAGCAAGACCATAAGAAATAAACTAAATGTTCTCTTGAATCCATTGGCAACTGTAGGATTTTATTGTGTATAAAAATATGAGAGGAGAATTTATAATTTGCATTACTGCCTCTCTGTTATCCAAAGAGCATTTGCCATCCTGATTTTATTTTGCTGAGGTAATCCCATTAAATATCAGGATGAATTATGTGGATAACCTGCCCTTTTAAAATGGTAGCAAGTTGTCCTGTAGAATATGCCGGTGCTCATAACTCCTTTTGAAAAGACAAACGAATCTCCCTCGTTCTTTGGCCACTAAAATGCTCTTGATTATGCGGTAATGACCTGTACGTGCACTTTATTTTTCAAAGGATGCCCTTGGTTCATTTTTCTTTCCCATTTGAACCTCCTAGACGTGTAGTTTATGCAATCATCTCTCACAAATGCAAGGGAGTTGCTTAGTTTATTTTAACCTGAGTTCACTAGGTCTGAGGCACGCGGAGCGGGTGTCAGCATCTTACTTTCTCCACAACTCAAATCTAACCCCAAATGCTTTAAAGAAGAATGTGCAGTTTGCTAAATGTTTCATAGGGAGGAGAAAAAGCTTACATTTCATATTGTCTAGTAAACCATGCTTTCCTAAGTCATCTTTCACCATTTCTACTCTTTCCCCAAAGTTCCTCTCCCTATGAGGGTAACTCACCCCAAAGACTACGCATCCCCAAGGCTTTTATCACTTTTTTTAAAAAAAAATTATTTATTTTATTTGAGACATAGAAACATAGACAGAGAGAGCTCCCATTTGCTGGTTCACTCTTCAAATGCCTGCAGTAGCTGGGGCTGGGCCACACTGAAACCAAGAGTGGAGAATCCAGTTCAAGTCTCCCACATGAGCAGCCAAAAACCAACTCCTGCCCTCCCCTTTCATCCAGGGTGCAAATTAGCAGGAATCTCGAATCTGGAACAGAGCTGGGACTTGAACCCAGGCACTCCAATGTGGGTATCTGTACTGCAATCATAATCATTCCACCAAACACCTGCCTCTTCGCCCTTTTTTAAAAAACTATAAGTTTTTATCATTTTAGCTATCACAAACTATGCTAGAATTCAAATTTCTGTAACCGTTATAACTGCACCATCCAGACAAAGAAAAGTCAAACATTCCTCTTATTTTTCCTTAGGGACATTACTGAAGACCTTAGTAATTTCAAAAATGTATATGGACCTTAGAAAATAATTATTTTATTTTGTATTAGTTATCTATCATCATATAAGGAATCATTTTTAAAAAACCTTAATGACTTAAAATAACACTCATGGGTTTAGTTTCCTTGGATCAGAAGTCTGGACAAAGATAGGCTGGGTGTTTGTGGCTCAGAGTATCTGCCAACATGGAAATGGCAGTAGGGATTACAGTCAATTCAGGGCTGTATTGGGAAAAGATCAGCTTCCAAGGCTGCTTATGTGTTTACTGACAAGATTCTATTCTTCCTGAGCTGCTGGACTGATGGTCTCTGTTCTGTATTGGTGCTTGGCCAAGGCCCTCTCTTAATGGACTTGCTAACTTGACTCCTCCTCTGAGAAGCCTGTCACATGGCATTTTGCCTCATCAAAGCAAGTCGTGAGAAGGGACAGAGAAAGTGTAAGTAGGACAGAAGACAGAAGCTTTTGTAACCTAATCTCAGAAGTGACTGTTCATTTCCTTTTGCTATATTCTATTTGTTAGAAGCAATCTGATAGGTCTAGCCAACCCACAAATGGCAGGACTTACAGAACGGTATGACAAGCAGGAGGTAAGGAGCAGTAGAGGGCCATTGTAGAACTCTCACATCCCCTGATACCATTCCTCAGATATTGGTAAGTGGGTCTGCCTGTAGTTACTTTCTCATGTTTGTGTACCTAGTAATGCTTGTTTAATTGTTATTAATATTGAGTCTTTATTCCTCACATTGTAATATCCAAGAGAGATAAAACAGGGACTGTTAGCTCCCTTCCGTATAGCTCTTACCACAACACTGTCAATTCTATTAAAGGAAGAAGATGCGCTTTCTTCTTTTGTCACCATAGTTACAACCATTAGCAAACACAGCTGGGGAGGACAGATGCTTTCATACTGAAGCAGAGTAAAGTTGGGTTCATCTAAGAAATAATGAAAATTCCATGGGCAGTATGTTGGATAATATCCTTAGTTACAAATAAAAGGACACATTTGCGATAATTTAAGCAGAAGGATGTTCATTAGAGATTGTAGCCAAAATGGCCAGAGAGTCAGATTTCAAAGACGCAAGACCAGCATCCAATCACAAGACAGAGGCATCTGTAATGAAAACATTACTGCCAAATCCAAGAGAATTTCATCTGGACACCAGAAGCTCTGCTGTTGCAGACCTTGAGGGACTGGGCATTGGTGGAAGTTCAAGATCCCCATATGCTGTTTCACTCTAAGTCTTCCTATCATCTCCATAAGTCTGATGGGTAAGACCAATGTCATGTGCTTCAAAGGAGCCTGAGGATCTCAATGTTGTGTCTGTGTTTTTCTTTTATTTCCTATTAATTTATGTGAGAGACAGTAGGACAAAGAGACTGAGGCAGGATGCTGGACTGGGAGAGCTCCCATCTGCTGATTCTCTCTTGACACGCCTGCAAAGGCCAGCACTGGATCAGGCTGAAGCTAGGAGGCAGGAATTCTATTCGGATGAGCTGCAAGGACCCAAACTCCATGAGCCATTACCATTGTTTGTTTGCTAGGGTCTGCATTGGCAGGAAGTTGGACTCAGAAACCAGAGCAAGTATTCAGCTGAGGTACTGTGATGTGTGATGTGGGCATATTAACCTGCAGCTTCATCACTAGGTCACACACAGCCCTGAGATGTCAGAATTTTTCTTGAAAATAAAAAAGAGTTAAAATGTACAAAATATCCAATATATAAGAATGTTAGATTTGAAAGATGTAGGACAGTCTCAAATGATGAATGCAATTCTTTTCTAAAGATTTATTTGTTTATTTGAAACACAGAATTATGGGGAGGGGAGAGAGAGAGAAGAGAGAGAGAGAGAGAGAGAGAGAGAGAGAGAATATCTTCCATCTGCTGGTTCATTCCTCAAATGGCTACAACAGCTGGGGCTGGACCAGGTTAAAACCAGAAGCCTGAAACTCCATTTGAGTTTTCTACTTGATTGGCAGGGGTCCAAGCGCTTGGGCCATCTCCTGCGGCTTTCCCCGGGCACATTAACAGGGAGCTGGATAGGAAGTGGAGCTGCCAGTACTAGAACTCGTCCTGCTATGAGATGCCAGCATTGCAGGTAGCTGCTTAACTGGCTGCGCCACAGGACCAGCCTCTGATGAATTTAATTCGCATTAAATGAATCAGGAGTTGTAAAATTGCTTCATACCTGCCTCTCACAACATTTGCACATATGTGTGAATAAATGTTATTGCTTCACTGTTTTGTGGTCATAAGGAGGGCTACCTTCCCTCCATGCAAATGTCAAACCCACCTGGCAGAGGGACTCTTTCCTGTTTCCTTCCTCAAATACTCTAATGGGAATATTCTATTTGTGTATTTTTGGTTTAAAATCTGATGAGTTTTCCTTGGGAAGTTCTGCTCAAAGGTGAAGCAGAGTGCAGCTTGGAAGGAGTGAGCGTGGTCTTGTCCACAGAGCTACCTCGATACATAAATCATATTTTACATGAGCTAAAGGACCCTCAGAAATCACGTGAAGACAAGAAAATATGTGTGAAGTACGGTGGAACATTTCTACTCTGGCTATGAAAAAAAGGTCAGTAAAATTCAGACTGGACCCTACTCTTTTCAGATTCCTAGACTGAGAACCTGGTTCTTGGTCTCTGCAGAAGCCGAGGAGCTTAGCCTGGGGCAGCAGACGACAAGGTGCTATGTTTCACAGCTCAGCTACTGTAGGTGAAAGGAACCCAGGGACCTTTCTGCGGGACTTTGAAGCTTTGCTTCAAAGATCAGATGCGTGCTTCCCTCCCTCCTTTTCCTTTTCCGTTTCTCTTTGCAGAGGTAGGTGCAGGCCTGTTAAACATCATTCAGTAGGTCTTGAGCTTTACAGAATTTCCACTGGGATGTTAAATTCTTCATCCAAGCACTTTCTCCCCTCTTGATTCTCCTCAACCCCCTGGTTTACTTTCATGATGAGCTAGGGAAAAGCCTGCTAATCATCTCTCGCAGCCCCTAAATTTTCCAATGTAGTATATCAAATATATCATTTTCTAGGCAGACATTTTTCTAAGAAAGGAATGATTTAACCATAGAATAATTGTATTACATGAAAGATTTTACTATGTTCTTAATACAAGAAAAATGGCTCTGCCATGGCTACAGAGTCCAAATATGGATAGGAATGCTGGGAAGAGAAACAGTAATTCACTGAGATATCACATTATCAGGTGTTCTCTTTCCAGTAGACTTTTCCAAGGTGGACTTAGCTGAATCTACTATGACTCATAAAGGAGCAGTAGAAGCAATTACAGTTGAGGGCAAGCAGTTCAGACACAGAGACTGAAGGGGGGAAAGATAAACTGGATATGGAATTTAAGGAGCAGAAGACATAATTTATCATCGCAAGCAGACTCTGCCCTAAAACATTAACCACTTGTCTGCAGTGGACCTGGCATCCTCCCCGGCTCCCCTTCTGCTGCGTTCAGGATTTGTTTCTTTGAGTTCCCAGCACAGCTGATCTCTGAGAGACTTCTGGATCTCCCCTGGAAGGAAAATAGCTCAAATGAGATGTGATTTGCTTTTTAGGACACAGCTGAATTTGCTAGAATTGTTGAAGGATCATGGACGAAAGAAGTGGTGCTGACGTGGTGCTATTTGTGATCCTGTAGCAGATGGGTAAGTATGCTATCTTGGGACAGAAGCTTTTTCTGACACTTACCCTCCATCACAACTCACCGCATTAGCTTTTTCTGTAAGATGGGTACAGAGATAGATATTTCAGTGGGGTAGGTCAAAGCATAGTGTGATCTGGAGTCATTTAATTAGGGGAATAAGGGGAAATGCTTGTTTCTAAGACATGATGAAAAATTGTTGGTGGAGGGGTTTTTCCTTGTGGACTAGCTGATCAACTGAAACTGTGGCAATGATTAGAGGTGAGATGATTTATATGATATATATGTACACAAAAGGGGCCTCAAAAGTTAATGAATGTTGGATTAAAAGATGAATTTAGGGGAGGGCATTTGGCCGAGTGTTGACACTACTTGGAATGCCCACGTCCCATAGTGGCGGGTGTGGGTTCAATACTCGAATCTGTCTCTTTATATATATCTAATGCTAATAATGTACATCCTGGGAGGCAGCAGGTGGTGGCTCAAGTGATTAGATTGTTGCCAGTCATGTGGGAGACCTGGACTGAGTTTTTGGCTCAGAGCTTTGGCCTGGCCTGAGCTAGTGTGGGCCATTTTGGGCATTTGGAAAGTGAACCAGCCAGATGCGAGCACCCTCTCTCCCTCTCTCTCTCCTCTCTCTTTCTCTCTATCTCTTAAATCCTCTGCCTTCTGTCCTCTCAAATAAATAAAAAAATAAAGATAATTTAATTTTGCTACAAAAATTTTAGAAGTCCAAATATAGCATTTTCATAATATGAATTTCCATGAACTTTTTGAGAACTCCTCTTAAGTATTGCAAAATTTCTTGGCATCAAAATAAACATAACTTTTTAATTCCATTTGCTATGAAATTTTAGAAGCAACACACAGTCGTAGTTTGTAGCCCTAGTTGAAATCAGGTATTTCTTAATAGAAAGAAAAAGATGTGCACTTAAAAACTAAAGTGATCTGTTTTTTTTATGAGCAGTATGAACATATGTGCTTAAATATTCCACTCTTTCGGGCCGGCGCCGTGGCTCACTAGGCTAATCCTCCGCCTTGTGGTGCCGGCACACCGGGTTCTAGTCCCAGTTGGGGCGCCGGATTCTCTCCCGGTGGCCCCTCTTCCAGGCCAGCTCTCTGCTATGGCCTGGGAGTGCAGTGGAGGATGGCCCAAGTGCTTGGGCTCTGCACCCCATGGGAGACCAGGAGAAGCACCTGGCTCCTGGCTTCGGGTCAGTGCAGTGCGCAGGCTGCAGCGTGCCAGCCGCGGCAGCCATTGGAGGGTGAACCAACAGCAAAAGGAAGACCTGTCTCTCTGTCTCTCACTCTCACTGTCCACTCTGCCTGTCAAAAAAAAAAAAAATCCACTCTTTCACAAATCCATTGAAGTATTTTTTTTTGGAGGTCCATTGACAGTGAAAGTTTCAGTTGTCTGGGCACAGTGGGGCACAGTGTTACCCTATAGTGGTTTCTCTTCTGTTGGTGTTTTTCATCATTTAGACCAGTGGGGGAAACCCGAAGTCAGAAGAGATAAGTAAGCACAATTGGGAAATGCGCTCATCCTTGTGGAAGGAGCTTCCTGTGAATATCTTCAAGTTACGAAGAAAAGTGAAATATCAAGTAATTATGGGAGTTTTTAAGGAGAAACTATATTGGTGACATATCTTTGTTACAGTGAAACACAGATACTAGATGGTTAAATGTAGCTGTATCTGGTGGTTGAAGAATAGGTTTAGTCCATAATGATAATATGCAAATAACCCTGTCTCAGGTATACCATCTTCACACAGTGGGTACTGCTGAGGGGGAATCTAACATCCTGAGTCTAAATCAACTCTCTTGTCACCTTGTCAACTGCTGCCAATGGTGGGCTCATAAGCTCTATTTTTTGAATGTTGATTTATTTTTTCTTTACTTTTTCTCCCCCCACCCCTTTTTTTGAGTGAAGCTGCTTATGGCCAAACTTCAAAAGGAAGTGGGCATTGCACATGTGATATTGGACATGTTTTCCAGTTTGGGAGCCTAGAAGGTTGCTAATACCCCTGACTTACTGAACTTGAGTAGTTTCTTTTCTTGTCCCAAGTTGAGACAGAAAAGTGCTGGAACCCATGGAAAAATGGAAAGCAAAACAACACAACCAAAAAGATGTCTTTGAATTTTTGAAGCACTTTCAAATATTTTGTTTATGTCACGTTTTGGTTATTGGGAAGACTCATTCTTAAAATATAGACATAAATTTTGTAGAAATATATTTCCCTGAACACAAGAAAAAAATTAAAAGTGGTGGGTCTTCTTAACCTATAATTTTATTAATATTAGATCAATTCAAAACATCAGTTGTGGATGCACCATTCCCATATGAGGAATTTTGTTTGAAAATGAAAGATAATAGTTTAAATGTGAACAAAGCATTTTTTAGAAATAACCAGCTAATTCCTTGACAATGGAAACTAAACTTGTTCTCCTTCGCATCTTTATAGCCTTTCCTACTAAACCTGTAAATTTCTTTTTTGTTTTGCTTTAACCTGGCACAATGCTGTGGACATTCAGAAGACAAAGATCAATATATTTCTTCCAGCTTTCCATGTCTGCCTGATGTTCATGATTAAACTCATCTCTTGCTTCATTTTTCAGGGAATGATACTTGGACCCTGTGTTTTTATTATTAAAGCTGAACGGAGAAATGGAAAACCTTAGACATAATTGCAGATGCGACCAAAAATTTTAGTGGATATTCCGTTTCACATGTCACATTTATTTTCAACTTGGGTTATTTCCTAAGTATGGTATGAATAACTCAGACGGATTTCCTATTCCCTTTAGGGGTAAAAACTTTCCCTTTAAAGGTTTAGTATAGCTTGTCTGATCTAGAAATTATCTATTCATATCTCAGGCTTGGGCATTTCCTGGTCAAGCTACCTTTGAAACACTAGACAAATCATTATGACAGAGTGGCTTGAAGCAAAGGACACACTCTCTGCTGAAAACTGGCTCTAACAGACTTCCTAAGTGGAATAAGAGACCAAGAAAGGTCAAGGGAAGCACAAGTGCTACTTGAAACAAGGAGTGACCCTTTGAGGGTGGCTTGGGCACTAGCAGAGACTCCAGACACTCTGCAATCAGAAAACCAACATTAGCCCAGACAGGATGTGTGAGTCAAGGCCATCTGAAGGAGGTGGGGAACGTGGCATCCAGGAATTTGCTGGCCTCCACTTGTGGTCTACGCTGCTGCTTGGAGCATACTGGAAATGAATCGTAAGCAGTTTAAATTGAGCAGCAGAATTAACATCTCTCATGTGAATTTCTGAAAAGATGAGGGATAAAACTATCAGAACCACTGGAAGCCCTGAGCCTGCTGGGGCAGAGGACAGAAAAGGAATTCTTGGCATGAATGATCAGAGAGCACAGGGACTCTGCCATATAAGGATCAGAGGCGAGGCTTTCCAGCAAAATTCCTATGATCTCAAAACTCGTGCTGCTCAGACAGCTGTACCGAATTCCATTCAATGCCAAAGCGGTACCTTAAGCCAGTTTATCTGGTTTGGCTTTGAAGTGGCAATAAAAACCAGGAAGCCTTGTGACCTGGGTCATTTCTAAAATGAGTTGTTTTCTTTTAGCTTTTCCCATTTTAAGAGCAATTACACTCACAGGTATGTGCGAGAGTGTGGTAGAGAGGGAATTGGTGAACGCAGGAATGTGGAAGCAGTCCAAGAATCTTCCGCATTTATTGTAGCTTTGGGCTTGGAGAAAGCATGGTCTGAAGGGTGGACACAATGGTGTCAAACAAACATCTACTACAGACCAGATCCCAGTGTGTTTAGGGAAGCCTCAGTGTTTTATTCTGCAGTGGCCTTCTTTCATTCAAATGAGATCTGGGATCAGGGACTCCATTCACATGAATGGAGAAACAGAACACTGGGCATTGGGGAATCCACTTGCCCATTTGGGTGAGTGCTATTCTGCTTGTCCTGGGAAGCCTCAAGCATCATGGTTACCCTCTGTGAAAGTGTCAAGGAATGGTACCATCACTGAGATGGTCCAAAGTCAATTTTCTGGAGTTATTCAGCCGTGGCAATTTTTGGAGAGTATAAGAGCCATCACTTGTGTTTCTGGACATTGACGTCCCACTTCATATATTTTATAGTTTTTTTTTTTTTTCTTTCTACTCATTTTCTTTTGCTGAAAATGTCTTGGCAAGTCTATTACTCATTAGAGATAGTGGGCAAAAGATGAGTGATTTCTAAGTTGGTTTCTAAGTTTCTTTTATTAGCTTTATGAAAAAAAAATCACAAAAGGAGAGATTAAATCAGTGAACTAAAATAAGTTCTTTGTATTTAGCTACTCAGGGACTCCTAGGCATTCTTCCCTGAGGTCCATTTACTTGGATAAGGGGATTCTATTCAGATGCAATTCAGGCCTGTCTTGTCACCAACCCCGTATCTTCAGGACTATCTTATACAATAGTTCATAAAATAGACTCTGCTGCTTCAAGTCCAACTCTTCATTACAATGGGAAACTTGAAATGGTACATGAGAGCAGTTTCCAGGCCCTGCCTGTTGGTGGTGTAGGCTTTTTGGCTAAAAGGGTTCTTGAATATGCCTCAATTCACTCGACAAAACTGATCTTGGTCTCCAAGAAAAGGGTCTATTAGTTTCAATTACTTACATTCCTAATCATAAATGTAAAACTGACTGTAATTCATTGCCTGAAGTTTTGTGTTAACCTCACCAGTCATTGTTAATATTCCCTCCTTTCCCAATTCTTCCTAGCTCGCCTATTAATAGACTACATAAAATGGCAATTTTTCTACAAAAATATTTTCAGTATTTCATCTAATACTCGCATCTCCCATAAAATCATACCAAATAGATATTAAATAATCAGCACACCATATTAATTGTTGTTTAACTGACTGCCTGATTTGCTTTAGGTGATTCTAACTTGTTTCAGTGTCTGGGGATGAAAGTCATTTACTATTTTTGTGGCTTTAGACACAGTTCTGCTGAAGGACAGACAGGGGCTGAGCTGGGATGCCTTTATCCTTTGTATATATGTAGCGCATCTCTGTTGACATAGAAATAAGGTGGCTGGTGCCCATCAAATCTGCGACAGGCTCCTGCATACAGCAGTCAATGGGAAAGTTAAAGAAAAAAAATAAACTCTCCACTCAGAAGCTTTTTCCTCCAATAAGAATCAAATAGCCTAAGACTTTATCTTCTGGGCTATTAATTTTTTGAACATCATTCTGATTCTGTCTCAGTGACAATAATCAGTGAAGAGCTTTTCCTCCACATACACATTTAGTTTATTTTTTGAATCAAATTAGAATTCACTGCAGAAGGGAGCGCTGTGGGAGACGGGAGTGTAATATTTTGGCAAGGAGTACATGAGAAACTTTTTCCTTGGGTATTTCTGGGCCCACTGGGAAGGAATAGCAGGAATGTGGTGCCTCAATCTGTTCTCCCAAGGCTTGTGGTTGGAAATTCACACACCCACAGGTTTAGATAAGCGTCCACCATGAGCTTGGTCCTTGTGGAAGCTCCCCGAAGTCCTAGGACCCTTTTTACATTTCGGTGGCCTCCAGCTTTGCCAGGACTGATGCCTGTGCAGTGCAAATCTTGTATGATAATGAAGATGAAGAAACACTGAAAGTGATGAAGAGTCGGCGAGAAGCACACCTTGTTTTGTGCAAGATTCATATCCATTTATATGTCAAAATAGCTGCACATATTTATGGACTAGATGGTGCTAATTTGATACAGGCATATGCATGTAATGAACAAATCAGGGTCATTAACATTTCTCAAACATTTATTATTTCTCTGTGTTGGGAAGCTTCAAATTTTTCTCTTTTCTACCTCTTTATACGCTATGTAATACATTATTGTAAGTTTAAGACAGTCCGCTGAGTTTCAGCAGACTGGTACTGATTCCTCCTCTCTACCTGTATTTTGGTGCTGCTTATCCAACCTCCCTCCATCCCCTCCCCCACACTTTGCAGCCTCCAGGAAACACTATTCTCTTCTTTGAGATCAACTGTTTTCACTTCCACATGTAAATGAAAACATGCGGTATTTGTCTTTCTGTGCTTGGTTTATTTCACTTAACAAAACATTAGTTTACAACAGATACAAGTTCAGTTGACCTGATTTTATTCATTTTGTTTTTCATTTCCTAGAATACTTGAAGTCCATTTTTGGGGAGCTGGTGCGGTGGGGCAGTGAGGTAAAGCCCTGGCCTGCGGTGCTGGCATCCCACAGTCCCGGCTGCTCCACTTCCGATCCAGCTCTCTGCTGCGGCCTGGGAAATCAGTAGAAGATGGCCCAAGTCCTTAGGCCCCTGCATTCACGTGGGAAGAAGAAGCTCCTGGCTCCTGGCTTGGGATCAGCTCAGTTCTGGCTATGGTGGCCATTTGGGGAGTAAAGCAGAGGATGGAAGACCTCTCACTCTGGCTCTACCCCTCTCTATAATTCTGTTTCTCAAATAAATAAAATAAATCTTAAAAAAAAGAAGAGCTCTTTGTCCATCTGCTTTTCTTAAAAAAAAAAAAAAAGAAGAAGTCCATTTTTGGAAGACAGTTACTTCAAGTAGAGTTGAAATCTTCATTTTCTCATTTTTCTTCTCTCTCCTTTCTTTCATTCTTTGAATAGAGAGGACTCTCAGATTTCTCTATTAAGTGAGTACTCCCAAAAAATCAGCTCCATACTTGGTTTGTGCAGATGGTATCTTTGAACTCAGTACTGGTGTGAACAGAATTTTCAATAAAAAACTATTCTACTCAGAATTTTACTCAAAAATATTTAGTGTTCAGACAATGATCTAGGCTTTGGCTTCAGAACTACTGACATTCATGGATCAATCATGTTAGGTGGAAATTGGGAGACAGGTGTTTACTGAGCAAGAGAGTCATGTATCAGGCACAAGGTTCTGCCACAGTAATGGGATGGACTCACGTTGGCATCGCAAGTACAGTGTCAGTGCTTGGGTTCCAAGCACTCTGATCCACTAAAATTGAAAAACAAGTTGCTGTTAGCCTTTCCATTCTGCAGATGAGAAAACATAGATGGGTAAATGTTTTTACCAGGTCACTCAAGTATAAATAGCAAGTCTGAGGTTCAAACCAGGCATTTGAGCTGTAGAAACTATGCTATTACAGCTACATTGATGTATGTATGTTTTGAAAACAAGTTTTCAAGAATTGTTAGAGAGAGTAAATCTATTTTTATCATTGTCCAGTTACTTGATTATTTAGTGTATTAGTTACTTTTTAATTTTTTTTAATTTTTTAATTTTTTGACAGGCAGAGTGGACAGTGAGAGAGAGAGAGAGAGAGAGAGAGAGAGAGAGAAAGGTCTTCCTTTTGCCGTTGGTTCACCCTCCAATGGCCGCATTGCACTGATCGGAAGCCAGGAGCCAGGTGCTTCTCCTGGTCTCCCATGTGGGTGCAGGGTCCAAGGACTTGGGCCATCCTCCACTGCACTCCCCGGCCACAGCAGAGAGCTGGTCTGGAAGAGGGGCAACCGGGACAGAATCTGGCGCCCCTACCGGGGCTAGAACCCCGGGTGCCGGCACCGCACAGGGAGGATTAGCCTATTGAGCTGCAGCGCTGGCCAGTTACCTTTCAAAACATAAAACATCACATCAGATCTCACTTGTTTGAGAAAATGACATGTATTCCATGATGGTTGTTGTGAGTTAGGAATCATAGCACAGTTTAACTGGGTTTTCCGCCTAAAAATATCTACTGTTGCAATGAAAGTGTTGGCAGAGACTTTGGTCTCTGAAGGCACGAATGGGGAAGGATCACCTTCCCAGCTTGCTCATGCCATTGTTGGCAGGTGAAAGGGCCTCATCGCTGCTGTGCTGAGGACCTCAGTTCCTTGCAGAGTATCAAGTGCCTCTTTCTGGTCCTTGGTATAAGGACCTCACCATAGGCAGCGCACAACGTGTCAGCTGGCACGAAGTTTGATTTATTATAGTAGATTTGAGATACTTGTTGTAGAAACAGGCCTGTTTTAATAAAACTGATTTGTTTTATTCTGTAACTTTTACTTCTCTGAGCAGTTTATATATTTTAAAGTGCTCTCCTTTGTAATCAACTGCCTGGTCAAGATTAGAAACTGGTCTTTGGTGCCAACATTTATCTTTAGAAATTCCTGTCTAGTAGAATTGCAGAACAAACAACATGCATTTAATCAAACTTTGCTAATTAATAGAATTTCCCAAAGTAAGCCAATCCAATAGAACATAGTGTATTTTGGAGAATGGATGTTATACTTTTTTTAAGAATAAAGCATATTTGTTTGTACATATGTATATGGTAAATATATAATAAAATGTTTGAATTCTGTTTAACTCTCAAATATGCAAGCATTGTCAATGTGTTTTAAAACTTTATTCATCCTCTAAACTACAAAGCTTGTTAAAAATGTTGTCCCTATGTGTGCATGCATGAGCATGTGATTAACACAGCATAGTAATTTATAAGAATAACTTTCTAGAGAACATGTGACAAATTTAATGTGATATATAAGGTAGGAGGATCTTCAAGAAAATATTTGTTACCGCAGGACTGAGTAGTCAAGGAAAGACAATGACTCAGACAGTTGAAGCACAAAGTAGAGAGTGGTCAATATCGTATGAGGTGGAGACCAAATGATACAGGGATTTAGAAAATGATAATATTTCCTTGAAATCACTTCATGATGATTAGCTAAATATATCACACAAACTCCAGCTCCAGTAATAGACTCTTAGAAAATACTGAATATAGATTGTGGAAAGTTCAGTTAAATTTAAGTAGATGATTGTAATAATTGGAAAAGTTTGAATAACATATTTTTCTGTGTTTTTTGCAGACTAGAGTTTTGCCCATCCTGTGGTAAAGAATCTTCATACTATTCCTTACTCTGTTTCTTCCCTGAATGACAATAAAAATTCTCTCCTAATCCCAAAATTAAATGCAATGATTGCAGATATTTACTAGGAAAATAAGGGGAAGATAAGAAAGAACATCAAATCATGCAAAGACAAATTTAGAGTTTGCATTTGCAAAATTTCTAAATTTGGTTTAGCTGTAATTTAAAATATTGACCTCTAAAGAGACAATACACACACTAGGAGAACATATTGCAAACCACATATCTGATAAGGAGCTAATATTTGAAAAATATAAGATTCTGAAACAATGCAATAGCAATAAAGCAAATAACTGAATCAAAATTGGATAAAAGACTTAAATAGACACTTCTTATAGGAAGACATACAAATGGCTCACAGATAGATTTCAAAATGCTCATTACTAACCAGCAGGGAAACACAAATTAAAATCACAATTTAGATACTGTCTCACAGCTTTTAAAATGTCTACTATAAAAAGATGAAAGATAAAAAGTGCTGATGAGGGCCGGCACTGTGGCGCAGTGGGTTAATGCCCTGGCCTGCAGTGCCGGCATCCCATGTAGGCGCCGGTTCGAGTTCCAGCTGCTCCTCTTCCAGTCCAGCTCTCCGCTATGACCTGGGATAGCAATGGAAGATGGCCCAAGTCCTTGGGCCCCTACACCCATGTGGGAAACCCAGAAGAAGCTCCTGGCTCCTGGCTTTGGATCGCCGCAGCTCCGCCAGTTGAGGCCATCTGGGGAGTGAATCAGTGGATGGAAGACCTCTCTCTCTTCTGGCTCTACCTGTCTATGTAACTCTGTCTTTCAAATAAATAAAATAAATCTTCAAAAAATCATAAGGTGTATTTAATATGTGTATTTTGTGTTTATGTATGCATGTGCACATTTGTATATGAGAAATCATTGCTTTAAATGTGGAAATATTTTCTGGTGTGACGTATTTCAGGGCAATGTCTAGATAACTTTCATTTGTTTTCTAATTATGTGTTAATCTTTAAGCACAGAAGGTATAGGAGTTGCATAGATAAGCATTAATGTTCATATTGCCATGTTATTTATACATCTACACAATGGAATAAAATCTACTCGGTGATGCTGAAGCATGTTCATTTTGTTCATTTGCTATTGTTCGGATAACCTTCATGCTGTCTGCTTTAAATGACAGTGATTCAGGGTCATTCGGGGACCTCATAGCCTAAGTGTACATTCAGCTCACTTCCTTGAATAAACATAATGCAATACTACTTCCAAAATGGCTGCAAACAATACATACAAAATCAGTTTTAAGTTGCTTACTTTTTATTTTGTTTTGTTTTTCCATTTGGTCTCTCTATAATTACAAATAAAGAGAGTTTGCATTTGAGAAAAAAGGTAATAAATTTTTTTTTAAAAAGTGCTGGTGAAGGTATGGATAAAAGCACACTATTGCTAGGAATGTAAATTAGTACAGCCATTATGGAAAATGGTGAATTAAAATATGATACAGTAATCCCACTGCTAGGTATACATTCTAAGGAACTGAAATCAGTATATGGGAGAGATATATGCACTTCCACATTCCTTGCTGTATGATTCACAATAGTTAAGATAGGGAAGCAACTAGATATCCACCATCAGATGAGTTGAAAAATAAAATATGGTATATAGACAGAATAGAGTACTATTCAACCTTAGAAGATGGGCGGGGGAGCTGGTTCTGTCATCTGTAACAATGTAAATTTATCTGGGGAACACTAAGCAAAGTGAAATAAGCCAGACTCAAAGGGATCATATCACATTATCTCACTTATATGCGGAATCTATAAAAGTTGAACTCATAGAAGTAGAGAATAGAATGATGGTTACCAGAGGCTGGGAGTGGAAGATAGGGAAGGCAAAAATGTTGATCAAAGGGTAAAGAGCTTCAGTTAGCCAGGAGGACAACAGTGATCTAATACATAGGATGATGACTACCACAAAGACAAATGCATTACATATATTTTTATAAGTGATCTTTGAAAGGTAACATTCCATCTTGTTATTTGCAACTTCATAAGCAAATAAGCATATATGCAGGAAGAGAAATAAAACAAAATTTTTGAATGATAGCTTAAAACTCTGTCCTAAGAATAAATATAAGATATTGTTCTAGTTTTTAAATGCTTATTTACTCATTTGAAAGGCAGAGTGACACACGCACACACAGTGAGACAGAGACTGAGAAAGAAGAGAGTGAGCAAAAGAAATCTTCCATCCTCTGGTTCACTCCCAAAATGCGTGCACTAGCCACATGTGTGGCAGGGACTCAAGTACTTGAGTGATGCACATGCATTAGCAGGAAGCTGAATCAGAAGCAGAGTAGCTGGTACCCGTACCAGTCACTGCTATATGGGATGTGGGAGATTCAAGAGGAAGGTTTAACCCCCCCCGCCCATGACACAAGTCTGCCCCTAAAATGATATTTAAAAGATTCTTGATAAAAGATATTTAAAAGAATCTTTCCTTGGTAAAGTTGGTGGACATAGTTACTATGTGAGTAGAAAACTGAAAATCTGGTTTTTTTCCTTAAATTGATATGAAAGGATTTCACACTTCAGTCCTTTTCCTCTATATCTCGCATAAAAAGACAAAGCTGAGTGTATGAGCTGGTCCTCAATAGCATAAGCTAATTGGAATTTAGAATATTGTATTCGTGGTGGAGGCAATTGATATTTCGATTGAAACACAGGTTGGGGTAACCACATCTCAAATGAGAGTGCCTGGATCCTAGTCACAGCTCTGTTACCCATCCCTGCTTTCTGGTGGCAACTGATGGCTCAAGTACTTTGGTCCCTGTCATCTATGTGAGAGACATGGATTGCATCTGGGCTCTTGCTTTTGAACTAATTAAGATGCATCTTTTGAAAATAGATGAGAGTGAATGAGCAGATGGACACTCTATCTCTGTCAGTCTCTTTCCTTCAAATAAATAAATGCAAACTTAAGAAAAGAATGTTGTGATCATGGTTCTTTCTACACATTGATGGTGGTATGATAAGAAGGTTCTACTTTGTTGTTGAGTGTCAACAAAAATGTATGATCTGAAATTTAAAAACATTGCTGTCTAAAAAATATGAAACTTGTGAAAACTGGCTCTGCACTTAGGTGATATTATAATGATAATGACAATGACAATAACAATGGTAATGAGGGCCAGCATTGTGGCATTGTAGATAAAGCCACTGCCTGTGATATCAGTATCCTATATAGGTGCCGATTCATGTCCTGGCTGCTCTATTTCCAATCCAGCTCCCTGATAGTGGCCTGGGAAAAGCAGCAGAAGATGACCCAAGTGGTTGAGCCTCTGCCACACACGTGAAAGATGATCCTGGCTCCTGGCTTTGGACTAGACCCCTGGCAGTTGCAGTCACCTAGGGAGTGAATCCGCAGATGGAACATCTGTGTGTGTGTGTGTGTGTCTCCATCTCTCTCTGAATTTCAAATAAAATAAATAAAGCTTAAAAAATGGTAACCATGTTTGAACAGTTGCTCATATATTCCAGGCATTTTTTCTATTGCTTTACATGTAATTTAGCCCCCACATTATCACTAGGAAGCAGTTTATATTATTTTTTCTCATTTTACTGATGAGGAAACCTAGTCATAGAAAATTTTAGTGTTTGTCTTAAGCCATGGATTTGGCAAGTAGCATAGTCTAATTTCATAGCCTATGGATTTGACCTGTAATAAACTCTTGACATCTACCCTACAGTACCTGTCCAGTAAGGGAATGAAGTTAGATTAGGTGAAAAACAGAGCTTGCAAAAACTCCTTTTGTGTTTTGAGTCCTACTTCTCCTCTTTCTCCTTGCTAGTGTTAGTAAATATTCCTGTGACTTTATTTTTTACATTCTAGACTAGGATAATGAAATAGCAAAATACAATTTGGAACCTGCACTATGGATGGTCACGCATCGCAACTGTAATTTATTTTTCCCTAACAGTTACACCTCATCTGTCTAATCAGGGCAGAAGAGAAAACAAATTAACAGCAGAATATTCCCATCCTTGAACTGAGACAGAAAAGTATCTGCTGTTTTGAGAACTGGGTGATACTGAAATTCCTCTCTTCATTAGAGACTAACTGAACTATTCCTTATGATTTTATTGTCTATACATTTTATTTATTTATTTGCACTCCATTTGAAAGGTGAAGAGACAGATATTCAATCTGCTAGTTACTCTCCCAAATGGCCACGCTGGCCAGGACTGGGCTAGGCTGAAGCAAGGAACCAGAAGTTTAATCTGGGTCTCCCAGGTGGATGGCGAGGACCCAAGTACATGAGTTATCATCCTCTGCCTCCAAGTTTGCACATAAGTAGGAAGTTGGGTCAGGAGAGGTGCCAGAACTTGAACCAGGCACTCTGGTATGGGGTGGGGCTTCCCAAGGGACGTCTTAACTGCTGCCCTTTGGCATGACTTAACCACCTATAGCCGACAGAGGCCTTGGTAAGCCCGCTTGGTAGACTTCCAATGTGGAAAACTGTCTATGTTTACCCTTCTTACATGACCCCTCTTGTGTATTTTCAGATCTATGAAGGATAACTCTCTCTCTTGCTCTGAGTTGAATCTTCTTTAGTAATACAGCTATGCTTCTAAACAGCCACTAATGCATTCTGCACTTTTTTCTTTGTTCAGATTTGTTCAGCTTTCTTTATTCAGGATATGCTACATGTCAATTTTAAAGGAAAACACAAACAGACCTATAATTATATTATAGATGAATAAATAAAACTTGAAGACAAAATTTGTCAAACTGGATTTAACAAGCAAAGATCAACTGTACTTGTACACAGCCTGTACACACATTGTTTACCTATTTAAAATTGAAAGTAAAAAGTGGAAAATCTCATGATAACATTAACAAAAAGGTCAATACTACTGCTTTTCTGGTATTAGATTCATTAGAGTTTAATATAATAAGCACTTATGAAGAGGGCCACTTTATAAAGTCAAAAAGATTGTTCAAGAGTAAGATGTTATAATCTTAAATTAGTATGTATCAAGAAAATGATGCAATAATTATGGCAGAAGACATGATTATGTGAATAGAACATCCAAAACCATTTGCATATAAGCTACTTGAAAAAATGAACCTAACAAACTTCAGTGGATATACTATCTACATTCAAAAATTGATTACATTCAGATCTGTGTACATCAAAAATTTTAAACAATGGAATGGAATTTTAAACAATGGGAATTTAAAAAAAATACATTTTATTTATTCACGAAACCATCAAAGGATGACAAACAGCAAAGGGAAAAACTTACAAAATTTGTGCATATCAGCACTGAAACCTATGACCTATTACTGAGAAAAATTAAGAAAAAGCTAAATAAATGGAACTTTTAATTTACTTGAAAAGCAGAACATCATAGAGAGAGGGAGAGGGAGAAATTGACATCCCATCTTTGGTTTAATGTTAATTCCTCGGCTGGCGCCGTGGCTTAACAAGCTAATCCTCCGCCTTGCGGCGCCGGCACACCGGGTTCTAGTCCCAGTTGGGGCGCCGGATTCTCTCCCGGTGGCCCCTCTTCCAGGCCAGCTCTCTGCTATGGCCCGGGAAGGCAGTGGAGGATGGCTCAAGTCCTTGGGCCCTGCACCCCATGGGAGACCAGGAGAAGCACCTGGCTCCTGGCTTCGGATCAGCGCGATGCGCCAGCCGCAGCAGCCATTGGAGGGTGAACCAACAGCAAAAAGGAAAACCTTTCTCTCTCTCTCTCTCTCTCTCTCTCACTGTCCACTCTGCCTGTCAAAAAAAAATAATAATAATAATAATGTTAATTCCTTGCAATGGCCAAGGCTGGGCTATGTGAAAGCCAGGAACCTGGAACTCAATCTGGTTCCCCCACGAGGGTGACACAGGAATAAGCACTCAAGCCCTCACCCACACCTCCCAGGATGCATGAACAGAAAGCTAGGGCAGAACTAGAAGAGCTGGGACTTAAACTCGTGCTGAGATATGCGATGCAGCCGTCTCCAGTTGTGGCTTATCCTGCTGCACAATGATGCCTGCACCAGAAGACAACATTTTAATTATGTTGTCAATGCTCTGTCAATGCTCTCCCAAAGTTTTAAATTCTTATTTACTGATTCCATTATTTGAAAGACAGTTATACCTTGTTATCTGTTGGTTCTATGAAATCAAGCAAACTGTTTATCTTCTCTCAGACTCATTATTCCGAATTATGTAGTTGGGCAGTCATAATAACCACTGGACAGTGTTGGTAGAAACATTAAGATAGACATGTGTGTGGCAGGCACTGTGGCGCACTGGGTTAACGCCCTGGCCTGAAGTGCCGGCAACTCATATAGGTGACAGTTCAAGACCCAGCTGCTCCACTTCTGACCCAGCTCTCTGCTATGGCCAGTAGAAGATGGCCAAATCCTTGGGCCCCTGCACCCGTGTGGGAGACCTGGAAGAAGCTCCTGGCTCCTGGCTTAGGATTGGTGTAGCTCCAGCCATTGCGGCCATCTGGGGAGTAAACCAGCAGATGGAAGACCTCTCTCTCTCTCTCTCTCTCTCTCTGCCTCTCCTTTCTCTGTGTAATTCTGACTTACAAATAAATAATAAATAAATCTGGGGCCAGCGCTGTGGTGCAGTGGATTAATGCCCTGGCCTGAAGCACCGGCATCCCATATGGGAGCTGGTTCGAGTCCAGGCTGCTGCACTTCCAATCCAGCTCTCTGCTATGGCCTGGGAAACAGTAGAAGATGGCCCAAGTCCTTGGGCCCCTGCACCCACATGGGAAGACCCAGAGGAAGCTCCCAGCTTCTGGCTTCAGATCGGCGCAGCTCGGCCGTTGCAGCCAACTGGGAAGTGAACCAGCGAATGGAAGACCTCTCTTTCTCTCTCTCTGCCTCTCCTTCTCTCTCTGTGTAACTCTTTCAAGTAAATAAAAATAACTCTTTAAAAAAATAATAAATAAATCTTTAATAAAAAAAGATAAACATGTGTGTAAAGCACTTACACAGTGCCTGATGTTATCATATCATTAATGTGATATCAAAGGAGATGGAGAGAGCAGGCTGCAGAAAGAAAAAAATCAAGAGGCTTTTGAGACAGACTGCTTGGATTTAGAGTGGGGAAAATGGCGTAATCAAGAGTGGCTTCCAAGGGGTCCGATATACAAAACAGTGAGAGACGAGACAGAGAAGGACCACCCCGGGGAAAGATGGAAAGTTCTCTTTCAGATACTTTAAGCTTCAGCTCGCTTTGTATCTTCCACTTTGGGATCACTTCTAGCTGGTGTAGGAATTCTTCTTTGGGGTCTTGGTTGGAGAAAAAACCTTGAGAGTTTCCAGCCAACAGAGAATGGCGTAAGAAGACAGGAAAGACTACCCTCTCTCCGAGTTCCATCATCACAGGTCACCTTAACATGATTCTTTGTGCTGTAAGCACACGGTGTTATAAATAACCAGAACTCTTAGGTTACATGGAAAGAAGTTATTGTATCTTCTAAACATAAAATTAGATAAAATTGACACATTTTCTTTGCCATTGTAGATGCTTAAAAATTTTTAAGGACAAATTTTAATATTATGGAAGGTATTGAGAACATTATTCAAGCATTACCTCCAAAAATGCAAGAAGAAAGTATTTTTTTTTTACTTTTCGATTAATAATATACTTTTTGCAGTGGGAGAATGTGTTTGCATGGTTCTTTGGGAGAAGAGGCTAGTGTGTTGCAAAGCTGGAAATGCATGTGTTTAACAACCCAGCAGCTCCACTCTTAAATGTCCACAGAGACTTTAGTACGTGTGATCCTGGAGACAAGAGGTCTTGATTTTAAATGCCCACACTTGAAACAGCTTGAATATCTATCAGTGAGAGACTAGAAATTGTTATTGTTACATCATTGATTCAGTCAAAGTAAATCTAAAACACAAAGCAAAACGAATGAAGCAAACTACAGAGGAATGCATTTAGCATAATGTGCATCATGTAAATTTCCCATATATGTGCAACTTCAAAGCACATTCTTTAGGAATAACCATATTTAGTAGGAAAACAAAAAAAAAAGGAAAGCCTCATGGACAAAACAAAATTCCCGATAATGGTTGCCCTTATGCAGGAGCAAGACAGTTGTAAATCCCGAGGGGCACACGCAGGCCTCACAGGCCTGGAAATGTTCGATTGCTGAAGGTAAAGCTGGGCGCTGCGGCGTGCTCGCTTATTATTCATTACTCCTTATATGTAAATTATAAAAACACTCCTAAATTTATCTCTTGTAATCCCATAAATATTGCTTCAGGTTATCATAAATCTCCATTTTTCATGGAAAGAATGTGCTTTAAGGAGAGTAACTGATGCCAGGTATACCATTAGGGACAGACTGTTAAATGCCAATGCTCATAATGTGTCCGCTATATACAGAGCCTGTTTTTCCTCTGGAATTGGAAAGGATGGGGAGATGTTAATATTCAGGATTTTAAAAATTAAGATGACTGGGGCCAGCATCCTGGTACAGTGGGTTAAGCTGCTGCTTGCAACACTTGCACCCCATATCAGAAGTGCCAGTTTGAGTCTGGGCTACTTTGCTTCCAATCCAGCTTCTTGTTAATGCACCTGCACAGACAGCAGGAATTTGTCCCACCCACATAGGAGATCAGGGTGGCGTTCCAGGCTCCTGGCTTCACGTCTGCCCAGACATGGCAGTTGCGGTCATTTGAGGAGTGAGCCAGTGGATAGAAGACATCTTTCTCTCTCTCTCCCTCCCACCCTCTCTGTTAAGTCTGCCTTTCAAATATTTTTTAAGTCTTAAAAATTTAGTAGAACTGAAAACTGAAGAAATAGTAAACATATTCAAAGGGAAATTTAGGACTGAATTTGGACTTAGAAGCCATTTGGTCCGTGGAGGCCCAAGAGCAGTCTAGTATCTCTGCCGAAGACAAACAGCCAGGAACTTACCGTTCACTAGCAGTAAGGGAGATCAAAACCCAAATCCCTAGATCCTAGTATAGGACTCTTTAATGTAAAACAATAGATTGAGTTTTAGTAGTATTTTCCTCATTTCCCCCATATTTCACAATTGCTGGCCTGAGGGATGAAAATGTGAAAAATGTAGAGTGTTGAACAATTTTTTTTTAATTGCAGAGATTTTTAAAACAAAGTGAAATTTACAGATTAACCTGATCATATGTGTGGGCCTTAAATATCCTGTTTATCCCAGGTTTTCATACAATGGGTCTTTCATAATTTTCAAGAGGTATGTGGAAATCGTAAAGAGTTATGCCGGCCTATTACGGAGGAATGTTTTTTCTTAGACAGATAAGGATCAGGTTAGTATTTGCAGTGCCAGAAATAAGATAAAGTTTCACTTCAAAACTTGAGCTGTGTTGATCTCGCTCTCCTGGCTTTCTGTGGCCATTTATAGCACTCCGGGTCAGCAAACTGATCCGCTGCAAAGAATTCTCTGCCATCTTAGCCACGTGACCGTTCCTAAGTGGTGTGGGTGACATTCAGCAGCACCTCCGAGCTCACGGGCCGCAGGGACAGCCACACAAATGTTTCTGCTTGGCACAATGCTGTATATTTTTCAAAGGAAATAAGGCAATTATAAGGCTTCTTTTATAAAGTCAGGTATTTTCAATAAATGGTATTTGACCCAAGGTGAAAACCCTATATTTAATTGCAGTATGGAAACTTTTCATTTTTCCCTTTGCCCTACTTATATTTATTTTTCATAGAGTTCATGGCAGAATGTTGTATTCCAAGCAGCAAAATCACACTTTCCTCTTAATGCCTTGCTTTTCTCAATGTTAACTTAAATAATAATCACTCCTTGCTTTGAAAATAACCACGGTTGGTCCATAGTCAGTGTTGCCGTTTTTCAGAAGACCTAAAAAAATGACAATTCAGTTTTTGTAATATGCATAAATTTTAATATACAATTTGTTAAAAATTTTCAAAGAAGACATTTTTATTAAGACAAAAATTCTTACCAATGTCACGCAAATCATGTCGCTTAATTTTTCCAAATTCAAAATACAAATGTGGATTTTAAGATAAGAGCTTTCACCCTAAGTCAGTATATTGTTCATGTAATAAGATAGACGCTCTTGGATGGCATGCCATTCAACACACTCACTAAACAGATCTGAAATCTGAAGCCTAAGGCAGGTATGCGCTTCTGGAAGACTTTGGCAAAGATAGCCCACACCTGCTCCAGCTTCTAGTAAAACAAATCATAGTTGCAGAAAGCACTGACCATTAGCAGTAAGAGAATCTCTTTCAATGCACTTGCTAGTATTTAAAGTGAAAATCAAAACACCAGCTCCCTTGGCGTATCTCTACTCACATGGAGGTTTTTTTTTTTTTTTTCCCCCCCTTGAAAGCTTTTTCTTAAATGTGATAGATAATTGATACTGTCTTAACAGTATCAACTGAAAATATTAAAAATATTCGATATATTCAGTATCCTGAGAACAAATGCCTTAAAAAATTAAAGTTCTATGTAATCACTTGGGATCCATGTCTCGCTAAGTTAAATTTCTTACTCAAATTTTCAGTATTCTGTGTGACAATTTGAAAACTGAAATGAGAGAATGAGAAATAGATGAGTATTTTTTATTTCAGTACCACCACCTATTGTATTTCACAGTGATCACCACTGAGATTGTACTGTGAGTTTTCCTTTTGACTTTTGTTGTTGTTCTTTTTTTCACTGAGAAGTAGTGGTAAAGGCCAGCAATAATTCATGAACAACGGAACAGTTAATTTCACTCCAACTTTTCTTGGGCTAAAACTTTAAATAGGTTCATTTTCAGAATAAACCACATTCTACCATTCCAAAGAGCAAAAAGCAAACCAAAGAAAAAAAAAAGGGGGGGGGGGAAGAATTGTTAACATGAACCAACCTATCACAATAGATATATCAAAGTCCATAAACTCATATTATAAAGTGAAAAAAAAATCATGGGTCTTTCTTTATATTAATCATTGAGCTTTTACATAATTACTATATTAATTATTCTTTTAAAAATAGATCTGTTAGTGCAGTGTTGTGGCTTACTTAGCCTGGGATGCTGGCATCCCATATGGTGACGGTTCGTTTCCTGACAGCTCCTCTTCTGATGTAGCTCCCTATACTGAACTGGGAAAAACAGCGAAAGATGGCCCAAGTATTTGGGCCCCTGCATGCATGTGGGAGATCTAAATAAAGTACCTGGCTCCTGGCTCCTGGCTCCAGCCTGGCTCAGGCCTGGCTGTTGCAGCCATTTGAGAAGTGAACCAGTGGGTGGAAGATCCTGCTCTATAACTATGACTTTCAACTAAGTAAACAAATCTTAAAAATAAAAAACAAAAAATAGGTGTGCTATTACAGCTGACACACTTGAAAATCTATGTAAATTTAATTCTACTGAATGGCATACCTAAGTAATAAATCATACAGAATGATTGTCAACTGCTAATGCTATCGATAAGGAAAGCTCAGAAAGTGAATATAGTATATTTAAATTAAAACATCATCAGTACCATCAGACAGATGAATAGATATAAGTAAAGAAAATGTATGGACAAGGTAGGCTGTATTTTGAGTGCTTCCTCCTTACACTGTTGTCTTCTCTCATATCCTTCACTCTGCTGGTTAGGCTGTCTTATTTTTCTAAATAGGATAGATAATGGGTAGCAAAACCTAGACATTTTCCTTTTTCCTTAATTCTTATGTCTTCTTATAGCAAAACATCGTAAACTTTACCACAAGGCTGAAAAGCATTTTTTTGAGCTATTAAGCATTATAGGTAGTTACGGAAATGGTGGAATTTCTTCATGTTCATTGCCAGAGAGACTGTCCTGGCCCCATGGCATCCCCCTGTAATTCCTGCTACAAGTGCCCAGTCACAAGAACTTTATTGTTGGCACAGTTTTCTTCTTTTAAGACCAGTTGGCTCATCCCCAAAGCTGCAGCTCTTCTATGTAGCATTTTCGAAAGGTTGAATGAAAGTCAGAATGTCAATATATTTCTTGGCAAGATGACAAAAATCTATTACCTTTTCTGTGGCACTTTCATTTCCTATAAGGAATTCAGTGTTGTTTTATTCATTTTTAAAACTTGTTTTATAAGGGCCATTCAAAGGAAAAATTAGCTATGTACAATTTGAAGTCTTCAAAATTCCCCAACAGCATTTGGGCTTTTATGTATTTTCCACCAGCCATAAGTAAATTTGCCCATTTGCTCTTAGGAGTTATGCAGTGAGTAACCTGGGTTATTGGTCCCATTTAAACCACAGGCACTTCTGTTACACTTCCTGGTGACCTATGTTTTTAGGGAGATAATTGAACACATATGATATTTGCTTTTGTATGTATTTTCCTAAATGCATTCTAAACCCTTCATTTTTAAAAAATAAATAACTAAGTGTTATGTTAGGTAGTAGCAGGCATGGGGCAGTGAGCGAGTCCTAGCCCTGGCCTCAGTTCATACCTATTACTGGAAAAAATAAAGAATTGAACTGGTAATTACACTATAGTGCAATTACTTTCAGAATAAAACCACAGAGTACTCTAGTAAGATATGTGGTGAAGTGGGGGGTGCCTAACCTAGTCTGCATGTGTTGGAAAGGTCCACTGAAGGAATGCCTTGGGTTTACTTATAATCCCAGGCCGCCTATGGAGAAAATAGGCAGGTAAATAGGGAGGGTGCTGCCGGCAGAGAACAGTCAGGCTGGGACTTTGCAGAGCAGAGGGTCTGGCAAGACTCGCAGCTTAAGAGGTAGAGAGTGTCTGGACAGCACCCCAAGATTTGGCCAGTCAGGAACCGGAAGTGGAAGTGTATGTCACACGACAAGTTTAGGGTGAAGTGGTCATTTCGTGTTTGACCAGGACCACTGTGGTCAGAGCGCACACCCAGCATTTCGATTATTTGCTCTGGTCAGGGAGAAATTTTGAGCACTTGCCTCCAATTCCTTTTAGTATATTCATTTTTTAAATAAATTATTTAACTATGGTGATAAAGTCTGATATTTTAAGACAGCACATGCATTGAGACTAATTTTCATTGTGCATAATGCTTTCAACTGTTTAATCCGATTTCTTGTCCATTTGATTATATCATGATTATTCTTAACTGACAATGTAACTATAAAAACCCAGGCTTAGAATCTTCTGTTAGGATATTTTCTTATTATTTATGTGTAGTACAGCATAGCTTTACTTCAGTTTTATGGACATATTCTAAAATATAATGCACCACATTTGAATACTAAAACTTAATGATATAAATTATGAATCCACAGACATAAGTCATTAGCAGTATACACTGCAGCTTACTGAAGATGAGTGAGTAAGATTGGGTGTCTTTATGTAAACATCTTTTTGTCAAAGAATTTCTGGTCTTGCCTTAGGATATCTTCTAATGCCTTATGAAACATTCAAATAAATGATTTAGATATTGACTATAATTGTCTACATTAATTCCAGATGCCAATCATAGTAACTTTATTTTTTTCACATAGGAAAAGGTTTATTATTGTCGAGTGGGGGGAAACCCAACAGGCTGCCTCCCCACGCACAGAGAGGGCAGCAGCCTGTACTGGGAGAACAGGTCTTCAATAGCTTTGAAGAGGGAAGGAAGTGGGAACAACACATTCCATTAGGGTGGGGGTGGAGCTGACACTTTTGATTGGGCTATTGGGTCTCCTGACTTCTAGTAAGCCAGGCTCGGCTTAGGAAGATGACACCATTTTACTAACATTTCCCCCCTTTTGTTTTTTATAAAGCAAGTGTTATATGGGATGACATTGGCCCCAAAAGTCCAGGAGGGGTGGAGGGATGATGATCTATCTTTTAGAGTTACTTTCTGATGGCATGGGGCAATGTCTCAAGCCACTGTCTCTTGGGTGGGGAGCTGAGTATATCCCTGTAGCTGCATTTGGTTGACCACCTGGTTGCTGAAGGCCTTGGTTCCTTCCATTATCACCTCCTGTAAACACTTAAACAGACACTGTAGTATAAAAGACAGGGTGAGAATAGCAACCAGTTATCCTAAGAGTGGCATTATTAACCAAATAATGAGAGGATTTCATAGATGAGAGGAAATGAGGGGAGTCTCTGGACCCTTGTGAATACTGATGGATGTGGTTTAAAGCTGATCCCAACCAAGACTGGGAGAAAAACCATTCATCTTTTGTGGGTAGAGGAGTTTGTCTATGGAGAAAATCCAGAATAATCATCCAACATTAAGTGGGGGAGAGGACCATACAGGTCGGGAGTAGAACCATTGATGTAAGAGTAGAGGCTATGATTACAAGCAAATGAGGCCCAAGTGCGCTAGACAGGGTCTAGAACAAAGGACAGAGTCATTATTAGAGGAGCTAAGAAAACTGCCATGTCAGCCATGACTAAGTTTTCTGATTGAGGCAAATAGAAGCTGAAAAAAAGGGCTTGACAATAATCAGGTGGGCTCCAAGACCTTGCCAGTTATAAGGCCCAGACCTATCTACCTCTTCACATGGGGTATATCCTAAGGGAGATGTGAACCTCCTTGGGAAGGCACCCTGTTGACTTCCATTACCTAGCTGGCCTGGGAGGAGAGCTGGCCAGGTAAAGGCAAGTAACATCTCCAACAGGAATTTGCTTGCGATGTTGCTGACCCTACTAGGCCGTCCACTACCAGTAGTTGTTATTTTGGAAGCTGGGCAGAGTGAAGGGCTTTTCAGTTTGGAGCCAACAAACAAGGTCTGTGGCTCTGACCTGAAGTCCTTTGAACTCCAGGGCAGTTCCATTTCCAGTGATCCAACTCTTGGCTGGCAGAGCTGCCAGGGCCCTTCATAAGCTGACCTCTGCTGAAGCCCTGGTTTTCCACATTGAAAACCACTGCAGTGGACTGGCCTGTGGGGTCTCTTTGAGGGCAGATCACTGTACAGAGTAGCCTGTAATAGGCCTGCCACCTATCTGTACATTGCTTCTGATGCCTAGCTTTCTTTTCCTACTGATTTTTGTTAAAGCAGACCAGAGGCTGCAAGTCAAGGAGGTGATCATGTCCCATCTCTAATCTTAGTTACCTAAACTAGAAGTCTACAGGCACAGGCATGTTCTGGTAGCGGTTTTTCCTGAGGTACACAATGCCCATGAGGAAAGCTATGTCCTTACTTTTTAAACTTTCTCTCCCTTTGTTTGGTCTGAAAGGGAGATTTTGCCTGTTTACTGTGCCCATGGTGAAGGAAATCTACCTGTGAAATTATAATTTAAGCTTTCATTTTTGGCTACACTATTACAGAAATGTTAACCATCCCTTTTATAAGCTGTAAAGATCAAATCATGCATCCTAGAGAGTCCTTCAGTATAGTCAGCTTCCTACCTCAAAGAGAATGGAGAAATGAGGGGAAAAGTTGGGCTTAGAATAGATAAATGAGGGAGCAAGTCCCAGATCGCTTTCTGACAATAGCAATATCAAATGGAAACTTAGCAAGCAATTTTAACCATTAAGTAACAACTTAGGACAACATTTACTGCTTGGTACAATGTCTTCTACAAATTTTAAGAATATAGGTATTTGGAAACATCTCTTAAGTATCTAACATGGTGTAGCTTGTTTAACAAGCAAATGCAAGCACAATAAGATAAAACATTTTAGTTTCTTTCTACCAACAGATTTAAAACATCTGATCAAGAGACAGAGACAGACAGACAGAGACAGAGATCAGGAGACAGAGAGAAAGAGAGAGAGCCATGTGCTCAGGGACAGGTCCTTTTAAAACTTTGCCGGGGGGTGGGCAGGGAAGTAGGAGCATGAATCCCATTAGGATGGGGGTGGAGCTGACACTGATGTGCACTTGACACCAGTTGTTGGGCCATGTGGCCACCTGGCTTCCAGCAATGGCGTCCGGGGCTAGAGCCTAGGATGATGTCAGGATGTAGATTGCGCCATAGACAAGACTGCCCCATTTTACTAACACACAATGCTTGAGATATGGAGTCAAATAGAAAGCTACTATCTAGCTATAGGAAGGTCTGAGATTCAGTACTTGAGTGAAGACAGAGAGGGTAAAGATTGGCTGACAGGTTGACAAGGTAAATGAGAAGAAAATTTGGTATCTTCTGGAAAACTAATCCTTAAGGAAATTCTAGATTCAGTTTCCTACTCATCATGATTACAATCTACCTCTGGGTTAACAGTCAAAACAAGACTTTTCAAAGTGTTATCCTGGACCAAAACCTAACAGAATAACCAGAAGTTATTTGAAAGCAGATTTTGATGTGGAATTTTAGTTTTATTAATATAGAAGCATTTAGGACATCGTACCTGAAGTTTAATTTTAAACAAACATCTGAGGTAAACTTGATACAAATAGTATGGAAGGGCTGCTAATCTACACAGAATTTGCAGTAAACTTTTATCAGAGAGCCAGTGTGACTCATCAAAATTTGAGCTACTTGTTAATTATCTACATTCTAGAATAGGCTGCTTGGTCACTTTATCATCTACTTATTTTCCTTACAGATTATCTTGTCTTGAATCACTTTTCATTTAAACTCTAGAGAATTTGGAGAATATTTGTCTAAAGCAGACTTTCAATATTAAAACAGTATACAAGAAGAGACAGAGTTTAGTATCAGCTATTATTATTGTTACTATTTCATAATGCAAAGTCAAGTGCAAAATCACTTTCCAAACTTTCCACAGTTGAATTTCAAAGCAAATGAAATACTAACAGGGTTTGTTTGACATAGCATATTCAGCATGGCTGCAACTCATGTATTGTAATTAAAAACCATTATTCTTAAGATATATTTCTATAAAGTTTTTTTTTCTGAAAAAGAAAATTTTTATCAACTTTGATTTGAGATTTATAAAGTATCTCAATGATAATATACACCCAGTATTATAAAATACAAAAAAGTAAAATTTAAGGAAAAACTGACTTTCCAAGACATACTACTAGAACTTTCATACTTCAGAATGAAATTCATTTGCACTTGTATTTGCTCACATGTCCATGGCTCCATATTTAAAGCATTTTAAGATAGCAAATCCTGTGCACAATGGTGTGGATTACTACAGAAGGTTAAAAACAGCTTAGTCTTGAAAGTGTTGAGTGCAGCTCAACTTCACTTGATTTTCTTTGGAGAACAGTTTGATTGTTTTGGATTTAATCAAAAACTATTTGGTTGCAAATTCTCAAAACACATGCCCACTGGAGGGCTTTTGAAAATTCAAGGCTAAATCTCCAAAACTTTTAGTTCAGCTCTGCTCAGAGAATGCTATCTGAAGCCACTAAAACCATTTTGTCAAGTTGGCCTATCAACCTGCTCTTGCTTGGATTAAAGAGGTCACAGTAAATGTATTTTTTTTTTTTTTTGGTGGTGGTGGTGGGAAGAGGCAGTAGGTTGGAATATTTTCATCACCACTTGATGCCTGAGAGACTTTGTGTAGATTAACATATTCCATGCTGTGCCTGAGAACTACAAAGATGGCTGCTGTATTTTATTTTTATCGTCTTTATGATTATTATTACTATATGAAGTCTAACTAAACGTAAGAGTTGTCAGCTCGTGTGCAAATGGCTAAGGAAGGAGGTAGGGGTAGTGAAGATGGTGGGCTTGGCAAGGGGGAGATCTTCTTTTCCCAGAAGCTCCCTTCATGAAAGAGCTCATTGCTATCAGGGTAGAATCTGTCCACCGGGCTGTTGTAGAGGGACGGATGTATGTGATTGGTCTCCAGGTTTAAGGGGTAGGAGGGGAGATGGGAAGGAAAAGATTTAAAGATGGTATATGGGACATGGTATAAAATAAATTGATTCAATGTAGGGTACTTTAAGGCAAATAATCCAGGAACAATCACTGATGGGTTTAAAGGATTTGCTGTTCATGAGAATGGAGGTATTGATCCATTCCTGCCAAATGTTAGTGTATCTTTTTTTAACAATCTGTAGCCAAGTGAACTTGTTAAATCAACCTTCCCACTTCTAATTCTATCCAAACATTCATTCTTTCTTACTTGCACCCTATTTCATAGGAAAAAGAAGACTATTTCTTTCTAATAGTCCTCTGATTTCCTTTGTATTCCTTCTTGTCTTTTCAAACTAATGATCATGCGTTTCTTCCCTTTCTCAAAATGAGCAATCAAGACTCCAGCAATTTCAGAGCTATGAACAGGCTTCCTGCCTGGCTTCCTCACCTCTGTTCCCTGCTGGACCCACTGATGCTGACCTAACACCCCAGTCCGTGTACACCGCCTCCCGCCTAGCAATGCTTCAGTTCCCTTGTCACTGCTTATCCTCTGTGACTTTGCTGAGACATTTGACCCTGCTACTTACCTCTTCCTACAGCCTCCTCTTTCCTTGGTGTTTGGGGTTAACGCACTGGTTAATAACTTATCTGCCTTCTACTTTATCTGCTTTTCTTCCTGTCTCTTTCCCTGGTTTTTCTGCTTCATCAGGCGACTGGGCTCCAGGGTCTAGCCTCTATCCTCACTACTGAACAGTTCTGCTCCAGTAGTCCTTCAAGGATCTGAAACTGCCTACGATGTTTCCCACCTGCACTGGCCAGCTCTTTACACTCTTCTACTGGAAGGACTAAATGACAGCTTTCAACAATTTGAACAACGTCAAGTGATTTTTACCTCCGCCTTCTCTGTCTTTAATTATGTTTTCTTCTTTCCAAATGTGTCCTTTCCTGGCCTCTGCTTGGTGAACTCATACTTTCAAAGAAATTTCTCTGGGGCATTTGATAATTCCTTTTATCTGCTACTGAAGAAAGAAACACCTTTGTTCTCTGTGCTTCCACATTCTCTTCCCTTTAATACTAGGATCGCCCACATATTATATCATAAGTAATGGTATGAGTGGATTTTCCTGGGTTAGGCTTTAAGTTCTTTGATGATTAAAAACTGTTAATCATCTTTTTATCTCTATGAGTTAGAATGGTGCCTAATATGTGGGGTTTTTTTAATATGCTTAATTATGTATCATGGACATAAGTACACATTTTGAAAATTAGTTGTTCCATATTATGACAAGAGGAATAGTATCGATGACATTTCTGGTGTCTATTTTGGATTAATTCAACTCATCAAATATGTACTGTATACCAACATTTAATTGGTAAGATGTTATGTTTATTATCTTTAATAATGGAAATTTGGGGGCACCCCAGATCAGAGTACCTATTTGAAGGCTGATTCCACTCCTGATTCAAGCCTCTTGCGAATGCAGGCCATAGGAGGCAGTGGAAGGTGATGGGTCAGATGGCTGCGTCCCTGTGAGGTCATATTTGCCCTGGCCCAGTCCTGACTATTGTAGGTGTTTGGCAAATGAACCAGTGCAGGGGGGTGCTCTCTCCTCTCTCTCTCCTTCTCTCTACCTTTCAAATAATAAAAAAATTAATAAAAATTAGAAATTTGCAGAAGAAAATGAGATGTGCTTAAAGAAAAGTCTGACACCCAACCATCCCACTGCCATGGTTCAGTGATCCAAGATTACCAAAAACAGATGATCCTTTGTCAAAAGGTTAATAGTTGTCTACAGTGGCATCACAATGCTCATGTAGTTTATCTGACTTTGTCTCATCTTGTAGGTGTTACATTGTCTCACATCATGACCAAATGTTAAATACCGTACAAAAAGGTATTTAGAGAGTGGAAGAGAGAGAAAGACCATATTCACATACATTTTACTACAGAATATTATTATATTGATTTTCTTTTCTTTTTTTTAAAACTTTTATTTAATGAATATAAATTACTTATTCATCATTATTATTAATCTCTTATTTTGCATAATTTTGAAATAAAACTTTGCTAGTTATTTATGTATATCAAAAAGCAGTATATATAGGATTCAGTACTATCCCTGGTTTCAGGAATTCATTGTAGGTTTTGGAGCACATCCTTTGTGGATAGGAGAAGACTACTACACTCAACAATCCATTAAATTACAAATTTTATTAGATATTAACCTTATCTAATTAGACTGCTAATCAGATATTTAGTAACTGGTTTCTATACATTGTAATCTCATGTTCTCATTAGTATCTTGTCTTTCATTATAGTACAACCAAAACTACCTTTTTAAAAATATTTATTTATTTTATTTGAAAGGCAGAATCACAGAGAGGCAAAGGAAGAGAGAGAGAGAGAGAGAGAGAGAGAGAGAGAGAGAGAGAGAAAGGTCTTGTATCGCTGGTTCACTCCTCAGATTACCGCAAAGACAAGAGCTATGCCGATCCGAAGCCAAAACCCAGGAGCTTCTTTTGGGTCTCTCACATGAGTGCAGGGGCCCAAGGACTTGGGCCATCTTCTGCTACTTTCCCAGGCTGTAGTAGAGCACTGGATTAGAAGAGGAGCAGCAGGGACTGGAACTGGCGCCCACATGGGATGCCCACACTGCAGGCGGCATCCCCACCGGCCACACCACAGCAAGGGCCCCAAGAAACTGCTTTCTATATATCATATTTCCTTAAATTCTCTCTTACTTTCTCTCCATGAGCTTCTAAATTTTTCCACCACCTACTCATCCTTCAAAATGTCATCTGGTTTACATCCTCATCACTGAAATTATCCTTCTTTTAATTAACTACACACACAGAAATTCATAAATATGAAGTGCATAGCTTGCTAAAATGCCATAAAATAAACACAGCTATATAACCTGTTCATTAGTGAGGAAGTAGAACAATGCCATCAACTCAGAAAACACTTCCATGACGTTTTCTCACCACGAATGACTCTCTGCTCCTCAAAGATTATCAGGACAACTCATGCCATCAAGTAGTTTCAAAATTTGCATAATTTAAACTTTGCTGTGCACAAATCATGGATATGTGCGGCTTAACCACCCCTGCCAGGAAGGCTCCGTGCCAGCTGCTGAGTATGTGTTTAGACGCCAGCCTCTGGTTACTAGCTTCTGCAAGCCTTCTGCAAGGTTACCAGCTTTCAAACCAGGGCTACACTGGTTTCAGAAACTTTCAGTCAATGACTAAGTCTTATGGCAGCAGCATAAGGACTTAACTCTTCGTGGAGTATTCCCCCAGGCAATTACTGAAAAGCCTGGTGGTACAAGGCCATATCTACCAAAAGCAGAACTGCACTGGTTACCAGTCCAGAATTCCCTGTTGGACTGGTAGACACAGTTTCAGATTTGCATCATATTTTAAGGACTCCCATTGCTCAATCACGCTTCCTGTCTTCTTTTCCAGGTGTTCCTGGAATAAAACTTCTGCCAGTACAAAGAATATATATATATATATATATATATATATATATATATATATAATTGTATTTACATGTATTTATGTATTTGTAAATATATAAATATACACATATTTGTCATTCTTTTCAGCATTATATTAATGGCATTTATATTATCAATGGTGGATATTTGGTTTATTTACACTTTGGATTATCAGTGAGACAGAGGAAGGGAGGGAGGGAGAGAGATCGAGAGAGAGATTGGGCTGAGCTATTTGGTGTCTCTTTTCATGAGGACATTAATTCTGTTATGAAGCTCCTACTCACAAACTATCACAGGTCTCATCTCCAAATCCTACCACATTGGGGATTAGGGATTCAACAAATGAACTTGGATGGAACACATATGTTCAATTGAAAACGTGATTTGGATGCTTGTTTGTGAAAGTTATTAGTGTATATATACACACATATATATAGAGAGAGATACATATATCTATATATCTATATATCCATATATATGTGTGTATATAAATATATATATATATTCTCTTTCCTTGTCATGAAATAGCCTATCAGATTTTCATATAATGTTTAGAGCAAGTCTTTTAAGTATTAGGAATGATCTCTGTGTATATTCTCTGAAAAGTTGATGGGTGTCATGCATTTACTTTCATCAAGTTGTTAGAATTTACTGGCATATTTCTTGTTCCTCAATATTTGCTAGAGTTCATCAGTGAAGTCATCTGGATTTTGAGTTTTCTATGTAAAATTATTACAAGTTGTTTTCCTTTAACATATTGATCATATCTATTTAATGCTGTATCAATTTTTATAATTTGTGTTTGTTAAAAGTGATTATTTATTTATTTATTTGAGAGGCCAAGTTACAGAGAAAGCGAGAGACAGAGAGAAAAGCCTTCCATCCACTGGTTCACTCCCCAGATGGCCACAATGGCTGGAGCTGAGCCGATCTGAAGCCAGGAGCCAGGAGCTTCTTCCAGGTCTCCCATGAGGGTGCAGAGGCCCAAAGACTTGGGTCATCTTCTGCTGCTTTCCCAGGCCATTAACAGAGAGCTGGATAGGAAGAAGAGCAGCTGGGATTTGAATGAGCGCCCACATTAGATGATGGTGCCACAGGCCTAGGCTTAGCCTACTACACTGCAGCACAGCACCCTTGTTTTGTGTTTTTAAACGATATTACTAATTTCATTAAAAACTTTAAATATATTGACATTAACTTTTCTCATCATATCCTCTTACCATCTGAATCAGGAAACTTTGAGGCCTTGTCAGTGATCACTAACCTTGTTAGTGATTAATTAAAATTCTTTTTATCTTGATCAGATTTTCTAGATTTATGCATGTTAAAATATTTATTTATTTATTTGAAAGTCAGAGTTACAGAGAGAAAAGGAGGGATAGAGAGAAAGCTCTTCCATCCATTGGGTCATTCCCCAGATGGCTGCAATGGCAAGAATTAGGCCAAGCCAAAATCCAGACCAAGGAGCTTCATTTAGTCTCCCATATGGGTAGCAGGGGCCCAAATACTTAGGTCATTCTCCACTGCTTTTAGGTTTATGCATTTTATTAATCTCTCAAAAGAATTTATTTTTATCTTTGTTAAAACTCATTATGTGTCTTTTCATTGAATTAGTTTCTGATGCTATATTAATTAATAATGCTTAGATCTTTATGTTTTTACCATACACTCACTGCATCCCACAACATTCTATTTTTTATTTTTAAAGATTTTTAAAATTTATTTGAGAGGTAAGAGACAGAGAAAGAGAGAGAGAGAGAGAGAGAAAGTGAAGGAGAGACAGAGAGAAAGAGAGACAGAGAAAGAGAGACAGAGAGAAAGGAAGTCTTCTAACCGCTGATTCACTTCCCAAATGGCTGCAATGACCGGAGCTGAAATGATCCAAAACTAGGAGCCAAGAGCCCCCTCTGGTTCTCCCATGCTAGTTCAGGGGCCCAGGCCCTAGGATCATCCTCCACCACCTTCCCAAGCAATAATCAGAGAGCTGGATCAGAAGAGGAGCAGCTGGGACAAGAACATTTGTATGGGATGCTGGCACCACAGGTTGAGATTCAACCTACTACGCCAGAGTGCCAGCCCCCATCCCATAACTTTTTGATATGTGATGTTATCATTGTTATTCAATTCAAATATTTTTCAATTTTCATTGAGATTTCATCTCTGAGCTATGATATAAAGGATATTTTGTAATTTCTAATTACTAGAGATTTTCCTGTTAATTTTCTGTTATTGGTTTATACAGAGAACATAGATATATACATAATTCCAGTTCTTCAAACTTTATTAAAATTTATTTATAATTTTTTTGTAGTCAAGGTTATATGTGGTCCATGGTTCCCTTGAATTTAAAAAGGCAGTGTATTCTGTAGCTGTAGAATGCTGCCTCCTATTTACATCCATTAGTTTAAACTTGTTTAATCATTCCATTCTAAAAGTCTTGTGTTTAATATATTTTTTCTATTAACTATTGATACAGGTATAAATTATTCCATTATACTTCCAGATTTGTATTTTTCTTCTTTTTATCGCATTAATTTTATTCTTAGGATACATGGGGCTTCTTGAATTTGTGGCTTGGTATCTTTCGTGTTAGATAATTGGCGCTCTCTTCCATTCTAGTAGTGACACTGCACAATCATTCTCTTTTTATTTCCTCCTCTGAATCTGTTTTGGACTCATGTGAATGATCTTTCATAAGCTTTTCAGTGTTTTTAATTCCTTTTCATATCAATCCTATACTTTGTATATTTTCTTCTGATTTTTCTCATTCTCTAAACCTTGCCTTGCTTGTGTCTAATCTGATTTTGAACCCATCTATATGTTATTAATTTTAGTTGTTATATTGTTTATTCCATAATTCCATATGAATATTTAAAAGATGCTGTATTCTTATTCTAAAATTTATTAAAATCATAGCCATAGCTATTATGAAATCTGCACATAATCACACTGTTATGTCAGATATTTTGGGTTTTATATTTATTTTATTTTTACTATTTAGTTTTAGTCAATGATGTCTGCCTTATTTTATGCCTGTATATTTTCTTCTAAATGTGAGATATTGTTTTTTTTAATTATTTTATTTATTTGAAAGACAGAGTTACAGAGAGAGGTAGAGACAGAGAGAGAGGTCTTCCATCCACTGGTTCACTCCCCAGATGGCTGCAATGGCTGGAGCTGTGCCGATCCAAAGCCAGGAGCCAGGAGCTTCTTCTGGGTCTTCCACATGCGTGCAGGGGCCCAAGGACTTGGGCCATCTTCTACTGCTTTCCCAGGCCATAGCAGAGAGCTGGGTCGGAAGAGGAGCAGCTGGGACTCAAACTGGTGCCCATATGGGATGCCGGCGCTTCAGGCCCGGGCTTTAACCCACTGCACCACAGCCCCGGCCCCTTAAATGTGAGATATTGTACATGAACTCTTTGGCAAATAACAATTCTCCGGATGATATAATCTTCTTCTAAAGAGACTTTACAGCTGTAAAATAAATGTACTGACTACAGTTATACTGATATTTCAATTGTAATAGCCCGGGGTTGCATATGACAGGTGTAACCATTTACAGAAAGTTCTATTGACTAGAGAGAAAGTTTGAGTAAAATTATATCAGTTACTATACTAAAGCTTACATGTATTATATTATTAAATTCCACAACAAACTTATACAATAGATACTATTCTTATATTTCTGATTTAAAAAACCCCCTGAATCTCAGAATGATTAATAACTTATTTGAAATTAAAAATAATGTGTATCAGACCTGGAATTTGAAACTAGGACATTCTCTCATTATAGACTTTTTGTTTGCTACTGGGCTATTCTACAGAAATGTTTTGTCCTGTCTTTCTTCTTTATTGACTATCATTTCAAAGTGTTAATATTTTTTCTCTCATCACCCTTATTAGTTTTACTCTTCCCCCTTCAATGGTAAGTGTAATCATGACTCTGAAGTCTGTAAGTGATCTTCTAAGATCATTTTCAATACATTCTATTTGAAACCCTAGTATAAAATTCAATGTGAACTCTATGATCAGTTTCTTCAATAGTGAAGTATAACTAGTTGTCCCCAAACTCATTGACTTACTCAAGGAAGTCTGTAAGTCTACTGATATAGCTCGCTTTGAAATATCAGGTGGGCATTGCATACAGGTCTCCTGCATTTGTCTACTAGGAGCCACATTAGACCATGTAAAAAGGCCATGCAGGCTGGCGCCATGGCTCACTAGGCTAATCCTCCGCCTGTGGCTCCGGCACCCCGGGTCCCAGTCCGGGTTGGGGCGCTGGATTCTGTTCTGGTTGCCCCTCTTCCAGGCCAGCTCTCTGCTGTGGCCTGGGAGGGCAGTGGAGGATGGCCCAGGTCCTTGGGCCCTGCACCCGCATGGGAGACCAAGAGGAAGCACCTGGCTCCTGGCTTCAGATCGGCACAGTGTGCCGGTCATAGCAGCCATTTGGGGGGTGAACCAACAGAAGGAAGGCCTTTCTCTCTGACTCTCTCTCTCTGTTTAACTCTGCCTGTCAAAAAAAAAATACCACAAACAAAAACAAAAACAAAAACAAAAGGCCATGCAGTTATCTTGGCAGTTATGGGAGTGCTACAGTGAGCAGGGGAGCCATGTGACACCTGTGGAGGCCGTCTCTGAGAACCTTCGTGTTTTTTTCTGGCTATATTCTATCATCCAAGGCAAGCCACAAGGCCAAACTCAACATTCCACAGACTTAGAAGTATATTTTCACCCAGAAGGAAATTCTGGGAAAAAATTGTAAGTTGCCATCTAGGACAAGAAAGAAAATTATATTATCTATTACAGCTCCTTGGTTTCTTTTTCCAGTTCTATTAGAGTCCACCATTTTTCAAGACTTTAAACTCGGAAATTCAAGGGTATTTTTCTTTGCCATCCAATTTTTACCCTTTTTGTATTTTATTTGAAATATTTCTTATGACCTTCTTTTCTTTCTCCTTCCTTCCTTCCTTTCTTCCTTCCTTCCTTCCTTCCTTCCTTCCTTCCTTCCTTCCTTCCTTCCTTCCTTCCTTCTTTAGAGAAGTACTTTATTTTAAAGACAGAGGAGTTACAAAGAGAAGTAGAGCCAGAGAGAGAGAGAGGTCCTCCATTCGATGGTTCACTTACCAGATGGCCACAATGTCCAGAGTTGAGCTGATCCAAAGCCAGGAGCCTCCTCCAGGTCTCCCACATGGTGCAGGGGCCCAAGGAGTTGGGCCATCCTCCATTGCTTTCCCAGGCCATAGCAGAGAGCTGGATTGGAAGAGCAGCAGCTGGGGACCTGAACTGGCATCCATATGGGATGCTGGCACTGCAGGCTGGGGCTTTATCCATTGCACCACAGTGCCGGCCCCGCTCACGACCTTTCCATTCCCACTCTCTTTACCATGGCTCATGTGTAGATTGTCTTTTTTATTTTATTTTTTTAACAGGCAGAGTTAGACAGTGAGAGAGAGAGAGAGACAGAGAGAAAGATCTTCCTTGCATTGGTTCACCTCCCAAAATGCCGCTACCGCTGGCTTGCTGGGGCCGGCGCACCCAGCCAGGAGCGGATCCGAAGCCAGGAGCCAGGTACCTCTCCTGGTATCCCATGCGGGGGCAGGGCCCAAGGACCTGGGCCATCCTCCACTGCCCTCCCAGGCCACAGCAGAGAGCTGGACTGGAAGAAGGGCAACTGGGACAGAATCCCGCACCCCAACTGGGACTGGAACCCGGGGTGCCGGCGCCGCAGGCAGAGGATTAGCCAAGTGAGCTGTGGCGCTGGCCACATGGGTAGATTGTTATCCCAACTCCTTATCTGGATTCCCACCCTCTGAATTTTTCCCCTTCAAAGTATCATCCACTTAGCTTCTGATCAAAAACCTTAAGAAGTGTCAAATTAAGTAAGTCAGCCTCTCAATCGTATAGCTTCCTACTGTTTACTGAATAGAGTTTATACTTCTCTTATTGGCTATCTAAGAACATCATATCCTTCCTCAACTCAACTCAATAGCTATTACACATATAAATAAAATGTATTTAGCTATTTAAAATTCTTCCCTTTTTTAAATATTTATGTACTTGAGAAAGACAGAGTTCCCTCCTCCCCAGGTGCTGGCAGTGGCTGGGGTCAGAGCTGGGAGCTCAGTCCTGGCCTGTGTCTGGGCAGCAGAGACTCATCTAGCTGCACCAGGACTATTCCTCCCCAGGGTCTAGATCAGCAGGAAGCTGGAATAGGATTGGATCAAGGACTGAACCCAGGCACTCTGATGTAAGTTTCTTAAATAGTGTCTTAACCTCTAGCCAAATTCCTATCAATACTACCTCAGTCTTCTTCTATGGACGCTTCTTCCACTTGGTTTACTTTCTCACCTGTCAATCTGCTTGTTAGCCCTGTGTGTTCACACAGTGTTTGCTGCACTAGTAATGAAGAATGGAACTCATCTGAATTCTCAAGATATTTTATGAAACTCATATGACATTGTGTATATGTAAGTTGACACAGTGGGATTTTTTTCTTGGTATTTTTTATGACCTTTAAGGAATTGTATGGTTTTTACTGACCAGAAATAACTTAAATTATTCACTTTATAATGGCTTGTGCAAGTTTTTATGCAAATTGTACATTGAGTGAATTATAAAATTAAAATGTATCTGTGGTTTCCAGAACACCTCTGAAATAGAGAATACGAATCATACGTAACTTTATGTAAGGGGGAAAACTGAGTGGGAAGCTGGAGAGAGCATTCAATAGATTAACTTTTGTTAATATTTGTATGTCTCCAAAGGAGGAACTCACAAACACACCTTCCCGCACTCACCCACATATGTACATGGCAAGGAAAGCGAAAGTAAAATAATTGAGAGCTGGGACAAAATATAGCCTTATCTTGAGGCAGCTGTCAGCAGAAATGAGCGTGGCGGTGAGAGCTGAAGGCCCCAAAGATCAGGGAGGCATCTTCGTCAACAATGCTCCTTCAATCAGGAGTCCAAATAAACCGAGAGGAAGGAAACACAAAGAAAGACACTGAGGATAACACGTTTAAGAGACACGAATAGTTCTGAGTTTCAAAGGCCTTATTGATTTCTAAGTTAAAAATAAAGTATCAGCCTTAACAAGAATCCCCAGGTCGGGGTGAGAAATGTGCAGCTGTCTAAGAGGGGGAGAATCATTTTCGATTTAACGACTGAAATGAACAACAACAGCAGCACGCCTATTCATTCTGGAACTGTGCCTCCAGCAACCTTAACTTTTCACGAACAAGCAGTGTGTTTACTTTCAGATTAGAGCAGCAAGGAAAGTCATACGGTCTGTCCTCTCACCTTTCTGCTCCCGAATGTCTCTTGAGAGATCAAAGAAAGAATAGTGCATTTCCTGCCTTTGATGAAAAACATGCTTTTCCTTTGTCATCACACAGACAAAGAACATTAGATCGCAATGATTGGAAGTAAATCCCTCTGGACAGCTGCCATTTCAAACCTGATGTACTCTGGCTTTGATGGGGGGGGGGGCAGGTGAGGAGGGGGAGGGGAGACATCAAGAAGTCAAGTGAAATTTTCCGGATCAATCATGATCACTAAAAAAGTCAATATATTTAGAAATATCTTTTGAAGAAAGAATGATCGATGATTGTAAAATGAGAATTTGTGAAATTAGTTTTGATATTTTGTGGAGAAAGAATGAAGATATTTCAAATCCTCAAAAGAAATCAAACATACTATTTTCTCCTCAAAAAATGGGAAAAAGGTATTATTAAAGGATCATACTACATATAAATCTATATTTCCTCATGTACCTTATATACTCAATCAACAAATTCATTCTTTTTGGTTGCTCATTTTCCAGTAGTACAGAGAAAGGGAAAATGTAAGCTTGTTACAGGGCAGGTTAGCATGCTGGCATAGCACTGGAGGCAGAGCTATCAAATTTGCTGATTAAAGCAATGTTTTTTTCCTATGTGAGGGAAATTCACTTTATAAAGGTCTAGTGGTGGAGAATCACATTGAAGTTATTTTATCATCTTTTCTTGCCTTTTTTGTACAGGGACATTGAATTTTTAAAAACATACACTTACTATTTTAAGAATATAAAAGTTTCCTCTGAGAAGGAAAATGCTCCAATTGCAAAAATATGGGATCTTTGGTGCAAGGAATTAGCAGTACAAGTAGATGAAGTGGAATAATTCGAATAAGCTGGTAATTAAAGGTTTCTGAGAACTGAAGGAGAGAAAAGCAGATTGCCAATGGGTGCTGGCTCTCTGCAGCCACACTGTGCAACCAAGGAAGAGGAAGGGAGGGCATAAACCAGAGCTCACAGAGACTTCCTGTTCCTAAGAAGAGGTTCATGTAAATAGGTGTTTGGAACCTGTCCTGTTGCAAGGTTAATAGCTGCAAAAGCAAAATTTGCTAAAAATCAAGTTTAAGATCAATACTAAGTAAAAACTTCAGACCTTTATAACAAAATTTCATAGGTAGTTATATTTGGAAAAATATATTCTCTAGTTTATACCTTTACTAATATTTTGATGCGTGTATGCCAACTGTTTATCACATTTTAGAGCACATTAAGCATAATTTACATGTTGCTTCCTTAATTTAATCCTATACATCTTCAACGAATTTGTCACCAGGACACCTCGATGAGGATTTCGTCTACCTGGAGGCAGTTGCTCGATGCGCAGGAGGATTGAAGCTTAGAGAAAAGGGCCAGGCATGCAGATCCAAACTTGTTACTTGGCATGTATTAAGAGGAATTTATGACATATTTGGAGAAGTAAACAAAAGAAACTTGAAACACTGGTAATATAAGCAAGAGGATTTATGATCAGTCCCATCTATGTGATCAACCAATATGAGGCTCTTCACACATTTCATGGAAAATACATATTATAAAAATACATGGACTTGAAAAATTTTGCACCAAAATTATGTTTTAATTCCAGTTTTTCCATAAAACTTTTGAACTCCCCTTGTATTTATTCAGTGTTTCAAAGTAACAGAAAACGCTCTGGTTTGTAGGTATGGCAGGGAACAAAAGTTGATGAAAATCTTTGTCTGCAGGGAACTTCCTTCTACAGGCAAAAAAATGGGTTTTAAACTTAATTAATTACAGATGAACTCTGAAGATTGATTGGAATTTGACAAAATAGAAAGTGAGGCTGGATAGGCCATGAAAAGAAATTCGCAGACCAAGGGAACAGTTGGCGGGAAGGTAGGAGGCTGCAAGTTATTGAGTTCCTGGATAGAACATGCTGAATGAGAGAAATCATCAAGGTAGAAGTTGAAGAAGTAGCCCCGGTCAGGTTATTCAGGTTCTTTAGGCCATGATAAAGAACCCAGGATTTGTTAGAAACTATTAAAAAGCTTGGATGAGAAGACATTTGACTTAGAGTCAAGACACTGGCTGGATGCTCATTCCATAGCAGAGGGCCAGAGGGCCTGGGTTCGAATCTCAGCTGTGCTTCCAATTCCAGCTTCCTGTTGATGTGTACACCCAGGGCTAGACATTGAGAGCATTTGGGGATTAAACCTGAAAATTGGAGATCCCCTTCCTCCCTCCACAACCAAATAAGAAAATACATTTAAAAAAATGTTCTCAGTAGAGGAGTGATACACAAGTTTGTGATTTGCTTTAATGTCAGACATTGGATTAGTGGGTAAAAAGATTAAATGTGGGAACACTATTGAGTCAGCTATTATAGTGCTAACCTCTTCAAAGTATGATATGATATTTTAGTAAAGTTTGTGCCCAATGTATAAACAAAATCATCTTAAGAAATTTAGTTATGACTAAAATATCACATTTCCCAATTATCTTGCTGGCTTTAAAATACATAAATCAAATACACCAATCCATTTTTTTAAAATTTTAAGCATTTTTGAAGATTACTTACTTTATGAGAAATTTTCAAGGAAAAAAATATTTAGTGTCTCATCACTTTTTTGTATTGTGCAGGTGAATACCCTCCACACGTTTCTCATGTTCCTAAAGGTTAAAATATTGGATTGCTAAATAACAACTTTTAAAGTGCAAACAAATATCTTAGCAGAGAATGTACTCAGGTGTGAAACACATTAATTATGGTACTCGGTAAATTTCAGATGCAAGAATTAGAGATGGACATTTAGCACTTGTCTCTGTGAATTGTGGGCTTGAGCTTTTGTATGGACCTCTTGTATTTTCTCAGCCTTCACCCGCAATCACAAGACACCTGGAAAAGATGGCAATTACCTCACTTCGTTAACTGGTTCAGGGAAACTCAATGTGCATGTCCCCAAATCTACTTTGAGGATTTACATTACATATATGGTTTGTATACCATATTAACCAAGACACTGCCTCTTTCAGCAGGCTTCAAAATGTATTTTGGCTTGGGTATCACGTAATAGAATGCTGGAAGTATTTATATTCCTTTGCACATTTTTAAATTGATTTCTAAAGTTGATTATTCAATTTAAAAATATGCAAAAATATGATTTCTAGTATATTGTACATATGGAGATTTTAATATAAAACTATTAGAACATCTTTTATCAATGCATCCAGCACAGCGTAAGAATCATAATGATTTGGCATTCACAAATGTCCTTTCTATACGTGATCTTATCCAAAAGCCTGGAAAAGTGATACTGTCCTTTCTGCAAACGTGAGAAGTTCTCTTTCTTAGCAACTTGAAAATTTACATTGATCCTTTTGTTGGAGGCATGTTGACATGCCACTTCCTTCATGGGCTTCTGTTTGAATTGAATATTTATTTTTTTCTGACGGAAAATCATTTGTTGATCACCTATGAAGTTCTGTGCAATGGAAATAATGTAAATATTTTGGTTTTTAAAAATGTTTAATTTACTATCATAAGATTTTTAGTTCAATTTTTTTCTTTTTGGTTTAAGATTTATTTATTTTTAAAGTAGATGGAGGAAGAGAGAGAGAGAAAAAGAGAGCGAGAGAGAGAGAATGAGAATCAATCAATCTTCCATCTGATCTGCTGGTTCAGTCCCCAAATGGCCACAACAACCAGCTCTGGGCGGGCAGAAGCCAGGAGCTGGGAACTCCATCCAGGTCTCCAACATGAATGACTAGCAGGTGCCCAAGCAGTGGCACAGCTTCTTCTGCTTTCCCAGACCCATTAGCAGGGAACCCATTAGCTGGCTGTGGAGTGGAGCAGCCAGCACTGGACCCTGTGAGCCATTAGGCAATGCTGGTGTTGCCAGCAACAGCCTAACTTGCCGGGCCCCAGGCCAAATTTTATGTTCATGATTGAAATACAATTATTAGGAATAAGCAATGTTTTGTGGTTTTATTATCAATAAAAATTGGTGCAAGGGTATTTCAAAGAGTTCATGGAAAATGAAATTAAAATGAAATGCATGTTTTTCATGTATATTTTGAGGATCCCTTGTATTTTGGGGACCCTAAATGAAATTGGGTAAAAGTTTTTATGCTGCTTTGATTGAAAGGGGCTTTGCTGACACCATTGTTTAATGATCTCTTTACTCGCCAGCCTGGTAGTCTTTATAGCTTTGGGAGATACAGCAAAGTTAGATGGGTGGGAGGTGTGCTTTCTTTCTGTTGTAATGTGGGAAAGAGATATTAGCAGCAGAGACTGGGAAAGAGGACTCATGACTGGAAGCTGGGTATTTTTTTTTTTTCGGTTGGTAAGCATGCAAGGTTTATTGGGGTAAAGCATCCATCAGAATGGATGGGACAGAAGCTGAGAGACAGAGTGCCCAGTCACTCAGACTGGGGAAAGCAAGGTTACATGGTTAATTGGAGAGAATACACCTGGCAGGCCAGGCAGGTGGCTCAGCAGAGAGGTGAGTGCTGAGAGCCAGAATTTGGGTAATTTGAACTTGATTCCTTAAATCCCCTCTTACCCTTGGCAAGTCTCCTGTCTATAAAGTACCATACCCCTTAAGACCCCTTAAGGTAGTGATGGAGTGGCCATGGAATTTTCATTCTCTCTTTTCTGTAGGGTAGTTAGTCACAGGGACCTGATGTTCAAAACTGCAATTCTCAAGACAGTTCAGAGAAAGATTATAGAGCTATTTGAAAAGGCAATGATTTTAGCCAACATTTCTGGTGCATTTGTTTTTTTAAAGTCTGAGTTACACACAGAGAAGAAGAGACAGACAGACACACACACACGGGGAGAGAGAGAGAGAGAGAGAGAGAGAGAGAGAGAGAGAGAGAGAGAGAACTTTGATCTGCTGATTCACTCCCTAAGTGACCACAATGGCCCAGGGCTGGGCCAGGCTGAAGCCAGGAGCCAGGAGCTTCTTCTGGTTCTACCACATGGGTGCAGGCGCCCAATGACTTGGGCCATCTTCTACTGCTTTCCCAGGCACCTTAGCATGGAGTGGGACTGGAAGTTGAACAGTCAGGACTCAAACCAGTGCCCATATGGGATGACAGCATTGCAGGTGGTGGTTCACCCACTATGTCTTGTTCATTTTTTTTTTTGTATTTTAAATAAATTGTTTTTCTCAGATATTGCAGTTGAAATATATCTGTTTTAGATAGAACTTGAGCATTTATTAAGCTTCCTATGATTTCACATGCATAATGGCTTTTCATTTTTTTATGTTTAATGCTAGACTATTTCATATAGTGTACAGCTTTGTCGTTGGGGCTATGTTCTTGGTTCTCGGTATTCTAAGTTTATTCCCCCATTCCCCACCTTATTGTACTGGCCTCTATCTCCCCTCACTCCCTACTCTATTTTTGCATTTCAACAGCAGCTATAGTAATGTCTATTTGCACTGCAGAAACACTGAGAAGTGACACTAATTTTTCTAAGTTGCTAAAGCACTTTCTTAGGAGGAGATATTTAAATGTAACTTGTTTTTCCTGCTTGCATCTTTTTAAAGATTCAACCTGATTAGCCCCTTGAGTCTGTGCACATTTCCAATGTACTGACTGAAATATCAAAGAAAATTTCTCCTTGGACTATTGCTCATATTGGGAAATAGCTAAAAAGCCTCGTGTCTTTTAAATGTGTACAGGTAGAAAACAGTTAACAGTTCAGAAGTCGGAGTTGTTTTGAAAATAAAATATGGAATAGTCAAATTCCAATTAATTTAGTGCAGAGGGAATTTAACTTTGAAAACTTTCTTCTTTTAAATTGCTTTTGCTTTGTCTCATTACTCTGAATACCTAATGTAAAATTCTGTACCTAAACAGATAGTAAAGTAGATAAAAGCTTCACTTATCTGGCAATTATTCTTACTTTCTCTTGAGATTATTGCTTTATGGACTAGAAAGGAACACGTTTTGTCAAAGACAATTTGGTCTTACTTATTTCAAAGAACAACTATGTTTGTAAATTGGCTTGTAGGCATTCCTGCATATGGTACTCCTTCTAAATATAAAATTAACTCTTATTTTAGGACTTTTGTGCATCATTGCAGGTTTATGTGTAGGAAAAAACCGATAATTTCCTGTGGAAATCCTACTAGGAGAAAGAGAAGGCAGTTATAAAAACGGGGGTTCAGCATAATTCTCTGTGCTATTTTCACAATAGTCTGTGAGTATGTCATTGAAAAGGGAGTCCAAATATGCAGTGCCAATCTTAAGAGTCATTGTTGTCTAATAACTGAGAGCCCTCTAAATATGAGAACAGTGGAATCAAGTTGCCAACAGTACCTCTAATCAGACAAGTACAAAGCAACAGCCTATTAATAAGCAGCTACAAGGATAACATGGAAACATTTTCCATTGAGCGTTTCCCATTTATTAACATCACTGCACAGATAAGTGTGCAATAAAAAGAATAATATGCCATGATAACAAATGGCAAGTTTTGCATATTTAATTATTAACAATTCAATAATGATTGTGTTTCACCTTATTCATCCATTCTTTGTTATTAGCAGTATGTTTTTTTTTTTTTTTTTCTGTCTCCACTAAGAAGGATAAATATATTGTGGGAAGGAAGAACTTCTACTTGGGCTGCATTTGGAACTCCAACCACTGCCAATGCCATCATAACAGTGCCATGACAATTCCTGCCATAATATCTTTGATATCGAAACTTCTTTATTTTCCCTCCAGAGATAATGCTCCTAGCACTAATGACAGCCAAACACTGATGTATTTATTATTTTATATCTTCTGGGTTGATTTCAAATATGCCCTCTTCTGTGACAACCCTAGTTATGCCTGTTGTCCACTCCTAATAAAAAATAGTTATTTCTTTCACCCTCAGAAGTGTTCTAATTTGGGTAATAATCATCCTTCTTATAATTGCTAAGATAAATGCCCTCTTGCCCAATAAAAATTGAGATTGTTTGGAAATAAATTGTTCCTTGATCATACAACATGCATATTAGTGGGCAATAAAAAGACACAATTTTATAATTTATTCTTATGATCTATTAAAAATTTGAATACTCAATTTTGTGTATATAAACTCAAAATGAATATTTATTTCAAATCATAAATCAGACACAGCAAATTTGAATGAAACTATTTTTAATGTGTGGAATAGGAAATTCTCTTTATGTTCAAGTATACTCATAGCCAGGAAGCTTTTTTAGTTAGTGTATATGTGACAGCTATACAAGGTGAAAACATTTGAATTTTTTTCTAAACAGCCCAAAGCACAGAATTGATAAAGAGGTTCATTTGTTCAAAGGAGTTTTTATTATTTACATCTTTGATCGAGTTGCTGCTAAATTTTCTCCTAGAACATTGCACATTTTCTTGTTTCCTTGGGGGAGCACAGATTGCATTGTCTAACATTTTATGTTCTGTGCATAGAACAATCCTCACATAGAGATGTTTGTTATTGATATTTATATAAGGTTAAAAGGAAAATATCATAAACATTATATGCCAATTGACCCAGGAGCATTAGATAAGTAGATAGAAGGACAGAGATAGATAGATAGATAGATAGATAGATAGACAGACAGATGATAGACAATTCACAAGCCCTCAGAGACATTGAACTTCGATCCCTCCAGCACAACACTTTGAATAATCCAAGGACCTGGGTAATACCAGTTTGATTTAGAATTTTGGTTGTCTCATTTCCAGGAAGTGTGGTCTTTGCCAAATTATCCCAAGCCTTGATTTTCTACTGTTACCACAGAGTAGGGAGCTTATGAACTGAAGTGCACACTGAGAGCCAAGCGCTATGTCTGGCACATTACAGATTTTTAATGCGTGCTTGTCTGCTTATAAATCTTGTTTTATCCTCTGCCTTGGTTCTAGTGAGAGTGTCTCACATGTTCATTAAGAAATAGCTCAGTTGTTTTTAGTACTTGTTTTCTCAATTCCCAAAGGGTGACCTCATATCAGCAATTTTCCAGATGTAGGACTGCCATATTTAGTAATAAAAATAGAAGGCATTGTCCCAAGTCCTATTTGAATTTCAGATTAGCAATAACTAAGTTTTTGGATTGAGTCTGCTTTTGTATTTGATCATAGTCAGAAGATAATCTGGAATGCCATAGTGTTGGTCAGTTTTCTTCATCCTGAAGGCATGGATCCTTATTGGGTTAGAATGGTAGAACTAAAAGTGGAAGAGGGGAGGTTAGTTGTTTTTAAGCTAATAAGTATTAAAAATTGATATTTTATTTAATAATAAATAATAATAAAAAAGCCCTTCACTCAGCCCAACTTCCAAAGTGACCACTGCAGCTGAGGGGACTGCCAAGCAGGGTCAGCAACATTGCAGGCAGAACTGTAAATTTCTTGTTAGAGATGCCACCTGCCTTTACCTGGCCAGCTCTCCTCCCAGGCCAGCCAAGTAATGAAAGTCAACAGAGTGCCTTCCCCTAGGAGGTTCACACCTCCCTTAGGATATACCCCATGTGAAGAGATAGATAGGTCTGGGCCTCTTAACTTACAAGGCCTAAAGCCCACCAGATTATTACCAGACCCCTTCTGTCAGGTTCTATTTGCCTCTAAATCAGAAAAATTACTTGTAGCTTAGACAGCACCTTTCTTAGCTCCTCTAATAATGACTCTGTCCTTTGTTCTAGACCCTGTCTAGCACACTTGGGTCTCATTCCTTTGTAATCATAACCTCTACTCTACCACCAATGGCTCTACTCCCAACCTGTGTGTACTGATGGTCCTCTTCTCCACTTAATGCTGTATAATTGTTCAGACCTGGTTAATGCCACTCTTAGGATCATTGGTTACAATCCTCACCCTGTCTTTTATGACCTTGTCTAAATATGATCAGAGTCGGCAAACTTGGAAGGCTTCCATAGCCTTGGTAACTCATGACGAGAGCCTAGGGTGGTTACTGGTGCCATAAACTAAAGTGTCAATTTGTTGGGTCAACAACAGGAGTCACTGTGCACTTGTTCCTCATGTGGGATCTCTGTCCTTAATGTGCTGTACATTTTGATTTAATGCTATAACTAGTACTCAAACAGTATGTTTCACTTTGTGTTTCTATGTGGGTGCAAACTGTTGAAATCTTTACTTAATATATACTAAATTGATCTTCTGTATATAAAGAGAATTGAAAATGAATCTTGGCCAGCACCGTGGCTCAACAGGCTAATCCTCTGCCTTGCGGCGCCGGCACACCGGGTTCTAGTCCCAGTCGGGGCACCGGATTCTGTCCCGGTTGCCCTCTTCCAGGCCAGCTCTCTGCTATAGCCCGGGAGTGCAGTGGAGGATGGCCCAAGTGCTTGGGCCCTGCACCCCATAGGAGACCAGGATAAGCACCTGGCTCCTGCCATCGGATCAGCGCGGTGCGCCGGCCGCAGTGCGCCTACCGCGGCGGCCATTGGAGGGTGAACCAACGGCAAAGGAAGACCTTTCTCTCTGTTTTTCTCTCTCTCTCTCATTGTCCATTCTGCCTGTCAAAAAAAAAAAAAGAAAGAAAATGAATCTTGATGTGAATGGAAGGGGAGAGGGAGCAGGAGAGGGGAGGGTTGTGGGTGGGAGGGAAGTTATGGGAGGGGGAAGCCATTGTAATCCATAAGCTGTACATTGGAAATTTATATTCATTAAATAAAAGTTTTTAAAAAGTGATATTTTATTTAACCATTAAAATATTAATACTGTAATAAATCAATTTGAAATAATAGATATATTATAAAATGGAGTAATGCTGAACCCTGTCATTAAGGAAAATTACATAAATAGAAAGAGAGATTATTAGAACAATGTATTTGTTGTTAAAGAATAACAACATTTACAAAGGAAACTATAGAATAACCATGATTTAAACACCCAGGGAGTGGAAGGGCATTTGGAGCAAGATTAAGTATCTGCTTGGGACTCCCACATCCCTTAGCGGAGTGCCTGGCTCAAGTCTTTGGCTCCTCTGCTTTTGATACATCTCCCTATTATTGTGCACCCCTCGAGGGCAACAGGTAGTATCTCAAGAACTTGGGTCCCTGCCACGTGTAAATTCATGTTGTGCACCCATCCCCTTGCTTTCGCTTGGCCCAACCCCATTTGTTGCAAGTATTTGAGAAGTGGACCAGCGGAAAGGAGCCTCTCTCTCTCTCTCATTCTCTCTCTCTCCCTCTCTGTAATTCTTTCAGATAAAAAGATAAATCTTTAAAAAAAATGACAAACAACTGTCTGCAACAGTAGGGGCTGGGTTGAGGCTGAAGCCAGTAGTAGGAAATAATCCAGGTCTTCCATGTGGGTGGCAGGGATCCAAAGAATGGAGTCCTAGCTACTGACTCCCATGATACCCATGAACTAGAGGCTGGAATCAGGAGTTGACTTGGAACTCAAACCAAGGTACTGTGATATGGAGTGTGAGTGTCTCAGCTGCTGGGTCAAATACCCAACCTGTGCAGAGTTCTTATATGTACTTAATGTTAATTTCATTCAGTTTAAATTGGTTTCTTGTAACAATAAATCACTTTTTTTTGTAAACCTGATGGTAACCACAAAGAAAACACAAATGGAAGAGACACAAAAGAAAATGAGAAGGGAATAAACCACCCCCCCCCCCAAGAAAAAAAGAAAAAGAAAAAAAGAAAAAGAAAGATCAATGAAACAAAAGGACCAAAATAAGAAAAATGGGACAAAATAATTGTAAGAGAGACAGAAAACAATGAATAAAATAGCAACAGTAAGTAGTTCTTCATTAGCTGACAACTATTACATTAAATATAATGAATAAAACTCTCCAATCACAAGATACAGAGTGTCTGAATAGATAAAAATCAGCGATAAGATCCAATGTCCACAGACTATAAAAGACTCACTTGATTTCTCTAAGTTTTATATGTTTATTTTAAAAATATTTTTATCTATATAGAATAATTATTATGGTTTTATGGGGCACAATGTAATATTTTAGTTCATGGGGTTTTGATCAATTCAAGACCCTTAGGTCATTCATCGTCCCAAATATTTACCATTTCTTTGTGATAGAGAGTTTAAGATACTTTGTCCTAGCTACTTTGCATTACATGAACAATACTTTTAACTATCATCCCTATCTGAGTAGTAGGACACCAACATTAATTTCTTCTGTTTGGCTGTGGGACACATAGAAGGTGAAAGTGAAAAGATGCAGAAAGCTATCTCATATTACTGATAGCAAAAGGAAACAGTGGTGCCATGCTTACATCAGACAAAATGGATTTTAAGTAAAAACAGTTAAAAAGCAAAACAAACCAGAGAATGATATATATGATTAATAAAAGGAGTGGCCGGCACTGTGGTATAGAGGGGTAAGCCACTACTTGCAATGCCAGCATCCCATATGGGTGCAGGTTTCTGTCCTGGCCGCTCCACTTCTGATCCAGCTCACTGCTAACATGCCTAATAAAGCAACGGAGGATGGCCCAAGTGCTTGGGCCCCTGCACCCACATGGGAGACCTAGAAGAAACATTTAATCCTGGCTTGGCCTGGTCCAGCCCTGGCTCTTTCAGCCATTTGTTGAGTGACCGGCAGGTGGAAGATTTCTCGCTCTCTCTGCCCACTACTCTCTGTAACTCCACTTTTCAAATATAAATCAATTTTTAAAATAAAAAGATTGATTAACAAGCTGGCGTAAAAATTATAAATATATATTTACCCATTGTCAGAGAATCTTCTAGGAAGCACACATTTGCAGAACTGGGAGAAAAAGAACACAGAAACACAATAAAAACAAAAAATTTCAATACCCTAATTTTATTTATTTATTTATTTGAAAGGCGGAGTGACAGAGATAGGGAGAGAGAGTTTTGATCTGCTGGTTCATTCTCCAAGTGATGGCAACAGCCAGGGCTGGGTAAGGTCAAATCAAGGACCTAAGAACTCCATCCGGTTCTCCAGTGTGAGTGGCAGGAACATGAGTACTTGGGCCATCAACACCTGCCACACACGGACAACAGTAGGAAGCTGGACTAAAAGCATGGAGTAAGGGCCAGCAATGTGGCATAGCAGATTAAGCTGTCACCCACAATGCCAGCATCTCATATGTGTGCCAGTTCAAGCCCTGACTGTCCCACTTCCAATCCAATTTCCTGTTAATACTCCTGGGGAAGCAGTGGAAAATGGCCCAAGTACTTGGATCCCTGCCATCCCTGTGGGAGACCCAGATGAAACTCCTGGCTCCTGACTTTGCACTAGTGCAGCCCTGACCACTGTAGACATTTGGAGAGTGAACCAGATGATGGAAGATATTTTTCCCTTTATCTCTCTAACTCTTTCCCCCGCTCTCTGTGCAACTCTTTCAAATAAATAAATATTTTTTTTTAAAAAAAAATGCGTGGGTTAGCCATGAATTGAATCAGGCACGTCAGTATCATGTGCTGATGAACAGATATATAGCTAGAAAAAAGATTTCACTAGTAACCAAATACATACTATCAAAGAATTTTGGGACCAGATGTCTTTGCTGGGAAGTTCTACCAAATATCTGAAAAAAGAATTAATACCAATTCTTTTCAAGTCTTTGCTTTTTCTAAAAATTGAAGAATACTTCCAAACTCATTTTATGAGGTCAGCATTGCCTTGATACAAAAGTCAGACAAGACATTACAAGAAAGGAAAACTCAGAAATCGGAATATAGACCTACCATATGATCCAACCATCCCACTGCTGGGAATTTACCCAAACCAGAAGAAATCAGCATATGAAAGAGTTATCTGTACTTCTGTACCCCCACGTTCATTGCAGCACAATTTACATTAGCTAAGATATGGAATCAACCCAGATGTCCATCAACTGTTGACTGGATAAAGGCATTATGGTATATATGTATTACGGAGAACTACTTAGCTATAAGGAAAAAAATTGCAATTCTGTCTTTTGCAACAAAATGGACTCAACTAGAAACCATTATACTTAGTGAAATAATCTTGTCCCAAAAAGACTGATATCATATGTTTTCCTGATCTGAGGTAACTAGTAGAATACTTAAAATACAGTGTATTGGAGTGAAATGGACATTTTGAGATTCAATGATTGTTTACAGCCCTTGTCTCTTCTGTTGAGGAACAGTTTTTGTTTTTTTTTTTTTTCTTCATACTATTTGTCAAACTCTTATACTTAGTTTAGGGTTAACTTTATAATAATTAAGTAAACTGTAAGTAGATCTTTGCAGAAATTTAGAGTGTGAATGGGAGAGGGGAGAGGAAGAAAGGCTGGAGGGCAGCTGGGAAGTATCACTATTTTCATACATCTGTGTAGATGAAATACATGAAAAATAAAATAAAATAATAAAATAAAATTAAATAAAATTAAATAAAATCTAAAAAATTTTTAAAAAAGTAAAGAAAGCTAAGACAAAAAGTTGATCAAGGGTAACATGAAAACACCTGAAAAGTACAAAGATTTCTGGTAAAGGGAACTAGTTATGACAAATGTAAATGCTAAAATCCTCACCAATTTCTGGGAAACTAAATTTCAGCACATTATAAGGTTCATATGCCCTGAACAAGTGAGATTTATCCCTGGAATTCAAGCATGCTTTGACATACACAAATCATTGGTGTGAACCACCATATTGACAGAATAGAGGATAAAAATCATATGATAATTTCAAGAGATGAAAAAAAGCACTTGAGAAAATTCACCATGTTTTCATGGTAGAAACACAAAGCATTCAACAAGTTAGGGACAGAAAGTGTGAATCTTAAAAAAATAAACCCTATGTTAAAAGTCCAGAGGTAACATCCTACTCAGTGATAAAGAACAACTTAAAACTTTTCATCTAAAATCAGGAACAAGATGAGGATATTCACTCTTGCTATCTGTGCTGGACAAGGTTAGAAGTCCTAGAAAGGTTAATTAAGTGAGCAAAGCAAATAGAAAACATCCAAATTGCAAAAGAGGAAATAAAGTCATCATTGTTCACAGACAACATGATGTTTTAGTGCAGAAAATCCTAAAAATTGTACCCAAAAATCCCATTTAGAAGCAATAAATGAATCCGATAAAGTTGTAGAATACAAAATAAACTTTCAGGAATAATTTGTTTCAAAATCACAAATAACAAAAAATCTGAAAAGGAAATTAAGAAAGCAATCCTATAGATAACAGTATCAGAAAGAATAAAGTACTTGGAAGGTGGTGGTTAGCATTGTGGCACAGTGTTGGAGCCACCACCTGCAATGCAAACATCCCATGTAGGTGTTGATTCAAGTCACAGCTGTTCCACTCCCAATCCTCCTCCCTGCTAATGGCCTGAGAAAAGCAGTGGAAGATGGCCCATGTGCTTGGGCCCCTGCTACACATGTGGCTCCTGGATCCTGACTTTGGCCTGGCCCAGTCATGGAGTGCCCCAGATAGCCAGTAGATGGAAGATCTTTCTTTCTTTCTTTCTTTCTTTCTTTCTTTCTTTCTTTCTTTCTTTCTTTCTTTCTTTCTTTCTTTCTTCTCTCTCTCTCTCTCTCTCTCTCTCTCTCTCTCTCTCTCTCTCTGTGTGTTTCTCACTATCTTTGTAACTCTGATTTTCAAACAATAAACAAAACTAAAAAAAGAATAAAGTACTTAGAAATCAACTTAACCAAGTAGGCAAAAGACTTGTACACTGAAAATTATAAAACATTGCTGGACGAAATTAAAGAAGATGCAAACAAATGGAAAAACATCTTGCCTTCATAGATTGGAAGATTTAGCACTGTTAAAGCATGCATAATATCCAAAGTTCCCTATGCAATCCTTATCATTAATGACATTAAAAATTTTTACAAAAATTGAAAAAAAATCCTAAGATTCATTTTGAACCACAAAGGACCCCAAGTAGTCACAACAATCTTGAGTAAGAAAAACAAAGCTGGAGGCCCCACACCTTCCAATTTCAAAACATCATACAAAATTACAGTAATCAAACCAATGTGGTTCTGGCATAAATACAGACACGTACACCAATGGAGGAGAATTAAACCCACAAATGTGTGATCAACAGTTACTCAACGAAGATGCCAAAAATGCACTCGGGGAAAGGTCAAACTCATCATGAAACTGTTGTTCATGTGCAAAAAGGAATGAGTGAAACTGGGTTCTAATATTAAGCATACTCAAAAAGTCATCTCAAAAGTAGATTAAAGACATAAATGTAGGACTTGAAGCTAAAAAACTCTCATAAAAAACATAGAGAGAAATATTCATGCCTTTGGTTTTAGCAGTCACTTGTTATATGTGACACCACATACAAGAAATGGAAAAATTACAGCTCTTGTGCACCATTGGCGGGAAAGGAGACTAACACAAGTGCTATGGAAAATGATATGGGACCTGAAAACTTAAAAATGGAACTACAATATGGTCTAGCAACCCTCCTTCTGAGACTTTATTCAAAAGAATTGAGAATGGGATTTCAAAGAGATATTTGCACCTTATGCTCAGTGAATTGCTATTCATAATAGTCAAGAGGTGGAGACAAGGATGAGTAGATAAAAATGTGGTATGTACATGGAAAGAATTGAATATTATTCAGATTGAAAAAGAAGCAAGTTCTATAAACACAAATGATCCTCAAGGACATTATGGATGTGAAATGTCAGTCAAGAAGGGAGAAATACCATGTGATTCCGCCTCTAGGAGGAATCTAAAGCCGTCAAACTCACAGAAGCATGAAGAAGAAGAATCGGTGCCAGTGCCTTGGAGGGGAGGAAGTGAGGAATTGCTTTCTAATGGATTCAAAACTTCAGTTGTGCAATATGAAAATACAGTTTCAGGCACACGGGATGTAAATTTCTAGATATTTATCTGCTTGATAACTATGTGCCTAGAGTTAGCAAGGTACACTGTATACTTAAAATTTGGTTAAGAAAGTAGATCTTATGTTTGTTACTTTTAAAACCAGAATTAAAGAAAACAAAGACTTCAAGATAACAAATGCAAACAATTAACTCCTTTTTTGTATTCAGTTCTACATCCTTTTTTACTGGGCAAGCATAGTAAAAGCTTCCTCTATTTGGATTCATGTATCATCTAATACAAGTTAATTGACTCTTAATGCCAAACAATTACTGTTTAATGTTGAATTATCAAATATGTTTAACTGTAACATGTATGGCCATATATAATCATTTGGCTGATAATGTAAACACATCAGTCACACTCTAGGATCGCTACTATTCTTAGGGAGGAATTAATACAGCTATAAAAACTGGCAAATTTAAAAGTTGCTTATCTTCTCAATATGGCAGTAAATTCATGATGACCCAAAATATCATTTGGAATTTTATTGCACTTATATTCTAGTCACATAATATGATCAAAATGAGTGCTTAAATTTAATCATTATTGAAGCTTGGTTGATAAAACAGAATACAAATAGATGGTCACTGATTAACCTATATTATCCTAAAACAACATGTAAGAACAACTAATTCTATTTAGAAAATAATAAGATGGCATAAAACTGTACCAAGTTGTTTTAAAGATTTAGTCTTAAAAATGAAAATCCTAAAGAATCAACAATGCAGTGCTCTTTCCTTAGCATTTGAACAACCGATATTTGTTCATATTTCAAAGACTATCAAGAGGATGACCTCACTAGCTGGAGTGACAACAATAATCATCTTTGTCTCCAATAAACACTCCTTGGTGAAGAAAACCACTATCTTCATTGCAAGTGCAAAAGAAAAAAAAAAAAACCCTTTGAAAAAAGGAGTATGAGCACTTGTCCTGCAATTTGGTTATAAAATGAAGCCTTGGGTTTATCTATGGTTATATTTAGAACTGACCTAACAACGCTTGAATAGGTTTCTCCTTTCGTAATCTAACAGAGGAGAAAGGAGGGGAAGAGCAGGGCGATAGAAAAGAAAGAGATCTTCTTAGTACAAACAGTTGAAAAACAGAGGAGCAACATCTGTAGACAACGACTGTAACAGAAAAGATTTTTTTTCTATTTTTGAGTTACATGACAGAGCATCTAGGAGGTCATTCAAAAAAACAAAAACAACACAATTATACTCTAGGAAATTCTCAGCAATTATGAAAAACAGCACCGGTGACAATATGATACTTAAGTCTTGATTCAGATTCTTCCCTCTCCCAGGTGCGTGACCGTGGGCATTTTACTTTTCTTTTCTTATCTGTGGATTTTTTTTTTTAGTCTGCAACATGGGATGATAAAAGTACGGACTCATTAGATCACTGCAGTCATTAAATGAGATAATGCATGCAAATACGGAATAAATACTCAATAAATTTCCATTGTTTTGATGATGATGGTGGTGGTGGTGGTGGTGGTGGTGGTGGTAGTGGTGATAGTGGTGATGATATTTGTATTACCTTGGATTTCAAACTTGTATCCATATTAATACTTGTCCTCCCTACCCTACAGCCTAATTAACAGTATTGTTAAATAACTTTTATTTGTACTCTCTTTGTCTACAAGATTATGTGCTACTAGTATAATTTTATAAAAGTGGGATGTTTAAAAGTACATTGGCAGAGACTATGGGAAAGATAGAATAATTCAAATCTTTAGACAAAATTCTTTTTTGAAGGCTGACCTTTTTCTAGAACATGAGGAGGCTAACCCTTAATTCTCAAATCCTGTCTGCAGTGCTTGACACATTGGCTGTGACAATGGACTTTTCCAGTACTAATAGAAATCATTCTGCATTTTCTTCATTTGGACTTCTATCTGCATTCAGTAGAATGCATTTACTAGACCATAGACCTAAATAACCCTTAATTTGGATCAGTCTTTTAGAATCAATAGCCCCCTCCCCCTATTCCCTTCACTGTGCCACCATAATTGCTGGAGACGAACTCACACACAGAAATGTTACTCTGCTTCCTGTTTCACAAATGAAAACTCCAGATTTTTAGAACTATTTATTCTGCCCTCTGCCAACATATATGCCAATCTTATTCTCTTCAGCAATAAAGCCTCCTCCTATTTTATTCAATTAAAGTATTTAATGAGTGCCTACTGTGTGCCTACCCTTTGCATTAAATGATGTAAACAACAAAGTTGGGTACTATGTGGAGTTTTTGGCTATAAATAGTTTATAATATAGAAATATTCATATGGTCAAATGTGATAATGTGCATAGGAGGTTCTGGGAGCATGTAGGAGCCAAACCTGACCTAAACTCAGAATGAAGAGAGCAGTCATTGAAATAATTTAGAAATATCTGAGCTGATATTTGAAGAATGAGTCAGAGTGACTCAGATGAGATGTGGTATATATTTTAAGGGCATTGGAATTTGTGGTAGGGAGAGTTCCGGGCCAAGGAAATAGCATGTTTGGGGTCCCAAACTTGAGAAAATGTGGTGTGTTCGTGGAACAGAGAGAACTAGTTTGGCAGAAGCAGGAAAGGATGAAAGGAAAGAAAAGATGGTAAATGGAAATGAAGTTGAACAGGAATGAAGTTGTCAGATTATGCAGGACCACTTGTGCATTGTAAAGGAACTGGAATTTTATTCTAAAATACAAAGAAGGGGGAGAATCTTGCAAGACTTGACATATTGGACTGAAACAGTCAGATGTGTGTTTTAGAATCTTCTGGTGGCAGAATGACGAATGTAACTGTCCTGGATTACAACAGGGGCAGGGAGACACGTGAGGAGGACAGAATGGTCATTCACCAGGGTGAAACCATGCAGCTACACTCCAGCACCTGCCACAGTGTGGGAGAAGGTTTGATGTAAGAGTCAGAAAAAGAATTCATCAGATTTGGGAATTAATTCACTAATTAATTTTCGGGAAGTGAGATTTTAAGTTCAAACACAAACAGGATGTTTCCTGGCATTTAATCCATGCTTTTCTTATTTTGAAAAACCTGCCCCTGCCAACAGATGGACTTGCAGCTCTAGTTTGTCCTGATATATTACCCCTGGTACAGTCAACAAATGCTTATTGAGAACCTACTGGGTAGATAAAGCCACGTCGATTGAGATCTCTTTCTCAAAGTTCATAATCTGGGAGATGCTGATGAATCGGCGATACTGCAGGAGACGGGCCACCAACGGGATATTTGAGGAATGTTAGATAGGACTTGAACCTGTAAGGAGCAGGGCCTCCCCTAAACTGTTTCAGGAAATGTGATCTAAAACTGGAACTGGAATTGGCTGCCTTCTCCACCTCTACCTCTCCACTCTGAGCTCTTCACATCCCTCTCCCGTGTTTTCTTTTGATCCATCTGGACCACTATCCTTTCTATCTTCAAACAGCTTCTTCTCCATGTCTCTGCTTTTTTCAAAACTCTGGCTTTTCATGGATCATTAAGGGCCTTCTTTCCCTTCTTCATACCTGGTGTACCATGGGAGCCAGCTTTGCTAATCCCATCACCTTCCTATGTGTCTTGTATTTAAAATAGTGAGCAAGAGTCTGATGGTCCCACCTAACATTTTTGACCTTGAGAACTTCAACGATCCTTGCAAATCCTCAGCTTTCTGACACTCTGGTCTAATTATATGATGGAGTTAGGAAAAAACATGATGGCCTCATTGTCTAGAACTTGACCACGAAGGACTGGGGTCTGTGTGCAGGAGGGTAGATTACTGGTGTGTGTATGTGTGTATCTAGAAAGCTTCTCAGAGCCAGCTCCTTTAAATGCAATCTATAGGAATGGAGCAGACCAAACAGGTATCTACCACGGAGTGGATGTGTGTTGTGTCTGTGAGAGGGAGGTTGGGGATTACGGAGGTGGGGGAGGAGAGGCTGGTGGAGAGAAAAATGTCCCACTGGGAATGATATTTGGGTTGATTCTGGAACCAAAAGAAGGGTGCAGGCTGAATGAAGGATGTAGATTTGCTAGTGATGATTTCAGTTGAAAAACTATGAGGCAACAAGAAGCAAGGAGCATTGAAGACAGAGCAGTCCAGATTGCTGGCTGTTCCACATTTCAGTTGGTTCAGGAAAAGTCAACAACTGATTGACAGAGCTTCTCCAACAGGAGTCTCAGATTCTCCAGGGAGTGATTGGTTGGTGCAGGGGAGTCAGAGACCGACCGGCAAGTTACATCCTCCTCTTTTGTTTCCAAGTGAAGAGGAAATAAAGGGATAAAGTTCTTTCCTTTTATATTTGCTTTCTACTCTGTGCTTGTTGATTTCTTCTGGTTTCAGACTTGTGTTCAGTGGAATGGCTGCAGTGGGATTTATAAGGAAGCCGCCTTATGCAGACTAGTCTGTCTTATGAAGAACAGATTCAGCAGCCAGGTCATTCTTATGAGAACAAGAATGAATCCATGAGAACAACATACTGCCCAGTTTCAAGTGCAAAAAGAGCCTTTGCAAATATGCAAGCGGAAGAGTGCTTCAGCAGCACGTTGTCTAGGAACCCGAAGCCCTCTGACATAGCTGCTGACAGCAGGGCTACAAATGTAAGACAAATCACAGCAGTGTGGAGCTATAAGAAGAGGGGTAGTTCAAGTCCAAAAGCCGGCTCCAATGAAAACAAAGGCACTCCAAGAAACATAAGTTTGAGAAGCACAGTCACAGAAGTCACGGACCTCATGAGCAGTTTCTGCAAAGCACTCTCTTAGCCTAGCACAGGAGGATTAGGAGGGACGCCCAGGACCTAGCCTCATCTGAGTTGTTAGGCAGTTTGCATCACCAGGGCGATAGATCCCTAGCATTAAGTGTTTTCCCTAGGAGGGCTGCTCATACAGCAAGTCCCAGAATAAATAGCAAATTAAATGACAGTAATCCTTGTTGACATGCAAAGTGTGCCAGTCTTCCATCTGGCACTCAGTAACACAACATAAATTCTCCTATCTGAGAAGGGGATTAATCTGCGTTTCCAGTTCATAAAGACATTTTTAGTTGATGTTTTGGCTCTCAGAGGAGTTTGTCTCAAAATCTTAGGCAGCCGTCTTCTGATGGAAAACCCTTCCCTAAAATAGAAGATGATGACATTTTATTTCTAAGTACATTTTAATATAAACTCTACTTATAATATGTATTCAAGCAAGACCTCATTGAACACTCTCTGATCTTATCAGTAGCATATTGATAATTTTTTTTAACTTTTATTTAATGAATATAAATTTCCAGTATACAGCTTATGGATTACAATGGCTTCCCCTTCCCATAACTTCCCTCCTACCCGCAACCCTCCCCTCTCCCGCTCCCTCTCCCCTTCCATTCACATCAAGATTCATTTTCAATTCTATTTATATACAGAAGATAAATTTAGTATAAAATACTTCAACAGTTTGCACCCACATAGAAACACAAAGTGAAACATACTGTTTGAGTACTAGTTATAGCATTAAATCAAAATGTACAGTACATCAAGGACAGAGATCCCACATCAGGAGCAAGCGCACAGTGGCTCCTGTTGTTGACCCAACAAATTGACACTCTAGTTTATGGCGCCAGTAACCACCCTAGGCTGTCGTCATGAGTTGCCAAGGCTATGGAAGCCTTCCAAGTTCCCCGACTCTGATCATATTTAGACAAGGTCATAAAAGACAGGGTGAGGATAGTAACCAATGATCCTAAGAGTGGCCTTAACCAGGTCTGAACAATTATACAGCATTAAGTGGGGAAGAGGACCATCAGTACACACAGTTCGGGAGTAGAGCCATTGGTGGTAGAGTAGAGGTTATGATTACAAAGGAATGAGGCTCAAGTGCACTAGACAGGGTCTAGAACAAAGGACAGAGTCATTATTAGAGGAGCTAAGAAAGGTGCTGTCTAAGCTACAAGTAAGTTTTCTGATTGAGAGGCAAATAGAACCTGATAGAAGGGGCTTGATAATAATCTGTTGGGCTTTAGGCCTTGTAAGTTAAGAGGCCCAGACCTATCTATCTCTTCACATGGGGTATATCCTAAGGGAGGTGTGAACCTCCTAGGGGAAGGCACTCTGTTGACTTTCATTACTTGGCTGGCCTGGGAGGAGAGCTGGCCAGGTTTACTTTCGAGTATATGAGCTTAATTCTAGAAAGAAAAGGAGGAAGATCTTGGGTAGAAGAGAAGATCCTCATTTCCACTTCCTCTGTGACTTTGTCACTTGAATTGCCTTCAGAAATCTAAACATAAATTTTCTACAGATTCTCTCCTTTCATTCAATCCTATTGTAAACCCATCGTTTCACTCTCTAAGGTGTCATCTTCGACTGTTTTCTTTCTATTAGATCTCATATACAATCCATCAAATCCCTTCAGGTTTCCGTTTCTATTTTCTTTTCACTTCCAGAAGTGGAAGTGGAGTATGGCTCTAGCCACGCTGTCCCAAGTCAACTAATTATCACCTAAATGATTAAAACTCCCCAGCTTCTTTCTCTGCTTCTCCACGTGCCTCAAAGGGTGTGCATCAGAAGGAAGCTGGAATAAGAAACAGAGCAGGGACTGGAACCACAAGTATTCCTCTATGGGAAGCAGGCGTTACAACTGTTAGGTCAAACACTGGTCCCATTCTGCAGTTCTCTTTCTGTTCCTTTGTCATGCCAGGCACATGCCTCCCCCAAGTCTTTTCTATGCTTACCATCTATACCATTCATTTCCAGATTCACACTTGCCTCACTCCCTTCTCTCTGTCAGTTACTTCTCAGACCTTACCAGAGGCCTTAACTGGACACATGCAATGAAACTGCAGTACTGGCCATCTCTTCACATTTCCTTTTCCATTACTCTCTTTTGTTTGTTACATTTGCATTTATTACTACCTTACATTTAACATATGTATTTTTGCTTGATTTTTTCCCACCTGCTTGTTGGCATGTAAGCATTAGCAGAACAGTAACCTAGTTTTATTATTTATCTCATTCTTTAGAGTGTAGAATATTGATGGGCACAAAGCAGATAACCACATTTGTTGAATCAGTTAATAAAATGTAAGGTATAAATAAGCACCTAAAAGGGAATCCCAGGCACATTCTAAAGCTTTACTAAATTATTTTTTCTCTAGTTTAGAGCAATCCAGACGTCCAAATATATAAAGAAAATTAGAAAGACAAGATTAAAATGGGAATATTACAATGTCTATGGTGATATTTTCATGAGAAAATATCTATGAGTCTCTGAGTATAATTCCAGTAAGTCCAAGAAGCACCTTATTATAATATTACCTAGTTGTTCAAAGTAAACAAAAATCTAGTTATGGAAATTTGAAAGCAATTTTGCTTTTATTTGAATAATTTTATACTCGATGGATGTTTAGCAAGTGAGAACCACATCAATGCAAAGTGCAGTTTAAGGCTATACATGAAAAAGGAAAAAGTCATTGTCTTCAAAAGATTTCAGTTTGATGAACTTGACAAATCATAAAGTACATAAAGCAACCAAGAAGTAACCTATCTGAATAGCACAGAGAAAATAGTCTATGCAAAAATATACCCATAAACTTGGAGACATCAAATAAAGACCACACCTAGATACACATAGTAGAGTTATGTGCAAGACTAACACAGAGCAGTAAACGGAAACAGTATATCCACTGATTCAATAAAGATAAATTGAGTATGAAAGTAAACATTGGCTGTGATGATATAAATCAAAAGGAGGAAATGCATGTCATCAGCTTTATGTGAGCTATTGTAGATGAACTCTTAGTTTTATAAGTCATTTTGATTGAAACTTAATTTTTTTCCAAATATGATCTGAGCTATTTTTAAAAGCTATGTTTGAGGAAACATCATGTCAGTAAGATTATTTTGATGTAAATATTATATTCAATCAGTTGTTAAGAAAAATACTACTTTTAAGTTAGTATGGATAGGAAATCATATTTAAAATCTGTTTGTGTGAAAACTCAGAAATGAATATTTTTTAGATAATCGCGTCTCTTTACATTAGTTGTATGAGTGGAAAAATTTTATAAGATATTGAAAGCAATTTAACCAATATAGTAAATAAAAGTCTACATTTGCACAATATTTTATTTGATTTAAATTCATGTTTACATTGAGTTTCAGTTAAAATCTCAGCTACACAGTCTTCAGAAATATGGTTGAAAAGATGCCTATCAGCTGTTGACAGGATGAAGAATTTATGGTGTATAGACACTATGGAGTGCTACTCAGCAGGAAAAATGAAATCCTGTCTTTTGCAACAAGATGGACAGCAGTGGAAACCATTATGCTTAGTAACAAGTCAGTTCCAAAAAGACAGATACTATATATTTTCCCTGATCTGAGGTAACTAATAGAGTACCTGAAATGCAATGTATTGGAGTGAAATGGACATTTTGAATTCGATGATTGTTTATAGCCCTTGTTTCTTCTGTTACAGAACAGGGTTTTTTTCTTCATACTATTTGTCAAACTCTTTTACTTAGTGTAGGGTTACCGGTATAATTATTAAGTAAACTGAAAGTAGATCTTTGTAAAAATTAAGAGTGGGAATGGGAGAGGGAGGAGGAAGAAGGATTAGAGCATGGGTGGGAGGGAGGGTAGGGTGGGAAGTATCACTATTTTTCTAAATTTGTATATATGAAATCCATGAAACTTGTATAACATAAATAAGATCTTAAAAAGAATAAAAATAAATAAATCGGGGGCCAGCCCTGTGGCTTAGTGGGCTAAACCTCTGCCTTGGCTCTGGCATCCCATGTGGGTGGGGTTGGTGTCCCAGCTGCTCCTCTTCTGATGCAGCTCTGTGCTATGGCCTGGGAAAGCAGTAGAAAATGGCCCAAGTGTTTGAGTCTTTGCAACCACATGGGAGACCCAGAGAAAGCTCATGGCTCCTGGCTTCTGATCAGCTCACCTCCAGCTGTTGCCGCCATTTGGGGAGTGAACCAGTAGACCTTTCTCTCGGTCTCTCCCTCTCTCTGTCTGTAACTGTACTTCTCAAGTAAATAAATAAATCTTTAAAAAAAAATCTGGTTGAAAGTTCACGTTGAAAAACTCCATTTATGAAAAACATGGGTGAAAGTGAGTATAGTCTGCTGTGCTAAGGGTGTTTAGTTTTTATTTAAAAGGATTATATTTATTATAAAAATACAAATATAAATATATATTTATATAATAAATAATATATTAATGTATAAATATAAAATATATTTAGATTATATTTAAAAAGCAGCTCTGGTGAACATAGTCAGTATATAATCCACTTTTATAATAATTTGTGTTCACAGGCTACTTGCATTAGGATGCATGCGTTCTAATGCATTTGATGACATTTATATAATTTCAAATTATAGGATCGATGCTGTGGCGCAGTAGGTCAATCTTCCGCCTGCAGTACCAGCATCCCATGTGGGCACCGATTCTAGTCCTGGCTGCTCCTCTTCCAATCCAGCTCTCTGCAATGGAAATCAAGCTACATGTATACTTTGTTTTTTGTTCTAGCTCCACCTCCTAGGTGATTTTTGTCATCTATCGGTTACTAAGTAAATATTTCTTGAATCAGTAAGTAAATGAATAAGACTATTTTCCATCTTTAACCACAATCACTAAAGTTTGTGTACTATATGCCCAAAATATTTCTGCTTTTTCTCTCTACGCCTACAACCAGTCTGCCCTGATCTCATTATCTCTTGCCTGTGAGTTTCCTTCTCATTAATGGACTTTTTGTGTAATGAATAAATCTAATCATGTCCCTCTGTAGCATACTCATTAAACATTCCCAAGGAAAAAATGTTGGGTTTTTTGTCTGGCATCAAAACATACCATGACCCAGCCTGTGCCTGTTATATTTTTGTTGCCTTCACTTTATGTTCTGCCTTGCTAAGCTTGCAGCATTTCCTCTGTCCTCTGACATCCCTGGGGGTAAAGAGCCCTCCCAGCTTGTCCAGTAGTGGGGGCTGGGTGCAGTTCCCAGGACACAGAATGTTCACTGCTAAATAGGAGAAGTCTTTGGAGAACCAGGATCACTCTAACATACTATAGGTGGATTCTAGTCTGAACAGTTAGATCACAAGTCACTTCTTCCTGGAATGTCTCCCTCTCTTTATCTGTCTAATCCTTACTGATCCTTTAAAATCATGGCTGGCAGCACTTCTGTGAGTCCCTTTCATTATTGGCTCTGGATCAGCATGGTCGGGCCATGACTTTCTCAAAGGACAAACACTATCACATTTATCTTTGAGTTCTTAGGAACTCTTGAATGCGTGGTTTGCATTAAGCAATTAATAAAAACATATTGAAAGAGTGTGGATTGTCTTTCAAGACCGTCTATGAAAAGGTGCTACCCTAATCATTAATTAATTTCAGTTAGACTCGATGTAATTAAATTCAATTTAACCAAGATTTACTGAATGTCTACAATTTGTAAAGCACAATTATCTTCAGCATTACCTTCTATTATTTGCTCCTAATTGAAACTTTTTTATATGTGTCATGTTTTTGTACTGAGTGTAAGACCGTTCTCAAAATATAGTCACTTGCATCTGCTTCTATAACTCCATTGTATCTGGTAAATTCAGATTAGTTACAAACTTATCCATGAAGACTGATTTGATTATCAATCAAAGTGATCTCTTTATTCTTGTACTATAATTGCACCTTGCTGGGGACTTTCTTACATTCTTTGATGTTTTTGAGGTCTGCTGTATTATTTCTATTCTTTGTCTTTTATTCCTTCCTAGATAAGCACTGACCTCTGCATCTTCTTCATTATCTAGTTCATGGACAGTGCAATTATTGAACTCAATATTGGTTTGTGTTATAAGATGATAAATCAAGAATGTGACTTGGTCTTTGAAATCCAAATGGACAGTACAAACCACTATGTTCACTGAAGATAAAATTATTGTGTTACAGACCATCTGGAGAGAAGTAGACATATTGAAAAGCATTTTACTTTTATACTCCTATGTACAAATTAGGAAATTTCTTCTATAGGCCACTAAATGTAATGATAGTAGATTTTCTCTTATTCATTTCACAGAATAATTTACAAAATTGATTGTTTACTGACTAAAGTCAAATAAAGTTAGAATTAGCTTAGTAAGTTCCTTATCCTCTTTTATAAACCATTGCCATGGAAACAGCATTTCAGAGTTTTGCCTTCTCTTAAATGTCACATCTGTCATCATGCTATATATAGCGACATCACATACACACAAAGGATGCAGATGTCTTTACTGCTTTTGGAGATCAATCCACACTACGGTATAATGTGAATACACTGTCCTCTCCAACAGGGACTGAGCACTGAGAACTAATTCGGGACCATTAAGACACTTTTACTTTAAAAAATATTTAATGTAGGCAACTTCCTATAGGAAAAATGGAATGATTTTTTTTAAGTATAGTATTTCTTCAAGTATTGAACATGTTGCCACATAGTTCTGTTGTTTGTACCACCTTAGGAACTCACACTTGTCTCAGATGCACTCATGTGAAAAATTGCCCCTTCTTATAATGTCAGTTCTTTCTGTTAGGGGCCCTCACTCTTCCTTGAATTCGAAGGCTAGCCTTTGTACTGTTCACTCACACAATGAGATGACAGAATCCATCCTTTCACTCCCCTCTGCCTTATAATTATGTTCTTAATCCCTTTCATAAAGACATGGACATCGTTGTTTATCTTCCATTCAGACAAAGGGTATGCCATCATCACCAGGTGAAATGCAGAGAACAAAGACTGCAGATTAGATGTGAAGAATCCTGACTGTGAGTGGCTGTGTTGAAATGTGAGTTTTTGCCATTCACAGGCATCAGCAAGGATTATTACCTGCAAAAGCTTTCCTTTAAAATCAATTATGTGACCAAGAGCACATATTCGTATTTTTAACCTGGCCTGGGAAATCTGTTATTATTAAAGGTCCTAGTGCTTATCTGGTGTCTACCTTGTAATGAATTTTGTGGAATGTGAGTACTGTGTCTTCCCCCAAGCTAGTTTAACATAGGTCAATGTAGTCAAAAAATGTTTTTAAAGTAAACTAAACATTTTAAAAACTTTGTATAATTATAACAAGGTTGATTATTTCGATGAGTGGCTTCTGAATAAACAGAATAATCTATAATTAACAAATATTTTATTTAGGCAACAAAGTTCATCTACACTTTCTAGAGAAATAACACTATTTTAGGAAGATTTAAGTAGTTTTCTATATAGTAGAATATGTAAGATGGAGCCAAGTAGCGTTGTAAATGAAAACATGATAAGCATCACAGAAATATTTGGAAAATTTGTGGGAATTCAGTAGCTTATTTTTTTTTTTATTGGAAGATCATTAAATAGCATGAGCAAAGACATTGAGGTAGGGCCATTGAGGGTTGAGAGGATATTGATGTCATTTTCAGACATGACAAATCAGGAGGAATTCATGGTTAGAAGGATGTCTTTTAGATGTCTTTTGAGACATGGTAAGTTTTACTTGTTCATGCAACATTGAAACTTCTGTAGCCTACAGTTATAAGAGAAAAACTAGAACTCAAGAAAGAGATTAGGAAAATATCAAAAACATGATAAACCGCACTGAACAACATCTTGTTGAAATGTTAGAGGCTACCAGATCATGAAAGAAATGGTATCAAAATTGGTAATAAGATAGTGCATCACTTGTTAAGGGAATAGAGAATAATAAGCAAACAGTAAAAAAGAAAAATAAAACTTCGGGAATGCTTACAGTAAAGAGAAAGCAAAGAAAAAAGAGTTAAGATGAAAACCATGATGGTGCAATATGATAGAAGTAGCAGAAGTTGTGGAACTTTATACAAAGAAGTTTATCAACATCTTAATCGTGGAGGCTAAGGATTAAGATGTGACTGATTCGTTTAGATATTTGGTCATGTTTTACAGATCTCATTTATTGGAGTGTAAAGGAACAAATTTTGAGGGGCACTAGTTTAAGTAAAGGAGCAAAAATGTTTTGAAGAAAAGAAAAAAATGTAGTAGACTTGTGACAACAGCAGGAATTGGTAGACCACAGGTTTCAAGACTCATTGTCAGATTTAAATTGACAAAGCTAATTTACATTTATCATTCCACTTATAGCTACAGTGGATAAATGTAGATCAGTTTGTAATTTTTTATGATCTCTGCCATTCAACTTGGTGCTTCTTTTGTGAGTGTACAGCTTACATTATCTCATAAAGTGGTAGATTCATAAACACCCAACCAATGACTTTGAAGAGAAGTAAGATCTCTAAATATGTCTAATATAAGGAATTTCAAATGACCTCAACTGGGCAAGAGTATAGCACCTCCTCTTGCTTAACTGAACATATATTTCCTCTTAGCTAACCAATTATGTAAAGAATGTTTAGAAGAATAATCTACTCTTTTTGTTTCATACTCAGATATTAGGTTTTCAAAAAAGTAATTAATTTAACAATTTACTTGAAATATAGATAAACAGATACATAGATTAAGACAGACTGTTTTCCATCTGCTGCCTCCCTGGCCCACCAATATCCACAAAAGGGACAACTGGGCAGCACCAAAGCCAGGAGTCAAGAACCTGATCTGGGTCACCCGTGTGGGTGGCAGGGATCCAGGTTCATCCACAGGCTCCAATGTCTGCATTAGCAGAAAGCTGGAATCAGGAGCTGAGTCGGGACTTGAACCCAGGCACTGGTATGGGATGCTGGTATCTCATGTGGTGTCTTTAACAGCTTTACACAACTCCCACTCCCTAGCTTTTAGTTTTTAGAATAGCATTTGTATTCATTGAGAACCCAACAAATATGTTTATCTAGAAAGAGCTCTTCTGTGTTAAGAAATCTTTGCAAAGTAGGAACAGAAATCATGTTGACGGAAGATAAAGGCAGAAGGAAGGTAATCTTCCAGCTATGTTATTCTCTTTTGCTCATAAAGCACACAAGGTTTAATTAAAATCAAGTAAAAGGTTTCTCCCAGGATTCAGGTGCCTAACAGAATCACGGGAGTCTTTAGAACTTGAGTGAAAGATTTTTTGAAGGCATAACGAATGGCTGTAGGAAGTCAGCTAGTCCTCTGTGCAGCCTGGTATCAGCCTCCCCACCTCTTTAAAGCGCCCCCCCAGGCCCACAGCCAGGTGCGACACAGATCTCATTGCTCATGCTGAGGTCGACTCTTTGTGTTCTGTGCTTCAGGGCAAGCTGCAAAATTGATAGAGAGATCAAGTTCTTGATGCAAGCCATCTTTAAAAAGCAGCCAGTGTATACACGAGTTATTTCAGCCCTGAGAAGGAAGTATTTGTTGGATCATTACTTATGAAATGTTCTCATCTTCAGTTCTCTGCATATTTTGCACAGTTCCTGAACCCTGAATTATTAACTAGAGAAGGAAAGGGAATTAGCAATTAGTTAAATTTTTTGCTTTGATTTATTCATTCTGTCAAAGGAAGTACTGGAGACCTTTAGAAACCTACTTTTGGCGAAAGAATGTTAAAAAGTATGATTCAGATTCCATGCTGTAAATTATACATTACATAAATTTTGACAGACCTCTGTGGTACGGGATTTGAGAGGAAAAAAAGGCCATGATATGAAATATTATATGCTTTTGCTTTTCAATAGAAAAGGAAGAAAATTCCAAGAAAGTGTTTAAAGATTAAAGTGTGCATAAATTAAAATTTAAAGAAAGTAAAATGAGCTTTTTAAAAGTTTGTTTATTTTTATTTATTTTAAAAACAGAAACTTGAGAGAGACAGAGACAGAGAGACAAAGAGACAAAGAGAGAGAGGGAGAGAGAGAGAGAGAGAAATCATTCTATTGCACTAGACCAGGGCAAATCCATACGGCTGGAAGACCATCAGGTTTCCCATGTGGCTAGCAGGAACTCAACCACTTTCCATTATCCTGTGCTGTCTCAGGGTGTGCAATAGCAGGAAGCCAGATGAGAAGCAGAGAAGCCAGGATTCCAACCAGATGCTCTACTATGGGATGCCAGGATCCCACGCAGTTGCTTTACTCACTGTGTCACAATGCCCTCCCTAAAATGAGCATTGAAGAAAATTATAAATATTTTAACAAAATTTTCTATCATAATAAAAACAAAAATTTCATTCCTTTGTTTCTGAAATGACATGGAGATTCTTTGATGAAGTTATGCTAAGAGGTGGTTTAAGCCAAAGGCTTAATAGTTCCAGGTTTACTAATTAATTTGGATTTTAGAAACTAAAATAGCTTTAAACTCTGGTTGCATTGTCCAAGACAAGTACATGAGAAATATAGACTTGTTTGCTTCAACTGATGTATTCTATTTTTTTCAAAATGTATTTTGCTACATTAATTGTGAAACTATTTTATTGTTACTTAGGGACAAGATTCAAATGTGGTAGGTTGAACACTACAGATCTGCAGTATTTGTTTTGTCTTAGATCCTACATTGTTATACACAATGTGCTTGCTTTGATGTTTGGAGAAGGTCATGGCTGCAGTTACAGAATTGCTTTTGTGTAGTAGTTTATTAAGATCAAGTGCTGAATTCTATCCCATCACATACACGTGTACTGTGAGGAAGGATCTTACTGATACAGGATGATTTGTTCAAATCCAAAGATTGTCAAGGAAAATCAAAAACTTTTCTTCAAACAAATCAAAACTTATTGAAAGAGACATCTATAAAATCCAACCACTCCTTGACATCCACTACCTTCTCTTAAATATCTTTAATCAACCCTTAGACATTCTAGAAATTTTGAACTAAAACAGATTTTGAGTCTAGTCACTGGGAATTTAATCATAAATATTAATTTAAGAAACAGATCTAAGACTAGGTATAAAATTTTAGGATTCTAAATAATTCCCTGACCCCAAAGAGCATAAATTTTTTTTCTGTCAGCAAGGCTGATATGACATTTATAAAAAATAAATAAAAGTAGAAACTGGGTTTATTATTTTTGCATATTTTAATTTTTAATCTCTCTTGGTAAGATTAAAAGTTTACCAGCGGCAGCAAATTTCCATTAGCTATTCAAAAGCAAAGGTTTTTTTACTCATTTCTAAGCTTTCATTTGTTATGCACACGTTTCTGCCTTTCGGTTACTTGGACTTTTTTTTTGAGTCATATCATTCAATTCATTTTATTCATTAGATTTTTTCTTTGATTCGATTCTTAACCATCCTCCAAGTGCTGTAGATGTAGTAGAAAAGTCTCCAGTGCTTGCTAAACTTAGTACCTCCGTTTTTTACCCAAATTTTCTGAAAGTAAATTCCCACCCTGTATATCAGGAAGGAAAAGATTTGTACAGTTAATAAATATTTGCTGAATAACCACTGTGTCCAAAGTTCTTTGTGGAAAACCACAGGTGCAAATAGAAAAAACAGTCATTCAAGATGCGTATGATGAGTGTAGCTGTGGCATTGTACCTGACATACAAGCCAGAATAAGCTAATCACCCTTTTATAAAGGTTTTTAAATGGTTGGAAGGATTAGAAAAGGCAAATGGGAAGGATGTGAAACTTGAACAGTGGTCTTTAGAGATAAGCAGAATTTTGACATGAGGTCTGGGAGGGAGAAAGAAGTCGTAGGGATTCCTAGAAGCAGATGAAGCGTGAGTTATATCTCAGAGGAGGAAAATGATGGGACAGCTTTGTAGCTGAGCATAACTGGATTACGGCGTTTCCACTGGGGAGAAATGGGATATAAAGCTCAAAACACAGTAAAGTGTGTCTGTAAACAACATTATTATCAGATAATAGGTACTCAGAGAGGTAATTGAGGGGCTTCAAGAGAGATCTAGTACATTCCAAACAAAGGTAGCTGGACATGGGTGCTTCCAGTGGATTTGGAGAGAAAGGCCCACAAGCCAGAAAAGAATTTAGAGGATTTGCCATGAGCATTGTAGTTTAAATGGGACTAAAGAACATTGTGGACATGGACTCGGGTAGCTTTTCAATTCTGTGAATGGATGAGTCATAAAAAGAGAAGTTTTGTGCCTGAATAACTGTACAAACTAGAAGCAACTTTGAAGGGAATGGAGGGGTGAGAAGGAGGAGTCAGAGGGACTAGCAGGGATGCAGAAAAGGCAGGGCCTTCTGTGGTCATGTCAGCTTTGTGGTGGCAGCAGAGACATCCAGAGGTTAGCATGCTGAAACCACAGGCCTAGAGATTGGGAAAGAAGACATGTGCACTGGAGATCAGGATGAGTGAGTCATTTCTGTAGACAAGAGAATTAAATTCAAGATAAGAGATGAGAAAACTGAGAGTAAAAGGAGTGAAGACAGGCACATTAACAGAGCAAGCATTTGCAAAATATGTTGTAGTCGAGGTGGGAGGAATGCAAGTGGAGCTACTGAGCAATCAAAAAAGAAATGTCAAAGCCACATGAAAGGGAGAGGAGGAGGGCCAGGGAAGGATAAACCACACGGAGAACAAGAATGGAAACTGGAGCAAACCCTCCAGCCCTGGAGATTAGGCAGTCATGGGTGTATCAGCAGGAAGAGTTTCACCAGATTAAATAGAAGAGAAGCCAGATCCTAGGAAGGCGAAGCCAAGAGTAGGCTGTGCAGTGCTGGGAGTACTGGGTGCACATTCTTTGCAAATGGTTTGACCATGGAGATGAGAAGGAACAGTAACAGCTTAAATGGACAGTAGAGTTGAACGAACAAAATAGACCTGGTGCAGGTGTTGTGTTGCAGCAGGCCAGGTCATCACTTGGAATGCCCAGAGTGCTGGTTGAAGTCCCAGCTACTATACTTCCCATCCAGTTTCCTGCTAGTACACATTGGAGGCAGAGGACAATGGCCTGAGTTCTTTGGCTCCTGCTGATCGTGTGGAGACCTGCTGGGAGATTCTAGCTTCCGGCTCCTGGCTTCCATAACCATCTCTGTCTGTTGTATGTATTTGGGAAGTGAGCCAGTGTGGACGATCTCTCTCTCTCTCTCTCTCTCTCTCTCTCTCTCTCTCTCATGCATGTGTGCCATGCTCTCTCTTTTGACATTCTTTCAAATAAATAAGCAAGCTTTAAACAAAACAAGCAAAACAAAATGTCCACGACCGAGTACTTTGTAAGGAAAGGAAGCTAATTGAGTTCACAGTTTTGGAGCTCTAAGAGCAGGGCACCAGGTTCTGCTCCACTCTGATGAGGGCTCCCAGCAGATGGCATTGTAGTGGTGGCGGTTGCTTCTGAGAGCAATCACAGAGCAAGACAGCAAATCAGGGAGGGATTCAGGGTCAGACTTCCTCTCCTGAGAACTAACAACTGTCCTGTGAGAACTACCTTACTCTTACCAAGCACAGGTGCCCCCAGTGATCTAAGGATCTTCCACTTGGCCACACCTCATAATGGCTTCATGACTTACACTGCCACACTGAGGACAAGGCCTCCAACACAGGACCCCTTGGGGGAAAACCATATTCAAACCATAGCAGATGAAGGTGTCTGAGCATGTGGGAAATGCCAAAGAGGGCCAGCACCGTGGCTCTATAAGCTAATCCTCCGCCTGCGGCGCCGGCACACCGGGTTCTAGTCCCGGTCGGGGCGCTGGATTCGGTCCCGGTTGCCTCTCTTCCAGGCCAGCTCTCTGCTGTGGCCCAGGAAGGCAGTGGAGGATGGCCCAAGTGCTTGGGCCCTACACCCCATGGGAGATCAGGAGCAGTACCTGGCTCCTGGCTTCGGATCAGTGCGGTGTGCCGGCCGCAGTGGCCATTGGAGGGTGAACCAATGGCAAAGGAAGACCTTTCTCTCTGTCTCTCTCTCTCACTGTCCACTCTGCCTGTCAAAAAAAAAAAAAAAAAAAAAAAAAAAAAAAAAAAGAATGTCAAAGAGACAGAAGGTTCGAGAAACAGTGCAACTGAATAGAAAAGTCCTTACAGGGTGAGCTATAGAAAGCAGGCAGATGAACTCTGTATCCATGCATCGTTTCTTTTTCAGGAATGAAAGTAAATGTGAAGAGGAAGGGGTGTGTGTGTGTGTGTGTGTGTGTTTCTCTCTGTGTGTTGTACTTCTTCAGTTGATGGTGTATGTAGGAGATCTCAGTCTCAAGATGCCACTGAGATTGTTGAGATCCGGATGTGGTTGAGAGTTCGTGGGAAAGGTTATTAATGGTGATATAAGCAGCAGCAGTGTCAGGCACTGAGCACAGTGATTTTGTCACCACTTGGGACTCCCATATTGGAATCTGTGCTTCTGGTCTGGGCTCCTTTGCTTCCAATTCAGCTTCCTGTTAATGTGCACCTGGGAGGAAGCAGATGAGGCTCCAAGTACTTAGGTCCCTGCCACCCTTACGGGAGACCCCAGTGGAGTTCCAGGCTCCTGGCTTCAATCTGGCCCAATTTCTGCTTGGGGAAGTGACCAATGAATGAAATAGCTTTCTCTGTTACTCTGCCTTTCAAATAAAAGCTCAATAAATAAAAATTCTAAAAAGAAATATTAGTCTAGGGTTGCCTAAGGATGTATTTTTTTCTTTTTTATTAAACATTATTATTTGCATTTTTTTTTAGAAAACAGAGAGACACAGAGATTGAGACAACAGGCAGACAACTCCCACTTGTTGGTTCACTCCCAATATGCCAGCAACAGCTGGCACTGGGCCTGGCTGAAGCCAGGAGCCAAGAACCGACTCTGTCTCTTCAATGGGTGGCAGTAATCCAAGTGCTTGAGTCATCATCTGATGCCTCCCAGGAAGTGCATTCGCAGGAAGCTGGAACCGGGAGAGGAGCCAGTGTGCAAACTAGGTGCTCCCATGTTGGTGGCCAGCAGACCAAGTGGCCTCTGAACCACTGCTCCAAATGCTCGCTCCATGTGCTTGCTCTGGACATTGATCATTCACACTTTTCTACTATATTACTGCTAAAAGCTTTTAATTATGCCACAATATAGACATAATCAAGTCATTTTTAGTGAATCTCATTAGAGAGAAAAAAAGAGCAATAACAAATATTTACTAAAAAAGCTCAATTTTTGTGGTAATTTTAGTCAGACATTAAACATAATTTTCACCTCAGCTTCCTTTGTGTTCTTCATATATGTACTTTGTTAACTGAATGGAAGAAAACATGTAACAACAATATAAAAGTAATTAACCATGTAATATGTCATGAGTATATGATTAAATATATGAGTCTCCTATATGTATATTCATGCACTGCATAAGCTTACACAAACATGATCATACAATAGAACATCATTTTCATTTGAATTTTTATAGCATATCTATGTGAATTTTTCTTTCAAAATCAATTCATTGTTATGATCAAAGCTATTATCAAGGTCTGTTAGGTACTTTCAAGGACATGCTATTAGATATATTAGAGAGGTCTTATCACAAAGCTGTTAAAATCTGGAGTCTAAAATTACTGCACTTACACACATAATTACATAAAATTTAGTGAAAGTATATATGCAGTGAAACCCAAAGGTAATTTTATTTCTTGACTTTTGAATTAAAAGTGCTTTGGTATTCTTGCATCTCCTCAAAGATATATTTAAAATGTAAAGCTTGATTGAACAAAGAATTAAATAATTAACACAAATATTTTTGTTAATGGTTATTAATACCTAATTCCCTGCAAATGCATAACTTACAATGATCTGGATTCTCCAATTTTGTTGTATTTAAGAAGAACAATATGGTCAAATGACTTGTTCCTGGCTTTCCAGGCCAGCCATAAAACACTGCATGTAATCTTCCTTGATTTCACTCTCCTTGGCTGAGCTGAAAGCAATGGACTCTAAAATATTAGCAAAGGAATCCAATTCTGGATTAAACTAATCTAATTAGGTATTTGTGGGAACAAGAAAAACATTGGGTAAGTCAAAGCATTGTAATTTCAGAGTTTTTTTTTTTAATTTTTAATTTTTATTTTTTTGACAGGCAGAATTAGACAGTGAGAGAGACAAAGAGAATGGTCTTCCTTTTTCCATTGGTTCACTCCCCAAGTGGCCGCCGATCCAAAGCCAGGAGCCAGGTGCTTCCTCCTGGTCTCCCATGCGGGTGCAGGGCCCAAGGACCTGGGCCATCCTCCACTGCCTTCCCAGGCCACAGCAGAGAGCTGGACTGGAAGAGGAGCAACCAGGATAGAATCTGGCGCCCCAACCGGGACTAGAACCCGGTGTGTTGGCGCCACAGGTGGAGGATTAGCCTATTGAGCCGTGGTGCCTGCTGCAGAGTTGTTTATTATAACAACTATCTTGACCTACCTGACTAATATAGAATATGTCAGTAAACAAATTTGATTTCATACTAAAAATAGAACCACATTTTATAGATCAACTTTTCTAAACAGGACAATTTTACTAATGTTCAGCCCTAAAATAAGCCTCAAATTTATAGGGAAAACAAAGTTAAATATGTTTCTCCGTTGTAGGGCTTCTCGGAATCAGCTGTCATTGTAAACTTTAAGGAAGGGAACACATCTACATTCCTAACCATGTTTTGATAAAAAGACCCTTACTGATGTCTATCAGAATGATATTCCTCAGAAACTAGTTTGCATTAACAAAGGGATGATTATAAATTTTACCAGACAAGGTTATGAGAAGGTTGATTGTTTTCCAGTGGAGCATGATGTTGCTTACAATACATTTTCTTTTTTGACATTATCTTGGAAATAATAAAAATGATATTGAGAATATTTTATTGTGCCTATAAATGATACTTAAAACCCAAATATAAAACTATTCCTATAAACACATTGCATGCAGGGTAGAGACACGATTGTAATCTAAACCAATAATGATAAGAACCCAAGAAGTGTATTGCAGTCCATAGCAGAATGAGCAGTCAGCACTGACAGCATCTGTATGAAGAGCATCTGTATGAAGTATGATCTCTGTACTCCTGGAATCATCCACAACAGCTTCAGTGTTGTTTATTACATTTTTTCTGAGTTATTAGTTAGATAGAAAAATAGATACAATTTAATACAGTCACATTTTCTATTCTTGATACCTGTTTTTTCATTTGGACAACAAAGGTAATACCATTTCTGCATTCAGGCTTGTGTCTCTGAAGGTGGCACACTGCCACACCCTGACACCTGAGTGAGAGAGGAGAATCATTCAACCAAAGGTGATAATCTCCTTCTTTGCAGTAATAGATCATATTCAGTTTTAAAGGAAACGAAAATAAACATATTTATTTGATATCTTCTTGTTATTGGCAAACTGTTACCTAGACAAAGGAAAATAATTTACCTTCTAAACTTTCTCCAATGAAAGAGTTCATCAGATGAAGATTGAGGTAAAAATTATATTTTAACTTTAAAATAACCCTCTTGTCCTTTCCTTCTATGTAGCATGTTGCTTCCATGTATTTTGTAGATTTTTAAAGGTTTTTCTTTTTCTGTGAACTTTTTAAAACACTGATATCTCTCAATCAATGAGTTAAAACTAAGAATTTAAATTTATAGTCTTGTAAGTAATTAACTTTGTAGTATTTTTCCATGAGAAAAGAGAAGAAGAGATGTTTGAGGGTGAGGGAGAGAGAAATTATAAAACTGATCACAGGCAACTAGCTTGTAGAGATATCACACAATAATATTTTCAATATTAATTGAAAATGCACAGATCTTCTAATTATAATGACTGTTTCATGTAAACAAATTGATATTGCAAAGAATACTACTAAAGGATCTACCTGTGGAGCAAGGTCAGTATAAATTATTATTCTAACTCATGTAGGTATTCATAGCTTCACTTGATTAGAATTTCAAGAGGATATAGCCATTTGTTATAATTTATGCATTACATATCTTCTCTGTATTTACTTTAAGAACAGCCACATCACATTTTAATACTAAAACCAAAGAGACTAAGAATATGCTGGCCCCCTTCATCAATGACAAGTTTACTGTGAATCATTACAAATACCAAGGTCAATGCCCAAATACTTTGTTTCTTAGTCCTCACCATAAACACTTTTTTTAAAAGTCCTGATTAGATATTGTGCCTGAACAAGGTAGCAAGTTTGATGGGAAATGAGAGATAAAATTTCAATAACAACTAAAGAAGGAAATCAGTGCCATTTGGTCTACAAATTCAAAATTTTAAAACATGGTAAACACTTCCATGAGTAAGAGAGTTGATGACTTCAATTTCTCCAGATTATAAAGTCACAGAAGTTGGGAGTGGACTAGAATCTTGAAGTACCCAATCATCTCATTGGTAATTGAATCTCTCTGTAATGTTTTGACAAGTGGTTGGAGAGACTCTTTCAATATATCAAGGTTTCTTCTGTAGGGATAAAACATCTGACAACAATCACAATGTATTTCATTTTTAAAAAGCTACATTTATTTAAAAATTTTATCCATATTTGAACCCAAATTTTGCCTTACTTTTCTCACTATGTAATGATTTAAATTCTCACTTCAGAAACAATTGAGGAGGGACCTAATCCATCTTTCATACAACCATCATGTGTGTGTCTGAGGACAACTGTGTTATGCATTGAAGTCTTCCCTTCTTCACATGAAAGAGCCATTTTCTCTGATCCTCTTTCTTGTATAACTATCCCAAGTGACCTCACCACATCAGCCCAACTCATGTGTATTCTCATTACTCAGCTTTCTGTCACAATAAGGAAATAAATGACACAGGCTACTTAAGAAGGAAAGAAATTTATTTTGGTTCATGATCATGGAGGTTCACAGCCACGATCAGGCAGGCCCACTGAGCTGGCCAGCAGATCAGGTGAGAGCTGGTAGTGGAGGAGTTATGTATGAGGGACCAACCTCACGTGAGCCAGGAAGCAGAGACAGATCTGCTCTGCCTGATGCAGGCTTCTTAAGGGCTGGTGCTGTGGTGTAGCTGGTAAAGCCGCTGCCTGCAGTGCCGCCATCCCACATGGGCACTGGTTCAAGTTGCGGCTACTCCACTTCTGATCCAGCTCTCTGCTATGGCCTGGGAAAACAGTGGAGAATGGCCCAAGTCCTTGGGCCCCTGTACTCACGTGGGAAATCTGGAAGAAGCTCCCTGCTACTGTCTTCAGATCAGTGTAGTTCCGGCCATTGTAGTCATCTGGGGAGTGAACCAGTGGATGGAAGACCTTTCCCTCTCTCTCTGCCTCTGCCTCTCTGTAACTCTTTCTTTCAAATAAATAAATCTTTAAAAAATAAAAAAAAGAACTATCCAAAAGCACAGCCTCAATGACCTAAGGATGTCCCACTAGGCCTGATTCCTCAATCCCATAACTGGATAAAGTTTCTACCTCTCAGGATCAGTAATGTGACTTCCAAGACTGAATGCTTTAGTGATATGAGGAGCCAATGTTCAGACTACCGCTGCATGGCATTTCAAATGGAAGTTTCTAGATGTTGCAAGGATTTTGTGACAATTAAGTACAAAGCCCAGTGTATACAATTATAACTCAAGGAAAAAACAAACAAACAAACAAAAAAACCCGCTGTTACTAGACCTCACCATCTAAACTATATTTTTTAATCAGATGCACATTCTATGAAAATAGAACACTCAGATACAATTAGTGACCACATTTTCAGTGAGGCTTATAGCCATAAGCTATATGGCTTCAGTGCCCTAGTTGCCTGTGAGAACATCCTGTGGTGTGGACTTTGCCCCTTAATGTCCTTAGATTCCACTCTGAACTGCGGTAGAGTATCTCTCTCTCTCTCTCTTTCTCTCTCTCTGTGTCTCTTTCAATCATCAAATTTCTGACACTGTCTCTGTCTATATACCCTTCAGAGCTTATAGCAGGCATCCATATTCCTACATCCCAGCATAAACACTTATCAATATTATATTATACTATGCTACAGATATCGTTAAAAGTATCACACCATACTTAGCTTAATCCTTCCACAAGAAAATAGTTGTATTAAGTAGGTGTGTATTTTTCATCCTGATTTCTGTGTGTGCCTATATGTTAATCCAATAAGATATAGCATAGTTATGACTTTGATTTTTATTATTACATGAATGAATCATATTATTTATCCCTTCCTTATTCTTGCTATACCCCTCCCCCCCATATTATATGTGTATCTTGGAGTTTTCCCCATGGATCCATATCTATACCAATTAATGATGCTAATTATAATTATGTGTATAATTTAATATTTTAATGCAGAGGTGCATTTTCTAGAACATGAAAGATTTAAAGTTTGTTTTGATAATTGTATTTCAAAATTCTAGAATCCTCTTGTGATCATCTGATTTTCTACCCATTACCTTAATAAAAAGATCCTAAGAATCACCAGAGGTTTATGGCACAAAAATTTTAAGAAGCCCATTAGTTATTAATTATAAACCCTTTCCTCTGATCTTCCCCATCCCTGGCAAGCCTTGCTTGAATCTCCTAATGTACTTAGGATTATCAAATCCAATGAGAGAATTTGTAATTGAAAATTTAGCAAGGCTGTTTTGTTGTTAGCCTGAAACTTAACTATTCATTTTTGCAAAGTCCTGATCTCCTTAGAGATAACACTTCCTCTGTGTGACTAGCATAGTTACATAATTCAATAAGCCACATTACTGTTCTCAAACACAAACTGAAATAAAATGAAACCTCAAAGGACTTAGGTATGTTGTTCGGTTTCCTTAGTAACAGTTCTCTTAAGAAAACTATTTTTCATTCTAATCTGATGCCCATTTTGTGTCTTTAGTTCCTCCTATTCTGATAATTTCAGTGGATATTATCATGCTTCTGAATTCTTTAATAAATTAGCTATATGCATGCTTTTAGTTGCAGTGATTCTCTTTAAGCACATACTTATCTTTGACCTGCCATAGACATTTGTCCTTCTCAATTCAGGCTAGTACAATTTGTACTTAAGGCAATCAATATTCTGTGTCATATAATTTTTAAGATTTATTTATTTATTTGAAAGTCAGAGTTACACAGCGGGAGAAGGAGAGGTTGAGAGAGGGAGAGGTCTTCCATCCGCTGATTCACTCCCGAATTGGCTGCAGCGGCCGGAACTGTGCTGATCCGAAGCCAGGAGCCAGGAGCTTCTTCCGGGTCTCCTACACTGGTGCAGGGGCCCAAGGTCTTGGGCCATCTTCTACTGCTTTCCCAGGCCATAGCAGAGAGCTGGATTGGGAGTGGAGCAGCCGGGTCTTGAACCAGTGCCCATATGGGATGTCGGCACTGTAGGCAGTGGCTTTATGCGCTATGCCACAGTGCCGGCCCTTATGTCATATAATTTTAATAGGGGCAGTTAATCTTTTCAGCAGCCTGTAATTAAAAGTGTTAGTACAATTCTATTTGAAACTCTGACAAAGAATAAACCCTGATAATCCAGGACATATTCTACAAATTCATGAATTTAGAAACACATAGTAATCGGACCCCATACATTTCTTGTGCTTGGGTCCATATAGCTGTGTAATCCCATATCCATTTTCTTTGCTGTAATGCCTTCTTCACGCTCTCTTTGTTCTTTCTGTTGATGACAACTCCCCACGTGCATTAGTCTGGGTTTGTCAGAGAAACAGAATAAACACAAGTGCCAGCATCTATAGCCAGCAAATTGGAGACTCAGCAGAGCTGATGGTGGAGTCCAGTCTGAATCTGAGCCCAAAGGCAGATGGGGAACACTTCAGCTCAGAAGCAGTCAGGCAGAGAACAGATTCCTCACTGAGCCCCTTTTTGGTTTCTATTCACTACTTCAACATGTTGGATAAGGAACTCTCCTAATGAGGAGAGTTCTAAACTCAATCTACTGATTCAAATTATGTACTCACCAAAAAGCACTCTCACAGTAATATCCACTTTGATGTCTAACCAAATATCTGGCCACTCCATCACTCAGTAATGTTAGCACACAAAATTACCTGATATGCTCTTGGGGACCAGCATGTACATATTTTTAAGCCAGGTTCATTGTTAGCAAACATTCCACTTTCTTATGTCTTCAGTTCATTCTGCAAATACCCAACATCCTTCTTCCTCACTCACTTCTGTTTCAAATCATGAGTCTTTTCTTGTTTCAAAAACTTTCCCTTAATTTCTGTTCACATCCTCCACACACAACAAAGGAATTATGTGCATCCTTCTAGCCCTCCATGGAGGATTACAGACATCTCTCTCTCTAGCTTTCCTCTTGGGGCTATTAACACAATGTATGATGGTTTTATTCCAAGTGCAGATTTTTATCACTCACCAAGTTCACTCTTTTCTAGTGTTCTAGAATTCTGCCTTCCAGCACATGCCTTTTCCATTTTCCCATGATGCCTCTGTCTTTAAAGTGACTTGAATGTCTTTTTATACAGCTCACCCTGCTTCCAAATTTAATGTGCCTTTGGATTGTAAATTTTTGCTCATAGTCACTCTTATACCTACTGTCTTGAAATAGATCCTGGAACTTGTTATTAGTTTGATCCATTCATGAAATCTTGAACCCTGGGAAATCCATCCTCCATCATAGTCATCTGTCACTCCAAGTATCCCTCTTTATTCATTTAACACCTGCTGTTTATCTTCTATTAACATGGACCCCTTTTTCTCTCCACCAACATTGGTAGGGCTCCCTGTCATGAGTGAACCAGGTAATACAGTCTGGATCATTAATTAGCCTCTTTCTTCCCAACATCTTCAATGTTTTTACCCTCTAGTTTTCAAGAAAACCTTCTTGGAAAACACCTAAACCTCAATAATTTGAAGTGTAGTCTTTGCCTCTCTACGTACGGTATGTTAAGAGATGCTTAAGCAAAATCAAGTTTTGAATGTGGAATGGTCAGTCCCAAAGTCTGACTCTTGATAGATTAAAGGATAAAGTCCAACATCCTTGCAAGCTGGAAATGGAATCCATGTTGTTACCAATGCTTGTCTTCTTTTCTAGTAAATCTCTCTTCATGTTCCTGTTCAACTGCAAAGGGCCTGAGTTTTACCCTAATTACAACCTAACAAGTTAGTGTGCTACTGTTTCCTTGGTGTTGACAGAAAACATGAACCCTCTAGGCTAGAGCAAAAAAAAAAAAAAAAAAAAAAAAACCAACTTAACTTTGTCCAAATACAGTATTTTTTTCTCAAAATTTTATTTAAGGGGGCTGGCACTGTGGCCTAGTGGGTAAAGCCACCGCCTACAGTGCCAGCATCCCATATAGGTGCCTGTTTAAGTCCCAGCTGCTCCACTCCCAATCCAGTTCAGTGCTATGGTCTGGGAAACAGTAGAAGATGGCCCAAGTCCTTGGGCCCTTCCACCCACGTGGGAGACCCAGAAGAAGCTCCTGGCTCCTGGCTTCTGGCTTCGGATTGGTGCAGCTCTGGCCGTTGGGGCCAATTGGGGAGTGAACCAGCGATGGAAGACCTCTCTCTCTCTCTCTCTCTGCCTCTCTTTTTTTTTTTCTGTATAACTGTGACTTTCAAATACATAAATAAATCTTTGAAAAAATGTATTTAAGTTACACAAGTTTCATGTATTGCATATCTATAGATTAGGAACACGATGACACTTCCCCTCCACCTTCCCTCCTGCCTATGTTTCAGTCTTTCCTCCTCCTCCCTCTCACATTCCCACTCTTAATTTTTGCTAAGGTCTATTTTCAGTTTACCTAATTTTCATTTACCTACACTAAATGAAAGAGCTCAAGAAGTTGTATGAAGAGAAAAAAAAAAAAACACTGCTTGTCAATGGGAAACAAGGGCTATAAACAATCATCGAATCTCAAAATGCCCATTTCATTCCAACACATTACATTGCAGATACTCTATCAGATACCTCAGTTCAGGGAAAACATGTAATATCTGTCTATTTGGGACTGGCTTATTTCACTGAGTGTAATGGTTTCAAGTTGCATCCATCTTGTTTCAAAAGACAGGATTTCATGTTTTTATCTTACAGTTGAGTAGTACTCCATAGTGTATATATACCATAATTTCTTTATCCAGTCAACAGTTAATGGACATCTGGGTTGATTCCATATCTTAGCTATTGTGAATTGTGATGCAATGAATATAGGGGCACAGATAACTCTTTCATATACTGACTTCTTTTTGTTTGGGTAAATCCCAGGGGTAGGATAGCTGTATTATATGGTAGGTCTATATTCAGATTTCTAAGGTATCTCCATTCTGTCTTCCACAGTGATTGCACCAGTTTACATTCCCATAAACAGTGGATTAGTGTACCTTTCTCCCACATCCTCGCCAGCATTTGTCATTTGTTGATTTCTGTATGAGAGCCATTCTTACAAAACCTCTCCACGGTTTTGATTCATATTTCCCTGATGGCTGTGATCCTGAGCATTTTCTCAAGTGTCTCTTTGCTATTTGAATTTCTTCTCTTGAAAAATGATTTGCCCTCACTTCCTGTGAGATGGTGTCTAATCTCTTGCAATGTACTGCCAAATTAGAGAATCTTCATTCACCTGAGGCCTTGGATGGGGACAGATAGTGTAGCAAAGGGGTTTATAATGACGACATCAGGTCATGTTCGTTTCAGCTAGACCTGCAGGTCAATCACACTGACAGTCAACTATGTCTACATAATGGAGTTCCAGCAAAGACTCAAGTGAGCCTCTGTACCTGGCAGTGCTCACTGCATTCTATCGTTCAGCAGCCCTGGGACGAGTGACTGTGCTCTGTGACTTCCCTGGGAGAGAACCGGAGGCTCCACATTTGGAGCTCCCCTGAGTTCTGTCCCAGGTAGCTCTCCCCTTTGCTGATCTCAATGTGTGCATTTCTTCTCTAACAAGCCACAGTTGTGAAGATAGCAGATTTTAGTACATTTCGGTCATCTAATAGATTACCAGACTCTGGGTCGTCTTGGGGACACTTAAGCTTTGCAGTTACTGTCAGAACTGAGAGTGATCATGTGGACTCTTCCCCAACCTCACAGTGAGATGGAGGACTTTATTGGAGTTCCAATACAGAGATTTGTTAAAGCACCTGGGAACCAGTAGAAGTTGACTCAAGTACTCGAGTACTTACGAATTACATGGAAGAACTAGTTTCATGATCCCACTTTTGGCCTGGCCCAACCCATCTGTTGTGGGCATTTGAAGAGTTAATCAACAGATGAAAGTTTCTCTCTCTCTCTCTCTCTCTCTCTCCTTGTTACTCTGATTTTAAATTAATAAACAAAATCTTTTAAAAAGGGGAGCTGATGAAACTGGGACTCAAACCCAGGCATTCTGATATGGTGTATAGGTGACCAAAATAACATCTTAACTGCTGTGCCAAATGTCCATCCCTTAAATACACTTTTAATTTAATGTCCTAATGTTACCAGTGTTCTTATCACTTAGTAATTACTGGTGTTTCTAACACATAGTAATTTTCAGTTTAATTTCCTGTAAGACACGTCATCTATTTTCTATAGTATTCGGATTTGTCATTTTCCTTTTCTTAAAAATAGTATGGTCTGATTGCTACCTTTGCTCTTAAAACTGCAGGCAAAACTAGAATGGAAATCTGTCGCAAATAAGTAACAGAAAATTATGAAACTAGGTGTGGTTTTTAATACATTAGATACCATGGCTTTGGGTGTCACAGATTTCAAAGTATGGCTCCAAAGTCTTAATTTGGGGATGTAGCTTTCCATTGAAAACACATTTGTGTGTGGTGGTGAAGGTGGCAAATATTGTTAGATCTTTAGAAATTTAATACTATTTTAATAAGGAAATAATTATTAAGGAATCACTGAACCAGTATATATGTATTAATGTATATATATATGCATATAATATGTGTATGCATACCATGTTATATATTGTTTGATAAAAGATTAATTAATATTTCCTTTTCAAGTTTGATCCAAGTAACTTTGTTTCAATTCTTTTTCTCTCTCAAGAAGGAAATTAGATTATGTCAATGTAGGATTTAAAGTTTTTTTCCATTCTATAGTGCAGCTACAATCGATTTTAATTACTTTTAATTGCAATTAATTTGTGTTTACTTTCCCAATGTACACCAAGATCTTATAATGATGAATTTGCTAATATTTTTTATCTATAGCCTTTTATGCACCTTATTCTTAAAGTACAATATACAAAGTTTAGTTATACTATCTTTATTTTTTAATTTTTTTCAAAAGATTTATTTATTTATTTGAAAGGCAGAGTTGGAGAGAAAGAGAGAGAGAGAGAAAGAGAGAGAGCAAGCTGGTTCAATTTCCAAATGGTCCTAATGGCCAGGGCTGGGCCAGACCGAAGCCAGGAACCAGGAGCTTCTTCTGAGTCTCCTGAGTCTCCCACGTGGGTGCAGGGCCCAGGCACATTAGCAGGGAACTGGATCAGAAGTGGAGCAGCCAGGACTTCAACTGGTGCCCATACAGGATGTGGGAGGCAGCGGCAGTGGGGGTGGCTTTATTTGCTATGCCATAACGCCTGCCCCTGCACTGTCTTTCTATATTGAGTTAACATCTATCAGGGGAGAAGCTGAAAGATAATACTGTAAGCAATACCTGGAATGAGACCAGACAGAGATAATGTTCAAGGGTGTTAAGAGCAAGTTTGTGCAAGAACACGTTCTGCAAACAACTTGGTATTTATAACTAATGAATATTTCCTGCTTTGAAAGTAAATCACTGACTATGCTTCCTGGCACTGTCTTCCTGGTGCCAGAACACATCATGTTTTCGTTTGAAAGATTGTTCACAAAGGCATTTGTGCCTGTTGTCTTCTAATCAATTCAGCTTTTCCTTACATGCTGGATTCTGTTATTGCCACCAGAGAAAAATAAACGCTGAGCTTTATACCTTTATGAAAATGAGCCCTGCCTCGCTCTCTGATATTAGATGCTTCCCTCTCCTCTCTCCTCCTCCTCTTTCTTCTCCCTTCTCCTCCCTGCCCCCACTCCTCCTCCTCCTCTTTTCCCCTCCTTTTTTATTCCTGAATTTAGCAGTATTAGAAACTTTCCTTGCTCTGTTCATACCCTAGCTTCTAAAGAACAGAATCCCATTTATATACAGGTAGAGGTACTTTGATTTAGATACAGGAAATTGGAGTAAAGCCGACATCTAGGAATATGGAAAGAAAACTCTGAATAGTACCCTGAGAATTTACTGCCAAAAAGACTCTGGGCAATGTTTTTATTCTTATTCCTCTGTTTTCTGTAGTGGTTCCATCACTCAAAATATCTTCAGTTCCATTATAATTTCCTTTTTAAAATGTCTATTTATATATTTGATAGGTGGTGACACACACACTCGCACATACATAAGCAGAGTTACCATCTGCTAGTTTACTCTGTAAATGCCCATAGCTGGGGTCAATGCTCAGACCCAGGACCCTAGCCCAGGTCTTCCAGGTAGGTGGCAGGAGCCTAGCTACTTGTGACATTGCTACTACTGACCATAGTCTCCTTTAGGAAGGAGCTGGAGTTGAGAAACTGGAGCTGGATATTGATGTGGCACTCTGATGTGGAATGTGTGTGCCTTAACTAGCATTTTATATGCTAGGCCAAATGCTCACACGATGACACTTACTTTAAAATACTAACATATGTGATCGTGTGCTGCATGAAGAGTAAAAATTACAAATTGGTAAGTATCATAAAAATATTCGGATTTTCCATGTACAGTCTCAAATGTCAGTCTAGTTGAAGATAAGTTTCCGATTAAAGATTTAGGCACTGACAGGCGTAACTCTCCTGGGTGCTCTTTTGAGGCTTGAAAATGTCATCTCCAGACCTTAGAGTGTGACTGGAGAGTCTTCAGTTCAAAGCAACACTTGCTTTCAAGACTCCTTAGATGTTGTAATTTATTATTTTAAGAGCACCAAATATGTTGGCATTTGCAGACATGTAAGACAATTTAATTCATTTTGGGGAAGCTCTACATTTTAGAAATATTTGTAAAATTGAGCTGAAAATACCTTCCTAAAATATTCACACATATAAGTCCAATTTTGCTTCCCTAACAAATATTTAACTTAATTAAATACCAAACTAAAATCCCTACTGTACTTTCAACCAATGTCAGTGAGAAATGTTTTCATGGTTTTGACCATTTTACCTAAGACTTTACAACCCAGTCAATTTGAATTACTTAAGGTCTCTCAGTGAAAAAGTTGGGTCAGATCAATGTCTCCCAATCCAATTTGGAGACTGCACATTACTTATCAATAGTCATGTGTGAGAGAACATATGAGGAGCTAGTGGAGAAAGAAGTGGAAGAAGACGTGGGTACTGTGGTAGTGGTTTAACTTGGCTGCTCTGTGACTGGAGAAAATCTGTCTAGTTCTAAAATGTGTTTTTTTTACACTCTACATTGAACTTATTTCAAATTGTTTTGATCTTTTTTTGTGGTTTGAGGTATCCCTATTGAAAATTAACCTCTCATTACAATGATAATAAAAATGGCAGGTTAAGGTAAAGGTGGGTTTGTTTGGTTTCAGAAAGAGCAAAAGTTGAAATATCCATACTTATATTCCATACCTATGTCTTTCATATGAAATATATGTTTGTATTGGGATGCTTTGCTTATCATTTCCACTAGACAGCTTGAAGGAACAAAGCCCTGTACCTTTCTGTATCTTCATTCCTGGCATGTTTACAGTTCCACCCACATGTTCCCCTTCCCCCAAACCACAGACAGGAGCTATCTTGAATGACTTACAATGCACTCATGGAAGTACTGTGTAGGTTTGGTTTATGTCATTAGGCAATGACATAAACAAATGTAAAAGTGGAAATGTATCAGTAATGGGATGTGACTCATCAAAGGGGATTTAAAATAAATAATACCTTTACAAGAAGAAAACAAAAGATAGCACAACTTTTAAACCCTAAAGGCTAAAGGGCACATAAAGGAACACAAAAATCTCGATGGTATTTGGATGTGGAAAGCAGAATGTACTAAAGGAAACTGTGGGAACTGTGTTACTTTGAGACACAGTAATGATCTGTTTTCAGTCATGGTATTTGCATATTTGTTGTGTTGCACTGCTTCTGAAATCTCTTATTTGGTGTATTCACCTGCATCATTCACTGGAGACTAAAAATGCCAGAACCATACCTTCCTTATGCTCAGGCCAACTCTTGGCCAATCACATGTCCCCACCTAGACATTTGTGTTGTGAGAACGTGTAGCTAGATGCCACGAAGAGGTGATACGGGCCCCAGGTTCTGTGACTGTAATGGAAATTGCTAAGAGGCCAACTTGTAGCTCAGACAAGATTCAGTGGAGGCTCATGCTCAATACTAGGGAGACAGCATTGCCAGAAGAGATTCCATCATCTGGATCAGTGATGAGGTGACTGCAGGGCATTTCAGGTGGGGAGGCATGGTGGCTTTTTTTTGACAGTAAGAGTTAGACAATGAGAGAGAGAGCCAGAGAGAAAGGTCTTCCTTCCGTTGGTTCTCCCCTCAAATGGCTGCTATGGCTGGTGCACTGTGCCGATCCGAAGCCAGGAGCCAGGTGCTTCCTCCTGGTCTCCCATGCGGGTGCAGGGTCCAAGCACTTGGGCCATTCTCCACTGCCTTCCCGGCCATAGCAGAGAGCTGGACTGGAAGAGGAGCAACCGGGACTAGAACCTGGGGTGCCGGCGCAGCAGGCAGAGGATTAGCCTAGCGAGCTGTGGCGCCGGCCAGTGGCTTTCTTTTGGCACACTAAACTTCCATCTGTGGCTGGCCTGGAGTTTTGACCTATCTCCTTCGTTATAGGACACTTTGGCTCAGTGTTTTGCCTAAGCTCTGCTCTTTGTTGTTGTTTTTGTTTTCGCACACGGTACACTCAAAATGGTATTGCTGCCACTCCAGGAAGGTCACAAAGCAGCTGCCGCGGGCTGCTCTGGACAAGCATGCAGGTTTGGGAAGTTCATAAAAGGACAGCAGTAGTCTTGAGGTTAGTGCTTCTCATTAGATTGGAGCCTGAGATGGATCCATCTTCAAGTCACCAGATGAAGAGTCAGGTTGGGGGCCCTGAGCTGGTGGGTCCTGTTTCTATCCTCTCAGAGGCCATGGCCTCAGTTATCCAGTTTGCAAAGCACTGTATCCATGTCATGGGTAACAAAGGAACCTGCGCCAAGAGTGGGATTGGGGGTGCACTGGGTACAGTAATTGGCTCAAAGAGATGTTCATATTTTGGCTATAAGGTTTTCTGCCTATCTTTTAAAACTTTTTTCCATTTTCTTAGTGATTCAATAAGTTACCTAAATTTCTTTCAAAGTCTCTTTAAATTAGCTAGATCTGTTTCTATTGAATATAGATATTTATAAAATAAATTATAGGTAAATCTGGATTTTATTTTCTTGCTCCTTAAATTATATATGTTATGTATATGTGATTTATGTTCAATATTGCATTGAACACAATTTCAACAACCTGTAGGTGGCATTGTAAATTAATATGTACAGAAGAGAATGGTATATTTCAATTATGAGTTATCAAAATACTTTTCTCTATGGAAACCATTTAAATTTCTCACTTTAATCTCATGATATTTCAAAACAAAGAGAATTCGTGAGGGGGGCGGAGCCAAGATGGCAGATAGTGAGGATGTGCGCCGTAATTTGGGAAAATAAAGTTTCATAAAAGTGGAATTACTGTAGCCTCAGGAAAAGACTCAAGAAAAAAACTGCAGAGGAAACGCTTCCGGATCTAGTGGATGTGACACAGAGGACCTACAGGGAGCCCACCGCGTGGAAACCCAACCGCAGGAGCCGAGCCGCAGAATCTCGCCAGCGCGGGAACGAATGGAAGGTAAGACAAAGACATCAGAAACCCGAGACATTGTGGGGGAAAAGCAGAAACCTCTCTCTTCACTCACCTAGCAAAACAAAGAGCAGGCACCATTTTACATATCTAAAGTGCCGCCAACAAGTTCACAAACTCAGTAACTTTGGAACTTTGGTGAAACTTGAGAACACATTGAGGGCTGCATAAACTCTTTGTGTGGTCCCAGGGGTAGATCAAACGAATACTCACAGAGGCCAGATTTCAACTACCCTCAATTTGACTCACCTGTGCCGAATTACTTCCCAACTAAGTCAAAAAAAAAAAAAAAGAGAGAGAGAGAGAGAGCGAGCGATCCAGAAAGGAGCAAGGGAGTGAACAATCTGGGTGAGTCGCTTTTTGCACAGCCTTAAACCTGAAGAATCAAGCATAGCTCTCTGGCCACACCCATCACAGCTCCTAAGGATCCATCAAAGCAGACAGCCCACTTAGAGGCATAGTATAACTAGAAAAAAAACACCACAGCAAAAAAAAAAAAAAAAAAAAAAAAAAAAAAAAAAAAAAAAAAAAAAACCATAAATTATCTCCAACATGCCAAACAACAAACATAGAAACTGAGGTAACAAGAGCAAGGAAGACACTATGATGCCTCCAAATGAACAAGACACCCCAATGCAAGATTATGAAGATGAAGAGATAGAGGAAATGCAAGAAGCGGATCTCAAAAAATTGATAAGAACATTAAGAAGTTCTCAAAAACAAATTCTTGAACTACAGAAATCCTTAATGGACAAGATAGAAAATCTCTCTCGTGAAAATGAAATATTAAGGAGGAATCAAAATGAAATGAAACAACTAGTAGAACATGAAACTGTGATATTGACAAAAAACCACAATGAAATGAAGAACTCAATTGATCAAATGACAAACACATTAGAGAGCCTTAAAAACAGAATGGGTGAAGCAGAAGAGAGAATATCGGAATTAGAAGACAGAGAACAGGAAAGGAAACAGTCAAATCAAAGAAAAGAAGAAGAAATTAGAAATCTAAAAAATACTGTCAGGAATCTACAGGATACTATTAAAAAATCCAACATTTGGGTTCTAGGAGTTCCTGAAGGCATGGAGAGGGAGAAAGGATTAGAAGGCCTTTTTAGCGAGATACTAGCAGAAAATTTCTCAGGTTTGGAGAAGGACAGAGACATCTTAGTACAGGAAGCTCATAGAACCCCGAATAAACATGACCAAAAGAGATCCTCACCACGACACGTCATAATCAAACTCACCACAGTGAAACACAAAGAAAAGATCCTAAAATGTGCAAGAGAGAAACGCCAGATTACTCTCAGAGGATCTCCAATTAGACTCACAGCTGACTTCTCATCAGAAACCCTACAAGCTAGGAGAGAATGGCGAGACATAGCCCAGGTACTAAGAGAGAAAAACTGCCAGCCCAGAATATTATATCCTGCAAAGCTCTCATTTGTGAATGAAGGTGGAATAAAGACCTTTCACAGCAAACAGAAATTGAAAGAATTTGTCGCCACTCGTCCAGCCCTGCAAAAGATGCTTAAAGATGTGTTACATACAGAAACACAGAAACACGGTCACCAATATAAAAGAAGATAAAGGAAGGAAACCTCACAGCAAAAGACCACAGGAGTCTCAAACCATATATTAGAAAAAATCTTTGACAAATGACAGGGCAAAGTTACTCCTTCTCAATAGTCACATTGAATGTTAATGGCTTGAACTGTCCAGTTAAAAGACACCGACTGGCTGATTGGGTTAAGGAACAAAACCCATCTTTTTGCTGCTTACAAGAAACTCATCTTTCCAACAATGATGCATACAGACTGAAAGCGAAAGGCTGGAAAAATATATACCATGCCAACAGAAATGAAAAAAGAGCAGGCGTAGCCATCTTAATATTGGACAACATAAACTTTACCACAAAAACTGTTAGGAGAGACAAAGAGGGGCACTATTTAATGATTAAGGGATCCATTCAACAGGAAGATATAACGATTATCAATGTATATGCACCTAATTACAGGGCACCAGCTTATTTAAAAGACTTGTTAAGGGACTTAAAGGGAGACTTAGACACCAATACAATAGTACTGGGGGACTTCAATACTCCACTCTCAGAGATAGACAGATCAACAGGACAGAAGATCAACAAGGAAACAGTAGATTTAAATGACACTATAGCCCAAATGGATCTAACAGATATCTACAGAACATGTCATCCTACATCTAAGGACTTTACATTCTTCTCAGCAGTACATGGAACCTTCTCTAGGATTGACCACATACTAGGCCATAAAGCAAGTCTCAGCAAATTCAAGAGAATTAGAATCATACCATGCAGCTTCTCAGACCACAAAGGAATGAAATTGGAAATTAGCAACTCAGGAATCCCTAGAACACGTGCAAACACATGGAGATTGAACAACATGCTCCTGAATGAACAATGGGTCATAGAAGAAATTAAGAGAAATCAAAAATTTTCTGGAAGTAAATGAGGATAAAAGCACAACATACCAAAACCTATGGGATACAACAAAAGCAGTGTTAAGAGGAAAGTTTATATCAATAGGTGCCTACATCAAGAAATTGGAAAGGCACCAAATAGATGAGCTTTCAAGTCATCTCAAGGATCTAGAAAATCTGCAGCAAACCAAACCCAAACCCAGTAGGAGAAGAGAAATAATTAAAATCAAAGAAGAAATCAACAGGATTGAATCAAAAAAAAAATTACAAAAAATCAGCCAAACGAGGAGCTGGTTTTTTGAAAAAATAAACAAAATTGACACCCCATTGGCCCAACTCACTAAAAAAAGAAGAGAAAAGACCCAAATCAATAGGACCAGAGATGAAAAAGGAAACATAACAACAGACACCACAGAAATAAAAAGAATCATCAGAAATTACTACAAGGACTTGTATGCCAGCAAACAGGGAAATCTATCAGAAATGGACAGATTCTTGGACACATACAACCTCCCTAAATTGAGCCAGGAAGACATAGAAAACCTAAACAGACCCAAAACTGACACAGAAATTGAAACAGTAATAAAGGCCCTCCCAACAAAGAAAAGCCCAGGACCAGATGGATTCACTGCTGAGTTCTACCAGACATTTAGAGAAGAACTAACTCCAATTCTTCTCAAACTATTCAAAACAATTGAAAAAGAGGGAATCCTCCCAAATTCTTTCTATGAAGCCAGCATCACCTTAATTCCTAAGCCGGAAAAAGATGCAGCATTGAAAGAGAATTACAGACCAATATCCCTGATGAACATAGATGCAAAAATCCTCAATAAAATTCTGGCCAATAGAATGCAACAACACATCAGAAAAATCATCCACCCAGACCAAGTGGGATTTATCCCTGGTATGCAGGGATGGTTCAACATTCGCAAAACAATCAACGTAATACACTACATTAACAGACTGCAGAAAAAAAAAACCATATGATTCTCTCAATAGACACAGAGAAAGCATTTGATAAAATACAACACCCTTTCATGATGAAAACTCTAAGCAAACTGGGTATGGAAGGAACATTCCTCAATACAATCAAAGCAATATATGAAAAACCCAAGGCCAACATCCTATTGAATGGGGAAAAGTTGGAAGCATTTCCACTGAGATCTGGTACCAGACAGGGATGCCCACTCTCACCACTGCTATTCAATATAGTTCTGGAAGTTTTAGCCAGAGCTATTAGGCAAGAAAAAGAAATTAAAGGGATACAAATTGGAAGGAAGAACTCAAACTATCCCTCTTTGCAGATGATATGATTCTTTATTTAGGGGACCCAAAGAATTCTACTAAGAGACTATTGGAACTCATCGAAGAGTTTGGCAAAGTAGCAGGATATAAAATCAATGCACAAAAATCAACAGCCTTTGTATACACAGGCAATGCCACGGCTGAGGAAGAACTTCTAAGATCAATCCCATTCACAATAGCTACAAAAACAATCAAATACCTTGGAATAAACTTAACCAAGGACGTTAAAGATCTCTATGATGAAAACTACAAAACCTTAAAGAAAGAAATAGAAGAGGACACCAAAAAATGGAGAAATCTTCCATGCTCATGGATTGGAAGAATCAATATCATCAAAATGTCTATTCTCCCAAAAGCAATGTATACATTCAATGCAATACCAATCAAGATACTGAAAATCTTCTTCTCAGATCTGGAAAAAATGATGCTGAAATTCATATGGAGACACAGAAGACCTCGAATAGCCAAAGCAATCTTGTACAACAAAAACAAAGCCGGAGGCATCACAATACCAGATTTCAGGACATACTACAGGGCAGTTGTTATCAAAACAGCATGGTACTGATACAGAAACAGATGGATAGACCAGTGGAACAGAATAGAAACACCAGAAATCAATCCAAACATCTACAGCCAACTTATATTTGATCAAAGATCCAAAACTAATCCCTGGAATAAGGACAGCCTATTCAATAAATGGTGCTGGGAAAATTGGATTTCCACGTGCAGAAGCCTGAAGCAAGACCCCTACCTTTCACCTTACACAAAAATTCACTCAACATGGATTAAAGACTTAAATCTATGACCCGAAACCGTCAAATTATTAGAGAGCATTGGAGAACCCCTGCAAGATATAGGTACAGGCAAAGACTTCTTGGAAAAGACCCCAGGAGCACAGGCAGTCAAAACCAAAATTAACATTTGGGATTGCATCAAATTGAGAAGTTTCTGTACTTCAAAAGAAACAGTCAGGAAAGTGAAGAGGCAACCGACAGAATGGGAAAAAATATTTGCAAACTGTACTACAGATAAAGGGTTGATAACCAGAATCTACAAAGAAATCAAGAAACTCCACCACAACAGAACAAACAACCCACTTAAGAGATGGGCCAAGGACCTCAATAGACATTTTTCGAAAGAGGAAATCCAAATGGCCAACAGACACATGAAAAAATGTTCAAGATCACTAGCAATCAGAGAAATGCAAATCAAAACCACAATGAGGTTTCACCTCACCCAGGTGAGAATGGCTCACATTCAGAAATCTACCAACAATAGATGCTGGAGAGGATGTGGGGAAAAAGGGACACTAACCCACTGTTGGTGGGAATGCAAACAGGTTAAGCCACTATGGAAGTCTGTCTGGAGATTCCTCAGAAACCTGAACATAACCCTACCATACAACCCAGCCATCCCACTCCTTGGAATTTACCCAAAGGAAATTACTGTGGATAATAAAAAAGCCATCTGCACATTAATGTTTATTGCAGCTCAATTCACAATAGCTAAGACCTGGAACCAACCCAAATGCCCATCAACAGTAGACTGGATAAAGAAATTATGGGACATGTACTCCACAGAATACTATACAGCAGTAAGAAACAATGAAACCCAGTCATTTGCAACAAGATGGAGGAATCTGGAAAACATCATGCTGAGTGAATTAAGCCAGTCCCAAAGAGACAAATTTCATTTGTTTTCCCTGATCGGCAACAACTGAGCACCAAAGGGGAAACCTGCTGAAGTGAAATGGACACTATAAGAAACAATGACCTGATAAGCTCTTGTCCTGACTCTAGATGTACAATGTAATACTTTATCCTTTTTAGTATTTGTTGTTGCTGTTGTTGTTGTTGTTCTAGTACTAGTGGTTGAACTCTGTAATTAACACAGAATTATTCTTAGGTGTTTAAATTTTAACTGAAAAGTGATCCCTGTTAAATATAAGAGTGGGAATAAGAGAGGGAGGAGATGTACAATTTGGGACATGCACAGTCAGACTTGCCCCAAATGATGGAGTTAGAAATGTACCAGGGGATTCCAATACAATCTCATCAAGGTGGCACGTACCAATGCCATCTCACTAGTCCAAGTGATCAATTTCAGTTCACAACCGATTGCTCTGATAGGTCTAAGAATCAAAGGGATCACACAAACAAGACAAGTGTCTGCTAATACTGACTGATAGAATCAAAAAGGGAGAGGAAGATCCAACATGGGAAGTGGGATACACAGCAGACTCATAGAATGGCAGACGTCCTAAACAACACTCTGGCCTCAGAATCAGCCCTTAAGGCATTCGGATCTGGCTGAAGAGCCCATGAGAGTATTGTAGGCATAGGAAGCCAAGATACCATGGAAAAGAAAAAAAAAAAAAAAGAAGACCTAAATGAAAGATCTCTGTGAGTGAGATCCCAGTGGAAAGAATGGGGCCATCAAAGAAGGAGGTACCTTTCTCTGAAGGGAGGAGAGAACTTCCACTTTGACTATGACCCTATCGGAATAAGATCAAAGTCAGCGAACTCTAAAGGCTTCCATAGCCCTGGCAACTCATGACTAGAGCCTAGGGAGATTACTGACGCCATGAACAGGAGTGTCAAATTGTTAAGTCAGCAACAGAAGTCACTGTGTACTTACATCCCATGTGAGATCTGTCCTTAATGTGTTGTCTAATGTGCAGTGATGCTATAACTAGTACTGAAACAGTATTTTTACACTTTGTGTTTCTGTGTGGGTACAAACTGATGAGATCTTTACTAATTATATACTGAATCGATCATCTGTATATAAAGATAATTGGAAATGAAAAAAAAAAACAAACCTGGTGTTAAATTGGAAATGGCATAGAAAATTAATTAATTTTAAAAAAAATATTATGTAGGATCTCTGTCTTTAATGTGCTGTACACTCTTATTTAATGCTATAACTAGTACTCCAACAGTATCTTTTTTCACTTTGTGTTGCTATAGGGGGGCAAACTGTTGAAATCGTTACCTAATATATACTAAACTGATCTTCTGTATATAAAGAGAATTGAAAATGAATCATGATGTGATTGGAAGGGGAGAGGGAGCGGGAAAGGGGAGGGTTGTGGGTGGGAGGGAAGTTTTGGGAGGGGGAAGCCATTGTAACCCATAAGCTGTACTTTGGAAATTTATATTCATTAAATAAAAGTTTAATTTAAAAAAAAAGAATTTGTGAGCAGAATAGTAGTCTAGGATATATTTTATTTATTTCTACAATGAAGATATGATTGCTGCACCTGTATACTCTGCTGAGCTAGATGAATTACAAATGTATTTAATAACTATAATATTGAAACATGAAAAGAATTGGATCATTATACTATTCATAATCTTGACATAGGAATTCCACAAACTGGGAATTTGTACTGAAGAAACAATAACAGGAAAACCGTATGTGAAAAGAGGTATGTGTATATATATTTACTATAGTTCTACTTACAATTGCAGAAGCACCGAAAAACCCAAAGTCTGAAAATAGGTGAGGGCAAGTGTTTTGTGCAATGATTAGGTCACTGGAACCCACATTTTTCTAGTTTCAGCTTCCTGCTATTTTGCACCCTGGGAGGCAGCAATGATGGTTCAAGCACTTGGGTCCCTGTCACCCATGTGGGCGACCTGGATTGAATTATGGCTCATGACATCAGCCTGGCTTAGTCCCAGCTTGTTGGAAGCATTTGGGGAGTGAACAGTATATGGAAGATATTCTCTCTGTGTCTCTCTCTCTCCCCCTCTCTCTTTGCCTGCATTTCTCTCCTTTTCTCTCTGTGTGGGTGATCCCATGAGTCTGCCTGCCTAGCCCATGCAGAAGGTTAGCCCGACTGCTGGCAGGTGGCGGGAGCCTCAGGCACCTTTCCCCCCATCCCCACCTTCTGCCTATCAGGCAAACAGCTCCTGGGTGAGCCCAGGCCCATTAGGACCACATGGAAAGCTATCCTAGCTACGTGACCTTCAAGCTGATTGAAGAAGCATAGCAGCACCAATAAGGGTTCTATCCAATAGAATTAGTGTTGGCCTGAATAAGTTACATCCATTTTGCCCGTCCTTTTAAAAGTGTGCATGGTCTTTAATGAAGCAGACATGTTCACCGAAACTTGTCTCCAGTGCTTCTTGCCAAAGAGCGCCATCGCCCCACCCATACCAAAAGTGCACCTGCCTCATGGGATGAGCCCACATCTCTGCATTTCAGAAAAAAAGAAGAAAAGAAAGAAGGAAAGGGAGGGAGGGAGGGGGAGCAGTGACACAAACGGGAGCCCATGTGGCATGTTGGCATTGCGGGCAGATGCTTTACTAGACATGCCGCAACGCAGGCCCCTTAAAACCACCGCTGCCATTGGTGGAAGTCAGGTGTCCACATGGCCCAACCACTGGTGTCAGCCCCACCCCCATACTCATGGGATTCGCTGCTCCTACTTCCCTGCCCCCCACCCCAGCAAAGTTTTAAAAGAACCTGTTCCTGAACATGTGGCGCTCTCTCTCTCTCTCTCTCTCTCTCTCTCTTTCTTTCTCTCTGTCTCCTGACCTCTGTCCCTGTCTCTCTCTTATGCTCTCCTTCTCTCTCTTTCTTCTTCGCCCCTTCCCTCTGGTCTGTTAGGTTTTATCCAAAGAACTCTTTCCCTTAAAAAAAAAGAAAAAAAATTTTCCAATGACATATGTTAAGAAAGCACAGTATGAGCAAATTATGTGTACTTAGGGACAAACGTGATAACTTGAGAAGACAAAAATAATTGAGTACAATGATTGGTGGACAGCAATGTGAATTACATTTTGTCTTTTAAACTTTTGTATGATGAATAAATTTTTTAACAGACCAAGTGTCCTCTCAACATATTTAAAATATAAATTTATGTCTTTTTTGGACTGGCCGTATACACATTACAGTTGGATAATCAATCAAAACGCATTCTGGATATCTTTTAAATTTGTCATGTTGTGATTTCATTTCATACCTAATTGTGTTACCAGAATGTATGCAAATGCTCTCTTTATTAATAGGAGCAAAGTTATAGTTTGTGAGTCGAAGTGTCAAAGTGAGACAGGTTAGGGAAAAAAAAAAAAAACCTCAGTAAATCAGTCCCCTCCCAACCCGACACATGAAAATCTCCAACTCCAAACCAGTCAGGAGCAGGGAACATCTATCTAGGCCCCAACTACAAATGCTGCTCTACTGCCTGGCTAAGGACTTTTCTAGCCTGCATGCTTGCCCAGCATAGTCCATTGTGACTGATATTTGATTCTCCTGGGGTGGCAGTAGTGAGTGACACAATCATTTTGAGCACACGTTGTGCAAAGAAATCAACAGCACCTGTGCAGAACACCCAGCCAGGTGCAAGCTGAAGCATCATGAGCTGAGGCGGCCAATTCCATGCCTCTCCAAGCCCATGGAAGCACCTGTTCAGCCCCTGTCTGAGAGTCAGGAGAGGGCACCTCTTCCACCACTTTCTTGTCCTCAAGCATAAGCCCAGGAAACCTTGCCTGCATTGCTCATCACCTCTTGTCGATTTCTATTTACGAGTGAGCCAAGGAGTCTGGAGCTGTTAATAAAGCTGGTACCCCAGAAGGATTTGACTCCAGACAAAAAGGAGCCCGCTGCATGTTCGTAGCAGGAAATGTATGGAATCCTTATTTGCGCCTGTGTGTTTAAGGTCTGAAAGTGGTTGCAGCAGGAGGCCCCTTTGTTCAGTGGGGGTCCACAGCCATGCCTTTCTTCCTCTATTAATGAACACGGGATCCTGAAATAGGAAAAAACTGTCTCTCTAATGTTAACTTCTAAAAAGTAAATATTCAGCCTCTATGATAATGAACAAACTACAATTCTACACATTCTTGTTTTTCATGAGAAAAATAGGAGAAAGTGCTATGGAGCAGCAGGTGAGACAACATTTGGGATACAGCATTACATATTGTAATAACTGAGTTTGGTTCCAACCCAGCTTCCTCCTACTTGCACCCTGAGAGGCAGTAGTTGTGGATCAAGTACTGGAGTCCCTGATACCTTTGTGGGAGACCCAGAAAGAATTCTGGTTCTTAACCCCTATGGAGAGCTCTGGCTTTCTATAGGATTGCAATTAGTATTAATTAACTGGTCAGCTCTCATGAGAGTAAGCCTGGCCTCTGAACCTCTGGCATCCTGTCTTGCTCTGTGATTGCTTTCATAAGCAATCACCACAACGGTAATGTTTTCAGCAATTGATAGCTACCTTTGCAGTTAACTTCTCAGCTCTGGCTCCGTAATGCACTATCGCCATTTTACACAGCTTTTTTTTTTTAACTTTTATTTAATGAATATAAATTTCCAGTGTACAGCTTATGGATTACAATGGCTTCCCCCCCCCATAACTTCCCTCCCACCTGCAACCCTCCCCTCTCCCGCTCCCTCTCCTCTTCCATTTGCATCAAGATTCATTTTCAATTCTCTTTATATACAGAAGATCAATTTAGTATAAAGATTTCAACAGTTTGCACCCACATAGAAACACAAAGTGAAACATACTGTTTGAGTACTAGTCATAGCATTAAATAAAAATGTACAGCACATTAAGGACAGAGATCCCACATGAGGAGCAACTGCACAGTGGCTCCTGTTGTTGACCCAACAAATTGACACTCTAGTTTATGGCGCCAGTAACCATCCTAGGCTGTCGTCATGAGTTGCCAAGGCTATGGAAGCCTTCCAAGTTTGCCGACTCTGATCATATTTAGACAAGGTCATAAAAGACAGAGTGAGGATAGTAACCAATGATCCTAAGAGTGGCATTTACCAGGTTTGAACAATTATACAGCATTAAGTGGGGAAGAGGACCATCAGTACACACAGGTTGGGAGTAGAGCCATTGGTGGTAGAGTAGAGGTTATGATTACAAAGGAATGAGGCCCAAGTGCACTAGACAGGGCCTAGAACAAAGGACAGAGTCATTATTAGAGGAGCTAAAAAAGGTGCTGTCTAAGCTACAATTAAGTTTTCTGATTGAGAGGCAAATAGAACCTGATAGAAGGGGCTTGATAATAATCTGATGGGCTTTAGGCCTTGTAAATTCAGAGGCCCAGACCTATCTATCTCTTCACATGGGGTATATCCTAAGTGAGGTGTGAACCTCCTAGGGGAAGGCACTCTGTTGACTTTCATTACTTGGCTGGCCTGGGAGGAGAGCTGGCCAGGTAAAGGCAGGGGGCATCTCTAACAAGAAATTTACAGTTCTGCCTGCAATGTTGCTGACCCTACTTGACCATCCCCTCAGCTGCAGTGGTCACTTTGGAAGTTGGGCTGAGTGAAGGGCTTTTCAGCTTGGAGCCAATAAGATCTGTGGCTCTGACCTGGGCATCCTTCGACTCCAGGGCAGGTCCATTTCCAGTGATCCAACTCTTGGCAGTATTCAGTACTTTGGGATGGCTCTGTAAACAGATGAAGCCAATAATGTATTAACAGTACCAACTGAGAGAAAGTATGGTTAACTGAGGTTACTAAAAACAAAAAGCAATTCAAATCAATTGGCAATCTACAAAAAGAGTTACAGATTTTAAAAGCTATTATTAAAATTGCTATATTGGTCTATTATGCTATATTATATGTGTGTACATATTGTATGTCCACATGGGGAAATTTTATTAAGAGTTTTATTTTAAATGGCTTATAGATAAGATTGTCCATAAATTTAAGCTGCTAAAATCAATCAAAGATACATTTTAATTTGTGGGACCTGAATCTGTGTATCATATGTTTTAGACTTGTTGGTAGAAAGAAACTAAAAACATTTTAGATGGTTGTGCTTAAGTTTACTGGCTAAACAAACTACACCATGTTAGATATTTAAGAGGTGTTTTCAAATACATGATTCTTAAAATTTATAGAAGGCATTGGACCTTCTGGTAAATGTTTTCTTAAGTTGTTATCTAATGGTTGAAACGGTTTGCTAAGTATTCATGTGATATTGCTATTGTCAGCAAGCGATCTAGGACTTGCTCCCTCATTTCTCTATTCTAAGCCCAACTTGTTCTTTCATTTCTCTATTCTCTTCAAGGTAGGAAACTAATTCTATTATGAAGGAATCTGTAGGACGCACAATTTAATCTTTAGACCTTATAAAAGAGATGGCTAACATTTTTCTGCAATAGCATAGCCAAAATAAGAACTCAAATAATAATCTCATAGCTAGATTCACTTCGCCATCAGCCAAGTATACAGTAAGTAGAAAAAACCTCCCTTTCAGACCAAAGGGAAAGAAAGTTTTAAAGTGAGAATATAATTTTCCTCATGGGCATTGTCTACCTTAGAAAAACTACTACAGAACATGCCTGTGACTATAGACTTGTAGTTCAGGCCACCGAAGATTAGAGATGGGACTTGGGCACTCCCTTGACTTGCATCCTCTGGTCTGCTTTAACACAAACCAGGAGGAAAAGAAAGCTCGGCATCAGAAGCAATTGGTGGCAGGCCTATTAATGGCTGATCTGTACAGTGATCTGCCCTCAAGGAGACCCAACAGGCCAGTCCACTGCAGTGGCTTTCAATGTGGTAAGCCTGGGCTTCAGCAGAAGTCAGCTTGTGAAGAGCCCTGGCAGCTCTGCCAAGAGTTGGATTACACAGCTTTTTATACTTTTGATTTCTAAAAGTTTAGAAAGGCTCTTTACCATCATGTCCTCAAAATTCTGGGACCCACATATGGAGTACCCATGCGCCAACCGGATGAGGCTGGAGGCACATGTCATACTAACAATATTTTCTGAAAAATCTGTTCCTCAATTTCGTGACTGCCTTTGCTAGCACAACATGAAGACACATGTTAGCTCAAGTTCCAAAACTGGTTTGACACCTCTATTTCCATCCTGACAGGTGGTCTAGCATCTTTGTAATGCTGTGATGACTCACACCTATTTTCTTGGATTCTCAATTGGAAAAGAAACAAACAAAATAATTTGTTTTCTTTTTAATTTTAGACAAAACCAGGAAATTAAATCTACATGTAGTTAGTCAAAATGTAGTTCAACATATAATGGATTAATGGAATCTTAATAGATTAAAGAAATATTAATCTTATGATATCTCTAATATGAAATTAAAATACAGTCACAATATGATATTGGCATACTGCAATACCAAATGTATTAATAGCAAATTATCGATACCAGGATATTCATGAATTTTCATGTAGCCATTCTATGTCAGGGCAATTTTACTTTCCATGCAATGATCAAGGACTGAGTGTAGCTTTAGCATCTGTCAGGGGACAGTGGCTATGCCAGGGACGGACAACATGAAGGTGAGAGTGGAGGGTCCCTACCTCAGGTGCTGCTGATTATGTGGGGAGAGACGTTAGGTAATCAATCACAGTCTAATGTAATCTCATAATCGTGGCTTATTACACAGAGTTGGCAAGTAATGATACAAATGGGATTGTGTCTCAGTTAGGAAGCTTGTCCAAAGATAAAAAGCAGGGGGAAAAATCGAAGATGCATGAGGGGAAAACAAGTGCAGGGGAGATTTTCTAGGCAGAAAGTGCAGTCAACACAAGGCCTCGTGGAGGGCGGAAGCACAGGGAGTATGAGAGATACAGTCAGGCTGACAGAGCTCTGCCTTTTCTTCTGGCAATGCTGCTTTCCCCTAGTCGAATCTCCATGGTTCTGATTTTATTTTCTGTTTTATGGTAAATCCCTCAGACACACACACACACACACACAGCAGAATACAAGTAAACAAATAATTTAGTAGAAACATGTAATAGTACTGACTGAATGGTGATTGGCTGAAAAAGCCGCATATCTCATTATCTCTACTTTCCAGAGACCTGAGTTTATTTGAATCCCTCCTATATCAGATCCATATATTTGACCTTGTCACTTATCACCCTATGTAGAAAAAGATTCATGATGTCTCACTGTAGTGGGTGCTCCAGAAACATTGGCTCTCATTTCCCTTCTCACAGCAAAGGATGCCCTGAAATTATCCTTTCCTTTATAGTCCATTATTATGAGCTGAAGGCTATTCCACATTATTATTATGCTGAAGGCTATTCCACAACCTATGACGTCTCCTCTCATTTTGTTACCCTTTTATTCCATTTTTTAACTATTAAGAAGATGCTCTTTGGTCTGATAGTATCTCTTACAGCATTAAGAAAATTATTTTTCACATTTCCTTTACATTTTCCCTAGGGATTAGAGTTATTGACACTGAAGGAAGTTCTGGAACAGAAGAGAAAAATAAGTTGTTAGTTAAAAAGATCTAAGATTACATTCTTCAGGCCTTTGCACAACTAGGGACCTGGTATTTACTTCCAAATTTGAAACATGGTTTAATTTTTCTTCATTATATAATATTAAAATGTTAAAGCTTTAGCAATTATCCTGGAGGGAATAAGGAAGAAGGATTGAGGGCCAAAGAGAAGAAGAGGAACAAACAAGGTGACCAGAGGCCTATGGTAATGCAGTCCCTGAAAAGCCCCCAACAGTAAGGGGACAAATGACTTTTTGGAAGAGAAAACTGCACTTAAATTTCAAGTATATTTTATTGTTGCAGTATAACTCTCAGCTTCCTTTTACATTATAATAAAGTCTTCTATGCATCGATATATATGTGTGTATGTGAGTGTGAATCTTAGAAAGGATTTGAATCCTACATTTTAGTTGCTTTTGTGCAGAAAAGGGGAAGAATGTGGGATCCATGTAATCTAAATCATAGTACATCCAAGACAGCAGTTCTGTGTCAGACGCCAGCATCAGGTGATGAGTCTCTGGTGGGGGGACTTCTTGCAAGCCTCACATTATAGAGTCACCCCATTGTGTCAGTGGTCTCTTGATTTAAAGGAAGTACCATCCATCTGACTGTTGGCTTGGACTGGGAAATCAGTGTTTTCCAGTAAATGTCAGTCACTCAGAAAGCATGTTGTGAATAAGGTTTTAGCTTCTTAGAACTGTAGGGTTTCCTGATAGTCTTCAAAATCCTTTATAATTAAGGATGATAGGAAACAGTTTGGGATGACATTAATGACTCAAGAAAAGCAATTAGAGGATTATCAAGTGGCAAAATGTTACTATGGATTGAATGTTTCTGCCCCTTAAAAAATTCGGGTTGAAACTTAATATCCTCCTCTGGACTATGGGGCTGATTGGACCATGATAGCTACTCCCTCGTGAATGGAATAAGTGCATTTATAAATAAGGGTTTGCCACTTGCTGCCATCCTACCTTCTACAATGTGAAGACAGTCTTTTTCTCTTCTGGAAAATGCAGTGTTCAAAGCCCCACTTTGGAAGCACAGCTTGTACACCTGTCAGACCACTCACCTGCCAGCACCTTGAATTTGGACTTCCCAGCCTCAGAACTCTGAGAAATAAATTTCTAGTTTTTATGAACTGACATTCAATGGTATTTTTTTGTAGTAGAACTGAGAAAACCATGTTATGTAACAGAAGGTACGTTACAAAGGAAACCAGAAATAATTTTGTTGCTAACACTCTCACAAAACTGAACTTAATAATCTATTCTTTGGGAGGGGAGGTGACACTGTGACATGGTGGGTAAAACTGTAGCCTGAGACCAGGCACCCCACATGGCTGCCAGTTTGATTCCTGGCTGCTCCACTTCCAATCCAGCTCCTTGCTAATGCACTTGAGAAAGGAGTGAAAGATGGCCCAAGTGCTTGGGTCCTTGCCACCAAAGTGGGAAACCTGGAAGAAACTCTGGGCTTTGGCCTGGCACAGTGTTTTGGGAGTTAACCAGCAGATGGCAGATTCTCTCTCTCTCTCTCTCTCTCTCTCTCTCTCTCTCTCTCTGTGTGTGTGTGTGTGTGTCATCCTCACTCTGTGTAACTCTGACTTTCAAATTATTATATCTTTAAAGAAATTTTATTTTCTACCTCTGATATTTGAGCCAAGATTTTGATTTGCTGTGAATATGTTTACCACATCTTGTGCATTTTATGTTGTTTAATAGGTGTTGGATTTTTAAAAAGAGAGGTTGTAGGAGCAGTAGAAAATAAGATTATGTTGAAAATATATACATATATGTATACATATGTTGAATGTTAGATTTTTTTTAATTTGAAAATATGGCTGACTTAGACTCATAAAATAGTTTTTTTTTTTTTTTTTTTTAACAAAAGTGTTGCTGTGGATTCATTCTGAGAGGAGAAGCACTATGGGGGCAAGAGGCATGGAGTCATGACACAGACACTGGTAGTCAGGTAAAAGCAGGCTAGAGGCAAACAGCTTGCAGACTCATTTATTTCAGTTGGTGCAGCAGCTTACATTGCCAAGGCAACCAATCTGGTCAAGGGGCAGTTAATGCTGTAACAAATCACGGCCTGTTGCCAAGCAGTCTCCTTTGCCAGGTGGGTTCCACTGCCATTTCCTGAGTAACTGATGCTCACTCACCAGCACCATCTTGTCATGGCCTTCTCATTCCATCACACAACAGGATTTGAGAGGAGCTGGCATTGTGGCACAGTGGTTATGCCACTGCTTATGACACTGGCATCTCATATCAGAGTGCCAATTCCAGTCCCAGCTGCTGTGCTTCTGATCTGGCTTCTTGCTAATATGCGTCTGGATAGGCTGCAAGTGATACTTGGGACCTTGTCACCTATGTGGGAAACCAGGATGTAGTTTCTTGGCTTGGCTTTAGCCCGGTCTAGACCTGTCTGTTGTGGCTATTTGGGGAGTAAATCTGTGGATGGAAGAGCTCCCTCCTTCCTCCCAACACTACCTCTCAAACAAAAATAAATACTTGGGAAAAAAGGATTGAATATAATCACTTTATGAACCCAACATCCTGCAAATTTTATAACTGATAATCTCTAGCTTCAGAGTTGCACTTAAAAATCAAAAAGAAAACTAAGCAAACCTAAAATGTGTGGGTGCTAAATAAGAATATGTTTGAAACAGCCTTGATACATGGCAAATAGTAGTACTTGAAGACAGAGCCAGGAACAACATAACTGGGTCAGTTTAAGTCAGCCAGACCTCGGTTTTGGAATAAAAGCATTGTGGAGTCACCTACAGACCATCCATTGTGGGTTCCAGCAAAGCTTTCTTCAAATTCATGACAACAAGTTTGTCTCTAGGAATAATTTTCTTGCATCTTGTAAAAAAATATATTTGTGGATTTCTAAGTTTCAGAGGTATTCAATAAACTTAAATTCAGCAAGTGCGATAGGAATGGCGAGTACACTTACTTGGACATGGCCAGAACATTCCACTGGACTCAGAGACCACAGCAAGCCTGCATCTCTAACTGTAGCAACTCCTCGTTTACCACATCCTTCATTGGCCTCACCTTCCAACACGCCTGCTTCCTCCTTCTCTTTCCTGTGGTTTTGTGTGTGAAAATAAAAACTTACTAACATTGGGATGGTAAAATAGAAATGAGTACTATTATTTTACCCTTGGCCATCACTGTTCTGGCCTATATTTCTGGTGTTTGAATGAGCAAGTAATATAAATATTCAAGGTTTCAGGATAAAAAAACTGTGAAGTAAGACATCTCATAATCAACAATTGTTAAATATTATTTCATTTCCAAGTTGCTGTGAAGTAGAACTATCCTACACGTTTTTGACAACGTTGCAGTCTTTCTGGGGTGTCATAGTTAATACAGAAATATAAAATGAATGTAAGAAATATTAACATTTACATGAAATTCTTGACGTCTGTGCTGATGGTGGGGCTGGGGTTAATATAGACCAATTTCTTTTTTCCTTGAAGAGAGAAGAAAGTGTCTAGCATTTTTACAGGTTGGGTCCTCAGGGCAAATGACATGTTTATTACCTTGCTTCCTGTTGTGACAAGGCGGGATCACATAGAATTTCAACAGACTGTGAGCAAAGTTGGACATGACTGTGCTGAAAAAAAAAAAAAAAAAAAAAAAAAAAAAAAAAAAAAAACACTCCGCCTTGCTTCCTTTCCCAGATGCCAGTGGAGCAAGGAAAGATAAACATAGTTTTCAATAAATGCCTTTTGTTTTAGAGGCGGAGCTGTGCCACTGGAGAAAGAATCGAAGATTAGATCAGCAGGCACATCTCATCTGTATCTGTGAACAGGAAGGATGTGCCTGTTGCCAACTCATACATAGTAAGCGCTTCATGCCCCAGAGAATTATGCATAATAACTTTTTAGGCACACTGAAAAACTCTAATTGAGAGTTGCCAAAATTGCTTCTGCTAAACCCTCACATTTAGCCAGGACCGGACACAAAGGACAGTTATCAAAGCTCCCTTTTCAGAAGCAGATGCAGCAGACCATGCTGTTTTGTGATTGTCTTGCAAATTCTTGCTACATTAAACAGGCTGAGGGGATGATTGTCAGCACATGCAGATATGGAAACTGTTGCATCAAACCCTCAGAACAGTGACGCTGCACATCCAGACTCACAGCCACTTCTCCGGTGCACATCTTGTTTTCAGACACAGGTAGATGACAGATGCCAAGCCAGTCCCACGTGGCGTTTAAGAAGTGCAATCACTTGTATGAGTTACACCATCTGAGGGACTTCCTACAATGAGGGACATAGGGAAAATGATGGAAAGCTGCAATGTCTTTTAGTCAGTTGCCTTGCAAAGGAAAACCTAATTGGTGTGATATGTCCAACTGTATGACAGTGGAATATGTTGCTCAAACCTAGTTTGATGACTGTCCCAAGATACAAGAGAACACATAATTTCAAAAGAGCAAATTTGATGTTGGTGGAGTTGTAAACTTGTAGGAAAGGGTCATCTGCCCGTCAGAAGCGCAGAACGCTGTGTTGACAAAGGGGCAGCTACATGGATTCATCTTCTGTAAGTTATGCATTGAGTATGAACCGTAAACTTGAAATATTTTAGAGGAGAGATGTTTTCCTGCTGGTGTTTTTTGCTTTTGAAAAATATGTGTGTTGATTATATCACATCTTTGAGTTGTGTGAATCTATTTAAGTAATCTTACAAATCTTGTTGTTTTTAGAATTTCCAAAGGAGAAAGAAAATATTGTGTATATTGAATGTAAGTGTGTGTTTAAAGAGCTCACAGTTTCCCATGGAACAGACAGATATTCTGAAATATTATGGTCATGTGCTCACCAGGAATGGTGAAAGACATAGCTGTTTAATCCTACTTCATTTTCTAATAACAGGTTTTAGTAAAATGAAACATAAAAACACATACACACATGTACTCACATACACACAAACTTCTTTCCTAATAACACAGTATAGATTTGCAGTCTCTTTGGAAACAGGGGCAATTTTGAATATCTCTGCATGTCTACCATATAGGTAGGCATATATCTCACATGCATATATCTGCATGTGCTACCATGTAGCACAAATCTAGGTTTTAACAAATATTAATGTAATAAATCAATTGCATTCTATAAGCAATGATTATGAGAGTCAAGAACAGTGACAAATCACATTGAGTAATTTTTTTTCATTTCAATATTATTATTAACAGGAATTAGAATACTTCTGTTTTGATAATGTTATTTACTTCAACAAAATATAATTTGGCCTCAGCATCTGAAAAACTAGCAATGTTTGGAGACATTTAATACTAAAAAAATTGTAAAAGCATGAATAATACAATTTAATGTCTTTTTGAGGTTTACAATGTTTGAGAAATTCATGGCAGCTTTTAATAATGTCCAATGAGTGGAGAACTTAATTCCACAGGTATTACTGTACCGTTTTGAGTGACTTGGTAAAGTTGTAGTAAAATTAAAAGGAAGACAATCTGTGAATGTTGGTGTCTGAACTGGAGAAGCTATTATTTCCAGCTCACTGAGAATCAGATTATTTGGTGCTTGTACCTTGAGTCAGAATTCTCTTGAAATGAGAAAGCACTTGGCTGAAACTGTCTCTTCAGTACTTGAGCCATGGAAACCATGTACAAACTTGCTTCCAACAATTCAGAAATCAAACATTCATCTCAATAATAATTTGAAATGTGGATCAGAACGGCTCCTCACCACCTTCAGGGATTAGATGTGTTCCTGAGTCCTAAAATATTGCATAACCTGGCCTGTAATAAAAAAAAATGCTGTTTATCACAGATCATGTAGCAATTCATTCAGTAGATATACCTTTTTTTTTTTTTTCAAAATCTAGATGGAGCATTTGATTTTATATGTGTGAAGAAGATGAAACAAAGTGCTATTTATAATTAGAGACTGGCAGTAATAGATCAAATACTAAATTAATCTGTTTTAAAATTTCAACTTGAATGCACATTTCTATATCTTTCCTATTAATATATGAAATTTCTGCTTACATTTTAATGAGAAGCTTGCTTTTGATCTCTATTAATTAGCTATGAAAATTGCTTTGAAGATTTGCTGCCCCAATTCTGATGATTTTTCAAAGTGAATTTGGTCTTTTTACTAACTGGCAGAATATCTCAACTACTAGTGATAAACAATGAATATTACTGAGAAAAGATATCCCCTAGTGTGATCTACTCCAATGCACTGTAACATTCACGATACCATTTTTTTTTGTTTTTCCTGCAATACTTGTTGCTATATTTAATATTATTGTCTTTCTGTTAATTGCCCAAAGCCCAGTATTTCCAAAATATGATTCTAGTCATTCTTACAGTAATCCTTTTATGTGGTGATATTTTAGTTATCTGCATTTTATAGAAGAAACTGAAGCTCTGAATCCTTGTGTCTTACCCAAGAATACAGGGGATGAAAGTAACTAAAGTGTGGTTCCAAACCAGGCTGTCTGGCTTGAGAATCCATGGGTTTTTCTTTCTAAGAGAATATTGTTATATACACCCTACAAATATTTTGCCTAGAAGAACATAATTTTTAAAGAATAATAGAAAATAATAACCTTTCAAAAATTATTTCTGTGTTAAGGAAAATTAAAATGTCAAACTTAGTTAGTGAAATATTGTATTTACTAAGCTAAACAATTTGATTTCAAACCATATCAAAAAGTTATCAAATTCTAATAAAAACTTTTTAAATGATTTATTCATTCTTTTTTATCATAATACACATACTCAAAATTGTAGCTGAAATAATTTCAGAATGATTCTCACAGATCATTTCTTTCTCATATTTTTATGTAGTGTTTTGTTCTTATGTTATTACTGCCTTTTTATTTCTGATTTTTCTTTTATAAATGAGGATTTGGTAGACATTAGTATTTCTGGATATGTTTCTATATTCCAAAGGCAATCAAACAAAAATGTTTTTATTATCTTTGTTATGCCACAAATTGTTCTAGGCTTTATAAAATTAGAATTGGTCACACACATCATATAAGCATTTCTAAAACTATAAGAACAACTTCTATTTTTAAAAATTCAGTTTACAATTTTTTTTCTTACATGATTTCATTTATGTTTTAATAGCTTATGGGTTAATAATTCATAGAGAAAATCCTGTGAAAACATTATAATTTACCAATAAGAGATTGGAAGTGATAATGCTGTTGTTCTATGCTTACAACTACCTGATTCATATGGCATTTCTTCTATTTATTTATGTTGCTTGGAATTTGTTGTGTTTGTGGTCCCAAATATTCATTCTTTTACTAGTTGTAGGAAAATTTATTATTATTTATTATCTTTGCATTGTTTTCCTCCCACAGTCTCATGAATCTGTCTTATTAAAATGATGGTTAGAAATATATTGTAGGAAAACGCTGTGGCACAGTGGGTTAACGCCCTTGCCTGAAGCATGGCATCCCATATGGATGCCGGTTTGAGACCCAGCTGCTCCACTTCTGATCCAGCTCCCTGCTATGGCCTGGGAAAGCTGTAGAAGGTGGCCCAAGTCCTTGGGCCCCTGCACTCACATGGAAGACCCGGATTTATTCATTCTTTAAAAACTTTTATTTCTAAGAGGATAAGAGAAAATGTGCTTAAAACAAGATAAAGTAGTATACCTAATACATTAATAATAAAGAGAAGTAGAAGGAATAGAACTAGTCTAAATCAATATAAGGTGAACCACTCTGAGGAGCAAAGGACTGCTTCTGATTTCTGAGAGAGCAACACTGAAGGAGGAAAATCCAAGGAGCATAGAAACAAGAGTAGCCCACTACGCATTATTACCCTGGGGGCTGCTAGTGAGCTTCTTCATCTTTATGTGCTGCTTTCATTTTCATGGCTTTGGTATTGGAACCAAGCACACGAGAGAAATGCAGAATTCAACCCAATGACCTTTTTTTTTTTTTTTTTTTTTTTTTTTTTTTTGAAAGGCAGAGTGGGCAGTGAGAGAGAGAGACAGAGAAAGGTTTTCCTTTGACATTGGTTCACCCTCCAATGGCCGAGCGGCCGGCGCACCATGTTGATCCAAAGCCAGGAGCCAGGTGCTTCTCCTGGTCTCCCATGGGGTGCAGGGCCCAAGCACTTGGGCCATTCTCCACTGCACTCCCGGGCCACAGCAGAGAGCTAGCCTGGAAGAGGGGCAACTGGGACAGAATCCGGCGACCCGACCGGGACTAGAACCTGGTGTGCTGGCGCTGCAGGTGGAGGATTAGCCTATTGAGTCGCGGTGCTGGCCCAACCCAGTGACTTTTAACATCTATAGCATGCTTGGCCTGACAGGGAAAATAAGAAAAGAATACCAAATACAAAATTTAGCCTCCCCAGATCAGGTAATAAGCTTAAGAGGGTATGAACCATGACACATTGTATAAAGGACCTAGTGGAACAGCATTAAAAGTGGTTTTAGAACTATAAGGAAAATACTCAAATGAGTTAAGGGGCCAAAGATTTTCAATATTGAAGGAAGTAGTAAAGCCTTTAGGTGTCATGTTGGTGTGATTGCAGAATTCTTTAGTAAAAAGAACGAGGTACAAAGCTAAGAATAAGAATTAATGGTATTTTAAGCCCTCTGAGTTTCACAGTCTCTGTTATTATGGATTATGAAAAGGAACTGGGTCTTGGTGAACACTCCAATGTGAAACAAATCTCAGCAAACACCTGTAGTACATGAGCAGCGTCAGTATATTTATTTCCTTAATGAGACGCCTAGTATGATGAAAGAATCAAGGATCCGTGCATAAAATTAATATATGGAAATGTAAATCACATTTTAAAAATCTTTCTGAGCTAATTTTAGGAATTATTTGTGCATGTATGCTATTTAATAGAATGAATGATTTTAAAGAATTTATTATATTAGAGTTGCTGACTTTAATTTATATTCAAAATATGCTGTTGAGAATTTGAATATAAACCTTAGATAATATATTGAATGATTAATGATATTTTATCTAACTTTAAATATTCATATAATAAATTTTATGTGTGCTTATTAAATTATAGAAACAGTTTAACTATTTAAAAGGTATGCTTGTTTTGGAGGGGAAAATAATTTAAAAAAAAAACAGAAACAAAGAATGGAATTGACCAATCATTAATTAAAAGCCCTGCTGAAAGTGAAAATTTTATTTGTTAGATTTATAAAGTGTGAAAAAACACTACAGGTAAATTTAATGATTTAGGAAAACTATATTTTTGCATTTATAATTTTACTGGATTTAATATTAGCTTTTTAAACTCCCTATTAATTTTAAGTCACAAAATCACATGACACCAGTTATGTGTTTGGAGTAGTCACTAAGTCTCCTGCTTTGGACAGCCACATTCTATGCCAGACTGCCTGGATTAGTCTTGGATGCACTCCAATTCCAACGATCTGCTACTGGGGCCCATGGTAGACAGTAGGTGATGACTTACGCGTTAAGTCCCTGCCACCCATGTGGAAGACCCAGATTGAATTCCTGGCTCCTGGATTCAATCTGGCACAGCCCTAGCTGTTGTGGCCTTTTAGAGGGTAAAACAGTGAATGAGAGATCACTGGCAGTCTTTCTATTTCTGTTTCTGTCTCTGTCTTTCAGATAAACAAAATAAATATTTTCTTACTCCAGTCTACTGTTGATGTGTTAAAGAAATTATGGGACATGTACTCTATAGAATACTATACAGCAGTCAAAAACAATGAAACCGGTCATTTGCAACAAGATGGAAGAATCTGCAAAACATCATGCTGAGTGAATTAAACCAGTCCCAAAGAGACAAATATCATTTGTTTTCCCTGATCGGTGACAACTAACTGAGCACCAAAGTGAAAACCTGTTGAAGTGAAATGGACACTATAAGAAACAATGACCTGATCAGCTCTTATCCTGACTGTTGATGAACAACGTAATAATACTTTATCCTTTTTAGTATTTGTTGTTGTTGTTGTTCTAGGACTAGTGGTTGAACTCTGTAATTAACACACTATTATTCTTAGGTGTTTAAATTTTAACTGAAAAGTGATCCCTGTTAAATAAAAGAGTGAGAAAAAGAGAGAGAGGAGATGTACAATTTGGGACATCCTTAATCGGACTTGCCCCAAATGGTGGAGTTAGGAACATGCCAGGGGATTCCAATTCAATCCCATCAAGGTGGCATGTACCAATGCCATCTCACTAGTCCAAGTGATCAATTTCAGTTCACAATTGATGGCTCTGATAGATCTAAGAGTCAAAGGGATCACATAAACAAGACTAGTGTCTGCTAATACTGATAGAATCATAAAGGGAAAAAACGATCCAACATGGGAAGTGGGATACACAGCAGACTCATAGAATGGCAGATGTCCTAAACAACACTCTGGCCTCAGAATCAGCCCTTAAGGCATTCGGATCTGGCTGAAGAGCCCATGAGAGTATTGTAGGCTGGAAAGCCAAGACACTCTTGGGGAAAATAAAAAAGAAGAAGACCTAAATGAAAGATCTCTGCAAGTGAGATCCCAGTGGAAAGAATGGGGCCATCAAAGGAGGTACCTTTCTCTGAAGGGAGGAGAGAACTTCCACTTTGACTATGACCCTATCGGAATAAGATCGAAGTCGGCAAACCCTAAAGGCTTCCATAGCCTTGGCAACTCATGACTAGAGCCTAGGGAGATTACTGACACCATGAACAGGAGTGTCAAATTGTTAAGTCAACAACAGGAGTCACTGTGTACTTACATCTCATGTGGGATCTGTCCTTAATGTGTTGTCAAAGGTGAAGCAATGCTATAACTAGTACTAAAACAGTATTTTTACACTTTGTGTTTCTGTGTGGGTGCAAACTGATGAAATCTTTACTTAGTATATACTGAATTGATCTTCTATATATAAAGATAATTGAAAATGAAAAAAAAAAAACCTGGTGTTAAATTGGAAATTGCATAGAAAATTAATTAATTTTTTAAAAATATCATGTAGGATCTCTGTCTTTAATGTGCTGTACACTGTTATTTAATACTATAACTAGTACTCCAACGGTAGTTTTTTCACTTTGTGTTGCTATGTGGGGGCAAACTGTTGAAATCTTTGCTTAATATATACTGAACTGATCTTCTGTATATAAAGAGAATTGAAAATGAATCTTGATGTGAATGGAAGGAGAGAGGGAGCGGGAAAGGGGAGGGTTGCAGGTGGGAGGGAAGTTATGGGGGGGAAGCCATTGTAATCCATAAGCTGTACTTTGGAAATTTATGTTCATTAAATAAAAGTTAAAAAATATTTTCTTAAAAAAATCATGTGACACTTGCGTATGGCACTTTATGATTTTCAATAATTTAAAACAGGAAGAAGGAGAGAGAAAAACGAACCATTTGTGAGGTCACAAGGGTGATTTTCTAAGGAATAATTTATTTTAGAAACAGTTAAGTAGTCTCACAAAGATAAAGTTTTCAGGCATAAAGTTACTTATAAACAATTGTGCAGTTACTATAAGGATAAAGTCTCAATAATAGTTTACATAGATACAGATAATTTTTATTTGCCATTCCATACTGGTTCCCAATAAAATATAAGGTCATACTGTTACATCTCTTCCTACATGGGGGAACTTTAAATAACAAATAAATGAGAGGGGTCTTCTAAAATTCACACAAAACAGGTATTATAAAAAAAAAAAAAAACTATGACTAGATGTCAAATTTTTGTACCAAAGTAAATATTATCTTTTATTTCCCTGTAGTGATTTACAGAAAATATAAGAGGAAACATAGTTCAAATTTATCATATGTATACATTTGCTGTATGTTTACAGTCCAATGCTAGACATTGGATAACTCAATATATAACTCTCTAGCTATGCTTAAAGTATGGGTACACTATAACTGAGGAAGAAGTAAAGTGGACATTTTGCTGAAAAAATGGATGGTGCATTATTACTTCATTTGAATAGTATTCAATATTTCATGGAAGTAGGGTAAGAATTTTCTCTAGATAGACTTAGCAAGTTTTGTTTTCTTTTTGTTTTTTGGGTTTTTTTTGTTCCTAGTAGTTTTGTATCTCTTCAAACTGTCAAATAAATGCTTGATTTAAAGCTTCATGCTTTTCTTTTTAAAACATTGAAAAATATTTGGAAGGGCCTCCAAGATTTTGAAAGTAAGAATATCAAATTGTCTTCATGTATTTCAAAAGTACTTTAGTAACATTTATATTAAAAAAATTTGTTTTGAAGTGATTTAGCCTGCCAAAAAGCTTACCTCAAAAATAACCCCCAACATAAATAAATTGCTTGATTTAATATTTAATTATTTGGTAGAGCCCATCTGGAAAGACAGCCTTCCAAAATTTATAGCTTTTGTTTTTGGCATAGTTGAAAATGAGCTGTTTTATTATTTTTTCTGACAGTAATTAAACCACAGCTTCTGTATCTTCCTTAGGACCACCGCTTGGCTGTGGCATTGAAAAGACAGCGTTGGAATAGGAAGATCTGGTGCTCCCTCCCTCGCTCGCTTTCTTCCTAAACACTTAACAAAAACACAGATTGCACCAGGCCCAGCTATAGAAGTGCCATGGCTAAGGGGAAAAGGAAATCAAGTCCCTGTTACTCTAATTTCCCATGAATTGTTGAAAGAAGAGATAGCAAAGTACCAGGTCTCCCTCAAGGTAAAACCTGAGCAATGAGGAGATAAGCACAGGAAACAAGCAAAGAACTTTCAAACCCCACTGTATATACGGTACTCTGAGAGTACACTTTCTTCCAAGCTACCTCACACCAGCCCAGGGGAAGCTACCCCAAAACAAATGCAATGGAATCTCAGTGTTGAGCAGAGAGGAGACTGAAGTGTGGCTTCCTATGCGACGAGATGGGACAAGGTTTCATCCTCTGTTTCTGGAGGGCACAGGATTGTTAAGAATCTGATCAATAGTTCTCATCAGAGGGAATCCTGGAGGCAGGTCAAGGTTTTCCAGAACTGACTTCTCAGCTCTGGAGAAGCTAGTGGAGCAGGGAAATTCTTTTAAATTCAAAGACCTAAGAGGGCTCTACAGGAAGAGCAGTAGCTGAGATGGAGGTGAGCCACTGGTAAACAACACACAGTAGTAACTCTGTTGAGATGCCACAGCTCATAAGTTAGCATGGACTCTACATTAACCCAGTGTTGTGTTAGCAATAAATTCCTGCAAAAACTTTTAGAATAAGGCTTACCATATCTGGTCTCAACTGAACCAAGCCAGGGAACATCCTGTACAGGTACCAGAAGGCAAAACCCAGCAAGGTAACAATGGCTGTCATGTGGATCCAAGAAATTAGTGTCTCCTCCATCAGACAACTGCAATGTCACCTATTAGAGATCACCTCATGCCACTGCCAGGGACTGAAACTTACCAGAACTCTCCAACAGAGTTGGAACTGTGTAAAGAGTCAATGTCAATGGTTAGATTGACCTTAGATTATCTGATTGGACAAAATTCTTGTTCTGCAATTGGGGAGGAAAATCGTATTTGTAGAAATTCTGTCCTTCTAACTGTAGCATTACTCTGACATATTTGTAAAGACTGTCTGGCTTCTTTGAGGATCTCTGTGAGCATATAAGTAAACCCAAAGCTGATTGCAAACCTTTAATCTAAATTACACAGTCAAGATACTTTGAGTGGTAGATGAAATCCCAAAAGAGATAAAGAATGTCGGGGGGGGGGGAGAGAAAGAGAGAGAGAGAGAGAGAGAGAGAGAGAGAGAGAGAAAATAACCAACAGAAAAAAAAAGGTAGGGGGATGCATGGGAAACTATTATTGACGTCCCTTCTTAGAAACTGGCAGCTTTATGGTGCTGGCGCCGTGGCTCACTTGGTTAATCCTCCGCCTGAGGCGCTGGCATCCCATATGGGTGCCGGGTTCTAGTCCCAGTTACTGAAGCAAAGGAGAAAAGCCTGTCTTTGGTGCTTGGTTCTGTGGTGAGAATCGCTCCTGTTGATGATGATGTCAACCCTCCTGTAATCTCAATTTCAAGCATCCTTCTCCTCTGTGTCACCTTTAATTTTAGGAACTTCCTCCCACCACCAAAGCCACAGTCCTCCCAAAGCATAAAATCCACTGACCTTACTGCTCTTCACCATCCCTGCTTCCCTGCCCGACACATTTCCCTGTACCCCAGCATAAATCCTGTGATGTTAATACAAAAAAAAAAAAAAAAAAAAAAAAGGCAGTGGAGGATGGCCCAAGTGCTTGGGCTCCTGCACCCACATGGGAGACCAGAAAGAAGCTCCTGGCTCCTGGCTTTGGATCAGCACAGCACCGGCAGCGGTGGCCATTTTGGGGGTGAACCAAGGAAAGGAAAACCTTTCTCTTTGTCTCTCTCTCACTATCTAACTCTGTCAAATAAATAATAACAAAAAAAAAGAAACTGGCAGCTTTATATACAGAAGCCTTGGATAAGCAATGGAAACTGAACACAATGCATGTTGTCCTGAGATGTACTTAGAGAGAGTACATTCTAGAGACTCCAGAACCAACCCTCAAGGCACCTAAAGAGAGCAATGCATAAGTAGGGACCAACTTCAAAGGTCTTGGGAAGTGGAGGGTATAGCCATGTGTTTTCATAAGGATTGATGATACGAATTTCCCCTCTCAAGTCAAGAATCTTGTGCCAAAGACTGGTGAGTGATGTAGGGATTGGAGTAGACACGGAGGGAAGGCTAAGATGATGTCTGGCAGTCTTGAGACTTAGGCCCACTCAATATTTGCAGATGATAACCTTCAGGCTCTCAGTGGGGACAGGTCCAGTGCAAGAACTGAATCTTCTGAAGGGTCACTTCATCGCCTGTTGTGAGATGTGAGACCCCAGACCTGTCTCTGGAATGGCCTATGAGATCCGTTAATATGAGGGGGGAAATTATTTTGGAGAAAAAAATATCAACTCCTTGGGAGGAGATGGTCTTCGAGGTCATAGTTCATTGTCATTATGGGAACACATGATTTACTGAAGAGAATATAGAACTCTGCAATAATACTTTAATGTATTATATATTAGTATGTATCTTTCATTTGCACTTAAGTGTATTTTACTTTTTCCTTGTCAAAAGCAGGCATCCAACCACATTAAGGAGGACTTTTTATTGTTGCAACAGAGATGTAAATAGGATAGGCTAATGTTCATCACCACCAAACCTAGATTAATGTAAAGAAGATCAGTGTACCTGTTTAAACATAATTTCAGATGAGCAAACACTCTAAGTTCCATGCGCTAAATCAAGGGGACATACATTCAAGTTATATAAAAATAGTGTGTCTACTCATTTTAAAACAGAAGAGGTAGGGACATTTTCTTGGCCAAGCATCCTGATCTTAACATTAATGTTACAAGGCTTTTGAATGTGCATGAGAACTGATGGTGCCACCAAGATTACACTGCTGACCCTGGAAAGAGTTACTGCCCGAGTATAAATCATTGAAGATGGATTGACAAATACTTTGCAACTCTTAAGTGTTTTCTCAACTCCGTGGAGCATTATTGCATTGATTAATCATGGATTACTTATTTCTGAAGATTTTTGTTCTTCAAAAATGGTAGTACAGTATTATGATGATGATTACTAAATTTATTATAAAGTAAAATGACGTGGAGAGTTGAAAGAAAAGGTTGTCATTTTGGAGAGCTAAATGGTATGGATACAGATAGAAGGCATTGAAAGCATAGGAGTGTACTTCAAAATGTTTGTGCAAAAATGGAATTAAAAGATAAGCTTATTTTGTTGCAGATATTCTTTCATTCCATGCATTTTTTTTTCATACCATCCATTTTATATGACCGTCTGGAGTTCCCTCTTATGTAGTGATGCTGTGATTGTTGTCTCCTGTTAGCCCAAACAGAATTTAATTTTTGAGTGACAAATACAAGCATGTTAGTCTTTTTAAAATTCAGATTGTTAGTAGTATTGCTGTATTCAAGAAAGACTGTTTTCTAAGGTTTCTAAAGAATTACAGAAAAAGTTTGGAGGAAATATCTCATTCATATGTTACTAAAAATAATTTCTTTACAATTTGTTAACAGGGCCCTGCACTGTGGTGCAGTGAGTTAACCCACTGGCATCCCGTATCCTAGTGGCTGTTCTAGGCCTGGCTGCTCTACTTCCCATCCAACTTTCTGGTAATGCCCTGGGAAAGCACCATAAGATGGCCCACGTGCTCTAGTCCTTGCTACACATTTGGAAGACCAGGATGGAGTTCCTGGCTCCTGACTTCAGCCTGGCCATCTCGGCTATCTTGGCTAGAGCAGCCATTTTGGGAGTGAACCAGGAGATGGACAATTTCTCACTCTTTCTCTCTTTCAAATAAAAACATAAATAAAGTTTCACAAAATTGCTTAACAAGCCATGATATTCAATCTTGAATATGAGGAAGGCAACAAATATCAATGAAGAATGTATAACAAAATAGAAATCTTATAAAAAACAAACAATCTTAAAGTGTGCTTACAGGCAAGTAAAATTACCACAATTGCATAATGCAGACAGACACAATAGAACTTTATAGAAAAATGTAAACTTCAGATAAATAATTGACTGACTAAATTAATGTGGTTTTATATTTGGAACATAAAATATTGTTGGTTTTTAGTTTTCTATCTTTAAAAAAATTTTTGTAAATTCAGTATTTTACAATTATTTATTTTGAGATGGCAAATATCAGATTCCTCCTGCTGCCCCCAAGCAACATCTAAAGCAACTTCCTAAGAGATATCTAATATCCTAAACAACATCTATTTTTGCCAAACAACATCTAATAGCTAAACATGTTCTGGTGCAAAAATGACTTTTTCTTTCACCCCCACTTCCCTATCCTTCCCTAGCCCCACTGTCCCCCATATTTTTTGTTCAGTCTGTGGCTCTGTGTGTTCCGACGACCTCCAACTTGTTCTGAATCCACAACCGCCTCCTTCCTTTATGTCTGTTTATCTTTTGATAGCAGTGCTTTATGATTTAAAATAAATACTTTTTTCCTCCTACACATGGAAAACCTTTCATTTCAAGCGTTTGCTTCCCATTGTCTTGGATATTGTGTCTATTTTATAACAATACAACAAAAGCATAAATATCATCTTAGGGACGTTCTCATAATAAGAGTGTTGGACAAAGTCAATTTGGGGCATATTATTTTTCGTTCCTTCTATACTTTGTTCTTCTATACTGATTTTTAAAGGGTTTGTACATGTGAATGAGTGTGTATATGCCTGCATGTAGGCGTGACATGTATCAGTTGAATGTTAGTCCATGTGGTTCAAAGAAATCCTGGGACCCAAGAAGTCTCCCTAACCTTCCCTAAGAATGTAGTGCATTAGCCTTACAACCCCTAGAGAGGGAAATTCATTGACTTCACTATTGGACTGACAAAAAGATGCTTAAAGTTCTTTTAAAAGCTCATGAAACAGAAAAGTCATATTTCCATGGTTGTAAAGCAAAATATGAGTTTACTGGAAAACATGCATTCTACATATTAAGATCTTGAAACATTCAGATCTTACAGCACAGTAGATATTTCATGAGGTGGGTCTTGGAGGGAATCATAGGAAGAAACATGATTGGATCTTGCTCACCCCAAGCTGAAATTCCAGTGAAGTTCCCAAGTGGGAAATGGTAGCGCCCTCAGATGGAAGCTCTGGAACAGCTTTGTGTCCCATTTCTCCCTGCAGCCCCGGATGAGCAGTCTCACAGACCCATTGAAAATTACACTGGAGCATCGAATTACAAATGGTTTGCTGCTTAGGAGAAGCCCTGAGAAACTTTCTTCCTTACTATGATTCTAAGGTTCTTTTGATTTAGGGCCAATACTCTGCTTTGCCCCTCAGCCCTAACCATAGACGCCGTCTACAGGAATCTGGCAATCAATACTAGTACTCAAAGTTCACAGAAGCCCTAAGACATCAGCATGTGCATCAGAGGAGAAAGAGGACAAAGACCAAACACCAGGTGGAACTGTTTCAGCGGGTGTCAGTACAGAATAGTGATAGAAAAGATGCCTTCCTGATGCTGTGATGGGATATTAGGCCCCGCCTCTTCCACATTACCAGAACTGAGATGTGACCCTTGGGAAAAGAGATAGAAAATTCCATGAATTTGACTGAGTTAACAAAAGAGGGAGAGAGCCAGTCCTGTGGCATAGCACATAAAGCTGCCACTTGCAGTGCCGGCATCCCATATGGGAACCAGTTCAAGACCCAGCTGCTCTATTTCTGATCCAGCTCTCTGCTGTGGCCTGGGAAAGCAGTAGAAGATGGCCCAAGTCCTTGGGCCCCTGCACCCACATGGAAGACCTGGAAGAAGCTCCTGGCTCCTGGCTTCAGATCGACGCAGCTCTGGCCTTTGCAGCCAACTGGGCAGTGAACCAGAGGATGGAAGACCTCTCTCTCTCTCTCTCTCTCTACCTCTCCTTCTCTCTGTGTAACTCTTTCAAATAAATAAATCTTAAAAAAAAGAGGGAGAGAGAGAAAGAGATATGATTCATAAGATAGTACATTTGTCTTCATTTACTTGTATTTAAATGATGTATTCTACTATTAAGCAGAAATGGGAGATCAAAATCATTCTGTTCATTTTTTAGCTACTGTTTTGAGCATCTATTATGAATCAGTGATATTTCTAAATACTGGGGCAGAGTAATGGGAGAAAGAAGAAACAGTAGTAGAATCACCATTAATAGATTGTTGATTCTAGGGTAGGAGAATCATAGGAAAATAAATGAACTAAGAACACGTCAGATGGTGTTAAGTTTTGATGTGAAATAAAACAGAGCATTTTAGAAAGGAGTTCCTTGGTTACTTAAAGAATTTTGCTTAACTAAATCTAGTGTAATTGCTAGAAACAAGCAAACTCAAATTAAAAAAAAAAAAAAACCCTCATGAGGGGCCAGTACTGTGGCTTAGTGGATGGGGCCACCGCCTGCAGTGCCAGCATCTCATGTGGGCACCTGTTTGAGTCCCAGCTGCTCCACTTCTGATCTAGCTCTCTGCTGTGGCCTGGGAAAGCAGTAGAAGATGGCCAAGTCCTTGGGCCCCTGCACCCAAGTGGGAGACCCCAAAGAAGCTCCTGGCTCCTGGCTTAGGATCAGTGCAGCTCTGGCCTCTACGGCCAATTGGAGAGTGAACCAGTGGATGGAAGACCTCTCTCTCTCTGTCTCTTTCTCTCTCTGTGTGGCTTTGACTTTCAAATGAATAAATAAATCTTTCAACAACTACAACAACAAACCCTCATGAATTAAGTTTGAAGACCATCAGTCATTGATGGAAAAATATAAAGATGTTGCACTCATATATTCCTTAACAAATATCTTAAGTTCATGCTCACATTTAAAGAAAACAACTCTAGAAGTGGCTGGCCAATCAGAGCTCTTCTTTCTTGGTCTATTAGCAAAGATTGTGAATGAATGAACATTAACGCTTTAACAGATACACTATTCAGGAAACATGCATTGCATGTGTTATTACACCTTTTTAACAGATTTTTAAAACAGATTTCAAAAAGTGCTGGTAATATACATAAAGAGAACATAGCCCAAGCTGGGAGAAGGGGAGGTTTTGATTTTCCTTATTCCATGTATACACAGTTACCTTGAGGAAGAGTACAATGGCTTTCTCTCCCATTAGCCATTCTGCCGTGTTGCAGATTTACTCATCAGTTAATCCTAGTGTTAACAAATGAATGGCTGATGATAAAGAAATAGCAACACAGCAGCCAACACTATTTTTTTTTACATTTTTTTTCATTTTTATCTTCAAAATGAAGTATTTTGATAATAAAAAAGTATTTTGATAATAAAGAAAAAAGATAAAAACAAGAAAAACAGAGTGACTGATATCCCAAGTCTGTGGAAATGCTAGAGTTAAAAACTGTAAATTCTCAAATTCTTTTTAAGACTGTTCAGCTATTATGTGTATGTTCGTGGGAGTAAGACAGACTTGAAAATATGAACAACACATTGTACAGTCCACAGATTTTTCTATTAATCTTACATCTAAAGGGAAAAAAGAAGTTATAACACAAAAGGAAATGAGATCAGCATTCTCAGTGCTAATTCTATCGGAATGAAGAATTATCATACCGGGTCAGACCCAGTCCATCAAGCCTACAATTGTTAGCCAGCAGTAACTGCATGTGACATACTCTCGAAACCCTGTTTATTCTGTCTGAAATCAATTTTCTCCTGTTTCTTAAATTTTCAAGATGAACTATATCCTGATATATTTAAGTTTTCAAGACTGTTAGTCAAGAACTTGTTCAAACTCATTTTACTTCCTTTTATATTTTTTTTATTAGTTGCAACCTCTTAGAATAGTAGGATTCTTTTTGGAAAATAACTTTCTATTACTTATTTATCACAAATACCTGGTTTAACTTAAGGAACATTTTGAATTTATATTTATCAACAAATTTAGTTATTTATGTGCTATATATGTACATATATATATATATATATATATATATACTTTTATGTATTTTTATAACTGCTCCTGGAATTTAATTTTTAATTGAATAAGGAACTATCCTTAAATTTCTTTTTTTAATTATTTTTTTATTTACTTACTTATTTGAAAGGCAGAGTGACAGAGACAGAGAGATCCTCCTTCTACTTGTTCACCTACCAGTTGTTGGACTGGGCGAAGCTGAAGCCAGGAGATGGGAAATATTTCTGGGTTTCCCACATGGGATGAACCTAAGTATTTTGTCCATCATCTGCAAGTCTCCAAGGTGCATGAACAGGAAGCTGGATTGGAGTTGGAGGTGGGACTTGATCTCAGGCACTCTGAAACAGGATGCATGTGTCCCAAGTAGCAGCTTAACCTGTTGTGCCACAACACCCACCTCTATACTTTCTTCTTACGCTAATTTCCCTATTTCCCTTGCTTTTCCTTTCCTTTATTCTGTCCTTGCATAATTTACTTCAGTTGTGTGTGTGTATAAATATCCATATGTGAGTTTTTGTGTATTTCTGTGGTATAGAAGACATAATTATACACAGAACACACTGGAATACTAATCTAATAATGGACATTTGTCATGGAGAAATTAATACATATAAAATAGATTTTATATGAGTAAGCAATAAACCCACTGAGAACTTTTGTTACACATCATGATTTAGCATCTCTCGACTAATAGAAGCATATTGCTTTATTAATTAAATAATATCTTACTCAATTACAAGACTTGACCACTTAAATACTATGCATTGCAATCAAATATATTGGTTTAAGGACCATGGTTAATAATAATCATTCAGCACATGATTGAGAGCTGAGATACAAATATAAATTGCCAAAACCACAAATTTTTGAAAACGTTGAATTTTGCCAGATTCATTTTTTTCTTATTATATAATGACTCTGTATTCCATAATGTTGTTGTAGGAATTAGAAATAGGTGTTATTGTAGTACTTAATTACACAGGAAATAAATCCATGAAGCTAAGAGTTAACTCCCTTACCAAATAATTATCTGACAAGTGTCTTCATTTTTACAATGGTAAGTTCTGGAGTAGAAAAAAAAAATCATACTATATGTTCATTTCTTAAAATCTAGTTAATAAATTTCAACCAAGTGGAAGAGTTTGCTGTTAAGAAATAGCTTGTAAATAAATTTAAAAGAGGCTGGCGCCACGGCTCACTAGGCTAATCCTCCGTCCTGCGGTGCCGGTATCCCCAGTTCTAGTCCCGGTTGGGGCACCGGTTCTGTCCTGGTCCCTCCTCTTCCAGTCCAGCTCTCTGCTGTGGCCCAAGAAGGCAGTGGAGGATGGCCCAAGTGCTTGGGCCCTGCACCCGCATGGGAGACCAGGAGGAAAGGAAGCACCTGGCTCCTGGCTTCGGATTGGCCATTGTGAGGTGAACCAACGGAAGAAGACCTTTCTCTCTGTCTCTCTCTCTCACTGTCTAACTCAGCCTGACAAAAAAAATTAAAAAAAAATAAAATAAAATAAAAATTCCTCACTACAAAATATATCAAAGAGATACCTGCTCCATCATGTTTATTGCAACACTAATCAAAATAACCAAGATACGGAATCAACTAAGGTGTCCATCATCATGGATGCATAAGAAAAATGTGTTCTATATGCACAATTGAACATTATTCACCCTCTAAAGAAAGAATGAAATGCCAGCTGGCGCCGTGGCTCACTAGGCTAATCCTCCGCCTTGCGGCGCTGGCACACCGGGTTCCACTCCCGGTCGGGGTGCCGGATTCTGTCCCGGTTGCCCCTCTTCCAGTCCAGCTCTCTGCTATGGCCAGGGAGTGCAGTGGAGGATGGCCCAAGTGCTTGGGCCCTGCACCCCATGGGAGACCAGGAGAAGCACCTGGCCCCTGCCTTGGGATCAGCGCGGTGCGCCGGCTGCAGCGGCCATTGGAGGATGAACCAATGACAAAGGAAGACCTTTCTCTCTGTCTCTCTCTCTCTCTCACTGTCCACTCTGCCTGTCAAAAAAAAAAAAGTTTAAAAAAAGTAAAAAAAAAAAAGAAAGAAAGAATGAAATGCCACCATTTACAGCATAATTAATAGAACTAGAGGACATTATGTTAAGTCAAATAAGGCAGACACAGAAAGACAAGTACCTTGTGTGCTCCTTCAATATGTAGAAGCTAAAGAAATGCTAAACCAGATCACATAATGGTGATTACTAGAGACTGGCAGGGGTGGAGGTGGCGATAAATGGAGTTTGGATAACCTGTACTAAATGAAGTTAGATAGAATAAATAAGTTCCTAGTGTTGCAAAGAATAGTTGAGTGACTACAGCTCACAATAACCCAGTATATATTTCATGAATAAATGAAGAAAGGAAGTCTCTAAGTCTTGAATCATAAGTAATGTCATAGAAGAGGAAGTACGGTTTACCTTGATTTGATATATATACACAATTTGTACACATGGTATACAGGTATTTAGATGCCATATAGGAGCCAATAAATATGTGCAGTTATTGTTGGGCAAAATTTTTAAAGAAAAAAAAGAAAAACTTTCTATGAAGTTGACATCGTTTGAATCAAATGCAATATGCTTGCTAACCTAATGTGTTGTGTTTGAAAATGTATCCAGCCTAACATTAAAGACAAGCTCAAAAGCAGCTGGACCATTTTAAGTACTAATCCACTAGACCTTTTCAAATACATCTTCTGAAACTCCCTATAATTATGGCTTTGTAGCATGTCATTTTTCTGTTTTATTAGGAACACAACAGTACAGTTAAGTTGCATATAATGTTTTTCTCTGAAACTGTTTTTTAAGGCATGTTACTGTAAATGAATACATAAAAGGAGAATAGATCCAAAAATTTCCTGAACTAGAATATTTAAGCGTGTCTTTATAAGTCAGAAATGAAACACATGCTTTCCAAAACAGAATATTTTATCGTTTTCCTCCTTTAAGTTCAAAAGATTTGTGGATATTCAAACTTACTATATTTATACTGAATCCATCAATTCTTAGAAGAGTTAGATGAGTTTTCTTTTGCAAGTACAGAATATATTCTGGCAATATAAGTATAATCCAAATTTCATAATACTTCAAAAATCATTACTTGTCTAGAATACTGAATAAGACCAAAAGTGAAATAATGTATTTCCAACACAAAATGTATTGACTTGCCAAATTCTGTTGTTCGATAAAGAAAGGGCACAAAGCATTAAGAGTTTTTGTTCTGTAGCAAGTCTGTTTTTATAGGCTGGTTATTTTTAAACAAATGATAAGACAGTGGTTAAAATAACTTAAGCAAGGAAATGAATTCTATGAAGATTTAATCTTATCTCATTTGTATGAAGTGGAATATATTGATATTCAAGAAAACTTGACAATATTCTGAACACTGTCATTGTATTATCCTCCTATTGCTGCTGTCACGGATGACTACAAATCTTGTGCCTTAAAACAACATGTAGGGGCTGGCACTGTGGGGTGGTGGGCTAAGCCACCGCCTGAAGTGTCGGCATCCTATATGGGTTCTGGTTTGGGTCCTGGCTGCTCTACTTCTGATCCAGCTCTAAACTATGGCCTGGAAATGCAGTAGAAGATGGCCCAAGTGCTTGGGCCCCCTGCACCCAGGTGGGAGACCTGGAATAAGCTCCTGGCCGCTGGCTTGGAATCAACCCAGGTTTGGTCATCGTGGCCATTTGGGGAGTGAACCAGCAGATGGAGGACTTCCCTCTCTCTCTCTGCCTCTGATCTCTGTAACTCTGCCTTTCAAATAAATAAATAAATCTTAAATTAAAAAAACATAAATAAGCACATTTATTTGTTATGTTACTTTTCTGGAGGTCAGAAACAAATGAGAAAACCAAAAAGGTTCTTGTAGGCTGAGTTCAAAGCGTTGGCTTGGCTGCACTGTTGGTGGAGGCTCTAGGGCAGATCCTTTGCTCTCACACCAGCTTCTGAAAGCTGTTTGCAATTCCTTAGATCTTGGCCTCATCCTGTCTTCAAAACTCACAAAGCAGCAACTTCCCATTTCTCATTCCCTAACTCTGCTTCCATGACTACTTTTTTCTGACTTTAACTCTGCTCTTTCCCTAATGTAAGTCACCTTAGGAGCACTTTGAGCCCATCTGGACAACCCAGCGTAATCTCTCCATCCTGAGCTGGTTTTCTCAATCACAACTACAAAGTGCCTTTGCCATAAAAGGGGACATCTTCAGGTTCTAGGGTGAGAGCATGGAAATCCTTAGAAGATTGTTGGTCAGCCATTCAGCCTACCCTACTGATACTTAATTTTTCTTAAAAACCTAGCTATATAAAGAAGTAGGGCCCTAATCATGTAATAATATATCTTAACATTTTTTAAAAAATCAGAATTGATATGATTTAAAATGCAAAAACACTTACTGTAAATTATCAAAAAACCCTCCAAATGGGAAAAATACCTTCTATACATTTTTCTAACTTAATAATCATGGACCAGGAAGCCTGCAACGCTTCTTTTCTGGGACCCTCCACGTTGCATAAACAAGAGAGCACAAAATCTTACTGTTGCCCTATGCAGCCAATCCTAAAGCAATCAGTCTAGAAGAAGGCCAGCTACTTATATGTTAACTGATACAAAAACTGTTACAGTTTTTTGGTCAATTTGGATAGTCTATATAATATTCATCTTCTTTAGAATTTGCATGAACAAATGTGGGGTGAATTGGACATCTTGTAATGACAAATGAAATTAATATATAGACCTTAAATTAGTATAGAGACCTTCATGTTGCCTTAAAAATGCAGGACATTGGGTAGGCATTAGGCACAGTTGTTAAGTCACTGTTTGGAATGCCCACAAACCATTTTGGAGCGAGTGCTCCAATCCTAGCTCCTCACCTTCAGGTCCACCTGCCTGCTAATGTGCACCCTGAAAAGTGTCAGATGATGGCTCAAGCAGTTGGATTCCTGCTTCTCACAGTGAAGACCTGGGTTGAGTTCTGGGTTCCTGGCTTCAACTTGGCCTAGCCCTGACTATTGTGGGCATTGAGGAAGTCAATCAGAATATGTGAGATCTGTCTTTGTCTGCCTTCCTGCCTGTCTTTCAAATAAACTGAAATAAAATTAAAAAAAAAATAGGGCAGTCAAGTAAATTTAATTTTCAGATAAATAGCATGTAATTTGACATTATAGTAAGTCCTAAATATTGCATGGAACATACCTATATATAGAGAATTGTGTTTTGTTTAACTGAAATTCAAAATTAATTGGCTGTACTGCAATTTCATGAGCAAAATCTACAAACCCTAGAGGGAGATGTTATTGGGTCTAAATGGACATTAACTCATTGGAATGATAAAGAAACTGAAAGTTCTAAGGGAGCAGAAGCTTTAAGATGGAGTACAGATTGAGGATAAGCAGAGGTCATTAATTCATTTATACTAAACAAAGAAAAAGATGATTTGCAAAATATGTAGAGAATACAGCTCTGCTAAATCATTCAGAAAAAGTAAACACTACTATACCAATGGAAAGATTGCACAAAATAGGCAATTCACAAAAGAAGATATGCAGTTAGCTAATAAACATGTGAAAATGCATGCAACTTGCTGGTAACTGAAGAAATGTCAAAACACTGAGATTTACTTTTACAAAATTTTGTAAATAAAGATAAAAATATTGACCATGCTCCAAGTGTAATAGTGCTCAAGAATGTGGGAAAATTGGAACTCCAATACACTTTTTGTGAGGCAATAAATTTTCAAGGAGTATGTGGTGGTACGTATATAAACATACATACAAGTAAATAAAACATGGAACATGTGTCAGGAAATTTTTCATCTTCCTTGAAGCTGTGACTGAGAAACTTAGGCACTTGAATCAAATCCTTTTGTTTAAAAGCTTCAGTTACTTATTTTTAATGAAAACACCAGTAAGAGAAAGAGAGAGAGAGGAGAGAGAAAGAGAGAGAGAGAGAGAGAGAGAGAGAGAGAGAGAGAGAGAGAGAGAGAAATCTTCCATTCAATAATTTACTTCTCAAGCACCAGTAACAACCTGCGCTGGACGGGGCTAAAGCCAGAAGCCTGGAACTCAATGTGGTTCTTCCACATGGGTGTCAGGGACCCCATGTACTTGATTTGCTGTGTTCCGCCTCTTAGAGAATTCCATGGCATGAAGCTTAATCAGAAGCAGAGCAGAGACTTGAACCCAGGCACTTTGATATGGGTGGTGGGATCCCAAGTGATCTTCACCACTGCACCACAATGCTAGCCTTGAGCCAACTTCTTTCATAGGATATATCCTCAGCAGTCACCAAAGAGATGAAATTAATATATGTATATATATATTTATATATATATCCCTACAAGGAATATTTATACAGAAAATGAATTTCTTTCTGTATGTCTCAATTTTAACTTTTTTGAATTTTTAATGTTTACTTCTAGACTATTCTTTCCCCCACACCTGATGTTCATGCATAGAAGTGTCAGCGACATTCTCTTGCACGTGGGATAACGATCAAAGACTGAAATCTTTCACGCGGCTTATTGACTCCCACGTCAGCCTTTTATACCATGTTGTCTTCGCTGTACCTCTGCAAGCAGAACTTCCCAAGTTCCTGCAATTCATAGTTCTGTCTTCTCGACAGTGCTTGGACCCCGACCTTGCTCTGTTCTCCATTGGATTGGCTATTACTCATCGATGGCTTCATTGCTCTGCCCTGGCTGACTCAGGAAATTCTTCTCTGAACTCGGTGACGAGGTAAAATCTCCAATTATGTGAACATTTGTAGCCTTGTGGTATATTTCCTCTTCCCGGCACTAACCACATTGGAACATTACGTCCTACTGTGTGGTTATTTGATTCATGTCTCCTTTACCCACCAGAGACTAAGATGCATAAGTGTAAGAATCATGTCTGGTTTCTTCTCCATTGTGGCAACATATGAGTATCTCAGAAAATCTTGCTGAATGAGTGAATAAAATATTGATCTGTTTTCTACGCATGGTGATTGGCTGAACAAGCAACAAATGTAGGCTTCTCAAGTTTCTGAAAGAGGGCTACGTCTCCTTCGCAAATGATCAGTGACTAAAGATAGGAGACTCCACGTGTCTGGCTAATATCACCAGTTATTAACCCTAATCTGCCGTGGTTTTAACGATCACAGAGATGTCTTAGCCATTGTCACCTTGCTTTCTCACGATGCTTAAAGCTGCCCCTTTCCAGCTGACTGAGTTGCACCTAATGCATGAGAAAGCAAAGCAGACTATGTGGTGCCCAGTTTAAATGAATGTGGCTAAGACTGTAGTTGTTCAGTACAGATAACTCTAGGCTGTCAGGGTTTGCAGAAAAAGCACAAACTGGCAACACCAACCAAGCATGGATTTTAGTTGAACCATGAACTGCTACAACAAAAAATCTAGTATTTGATGAAAAAAAGGAATACATTTTTAAAGAAAAAAATGTTTTTGTGACTGCAGTTATCCATCAATGTTCTTGAATATTAAAAATTGTGCTTATTGTATATTTCTCTCACTAGCTTCCCAGTAAGGTTGAGTCAACTCTAGAATTTTTGGTTTGAGATCCTCATTATTTTATTCCACAGATAATTTTAAAATAGCAAAATATGTCTAGGAAAGTATCCAGTGACATAGTTTTCTGAGTATAATAAATATTACATTTGACCAAAAGTCAGGAACTTGCATGATTTCGTTAACATACCACATATAGTATGCTGTGTGGGATCTATGGCCAGAGTAGTGCTCTGAATCTAGCTAATCCGTTCTCCTAGAATGACACCCTGTGGCTGGTTATGCCAATAGCAGATTGTTCACTTGTCATTCTCCTTGTCTTTTCTAAGGAATCAGTATCAAATACAAGTTATGCCCAAAGTACAGACAAAATTACTTCAATGTTGGGAATACATGAAATAAGGCTAATATCAATAAAAAATTTTTTCAATATTTATAGCTCTATGAGTGAGCTATGAGTTACATCAATGTATGTCATAACACAGTGCAACAATACAGTATGCAAGTGAGCAGGAATTTTTCTCTTATCATTCTTGACATTTCCTTGTGTTTGCAACTCAAGGCACACGTTAATCTCTATTGTCTTCATTGGTGCCTCAGGGCGAAACTTAAAATATTTAGTAGTCCCACTAGTACTTCTATTTTACAGTTATAGAAGACAAAGGTCAGTGAGGGTTGAAAGAATGCTTTGGGTCCTACAACTAGTAAAATGCTTGTGATGAGTTCCACATTTAAAAATCCATTGTTTTTCTCAAGGCAGGCTGTTATAATGAATCAACTAGTAGTTATGAATCTAGACCTTGATGACTTGACAATTTGAAATACCTTCATTGCTATACTGTTTTTGTTTGTTTGTTTCTGGCTGCCAAAGAGATGGGATGTTGTATTACTGGCATTTTCTCCTGTCTTATCTACCCACATACATTTTTTTTTTCGTGTTAAAATGCACTTTAATTGTAAAAATCGTTTTGTGTAAGTTCTACATCTACCTGTCTGCACACAGTGACTCATTTATATACACAGATATGACACACACGGCCTCCGTACCACAGGACAGACCCAACCTTAGCTGTAGGATTAACGCTGGCTTTCATTAGGCCTTTCCAGTGACCACCACAAAACAGCCGTGTGCAGGGTTTCAGGGCAGAATTGAGAACTGTCTTGCTCATTTTGTAATATGAGGTAAACACTTAAACAAAAATAGATTCAGTTGCTCTTATTGCTATAAAATCATGCTGGGGTATTAATCAAAATAGGGTTTTTACATTTAAGGCGACAGGGAGGCTATGTTGATCCTAATTTGGAAAAAACAAAAATCAAGAAGACAATTTTTCCAAGGAAAAACTTTTCAGGAAAGGTTCATTTTCCAGACCTCTATGGAAATGTAGTCAACAAGCTTACTTTTCCTCTATTATCTCTCAATCAACAAGGTCAGCCCTCCGGCTGCTTAGAGCACAGAATTCCCGCCAGTCTTCACTGGGGCCTCTGGGTCATGCTAGACTCTTCTTTCCCTCCTATTGCTTAATTTACCCAGAGCATCCCTCCGTGTGGATGTTTCATTTTGCCGATCATCTCTGGCTGACTGACAGCGCCCTGTCTCACCCCTGCATCCCCCACCTTACTTAGAAAGCCGATCTATTGGTCTACATAGGTACTCTGTAACAACATAGGTCACGCACCTCTCCTCCCATGGGATTAAGTACGTCCTCAGGATTGAGGGCCCATGCTATGCTGAAATTCTAGAATAAATTTCAAAAAAAAAAAAAAAACTGAAAACAAGGCTTTATTTCTCCATCGTTCCCTTCCTAAATTTGTAATTTCATTCAATGGCCCCAAGATTCCAGCTCCAGAAGTGGATTAAAGTGCCAGTCAGCAAACTACCTCCAGCTCACCTCTGGTTACCCCAGAGGCCTGACAGTCTTAATGGTCACACCTCCCTCTTCTGCTCCAGAGCTCTGCTTACTGGGGCACTCGTCTGCCCCTGTTAGGACTGGCAGGCTTGGCCTCAGAAGAGCCCGGATATCACAGTGCAGTCTACTCACTCCAGCTCATAGAGTAAAACCTCTCTGGGGTCTCAGCTGCTACCCAGTTACAGAGTTTTTCATTTCCTTCTAGAGTCATGGTTTGAACTTCCCCTGCATTTAACATCTTCATACTTGGCTCAGCACATAGAAACAGCAGTATAAAAATAAACACATACATTTTTTGGATCTTCCAGACTTCATTTTAATCTTCATCACCTATCTCCTGTGCATCTTTATTCACTGTAAATGGCTGAGCCTCTGACCCTGTGCCCTGTGGATATTTACTGCTTTATAACTTATGGGGCTTCACTGGCAGTGAGTGAGTGTGCATTCCAGCAATATCATATTGTTCTTGAACTCAAATAATTCTTGTCATTTACTGTTCAACCTTTTTATCTTTTCAGATGAACACTGAGAATGAGAACCCAACTGTTTGTTCTAGTCAACAGATGGCTCAACATAAGTCAGTGAATAGCAAATGCTTTGTTAACTTAATTCAAAATTATCCACAACAATGACTGAGATAATTATATTCCATCTATTTACACATGGGCTCACATTTAGTGTTGGTAAGGTCAACATAAAAATTGCTTTTGATTTTGAGTAAGTTCTTTATAGATTAAATATATAATTACATTTCAGTACTATAACACAATAAAGTAAAATAAATGCTTATAATGCATTTCCCATGTTTTATGCATGTTATAGAAATTATATAATTGATTGTTACAGGATGTATTTATGTAATTAAAAATTTTTTAATATATTAAACTGAAAAGAAGAAAATATCTTTTAAAAATCATCCTTTATTGGGTCCGGTGCTGTGGTTCAGTGAGTTAAAGCCCTGGCCTGAAGCACCGGCATCCCATATGGGTGCTGGTTCTAGTCCCGGCTGTTTCTCTTCCAATCCAGCTCTCTGCTATGGCCTGGGAAAGCAGTAGAAGATGGTCCAAGTCCTTGGGCCCCTGCACCCACGTGGGAGACCTGGAAGAAATTCCTGGCTCCTGGCTTTGGATCTGTGCAGCTCCGGCCATTGCGGCCAATTGGGGAGTGAACCGGCGGATGGAAGACTCTCTCTCTGTCTCTACCTCTCTCTCTAACTGTGTCTTTCAAATAAATAAAATAAATCTTTAAAAAAAATCATCCCTTATGGTCCCATGCTTTTTATCACTGCAGTCTTTTAATTTTCATATAAGAAAGTCACATTTATTTATATTACTCTTGGGATTTGAGTGCCTTGGGTCAGGGTGAACCAGCATTCTACATAAGTTAGTCTACTTAGCTTCTGTCTGTGTGCCTGACTTTGCAACTGGAAGACAAGGAGAATAGAGTGACAGAGTTGGCAGAAACAAAGATCAGATGGATGAGGGAGTTGTATTCCTTTAAAACATTAACCAAAGGCAAGATCTATCTTCCTATATCCTGAGATGCTATGAAATCAAAGCCAGAACATCACCCTTTCTGCTAAAAAGCAAAAATTTGTAACCCAGTCCATGGTTATATTATGCAGGTGTTAGAGATCTTGAAAATTTATTTCCTTCTTTGCTTTACAATTAAACATATTTCTTTCTAATAATACTTTGAATGCAAATCCAGCAACAGTATAAAGGACTTCCACATTGAACCAACTTCATAGTTGGTCAAGTGTTTACTTTTCACAACTGATAAAACTTGTCCACAGCTCTGATAAGGCTTTTGGGGGAAAAAAATGTTACAGCACCACAACACATTGATAACAACATTGTGAAGAAAGGGACAAGATAGTAAGATAATAAGTCTGTATGAGACTACCCCATCAGCTCTCAGATTTCACTAGGCTTTTGCTCCTTGTACTTTGTTCACAAAAGTGAAAATAATACCAAAGCAGTCCCTACTGAAACTGTAAAAATAATTTTATTCACATTTGGTGATTCAAAGAATTCATGCTTAGAATCTGTACATCAGGGTCTTCAGTACTGGCTAAACTTCACACAAATAATCCAGCATCAAATGTAGTCTCACAATCAATTTAGAAAAGTTTTCCAGGTAAAAAGCCTAGCAATAGAAATCATGATTTCCTGTGTTCTTAAGTTTAAAACTAGTGAACAAATATTTGAGACCAGGACTAGATTCATGGCTAATCCCTGTGGGACAGAAGAGCCAGATAACCCATCAGGCAGAGGAGGTATTTCTTTAAATACTTGATTATGTAAGCTGTTGACAACCCTTGGAGCCCAGTTAGGTTTGGAATTTCACCTTGGAGTGACTAGAGTTTAAGTTAACAACCATGCCCAACTGACACTCACACTAAGTTTATGAATCCCAGTTACAGCCCAGTTACTGTGATGGTGAAAGCCATACACCTGCTAATAAAATAGGTATGAAATATGTTATCTGACTATGGGGAAAATAATCTCATCGGCCACAGGATTCAATTCACTGTAGCCTCATCATTTATAATATAGGATGACATCCCTGCTCAGCTGCCAACCACTGATATTAATTATTGAGACTTGATTGGGGTTAACTGCTTTTGCTTAAGGTTCTAGAATTCGCTAATTTCAGCTGTCTCTGTGATTCAGTGCTCCAAATACTTATTAGAAATGACAGGGAGTGCTGAATATGACTCTATGAGATCCAAGACATTTTATTCGATAGCCTCATCACATCTAATTTATCTACATACGGGATTTTCTTAAATTTAAATTTGAGAAACTTCCTCCAATAATATGTCTGTGCTTATGTAAACACAATAAGCTTCCATTTTTGAAACCATAATTTTATCTATTACAGGATAAAGCATATGGCTTTTCTGCATGTTAGTATTTAGTTCAAAGATGATGACATGATTATTTTAAAAGTCACTATCATAATGATATTTTAATATATTCTTAAGTGTCTTAATGACTTAAATATTCAAATAGTATAAAGCACTATATCAATTCTTTTTTTTTACCATTTCAACATACCATATTTACATCCAGAAAGAAATACATATTTGTATTTTGTAATCAATCAGATTGAACCAAATTCAGAAAGTAAAAAAAAGGTAAAATTTTAAGCTACTTAAAAAATTTTAAAAATTATCCAATTACATAAAGAAGACAATATATAAATATTAAATAGATTTATTTATTCATTTGAAGGGCAGGATTAGTGAGAGAGAGGAAAAGACAAAGAGAGAGAGTATTTCATCCACTGGTTCACTCCCCAGATGACTGCAGCAATAAGGGCTGGACTAGGTTTGGCTCATGGGTGCAGAGACCCAAGCACTAGAGCCATCATTTGCGCCTTTCACAGGTGCATTGGCAGGGACTTGAACTGGTGACCATATGGGATACCATTGTTGCAGGCAGCAGCCTAAACACCAATGCCACAATGATGGCCCCAACTATACATTTTTAAATGTTAAGATTTGCTCTTTAAATACAAATTTTTAATTAAATCACATATGAAAAGCTTAGAGGTGTCTAATCATATTTGGAAATGTACAGTCTTGTTAGACATTATAGACTGAATTAATTCAAGTAAGTTTGTTCCAAATAAAAATTTTCAAAATGAATCATATGTGGCTAAAAATCCCATGAGAGCATTTCAGGCATGGAAAGCAAAGACTCTGTGGCAAAAAATATCCTACCTGAAGGATCTCTATGAGTGAGACCCTAGTGGATAGAAGGGGCCATCAAAGAAGGATGTTCTTTTCTCTGGAGGGAAGAGAGAACTTCCACTTTGCTTATGGCCTTGTTCAAATACTGGCAGAGTTCATGGTCACAAAAGGCTTCCATAGCCTTGGCAGCTCATGGCAAGAGCCTTGGGTGATCACTGACATCTTATAAATAAAAGAGTTAATTGTTAAATTAACAACAGAAGTCACTGTGCGCTTACTCCCCATGTAGGACCTCTATCCTCAATGAGTTGTACTATGAGAATTAACTGCAAAACTTGGCCTCAAGCAGTACTTTATACATTGTGTCTGTGTGGGTGCAAATTGTTGAAATCTTTACTTAGTATAGAGTTTGTCTTCTGTATATAAATTTAAATTAAAAATGAATCTTAATGAAGAAAAGGATGGGAGAGGAAGTAGGAGGTGGGACAGGAGTAGGGTTTGGAGGGTGGGTATGGAGTGAAGAACTACTATACTGCTAAAGTTGTACCTATGAAATTTGCATTCATTAAACAAACACTATAAAAAAGAATTTAAGGTATATTTATACTATGGAACACTACTCAGCTGTAAAAAAAGAATGGAATTCTGTCTTTTGCAACAAAATGGATGCAACTGGAAACCATTATACTCAGTGAAAAAAGCCAGTCCCAAAAAAGACAAATGCCCTGTGTTTTCCCTGATCTGTGGTAATTAATAGAGTACCTAAAATGTAATGTAGAGGAGTGAAACTGACATTTTGAGATTCCGTGGGTGTTCACAGCCCTTGCCTGTATTGTTGAGGAATGGTGAGTTTTGTCCTCATACTATTTGTTGAACTCTTAACTTAGTGTAGGGTTAATCTTACGAGTATAAAGTAAACTGAAAATAGATCTTTGTAAAAGTTAAGACTGGGAATAGGAGAGATAGGAGAAAGAAGGTTGGGAGCATGGGCAGGAGGGAGGGGTAGGGTGGGAATTACCACTATGTTCCTAAATCTGTATATATGAAATGAATGTAATTTGTATACCTGAAATAAAATTTAAAAAGAATCATAAATTATATAGTTGCACAGCCCACAAATTTGTTTTCTCGATGTTTTGTAAAAACCAAAACTTGTAATGTAATGCATATAAAAATTTGACTTCAATGTAATCATTAAATCTAACAAATTCAGAGTTCATAAAATAGACTACTCACACCACAGACAGTCATAAACTTTCACAAAACTATCTTTGTTTTCCAAGGTGACTAAAAACCCTATTTGCTTCCTTGGCAAAAGACATTGCTTCATTTAATGACACTTAGGAAATGCACTAATTTTCCTTTGATACTGAATTCTTCAATTGATATCCCTGTTCTCTACTGCTAAATGAGTGTGCTTTGTGTTCTATTTTTGTACAAAGGGGTTAAAAAAAATCCCTGTTTGTATAGTATGATAAGTTGATAACCTCTTTGTAGCAACCTTGGACCGTTAGCTCAAAAACTCACTGCTACAAATTCAAATCTAACCCAATAAACAGGATTTTAGCCATTTTGAGCCTGATGATTTTTGTAATCTACATAACAACCCCAAAATCCACTAGCCATAGATAAAGCAAACCCAGAAGCTTTATAAAGAACTTCTGGCTCCTGGCAGTTCTCTGACCAACAGACTTTTTTCTTTTTTAAAAATTTTTTATGGTATACAAATTGCATGTATTCCATATATACAGATTTAGGAACATAGTAATACTTCCAACCTAAACCCTTGCTCCCACCCATGCTCCCACTTTTTTTTCTCCTCCATCTCCTATTCCCACTCTTAATTTTAACAACAGTCATTTTCAATTTACTTTATAGTGTAAGATTAACCTTACACTAAGTAAAGAGTTCTACAAATAGTATGAAGAAAAAAAAAAACTACACTGTTCCTCAACAGCAGCAAAAAGAGCTGTAAACAATCGTCAAATATATAAATTTAACTGAAAAGTGATCCCTGTTAAATATAAGAGTGAGAATAAGAGAGAGAGGAGATGTACAGTTCGGCACATACTCAATCAGACTTATCTCTAATGGTAGAATTAGAAACGTGCCAGGGGATTCCAATTCAATCCCATCAAGCTGGCATGTACCAATGCCATCTCACTAGTCCAAGTGATCAGTTTCAGTTTACAATTGATCATAATGATAGGATTAAGTGTCAAAGGGATCACATAAACAAGACTAGTGTCTGCTAATACTAACTGATAGAATTAAAAAGGAGAGAACAGTCCAACATGGGAAGCGGGATACACAGCAGACTCATAGAATGGCAGATGTCCTAAACAGCACTCTGGCCTCAGAATCAGCCCTTAAGGCATTCGGATCTGGCTAAAAAGCCCATGAGAGTATTTCAGGCATGGAAAGCCAAGACACTCTGGCAAAAAATGACCTAAATGAAAGATCTCTGTGAGTGAGATCACAGTGGGAAGAATGGGCCATCAAAGAAGGAGGTACCTTTCTCTGAAGGGAGGAGAACGTCCACTTTGAATATGGCCTTGTCTAAATAAGATCAGAGTTGGCGAACTCAAGAGGCTTCCATAGCCTTGGCAGCTCATGATAAGAGCCTCGGGTGATTACTGACATCATAAATAAGAGTGTCAATTGTTAAATCGACAACAGGAGTCACTGTGCACTTATTCCTCATGTGGGATCTCTGCCCTTAACGTGTTGTACTATGTGAATTAATGGTATAACTAGTACTCAAACAGTACTTTATACTTTGTGTTTCTGTGAGGCTGCAAACTGTTGAAATCTTCACTTAGTATATACTAAATTAATCTTCTATGTATAAAGATAATTGAAAATAAATCTTGATGAAGAATGGGATGGGAGAAGGAGTGGGAGATGGGATGGTTGTGGGTCGGGGGGAGGTTATGGGGGAAAAGCCACTATAATCCAAAAGTTGTACTTTGGAAATTTATATTTATTAAATAGAAGTTAAAAAATGCCAATTTCACTCTTATACATAACATTTTAGGTACTCTATTAGTTATCACACATCAGGTAAAACATACAGTATTTGTCTTTTGTGGTCTGGCTTATTTTGAGTTGCATTCATTTTGTTGCAAAAGACAGGGATTCCATTTTTGTTTGCCATTGTATAATATTCCACAGTGTATATATGCTATAATTTCTTTAGCCAGTCACCAGTTGATGGACATTTAGGTTGATTCTGTTTCTTAGCTATTGTGAATTGAGCTGTAATGAATGTAGGGGTACAGATAACTCTTTCATATGTTGATTTCATTTTGTTTTAATAAATTCCCAGGAGTGGGAATGCTGGGTCATATGATAGATCTATTTTCAAACTTCTGAGGTATCTGCATACTGTATTCTACAATGACTACACCACTTTACATTCCCACCAAAAGTGAATTAATGTACATTTCCCCAAAATCCTCCCCAGCATTTGTTGTTTGCTGGTTTCTGTATCTGGACCATTCTAATTGAGATGCGGTGAAACCCCATTGTGATTTTGATTTGCATTTCCCTGATGACTAGTGATCCTGCGCATTTTTCCTTGTGTCTGTTGGCCATTTGAACATTCTCTCTAGAAAAATGCTTGACTAAAAATAATTGCTCCAGAAGAGTTGTGGCTTTAGCTGTCATTAACAATAGATAATAAAATGTTGGAAAAATAAACCTTATTTGTCTTCTATGAAAGTAAAAGCAGAAAGGTACAAAATCCAAGGCACTTGATTTCTGTGAGTTTTCATGAAAAATCCAGGTTTTTAAAAATTTATTTATTTGAAATAATTATAAACAGAGAGGGTGACAGAGAGAGAGAGAGGTCTTCCATCAATTGGTTCACTCTCCAAATGGCTGCAACAGCCAGTGATGGGCTACACTGAAGTAGAGAACCAGGAGCTTCTTCCAGGAATCCCACGTGGGTTGCAGGGGCCAGACACTAGGGCCATCATCCACTGATTTTCCCAGGCCATTAGCAGGGAGGTGAATTGGAAGTGGAGCAGCTGGGACATGAACTGGAACACTTATAAGATGCCAGTGTTGCAGGCAACAGCTTTACCCTCTGTATCACAATGTTAGCCCCAGCAATTCAGTTTTTAAAAGATATATGTTGTCATATTTTAGTTTAACTGTAAATATAAAGTCCTTTAATATCTGCAAGCTTTCATGTTCAATGTGTACCTGTCATCCAAGGATTAATATTAACTCTTCTGAATGCTAGAGTAACCTAATTAGAAGGTCCAACAAAGACAAATAGAGGTTTGTTACTGGAAAACCTTCCACTTTTTTATCCTAATTCGTCAGATCTATCTTAATGGACAGTGAAGTTCCTTGAAGGTTTGTATGGCTTTTTGTCTCCATACAGACCTGTCAACTTAAAGATTTTAAAATGCCATTTTCTGCATAACATCATATGAGTGAAATGAAATTACTCTTATTAATTGTATTGCCATGACTCATCTTCAGCCATTTTTGCAGCATTAAGCTTGTTATTGATTTATTCATTCAAACAAAATTGATTAAGCAATTTGGATGGAGAGGACTGGGCTAAGTACTGGGAGTAAAAAATAATGAAAATGCAAAGGTCTCATAACCGAGTCAAGTAACAGACACATCAATCCTTGAGTAAAATGCATCATAAAAATTTATAAAATAGAAGACCTAAAGCTGTATTTTCTGTCAGTATCTTTGACACACCTTCTTCTCTTTAAAAATAGAATATTAATTTTCAAATGTTTATTTTAATTTTATTTGAAAGAAAGATGGGGAATATAGATAGATAAATGATAGATGGATGGATGATGGATAGATGATAGATAGATAGATATAGATAGATTGATAGATAGATAGATAGATATACTTGAAAGAGAAATATCTTCTGCCTGCTAGTACACTCCACAAATGCCAACAACAGCTAAGGCTATGTCTGTATGAAGCCAGGAGTGTGAAACTCCATCTGGGTCTCCCCTGTGGACAGCAAAAACCCAGCTAACTGAGCCATCATGGCTGCCTTCTGAAGTGTGCATTAGGAAGCCGGAATCAAAGGACATGAAGTCGGCACTTGAAATTCTACCATTCACAGCAAAATAGACACAACTGGGGGACATCATGCTGAGTGAAATCAGCTGGACCCAAAAGGACAAATACCGCAGTCCTCCCTCATATGTGGGAGCTAAAATTTTTAAAAATGAACCCAAAAAGAAAAAAGAAAAAGAGTAAGATATTTCTGTGTGTATCAGTATTCCTGCAAATATACTTTTGTAAAACTTTGTTTTATGCCTTTGTGAAACCAATGGTTAAGAATGTTTACTACTTTTGTTTTAATGATCTGTGAATAATTTAAAATTTACTGTATGTGAGTGAAACTGTCATTTTTCCCTTTAGCTATTGTTAATGGCTGCTATCTTTATCCCAGCAACTTAGGATCTTTTTGCTTTTTTACTTAGTAAACTTCTTCTCTGTTGAAGTATTAAGCCTTTTTACTGTAATGCAAATTTAAAACATGCTATCTGGAAAACTAAAAAAAAAAGGAAAAAGGTAAGGGGAAGGAAGGAGTATGGGAGAGAGGGAGATAGGGAGGGGATACCATTATGTGCTTAGAATTTTATCTACAGGCCAGCTCTGTCGCTCACTTGGCTAATCCTCTGCCTGCGGCGCCGGCACCCTGGGTTCTAGGTAGATCTGGGGCGCCGGGTTCTGTCCTGGTTGTTCCTCTTCCAGTCCAGCTCTCTGCTGTCCTTGGGCCCTTCACCCGCATGGGAGACCAGGAGGAAGCACCTGGCTCCTGGTTTCAGATCGGCGCAGCGCGCCGGCTGTAGCAGCCATTTGAGGGGTGAACCAACGGAAGGAAGACCTTTCTCGCTGTCTCTCTCTCTCACTGTCTAACTCTGCCTGTCAAAAAAAAAAAAAAACCTAAAATAAAAGAATTTTATCTACAAATTACATTGAATCTGTTAAGAAACTAATTATAAATTTAAATAATAAATGTATATTTTGTGTAAGTATGTAAATAAATATGTAGCACATTCACAAACTCATTTTGTATGTCTACATATTAATATAGACATAGAAACACACACAATTAAAATGATTATGAACTTCTTGATGTATTATTCTCCTGAATTAATATATTGAGACAATATACTCATATGACGTTACCTTTGATTCATTATAAGGTTTTTAAACAATGAATTTTTCATATCAAATTGTTTTTGTTGCTCATGGCTGGAAGAGTTATTGAAAATACTTTAAAAAAAATATTTAAAACTGCATTAACCCCTAGATTCTTTTTCAAGAAGTTATGTGTGAATAATAAAAAAAAAATATGGAAAGCAAGCATCCCAAATCCACTTCAATAACTGTCAAACATCTGCCCCAATGTGCGCGCACACACACACACATATACAATATATACACATACATAACACATACATATAGACACATATACATACATGTGCACACATAGACACACATGTACACACATACACACTTATACACACCTCTACACACAAACACACAGGCACACATATACATACACACGCACACACATACACTCTTTCTTCAAAATGCTTTTTATGACTATTTGTCATTAGGATCCTTGTGATAACTTTTGAGACTGCTTGGATGAAATCTTCATTAAGCAACTTTATGACTCTTTCCAAAGTCAGGGGAAAATGGAATATTCCTGCTTTGTCGATAAGCAACAAACCACCAAATGAATTTTATTTTTGTTTATATTCCCTTGAGGTTATTATTTTTTATTTCCTAATTTGAGAAACAGAGAAACAGACAAATACAAATCCCAGCTATTGGTTCGCACTCCAAATGCTTGCAATGCCAAAGTTGGGTCATATTGAAGCCAGAAACTGGGAACTCAATCCAGGTCCGCTATGTGGGTGGTAGGAACTCAATTACCTGTGCTGGAGCTGTTGCTTTCCAGGGTCTGTAACCACCGCCCCCAAATGTGGAGCATGGACAGAAGCTCAGCTGCTAGAGAAAATATCTAAATTTTTTAGTGAGGGATGTTTTCTGTTTTCATTCCCTTTTTTCCACAAATTTTTTAGTGAGGGATTTCTTGTACCCTCAGCTAAGTCTGCCCATAGATGCTGCTTAAGATGGTGAGGTGTGTAAATGAAACAAGGTCTAGAGTGTGAGGGAATCCGAAGAAAGGACAGTTAATTTTGTTGCTATGGAAAATGAGACTGAGAATAGTCAAACAAGCTTACTAAAGTGACACCATTTAAGCAAGAGCTTTTCTAGAAGGAATTAGAAAGGAAAGCATTTCTGAGAAAATGGGGATTGGAATTGATTGTGCAGATTATAAATTGAAAGTTTTAGAAATCTCCATTTTTTTTTTTTTTTTTGCTAATCACACTGTCTTATTTTAACTTGGCTCTCAAGCCTTCTTTGTACTTTAGATATATTTAGCTACAGCACTTTCTAAATCCACCATATAATTTGTCTCCCATTCTAGCCTGCAACACTCACTGTGTATTTCACAGTGAACAAAAAATTGAAAGGAAGTTTGTCAATTTTTTTTTGCCATTTATAATTCCCATGTAGTGGTTCAGCATTAAAAGTTTCCAGCTATTAGGCAAATTTCATGTAGGAATCTTGGCATGTTCAGTGAACAAGAATGGGTCCTGGAATGTCCCGTATTTTCTTCTAAGGTGGACTATATCATTGGGGTGTGTCTTTGATTCTTACTTCAAAGAAATACTATTTTGGCTTGGACTGAACAATATTTTAACAGTTGATCTATACAGGATGTTCTTCAGAGTTGTTACCACAAGCTAGGACACTTCCTTATTAGAAACCATCTAAGACAAAGAGAATATATTCCTACAAAAGAGTTGTTAGCAAGGATTTACTCAGAGATGTTTGCACAGTGGAAAGAGCTTTGATGTGCCCAGGGCATGTGCAATGATTGGGAGTCCCCACAGAACACTGTACTTCCTAGGCTTTCCTGCCTGCATAGACTGAGAACTTTTTTATTTTTCTTGTTGTCATGGAAGATGGGAGAAGATTATGATGAATAAAAGGACAACTAAATACTGATGGATGTCAGGAAATTTCAGGTACCTCAGTGCCAAAGGGGACGGCTGCCCCTGACTTCATATGTCTTGACATTTTTATTTACTTTCGTTCTGCCCCCTTTCTTATATTACACTAAAGTAAAATGTTGCTTTCACCTTATTCATATTTTATCTTAGGTTTTGTGAATATACCCATGTGAATGATATATGCAAATTTAATGTAATGTGAATGTATTCCAAAGTTAGTTGAAAATATAATTTAAAGGTAACTTGCGACCAGCATTGTGGCACAGCAGGTTGAACCATTGCTCACAAACCTAACAGGGTACTTCAAATAATTTGTGGAAAAAGGGAATGAAAACAGAAAACAGTTCATTTTGATGCAAGGACAATTTTGAAATTCATGCCTAGTTTTTTCATAGTATATTATTACATGAGCTTTTTGGAGTACTCTCATATTTTCTTGTATGCTTAGCTCCCCTTATGCTACCAGTTTTTTTTTTATTATCATAAGAATGTCATTTCTCTATTATTCCTCTCTTTTTCCTTCCGTGTCACTACCTTTATTCTGTTTCATCTTTTGTCCAAATCTATTTTATGAATATCTTCATGTCATTCATGAACTAAAAGAACCAGTAGAATCAATAATCATAAGAGCTTTACTGTTAATTATTTACAGAAAAATGGAAGCACATATCTCTTTGATACAATGAGATCATGTCCTTTGGGTGTGCATCCATGAGTGGGATTGCTGGATCATATGGCAAGTCTATTTCTAGTTTTTAAAGGAAACCTCAGAACTGTTTTCCACAGTGGCTGCACTAATTCACATTTCCACCATCAGTGTATAAGAATTTCCCTTTCTCCACATTCTGGCTAGCATTTGTTGTTTACTGTCTTTTGGATAACAGACATTCAGACAAGGGTAAGGTAATATCACATTGTGGTTTTGATTTGCATTCCCCTGATGACTATTGATGTTGAGTATGCCTGCATCAGCATGTTTATAGTCACACTGTTGACAATAGCCAAAATATAGAATCAACTAAGTATCTGTCATCAGATGAACTGATAAATAAAATGGGATATATTTGTATAACTATGTGTGTATATATATATATATGTGTATACATATGCATATATGTATAGACACACAATGGAGCATTATTCAGCTATAAAAAATGAAATTTTACCACTTGCACTCAAATGTTCGTAGCTGGAGTGCATCATGTTGAATCAAATAAGCTGAACACAGAAAGACAAAAAGTGCTTGTTCTCCTTATATGTGGGAGCTAATATATATAGCTATATACATAGCTAATGCTACTGGGAAAACAGTGGAAGATGACCCAAGTGCTTGGGCTCCTGCACCCACATGGAAGACCTGGGAAAACTTTCTGGCTCCTGATTTTGGTCTGTCCCCGCCCTGGCCATTTTGAACATTTGAAGATCTCTCTCCCTCTCCCTCTCTCCCCTACCTCTCCCTCTCACTTTGTAATTCTGCCTTTCAAATAAAAGTAAATGATTTTTTTTTAGATTTATTTATTTGAAAGGCAGAGTTACAGAGAGAAAGAGAGAAAGAGATTTTCCATCCATTGATTCACACCCCAGACAGCCACAATGGCTGGAGCTGTTCCTATCTGAAGCCAGGAGCTTCATTCAGGTCTTCCACATGGGTTCAGGGCCCCAAGGACTTGGGCCATCTTCTACTGCTTTCCCAGGCCATAGCAGAGAGCTGAATCGGAAATGGAGCAGCTGAGACTCTGACCGGCGCCCATATGGGATGCCAGCGCAGCAGGCTGAGGCTTTACCTGCTACCCCACAGTGTCGGCCCCAATAAATAAATCTCTAAAAAAAGAAAGTAATGTCTGTATCAGTTTTGTCACAAATATAGAATGTTATCAAATTTTGTTTTAAATGTTTGTCAAACAAATTAAGAACTATATAATATTATAGTTTTAATGATATGTGTCTATTTTATAATTTCTGTATCTGATTGAAGTTGTACATCTTTTCTTTTGATTATTGCTGAAGGTCCTTGCCTATAAGCCTGCTGAACTATGACCTCTTGCCACTTTTATTTGTTGAGGTTTTTATTTACTAGAGCATTATGCCTTTGTTTATGGTGTAAATTAAAAATGTTACCTCAAAATAATAAATATAGCATTAAGATAAAAAATGAAGCAGTAACTTTGAAATGAAAAATTGAACATTTTCTCTAACATACACACATAGACATTTATTAGGCCCTTCTTGATGCTATAGTGCTTATCTCTTTAACTGTACATATTACACATACCATGAAGTCCTGTTGGACCAAAAAAGGTATAGCTTCTTGTTTAGTTGTTGTTGGTCAACTTGATTTTATTATTATTGTATTCATCAACAGTTTTAGCAGACAACTTAATTTCCACCTCAGATCAGACGAGCTGAACCTTGCTCATGGTTTCTTGCTTTTCCTCCCCATCACTTTATCTAAGAAAGCTCCAAACTCCTTCCCGGTTGCCCCTCTTCCAGGCCAGCTCTCTGCTGTGGCCCGGGAAGGCAGAGGAGGATGGCCCAAGTGCTTGGGCCCTGCACCCGCATGGGAGACCAGGAGAAGCACCTGGCTCATGGCTTCAGATCGCCATGATGCGCCTGCCGCAGCGGCCATTGGGGGGTGAACCAACAGCAAAAAGGAAGACCTTTCTCTCTGTGTCTCTCTCTCACTATCCACTCTGTCAAAAAGAAAAAAAAAAAAAAAAAAGAAAGCTCCAAACTCCCCCCTCCCTCCTCGTCCCTGATGGAGTCAGGTGCTCCTTTTCCCCAGCCGTCTATGTGCATTCACTCAAGTGCAGATAGTGATTGATTTATGTGTCTTTGCGCCATGTTGCACTATGAGAGACTTGAAGGGCATGCACATCTTACTGTTGCATCAATACTTTGAGCAGTTTGAATACACTCTGACATACAATAGTCATAATATCTTACAAGGTTACAGAGTTTGTAAGCAGCCGAATTAGGGTTTCAGTCCTTGTGATCTGGCTTTAGAGCTTGTTCTCATAATTTGCACCCTTTATTACTTCAGCATAGATGAATGGATTCAACTAAGCATGCAGCTATATTTTATAGGTACTTCAATGTTATTAGACTTGAGGATGCAAACTGCAATAATCAGCATTTTTAGTGATATAATATAGATGAATTATGATGGGTTGATATTTTTTGTGGAACTGTGGAAATCTAGGCACCTTTTAAAATATTTCTGTTACGAGAAACTGGCAAATTTTAAACAACAAATTTTTCTAGTGGAACTTACTTTATCCTTGAAAACAAAATGGCATGAAGTGATAATACATGCAGTATAAATAAAAATCAATCTTCTGGTTTAGAATGAATTATCACACAAGAGTACAAGGCACATAGCAATAAAAACACTCAGTAGATTGGATACCTGTCAGTTATGACTACTATAGAAGAAATGATTTTTTTGCAGGGCCAGATATTTATTAGTAACCTCAAGTATAATTTATTGAATGCTTATCAAGTGCCATCTTTGTTCTAAACACTTTATAAGTACTCATATATCATTTTCTACATTTTACATTTAGAGTAACTGAAGCTCAGGGTTATTTCAGTATCTTGCCTAAGGTCACAGGACTAACTTGATAGCCAACAAATGAATGAATGCTTAGGACAGTTGACAGACTAAGAAATCTCAAAACTCACCTACTCTTAGATTCCACCCTGAATTGATAATTGCCGTGTTAATGACAGTTTGATATTTTGAATGAATTTTCTGTGTTTAGAGATTTAGATCCTTTATCTGAATAAAATCTCCTCAATTTAGAAGTTCTATCTCAATTTTTCATTTCTCATTCCAGTTAATGTCATATGCTCTCTCTCTCTCTCTCTCTTTTTTTTTTTTTTTTTGGACAGGCAGAGTAGACAGTGTGAGAGAGAGAGAGACAGAGAGAAAGGTCTCCTTTTGCCGTTGGTTCACCCTCCAATGGCCACCGCGGCTGGCACACTGCGGCTGGTGCACCGCGCTGATCCCAAGGCAGGAGCCAGGTGCTTCTCCTGGTCTCCCATGCGGGTGCAGGGCTCAAGCACTTGGGCCATCCTCCACTGCACTCCCAGGCCATAGCAGAGAGCTGGCCTGGAAGAGGGGCAACCGGGACAGAATCCGGCGCCCCGACCGGGACTAGAACCCAGTGTGCCGGCGCCGCAAGTCTAGTGAGCCGCGGCGCCGGCTGTCATATTCTCTTATAAAGTCCATTTGAGACTTGGATTTTGGCTGGCGCCGTGGCTCACTAGGCTAATCCTCCACCTTGCGACGGCTGTAGCGTGCCAGCCGCGGCGGCCATTGCGGGGTGAACCAATGGCAAAAGGAAGACCTTCCTCTCTGTCTCTCTCTCTCTCTCATTGTCCACTCTGCCTGTCAAAAGAGAGAGAGAAAAAAAAAAAGAGACTTGGATTTTGAAGTGAACATTGTAAGGGAAAAAGACTTAAAAGTACCTTTTTGATGTTATTGGCATGCAGCAACAGGTGCATTTGAATTCCAGGGGTGACAGGTCAATTTCTGGGACAGAGTGGAAATGGTCCTAGCAGCTGTGACAAAGTCTAGATCTTGGCATGCAGTGTTCTGTGGAGGCAGCTTCAGTCTTATCATCAAGTTAGTTCTTGGCCTGGTTTGGGTGTTGCTCTTGGAAGTTAAACCTTGAGTCCATCTCTGCATCCCTTCTTAAGATTATGTGAGAATCTGAATTTGTTCTGAGGAAACTTTATTCCACTTAAAGTGCATGGAAAGACTTCAGTTGTTTCCAACTGAGAACCTGGGCAATGCTCATGCTTTAGAAAAACATACTCAATCCCTCAGAGCTAAAGAGGGTGTGTGTGCGTGTATGTATGTATGTATATATATATATATATATATATATAGTATGTATGTATATATATATATATATATAGTCTTCATTTTTAAATAGATGTAGCAAGTGGATTTTTCATTACATTTTAAATTTTAAATACTTCTCAGACATTAAAAAAGAAATCCTGTCTTTTGCAACAAAATGGATGTCATTGAAGAATGTTATGCTTTCTGAAATAAAACAGTCCCCAAAAAACAAATATATTGTTTCCTTGATTTGTGCTAGCTAATACACACAGTACCAAAAATGTAATATATATAAGCTAAATTGACATTTTAAGATATGATTATTGTTTATAGCCCATGTCTATACTCATGAGGAACAGTAGTTTTTCCATTTTTCTACTTGTTGTATTCTTTACTTTGTGGAGGGCTAAGCTTGTGATTATAAAACAAATTGAAGTATGTCACCACAAAATTAAAAGAAAAACATGAAATAAAGGAGGAAGGTGAGTGAGAGTGTAGGAGGGTAGGCTGGGAATTATCATTATATACTTAAAACTCTATATATAGCATACATGAAATTTAATCCCTTTATATATGCTTTAAAAATTCACAAAAAGTAGTCAATCAGTCCTCACATTTCATTGATGATTTTATTTTTCCTTCTTAGCAAATATGCTGATTAATATTCTCCGTTTTTTAGGTGCAGATAAACATGTAAAATGCATGAGTACAATGATGCCTGCTGTTATTTCCTTCTATCTCCAGGTGCATTTCCAAGTACCATACTCACTTACGCACTTGCTGCTCTGATTTGAATGTGCCCTCTGAAACTCATGTTGAAATGTCATTGCCGTTGTAACAGTACTAAGGGGTGGGGCCTTTTAGTGCAATTATGCATGGAGTAACGCTGTTATCATGTAGGTGGGTTCTGATGAAAAAGGATGAATTGGGCACAATTTTCACCCTCATCTTGTGTGTGCTCATTCCTCCCTTCCTGTTATCATGCAGCATGTGGGCCCTCTTCTAATGTCAATGCCATTCTTTTGTACTTCCCAGCCTCTGGAATAGTGAGCTAAATGTGCAGTTCTGTAGGGAATAACTAACAGTGTTGACTGAGACATTCCAAGAGCAGATTCTCTGATAATGTTGCAGTCGTAAAACACAAAGCTCTTGAAATGTACTGACAATCATGAAGCCTTTACCTGCATAGCCACTGTCTTCTCCCATAACCTTATGTATTTTTTGGCAATGCTACCAATCAAAACACTAGACTGAGCTTTTCATAAAGGAAGAAAGATGCAACAAAATATGGAAATGAATTCAAATGCTAGGATGTATTGGGAAATATAGGTCTATGATCTATAATTAATACCTATTATTTAATTTTATTTGCTTGAAAGGCAGAACGAGGAACAGACACCCAGAGATACAACATCTGCTGGTACATTCCCCAAATGTGCGGGGCCAGCCCAAAGCCAGGAGACCACAACTCAATCCAAGGCTCTCCTACAGGCAGGGATCCAGTTACGTGAGCCGTCATCTGATGCCTCAAGAGTGCAAACTAGCAGAAAGCTGGAATCAGAAACAGAGCTGTGACTCAATCCCAAGCACTTTGATATAAGAAACATCTCAAGTAGCATCTTAACTGCTTTACCACACAGCTGCTTCAGGTCTGCTATCTCTTCTTTGGGTGCAAAAACAAACCTTAGAATTGAAAACCAAAATAATAACAGTGAATCATTAGTAATATTATAAATTTATCTTGAAATTCTTTTTTCAGTTTTGTAGTGACATTGGGTTCCATGTGTGATTTTTCAGTTAACTTCATAACAAATTTTAAGTTATTATTTCTGGAAAGCACAATGAGTTAGTGTATTTTGGCTGTTTTATTCTAGATCACAGACTGAGTAATTTATAAACAGCAGAGGTGTATTTCTGACTGTTCTGGAGGCTGAGAAGTCTGTAATTAAGATTTTAGTAGCATTGGTATCTGGTTATATCCCCATCTCTGCTTCCAAGATGCACCTTGTTGCCTGATTGTTCAGAGGGCACAGATACTGTCCTCACATGGTTGAAGGGATGGAAGGACAGGGTAATGCTGTCTTTCACATAAAGTCACATAACAGTGATTCATGAGGGTGAGGACCGCATGACTTAATCACCTCACAAAGACCATAGCTGTTCATATTGTTGAACTGATGTTTTCTTAGGAATTTTGGAGGGGAAATCACCTTCAAATCATAGCGTTCTGCTCCGGGTCTCCAAATTCATATCCTTCTCATGTACAAATTCCTTACATGCCTTTCCAGTAGCTGCAAAAGCCTTAACTCTTCCTAGCATCCACTGAAAATAATCCAAAGTCTTATCAACCAAATCAGACATGGGTGATACTTAAGGTACAAGTTACCATAAGATAAATTCCTATCCACTACAAGCCTTTGAAATCAAACCAGTTGTATGCTATTAGAATGTAGCAATGGAACTGGCATAGACTATTTACTCTCTTTCCAAAAGGGAGTAATAGAAAAAAAGGAACAGAAACAGAACTGGGACTCAAGCCTAAGTGCTCTTAGATCCCAAATATTCCAAAATCCATCATGACCAGTATTATTACATTTTAAAAATACACTTGACCAAAGCCAAAAGTCAGGAATTAAATTTGGGTCTCCCACATGGGTGGTGGAGAGGCAATTACTTCAGCCATTATCTGCTGCCTCCCAGGGTACACATTAGTAGGAAACTAGATATAGAAGCAGGGGCAGTACATGAACCAGACAGCTGACATGAAATGTAGGTTCCCAGTGGCACCTTAACGCACTCCAACATTACATCTTAACACTGCTGAACATTCTTTTATTGGGTGTTTCCCATTTGATAAACACTGCAGTGGGACTGGTCCATTGTATCTTAATTGGCCCCAAGAGGATTCTTCTTTAATGGGTTTTGTGGGTGCAGCTCATGGCACAGAGGTTGCAGTTGAGTACCCACAACTCTCCAAATCTGGCATTACTTACTAGTGGCTCTACAGGGCCAGGGTCTTGAATGATGGACCCGACACCACCACTCCTCTAAAGATTGCTCTAATGAAATGCTTCTGTGGTGACTCGCCACTGTGGCAGCTCTTCACTTGGGTCAAGATAAATCCTTTGAAATCCAGGTGGTGGTAGCCATTGCATCACAGCTCTTACCCTCTGCATGACTGAAAGAATGTTACATGGATACCATCAAAACTTATAGCCTATACTTTCTATAGTGATGACACAAGACATAGTTGGTCCCATGTGAACCACAGCTGGGGAGACCAATGAGCACTGCACTGAAATACAAGGAGTAGACAAAACAGGAAGCCCTGACATTCCACAAATACCCCAGGCTCTATTCTCTTGAAACCATTCTGCCCTCAGGACCTTGGTAATCTGGGCCTGTGGTGGTGGTGGTGGCCTTGAAGATCCCCAAAAAAAGTCTTCTGGATCATTCTTTAAAATTTTTTTTAATCTGGCTGGCGCCGTGGCTCAACAGGCTAATCCTCCGCCTTGCGGCGCCGGCACACCGGGTTCTAGTCCCGGTCGGGGCACCGATCCTGTCCCGGTTGCCCCTCTTCCAGGCCAGCTCTCTGCTGTGGCCAGGGAGTGCAGTGGAGGATGGCCCAGGTGTTTGGGCTCTGCACCCCATGGGAGACCAGGATAAGTACCTGGCTCCTGCCATCGGAACAGCGCGGTGCGCCGGCCGCAGCGCGCTACCGCGGCGGCCATTGGAGGGTGAACCAACGGCAAAGGAAGACCTTTCTCTCTGTTTCTCTCTCTCTCACTGTCCACTCTGCCTGTCAAAAATAAAAAAAAAAAATTTTTAATCTAATATTTGTTTTTTTAATTTTATTTAAGTTATGCAACTTTCATATATTTCATATATATAGATTTAGGAACAAAGTATGCCCCCCGCCCACATTCCAATCTTTCCCCTCTCTTCAAATTACCATTCTTAATTTTTACAATGATTTATTATCAGTTTACTTAGTGACTGTATAGTTCACCCTACTGTAAGTAGAAGAGTTCAACAAATATCATGAAGAGAAAGAAAACAAAACAAAATAAAGCAAAACTAAATAAAAGAGTTTTCCTCAGTGGAAGAGACAAGGGCTATAACCAATCTTCCATTCTCTAAATAACTATCTTTTTTGTCTTAGATTTATTTATTCATTTATTTGAAAGGCAGAATTACACACACAGACACACACACACACAGATTCACTCCCCAAATGGTCACAATGGCTGGGGCTGGGGCAGTTATAAGCCAGGAGCCAGGATTCAAGAGTTTCTTCCGGGTCTCTCACATGGGTACACGGCCAAAGCACTTGGGCCATCTTCCAGTGCTTGCTGAGGTATATCAGCTGGGAGCTGGAGTGGATGTGGAGCAGCCAGGTCTAGAACTGGCACCCATATTGCATGGCAGTGTCACAAGTGGTGGATCTACCCACTATGCCACAGCACAGGCTCCAACACCTATCTTATCCTGATAGAGTCTGCAAAGATTCTATTTGAAAAGAAGGTACATCCACAGGGACCAGGGTTTAGGACTACAACATATCTCTGTTGCGCACAATTCAATCCACCAGACTCTTCAGGATGATGATCACATCAAATGAAGTCCTTACTTTCCTAGAATGTTGACATTCCAAAGCTCCAAAAAAAAAAAAAATTAAGAAACATCTGTCTCAATCTTCACAACTTCAGAATAATAAATTTTGTGCCAAATGGAAAAAATGACTGGGCAAATGTAACATGGTGAATTAATGGCAGAGGGAAAGTTAAAAGTATATTAATAATACAATAGAATGCTTAAATGCTAGATACGGTTCTATAAAAGCAATATGGTTTTATACATACTTGATGGATTGTTGCAAGTGTGCTTTTCCCCAACTCTGATGGTAATTCACAAGATATTTACTGCTTGCTTTTAAAGGTTATTGACATTAAATATCAAAATGTTTAAGTGACTTGCTTAAGGTTACATAGCTAGTAAATGAATAAACAGGCATTACAGACCCCATCTATCTGTTGCCAAAACTCACGCTATTTCCAGCATAGCATGAGACCACTCAATAAAAAAAAAAGTATTTGGAACACATAACACTATGAGCTTTAATTATTAAAACAGTAAATTTATTTGGAAAATTTCTTTTCTCAGCAATATTGCTGTTGAACGCCAGATAAATCTCTTTGAGTAGTTTCTCATTACTTCAATAAACTTAGTTGAAATACAATTCTTGAAACATTTTCATCTATATAACACTAAATATTTACAATTATGCGTATAATTCTCAAGGATATTTACTTATCCAGAGTCCTTCACTATCTGCCTTTATTAATTAAAAGTTTTTTTTAGCTTTTCTTTTAAATCCCTGAACATTATGAAAAACATTACTAATCATATACTATATTCAGGGATACATGGAAGGGTGGTAGCAAAAGTAGATACTCAATTAATAATTCTTAGAGGAATTTATGAATGAGAAGCAGGAATTTCCAGAGTGACTAGTTATGCATTCACAAGAGTTTTAAAGGATAAAATAGGAAAAATGAATCACCAATAATTTATTTTGCAGCTAGTTATTTCCTTTATTTTTTTTAAAAAAAAAGATTTATTTATTTATTCGAAAGAGTTACACAGAGAGAGAAGGAGAGGCAGAGAGAGAGAGAGAGAGAGAGAGGTCTTCCATCCGCTGGTTCACTCTCCAACTGGCCCCAACGGCTGGAGCTGTGCTTATCTGAAGCCAAGAGCCAGGAGGTTCTTCGCAGTCTCCTTCATGGGTGTAGGGGCCCAGGGAATTGGGCCATCTTCCACTGTTTTCCCAGGCCATGGCAGAATGCTGGATGGGAAGTGGAGCGGCCAGGACTCGAACCGGTGCCTATATGGGATACTGGAACTGTATGCAATGGCTTTACTTGGTACGCCACAGCACCAGCCCCAAAACAATCATTTTTAATTTCATTTTCCACAAACTTTTCAAGTACTCTTCTATTTACAAAAGTTATTACTAACAACTTGTCTAATACATTCAATATTTTGGTCCTTTCAGGCAACATTTCATTTGTTAAAGATTTTTATTTACTTATTTGAGAAGCAGAGTAAAAGACAGAGAGAGGGAGAGACTGAGAGAAATTTCTTCCATCTGCTAGTTCAGTCCCCAGATGTCTGTAATGGCCAGACTGGCCAATCCAAAACTGGGAACCAGGAACTTCTTCCAGTTCTCCCACATGGGTTCAGGGGCCAAGCACTTGGACCATCTTCTACTGCTTTCCCAGGCCATAGCAGAGAGCTGGATGGGTAGAGGAAAAGCCAGGACACCAACCAGTGCCCATATGGGCTGCCGGCACTGCAGGCAGCGTTTTTACTCACTGTGCCACGGCTCTGGCCCCATAGTTATTTCCTTTCAATATTACCTCCTAGCAGTGAAGATCAATGAACGCACAAGACAAATAACATGTTTGACTTTATAAAGCTGCATTTATTGGTAGGGTTAAGCAATGGAAGAAGAAAGAAAGAAAGAAAGAAAGAAAGAAAGAAAGAAAGAAAGAAAGAAAGAAAGAAAGAAAGAAAGAAAGGAGAGAGAGAGAGAGAGAGAGAGAGAGAGAGAGAGAGATGAAAATAGACACTGAAGAATGTAGAGAAGAAAATAAGGCAGAATAAAATTAGATAAAGTTACTTGGAAAAGAGAAAAGCAGTATTTAATAGGAAGGCTGATGAAAGGGTAAAAGCCGAGTTGAAAGCTGAATGATGAGAGGATTCCAGCCGGGGGAAAATCAGAGAGGAGAGTTGTCCACACAAGAGGAGAGAGGTGAGAACAAGCTCCTAAGGAAGTTGGCTTTGGCTGAAGAAAGAGTTACAAAGAAGTATCAGATTATATGAGATCAGTGAGGATTTAACCTAAGTGCAATGGGAAGTGCTATAGACCTCTGCCAAAATAATGAGCAAAATCTTAACATCCAATGTGATGGCACTTGGAGATGGGGCTTCTGGGAGGTCACAAGGGTAGCAAACCCATGAATATGATCAGTGCCTTTGAAAGACTGACCAGAGAGAACTTTCCTGTGCGCCTGCAAATATGTGAAAAGACAGCAAAAGGGCGGCACATGTCAACCAAGAAGGGAGCTCCTACTAGACATCAAATCTCCCCCTACTTTGAGCTTGCACTCCCCAGCTTTCAGGACTGTAAGAAATACATTTCTGTGGTTTATAAACCACACAGTTGATGGTACAGATTGAGAATACCTGATCTGAAGAACTTGAAACCAGAGGTGTTTGATCTTCTGATTTTGCAAATGGGATGCAATCTCAACAAGAAATTCCTTTTCATTTCATATTTACCTTGTACACATAGACTGAAGGTAATTTTGTGCAATATTTTTAGTGTCCATGAGTTTAGTCTGTGACCCAACACATGGGGTCAGATATGGACTTTTTCACTTGGGAGTCATGTTGGCACTCCAAGTAAGCTTTGGGTTTTGGAATTTCAGAGTAGGAATGCTAAACCTGGATTTTGTTACAGCCTTTCTGGGCAAAGAAGATAATAACACAGGCTAATATAATGTCAACTCTCAATTTTAAATGATTGGCTACTTTATGTAATAGAGTAGCTTATTCTGATTTAACTTTAACATTATTTTAGCCTCTATTGGAAAAAGTGATTGTTTAGAGACAATTGTGAAAATAAGGGAGTCTTCTCTCATAGTCTAATAATAGTGATGTGAGTTAAAGTGGAGGTTGCAATTGATGTGAACTAAAATAAGAAGGTTAACATTATATTTGGGAGATAAGGTTTCTAAGATCTGTTGTTTTTTCACACCAGGGAAAGTAAAGGAAAAAGAGATGATTTTTCTCTTTGGGGATTTTACAGCTAAGCTCTAAGATAGGAATCAAGTAGCAGGATCAGGAATTGAAATTTTGTGGAACCATGAACATTATTTTGGACATAGTGGTTTTGAGATTTCTGTCAATTATTCAACTATCAGCACTGAATAATTTACAATCATAGTAATAATCATAGTGACTAATATGACAGATCACTCAATACATACCACATACTGTTCCATGTTTCTGAGTGAAATAATTCTTTACTTCACAAACATCCACTGGAGTATATATGATTAGTTACTTCAAATACAGACAGCAGAGCACACACAGAGATTGATAACTTGCTAAAGTTCACACTGTAAAAATACATTAGACATTTAGCTACCAAGGCTTTGTTTCTTCTCTGTTCACAGACATGGAGAAGAGATACAAAATGAATTTAGAATTGTTAGAATATCAACAAAGTAAATAAAAAAAAGAAGTATGATCCACAATTGAATCTGGGACATTGAATTCATAGAAGTCAGTCAAAGCGGGAGAAATCAGTACCTGTGAGGCAAAGGAGCTGCAGCAAGATAGAGGAAAACCAGCGACTAATTTCAAGAGCAAGAGAGGTTAAACTCATTGGAGGCTGTTGAGATGCTGAGACAGGTGACAAGACTGGTCGTTATGTCTGAAAAGGCAGAAGTTGTTGAAAATCATGACAAGGGAAGTTTTGGTGCTGAGAGCAGAGCTTAATTGGAATGTGGTGAGAAAAAAATGGGATATGAGGATCTGAGCAGTGAGTGTAGAAAACCTTATATCACTTATTTAGGAACACGGAGGCATCGCAGTAACTGTTAAGAAGGGGCAATGGGCATGTATTAGCTTTTTAGGGCTTCTATATGAAATCGCCATAAACTTTGTAGGTTAAAACAAGAGAAACCCATTTCATTTTTACACTTGATAATGCCGGGAGTCTGAAATCAAGGTGTCTGTTTTGCTCCTTCCAAAGGTTCTGAAGAAGAACCTTTCCTTGCCTATTCCAATTTCTGACAGCTGCAAGCGTTTCTTGGCTTGTGGTCACTTACAGAAGTACTCAGCAGTAAATATATAAGTAAAAGACCACTCTAGGAGGATGTGCTACTGAAATAAATAGAATTATAAATTGCAGCATGCACAATGTGTTGGGAAGATTCAGTGAATTTTGAGGCAACATATATACAATAAGGGACTCTAATTCCTGCAGCTACCATTAGAGCTCAAGCTTTGAGTTTAACAAGCATTGATTGATTTAACAAGCAATTTGAGGGAAGGCTCCTCAAAATTTAGATATATGAATAGTGGTTTAACTGTAAGTTTATGGGCAGGTGTTGTGGCTCAGTGGTTTAAGCTGCCACTTGGGATGCTTGCATCCCATACATGAATGTTATTTCCCATCCAACTCTGCTAATGAGCCTGTGAAACAGCAGATTCTGGTTCAAGTACTTGAGTTCCTGTCTCCTAAGTGGGAGACCCGGGTGGAGCTCCTGGTCCCTGAATTCAGTCTCACCCTGACCTAGCTGTTGTGGCCTTTTGGGGGACTAACCAGTGAAGGAAGATTTTTTTTTTCTCTGTGTAGACCTCTCTTTGTGTAGTTGTATTATGCAAACATAAATATATATATATGTGTTTTTAAAAAGTTAGCTCAAATAGAAAACAAAGGCAATTATAAAAGGAAAAACATTACTTAGAACATTTGTAAGAATCAAGAGTTAACAACACTCATGTACCACATAAGAAACACAACACACATGGGCATACACATGCAAGACCAAGGCTACTGAGCTTATAGTTATTCTACTCGTGGGGGGAAAATTCAATTTTCTCAAGTGCTTATCCTATCTTAAAAGACTTTGGGATATTTTAAATACCAACACTATACAAATCAGTGATAAAGTCATTTATAGCTAAGGAGTCAATAACATGCAGGTGATATGCAAGTTTTCCTTTATTTTAGTGACAGAAGCCAGGCCTAGCTTATTTTCTGTTCCTTTGTTTATCCATCTGATGTGTGCATGTGTGTTTTGATTATTTGTTGTGATATGCATAGTTACTCAAAATCAAAGCATAGCATTGCTTCCACGGATGTCAAAGCAAATCTGCCCCAGTAAAGACTGTCAGTTCCTCTGGATCTTTTTCACTATTACAGTTTCTAAGATTTAAAATTCAATTTTTTTGCCAGAATTTGTTGCAAAACAGCAATAACCAATCGGCAGCACTGGGCATATGTACCACAGGGCAACAATAGTTAACATTAATCTGAAGAACTGATTAATGGAATAAATGCACTCAGCCTGCTGGTTAATATCACCCCTTGCTGCCTAATCCAGCAGGCTTCCTTTTTCCAACCCAGTAGTAGTAGATATTTGAAGTTGTGACTCCTGGTCCAGCATTCTCTCCTTGAGTGAACTTGAGTGACTAACCTAAATAAGGAAGACAAAAGAAAAAAGTCGTTTTGGACAGTCATGTGCTACAAAGGAAAGGGAAAGAAAAGGAAAGAGAAATCCAGTGAAATTCTTCTGGGGATTGTTTCTTTGAGGTTACAATGTGTCAAGTGTGAGAGGGTTGTGGAGATAGCTCCAAGTGGAAAGTTTGGACCTAAGGCAACATTTTTGATTAGCATTCAAATTGGGGGCGAGAGATGACATCAATGAGAACAAATCAAGTCTCTGAAAAATTGTGGAAAGAAAACCAGAAGCCTCAGATTGAACCTTGGGCATTATCACAGCTAGATGTTGAGAAGCCAGCTGGAGGCTATCACTGAAAGCAACAGAGGAGGACAGAGTCCATGTGTAGACAAAGGAGGAAAATGCTTCCTAAATGTGCCATTCCATGACTTTGTTGAGAATATTCACAATTGTTATTTGGTAGACAATGTTCAGGGAGCATTATCACAAATTTTAAATAATTTATAGTAACAAGTGTAACAAGTGTATCATAGTGTAACAAGAAAAAACACCACAGTGAAAAAAACAAATATCTCCAACATGCCAAACAACAAACGCAAAAACCAAGCTAACAAGAACAAGGAAGACACTATGACGCCCCCAAATGAAAAAGACACCCCAAATCAAGATTATGAAGATGATGAGATCGAAAAAATGCAAGAAGCGGATCTCAAAAAATTGATAAGAACATTAAGAAGTTCTCAAAAACAAATTCTTGAACTACAGAAATCCTTAATGGACAAGATAGAAAATCTCTCTCGTGAAAATGAAATATTAAGGAGGAATCAAAATGAAATGAAACAACTAGTGGAACAAGAAACTGTGATAGTCATGAGAAATCATAATGAAATGAAGAATTCAATAGATCAAATGACAAACACATTAGAGAGCCTTAAAAACAGAATGGGCGAAGCAGAAGAGAGAATATCAGACTTAGAAGACAGAGAACAGGAAAGGAAACAGGCAAACCAAAGAAAAGAAGAAGAAATTAGAAATCTAAAAAATATTGTCGGGAATCTACAGGATACTATTAAAAAAACCAACATTCGGGTTCTAGGAGTTCCTGAAGGCATGGAGAGGGAGAAAGGATTAGAAGGCATTTTCAGTGACATACTAGCAGAAAATTTCCCAGGTTTGGAGAAAGACAGAGGCATCTTAGTACAGGAAGCTTATAGAACCCCTAATAAACATGACCAAAAGAGATCCTCACCACGACATATCGTAATCAAACTCACCACAGTGAAACATAAAGAAAAGATCCTAAAATGTGCAAGAGAGAAATGTCAGATTACTCTTAGAGGATCTCCAATTAGACTCACAGCTGACTTCTCATCAGAAACCCTACAAGCTAGAAGGGAATGGCAAGACATAGCCCAGGTACTAAGAGAGAAAAACTGCCAGCCCAGAATATTATATCCTGCAAAGCTCTCATTTGTGAATGAAGGTGAAATTAAGACTTTTCATAGCAAACAGAAACTGAAAGAATTTGTTGCCACTCGTCCAGCCCTGCAAAAGATGCTTAAAGATGTGTTACACACAGAAACACAGAAACATGGTCACCAATATGAAAGAAGGTAAAGGAAGGAAACCTCACAGCAAAAGATCACAGGAAGCTCAATTTCACTTTGACATAGAATTAAACTCTGATGCTCTGTTAAAGCAATGTGTTAAAGTAATCTATTATGTTCTCTTGATGTCTGTTAAATTCTAATTGTTCAAAAACAGCTGAATTTTTATTAAGAGCTATGGGTTATTTAAATATGTGCTTATTTTCAAAGATTTGAATAATCACTTTGTAACAATGATCAAATTTGGTCTATGTTATGTCATGATTTTAAGGAATCTTATTTCAACCAGATATTCTGGATTTTGAGTCTTCTTGGCATTCTTGACAGGCATTCAAAAAAAATGAAAGTTTCAAACAATCTGGTCTCTAAAATTTCCAGTAAATCATGGACTTTGGTTTTTCCAGTTTGGGCCCAACTGAAAAAAACGAAGGACCTATGTCTCTCATCTTATAGAGACACCAACTAATCAGGCTATTTGGATTATATTAGAAGTACTGTCGAGATGTGATGTGGTACCAAACTTTAAGTTTCTATAATGGAAAATGCTATTAATACAAATGTTTGAGAATTAAAAAGTCTAATGATCTTGTGTTACTAGACATGATAGTTATCTTAATGAGAAAGCCCCAGAGGGATAAAAGGTTAAATACTTGTAAAATCCTACAGGTGCTTTCAAAAATACTGTGAAGTAAGCAAGTGCCTCTTGTTGGTTGATGAGTTCATAATTTTAAACATGGCGACTTAAAGTCTTTTGTCATCCACAGTTATATATGATTTGCTGCTCATAAAACTAAAGCATTGTTGGTTCTGTGTTTAGCTGTCCTCCTATAGGTTCCTATGGACTTTTTCCAGCCACTTCTATTGTAATCACTACTTTGGGATGGCTCTGTACACAGATGAAACCAATAATGTATTAACAGTACCAACTGAGAGAAAGTATGGTTAACTGAGGTTACTAAAAACAAAAAGCAATTCAAATCAATTGGCAATCTACAAAAAGAGTTAAAGATTTTAAAAGCTATTAGTAAAATTGCTATATTGGTCTATTATGCTATGTTATATGTGTGTACATATTGTATGTCCACATGGGGAAATTTTATTAAGAGTTTTATTTTAAATGGCTTATAGATAAGATTGTCCATAAATTTAAGCTGCTAAAATCAATCAAAGATACATTTTAATTTGTGTGACCTGAATCTGTGTATCATATGTTTTAAACTTGTTGGTAGAAAGAAACTAAAAACATTTTATATGGTTGTGCTTAAGTTTACTGGTTAAACAAACTACACCATGTTAGATATTTAAGAGGTGTTTTCAAATACATGATTCTTAAAATTTATAGAAGGCATTGGACCTTCTGGTAAATGTTTTCTTAAGTTGTTATCTAATGGTTGAAACTGTTTGCTAAGTATTCATGTGATATTGCTATTGTCAGCAAGCGATCTAGGACTTGCTCCCTCATTTCTCTATTCTAAGCCCAACTTGTTCTTTCATTTCTCTATTCTCTTCAAGGTAGGAAACTAATTCTATTATGAAGGAATCTGCAGGACGCACAATTTAATCTTTAGACCTCATAAAAGAGATGGCTAACATTTTTCTGTAATAGCATAGCCAAAATAAGAACGTAAATAATAATCTCATAGCTAGATTCACTTCGCCTTCAGCGAAGTTAACAGTAAGTAGAAAAAACCTCCCTTTCAGACCAAAGGGAAAGAAAGTTTTAAAGTGAGAATATAATTTTCCTCATGGGCATTGTCTACCTTAGAAAAACTACTACAGAACATGCCTTTGACTATAGACTTGTAGTTCAGGCCACTGAAGATTAGAGATGGGACACGGGCACTCCCTTGACTTGCATCCTCTGGTCTGCTTTAACACAAACCAGGAGGAAAAGAAAGCTAGGCATCAGAAGCAATGGGTGGCAGGCCTATTAATGGCTGATCTGTACAGTGATCTGCCCTCAAGGAGACCCAACAGGCCAGTCCACTGCAGTGGCTTTCAATGTGGTAAGCCTGGGCTTCAGCAGAAGTCAACTTGTGAAGAGCCCTGGCAGCTCTGCCAAGAGTTGGATCACTGGAAATGGACCTGCCCTGGAGTTGAAGGATGCCCAGGTCAGAGCCACAGATCTTATTGGCTCTAAGCTGAAAAGCCCTTCACTCAGCCCAACTTCCAAAGTGACCACTGCAGCTGAGGGGATGGTCAAGTAGGGTCAGCAACATTGCAGGCAGAACTGTAAATTTCTTGTTAGAGATGCCCCCTGCCTTTACCTGGCCAGCTCTCCTCCCAGGCCAGCCAAGTAATGAAAGTCAACAGAGTGCCTTCCCCTAGGAGGTTCACACCTCCCTTAGGATGTACCCCATGTGAAGAGATAGATAGGTCTGGGCCTCTTAACTTACAAGGCCTAAAGCCCACCAGATTATTATCAAGCCCCTTCTGTCAGGTTCTATTTGCCTCTCAGTCAGAAAACTTAATTGTAGCTTAGACAGCACCTTTCTTAGCTCCTCTAATAATGACTCTGTCCTTTGTTCTAGACCCTGTCTAGAGTACTTGGGCCTCATTCCTTCGTAATCATAACCTCTACTCTACCACCAATGGCTCTACTCCCAACCTGTGTGTACTGATGGTCCTCTTCCCCACTTAATGCTGTATAATTGTTCAAACCTGGTAAATGCCACTCTTAGGATCATTGGTTACTATCCTCACTCTGTCTTTTATGACCTTGTCTAAATATGATCAGAGTCGGCAAACTTGGAAGGCTTCCATAGCCTTGGTAACTCATGACGACAGCCTAGGGTGGTTACTGGTGCCATAAACTAGAGTGTCAATTTGTTGGGTCAACAACAGGAGCCACTGTGCACTTGCTCCTCATGTGGGATCTCTGTCCTTAATGTGCTGTACATTTTTATTTAATGCTATGACTAGTACTCCAACAGTATGTTTCACTTTGTGTTTCTATGTGGGTGCAAACTGTTGAAATCTTTATACTAAACTGATCTTCTGTATATAAAGAGAATTGAAAATGAATCTTGATGTAAATGGAAGGGGAGAGAGAGCGGGAGAGGGGAGGGTTGTGGGTGGGAGGGAAGTTATGGGAGGGGGAAGCCATTGTAATCCATAAGCTGTACACTGGAAATTTATATTCATTAAATAAAAGTTTAAAAAAATAATTTTCTATTTTAAAAATCATGCATGGTTTGTCAAAATGACTGAGAAAAAAAAAAACATTGATTACCTAAATGATAGATGATTGCCACATGTCAAATTTTGCAGCTACATTGTTTGCTACTATAAGGTTTGCATATATACTCACGTGTTTATGTGTTTGGTAGTTTCAGTATAAAGGTGCCTATCAATGTGTCTATCTTTTATGACAGATGTTCACATTTTCTTGGATTTCTGACAGTTTCGCATATAGTTTCATTTTATAAGATATAACAAGCTTTTAATTAAGTCTGATAAACATTGGAGAGTTAAAAATTGATTCTCACTTTTACAAGCAATATATTGATCCAATTTTTATAGCAAGCAAATAAAACCACAAGCATTTGTAAATGTGTCTTTAATTGTAGTTTTAGTTCTGATCTCTTCCAACTTACTTAGAGGTAATCACTGCTGTATGCATGTGTTGGAAGCCCTACTGGAGCTTTATCATTTACATATCAGTTATGTTGAAACCATATGTTCTAGAACGGAATATTATGCAAAATATCATTATTTAGCAAAAAATGCATACTAGTACATCCATTATAATGTTGTCTATATAAAATAAACCTACACATAAATAACACTTCACATATTCTACGAGTTGCCATTACTACTTCCACTTCCTTCTTTCCTTCCTTCTTCTTCCTCTTTTCCATAACTGCTTTTTCGGTGATAAATGTTATCTATAGCTCAGGTTTAGCCCTTTCTTCTGCATTTCTGACCCCTATTTCCAGCTCCTTGGTAAGTATTCTAATCCAGTGCTCCACAGATATGTTAAATGATGTATGAAAATGGGGTTTTTCCTTCCTATATTACCTTCTCCGTCTTCTGCTTTCCCTGATTTGATTGATACACTACAGTCTGCATAGGCATCCCCAGACCCTTTTACTTACTTATACTATCTGAATCACTTAGCATAAATTTCTATCATGTCTACTTCTGCCTGTGTTTGCCTGTTGCTTTCAGACTGCTGTACTTTTCATTTTGACTGTTGCAATATCTTTGCACTACTCTATCTACATATCTTCTGGTGGGTACCAAACATTGTTGGGCATAAGAATAGTCCAGAGATGTGGCTGGCACTGTGGCATAGTAGGCTAAGCCTCTATCTGCAGCACTGGCATCCCAAATGGACACCAGTTCATGTCCTGGCTGCTCCTCTTCCAATCCAGCTCTCTATGATGCCCTGGGAAAGCAGTGGAAGATGGCCCAAGTACACCTCTGCCTAGAAGACCTGGAAGAAGAAGCTCCTAGATCCTGGTTTTGGATTGGCTGCTGCCATTGTGGAGAGAACCAGAGGATGGAAGACCTTTCTCTCTGTCTCTCCCTCTCCCTGTTTGTAACTCTACCTCTCAAAATAAATAAATAATAAAATCTTTTAACAAATCTTTAAAAAAGTAAAATCTATTTTTTTTTAAAATTTTTTTTCATTTATTTTTTTGACAGGCAGAGTGGATAGTGAGAGAGAGACACAGAGAGAAAGGTCTTCCTTTTTGCCGTTGGTTCACCCTCCAATGGCCGCTGCAGCCAGCGCATCGCACTGATCCGAAGCCAGGAGCCAGGTGCTTCTCCTGGTCTCCCATGCGGGTGAAGGGCCCAAAGACTTGGGCCATCCTCCACTGCCTTCCCGGGCCATAGCAGAGAGTTGGCCTGGAAGAGGGGCAACCGGGATAGAATCCGGCGCCCCAACTGGGACTAGAACCCGGTGTGCCGGCGCCGCAAGGCGGAGGATTAGCCTGTTAAGCCACGGCGCCGGCCAAAATCTATTTTTAAAAGAACTATGACTGCTTTCTACATTTTTATTAATTAGAAAGCTAGGATTTGGGAAGAGAAGTAACCATCTAACTTATCACAATATAATAGAGTTAACTAAAAAGATGTCATCCTTTCAATACAAATCATTCAGGTACTAGACCATATCAGTACTGTGAATTCAGATTAGTTTTCCATCCACTAGGGTACTCAAGGATTATAGGTGTAGTTTTTAAAATTCTGTTTCTTTTGGAGTTATTAAAGGGTTAAATGATTTACAGGATGTCATTTTAGAAAAACGCAATGCCTATATGAAATCTTAAGAATTGATGTGCCATTTATTGCTATATTCTAATATGTAAATCTTTTTAACATTAAATTATGACAAGAACAATTTTCTTGATACATAGCTGATCCTTGTATAAATTTATAGCAAGAAATACACCATTGCCAATGGAAAGAAACGGATTATAGGTGTGGAAAATTTATGAAAGATTTCAAGACTTATACTGTTCTGTGAGGATTATGGTGATATGTGACTATTCAGGGTAAAGACTTTTTCTGGTGGGCACAGTTAAGCTAATAAAAGAGATTTACTTTTTAAATAAGACCACTTGTTCTAAAATAGTGCTACCCTTGTTGAGGATTATTCCTTAAAAATACCTCCTTACAAATGTCTTCAAAATAAGAAAATCTGATCAGTTATATTGATAGAATATGTTCTTTTTTCTATTAATTTTTTCTGTTCACTTGCTTGGTTTTTCTAATTATTCCATTTATGTAATCTATTTTTTTATTAAACTTTTATTTAATGAATATAAATTTCCAAAGTACAGCTTATGGGTTACAATGGCTTCCCCCCTCCCATAACTTCCCTCCCGCCCACAACCCTCCCCTTTCCAGCTCCATTTCCCCTTCCATTCATGTAAAGATTCATTTTCAATTCTCTTTGTATACAGAAGATCAGTTTAGTATATATTAGGTATGTAATCTATTTTTTACACTTTAATATGCCTGAAGTTCTCTAAATATAAACTAAACTGGGCAGGAGTGATAGGAGGTCAATGCCAAGCTCATCAGGAAGAAATCTGACTGGCTAAAGTCCCTGTGAAAGCTGACTTACAGTGTGTTGTGAATTGACAATATTTGTCTCCATGGTAAATATCTAAATTATTTAAATTAAATTTATAAATATGTATTAATCAGGGTTCTCTAGAGAAATAGAACTAATATCAATATCTATTTATTTATCTATCTGTGCATCCATCCAACTAGGAGAAGGAGAGGGTGGGGAGGAGAGGGACACACACACACACACACACACACAGAGAGAGAGAGAGAGATGTTAAGGAATCGACTAGAAATTGTGGGGCTGGCAATGCAAAATATGTGCAGCAGGCTGGAAATTGATAATGCTGTATGCGAGGAGAGAATCTAATCCTTTTGCACACTTGAGGCTCTATTGACTCTCTGGCACCATACTTCCAAATCTTTTCTTTCCCTTTCTTGTCCTTCTTTCTTTCCCTCCCTCCCTCCTTACCTTCCTCCTTTCTTCTTTCCTTCCCCCCTTCTTTTCCATGTCTGACTTCTCTTATACAACACTCTCTTCTGTGATTTTTAAAGGTAGGATGGAGATATCAAGTAGCGCATTAGGATTTGGTGGACCTGGATTTTCCCTACTAAAAATTACCTGTATGGCTGGTGCCGCGGCTCACTTGGCTAATCCTCTGCCTGTGGCACTGGCACCCTGGGTTCTAGTCCTAGTCGGGGTACCGGATTCTGTCCCATTGCTCCTCTTCCAATCCAGCTCTCTGCTGTGGCCCGGGAAGGCAGTAGAAGATGGCCCAAGTGCTTGGGCCCCTGCACCCACATGGGAGACCAGGAGGAGGCACCTGGCTCCTGGCTTTGGATTGGCACAGCGCGCCAGCCATAGTGGCCATTAAGGGAGTAAACCAACAGAAGGAAGACCTTTCTCTCTCTCTCTCTCTCTCTCTCTCTCTCTCTCTCACACACACACACACACTGTCTAACTCTACCTGTCAGAAAAAAAAATACTTGTATGATTATGGTATAATAATCTAATCTCATCTATAGTGAGTTGATTTACTCACTGAAGGAGGAAGATTTGAATCTTTCTATTCTGTGGATTTGGTGAATGTCATTGAGTAAAGACAGAAATTCCTTCAAGGAAGCTGAAGATGGTTAGAGGAGGTAAGTATGAAAAGAAGTGTAACTCACATATCTCTTGAGGAAAGCCTATTCGAAAATTACATTAAATGGATTCAAGGGCCCAATGCGTCTCCTGAGAAATCTGTTGTCTTCTGTGCTCCTCACAACGCCTGTGAGAGTTGTCAGCACAGTCAGTCCTGCATCAGGCTTAGAGACTGAGTCTACTCCTTCTGAACACTTGATTTAACTAGAGTCTAATCTCCAACATCTAGTCTCTTTTCTCTGTTCTGAGGAAGACGTGGAACTATACCCCTTTCCTTTGGGAGTGGCAGCAAAGCAGAGGTTGATGGTGATGCTCTTTATGCATAGGATTGAATTCTGATCTGACACTAGCTACATACATTAGACAAGTAGTTTAACCTCAGTTTTCTCATTGGAAAAGTGAGATAAAATTGTTCAAGTTCTTAGAATTTTCTAAGGAATATAAGAAATCATTTAGAACAATACTTAACAGATAGTTTTGTGTATTGTAAATATTCAATATATTGTTTCCCAGCATTTTAAAAAGTCACTCACTCAGGATATACTTGTGTGTGTCACATATACTGCATAGGCCTGAAAGTGCTGGGGAGTCTATCACATTGCAACAGAACCAATCACTGACCAGTAGGTAGTGTTGTTGTCTGGGAGCACAGCTGTTGACACTTTTTGATAAAGAAGTCCATATACATTTTTAAAGATTTATTTATTATTTGAAAGACAAAGGCAGAGAGATAGAGGTAGATAGAGAGAGAGAGAGAGAGAAAGATAGAGAGAGAGGTCTTCCATCGCCTGGTTTACTCCCCAGAGGGCCGCAACAACCAGAGCTGCATTGATCCAAAGCCAGGAACCAGGAGCTTCCTCTGGGTCTTCCACTCGGTTGCAGGAGCCCAAGCACTTGGGCCATCTTCTACTGCTTTCCTAGGCCACAGCAGAGAGCTGCATCAGAAGAGAGCTGCTGGGTCCAGTCATATACATTTTTATTCTCTATTGAGTAATGAACAAAATTATTGAACAGTTATTTGGTTGTACCCAGGTTCAGATGTTTAAAACTTAGAGTAAGGGACTCCAAGTACTCTTTTGTTCACAGCCAGACATGGAAAAGCCTCACATAAGACAGTATTGTGTGATATATCAGACCAGCTACACTCTTCTTCTGTTATCTCTATTGTCAGTTGTATAATTGGAAATTATAGACACATCACAGTGGGAATTGTAGTAACTGACCAACCCCAGCAAGAAAGTACCTTATTAATGCTGCTTAGGCCTGAAGCTTTGTGGTGATGTGAAAAGCAAAGTACATTTTTGTTACTTCTATTACTGTTTTTAAATTTTCAACAGCTCTTTCCCTCCCTGTGCCAAGGTGGATTGCTCTGATAGCCTCATCCAACATATGCCATAGTTTAAGTATTCTAATAATTGCTATTAGCATCACCTTTAATATCATGTGGATGATTAAATACAGTATTAGTTAGTAACAGTAGCCAGAGTGGTAGCAGGAGTTTACATATGTGGAAGAATTACAAGATAATTTAATACATAATAACTAATGAAGACTTGCAAACTTCTCACTTCCTTTGATAAGGAGGAAGCCTTGCTATTCAGGCATCCTGGATTTCTTACAATATTAATAGGGGTAAATGTTGAAAAATCAATAAGTGAGGTTTTTCAATGGGAAAAAAGAAGAGCATATTTATGAACTCAGATGGGAAAGATGTTAGAGTGTCAAGTACCTGCCAGAGCTGAGTGGGAGACATTGATTGGAAAGAGAGAGAAAAGTTATTTTTAAAGACATTGTGTTGCATTTTATCTCTCTTTTTTCCTGTTAGGAGAACTTTAAGGACAATGAAAATTGCTTTTCTTTAACTTTATTTTGGTTGTGGTACTATTTAATATTCATTTATATATATATATATTTTATAATTATAGAGGGAGGAAGGTGGGGAGATCTTGCACCAGTTGGTTCCTGCCAGTGCTGAGCCAGACCAAAGCCCAGGAGCTTGGATCTCAGTTCTGGTCACCCACTTGGATGGTAGAGACCCAAGTATTTAGGCCATCATCTGTTGCCTGCCAGGGTGTACAGTAGCAGGAAATTAGAATCAGATGCTGAGCTGGACGTTGAACTCAAGCACTCTGATATGGGATGCAGGCATCCTAAGTGGTATCTATTTTTCTTTTTACAATTTATTATTTGAAGGTCAGAATTGCAGTCAGAGGGACACACATACATACACACACACGGGGTGGGGGGGGGAGAAAGGGAGAGAGAGAGAGAGAGAGAGAGAGAGAGAGAAAGGAATATCTTCCATATGCTGGGTTCACTCTCCAGATGGCCTTAAATAGCAAGGGCTGGGCCAGGAGCCAGGAGCTACTTCCTGATCTCACATGTGGGTGGCAGGGACCCAAACATGTGGGCCATCTTCTGCTGACTTCCCCAGGTCATTATAAGGGATCTGCGTTAGAAGTGGAGCAACCATGACAAGAACCAGTGACCATATGGGATTCAAGCCTTGTAGGCAATAGGTTTACCCACTGAGACACAACACCAGCTCCTCAAGTGATGTCTTGATACTATGCCAAATGTCCTCCTCAGGTGAAGTACATTTTCAATTCAACTATATTGCTGAAACTATGCAAGATTAAAGTAACCCAGCTTATATGATTATCTACTGCATATGTACATGTATTTTTCTAATAGTTATTTTGTATTTCCTCTATCTAATATTATAAATAAAGTTATGACATATATTAGTTTCCTATTAGTGCAGGAACAAACTATGACAAATTGAGTCATTTACATGATAAAACTTCATCATCTTATCATGCCAGGGATCAGAAGTCCATAATAGGTCTTACTGGCTGCAATCTGAGCGGACAGAAATCTGTTCCCTCTGGATCCTGGAGGGGAGAATCCATGTGTTTTTTTTTCAAATTCTCCAAACTGGCTGCATTCCTGGGCTAATGGCTTCTTGGTCTACCTTTGAAGACCATCACTCTCACCCCAGCTCCCATCATCACATCTGCTCTCAGACTTTGGCTTTCTTGTCTCCCTTGTATAACGATGCTTATGGTTACATCAGACCTCCTGGATAATCCCTCCATCTTTCAGATTACTAACTCAATCACATCTGCAAAGTCTTTTCTGCCATCCACAGAAATAAATGCCCAGATTCTAGTGATTAGAACATGAAGATTTTGTGTGAGAAGGAGCATTCTCTTATCTACTACAAATGATAACACTTACTACTTTATTTACTGATGTATTTGTTAGTATAAGTATTTCAAGAAGAGATTCCCTGTTCTTAAGTTCTCTAATGTGTTTTACTTTTCAGTGAGCTTGGATATATTTACCATATCTTTATATATCACAAAAATTATCTTTGTTCTGATCTAGGTAAGATTTTTTTCTGCTACTTTTTGTCTTCTCCCACCCATTCTATTTCTGTTACAACCTTTAATTCCTGTTACTTTCAGTTATATGTTCATATCTTATCCCATCATGTATCTGTATTTTTAGTTTTCTTCTAGGATCTCTGGGTATTTCCATGTGTCTCCTCATGGCTCCCCCAGCCCTTCTCTGCCCCAAAGTCCGGTCCTCACTGTCTCACTTCATGGAGAACAGGAGTGAGAGCAGGTTGTAAACTGCTCTGGCTCCCTTCTCCCTGCCTTCCAAAGCCCGCTATGCCTCTCTCCTGACCCAAGAATTCATTCTCTACACTCAAGTTCAGAGGCAGTGAGGCTGCTAAATCCCAGATTAGGGTCCCTTTGGGTTTCTCTGTACTCATACATTTGTAAATAGCTTGTTGAAAAATACACATTCCTTGAATTATTTCACAAGCATTTTTTTTTTCTTGTTGGACTCTTTTTTGCACCTTCTAATTTGTTACTATCCATTTCTACGGTACACAGTTTGGTACTCATAGCTTTCAGCTGAGGTTTTTTACCAACAAGTCTTAGACTTTTCTCAGTCTAATCTGAGACCAGCAAGTCTAAGACTCTTCTTCAAATGTTATATCATAGTTTCAGAGCTACTTTGACTTTCTTAATCAAGAAAATGAATTAAAATGTTATCAAAGCCTTGTGTTTGTGCTGTAGACATTATTTTAATGTTCCAAATGAAATTATTATTAAAAAAAACAAGTTTTTTTGCCTTTTTAATGATTTTTCTAGTTTCTTATGTTCACAGTGAAAATTGTATGCTTTTCTCATATCAAATATTGGAAGAGATTCTGATCAAAATTAGGAATCTGCTAACCCCAGATGAAGACTATTTGAAGAAGTTTAAATTTTGTATTTATCAAAGTTAATAATTTAATGGTTAGAGGAAATGATTAGAGGATAAGTTAATGGTTAGGAGGACAGAGATGCATTTGTTGTTAATGCTGTCTCTTTTTTGTCAAAGGGAATCATTAAAAATCCTTCATAGAGTCCCCCAAAGACACTCACAAATGGGCATCTGCTTTTTCCTTGGAAGTGGCCCTTATTTCAAAAGTGGGTTGAAAACAGTTATCCTCCTCTGAATTTTTCCAGCTTGGGACAGTTTCTGTCACAGGAGCATGTTCCAGAAAGGTGGCCAGAATGAGCTATTCCTCCCACTGCTGGCAAGGGCTGTCCTAGGCTCTCACCACTGTCTCCTGTCCATTAGTGGCTGGTAGACTCAACTGGAAAGTATTTGTTAACCTCAACACTTCAGTTTGATTTTTATTATTGCTACCCAGTGTTACTGTGCTGTGTTTACACAATGGGATATGATTAATTGCTTTTGAAATTCACTTATGTAACTGTTACCCTGATAAAATGTGTCCTGTATGATGGTATCAGAAAATTTGATGTTTGGCTTCTAGGATCTGTTCAAAACTTTTCCATTTCTTCCTTCTCTTTGGATAAAATATCAGATGAATTCTATGCATTTTCTGGTCATTTTCAAGAAATGAAATTTCCCACAGTTGTTGATCTTTACTAAAATCTCAGTTAGGAATTAAAGTGTTGATTCAATATACTAGCCAAAACTCCCTAATTACTGTAACAGTTTGCCCTAACTATGTTATGTATTTGTTGGTGTTATCCAAGTATTTTGGTAACATCATCATTGTCTTTACTTACCTAGCAAGACAATCACACTTTGAAAGTAGTTTACTTAGTATACAGGATATACCAATTCTGTCTTGGAGAATTTTATCGTCATCAACAACCTTAATTTGGCACCTCTAAAACTCTATTACATTCTAGATTCAAACTCTTTAAATTATTTTCCTTTGCTTATTTGAGGATAAAACTTCTTGAACAAAATAAGCAATGTGGGTTGTTTTTCTGTAAATATTTTTGTTAGCATTCCCTTGGATAAGTTATAAAAATCCCACTAACATTGCTAATGTTAATGGTAAGGGATAATTTATTATTTCCCTAGTGAGCCCTTAGCTTTGTTTCTACTCTATGTTGCAGTTCATCTCTCTATTAGGTTCTTCCTTAAATTTTCACCTTTTCAACTCCTCATATGTGTATTCAGTACCTCATTTCTCTCCTTGCTTTCACTGTTTCCTGGAAGATTTGAAAAAATATAATAGAGAAAATGGAATAAATGCACTATTTTAAGTCTCTCCCTATTTTCCATTTCTCCCTGTGAATCTCATCCCTTAGGGTTTACTGTGCTTGTACCAAAAATGAAAGACCTGGAGAACAATCCAGAAGCCTTTCTATAAAGCGGAAGATGTAAGAGTATCGTATAGGATTTACACAGCTACAGGAAGCTTTTCCCAGTGACACAGTCACTTCTTGCTTTATAAAGTTTGATTATGTACTTTGAGACTATATTGAATTTGATTTGCGTATTGAGGGCAATGCAGTATTTAATCAGCCTCTATTTCCTGATTATCCCCCCCTTCCTTGTGAAGCATCCCGCATGTGTTCATGGCAGACTCTCACATCTGTTAGAGACATCAATGTATTTCACCCTTGCAAGTTGTCCTTTCTGACTGCTCCTCCATTCAGGTATTACAGAGTTCTTTATTATGTGGTGACCTTGGCTACTGTAAATTTACGTTAGTTCAAATCGTGTCTTTTTTTTTTTTTTTTTAGACAAAGTGCATGTACCTTGTCTTCAGCTTTCAAGAAGGCTGTCATATAACACCAGGAGAAGCTGGCAACTTTATGTGAAACACATGGTGAGTCCCCGGCATTCACCCATCAGTGCCTGGAATGCAAAGCGATTTAAACAAGGGGGGAACTATGCTTTAGTGGGAGAAACAAAACACAATAGCGAGAATAAAAATAGGAGAAGTGAAGCCCAAAGGATAGTTCCTCAAAGTTTCAAACACTGAGAGGTAAGCGTAGTTCCACTTCCCATGAAAGTTACTCTCTGCAAGCTGAGACAAAGACGTGTGGAAGTGGGCTGAAGTCTTCCGTGGAAAATCTGGAGCAGCTGAGAGAATGTAAAAGACGGCAAACGCTCCCCTCCCCTGCCCACCACAGCAATGAATCAGGCAAGGTTATCTGTGGAAAGGTAGATTCAGAGTCAGATTATGACTTTTGGAGACAATATTTGAATGTCACAATATAATATAGCTGAAAGAATATAGAACTTTTTCAGTCAAAAATCCAAAAGATAAATTTAAAAAAAGCACAAACTGAGATATTCATTATGGCTTTATATTAAACATATATTCATCCTAGAATATCTTTCAATTCTACTCTCAATGTAACATCTTCTCTAGTTATTCATTTAATAAACTTAAAGAATTGACCCTTTTTGGACTATTTTGTTATCAAATGATTTAGAATTTTTTTTCTTTTTCTGGATTCAAACAATTACATACTTTTGAAACTTGGAGAACTTGAAAGTTGTGTAAAGAAGAGTAAAAAAAAAGTCATCGGGGCAGGTGTTTGGATTAGTGAATAACAAGTCAGTGAGGATGCCCACAGCATCCTGTTTTGAGTTCCACTTTAGCTCCAATTCTGACTGCCTTCTATTGTGCACCCTGGAAGGCAATAGGTGATGGCTCAAGCAGTTGGGTCCCTGATCCCCACATTGGAGATCTGGTTCGATTTCCTGGATCTATTTGGAGTGGGGGGACCAGAGAATGAGGTTTCTATCTTTCTCTCTGCCTGTCTCATTCCACAATACATTTTGATTCTGATCTTCCCACTTGTATTTATTGGAATCACTTTCTACATATAAATTTACAGCCTATGCTGCCATTTATAGCCTATGCTGTCATTTATATATTTTTTATGCCCTTGAATGTTCAGTTTATTATAATAACTGCATAAATTTTATCATATGGATATTGATGGAACAGGGACATAAGCCTCAGCCATTCTAGCTCATTTTCCAAAAGAGAGACTTATCCCTTGTCCCTGAATCTCAATTCAGACTCTCACCCAATTGTTCCCACCCTCCCCTCCCCCAGTTCTTCCCCAGGTTCAGAAGCTGGCCGGCAAAACTTGGAAGACCTATATGGAGCAATTCACCTCCATCTACTGCCCTCTGCCCCTAGACCAGGTAATATATATTTAAAAAAAGCCCAGTCTTTTGGCTGTTGGTTAATCTCTGCATATTTATTTTCTTTGAATAAATTCAGCCTGGCTATGAATTCATACCCTGCCTCCTCTCTGTTCTTTGACCCTTTTTTCTTACAGTTATATTATCATGTGAGTATGTATGTTTATTTCTGTATGTATAACCTCCACCATCATTTAACTCATGAAATTTTTTGTAAGTTATGTAAATAATTGAGTAAACTTTTTATATAAAAGTGTTACCCTAAATGAAATAAATAAATTACCTAGGAGAGATATCTAATAGTGTCCAAAATGTGTTGATATTTATAAAGTGATTTTTGGCCTTAAAATAAACCTTTCACCCATTATACTCTCCCATTAGTGGATGAGACTGCCTGCCGCACTTCAATTTTATCAGCAATTAGATATATAGGCCATAGTACTGACAAGATCAGGAAAGAAACGTCTTTGGTAATTCAGAAAGCCAGCTAAATTGAGAACCAGAAAAATACAATATGCTAAAATGTGCATCTATATATTGTCTCTCTTTTGTTGTAGAGCCATGGTAACTTTTCTGATTAATCTGTGCTGTCATCGTTTTTGCATAATTCACACTTATGTTGCATCTCTATGATTTTCAATTTTTTAAAGATTTATGCACTCATTTATTTGGGAGGTAGAACCATAGAGAAAGAGGCAGAGAGAGAGGAAAATCAAGATCTTTCATCTTCTGGTTCACTCCCCAAACACCCACAAAAGCCAAAGTTGAACCAGACTGAAGCCGGGAGCCAGAGCCTCCATCCTGGTCTACACATTTGCAGCAAGGGCCCAATCACTTGTGCCATCATCTGCTGCCTTTCCAGGTGCATTAGCAGGAAGACAGGAATTGAAGCTGCAAAACGAGATGCCAGGGCTCAAGAGAAAGCTTTACCCACTCTGCCACAATGCGATTCCCCATCTCTTTTTTTTAAGTGAAACAAGAACCAAGAATATCTGTAATGAAATCAGAGTGCAGAGTCTTTCTTGTTTGTAGGAACACATTTTACTGTTTCTTTTTAAAGTTGTCTTCTCTCAGTCTAATTTGACACGTTTTTGGAATTTTGACTGTACACTTTCAAAGCACAAACCCTAATTTTTTGGAGACAGCACCTTTCTTTTCTCAATTTTAATTTATTGGATGGGGTATTTCTTATTTAAATACTTCCAACAGTAAAGAGTAAAACTGGACATAATCACCTGTTTTTGAAAAATCATACTGGAAAAGACAGAGCAAAGGATCCAATGTTCTGGAGACATTTCAGTATTCTTCATTCTCATTGATTCATTGTTCTGTTCCCAACATACTTCCAGGCGGCATGTTTGTCCCACTGAATAGAGAAAACATCTTGAATTCTGAGAATTTAGATAAATTTACCAAGAGAAAAACATTAGAAAGTATCAGAATTGAGATTAGATGTGATGTTTTTCTGAAGTATTGGAAATGGACTTTCGATTCTCAATGATGTCCCCATACCAGTTTATTGAAATTCCTATCAAAGAATTCTGAATGAAGTCATCACCTTTTTTTTTTCACACAGACTTTTGAAGAAGAGAATCTTAAGAAAAAATAAAAGGCCATAAAAGGTCTGATTTGCTTTTCTTCATAAGAACACCTTATAAAATGTTTCTTGGAAGTAACCTCAGATTTACTAAATGCTGAGATATGAAATTTGTACAAGGGGCACCTGCATATGCTCCACCCCAACTCACCTATTTTCACATGTTTCCTCATTAGCTTCATTATTTGTGTTCTCTCTGTATCTATCAGTAGATTCATGTGATACAAATCTTTTCAAATTCTTTGCTGGTAGAAGTTGCAATATGGCCTTTACCACTCAATTACTTCTCTGTGTGTGGGAGTAGAAATATTTCATTATATAACTGTAGCACCTTAACCAACTTTATACATTCACAGTGAAGTAAATTTAAATAGTGTATTGCCTATATTCTAATGTTTTAGTTGGCCTAACAATGCTTTGTATATTGTTCTCCTTCCAGTGTGAAATAGATTCTAAGATCTCTGTACATTCAGATTTTATTTCTCTTCCCCACTATTTAATTTGGAATATTTCTATTAATGCTTGTTTTTTATGACATTGAAATCATTGAAGAATATAGTCTCTCCTCACTTGATTTTTTAAAATAAATACATCATTCCATATTTTCCAAGACCTTATCATTATTGGACTGGGACCGTGCATTCAGATATGTGCCTTAAAATGCCATAGAGCTACTGTTAATTTTGATTACTCTATCAAAGTAATGTTTGATTACTCTGTAATTAATAGTGCTTTTCTTTGCTCTTTCAATGCAACTAATAAGCAGTCTTTGAACCGCACTGGAAGTCCAAGAAAATAAGTTCTCATAAAAATTTTCAGGTAGATTTATCATCTACTAATAATGTTTCCTGATCTGATGTTATTATAATGATTACAAAATAATTAGTTAATCTTAGTGCCATTTCCATATTACCATTCACCCCTCAGCATTCCATATTAAGAAGATGTCTTTTCTCAGCTGTCATTCTTACATGTACATTTTATAGACATGGATATAGGAATTTAATATTCTTTCAGAAATTAAAAAATTCTCATTATTCTTAACTACTTTTGTTTTTAAATTGTTTCAGATTAGACTAATAGTAGCAAATGAATATTCACTTTGTGTCTTTGTTTATATGTGTTTTAAATTATTTTCTATTCTTTGAAATAACAGAATGCCCCAGGCTCATCTTGTGTCTACCCTGGCCCATTCCTGGCATTAGCTGTTCCTCAGAATATCCCTGGTTCATGGTGGAAAAAGGTATTAGAGAAAAAGCCCTGGACACTTGCTTTGCTCACTGATGCTGAGATGTCTTTCCTTCTTAGTCCTTCAACAACCAAAGCCAAAGAGTCATGCATATACAAACAGTAACAAACATATAAAACCACACTCATATACATACATGCATAAACATGCATATTTGCACATATGTACCTATTTTAGAAATCTTGATTTCTTATCCATACCTCCGATTCTAGTCCATTTTTTTTCCTTGCCTTTCTTCATTCCATATTCATTTGACCACTTATTTTATTAACAGATTGTTTTGTGGTATTTTGAAAGCTGTAAATGGTCTAACAATATTTTATTCATAATAATATAAATGCATATAGCATGTGTATACATAATGTTATGTTGATTAAACGATATAATAAAAAAGCTAACAGGAGACAGGGTAAGAAAAATTTCTATAAAGTCATATTGCAGTTAGATATTATGTTTTAAACACACATTTGTTTGTATTTGTTTTAAAGGCAGAGTGACAGAGAGAGAAGTGGGAAAAACAGAGAGACATCTTCCATCCACAGGTTCACTCCTCATCTGGCTTTAATGGCCTGGCATGGTCCAGTCGAAAACTGGGAGCCTGGAACACCACCCTGACCTCCCACTTGGGTGACAAGTACACAAGCACATAGATCATCTTCTACTGCCTCTCTGGGCACATTAGCAGGGAGTTGGCCTGAAGTAATCAAATGTATATAATAGATTTAATCTTAGAGAAATTCTGTCTGACAGACACAAGTAAGTCACAAACATTGGATATTAAAAAATCATGTAAAATTTGTTGTGATACACTGTTATTATTTGATTTAAACTATAAAATATCATAGTTTGCAAGACATAGACATTTTATATTTTTCTTTTTTTTTTTTATTTTTTGACAGGCAGAGTGGACAGAGAGAGAGAGAGAGACAGAGAGAAAGGTCTTCCTTTGCCGTTGGTTCACCCTCCAATGGCCGCCGCGGTTGGCGCGCTGCGACCGGCGCATCTCGCTGATCCGATGGCAGGAGCCAGGTGCTTCTCCTGGTCTCCCATGGGGTGCAGGGCTCAAGCACTTGGGTCATCCTCCACTGCACTCCCTGGCCACAGCAGAGAGCTGGCCTGGAAGAGGGGCAACAAGTACAGAATCCGGTGCCCCGACCGGGACTAGAACCCGGTGTGCCGGTGCCGCAAGGCGGAGGATTAGCCTAGTGAGCCGCGGCGCCGGCCGACATTTTATATTTTTCAAACATCATTAATAGTTATTATGTTCAAGTTCTCTGGGAAAATTAAGGGTGAGTAAAAATTAAACCATTTCTTAGTCTCCCTTGAATCCAGTTGGCACATTCTATGACGTCTATGTACCAAAAAAAAAAAAAACAAAAACAAAAACAAACAAACAAAAAAAAACAACCCTCAGTAAAGCCTTAAAGAGATAGTGCTATAGGGCCAGAGTATAATGCTGCCAAGAGGCATAAACCGTTTTCTTATTATCATTGGATAAAAAGAATATCAGGTTCTCCAGCAGAAAGTGATAAAAACAAATGAGAGTACTTAAAAGCTAACAATGGAAGCAGACAGAAGGGAGCTTCACTTACTTTATGTGTCTATTTCAGGAGAGGAATAGATATATGAATATTCACAGATTTCAACATCTTTTGGCTCCAAAGGACACATATCTTTAAATTCCATTTTCCAAGAAATTTTTGAAGGATACTTGTCCGTATTAATACATGTTAAAGAAATTACTCTAGTCCCTTATAAAGAAGGATTTTTGAACTGAGATAAAGTAGAACATGATGATTCATAGGACAATATTTCAGTCAAGTCTGGTTTGCAATCTTGATTTTTCACAGGAAATAAGACCATATCTCATTTCACGATTTTCTTCATGTTCACAAATCCCATAGAAAATAATATAGGGACTGGTGTTGTGGCGCAGCAGGTTAAAGCCCCAGACTGCAGAGCTGGCATCCGATTTGGGCGCCAGTTCCAGTCCCGGCTGCTCCTCTTCCAGTCCAGCTCTCTGGTTTGGCCTGAGAAAGCAGTGGAAGATGGCTCAAGTCCTTGGACCCCTGTACCCATATGGGAGACCTGGAAGAAACTCCTGGCTTCAGATCGGTGCAGCTCAGGCTGTTGTGGCCAATTGGAGAGCGAACCAGTGGTTGGAAGACTTCTCTCTCTGGCTCTACCTCTATCTGTAACTCTGTCATTAAAATAAATAAAATAATTATTTTTAAAAAAGAAAATAATATATAATATGTAGAAATAATAATATATTAAAATATTCTGACACAAAATGTGTATATATATGTGCATATAAAATATGCATATATATTACAGGTGTATTTACATATATATCAAACTTTAAAAATGTGTAACAGATTTGCTTGTGACCTACATTGTATTATGAAAGTCTGATAAAATAGATTAATAATTCATTGAATTTGTAAGCAATCAATTTACCACTTATCCCGTGATACCTAATAAAATTTAAGGGACTTATTTTCAATTTAATTTTTCCAGATTTATATCAAAAAATGGCATCCATTTATTCAAAGAAAAAAATGCTGAAGTTAATTTGAAAAATGTTAATTATTTCCAGAAAAAATAAAACCCAACTTAAAACAAATTTGCCTGTGATCAGAAATGTTTATTTTTAAGGGAAGATCTTCAAAGTTTTCTTGTTTAGGAATGAACCACTCCATTTTGAATAATACAAACCATGAATTTGTAAATTGCTGCAATCTTGCTCAAGATTACCTCTTAGAACTAGAGATATGTGGTAAGAGGAAATATAACTTAGGGCTCTTGGTGTCAATATATTTTTATGTGTCAGCGTGACGGGGCAGCTGAGTGCCCAGACATCTGGTCAAGCATAGCTCTGGGTGTGTCTGTGGGAGTATTTTTGGATGATATTATGGATTAAAAAGGACTCAACTCCCAAACTTGTACAGATGTTTAAACCTGCAGCTTTATGTGAATGTTAATGGTAGATTAGGATAGAGATCTGATCTAATTATGGACTGGGGAGGCCTTTACATCTTTGGGGTCTTATCTGACCTCGGAAGGTTGTCTCACGAGACAGAGGGTTGTTTAAGTGGAGTTCAGCCTGGTTTCTCTGACTGCTTCCGGGCTTACCATACAACCCTTCCTGCATACTTGCTATACATTCACCAGCCTACCGAATAATGGGGTAATGCAATCGATCTTGAACTGTGAACTGTCCAACTGTGAGCCAAACTAAACCTTTTCCCTCCAGAGAAGCTTCTCATAGCTATGCATTCAAGGCCACAGAAAGGTGACTGTCACAGACAAGATTAACACTTGTGTTGTGAGGCCCAGTAAAGCAGATTGACCTCTCAAATATGGGTGGGCTCCTGCAGATAGTTGCAGAGCTGAAGAGCAGAGAGCTCCTTCTGCCTGACTGTGCAAACTTGAACCTTGGTCTTCTCCTGCCTTTGGACATGAGTAGAAACATTGGTTCTTTTCTCATTCACGCCTGCCACCTTTCAGACTGGAATTTGCATTACAGTTCTAGTGGAATTCTGGATCAGACTGGAGTTTGTGCCAGTGGCTCTCCTTGTTCTCAGGCCTTTGGACTCGGCTTGAAACTTCATCACTGACCTTCCTTAGTCTTCAGTTTGCTAAAGACGATGGGAATTCCTGGTCCCTACAACTGAATGAAATGAGTTTTTATGACAAATTCTCCTACTCCCTCTCCAAAACACACACACACACATACATACACACACACGCACACTGTTGATTCTATTTCCCTGCAGAATTCTAAGACACATGGATTACAAATTTTATTTTTATTATTTTTTTTCTCATCCATGTGTTGTATAGAAACTCAAATGCATAATGAGTATTGGCAGCATTATTTCCTCAGCAAGATATCTTACTTATTGTTAGTAGACAAGAAAGTTAAGCAGTTAAGCTTAGCATTAATAATTAAGAATACTTTCTGGTAAATTGTTTTAAAATGAAATATATAATTGTCATTCAGTATCCATGAAAGGTTGACCTCAAGATATTAATCCATATGTAGAAAAATATGAGGATGCTCAAATCTCATATAAAGAAGTGTGATAATTTCATATGATATATATTTTCCCATATGCTTTAAATGAAGCATATGCTATGCAAATAGTTGTTATACTGTATTGGTTAGGGAGCAATGACAAGAAAAAAAGTGTGAATGTTCAGGGCAGACATAGTATTTTTCTGATATTTTTTATTCACGGTTGATTGATTCTGTAGACATGAAACTCATAGACGCAGAGGGCCAACTATATAACCAAGATAGTTTTAAACTTGAAATTCTGATCTTTCTCCTTCTATTGGCCTTATGTCTACCCCACCTGTTATTCTCCTCGTATATTGGTGACAAATTTAAGTACTTGGGTAAAATAAATCTTGGTCTTCAGCTCTAACCAGGGCATTTGAACATTCTTGTGCAATAACTTCTCATAGCATAAGAAAAGGTATAGTGGGCAAAGGGCCCAGGAAGCAAATGAGTGATGGGATCCTGGAACCAGAGACTGGAGTAGTGTCTTTTGAAGATGAAGGAAGGAACCATGAGCTAAGGGATGTAGGTGGCTTCTAGCGATGGAAAATTCAAGGAAGTAGATTCTTTCTGAAGCCCCTTGAAGGAACACAGCCCTGCCAACACCTGTACTGATGACGGGCACGCACTCTCTCTTGTCCTACAAGGTAGATAACAGGTACAAAATATGAAATTTGTATTTTGTTGATAAAAGATTTGAGTCACAGGCTTGTTAAAATTTATACAGATGACCAGTGTAGATTTGGGCAGTCTGATTTCAAATCCTACATGTTATTATATCTTTTTGGCACCATCCAATCCACATGTACAATTGGAGAAACTGAGTTCTCATGCCCTTCAAGAATGTGTCTGATGTTATGTAGTTATAACAAGAGTTCAGTTTGTAATCAAGATAGTCCCATTCCAGGACTCACTCATCTAAATCACAACTTTGAATCTCCCTTCTCCATTGTTTTATTTTGTCAGGAATAATTAATAACAAAATTGAGTTGTAATGCTAAGACACATTTTATGCTGGCTAGGTTTGATTGTTCTGAACAGAAAAATGAGCAATCATTTCAGCCACATCTTATAAGATACTGAAATAGGAGCACATATTGAAATATATATGAAGACAATTATGAAAAATTTTAAAAATTTCTATCTCTTTCAAAGATTTATTTATTTATTCTAAAGTCAGAATTACAGAGAGAGACAGAGAGATCTTCCATCTGCTGGTTTACTCTCCAGATGGCCACAAAGGCCAAGTCACATCCAGGAGCCAGGAGCTTCACCCAGGTCTCCCACATGGGTGGCAAAGCCCCAAACACTTGGGCCATCTTCCATTGTTTTGCCCAGGTGCAGTGGTAGGGAGCTGGAAATGAATTAGAACAGCAGGGACATGAACCAGCATCCATATAGGATGCCGACATCACAGGTAGCTGTTTTACCTGCTGCGCCACAGCGCTGGCCCCTCTTTAATTTTTTCCACACCAGCAATTTTAATCACACCTTTAAACGTAAGTGGGATTGTCACAGCTTCAGAAGTCTTGTTTGTGCATTACTTTATCCAAGTAGTTACATGGTGTGGGTGGGAAGGTGATTGATTTATGTTTCTGGAAATTTAAAGTTGTAGAGGAACTATATCCCGTTGAACGTATTTGCTGATGTATCATCAGTATTGCATAGCACTTCCAGTTTTCCCATGGGTATGGGTCTGAGAAGGAGCAAGATAGCAATAGGAAGCTAGAGAATCTACCTTTGAATGGGTTTCTTTCACAAAAACTGATGATCATCTTCAGCAGTGTTCCCAGCCACCTGGCTCACTTATCAGCTGCTGTTCAAGTCTAGTGTTTAGAATAGGGAAGGTTACATTGTATTAGTTTTTCATTACTTTGGGGCTGGCGCTGTGGCTCACTTGGGTAATCCTCCACCTGTGGAGCCCGCATCCCATATGGGCGCTGGGTTCTAGTCCTGGCTGCTCCTCTTCCAGTCCAGCTCTCTGCTGTGGCCCCGGGAAGGCAGTGGAGGATGGCCCAGGTAATTGGGCGCCTGCACCCACGTGGGAGACCTGGAGGAAGTACCTGGTTCCTGGCTTCGGACTGGCGCAGTGCCAGCTGTAGCGGCCATTTTGGGGGGTGGACCAACAGAAGGAAGACCTTTCTCTCTGTCTCTCTCTCACACTAACTCTCCCTGTCAAATAAGTAAAAAAAAAAAAAAAAAGAAAAGAAAAAAAAAGTGTTCCCTTACTTTACCTAAAATACCTAAGAGGAGATTTTTGGGAGAAGGAAAGTGTTTATTTTAACTTATGCTTTGGAAGTGCAAGCTCAGGATCAGGATGAGGCAGCCTCAGGAGCCTGGTCTCCATCAGGGGCTGGCAATAGCGGGGTCTGTTGAGAGGAACTATTGTAGGGAGAGCCAAGAGACAACAAGAGCTAGTTACAGGCCGACCTAAATAACTCACCCTCTGGAGAGAGCCATCCTCAGTGACCTAAAGACCTCCCACTGGAGCCACTTCTCTGGTGCTGCCATTACAAGTCTCCACACTTCACCCATCAGTGCTTACAGTAAGACTTCAGACCACAAACATCTGCATGAGTTTGGGACCCACATCCCGCTCAATCCACAGCATGCGTGAAGTGTGACATGGAGGGAAGCATGTTTAGATGAGTGCCCATTGTCTGGGATTCTACACTGCTTCAGCAAGGAAAGCAATCCAGAAGTCTATTGAAGATCCTGCCTCTTCTGACCCCGGTCTCATTATCTGTGGTTAAAGTACTTTACAACTGCAACAACTTCTCTCTCCTTGTTTCTCCTTTTTTCTCCTTTTCTTATTTGCACTGCAATTTCAGGTTGAAATGCAAGGTTAACAATAATATCTTTTTGAGGCACTTTGTGAAGATGTATTTATTTGAAGGGCAGAGCTGCAGAGACAGGGAGAGAGATTCATAAACAGAGAGAGACAGAGACAGAACATTCTTCCCACTGGTTCACTCACTGAGCACCTAGAACAGCCAGGACTGGACTTGCTACAAGTTCAGAGCCTAGAACTCTGTGTAGGTCTCCCACATGGGTAGCAGGGACTCAACATTTGGCTCATCACCTGCTTCCTTCCCAGGCACATTAGCAGGAGCTGGATCAGAAATACAGGAGCTGGAGCAGACCCTATAAAAGATAATGTGAGGGCTGTTATGTGTTCCTTAAACAGGTGCTTAATTAAGTTGTTAATAATAACTTTTGTTGTAAACTTCTAACTTATAATGAAGAAAATTACTTCAAAGTGCCAGGGTATCTTACTCCTTTCATTTGCAGTGAAGGGTATCAAATTGTCATTTAATAGCCTCTTGGTCAACTGACATGATAATAATACTATAAAAATTAAAGCAAAAGGGTCAAAATTAATTTGAGGATGTAGAGTATGTTGGATATAATAGACATGTATTAGAGACCCATGATTCACAATTGCTCTTACAACACCATTATGTTTTTGCCAAATTATAGTTGATTTATACTACTATTACTAAGAATGACATTTTGTCTCTCAGTTTTCATTGTGTTATTGCTAATAGTACTGAGTACTATTTCCAAAATGTGTTAGTTCTATTATTCTTAGAGAAAGAAAAGACACATTTTGATGTGATATTGTTATAATTCCACATCTTTGTGTCTAATATATCAGCCTCACATTTTTCCTTCTCATTATTGGGCTTATTTATATATTGTTTAAAACTTTATGATTTCTACTAGTGTTGACTGATTTATTACCAAATTTCTAAGGCAGCTTTATCAATAATTTGATTTTTTACTAGCTTTTCTAGTATCCTATAATGCCATACACTTTTAAAAACTCTTGGGAGCTCATATTTCTACACACTGGAGGCTTACCTGACATAACATAGAGCCTATTAAACTGGAGCAATGTTTTTATTGCAATAGCAGATTTAACTCTTAGGCTATATATTAATTATACATAGGCATTTCTGCTGAGTAAGAAAGAGTTCTCAATTATTCTATTGACATTTTAATTTCATTTTCATTTTAGAAATCACATACAGATCAGAATACTTTTTGAGATTGAGCATATACATTTTAATTTTGAACGATTTGTTTTAACAAATCCATTATAAATTGAAATTGACCTGCAACTAAAAATCATATGCAGAAAAATAGCCCTGGGTACTTCTTTTTGTGGCATGAATGTCAGTTCCTAAGAATTGACATTAACAACCATTTTAAGCAAAAATGAAAACAAAAAAATTCATAAAGCCAAAAATCTTATTTAAATTCAATCGATTTTATAGTTATATATAATTTTATATTTAGATCAATCAAGGCAGATCTTGAATATTAATAATTTAATCATGCTAGTCATAAAAGTAAAATGCAGAGGAAATTATTTTAGGAAGTTAAGAATTTGAAATAATTGGGAATTTCTTTAAAATATCACATAAATTATACAACGGATTGTTCATCCTGTGTATATACCCAAGTATTCATCATGAAATCAAATATCTTAGCGGAAAAGTTCCCATAGCAACAGGAAGAAGGGCCAAGGCTGTGGCATAGCTGGTAAAGCCACTGCTTACAGTGTCAGCATCCCATATGGGCTCCAGTTCGAGTCCCAGTTGCTCCACTTCCAGTCCTGCTCTCTGCTATTGCCTGGGAAAGCAGTAGAAGACAACCCAAGTCCTTGGCCTCTGCACCTGAGTGCCCTTTTCTATTTATAAGATTTTTTAAAATTTTTTTTCTTTTTATTTTTTTGACAGGCAGAGTGGACAGTGAGAGACAGAGAGAAAGGTCTTCCTTTACCGTTGGTTCACCCTCCAATGGCCGCTGCGGTCGACGCGCTGCGGCCGGCGCACCTCACCCATCCGATGGCAGGAGCCAGGTTCTTATCCTGGTCTCCCATGGGGTGCAGGGCCCAAGCACTTGGGCCATCCTCCACTGCACTCCCTGGCCACAGCAGAGAGCTGGCCTGGAAGAGGGGCAACTGGGACAGAATCCGGCGCCCCAACCGGGACTAGAACCCGGTGTGCCGGCACCGCAAGGCGGAGGATATAAGATGTTTTAATTGTCAGTCTTTACTGGCATTTTCCTCTACATCTTCTTGCTAACCTACCTTCATTGCATAATTCATCTTAATTTAATACATGGTCACATGATTATCTCCATAAATGCTGCAAAATGTATGACAAAGCTTAATATACATTTATGATGAAGACTGTAAAGAACATAGGCCAGGAGGGATACTTTGTTACAGCTCTAATATGTGTGTGTGTGTGTGTGTGTTAATTCTAAAGCCAGCCTTTTATCTGATGACGGAAAATTAGAACTATTTCCACTAAGATTAAGTCCAAAGAAGGTAGGCACATTATCTTCACTATTTGACAATGTGGTAGGATTAGCTGGGATTATTAAATAAAAGTATAGTAGAGGGCTGGTACATTGGTGTAGTGGGTAAAGCTGTGGCCTGCAGTGCTGGCATCACATATGGGTGCCAGTTCAATTCCTGGCTGCCACTTCTGATACAATTCTGCTATGGCCTGGGAAAGTACCTGCACCTACATGGGAGACCTGGAAGCTCTTGGTTCCTGGTTTTGGATTGGTATAGCTCCAGCCATTGTGGCCATCTGGGGAGTAAACCAGCTTTTTGAAGACCTCACTCTCTCTCTCTCTAATTCTGCCTTTCAAATAGATAAATTTTTTTTAAAAAAAAAGTATGCTGGAGGCATAAGAATGGGTAAAGAAGGTATAAATTTATTTGCAGACAATATGATAGTATACCTAGGAACCCCAGCCAATCAATGATAAATCCAACTGGAATCAATAATGAATTGAATGAGTTAATAAACATAAAATTATTGCACAAAAATCAATAGCATTTATATAGATAAATAATAGACATTGAGAGAACATAGTAACAGTCAGGATCCCAAATTAAGGTTACAACAAAGACACATATGAGTAAATGTAAGAAATATGCCAAATTTACATGAAGAAATTTATTTTTATATTTTTTAATTTTTTAAATTTATTTAACATGTAGAGTTACAGAGAGTGAGAGAGAGAGACAGAAAGAAAGGTCTCTCTTCTGTTGGTTCACCCCCTGAGGGTGCAGGGCCCAAGGACTTGGGCCATCCTCCACTGCCTTCCCAGGCCACAGCAGAAAGCTGGACAGGAAGAGGAGCAACCAGGACAGAATCCGGCTCCCATATGGGATGTCGGCGCTGCAGGTGGAGGATTAACCAAGTGAGCCACAGGGTCGTCCCCAGGAATTGTTTTTTTAAAAAACTCTTAAAAACATATCAGCAGACAAATAAAATTGTTAGAGTAGAAAGACCTCAATTAAACTTAAATACATATGAAAAATTGATATTTGAGAAATTATCATCTGATTCAATTGAGTAATGATTTCTTCACTAAATGGTGGTAGGACCAGGTAGCCATTAAGAAAAAGTTCAAATTAAAATCTGTGTCCCACCCCATAAATAGCAATCAAATGTAAATGAATTGTGTATCTAAATGTAAAAAAAATGAAGTCATGAATGTATTAGAAAAACTGGCAAGTTAATTTCTAATCTCACTGTAGGAAAAGGCTTTAAATAATGATTATTCATTTGGGAGGCAAAGTTACAGAGAGAGATTGAAAGAGAGAGAGAAATACCTTCCATCCCCTGGTTGATTCCCCAAGTGGCTACAATGGCCAGGGCTGAGCCAGGCTCATGCCAGAAGCCAGGAGCTTCATCTGGGACTCCCATATGGGTGGCAGAGGCACAGGCACTTAGGGCATCTTTAACTGCTTTTCCAGGTGAATCAGCAGTGAGCTGGATCAAAAGTGGAGCAGCGGCACTGTGGCTCACTAGGCTAATCCTCTGCCTGCGGCGCCGGTACCCCAGGTTCTAGTCCCGGTTGGGGTGCCGGATTCTGTCCCAGTTGCTCCTCTTCCAGTCCAGCTCTCTGCTGTGGCCTGGGAAGGCAGTGGAGGATGGCCCAAGTGCTTGGGCCCTGAACCCGCATGGGAGACCAGGAGGAAGCACCTGGCTCCTGGCTTCGGATCAGCACAGCGTGCCGGCCGCAATGCACCAGCCATAGTGGCCACCTAGGGGGTGAACCAACGGAAAAAGGAAGACCTTTCTCTCTGTCTCTCTCTCTCTCACTGTCTAACTCTGCCTGTCAAAAAACCAAACAAACAAAAAAGTGGATCAGTGAGACTCAAATGCCATATGGTAGCTTAACCAACTATACAACAACACCGGTCCTGGGAAAAAGCCTTTTTCACTGTGACTTAAAGCCAAGGCAATTAAATAAAAGATCTGAATTTAGCAATATAATAAAAAATATTGCATGGCAAAAATATACTAAAAATCATACAACTGATTAATTCAGATAAACTATTTGAAATACAAGTAAAGGTCAAATTACCTTTAAAAATAAAGAGACAAAGAACCAAAAACCGATTTGAAAAATGAGAAAAATACATGACTAGACAATTTTCAAAGCAATGAAAAATTATTTTCAAATATATCAAAAAATCTGAAATACTTATAACTTGAGAAGTAATAAAATAAAGCTAAAATATTATTTATAGCCTTCCTGGTATGAGAATATTACCCATTGCATAATATTTAGTTATATACATATGTATATATATTATATTCTTTCAGTTTGTGGAGAAAAATGAACTCTCAGTTTGCTAACTGATAAAATGATAACATCAATTTACCTAATTGATAAAATTTATCTTTAAGAAAATGTTTATATTTAATAAAGTATCTCTGCACTGAGCTTTCAACCCAGAAATTCTAGTGAATAGATACTAGACACATATCTCTAACAATAAGAAAACATATATTTGAAGGTTTTTCATTTGCAGTACTATTTGTCATACAGCTGAGCATTTGTGCAAAATGTATGTAGTGAACCCAAGGATGATAACTAAGTTGATTCTTTATCTGTGGAGGTTGGGTAAGAAATTGTTGGAAAGTAGAAGAAAATGAGAGCTATTTTGAGGAAAAAATAACACTCCCATAAGTCCATCTGCATGTGTCTCTCTGATTCTTAAACATATAATGATGCTTAATAAATATGTCAACTATTCAAAAAGTAGATCGAAAACTGATATGTGGCAAGAACCCAAATGGAACAGAAAGATAAACAAATGAAACTGAATAAATCACAAATGAATAATGTAATTACACTGAAGTTTTACAAAGCAAAGAAATAACCTGGTAACTTAGAAAACATTGATTATTTACTGTAAGCTAAAGAAAAAATTGTGCATAACTGCTCTAATCCAGTAAGTAAATATGTTTCTTATGGAGCTTTGGGTAAGAAATTCATAAACTATATAGTGTTCATATTAGATTTGATAAAAATAAGTAATTACATTGCATATCATTAGAGCTGAAAGAAATTGCATATAAGAAGAGAGGAAGCCTAAGACAAACACCATGGTGTTAAATTGGCATCACAGTTATTTGTATAAACTCAGCTTTAATAGATAGATGATAAATGAATTGATCAGTGGATGGATGATAGAAAAATACAGATATCAATATATGACTTGTTGCCTTATATTTATGAGGATATTTCAAAAAGATTGTGGATACATGGAATTTAAGGAGTAAGCTTATTTTTACAAAAAATCTGCACACAACTCTTTTGAGGTCCAAGTATAGCTTTTTCAGTGAACAATTTGAAGACCCTTTTTATGCATGGATATCAAAGAATGTTTGCATAAAATAAACTTATATTGAATTTTACATAATTTGTTTGAAGTATCCTCATACATATATTCCATAACTCTGTTGGCTGAAAAAGGACTAAGTAATGACATTCTGTAGCAATAAGCACACCCAGAACTCAGATCTTGGAAGTCCTTAACAAAGGACAGGGGCTTGTCCAAGGGACAAGGAGGCCACTGGGAAGGAGTACCAGAAGCCAAAGCTGGAAGAATTTGAAAAAAAAAAAAAAATGCCAATGATCATGTTGGATTGTAACACATAATTAAATATCCAGGGGTCCATTTCAATATAAACAAGTTATTAAATAATTACATACATGGATGATAAGGGGTATTTCTTCTTCATAAGAGAATATTAATTAATAAATATTGAAGGAAATGTGGAAATAGTGAATCGCCAGCAAAACACCACTGTAACAACAGTTGTGGCAGATGAAATTGCAAATTAAAATCAGGAAATAATGCCTCATACCTGTTAAAATGTCCACTATAAAAACAACAAGTGTTAGTGAATATATGGAGAAAGTGAAACCCTGTGCATTCTTTGTGGGAGGGTAATTAGTGCAGCCATAATGGAAAGCATTATAGAGTTTCCTCAAAAAAAAAAAATAGGATTACCATATGATCCAATAATCACATTTTTCTCTATATATCCAAAGGAAATGACATCTGTATGTTAAAGAAATGTGTGCACTTGTTGCAACATTATCCACAACAGTCAAGATACAAAAGCAACTAAGTGTCTATTAGCAGGTATGTAGGTTGAAAAAATATGGTTCTCTCTCTCTCTCATGGAATATTTTTGAAACACACACACACACACACATACACAAAAGGAATCTTAGCATTTGAGACAATAAAGATGATCCTGAAAGACCCATGCTCACTGAAATAAGCCAGATACATTAAAAAAAAAATCCTGTATGATGTCATTTATATGTGGATCTAAAAAGTCATAAGGCATAAGAAAGTCCTAAGGCCCCAAATTAGTAAAAATAAACAGTGGTGCTGTGGTTGCCAGGGCCTGAGGAGAGGGGAATTAGAAGTAGAGATATTGGTCAAAGAGATGACTAGGCTCTGGAGAACTATTATAGTGTGGTGACTACAGATATAATATTGTACTGTGTACTTGAAAATCACTAAAGGTAGATCTAAAAGTTCTCACCACACACAGAAATAACTGTGAGATGATGGGTATGTTAATTAGCTTAATTATGGTAATCATTTCAAAATGTATACAATGCAAATATCAGAAAATGCCACTGTGCATTGTAAATATATACAATATTTATTAATCATATCTCAATAAAGATGATTGAGAAAAGGATCTATAAATCAGAGAGAATATTAATTAAACATTATAGTCAAGTTTAGTGCTGTCCAAAAGAAATATAATTTGGGCACATACACTAATTTAAATTCCTATGAGTCATATGAAAGAAAGAGAAAAAAAAAAAAAGACTCCCAAAGTATAAATCCAAAGCTAAATCTCCATCCCCCAGGTATGAAGACAGAATGAATGCCAAGCTGGTACCATTTGCAATACAAAAATGGGAGAACAGATTTGAGAAGTGTTTCAGTGTTCTAAATCCAAGGAGTCTTCCCAGCTTTTAACACTGGAAGGGCTCTTAGAGGTTGCCATAGAGTGGAAGACACAGGATTTTTATGGAGAAAAATGTAAGGCATTAAAACTATAAAAAGACATTTATCTTTGATGCTTACCATACTTAGCGCTGTGTGTCTTACATCAGTTTTGGGCTTTCTCTGCTTTCTGTCTTTTCTTCCAGAAAGTTCTTGCCAGAAATCTTCCAGAGGTGTGGAATATGGACAAAAACACTCCACAGTGATTTGCTTTACTGCTTGAAAGAATTTTCTTGTTCTCTTGGTTTTTTAATTTCAGAGATGGAAAGTAATTCAGATGTTTAAGCTAGAGAAGTTTACGAACATTGTTCATTAGTTCTAATTTGGTAAAGGAAAGTACAAATTATTGGTATGTAAAGGCATATTATCTACTTTATTCCCCCTCAGAATGCAGAGTTAAATGGTGTTATCAATTGTTAATCATATCAAGACAGTAGCAAAATATTGCATCAAGATATCTCATTTTGAAATGATTTTCATAGGACTTTGACTACTTTTAATTATTCTTTATATTTCTAAAGCCATAATGCAAAAATATTTGTCATTTATTTATTTTCCTCTCAGTGATTTTTTTTCTCTTTCTTTGGTAAGTCTCACAGCCACATGTATATCAAATTATCTTCTCGAATCTCACACACTATGCACTTTCTTGTCTATTTGAGTGTAGAGACATCTATCTGTATCTATATGAAGATGTATTATTATTGCCTCAATTGCTCTGCTGTCTCTTCAACATTTCTATTGCTAAGTAACCATTGGTTTACTTTAGAAGTAGTATAGGAAATAAAGATATGAAGAGGCTTTAATCCAAGTTTATTTCATGCCGTCAAAATATAAGAGTATTCAAATAACACTAGTAGGGAGGATACTGTACCAAATTCTCAGAAAGCATGCTCATTATTTACACAGTTCTAACTGAACAAGATATTACATTGGACTTAGTCTCATCCAGTAGAGGGCTTATTAAATCCTGACAATTAATGTCTCTTTCTTTGAGCTTGCTAAACTCATGTGTACTCACGTGATCCATCAAACTTCCAGTTTAGGAAGACAAGATCTCTCCTTCTGGATCATAACTGGACATTTCTTTCTTTTGTATTTCAAATGAACTAATATTTAAATTATTTGAGAGTTGGGACTGAAAGAGACAGAGACAACACGACAGAGACAAAGAGAGTGATATTCCATCTACTGGTTCGCTTTTCAGATTTCTGGTATCCAATCCTGGCCTCCATTGAGTGTGACAATTTACCAGGGTGTTCATTTGCAGGAAACTGGACTCAGGAGCAAAGTGGAAACTTGAACTCAGGGACTCTGTTACGGGATGCGAATGTTCCAAAAGGTGTCTTAATTGCTGTGCCAAGTCCCTACCCCTGTGATATTTCTTCTAAAAGAGCAAAGAAACAAAAAACTTCAGATTAATGACATAATCTTAATTCTTATCTTGAATACTTCCCATATTGTATTCTTGGCATACATATGTTGATGAAAGTTCAGTAATAATGTCTGTATGTCTACTGTGAAGCTAGTTCCCTATAGGTCTTAGATCATTAATTTCCCATACTTCACAATAAGAAAAACAAAGTCAGGTGCTTTCCTGGATATTACAGAACATAGTATCCATAGTGCACTTCCCAGGTGTGTATCTTTAATAAGTTACCATTGAATTAAAAGACAAATAACATCTATTTTCCCAGCTCATAGCATAACAGTTGTAATGCTAATCTTACTCCATGAAATAGCATAAATTGATTCTACATAACACAATTTTTCAGTGTGTGGGCTAATCCAACTTATGCCACAGTGACAAATAATTTCAAAATCTTAGCGGGTTTCACAAATATAAGCTTAAGTATCATATCATGGTTGTTAAATAATGGTTAAAGCATCTGTCCCCCTAATTCCCTTCTCTCCACCTAAGTACTTAGGCTAGGTGAGTGGTTACCATCCAGGACAGCCTTGCTTGTGCACAACAACAACAAAACAGCAAGAGTTCTTAGTAATATAACCCATTTTTTCTAATATTTCATGGCCAAAAATTACTCTCTGCCCAAGCCTGACATCTCCTAAGGATGGACACAATATGAGAGAGCACATTTTCACAACAATACAATGTATTATAATGCCTTCATAAAATATTTACTTTTTTTCCTATGCATATGAAATAGACTCAGCCCCTACCCCTGGAGCTCACCCAAAATATCTAAGTCCAGGATATTGTGATGGTCTCAAACTGTCTCTAGGTGTATTCTCCTTAACTGTAAAGCTATGATTATAAAGACAGATTGGCTGCCCCCCTCCATCCCTCTACACACACATAAACAAGGGTTTAACAAATCCAGAAAACCACATAAGCACTGCTTTTCAGAAAGGAGAGCACTGAAGGCATAGAAGACAATACTTCTTTAACTGCACTGGAAATTAAGACAGTCCTAGCCTAAGCGAGTTGGGGTTCTGTTCCTTGATTGGGCTTCATTTCTGCTGAGAGTAGCTCCAAATCCATCTACATCATTAACTGTACCTCTGGGAAGATGGTACTCTCCTGTGGGAGGGAGCACCCCAATGTCCATGTTAAGCCTTGGACAACTTTGGTGCATGCACATGTTTCTTTTGATAGTGAAACTTTCTCAAAAAGTTACATTTTTATCAATACAATTGCAGTCACTACTATGAGAACCAATAATCACAGTCACATGTGTTTGCAACCTATATTTCTATTATAGGTCTATTAAATTCTTCAAGCTATAGATAATGCAATGTGTTGATTTTCCACCTCTATGTGATGATAATCTATTTCTTTTCTGATCACCATTTCTCTTTGATATCCTGTAATTAAAATGCCGAATGAAAGACTTCAACACTAATCACATATTTTGCATTAGTGAGTATAGGAATAGCAAAGAGAGAAAATATGGCAAATAGATACAAATTTATATTAGACATTTTTAAAAGTTCATGGGAAATACATAAAACCATACATGTATTTCAAAATAGTTTTGTGTGAAACTGGGCTTACCTTTCAATTCTCTGTCATTCTATTTATGTCTCTCTGCCTTTCAAATAAAATGAAAAGGAATGAAAATTTCAATTCTAAAAGTTGATTAATTTAGGTCTTGCTTCTTGGGATTTGTGTATTTTACCATTTACTTTTACCACTGGGTTTGCAAGTCCTGTTTGGTGCACTGAGAATTATCTGATTTCTAGAAAGCAGTCACAATAGAAAATCTTGAATGTTTGTTGGAAATATTAAGAGAGGTTAAGTCTATGAGCTAACATTATGAGTGTAGCCTTTTGTTTGTTCGTGTGTCTTATTTTTCATTGAGTAGAGTAGCAATATAAATTTCCAAAAAGTGTCTTAAAATAACACTTCTGTGAAATGAATCATGAGTCAAGAATAAAGAAAACACAACACTGCAAATGTAGTAGTTTAGTAGTCCAAACCATTGTCATTATTATTATCCCCTGCTACAACCATTTTTTATCACCACCAAGCTCCCTTGATGGACAGCAGGCATCACCAGCCCCTCAGGAATTTCCTGCCAATTCAGTCTTGGGCTCCTCCCCTATTTTCTTATGCTACTTAGCAAGTAATATTTTTCTTTCTTCATTCAAAAATAATGGTAGATTAGATTTTTCCAAAGGTGGTTTATTACAGGTTTGAACAAGGTCAAGTGGAGAGTCTTTAAGGTCAGTGACTTAGTGAACACATGCATCTTTTTTCCTTCATAAATGAAATGCATTAGTGATAGAGAAACTAATTTATCAATAACAATCTACATAAAAAGAAATAATTATATAAAATAATTATACATATAAATTAAATAAAAATAAATATATAAAAGAAATAATTATATAAAAAGAAATAATTGCTATAGAAGTCCACATCCAGACATCTATACTGACTTATTCTGTGACCTAGAGCAAGTTGCTTACAGTTTTTATTTATTTATTTTTAAAGTCAGAGTTAACAGAGAAAGAAGCAGTGACAGAGAGAAAGTGAGATCTTCCATCCACTGGTACACCCTCCAAATGGCCACAATGGCCAGTGATGGGCCAGGCCAAAGCCAGGAGGTTCATCTGGGTCTTCCAGGTGGGTGGCAGGGGCCCAAATACTTGAGTTATCTTCTGCTGCTGTTCACAGACCATTATCAGGAAGCTGGATCAGAAGTGGAGCAATTGGGACATGAACCAGCATCCATGTGGGATTTCTAAAAGAGCTCAGAAAAATGACTTCATATAACCTGAGTCTTTTAAGGAAATAAATTGGTTGCCCAAGGACTTAGTAGTTGTCTCTTAATTACAAAATTGTATTCTCTGGATCAGACATCTCAACATGTTCGAGGAAGAACAGTATGAAATATTGTTAAATGAGTGCATGAAGAAATATTTAAGAAGTGGGATAAGGTGTCCTAGAAAATTCAATTAGAATGTGCAATGGTTTAAGGGCATCATGCAAGGCCTCCTGCTGTGCTTTTTTGGGCCAGAGCTGGTCCACCAAAGCTCCATAGGCTCAAAGGAAATTGAGCATCAGATAACATTAGTTGTGACTAACTGTGTGCCACCATCTCTAGGATTGGAATGAAGCTTTATCTTCTGAGTCCGGTGCACTGTGTGGACATAGACTAGTTAATGTGCAAGTCAATTTCTATTTTGATTGTGTGGATGAAGGGCTAGAGGAATGTAAAGGTTAAGGATCTGGGCAAGGTTTAGGGTTGACTTAGTTTATTGGGCTATTCAATTTTATCAGAGAGATTACAAAATAAATTTCCCCTATCTCTCCATGGTACCATTATGGCACAGAATGATTGTTCTGAAAATGTTTTCTCCCATGAAAGAAGTGCTGATTGTTTTGTTGCTGTCATGTACCGTGGATCTTTAAATCTCCTTGAGACTCAAACTTAATTTACAGGTTTTTTCATTTTTTTTTAATTGAAATAGTTCAACTATTTGTCTTCTTTGATCCTCAGTAATCTTCCAGCCATTCATCTTTATGACCTTCTTGGGCTCACTTTGCTCTGGCTTGTGGAATTCCAAAGTGACACCTCCCCATCTCCGGGAACATTCTATCTATGACCAGAGGGCTGCTTCTCAGGTTGTTCAAACAATGTCTGAACCCTTTATTTCAAGATCCAGTTAAAATTCTTCTCTTTAAAGATCCCCTTAGGGAACAGATACTCTGTTCAGGACTTGTTTATTTAATTACTTTCCTATCAATCTCTTGATTTGTTTGACTTCTGTTTCCAACCTGTCTTTCTAGGGGCTATGGATAGGCAAGGGAATTACACCATTGATGGTACTTATCTTATCAAGCAGTCTTTTCTCACATTCCTAATGTGTCAATTTTCTTACTTAGGAAGTTAAACCAGAAAAAAATACTATTTTTCTACTCTGCTAATTAGTTTCTATTTCTTTAAATGGTATCACATACCAAGGCTTCTATAATATGATTATTATCTTGGCATGGGGGAGGTGATGATGGGAGAGGAAAGCCTTGGGAAATAAAGGGGGATGTCAAACATTAAAAATCTTTAGAGGAGAAGGAAGAGAAGTAAGGCAAAGGTGAAGTGTTTTAATCATTTTCCTACTCAGTGGCCTTAATGAGAAATTAATCATAGTAGTACTAATGATGGCTACCCCAAAGCTAAGCAGAAACAACACTGAAAACTCAACCCTGAATTATTTTCATTAATTCATAGTGTTCCCAATTAATATATGTAGAGATCATGAGGTACATAGAATAGTAATTATTTTTTCAGGAAAAGCCATCAATGGATGCTAACTTTTGCAGATAGAAATATAAATAAAAGACAAGATGTTTCCATTGTATCAAAGTATTATAGAATTATAAAGAAAAAAAATTAGATTTCTGCAGTCACAAAACCTGGCAAATATTACCTTAATCACCTTTTTTTTTTTTTTTTTTTGACAGGCAGAGTGGACAGTGAGAGAGAGAGACAGAGAGAAAGGTCTTCCTTTTGCCGTTGGTTCACCCTCCAGTGCCCGCCGGGGCTGGCGTGCTGCGGCTGTCGCACCACACTGATCCGATGGCAGGAGCCAGGTGCTTCTCCTGGGGTGCAAGGCCCAAGCACTTGAGTCATCCTCCACTGCACTCCCGGGCCATAGCAGAGAGCTGGCCTGGAAGAGGGGCAACTGGGACAGAATCCGGTGCCCCAACCAGGACTAGAACCCGGTGTGCTGGCGCCGCAAGGCGGAGGATTAACCTAGTGAGCCGCAGCGCCGGCCTACCTTAGTCACCTTTACAGTCAAGACTTATCAGTAACAAGACACAGAAATAGCATGTAACTTGTAATATGATGTCCTTAGAGTACAATTCATTTCTGATGCATTTTTACTGAAAATGTATAACTTGAACTTATAAGCTAAATACAAATTGGGGAACAATATACAAAATTACTTGTCAATACCATTCCCAAGTATCAAAGTCATGAAATGCAAAGAGGCTCAAATATTATCACCAGTGAGAAATATATTAAGGAGACCTGGTAACTAAATTCAACATGTAATCTTGGATTGCACCTTGAACCAGAAAAAGAGCGTGCGTGGAATAAATAACAAAAATTTAAAAGGCATGCAGATTAGCTCATATCTTATCATTGTTAATTTCCTGGGTATTGTCTGTACTATGGTTTTATAATATATTAATATTTGAGGAAGGACAGTAAAGGATGTAAGGGAATTAATTGTAATTTTTCAATTAAAAATTATCTATTTGAAAGAGAGAGAGAGAGAGAGAGAGAGAGAGAGAGAGAGAGAGAGAACTCTCATCATTCCCTGATTCACTCCTCAAATGCTCACAATGGCCAGGACTGGTCCAATTGGGAGGCAGGAGCCAACTACTTGAAACCTCACCTGTTTCAATTAAGTGTGCAAATTAGCAAAAAGCAGGAACTTGGAATGGTGCTGGAAATAAACCCTGGCACTCTCTATTGGATTCAGTTGTTCCTACTGACCTTCTAACTGGGAAGCCAAATATCTAGTATTTTTGAAGCTTTTTGTAAGTCTTAAACTATTTCAAAATAATTTTTTTAAAAAACCCAGAATAATGAAGAAATAGTCTTTGTAAGCATACATGATCTCTAGTTGAGAATTTGAAAGTTTAAAGATTAATTCAAGATCTCCACATAAAACCGTCAGAAAAAGCCCCTTTTTATTTTATTACTCACAAAGTAAATAGATGCCCAGTCATCAAAGAATGACCTCTTTTGGTGTATATTTAACTAAAGAAGATTATGTAGTTTATGGAGTATTTGTGGAGCTATAATGGTCTTGGATGACACTTGGTCAGCCTGCTGTGTTTATTTTAAGGTTATTTTGTTTTCTGCATTCAACACCAAATGAGATGCTTGGAATTTTATTTTCATCACAGAAGAAAATAAAAGATTGAATTCTTTTTAATTAACAGCAAATGTGGAAGTAATAACTTGTACCTTTATTCTCTTCCTAAAATAGAAAACACACACACACCACAAACATACAGTTCATGGTATTCAGGCTACATTATGACAGCTGTGGCACTAGGATTTTTCATTTAAACTGACTCAAAAGGAAAGTGCCAAGCTATTTTTACTCATGAAAACACTGTAAGTTGTTGGAAAAGTTAGTAGTTATTTCCAGAATATGAAATTTAAGTTTTAATTACCACGCAGTTATTAGTTTTTTTATACATACCACAGAGTTATGAATACTCTCAGAGATATTTCTTAACTATTTTTGTTTGTTTTTACAGTTTGGGAAAAAACATTCAGATTTCAGAAGGGTAACAAAAATTAGTGAAAATGTTATGCAGAGTGGCAAATTTAACATGGCCACTCATTTATTGACACTCCCCTCATCAGGAGGTGATGGCTTGATCTTATCTCTTGCATCTGAAAAGATGCCAGACCAAATTCAAGCCCTGCACCTTAAGATTCTTACAAATTCCACTTCCTTTTTTCACAAAGTACTTTGTATGTCTAATCTACCGTGTAGAAGAGTAGCTACCTAGTATGGAGATGCTGTGGAGCAGCCATGAAAATACGTGTAGATGGATCAACTCAGCACAACCTTGAAATCACACCTCCCAAAGTACCTTGTTGGACACTCCAGACAAGCCCAGCTGCCAATTGGATATCACCAAGAGACCCTGGAATCAACCCTGGAGCAGAAGAATCACTCAGCTGAGCCCTACTCAAAATACTACCCCAAAGACGGTGAACAAAAAGGATCATTGCTTGAAACCTTAAATCGGCAGCAGGTTGTCATGCAGAAAGAGGAAACAAAGTACAGGGATGGAAGGGATGCTATCAGCGGGTGAGATAGGCTGGAGCTAACCATCCCATTCTCACAACCACCTTAAAATCTGATCTGCAAATCCCTTGAGGAAATAGGTCCAGCTTAATGACATTCATTCTTCCTAGGATTTCTTGAAGGTCTGTGTAGCCAAGTGACAAAAGATTGCCAATATCTGTAAGTTGAAATACCACTTGAACAGTGTGGAACATAAATTTAAACTGTGTTTCCCTTTTTTCTTTTTATCAGGAATGTGGATGTGACATTTTGTGCAGCAGCCATCATCTAGGACCCTGAGGGGCAGAACATCATCCTCAAGGTGTTGGCGCTTGAGGCTGTGGGATCATGTACTTTTGTGATTTTAAGAAGCAAGTGAACTTATTTTTTGAGAGGAAAGAGTTTATCAGTAAGTATTTCTTTGAAGTGTTTGATATATCAAGGTGAGACTAATGCATACAGTGGATAATTAAACGAACTAGGAGAAAGGGGAAAACAATCATTTATTTCAAGGAATTTTTAACCAGGTGGAAATATTATATTGGTTGACTGATGGGACCTGCATTTCCCTGTGGCTGAGGTAAAGGTGGCGTCTCTCTATTTAGCCATCTTTCATTCTTCTACTTCCTATTTTTTTTTTTTTTTTTGGACAGGCAGAGTGGATAGTGAGAGAGAGAGACAGAGAGAAAGGTCTTCCTTTTTGCCGTTGGTTCACCCCTCAAATGGCCGCTACAGCCGGCGCATCTCGCTGATCCGAAGCCAGGAGCCAGGTGCTTCTCCTGGTCTCCCATGGGGTGCAGGGCCCAAGCACTTGGGCCATCCTCCACTGTACTCCCTGGCCACAGCAGAGAGCTGGCCTGGAAGAGGGGCAACCGGGATAGAATCCGGCGCCCCGACCGGGACTAGAACCCTGTGTGCCGGCGCCGCAAGGCGGAGGATTAGCCTGTTAAGCCACGGCGCCGGCCTATTTCCTATTTTTTAAAATTAAATATTTAATTATATGTAAATGTAGAGAATACTGTAACAATAATATATTCAGCTCAACCATAGAAATAAAAATCAAATGCTTCTGAAACATCAAGTATACTCTCAATAGCATTACATTCCTTCTTTCCCTGTGAGGAGTGTTATGAATTTGATGCTTATCATTCCTATTTGTGTTAGTATAACTAGTTCTAGTTGTATCATTCTTAGCACCTAGTTGTTGTTGCTATAGTTTAAAATTTTATTAAAATGTTGTCATGCTTTATGCATCCTACTTTATATTTTTAAAATTTCAATTTGCCTTATATTTACAGGCTTAATGCACCTCTAACCATAATATGCAATAAATAAAAAGTAGAAACACCACACTGTCACAGGAAAATAGAGAAGGGCTAAAAGCTATAAACATAAACTGCCCATTTCATTCTTATGCATGTTTGTGTTCTATATTAACTACCACATACAAGAGAAGACATTGTATGACATTACTGAGATTATCCATAGATACTTGCAGATATAATTAATTTATTTCAGTATTCTATAGTATTTCATTACACAAATATTCTGACATATTATTTCATTATGTTGCCAATGAACAATGAGCTTGTTTGTACAACTGTTGCTAGTTCATACAATAAAAACCTTCTTGGATAAGTCTCTTTGTGTGTGAGACTATGTTCACTTACTATTCGATTAATCCTATCAATTCCTCAACTCTAAAGTTTCCATTCAAGTTCTGTATTTTTTTCTCTTGGTTTCTGGAGCAGGCTTAAGGAATGTTGGAAAACACAATTTTTAGGATTTCTCCCTTTTAGTGCTGAATTTGGTAGAAATGGAAAATCCAATTCATGAAAAAGCCCAGGATATTTGATACTTGAAATAAAAGTCTTAAGGCTGGATTTGTGTGGAAAATTCACTGTACCATTTTACCTTATCCTAGTTTAGATTCTCTAATCAGTGCGAATCTGAAAAGAAAAGGAGAAGAGCAGCAGGCCATGGGTTGCCCTGACTTTTGTCTCTTTTGTTAGAAATGATGCCTTCTGCTTGCTCAGTTCTGTGCAATCAATTTAATTTTCCAAGAAATTATATAGATTGGCCCTTCCTCTCCATGCTGTTTGTGTTTTCAAAAGAACTGACAGATGACTAAGAAATATCAACGTAATCTTTAGGCACATTTGAAGACAGAAAGACATTTCCCCTTTCGTGCATGACATGAATGAATGCACATCTTCAGAGCGTGTGGAAATCCACCGAGGATCCAGGTGACATTAACACATATTTAGTTTCGCTGGTAAAATACGATGAGGTCTGTTTTCACTGGCTTTATGCTTCCACAGTCATCATTTTAGGAAATATAGTTGCTTTGGCAGCTTGTACTGAATGACGTTCTTCCACCAAGCATGTGTTCCTTGGTGCTCTCTGTAGTGAAGGATGACTACCACGTGCTGTTTCTGTGAATATGGGATGAAAGATTTTATGCCAGCAAAATGCAGCAACAAGGTGGAGGACTGTTACCAGGCGTTTTCAGGATTCAGTGTCATTTATTGAACATGAGATCTTATTTATTTATTTTTTTGACAGGCAGAATTAGACACTGAGAGAGAGGCAGAGAGAAAGGTCTTCCTTCTGTTGGTTCACCCCCCAAATGGCCACCACAGCCGGCGCGCTGCGCCAATCTGAAGCCAGGAGCCAGGTGCTTCTCCCTGGTCTCCCATGGGGTGCAGGGCCCAAGCATTTGGGCCATCCTCCACTGCCTTCCTGGGCCACAGCAGAGAGCTGGACTGGAAGAGGAGCAACCAGGACAGAATCTGGCGCCCCGACTGAGACTAGAACCCGGGGTGCCGGCGCCGCAGGTGGAGGATTAGCCTAGTGAGCCGCAGAACTGGCCAATGAGATCTTAATTTTTAAAAATCCAAAATTTCATTGACATCTGATTGTGCAACACCTGAATATCCCTTGAAGAAAAAGGAGAAGTTGTCTTGGAGAGAACTAGATGGGTCATATGGTTTCTACTAGTCCTCAAGATAAGACACATATTTTTGAAATCCATGTTTGCTTTTTTCTTTCCATAATTCACATTTCCAGGAATTTTGAAGGTCCTTCCCCTTTCTGATGGATTTCAAACTGTATTGTACCAAAAGGAACTTATCTTTACTTCTAATTGTTCATAAGCTTTTTGAAGTCCCACAGAAAAGAAGAAAGAACCAAATTTTTAAGATCTTCCTTGCTTGATTTTTAGTCCAGAGTTCCTGATATCTTTGAATATTGCAACTGTACGTTATTTTACTTATTCCTTAAATTTAGCACTGGCTGTAGAACAACAGATGGCAGCTAGAGGAAAGAATTTACTTAATCCTGATTCATAGTTCCTTAAGACACACTAATACATTCAAGACTGAGTCACTCCTTCCCCATAGTTTTAATTTCTTTTAAAACGTCCATAAATGTCTTCCTTAAAAAACTACAACAATAAAATCTGAAGGTGAAAGAATACATCAAGTGAGAGTAGTTTTCCTCATATTCATTTGGGCATTTTAAACTTTTCTCCCTAATGGAGAGTTTAGCCTACAGATAGGGAAATAACACTTGCAATGACAGGACAAAAAGGCTCTAGAGGAGCACAGGTGCCCAGAACTAAAAGTACACATACAAACACACATGCACAATGCCAACTTGTACCCCAAAGGGACAATTTTTAACCTCATTCTTTCGTTCTTCCTCTTTTTTTTTTTTAATTGAGAGAGAGGAGAGAAAGAGAAAGAGAGAGAATGCATGCAGGCGTGAGAGAAAGCATTTCTATCCATTCATTCGTTCCCAAGAAGCCCACAACAGTCAAGGCTGCCCCAAGCCGCAGTCTCTCACATGGATGACAGGGACCCAGATGATTGTGCCATCACCTGCTGCCTCCCAGCATGACAATTATCAAGAAATTGGAATTGAGGAAAATAGCCAACGATTGAACCCATTATGGGACAATGATACCTCAATGAGTGTCCTAACCACTACGGCAAATGCTTGCCCTGGCAGTTTTTAATATAACCCTCATTCTCTGTGTATCATGTTCTACACCACTTTCTCTATTTTCTGTATATTTTTTTAAGATTTTTATTTATGTATTTGAGAGTCAGAGTTACAGAGGGAGAGACAAAAAAAAAAAAGGTCTTCCATCAGCTGGTTCACTCCCGAAATGGCTACAATGGCCAGAGCTGGGCCTATCCAAAGCCAGAAGCCAGGAGTTTCTTCTGAGTTTACAAGGTGGGAGCAGGGGCCCAAGCACTTGGGCCAACTTCTGCTGCTTTCCCAGACCATACCAGAGAGCTGGATTGGAAGTAAAGCGGCCAGAACTCGAACTGGCTCCCATACAGAATACCAGCACTGCAGGCAGAGGCTTAGCCTACCACGCTACAGTGCCAGTCCCCAGCCCCTGCATACATTCCAGATGATCTCCTTGTTCATCAATTCAACTAAAAATAACTGTATTGAATATGAATTTTCAAATAACACACATTCTTCTTGTGTTGAATCACAGTGTTGGGAGTCAGTAGGGTATATTTTGAAATACAAGATTGTCTTCATAAATCTTAGGTATCAGTTTTCAGAATGGATGAAATCTCTATGGCTCTGATGCTTGCATTTTGGAAGACTGAGAGTGGGAGACCTGCCTGAAGCCAACAGGAGACTGGTTGAGAACACAACCAGAATGGCTGTTTTTGTGATTCACAGATACATCCCCCAGAAGTCTAAATGAAGACACATTTGTCTCAACCTCCTGCAGTGCTATTGTTCCTAGATTATTCAGTGAAGTGAATCATTAGGAAAATGTACTGTCATTCTAATCATATGTAATTGATGTTGGTCAAATCCATGTAAATATTTGTAAGGCTCTTAAACCATTGCCCAGTAAATACTAAAATGTATGTGATTATAAGTGATATAATCAAATTAGATGCAGAAATGAAGCTGATTAGCCTAAATTGTGGCATGATGTTGTTTAATTGACAGAAGTTTCTTTTTTGCTCTAGTTACTATGTGCTGAAATGGTTAAAATCATGTAATGGAATACTATGCATTGTAATTTTTTAAAGATTAATTTCATTTACTTAAAAGACAGAGTGACAAAAAGGAACAGACAGAAAGAAAGAGATATTGCATCTGCTGTTCACTCCCCAAAAGGCCACAGTGACCAAGGTTGGGCCCTGCTGAGGCCAGGAGCCTGGAACTCCATCCAGATCTCCTATATGGGTGGTAGGGGCCCAAGCACTTGGGTCATCTTGTGCTGGCTTCACAGATACATTAGCTGGGAGCTGGATAGGAAACAGAATAGCAAGAACTTAAATCATAACTCTGATGTGGAATTCCAGTGTCACAGGTGGTAGTTTAACTCGCTGCACAACACTGGCCTCTGTAAAATATTTCATCAATCCCATTATTCCCAATACTTCACATGTAACTTTTATTTATTCCTGGAATTTGATTAAATCTTTCTACTTGCTTCTTCAGTATGGGAATATGGCTTATCAATCTTAATGTCTAGATCCTGGTGGTATTCAGGAATAGTCACTACTCAATGTATTCTCATATATGAAAACTCTAAAGCAAATTTGTATGCCTGCAAGTATTTTTTTCCTCAATTTATAATTTTCGAAGATTTGTTTATTTATTTGAGAAGTAGAGTTACAGACAGAGAGGAGAGAGAAAGAAAAGTCTTCTATCCATTGGTTCACTCCCCAAATGGCTGCAACAGCCAGAACTGGACTGATCCAAAGCCAGGAGCCAGAAGCTTCCTCCAGGTCTCCCACACAGGTGCAGGGGCCCAAGAACTTGGACCATCCTGTACTGCTTTCTCAGGCCATTAGCAGAGAGCTGGATTAGAAGAGGAGCAGCTGGGACAAGAACCAGAGCCCTTATGGGATGCCAGCGCCACAGGCAGAGGCTTAGCCTACTATGTCACAGCACCAGCTCCCAATCTATAATTTGAAGATTTTTAGTAATTGCCTATTTCTAGTACTAAATATAGAGGTTGTTATATTTTCCCTTATGAATTAAAAAAAAAAAAAAACACTTCACCTTCTTTACCATATACCATGTTCCTTAAAGACAATGCTATGTAGTATAGCATCATGGTGTAAAAAGGCTTCTGTTAAGTGCAAAGGAATTTGATTTTGAGAGAAGGACTGTGGGAACAAAATGCAACTCCATATCCTGGTATAAATGTCTGTTTCAGAGAGAACAAGGTACAGCCTTTCCATAGTGGAGGTGGTTCTATACAATAGCGCACTCTGTAGTGTTACATGGGTAGTGCAGACCGCACAGTAACCTGGTGGTCCCCAGTCAGTCTTTCAGTTGCTAATGAGGCCTAGCAGCAATCCAGAAACTATCTCTGGACATGAGGACAGTTGTTCACTATGGAAGGCGGCAAACATTTTCAGAGTCTGTGCTATGGTTCAGCTAGTAATGATTCCACTTTGCCATCTGCCACACATTGCTCAAGCAACTGGATCTGTTGGTTCACATGGGTCTAAATGGCAGGCCACGTTGCATGGCATCCTGGGCCTCTTCCCTCTCTCTGTGCTGTCCAGAACTCCACTCAAGCTGGTGACAAGGGAGGCCTCTTGATAACTGGGGGGGGGGGGGGGGGGGCATGAGCAAATGAAGTGCAAGTTGATTTCAAAATGCAAAGAGTAGGATTTTTTTTTAAAGGAAAGCTCTAATCTTCCACTCATGGTATCTTAGCCTGCCCAAGATCACTGAACAGCTAAGCATTTTCTGAAGGTGACAAGTGCCTGAAATTTTGTAGAATTAGTTTCCCACCCTCAGCCTTATGTGGACATGTATATTTCTCCTCAGTTTGTCAAAACGTTTGCCACTTTCTAATCACCAAGTCCAATGATCATGTCATAATGTAATAATCCTTTGTGTTGTCCTATGGAAAAGAGAAAATATCTCTATAGACTGTACGTGCTGAGGGAGTAGAGAGTTCTGGATGCCTTGAGGTAAGACATCCAGAGCTGGCTCCATTTGCCAAAAGCAAACAATTTCTGAGGGTCCTTATCAAGAGATACAGAATTAAATAAACATCTCCCAGGTTAGGGTTCATCAACTTTGGTACTATCGACATTTAAGCTCGTATAGCTGTCTTTTAAAATTTTAATTTTCAAAAAATATTTTAAGACAAAACTATATATTACTATTATGTAGAGTATGTTTGAAATGTTTCTACACACTGGAATGTAAAGAAATGAGCAAATTAACATATGTATTACTTTACAAAATTATCATTTTGCTTTCTTGGTCAAAAATATCACATAGGAAAGCTAAGTTTAAGAAATCTATTATATAACATGTTGACTATATTTTAAAGCAATGTATTGCATTTTTAAAAACTGGTAGAAGAATAGATTTTCAATGTTCTCTCAAGATAACTTTTTGGTTATACATATCTGTCCTGTAATTTGTAGGATTCCATTAACATCTGTGACCCCTAATGGTGATACCCACCCACTGCTCACCCATCCCAATTGTGACAAACAAGAACATCTACCAGCATTGCTCAGTTTTGCCCAGTTTCTTCTATAAGGAACATATTGCAAAACCATGGTCTGTCCATTTTCATTGAGAGACAGGGATTGGGGCCTGCCTGTGACACAGCAGTTAGTTAAGCTACTGCCTACAACAACAGCATCCCATATGGGCAACAGTTCCTGTCCTGGTTGCTCCACTTCTGATCCAGATCCCTGTTACAGTGTCTGTGAAAGCAGTGGAAGATGGCCAAGTACTGGGTCCCTGCCACCCTTGTGGGAGACCAGGACGAAGCTCCCGCTGTAGCCTGGCTCTGCCCTGGCTATTGTGGTTATTTGGGTAGTGAACCAGCAGATGGGACATCTTTGTGTGTGCGTGTGTGTGTGTCTCCCTCTCTCTCTGTAACGCTGCTTTCCAAATAAATAACTTTTTATAAAAATAAATGGAGACTGACATAACACCATTAGCTGAAACATAGAGTTTATTCAGATTTCACCAGTTTTTCTTTCTTCTCTTCCAAGTCCATCCCAGGATCTCATGTTGCATTTATTTTGTTGTCATTGTATCTTAGTCTCAATCTCCAAATGTTTCTTGGTCTTTTTTTTTTTTTATCACGATTGACAGTTTTGAAGAGTAAAGGACATTTAATTTATTGAATAACCCCAGCATGCGCATGTTGTCAGGATACAGCTGGGCTTGCAGATTTGGAGGAAGAAATAGCAAGAAGGGAAGCACCGTTTCCACTGCATTGTGTCAGGAGGTAAAACATGACTCTCTGTGCTAACCTCATCCCCTTGTTAAGGGGGTGTCTGCGAGCTTCTCTACTGAGGTTGCTTTTTTCTTTCCCACACTACACTATCTTTTAGAAGCAAGCCTCTTGAGGGAGGCAATAAAGCTCCACCCCCAGAGGCTAGATCATCGACGAATTTGTGAGCTTGTAGGATGACTACCGCAGCAACTAGCAGAAATTTGAATGGGATCGCTTTGAGACCAAGCAGTATTCTCGTTCTTAGTATGTTGCCCACTAATTTTCACACTCATTGCTGGATCATGCTGGCTGCAGGTATTACCATGTTGTTTTAATGGAAATTTTCACTTTATCTCAGTTTTTTTTCTCTATTTAGTATATTGATTTCTCCTGTAAGTAACATTTGCCCCTTCTCCTCATTCATTTGCATTTCTTTTTATTAATATGGGCTCATGTATATTTCTTTTATTCTTTAATTATATAATCTATAATTATTTTGTTGTTCAAGCTTTTCTGACTTTGGACATTTGAAATGTTGTATGGTGCCAATGTTCCCTCAACATTACCTTGTCTTTTAACTATTTAACTATGCTGTATTGGTATGGCTTTGTTGAATTTACCCTCTTAGATATGTAGATTAATATTTCTCAACACATTTTGCAATTTTTGATGAGAACTTCTTCAGATATTCTTTGTACCTCTCTCTCTCTTCCCTTTCCTTTTGAGAGTTCCATGATGTGAACACTGGGACACTTCTTTGATGGTGTATAGCATCAATGAAGCTCTGTTCATATTTTTTTCATTTACATTTTTCTGTTTATCTGAATGAATAATCTCAGGTTTTTACAATTTTAAAATCAAAATCAACATCAATTTTACCCTAATCTCAGCTCAAATTTGTTGAGTCATGATGAATGTTTCATTTCAGCTATTGTAAGTTTCAGCCTAAGAATTTCTGTTTTGCAACTTTTTTTATTGACATTATTTATTTAGAGAGACATATTTTTCATGCTTTTAATTCCATTGGCATGGTTTTATTTTGCTCTTTGAATATGTAAGGGCACTTCAGAAAGTTCATAAAAATGCATATTATGAAAATACTATGGATTTCAAAAATTTTTGCATCAAAACAAACATCTTTTTTTAAAGATTTATTTATTTTATTTGAAAAGCAGTGTTAAAAGAGTCTGAGGCAGAGAGAGAGAGAGAGAGAGAGAGAGAGAGAGAGGTCTACCATCCACTGGTTTACTCCCCAGATGGCCGCAACGGCCATAGCGGAGTCAATCTGAAGCCAAGAGCTAGGAGCTTTTTCCAGGTCTGCTATGCAAGTGCAGGAGCCCAAGACTTGGGCCATCTTCTACTTGCTTTCTCAGGCCATATAGAGAGCTGGATCAGAAGTGGAGCAGCCGGGTCTCGAACTGGTGCCCAATTGGGATGCTGGGATGCCCAACTGCTATGCCATGGCACCAGCCCCCAAACAAACATCTTTTAATTTTACTTTCCATGAACTTCTCAAGTACTCTCATATTTATAAAAGCTATTACTAACAATTTTTTAATACATTCAATATTATGGTCCTTTCAGACAACATTTCATTTTTTAAATAGTTTTTATTTTATTTACTTATTTATTTGAGAGGCAGAATTACAGACAGAGGGAGAGATAGAAAGGTCTTCCATGTGCTAGTTCACTCCCCAAATGGCTGCAATGGCCACAACTGGGCCGATTCAAAGCCGGGTGCCAGGAGCTTATTCCAGGTCTCCCAAGCGGGTACAAGGGCCCAAGGACTTGGGCCATCTTCCACTGCTTTCCCAGGCCATAGCAGAGAGCTGGGTTGGCAGAGGAAAAGCCAGGACAGGAACCAGTGTCCCAAAGGGGTGCCGGCGCAGCAGGCAGAGGCTTAGCCCAGTACTGCACCACGCTGGCCCTGCAACATTTCTTTATATTGCCTTTTTCCTTGTGTCGGTTTCATGTATTTCATCTTGTATATATCCCTTATTTTCAAGGTGATATACTTTTTTGGGAGAAGATGAACTTTTCAAATTATACAACGTGGCAACTCAGGGAATGGCATTTTCTCTTCTTCCCTGAACCTGTTGTTGCTCTGTGTTGTTCCTGCCCCTGCTGCTATCTGTTTGCTTAGAGAGTTTCCTGAACCCACCCTCTAATGTTAGTTTCCCCTTGCTGTGCATCCACGGAAGTCTCCACGTGGATTGCTCAGTGATCAGCTAAGGATTACTCAGACATGTCCTTAAGTTCTCGGGGCTATAGTTCTCCCAGCCATCACCGACAGCCCTGTATGGGTACGTTGTGGTGGGGAGGGATTGGAGCTTAAGAGTCAGTGCTCAAGAAGTTTACAATACTGCTTTAGCCTTGATTTATTTCTTGTGCATGTGTTCAAAGTCATCAAGAGGTGAAAACTGGAGGCCCCTTGGGAATTTTCTGGGCATATATACAATCCCGCTCCTGTGCCCCCCCCCCCAAAAAAAAAACACTCATGTTGAAGTTGAATCCCCATTAATGGATATTAAGATGTGGCACTAGTTAGGGCCTTAAGAGGTGATTGGGGCTCTCTCTCATGCATGAATTAAGCCAGCCTTGTGACAGATGAAATAATTGATTAGGAGATAATCTGGAGAGTGGGTCTGCCACGAAAGCTGACTTGGCTAGATCTCTCACAGCTCTGTACCACCTTGGGACCCTGCCAGCAAGGAAGCCATCAGCAGATGTGGTCCCTCAACCATGGATTAGAACCATGAGCCCGAATAAATACCTTTTCTTTGTAATTTACACTGTATGCGATTGTTTTGTTATTAGTAATAAAAAAATTGGAGTAAGCCATCTGCCTATGCATGTGATTTTCTATCTTTCCAGGTCCATGTCATAGCTTTCAATATCTCCTCTGAACCCCTCATTCCTTAGCTCTTCTTCTATTTCAGGCCAGGCTCTTGTTCGCTCCAGCTGGCACAGCAGCCCCAGGCAGATGCCATGTTAAACAACTGTTGCTGATTGTTTTGAGAAATACTCTTGGGTGCTTTTCCTCTTTTGCAAGTTATAAGTCAGGTCAAATAATGACAAAATCCCACAGATGGAATTTTTCCAGAGATCTGAAAGACAGGCCAAACCGTGCAATGCTGGAGAGACTGGGGATTTTTGAACAGCTCCAGTGTCCTTCTTGTCTCTGAGCTGGTGGTAGTGCTGCTGATTTTCACAGCTCTCCTGGTGACAAAACTACTGTTTTTCTAGACCACTATGATGCTAGGGAGTAGGGATTGGGGACAGGCAAGGCAAAAAGTTTCAAACTCTGATATTTGCGTTGGGGAGCAGCATTTTTTCTGAGTAAATGCTCATATTAATTTTACAAATCTTTGGTTAGTTTCCAGAGTCTGAAGAAGTGGCTTTTGCAAATTCAATTGTCTTTAGCAATAGCCATTTAGGTAGAAAGGACAGATTTCTTATTTAAAAAAAATCTCTAGGGGCTGGCACCGTGGCTCACTTGGTTAATCCTCCACCTGAGGTGCTGGCATCCCATATGGGTGCCAGTTCTCTTCCAGGTTGCTCCTTTTCCAGTCCAGCTCTCTGCTGTGGCCCTAGAGGGCGATGGAGGATAGCCCAAATACTTGGACCCCTGCACCCATGTGGGAGACCAGGAGGAGGCACCTGGCTCCTGACTTTGGATCTGTGCAGCGCCGGCCTTGGCGGCCATTTGGGGAGTGAACCAATGGAAGGAAGACCTTCCTCTATGTCTCTCTCTCTCTCTCTCTCTCTCACTGTCTATAACTCTACTTGTCAAATAAATTAAAAAAAATTTAAAAATCTCTAAAATCTAAGGTAAAAAAAGTAAAAATAGACTACAAGAGTAGGGAGGCTTCTGCAATATACATATTTTATAATTCAATATAAAAGATGACTAAGTTTCTCACTTTTAATATTAAGCATTTCTCTATAATATTTCAAAGACAATCAATCTTGTATTTAATTTAATTTCAATAATGATCAACAATAGAGTAACAAATCACTTTCAATAATATTCTGTGAATATTATTTCTTTTTTTTAAAGATTTATTTTATTTATTTGAAAGACAGAGTTACAGAGAAAGGTAGAGACAGAGAGAGAGGTCTTCCATCCTCTGGTTCACTCTGCAAATGGCCACAATAGCCCGAGCTGAGCCAACCCGAAGTGAGAAGCCAGGAGCTTCTTCTGGGTCTCCCACATAGTGCAGGGGCCTAAGGACTTGGGCCATCTTCTACTGCTTTCCCAGGCCACAGCAGAGAGCTGGATCGGAAGAGGAGCAGCAGAGACTAGAACTGGTGCCCATATGGATGCCGGTGCTTCAGGCCAGGGCTTTAACCCACTGCATGACAGTGCCAGCCCTATGCATATTATTTTTATACAAAGACAAAAACTTTTGCTCCAAGAGAAGAAAGGAAAGTACAATCTCTAAAAGAGTTATATCTCCATATTATCACTTGACTCACTTCTTTTCTTGTGTTAGAAATTTCATAATCTCTCTTCATGAAGATAAACATACACTAATACAACATTGTTTTTAATGTTATTTATTTAAAATACTCTGCATGAGAAAATTAGGAAATTTCTATCTTGCTAAAGAAATTTACACTTTGAAGCAACTTGAAATTTACTATGCCTAATTTTATGATGCACAATTAAAGCTATAATCAAGAGTTAACATTGAAACATTAAATATATTTCATGGTAAAGTATTTTGGCCTGAATATTAAAAAATTTTGTCTGTTCTTTATCATAAAATTTTTCTTTAGACACAGACTTAATGTTACATTTGTAACCATGGTAAAATCCTGAAAAATATTTCTCAGAATGGTTCTTAACGTTTTTTTATTATGTCTTTCTGTTCCATTTTAGAGGCTGAATGCTTTAATTGTCATCTCTTAGCAGTCAAGGGACTAAATTAAAGGAATTTTAGGCGAAAGAAGTGATAGTTCTCCCGTGCTATTGGACAGACATCAAAGGAAGAAAGCCATATTTTATTCCTCATGATTTTCTCTGGGCTTTGGGAGCTTACCAGTACGTATCATCAGAAACCAAACATTGGGTTCAAAATTAAGGAGAGGGGAAGGTTTCATCACATGCGAACGGTCTTTGAAACAGGAGGTCAATTTTGAAAGGTGTATTAAAAGTTTCTTCATACAGAAACAACTCTAAATGTAACAAACTGCTTTACGTTCACAGAACAGAGATTACAAAAAGACAGTGTTTGCAGACAGAATCCAGGCCAGAACTCATTCTATCTTCTCTGGTTGTCAATGAATAATTATGCAAATAAGGAGCAGTGCCTAACCTCAAGGGACTCACTGGTAACTCCAATTTTAGGGACTCCTGAAAGGGTGCTCTCTGGTAACCCATGAGGAGCAAGTTACAGAGTTGTCTGTATCTCATACAATGTATCTCAAAACGTTTTTGGAAAATAAAATTAAAAGACAAGTTAATTTTAGTTCAAAAATTTTTTAGAAATGTATGCATTCCTGGGCCCAGCACTGTGGCATAGTGGGTAAAGCCACCACCTGCAGGGCCCGCATCCCAGATGGGCTCCAGTTAGAGTCCCAGCTGCTCTACTTCCAATCCAACTCTCTGCTATGGCCTGGGAAAGCAGTAGAAGATGGCCCAAGTCCTTGGGCCCCTGCACCCATGTGGGGAGACCCAGAAGAAGCTCCTGGCTCCTGGCTTCAGATCAGTGCAGCTCCGGCCATTGCAGTCATCTGGGGAGTGGACCAGAGGATGGAAGACCTCTCTCTCTCTCTCTCTCTCTCTCTCTCTCTCTCTGCCTCTGCCTCTGCCTCTCTGTAACTCTGCCTTTCAGATAAATAAATAAATAAATTTCTTTTTTAAATAAATGTATACATTCTTTTTCTTTACTGGATTTTATCTGATATTGTTTGAACATCCCTCATATCTGAGTCTTCTCTGTTGCTGCCAGCCTCTCATTCTTATTGCAGCTACTGAAACCAGTGTGGTTGTCTTTTGGTATCTCAAGAATGCTCATTTCTTCATGAGAATAGCTACTAGTTCTTCTCCTTGGCCCCTTGCCCCCAGATGATAATGGAAATATTCAACGTTTTGAAACGAAAGTTGTTCATGGGGCCTGCAATGCCAGAATCCCATTTGAGCCCTAGCTCAAGTCCTAGCTACTCTGCTTCTGATCCAGCTCCCTGCTAATGCACCTGGGAAAGCAGTGGAAAGAAGATGGCTGAAGAACTTTTTTCCCTGTGACTCACATGGGAAACCCAGATGGAGACCCAGGCTCCTGGCTATGACCTGGCCCAGCCCCAGTCAATGTGGCCATTGGGTGAGTGGACCAGTGGATGGAAGACATCTCTCTTTCTCTCTTATTCTCTTTTGCCTTCTCTCTGTAACTATGCCTTTCTTTTTTAAAATATTTATTTGTTTATTTATTTATTTATTTGACAGGTAGAGTTAGACAGTGAGAGAGAAAGAGAGAAAGGTCTTCTTTCCATTGGTTCACTCCCTAAATGGCTGCTACAGCCGGCGCTGCACCAATCCGAAGCCAGGAGCCAGGTGCTTCTTCCTGGTCTCCTATGCCGGTGCAGGGGCCCAAGCACTTGGGCCATGTTCCACTGCCTTCCTGGGCCACAGCATAAAGCTGGACTGGAAGAGGAGCAACCGGGACTAGAACCCAGCGCCCATATGGGATGCCAGTGCCCCAGGCGGAGGATTAGCCAAGTGGGCCAGGGGGCTGACCTTCAATAGGATCTTGAGACTTTTCATTTATATCTATTAAAGGTACATTGGTCAAACAGAAGGGTGGGCATTCAGGCACAGCAGGCTAAGTTGCATGTCTGGGATGAGTTACCACTCCAATATGGATCATGGAATTCCAAATGGTACCTTAAGCACCAGGCTAAACACCTGTCCTATATGAAGAAATTATGAGCAATTTCCTGTCTTCCCATTGTTTGCTGAAGATTTGCTGCCCTGGGTTGGATCATTTCTTTTGCATAGCTTTAGTTGCTTTCCAGTACCTGGGCAGTGAGAGTGGCTGTTCCCTTCTGCTTTCCATAGAAACACCAAATCCTTGCTTTCAAATAAAGATGGTGTGTTTCCCATGTAAACCAAGAAAAAAAAAAAGTGTCATTTACCCTAATGGCTGTAAGAAAATTAAATGATTTATTACACGTAGAGGTTAATGTGAAAATACCTATATGGAAAAGGAATTCTCTATTAAGAAATAACATTGGCCGGCGCCGCGACTCACTTGGCTAATCCTCCGCCTGTGGCGCCAGCACCCCGGGTTCTAGTTCAGGTCGGGGCGCTGGATTCTGTCCCGGTTGCTCCTCTTCCAGTCCAGCTCTCTGCTGTGGCCCAGGAAGGCAGTGGAGGATGGCCCAAGTGCTTGGGCCCTGCACCTGCATAGGAGACCAGGAGGAAGCACCTGGCTCCTGGCTTTGGATCAGCGCAGTGCACCGGCCGCAACGCGCTGGCCGTAGTGGCCACTTGGGGGGCGAACCAACGGAAAAAGGAAGACCTTTCTCTCTGTCTCTCTCTCTCTCTCACTGTCTGACTCTGCCTAACAAGAAAGAAAGAAAGAAAGAAAGAAAGAAAGAAAGAAAGAAAGAAAGAAAGAAAGAAAGAAAGAAAGAAAGAAAGAAAGAACATTAGGGGGCCAGCGCTGTGGCGCAGCGGGTTAATGCCCTGGCCTGAAGCCCCATCCCATATGGGCACCGGTTGGAGACCCAGCTGCTCGACTTCCGATCCAGCTCTCAGCTATGGCCTGGGAAAGCAGTATAATATGGCCCAAATCCTTAGGTCCCTGTACCCATGTGAGTGACCCAGGAGAAGCTCCTGGCTTCTGGCGTCAGATCGGAGCAGCTCTGACCATTACAGCCAACTGGGGAGTGAACCATCGGATGGAAGGCCTCTCTCTCTCTCTCTCTGCCTCTCCTCTCTCTGTGAACTCTGATTTTCAAATAAATAAATAAATCTTTAAAAAAAGAAATAACATTAAAGGAGAAGAAACGTTTCAGGTAGAGGAAAATACCTTACTGAGATATTAATATGAGCATCAAATGTAATACAAATGACTAATGAAAAAATTGTTAGTAAAATTCAAAAAAAATCATCACTATTGGCCAATAAACAACTTAATAATATTTTGCTAAAATTATAAACTATGGTGTTGCCTCACTATTGAAAGCATTTTGCAGATGAAGCTTATTCATGCTTGGTGATGTCTCAGTTTCAATCTTTTTTAATCATTGTGGTAATTTCAACATTTTTTGGGGGGGTTGAGCATTGCTAATGTGAAGTATTCTATAAATTTAAATGGTTTCATTTATAACACTGAATCAATAGAATAATTAACAAATTAGGAGCAGGATAAGGATTATTTTCTAGTAGCCACAAGAAACATTTTAAAGGTTGAGAACTTGGTTATGTATTGTAGACAATACATTATGAGCTTTATAACAAATGGGGAGCTCAAAACTGGTAAAATTAGCCACGTGGCTCTGATTAAAATAAAGTATAGAGGTGGGCTGAGAAATGCCCACATCCACTTATTGTAGTGCCAGTCTCAGCTACTCTGCTTCCCATCCAGCTCCTGGCTAATGCTCACCTTGAAAGACAGTGCTTGGGGCCTTTGCCCTGACATGGGAGACCAGATGGAGTACAGGGCTCCTGTCCTTGGCTGTTTCAGCCCGGATTATTGCAGGCAGTTTGTGTGAGAACCAGCTGATGGGAGATCTCTATCCATCTTTTGCTTTGTGTGTATGTCTCTCTGGCTTTCACAGAAAATGAAAAGAAATAAATAAAAATTGCACGAATACATGGTATTTAAACGAAAATGTTTCCAGGGTTTGAGACATGGGATAAGATGTTGAAAATGTTTTCTGAAGCCGAAAAGTATTCCTCACAGCCCACAAATTTAATTTATATTCTGCATATATTTAACAACTAATGGGGGATATTAAAATATTTTGCTTAACTGGAAATGGCTTATAAAAGCTATCTCTATATATAGTCCTGGTCAATGGAAATCCATCTTTCAAAGACCTACTAAGCTTGACTAAGTAATTAGTATTTTCCTTGCTAGAAAGCCATTCAAAATTGCTTTACATAGATTTGGATGTTTTTAATGATTACTTTCTAAATGCAACTCTCATCAGAAAATGAATATCTTACTTTTAAAATCACTCCTAATTGATGCCGGCGCCGTGGCTCAGCAGGCTAATCCTCCGCCTTGCGGCGCCGGCACACCGGGTTCTAGTCCTGGTCGGGGCACCGGATTCTGTCCCAGTTGCGCCTCTTCCAGGCCAGCTCTCTGCTGTGGCCCGGGAGTACAGTGGAGGATGGCCCAAGTGCTTGGGCCCTGCACCCCATGGGAGACCAGGAGAAGCACCTGGCTCCTGCATTTGGATCAGCGCAGTGCGCCGGCCGCAGCGCGCCTACCGTGGCGGCCATTGGAGGGTGAACCAACGGCAAAGGAAGACCTTTCTCTCTGTCTCTCTCTCTCTGTCCACTCTGCCTGTCAAAAAAAAAAAAAAAAATACTCCTAATTGAAAAGAAAATCTAGTGGAATATTATTTGAGTATAATAAAGACAAAATGAATATTCTAAAAAATAAATTCTAAGAAATAAATGTAGGATATATAGGGGCCAAGTTTCTAAGGATTTATAATTTTTATATTATTTTTAATTAGGATATTTATGGTATTGGGGATGATGTAGAACGTCTTTTGTAGTGCAAATTAAGCTCCTGTGTTCACAACTCTGGGTACAGGGCACTGATAAAAGGGTATGATGGGGGCCGATGTGGTGGCGCAGTAGGTGAATAATCCTGCAGCGCCGGTATCCCATATGGGCGCCGGTTCTAGTCCTGGCTGCTCCACTTCCGATCCAGCTCTCTGCTTGGAAACAAGTAGAAGATGTTCAAGTCCTTGGGCCCCTGCACCCATGTGGGAGACCTGGATGAAGTTTCTGGCTCCTGGCTCCTAGCTTCAGATTGGGTCAACTCCGGCCATTGTGGCCATTTGGGGAGTGAACCAGTGGATGGAAGATCATTCTCTCTGTCTCTCCCTTTCATTGTCTGTAACTCTACCTATGAGACAAATAAATAAATAAAATCTGTTCAAAAAGGTATGGTTATATTATGGAAAATTAAGGCTTTATTTTAACTCTTCCTATGATCTCTACTTTGGTTTTGAAAACACAACTGGCTACAGCAACAAGAGTAAGAGCTATGCAGGGCCCTGGCCCAGCACTTGTGACAATCTAAAGTGGACAGCAGCAAGTCTAACGAGTCAAGACGAATGACAAGTATTTACCTTTGTGGAAGAAAGATTTTGACATGTATTTTTGAGATTGCAGCATGCCAAGAGTAGACATTTGATCTCTCCCTTCTTTCTCTTTGAGGTTCTGCAGTCCTTGCTTCCCTTCTTGAAAGGTTTTCATTCTCTCTTCTGTCTTGATTGATTGTTGTGAAGACAAGTTTTAAAAGTTAGGACTCAACCCTTAACAATATTGGAAGGAAATATTGGATTGGTGAATCGATTTCCTCTTTCTTATATCTTGAACATGAAAATTGAACTTTCTTATATCTTGAACATGTGAAAGCCATGAGGTTACTGGATTTCATCTAGCGAGCTGTGTTTTGTTCAGAATCCATCTGTTTGATCTTCTGTGGGTCACCATCTCATGCTTACTTTACTGTGTCCACGAGATCAATTCTAGTACACTAAACACTTCCACAGTAATGAGCTCAGAAAGCTAAAACTGCAAGTATCAGAACAATTTATGTACTGAATTTGCAGTTCTCAAGGAAGTCGAGGACAAACATGTAACCCACAAAACTATTTGTTAATACTTTACATACTTCATCAGGGTCATGCCACTGACCACAAGAGAAAATGAAGACAAAAATCTGCTTGAACATCAGCACTTATTTTGAACTTTAGTAACTGCATAAATGCCATGATGGCAGGTGAGAAGTTGGCACGTGAATATCATTCCATAAGAAAAAATGTTCACTCCAGGCAACTGTCCGTTCTACATTAAATGTGCTCAGATTTAATTCAAAGCTTTTTTGCATTTATTAAAAAATTTGAGCACAGTGTGAAATGAGTGGATTTCACTAACAAAAGAATAATTTCACAAATTTAAAAATTTTTTATCATTATCAGATAATATATTTTTATACTTTGTATTTAAATAAAATGATGTCCCTCTAATTGTTTGATGTTTTAATTAAGTTATTAGGTCAGAGATTTGTAAAATTAGAATGGTATATTACATGCAGTTAGGGATTCCATATTGGATATTACATTTTTATTTCCAGAAAGGTTAAAAATAAAAACACCCTGATTGTACAAGTTTGTGGCTAAATATTCTTGAAGATTTAAGAGGGTGTTGGTATAAAATTCCCTTGGAATTGGTGGTGATGTACACATAACTTGTATTTTGTCAACAAATATTGCAGTATTCTGCCATTAAAATACATAACTATTTAAAACCACAACTATTTTACATATTCACAACAATAACAAATCATTTACAAAATTTATGTGATGAAGCTGTTTTTACTACAAAAACACTATATCCATGGCGTCTTCTCATTGCTACTTTTCATTGATCTGATTTTGAAGTGGTTTTTGTCTTAGAATTATCGATAATGAAATTTTCAAAAAGAAAGTTATTAAAATATATCCCTACGTAATCTAAGAAAAAATATGAATATATGAGCCTATGAGACAGAGGACAATTTGAAAGTTTAATTTTAAAGCATCATTGTTGTAATATGGACTATCTTACTCTGGGAAGAATCTTTTGATAGTTCTCTTGTTTGCATTGGATAAGGTTGTATTATACACTGGAACAAAATGCAATTAAATAGCATTTTTGGTGTGGGCATTTGGTGCAGTGGCTCATTTAGAACACTGGCATCCCATGTTAAAGTGCCTGGGTTTGAGTCAGAGCTCTGGTTCTGATTTCAGCTTCCTGTTAATACTTATCATGAGAAGTAGGAGGTCTGCACTCAAGTAGTTGGGTCTCTGTCACCCATGTAGAGGACCCTAATGAGGTTCCCAACTCCTGGCTCCAATTTGGCCCTGGCTGTTGCAAACATTTGGGGAATGAAAACATGGACAGAAAACCTTTCTTTGTCTCTCCTTTTCTCTGTCCCCCATTCTTTCTCTATGTTTATCTCTCCGCTTTCCAAATAAAGTGATAAATAACAATTTTTTAAAAAAAATTCTCATTTACAGCCTTTATATTAGCCAAAACATTCAAGATAAATTTTTAGAAAATTTACTTCACATGTATTTGTTTATGAAATATACTCAGAATCGAGGCCAAAAAGGATGGGCTGAAATATTTTCGTATTTTAATAAAAAATTAGAATTGAGAATATTCTTCATTTACTGTCATTTGCTTTCTGCTTATCAGGTACTTCAACTGCTGTTGAGAAACTGCTCTTAATTAAAATATTATGATATAAAGAAGATAGTCAATTGAAAGCGATGATTCACATTTATCAACAATAATATATTACTTTGAAGAAATTATATAGAATTTTATAAATTACAAAAATAATTGCTCCAGATTGAATTAAATATATATTCAAGTAAATACCAATTTCATGATATTGAAAACAAATATATATATGTCTAACGATAATACAATATGAATGATTCTTCTTGTGTGTATAAATATAGATAAAATAATATATTTATTATAATATTTCAGAATATGATTCAACTCCTGGTACTTTGAAAAACAAGCAATTAAAGAAGTTTGTTTTCATTTTAATGTACACAGATATTTCATTTTCACTTCTTAAAGAGTCTTGTCTTTGAAGGCAGCTTGTGAAAACAACTGTAAGATAGCTCAATAGTAAAAAAAAAATAATGTCATCAATAAATGAATATTTTATCAACCTCTTTCTCATACAAAAATGCTCTGGCTTTGATGAGTGCTCATGTCCTCACAGTTTTCTTAGTCATCACTCCCATCTCCAGGATCTAAATCAAGAATCAAAATAACTGATGGAATAATAGAGGGACATTTGTTCAAAAGAAATCATAATTAATTTTGAGTGCCACGCTTTTATAGAGAAGGAAAAAAAGTAAGTAGATTATAGATGAAGCAGAACAATGTACAGAGACTGTAAAAATTTAAAATTACTATGAGAAATATTGTCAAGGAGTTGAAAGAACAGATGGGTAAATTAAGAAAGAATAAGTATTTGGAAACAAGAGACAACTGTAAATAAAGGCTATGAAAAAAGTTGAAATGCAAATTCAGTGGCTGGATTAACAAAGAATCCATATACAACTCAAAATCAATGAATATGTTATAATATTAGGTCAAAATCTTTCAGAGGCAGTCGAGAAGGAACAAAAAATACAGAAATATTGGGGCCTTCACTGTGGTGTAGTAGGTTAAGCCTCTGCCTGTGGCAGCTAGCATCCCTCATGGGCGCCAGTTTACATCCTGGCTGCTCCGCTTCCAGTCCAGCTCTCTGCTTCTGGCCTGGAAAAAGCAGCAGAAGATGGCCCAAGTGCTTGGACCCCTGCATCCACCTAGGAGACCTGGAAGAAGCTCCTGGCTCCTGGCCTCAGATTGGCCCAGCTCTTGCCATTGTGGCCAATTGGGGAGTGAACCAGCAGATGTAAAACCTCTCTGTACCTCCCATTCTGTGGCATCTTGGATGCCCTTAGTGCCAAGATCTCTCTAGAAATTCTGCAAGTTTATACCATGGGAGAAACATGGATACACTAAGTAAGAAAGCTAAAAAGGGAATTGAAATGTTTTTAGATTCAGACATGTATTCTTTGTTAAAAGATTCAACAAGTAGGGCTGGTGCTGTGATACAGTAGGAAAAGCCTCAACCTGTGTTGCTGGCATCCCATATTGGTGCCAGTTCAAGTCCCAGCTTCTCGACTTCTGCTCCAGCTCCTCGTTAATGGCCTGGGAAACCAGTGGAATATGGCCCACGTGCTTGGGCCCACGCACCCATGTGGAAGACCAGAAGATCCTGACTCCTGAGTTCAGATCAGCCCAGCTCCCGCCATTGCAGCCATTTGGGGAGTGAACCAGTGGATGGAAGACCTCTCTCTCTCTCTCTCTCTTACTCTCTTACTCTCTCTACAACTCTGCCTCTCAAATAAATAAATAAATCTTTAAAAAAAGATTCTACAAGTAATTTAAGGCAAAAAATTTAAAAATTCAAAAAATTCACTACTGCCAAATGTAGACTGATAGAAGACTACAGCATGGTTTGATTTTTACATCTTACTGTTAGTCAAATGAAAAGTACATGAACACTATGTTTCAGCAGAATCATTTTGCTTTTCTGAATGGAGAAGACTTAAAATTTGAAAAACTGAGGGAATGTGACAATGAGTTTGCTTTTTTTAAGATTTATTTTTATTTATTTGTATGTCAGAATTACAGACAGGGAGAGACATTTAGAGAGAGATCTTCCATCTGCTGGTTCACCCTCCAGATGGCTGCAATGGCTGGGGCTGGGCCTGTGCAAAGCCAGGAGCCAGGAAATTCTTCTGGGTCTCCAAATGGATGCAGGGGCTCAGACATTTGGGCCATCTTCCATTGTTTTTCCCAGGCCATTTTTAGGGGACAGGATCAGAGGTGGAACAGCTAGGATTTGAACCTGTGTCCATATGGGGTGCCAGCACACTGCAGGCAGCAGCTTCAGTTGCTATGCCACAATGCAGGTGCCAGAGTCTTCCTCTTTACTTTTTAAGATTGCCAGGATGACTGAAGAGTTTGCAAAGGCATAACTGTATGCAAGTGGTGAATTTGTGGTCAAGCTGGCAGAACATTCTTCTTTTTGAAAGATACAGTTGTAGAGTCAACGCTCTGGCGGAGTGGGTAAAAGCTCCATCCCGCAGCACCAGCATTCCATACGGATGCCAGTTGGAGTCCCAGCTACTCCATTTCCGATCCAGCTCTCTGCTATGGCCTGGGAAAGTGGTAGAAGATGTCCTTGGGCCCCTGCATCCATGTGGGATACCCAGAAGAAGCTCCTGGTTCCTGGCTTTGGATCAGCTCAGCTCTGGCCATTGTGGTCATTTAGGGAGTGAACCAGCGGATGGAAGACCTCTCTCGCTGGCTCTACCTCTCTCTGTAATTCTGTCTTTCAATTAAACAAAATAATTCTTTTTTTTTTTTTAAAGAAAGATGCAGTTGTAGAAAACTCCTTATTTAAAAAAAAGGCCCCTTATTTTAATGGAAAAAAAAGGTTTTTGACTATCAGCAGCAAGTCTGAGTCAAATTTGGAGTTGTGAAATTGCTGCTTTTGGAACTGGAATCTTTAAGTGTTATTTTATAGCATCAAGTTAGATGTTAGAAGTTAAAATTGAAATGAATGCACATTGATTTGTATATAATGTAAATTAGCACCTGTGCTACAATTAAGGCCAATTTAACTTTATTCTTATTCTTGGGTTTTGTTGCATTTAAGGGTTTTTTTTAAGGGGGCAAGAATTATTGTAGAAAAATGTATTTAAGTATGGTCTAATGGAAAAAACCTGGAAGTGTGTAAATAAGATCATTGCTTATCTGTACCATTCCATTTCCTTATATTGAAAATGCATTTTTTAAGATTTATTTTATTTATTTGAAAGGCAGAATTACACACACACACACACAGAGAGAGAGAGAGAGAAAGAGAGAGACACTCATCCTTTCATCTGCTGGTTCACTCCCCAGATGGCTGCAATGGCCAGGGCTTGGCCAGTGCGAATCCAGGAGCCAGGAGCTTCTTCCATGTCTCCCTCGTGGGTGCAGGGCCCCAAGCACTTGGACCATCTCCCATTGCTTTCCCAGGTGCATTAGCAGGGAGCTGGATCAGAAGTGGAACAGCCAGGACTTTAACTAGTGCCCTTAAGGGATGCTGGTGACACAGGTAATGGCCTAACCCATTTTGTGGCAACAATGGCACCTGGAAGTGTATTCTCTATATACTTACAAATTAAAAATAAACAATAAAAGAAAGAAGTTTTACATTTCAATGGAAATTTTTGTTTTGTTCCTATCCTTAAATGCAATGAATCTTTTTCAAGTTAATATATTTCCTGCATTTTTTAATACATAGTCTGCATCCATTAAATGTATCAATAGAAATCCTGGCCAACAAATGAGGTAAGAATAAGAAAATATAAATAATAACTAAAAAATGTTTATTCACAAAAAAATGTGTCACCCACATAATCAATTAACAAACTAGTACATTCATAAGATGATTCAAATTTCTAAATTCTGAAATAACTTACAATATTGAAAGTATTACCCATAAAAACAACAGTCATAGGAAAACATAGAAATATAATACTATTCCAACAGCAACCAGAATTATACAGAACATATATAAGCTTTTGGCAGAGGAACAAATCTAGCTTTATTAGAGAGTAAAAGTTAGATTCAGGTATGGAGAAATATGCAAAGGCAACCTGAGAAGCAGTTGTTTACTTCTTTCTTTAATGTTTACCTACTATTTTAACTTATTTTGATTTCCATTGGAATTTTATACTTAAAGTTCTGCTCTCTGTTTTCACTAAACTTCCATTTATAGGCATAAGCCCATTTTAACAAGGAAGACAAAGATTCTTTACACAGACTTCAAGATGATCTAAATATAATCTTTATTTTAATACACCTACTTCTGTATTTCTTGTGTGTGGACCCATAAGTTAACATTAATAGTTTTCTAGAAAGCAGAAATTGACCCTGACATTTAAAAATACTGATAATATTGTTTCCCCTCTCAAAGCATTTTGCTTTACTTCTGGTATAGAAGGGGTTAATCAAAACCTGTAGCAAGTGTTTTCCTAACAGCTCAGGTAACATTGCATCATGCTTCCTTTTATTGTCGCCCCACTGTGCTGATTCACACTTATCCTGTGGCCTAGTGAGACTACTTTTAATTTGCTGTAAACCGCTTGCACCAAACTCAGCTAGTGCCATCTGGTGTTTGTGGTTTATATTTTTTTATATAAGATTTTCTTGAACTTAACCTTCTTTATATTTGCTTCCGTCACTAATATGTATTCATATAGGAATGTTAGATCCAAGCAACTATAAATCATACCTTCTACCAGCAGGAATACCAAGGCCAGATAGCTAGTTAAAGATAGCCATAATACATTCAGGAACAAAGGATGTAGTGCAAGAGATTGACTGGATAATAGTATTTTTGCAAAATGAATTTTATCAGAAAAGTGGTCCAAGGTTGAAGTCCTGTGGTAGAGTCTTGAATATGATGAATGCTTAATGTAAGCATTAATCTGTATTATTTAATTATTCTAATAATTCTATGTAAATGAATACAATATATAAATAAGTGAATGATAGTCTCTTTTCAACATTGATCATAAGAAAGACATGCCTGTGTGCCCGTGTGGAGGCCTCATGAACAAATTAGTTAAGATGCCAGAATTGCAAAAGACAAACACTAGAAAACAGAACACAATCACTAACTGTTAAATAATAAATGCTTTTCTTGAAATATAACAACTGGAAACCCTGTAACCTCATCCAGCATCAAACTGGTGTTATCACAGTAGTCCCCCAACTCACAGTTTTGCTTCCTGTAGGTTCAGTTTCATGTGCTAAACTATTTTCCAGAGACAATAAATCAAAACTTCCAGAAATAAATAATTTACAATTAAATAGCATTTATCATGGGACCACAATTATTCTATTTTATGGATAGGTATTGCTAATATTTTACTATGTCTAATGTATCAATTAAACTACCATCAGGATATATGTATGTATATATAGGAAAAACATAAAGTGTTCAGTATAATCTGGGGCTTTCATCATCTACAGGAGTCTTGGGACATACCACCCCCATTCCCATAAACAGACTCAATTGTACTTGATTAATAATCAAAGGCCTCGGGGCCGGCACCGTGACACAGTGGGTTAATCCTTCGCCTGTAGCGCCAGCGTCCCATATGGGCGCTGGTTCTAGTCCTGGCTGCTCCTCTTCCAATCTAGCTCTCTGCTATGGCCTGGGAGAGCAGTAGAGGATGGCCCAGGTTCTCAGGCCTCTGCACCCACATGGGAGACCCAGAAGAAGCTCCTGGCTCCTGGCTTTGAATTGGCATAGCTCCGGCCATTGTGGCCATCTGGGGAGTGAACCAGAAGATGGATGACCTCTCTCTGTGTCTCTCCCTCTCACTGTCTGTAACTCTACCTTTCAAATAAATAAGTAAAATCTTTAAAAAAATATCAAAGGCCTCAACTGCCTCCATTTTTTTTCCTACAGAAGTATGTTCCCATAATGTAACTTGAAATTCTCATCATTAATTTTTGTAGTGTGACTGCAGAGTGAATGTTGTCTAAAGTGGGTGGGGAGTGCCAGGTGCTGTGTCTGATGAGAAAGAGAAAATAAAGATGAGGCAGTGGTGTGAGAAGGTAGGGCAAATAACTAAAAACAAAACAAAACAACAACAACAAAAAAACTGTCTCTGTAACTCTGACTTGCAATAAATAAAAATGAATCTTAAAAGAAACTTCTTGTCATGTTCCCTCAGTTTTTCAACTTTTAAGTCTTCTCCATTCAGAAAAGCAAAATAATTATGCTGTAATATAGTGTTCATGTCCTTTTAATTTGACCAAGAGTAAGATGCAGAAAAATCAAACCATGCTGTAGTCTTCTATCTGTCCACATTTGGCCTTAGTGAAGTTTTTGAGGGATTTGGGAATCTATGGACTTCAGGTAAGAAGGCATAACTGGGTGAAACTGAGTGCCAGGACATGATGGGTGCAAAGGAAAGAGTTGTAGACAGTTCTTTGGGCATGCCCAGTAACAAATCATGCTTTATAGATGCATCATGTGTTCCAAAATGGCTGCTGATGTGTCGCTGGAGCTCTGTCGGGTAACATGATGAACCAGAAAGTGACTCCCCTCAGTCCGCACGGCCCTGTGCAAACTCTTGTCACAATTTTGGCTGCATCCAGTTCTTGTTTTTGTCAGGGAGCCTAAAAGCCCGTTCAGCTTATTTTTAGCAGCAACAACCTTCATGGGACAGAAAGTTGTGCTACAGGCAGCCAGTAACTATTATGGTCTGTTAATGTTAGGGAGCTGAAGGAAGCTTGTTGTTAAGCAAGGGGAGGAGGATCCTTTATTGTCTATGGTTTCAAAGATCTTCAGAATTTTATTGCTTAAATGCCCATTTGTCTTTTCTGACAGTATTTTATTAATGGGCTGGTGTTGCAGGAGTCTCTGTAGATCTGAGATAGTAACAGAGAGCGTAGATGGTTATGTGGCAGCGATTCTGCAGAAAAATACAGACTTTATCTCCTGTAGTTGGTCTGTGTCAGCTGTGCAGTGGATTTCTTGTTAGTAAACCATCCTTAAACCATAATAAAGTATAGGATTTAATTGAATTTGTATGAGTTTCTAAACAGAAGTATTTCACAGAAATTAGACATCCCATGGGCTATTTTAAAATATGGCATACGGCTGGCGCCGCGGCTCACTAGGCTAATCCTCCGCCTTGCGGCGCCCGCACACTGGGTTCTAGTCCTGGTCGGGGCGCCAGATTCTGTCCCGGTTGCCCCTCTTCCAGGCCAGCTCTCTGCTGTGGCCCAGAAGTGCAGTGGAGGATGACCCAAGTCCTTGGGCCCTGCACACCATGGGAGACCAGGAGAAGCACCTGGCTCCTGCCTTCGGATCAGCGCAGTGTGCCGGCCACAGCGCGCCAACCACGGCAGCCATTGGAGGGTGAACCAACGGCAAAGGAAGACCTTTCTCTCTGTCTCTCTCTCTCTCTCACTATCCACTCTACCTGTCAAAAAATAAATAAAAAAATAAAATATGGCATACGTACACTTGTTTTTATACCCACCAATCCTTATTATTACAGGTAGATAAGTTACCCGCAATCAATCAACTGGTCGATGAATCAATATTTAAACGTAGGACATCTAGATCACTCTGCATATGCACATGCTTAGCGTGGAAAGCAAGAAAGTACCTCCAAAAGGAAATGCTGTTGCTGTTGTATGTTCTTGCAGAGCAGCGAAAACGGCTTTCTCCATTCCTACTTGAATTTGCTTTGAACGTTATTTCCAACCCATGTGCCAATCTGAGAAATGGTGCGAGCCAAGGCTTCCTGATTTCAAAGCCAGCTTGCATCACTCTGAATCTTTCATTCCTGTTTTTTTTTTTTTTAACATGGGATCAAAATGATGAAAGCTGACTTGTTCTCTCATGATCTAGAAAAGCCTTCCTATTCAGTTGAGAATAACTGACAACTTTACCACACATTTTCCTTACTGTTGTATTTCCACTCACTCACTCGCGGAGCTTGAATTTATTGTTATCAATCATTGCACTGACCCAGCTCTGCTCAGCTGGAGCATTTGGAGACCAGAAGCTGTGGTTTAAGGAACAGGGAGTTGGCAAGGGCTATTTTGGGCTAGAGTTCAAGGCAGGTCTCCAACCTCAGCAAAGAGTTCAAAACCAAAAACCAAGGCAAAAGCAGTCATATGAATTGGGCAATAATTATGTAGAAATAAAAATATTTTAAGAAAAGCTGCAGCTAACGTTCACGGGAGACATTGATTCGGACCAATTAAAACTCATCCCCTGATGGAGTCTGAACCTACTGGTACCTGAGTGCCTGGCAATCATAGTGTTAGTCTTGGTCTCAGCTCAATCCTGCCTGCCTCTTGGCCCACGTGGAAGCTCCGGCCACCTGAATTACCTAGGGTTTCTCATTAGTGATTTGGATGTCAAATATATGCTTCCTGTTACTAAAGGAAATTGAAGCCATGTTACCTGAAACAAAGATGTGAGGCCTTTGTAATGTAGCTGTAATAGTAAAAGGCTAAAATAAATAAATCATTTACATCACTCTTTTTTTTTTCTCCCTGAAAAAAGAAAAAAAACAACATACACTCAATGCTTTGTATTCTGTCCATTAAATGAAACAACAGATAATTGTACAACTTCTGATTTTGTAGATTTGAGCTCCAGCTTTTTTAACATTCAATTTGTTCCATTACGGAGGTTCTTTTCTCAACTTTTCTGCTCTTCCTTATACTGTTAATTGCTGAAATTAGAAAACCACAATTCTTTCCCAAGAGAAAATGATTCGTACAATTTTCTAACCCTTTCCTCTCCCCCAAACTCCAAGTATTCAATCTCTTACCCACTCCATCATCTTACATCTCAAGCTGCCTTACTATGGCAGCCTATAATTAATCCTTTTTCAAGAAAGTATTATGTAAAAATTAACAATTTTCCATAATTATATGAATTTTTATTACAGCATGGGAGTGGATCTTCTTCGGAAAATGCATTCTTTCTTTCACCACCTATACAACATTGTAATAAAGATATATGGGGCACAGATCCCCGTATACATTACACATTCATTCATTTTTTTTTTTTTTTACAGGCAGAGTGGATAGTGAGAGAGAGAGACAGAGAGAAAGGTCTTCCTTTTTGCCGTTGGTTCACCATCCAATGGTCACCGCGGCCGGCGCACCACGGCTGGCGCATCGCGCTGATCTGAAGCTAGGAGCCAGGTGCTTCTCCTGGTCTCCCATGCGGGTGCAGGGCCCAAGCACTTGGGCCATCCTCCACTGCACTCCCTGGCCATAGCAGAGAGCTGGCCTGGAAGAGGGGCAACCAGGACAGAATCCGGTGCTCCGACCGGGACTAGAACCTGGTGTGCCAGCACCGTAAGGCGGAGGATTAGCCTATTGAGCCACCGGCGCCAGCCTTCATTCAGTATGAAGTCAGCTATCTCTATCAAGGTTGATTGATTTTGTGTCTTTATTTAACTTGTAGTTATAGTTTCACATAACAATCTTATTTTGGCAGGATATATATATATATATATATATATATATATATATATATATATATTTGAGATAAATATGTAAAACAGTGGATTAATAATCAGCTAACTAATTGTCTGAACCTTTTTGTCCTACACATTTACTTTCAATCTGGCAGAGGGAATATAAACAGTCTTAGAAACTAATATTGAAGGAAAAAGAAAATGTTTCTTTATCCTGTTGTTTCTTAGAGTCGCTGTACCTGGGAGAGAAATGGCAAGCACTTCATACATGATGTTGATGCCTGCCCATATACTGGCTTTCCTTTCCCGGTTTAAGCTGGGTTGGTGACTTTGTCTCAGGATCTCCCACCTTTGGCACTATGGTCATTTTGGTCCAAATAATTCTTTGTTGTGGTGTCCAATGAACTGTAAGGATATTTACAGTATCCTTGATTGTGTCCACAAGCTACCTACAGTATCCCCCAACTGGAACCACCAAAAGGTTCTCAAACTTTGCCCAATGTATCCTGGGGCTCAGAGTTGTTCTCAGTTAAAAGTCACCACTCCATGGGAAGGCAGGTTGTAGAAATACCATGACGTGAGCCCTTTGGACTTGTTAATGTTTGACACTCCGGGTGCATGGTAACACGACTTGAAGTACTAATGCCAGTACATTCCTCCATGGATTGTCATGTAATCACTCTGTGTTGAGGCCTGGGAGTAGATATCCTGCATTTAAAAGTGCTCTCTGAGTCTAATACATACCCTAACATGAGACTTCAGGCTAATTAAGAGAATTATTATTATTATTATTATTATTATTTTGCCAGGCAGAGTTAGACAGTGAGAGAGAGAGAGAGACAGAAAGAGAGTTATAGACAGTGAGAGAGAGACAGAGAGAAAGGTCTTACTTCTGTTGGTTCACTCCCCTAATGGCCGCTACGGCCGGCGCTGCACCAATCCGAAGCCAGGAGGCAGGTGCCTCCTCCTGGTCTCCCATGCGGGTGCAGGAACCCAAACACTTGGGCCATCCTTCACTGCCCTCATGGGCCACAGCAGAGAGCTGGGCTGGAAGAGGAGCAACTGGGACTAGTACCCAGCGCTCCAACCGGGACTAGAACCTGGGGTGCCGCAGGCGGAAGATTAGCCTAGTGAACCACAGCGCCAGCCCAAGAGAATTATTTCTATCCTGTGCAATCACAGGTATTTTGGAGCAGTTTATGTACAGCTCATGCTTCATTATCTTGGGTTTATTCACCAAATATCTCATAACAGCACTAAACACATCACAGATGTCTGTAAAATTCTCCTCACCATCATACATTTAGTACATTTTGCATTGGATGATGTCTTGAACTAAATCAAGTGATGCATTAAGTATTGAATAAAATTGAATACATGGAATATAATTTCCTTTACTGCTTGTTCTGGAGCTCACTTTGTCTGCTGTTGAGGCAGATGTTAAGCCAGTTCCCTCACATTTGTTTAAAGGGTCAGGTGGATGAATTCGACAACAAATTTGAATATAATGAAATTGTCAATTTATTTTGGTGAAACTGCAGTTTATTTTAAAAGACAGGTTATTTTATCTGACTGATTTCCAAAATCATTGCTTAAAAGCTAATGAAAAGAAATAACATGAATCTTAAAGTCTGATGATTTTCTATCTAAATATTTTAAAAATAAAGTAATGATTAGAAAGCAACATGGGCTGTGAATTTAGTTAATTCACTTGTAAGGTGCATTTCTCCATTTCATTGAGTAAAAGTGTTGCCCTTGATTATCAAATGACCCTAAATTTTGAATGCTGTGTGTGTTAGTTGATACTTTGTTTCTCAATTTTCAGCTTATGCTCTAACTTGTCATGGAAAACTTTTTATTTGAATAATCAGCCAAAAGTTTAAAATAGTTAAAGGTTTCAGATTGCTGTGAATATCAAAAATTTAAAGACAGATCTTAAAAAATGATCATCTGTAAATGAAATTTCAATAGTCTGGAAATACATATTGTTTAATTAATGAAGCTATCCCTAATTGTAATTGATTTTCAGGGCTATTTAATATGAATATATTTATTTAAAAGTAAAATGCATTTAAAATGTTGGCATCTTTTATTTAAAATAAATAATTTGAGGGCTGGCGCGGTGGCACAGTGGGTTAATGCCCTGGCCTGAAGCGCCAGCATCCCAAATGAGCACCGGTTTGAGTCCCGGCTGCTCCTCTTCTGATCCAGCTTTCTGCTATGGCCTGAGAAAGCAGTGGAAGATGGCCCAAGCCCTTGGGCCCCTGCACCCGTGTGGGAGACCCGGAAGAAGCTCCTGGCTCCTGGCTTCTGGCTTTGGATCAGCACAGCTCCGGCCATGGCAGCCAATTGGGTAGTGAACCAGTGGATGGAAGACCTCTCTTCTCTCTCTCTGCCTCTCCTCTCTCTGTGTAACTCTGACTTTCAAATAAAAAAACAAATCTTTTAAAATAAATAAATAAATAAAGGGGCCGGCGCCGTGGCTCAATTGGTTAATCCTCCACCTTGGCGCCGGCATCCCATATGGCTGCCAGGTTCTAGTCCTGGTTGCTCTTCTCCCAGTCCAGCTCTCTGCTGTGGCCTGGGAAGGCAGTGAAGGATGGCCCAAGTGCTTGGGCCCTGCACCCGCATAGGAGACCAGGAGGAAGCACCTGGCTCCTGGCTTCAGATCTTTGCAGCGTGCCGGCTGTAGCAGCCATTTGGAGAGTGAACCAACAGAAGGAAGACCTTTCTCTCTGTCTCACTCTCTGTTTATAACTCTACCTGTCAAATTAAAAAAAATTAAAAATAAAATAAAATAAATAATCTGAAAATGAATAGTGGGAATACCCAGCCCATGCTAATAATGTGAATGTGAATCGCTGTAGAAAATTTTACTAATATCATGCTTGGACAACTGCCACAGATGTGCCAAATTAATTGTGTTGAATTCAGTATTAGATTACATAGTATATACACAATCTTAATATTTGTAATTTTTTATAAAATGTTTGATATTTGATCAGATATTTAGATGATGATTAGCTCAGTAGAATTTATTTCTGGAAAAATTACATGTGTAAAGTTAATAGATATTAAATATGAGGTTTTAAGTACTAACCAAGATATTTCAAAATAATAAAACATTACAAACTCATTGAATGGGAATAATGCTAATTGTTACTGATAAGTGAAATACCTTTACAGGTTTATTGATAATTATAGACCAATTTGATCTCCCATTTTCTCAACTTATATAATATAGTTAACCTGTACTGCTTAACATCCATTTTCATTACATTGCTTATAGGGGAACATAGTAGAGCAATTTCTACTTTTTTATAGATTCAGGATAAAGCCCAATAGGAGAGGATGAGCATCCCGAGTCTTTTGACATCCAGATATTTGAAATCGTAGCCAAAGTGGCTGCTCAGCCATTAAGCCACTGCTAATGAGGACTGCATCCTATATCTGAGTGTCAATTCAAGTCACAGCTTGCCAATTCGGCACCTTGCTAATGCACCCTGGAAGCAGCAGATGGTGGCTCAACTACATGGTCCCTGCTACCTACATGGGTGTCATGGATAGAGTTCCTAACTCCTGGCTTTGGCTTGGCCTAGTCCCAGCTTTTGGCAGCCATTGGAGGAATAAACCCGCAGATGGAAGCTCTCCCTGTCTGCCTGTCTCTCTGTCTATTGTTCTGCTATCCAAATAAGTAAATCTTTTTAAAAATCTGAAATAACAAGCAATCACACCAAGAATAAATGAAAATAAAAATAAGTAAATACTAATCTGGAAAGCATGCTAAATAATAATGTTTTCTTGTGTGTTTGCCAACAACATAGCGCCATAAATGTTGCCTCCTGGTTTCTGCTTGTTTTCTAATGTAAGCAAGGCAAGTTTGGCTTCAATCATTTCAAGTAATTTTATTCAGTTCATTATTGGGTGAGTGTGGCAGTTAACAAAGCAGAACAAATAATTCTCTATAACATCTATTGCATGCAATGTGTAGCAGAAATAAGCAGTTCACATGTGGGAACCTAATGGAACTGGAGTGCAGTACCGATTCTGGATGCTGGTAGTGACTTTCTGGCTACATGCAACACCCTGGGCACGGCCTGATGAGGCACCAAGCATCAGGGTTTTCCTGCAGGTCTGGACCATCCAAGGGATACTCAGAATTGCTACGTTCCATAAAATCTTTGTCTTTTCCCCACTTCCTTTTGGCTCAGTCAAAATATCTTTCCACAGTGTTAAGCTTTATTTTATTTTATTTGAAAGGGATATTTACAAAGAGACAGAGGGAGAGATAGAGAGTGAGGCCTTACATCCTCTGGTTCACCCCCCTAAAATGGGTGCAAAAGCCAGGGAGATAGGCCAGGCTGAAGCCAGGAACCTGGAAATTCATCAAGGTCTCCCACATGAGTGCAGGGACTGATGCAAATAGGCCATCTTCTGTTTTCCCAGGAGCATTAGCAGGGACCTAGATTAGAAATGGAGCAGCTGGGACTCGAACAGGCGCCTTTATAGGATGCTGGCATCATGGGCAGCAGCTTAACATGCTACTTTACAATGTCAGCTCCCTAATGATATATTCTTGAGAATTTTAATTATGATGAATTCACTTTGGGATTCTTGGAGAACTGCTCACTTCTGTGCCATTGTGCCCCAGTTTTCCTAAGAAACAATTAACTGTGGCATGTAGGAAACATCCTCTCCCTCACCATCTTAGTTAACCAAGATGATTCCTGAGGGAGGGGGAGAGGGTTTTCCTTGTGAATAGCTGCTCTAAGAATAAAAATGAAAGAATAACTTTTCCTTCCGGGACATCTGCTCACTCATGTGTTAATCAGGAGTTAATCTTTGCCCGGGCAGCCGCTCACCAGGCTAATCCTCTGCCTGTGGCGCCGGCACCCCAGGTTCTAGTCCCGGTTGGGGCACTGGATTCTGTCCCAGTTGCTCCTCTTCCAGTCCAGCTCTCTGCTGTGGCCGGGAGTGCAGTGGAGGATGGCCCAAGTGCTTGGGCCCTGCACCCGCATGGGAAACCAGGAGGGAGCACCTGGCTCCTGGCTTCAGAACAGCGCAGCACGCTGGCTGTAGCAGCCATTTGGGGGGTGAACCAACAGAAGGAAGACCTTTTTCTCTGTCTCTTTCTCTCACTGTCTAATTCTGCCTATCCCCCCCCCAAAAAAAAAAAAATCAGCCGTTTACCTTTAAATAATTAGATAATCTAGAATATGTATACCATGCATATTAATAGCTGAATAGACCATATATATATATGTTATTTTCCTTTTGTTTTTACTTTATTAAGCTGCTTTCTTTCAGATGAAAACTATTTGAAAGCAAATTTCTGTTACAAAATATTTTTATGAGCCATTCTAGTGATTTTTAACAATTCTTTATTATTGACTTTTTTTCTTTTTAAGTTATTATAAAGGTTTCCTTAGAAATTACTCAATATTTTTGACTAATACTAATAATACTACTATAAGCGCTTGCATAAAAGCATAGAGTAATTAAGATGCCTCATCCCAAATATGAGGCTGAATTTGGGTCCTAGCTTCAGTTTTGACCCAGCTTCCTGCTCATGAACATTCTGGGAGATAGCAGGTGATTGGTTAAGCGCTTGGATCTGGGCCACCCATGAGACAGACTCCAACTGATACCATGGCTCCTGGATTTGTCTTGGCACATCCCTGACTATTGCAGACATTTGGGGAATGAATCAATGGCTGGAAGACTTCTCTCCCCCTCTCTGTCTCTCTCTGTTTCTGCCTCTCTCAAATAAATAATGGGTAAATTGTACAAGTTGTTTTTTTTTTGTTTGTTTTTTTGTTTTTGTTTTTTGGTTTTTTTTTTTGTTTTTTTTTTAAATAAAGAACGAAGAGGGGCTGGCGCTGTGGTATAGCAGGTAAAGCCACTGCCTGCAGGGCCAGCATCCCATACGGGCGCCAGTTTGAGTCCCAGCTGCTCCACTTCTTATCCAGTTCTGTGGTATGGCCTGGGAAAGTAGTGGAAGATGGCCCAAGTGCTTGGACCCTTGCACCTGCGTGGGAGACCCAGTAGTTCCTGGCTCCTGGCTTCAGAAAGACTCAGCTCCAGCTGTTGGGGCTATTTGGGGAGTGAACCAGCTGATGAAAGAACTTTCTCTCTATCTCTCCCTCTCACTGTCTGTAACTCTACCACTCAAATAAGTAAATACATCTTGGAAAAAAAAAAAGAGAGAGAGAGACTTGAGCTAACATAGCTGCTCTGAGTTACCCTGTGATACCTGTGATACTACTCTGTGATGATACAACAGGAAAACCTTCACCATATACCAATAATATAGATTCAGTTTTAATCCTTGTAGTACATGATCCTGATATCTAACAAGCCATTGCATAATAGAATCTTTAGGAACTTTTTTACATACAGGGAGACCAAAAATTATAATTACATAATGCCAGAATGGTTTGAAGAGCTCATTGTTATAAATACCTGAGGTATTTCTCTTGTAATCTTAATTTTTGTTAATTTGCTTAATAAAAAGGCAATTTAGAGCTAAATGTAAAATAATTAAATGAGAACTGTTTAAGGTATGTATTTTCAGTTAAAATATTCAGATTATCCACAACATCCTTATCCTCCTCATGACATAACTATAATCACTCTAGTCTTAAATCCATGAAGTTACTAGATGACAACTAGAGGTTCAAGAATATAGTTCCTTGTGTACTTGCTCTTTAATGCAGATTGTTCCAATAATATATAAATCCATGTAGTAATTCCTATAGATTCATTATTGTGGCTGAACATCAAAGAATCAGGACTTTTCTTGATTTCTCTGAATTATATAATGTTGTGATGCCACGTGTATGCAAACTAAAGTCTGTCATATATCCACAACTTGTAATAGGACTATTTTTAGATTACTACATAAAAGTGAAAAGTTCTGTACCTTTATAAAATAGCATAATCTATGTTTAGAATAGAAAAACTAAGAGCCTTGAATGCTAAGTACAGTCAACCATACTTTCTTGATCTAAGAACTTGGTCTTCTTTTACTATTAATCCTTAATAAATAAAAATAAAGTTATGCATACATGGAAGGAAATCACAGGAATTACTTAAAATTTCATGCTTTAAATCATCAGTTTGCAAAGACCCAACACTTCTATAGTTGGAAATATGTTTATACTAAATTATATTTAAACTTCTGTCTTCTTTACTATATGTTTTTATCTGTAAAATCACTATATTATAATAGGATGTAAGACAAATTATGATATCAATTTGGATACTTCTAAACCAGGTTATGTATTTGGAGATAGAGCTCCATAGAGGTAAAGTGACTTCCTTATCATACCCTATTAGAAATTACATGCCCTCAGAATGTTAAATATCTAAAACAGAGTGAACCGTCATGGACTTGTAATATTGAGAGCCTATGAGTTCATTCAGTCAGTGCATTCTTTAGCATCTGTAGAATTTAAAGCATTTGGGTATCAAATGCCTACTATTTTATGAAATATACTTAATATGTAAATATTAATGCAAATTCATATTTTAACATTCTTGAGAAATAAATAGCAGGATGACTGTATGTGAAGACCTCTCATGTACAAACACCCAACTATTCCTCAGCTACTCCTGCCAAAACAGTCCTTGGTTTTTCCAGTTTGCATCAAGTCTAACCCAATTTTTCATGAGGAAAAGAAATGTAATTCTCTGAACTCCCTGTAGCTTCTGATTTTCTTCTCAATACAGGAACTGAAGGAAATGGAACAATTTTGACAACTAGACTTTAAAAAGCACAAGTCTATTCATGAGAACATAGTATTTCTGTCCCTTTCCAAGAGGGTTGAAAACCTTACAGCTGTCAGGTCAGCAGACCTTATTACCCTTAATTTATTATTCTCCAATAGATTATCTTGGGTTATTCACCTGGCTGATGGCTTCCCCTAACAACAGAGGAGGATGGTTCAATACAGAAACGTTTGTAAAATCTCTGCTTGTACCATGATGGTCCTCTCCTATTGACTGAGACACATCATGAGGCGACATCAGATTCAAGCACAGAGACCAGCTTGATTTCTTGTTGGGAGGATAAGCAAACTTGTAGTACAAGGAGACTATCATACAAAGATTTGAATAATTTCAGAACAATTTTCAGTTCAGCACACACACCTGCCCACAGCTCAGTAGGTGTTGATGCAATCTGTAATCTTAATATTCCTCACTAAAGGGTGGGATATAATTACTGTATTTCCTGTAGACTACTATTTAAACTAGACTTTGGATTAAATATGAGTTGTCTGGGAAAATTTCTTACTAAGGCTTTTTGAGAAATGCATATTCTCTTATATACAGAGGCAGTTAACTCCTATTATTTGGGCTCCCAGTTTAAATTTATAAGCAGCTAACATAAAAATGTAACCTGTTTCTATCCTTGCATATTGTATAAAATGTAACTCACTTACTTATTCCACTAGGCTTTAAGTTCTTAAATCTGCCTTCTTTTGTATGGGTGAGGCATATTTTGAGGCCTAAACCTCGATAAAGAGAAAAATATTGCTTAGCATAACTAGACTAAAATATCCCACTCATATTTTCCAAAATTAGAAGGACTTCAGAGTTTCCATAACTGTAGATGCCAAAGGTTAACCATGAGAGCCACAGGAATTTTTGCAGTAATGACAACATGCCTGATCCAGAGTATCAGAATTAGTAGCTCAAACTTTTATTTTGTGAGATGTTTTGAAAATGCTTTTTCCATGGGAAGGTAAATACAAATATATCCTTCACCTAAATAAATGTATGGTCTCCAGAACTTAATTATGTTTTGAGAAATGTGACCTTTAGAACTACAAAGCTTTCAAACAGTGTTCTTTTTTTATTCCTTTTTTTTAGAAATTCATTACACTAGGTTTTAGTTTCAAGAAAATAAGTCAACACATTGAAGCTAGTGTATGGTATTTTGGGTGGTGTTGCATATATGTGGTATGGTAGTAAAAATATTGAGCCTTCTATGCATTTCCTTCTTCCCACAAGTAGAACCCTAAAATGGATTGCGGACATGGCAAGCATGGATAAAGCAGTACCAAAGCTGTGATATGTGATTAAGGAGATTATATGGGAAGGTCAACCTATTTTCTACAAGTCCTTAGGAGTCCATAAGCAAATATATTTACTTGTTATAAAAACAGATGGCTAGGCTACTGACAGCCATATGACTTTCTTATGGACTTCACAGCTAGACTGTGATCCCTTGCCATTGTAAACAACAAATCCAAACAAACCAATGAATAAAAGCACATGATTGTATACCAGGCACAGGTAGGTGAGTATTAACACTAAGGCAGAGGAATGGAAGACCAAACTAATTATAGTCTGGGGGCTTTGTAGACAGAGAAATGTATTTATATACATTTATACATCTTAGCTGAGCCACTTATCTGCAGGAAATGCACACTCACTGCTCTCCTAAAATATCTCATTCATTTGTTGATTTACTTAGTTGCCACCTCCATAAGACTGAAGAATTTAGTGAGCCTCTTTCCCTAGCACAAGATATAATTCATCAGAATTTTACAGAACTCTACTTTCATGGGGTTTGTCCAAATTTTTATAAAAGTGTTAAAAATCTAAACAAATTATATTAAAGAGACCGATTTATGCTGCAATCATTTATGGATGCAGAAAAGTTTATTCAAGAACTTCTTGAATGTCAAAGAAAATTAACATAATTCATGATAAAAATTACCCTTTCATATCAAGAATGGTATGTGTCAAATGATCAAGAGTAATGTAATATATACATTGTTATAGAAAGTGACATATGAAAGCTCATAAGCATGTGTTACAAGCTATGATTCATAGTATCAGGAAGTCTGGAGAACATTTCCCACTGTGGCCTTCCTATGATCTGCGCTCCCTCAGTGTTCTATCTGCTTTCTTCCATACCCAACTTGCCGAACAATGGCTGTTAAACCCCAAGAGCTTCTTTCAAGATCATCTTTGATCAAAATGTCTTGGAGCAGCTAAAATTTTATTCTTTTTATTCATACCCTATAAAATTCTTTCCTTTTTTCTGCCTCAAGTCAGGACATCCCTTCAGTATTGTTCTTAAGGCCTATTATCTTCTGAATAAATGCTTGTGTCCCACTGTGTTGTGGTTGAATTTCCTCTGTATTATGTGTACTTAATTATGCTATGTTATTATACATATGAATATAAAAGTATGTACTAAGCTAATTATGGTATTTTTTTAAAGATTGATTTTTTTTTTGAAAGGCAGATTGAGAGAGAGAGAGATAGCACTTCCATTCTCTGATTATCTCCCCAGATGGCCACAATGGCTGGACCTGGCCTAGGCTCAAGCCAGGAACCAGGAAATATATCTGGGTCTCCCATGCAGGTGGCAGGAGATCAAGCACTTGGACCACCTTTTGCTGCTTTCCCAGGCACATTAGCAGGGAGCTGAATTGGAAGCATAGCAGCCAGGATTTGAACTGGCAGTCTATGTGGGATGCCTGGGTTGCAAAGACTTAACCTAATGCACCATAACATAGGCCCTATACTGTACTTTTAAATGACAAATACTTGTATATATTTATGGAATACAATGTGATTTTCATATGTGTACACACCATGGAATGATTAAATCAAGTGAATTGCCATTCTTCGCCTCATTTACTTACAATTTTTTATGGTGAGAATGTTTCAAACATATCCCTGTAGCAGTTTTAGAATCCACAATACAATGTAGTTAAATATAGTCATCATATAATATTGTTCAGCTTTCAAGAAGAAGGAAAGTCTGCTATTTGTGACAGCACAGATGTACTTGAAGTACACTATGCTTAGTGAAATAAGCCAGGCACAGAACACAGATAACTGCATGATCTCACTTATTTGCATAATCTACAAAAGTCCAACTCACAGGGAGAGAGTAGAACGGTGGTAATAAAATCATGAGCGGTATTTCTTATTAATATAATGATAGCATTTTCAGCTTTTCATTTCAATAATAGACATTTCAATCTTGATGTTCTTTAGATAACTTTTAACGGCCAACATTATCAACTTATATATCTAATCTTGACTCACCTACTCTGTATTGTAAAACATTCTATGACAAATAACCCACTTGTATCTGTGCTGATAATAAAGGTTACAGAGAATTCTTGGTTCAAGTACACAAAGTCTTCATAAATATTTGTTGAGTGGATGAATGATTTCATTCACTGAAGTACAAACACATAAACTGTTTCATTTCCAAGTAGCCATGTAATATATCACTGCACTCTGTGGACATAAAGAAATACACATGTGCTCTGCCAAAAATACCTGAAATTGTCCATGAGTTGCTGTGAATGCCCTAGATTCTGTTGCAAGAGAAAGAAATAAATGGATGGAGCATGAAGGAATTACTTCTGGGAGAATTAGAATGACAAAATGTCTCCATTATTCAAGAGAACCTCACTTTATGATCCATTCCTGCAGTGTGTTATCAAACATTCTTTGTGAAAGCCCCAGCCTGGGTTTTAACTGTCTAGTATTTTCACGCACTTACGTGGGGTTATATATCTTTCTGTTGGAAGGAAAAGAAGATCCTTGTCTATGTCAGCCTTCTAGCACATGTTCATCCCCTCCTGGAGGTTTGTGCATGGAAAATGCACATTGTAGATCCTGGAGGATTCAAAGCCCTCCAAGAACAAAGGCAACAACTGAGCGCATGACCTGGCTGCCCTGCTCATCCCTTTTTACCCCAGTGCCTCTTTGCCTGCCCCACCCAAAGGGACACACAGAAACGGCTGTTCTTGTTGTAAAAATAATTGAATCATTTTCTAAAAATGTGACTTCAAAGCTGCGCCTCCTTGTTTTAATTTAATTCATCACTTCTTTGTTCTGGTTATCAATAAATCAAGTCATAATCCACTAAAAGCTTCTAACCTATTAAATGCTTTAGGTTTACTTTTCGGGATAACTTGCATGCTTTGTTCAGATCCTGAGGGACAAGGCTTCCTATTTGCTCCGTCAGCAGATATGCCATTCCTCTTTTCTCACAAGACGCTTCATTTCAACTGAAGTAGAGCTGCTTGAACAATTAGATATAAGGCAGAGTGAGGCTGAGTGACTATATCTGCACCTGATCACATGGCTAAAGACTGACTTCAAAAGGCTTGCTCATTATAGCCCACAAAACAAAAGACTTAATACCCAAACAATCCAAATTTCACAAGAAACAGGCGTTTCTCCACAATAACCTAAGAGGGAGAAAGGAATCAAATTATTTTGAAGGGAAACATAGGTATTTGATCCACAAAGAGTGATAGTCTGTCAAATTTTAGATGGCAAGCTGTCCAAACAAATAGCTAGCTTACATAGTTTTGTTTTCTGTTTATTTTCAAATGTGCTGAACATTACTTCATCCCCACAGGCTGCTCACAATACCATTTAAAGACCGCTTCAAAAAGCATTTTTCACCCTAGAATGGCTCTTAGAAGAAACATTCTAGGGAAAATTAACGGATGAGGGGAAAGCAGGTTCTATAAATTGTTGCAGCATTAGTTTTAATCTTCATGAAAACAGTTGTGTTTAGAATCTTCTTTAGACTTGTCAGTTTTGAAAACTGCTACTTCATCTTAGAAAATTAGAGACTTAAAGACATTAGGAAAAGAGAATGAGAATATATTTTAACTTGATAGGCTGAATTTCTTGATGTAGTTTATACTTTTCAGAATTACAATGTTTTGCTAGGATTGGTAGAAAGTCCTGAAATTTAAAACTCATTGTATAAGGAAAATAAATAAAAATAGATGTGTTTGTGAAGTTCCTAATAGAACTGATTCCTCAGAAGACGAAGTCATGGTCACACATTTCGAATTAAATGTGAAAAACAGTAGCTCATGTATTTACATCGCTCAGAAGTCATAAAAGGATGTTTCGGAATCACAGTTGAGAGATGCTGCCTTTTAGAAAAATGAGGGACTCGGGGGCGCCACGGCTCACTAGGCTAATCCTCCACCTGCGGTGCTGGTACTCTGGGTTCTAGTCCCGGTTGGGGTGCCGGTTCTGTCCCGGGTGCTCCTCTTCCAGGCCAGCTCTCTGCTGTGGCATTGGAAGGCAGTGGAGGATGGCCCAAGTACTTGGGCCCTGCACCCGCATGGGAGGCCAGGAGGAAGCACCTGGCTCCTGGCTTCGGATCGGCGCATTTTGGGGGTGAAACAACAGAAGGTATACCTTTCTCTCTGTCTTTCTCTCACTAACTCTACCTGTCAAAAGAAAGAAAGAAAGAGAGAGAGAGAGAGAGAGAGAGAGAGAGAGAGAGAAAGAAAGGAAGAAAGAAAAAGAGAGAGAAAGGAAGGAAGGAAGGAAGGAAGGAAGGAAGGAAGGAAGGAAGGAAGGAAGGAAAATGAGGGACTCACATTTCAGCGAAGGGAAGGGGTAGTGATAAATGCAGGTAAACCTCTACCTAGATTCAGAAATCCTGAGGAAGGGAGCATAAATTCACACCAGTTACTGCAGACAGAGCTGAATGGGACAGAAGCGCCGGTGCACCTTGCCACGGAAAACCAGTTGGAGCCCCCATTGTCTCTAGAGACCAAAGATCTAGAGAAATCACATAATTAGATTCTTTCTAGGCTGTGCAATAACAACTTACAGAAAACAGAGTTTTGGTTTTATTATCAGGAAACTAATATATTAATGCAGTAGTTTTGAAATTTCCACAAATGATATTCAGAAAAATCATTACTTCTATATTATAGACTTGAGTGTGTTGTTTTTCTTTTCAGTATTGAAAAGAAAAGTATGTTTAATCTGTTTTTTTCTCCCTGTAGGAAGTTTAAGAAAATTTATTCTCATGTGAAATGAACTGTGAATATGACAAAATCCTATCTACAAAATTTTTTAACTCAATTTCAATAATGCAAGCAAGAGAAATGATGCAATAGAATTGCTACTACAGATTTTTTAAGATGAACTTCAATGAAAAAGTGCCTCCAAATATATGACTGTCTACACAAACTCCCAGAATACACACATTAAGTCTTTAAGAAAGATACCTTGGGGCCAGCACTGTGGTGTAGCAGGTAAAGCCACCACATGCAGTGCCTGCATCCCATGTGAATGCCTGTTCCAGTCCCAGCTGCTCCACTTCCTATCCAGTTCTCTGCTATAGCCTGGGGAAGCAGTAGAAGATGGCTTAAGTCCTTGGGCTCCTGCACCCACATGGGAGACCCAGAAGAAGCTCCTGGCTCCTGGCTTCGGATAGGTGCAGCTCCAACCGTTGCGGCCAACTGGGGAGTGAACCAACGGATTGAAGACCTTTCTCTTTCTCTCTCTCTCTCTCTCTGGTCTCTCTTTCTTCCTCTGTGTAATTCCAACTTTCAAATAAATAAGTAAATCTTAAAAAAAAAGAATGAATATGTTTTTAAAAAAAAAACTTTCTTAAAAAAAAAAGAAAGAAAAAAACGCTACCTCTGTGGATCCTAATGCCTTACCAGCAGCAAAACAAGGAGTTTCAGCCATATCCAACCAAATACATGGTATGATTCCCCTGAAAAACAAGTGAAAGGCTTTTTGTGTTTGTGTCTCTCACATAGCGCTACACACGCAGATGCTTTATTTGTAATGTCAAAGTCATGTAATCAACTGATTTAATTGCAGGTGAATGCACATCTTTTTTTTTTTTAAGCTTTATTTATTTGAGAGGCAGATTTACAGACAGAGAGAAGGAGAGACAGACAGAGACGTCTTCCATCTGGCCCAATCGGAAGCCAGGAGCCAGGAGCCAGGAGTCTATTCTGGGTCACCCACATGGGTGCAGGGGCCCAAGTACTTAAACTATCTTCCACTGCTTTCCCAGGCCACAGAAGAGAGCTGGATCAGAAGTGGAGCAGCCTGGACTCAAACTGGGACCCATTTGGGATGCTGGCACTGCACACGGAGGCTTAATCCTCTATGCCACAGTGCTGGCCCCTAGTTAGTTTATTTTAAAGGCAGAGAGAGAAGGAATGCTTCTGAGAGTAGGTTATGCTCAAAATTCCCACATGCCAGCAACAGCCAGGGCTGGGCCAGGCCCAAACCAGGAGCTGGGTTTTTCACATGGGTAGTAGGAATGCTACCTCTCAGTGTGTACATCAGCAGGAAGCTGGAGTCTGGAGAAGAGCCGGTACTGGAATCTAACTGTTCAGATACGGGAGGCAGATACTCCAGACTGCTCAAATGCCTGCCCCCATGCTGTTTTTGTTTCTTCACATAAAATGTTTATTGCTGGGGCCAGAGCTGTGGCACAGTACGTTAATCCTCCACCTGCGGTGCCGGCATCCCATGTGGGTGCTAATTCTAGTCCCGGCTGCTCCACTTCCAATTCAGCTCTCTGCTGAGGCCCGGGAAAGCAGTAGAAGATGGCCCAAGTCCTTGGGCCCCTGCATCCACGTGGGAGATCCAGAAGAAGCATCTGGCTCCTGGCTTCGGATCGGGGTAACTCAGGCCGTCGTGGCCAACTGGGGAGTGAACCAGCGGATGGAAGACCTCTCTCTCTCTCTCTCTCTCTCTCTCTCTCTCTCCCCCCCTCTCACTGTCTATAACTCTACCTCTCAAACAAATAAATTAAAAAAAACTTTAAAAAGTAAAACAAAATGTTTATTGCTGACTCTTGAGGAAGTCCTGTTCTCTGTCTCTGGAATTGACATGGATATTTATTCTCTATATTAATTTAAGAATATTTTTGCTGTGTTTCCCCCAATATCTTATTTTTAAGTGAAGTTGCTACTTTCTTAATGAGATTGATATTTTTTGTCAGCTCCTCATATTTGCAGACACCAGTAGCTCTAAAGAGCAGTATGTGTATTAGAATGATGGAATTCTGAAGATCTTACTAGTACAGCCAAACTCAGAAAAAAATTGAAGTTAACTTTAAGAAGAAAATGATATTCCACTTATTATTCCTTCAGTAGTAGGATCAGAGCTAATGCTGGTTGTCGAATGCTAAGTTTGCATTTGATAAATAGGATGGGAAACATTTGATATTTTGTGAACAAATGTGTGACGTTATCTATTTTCCACATTACTTTGTTTTTCTTTACATTGCTTGGTTTTCTGCTTCTTTGATTTTTGAAAAGTTATCTGCCCTAAAATATCAATGTTTAAATGAGTTAAGATTATATTTAGCTGTGATCTTTGGTTTTAAATAATTGCTAGTACAATTATAATTAGGATGGAAACCACTCAATCTGACATGGAAATATACTTCATATCGGAAAACTAAGTATGAAACTTGTTCTGTGGCCATTTCGTTTCTATAAAATCCATTCTTTGTGGGGCCGGCACCGCGGCTCACTTGGTTAATCCTCCGCCTGTGGCGGCGGCATCACATATGGGTGCCGGGTTCTAGTCCAGGTTGCTCCTCTTCCAGTCCAGCTCTCTGCTTTGGCCCAGGATGGCAGTGGACAATGGCCCAAGTGTGTGGGTCCTGGGGACCAGAAGGAAGCACCTAGCTCCTGGCTTCGGATCAGCGCAGTGCGCCAGCCATAGCAGCCAAAATGGAAGGAAGATCTTTCTCTCTGTGTCTCTCTCACTGTCTATAACTCTACCTGGCAAATAAATTTTAAAAAAAATTCATTCTTTGTGTTATGTTGACATTTGATCAAAATGATTCCTGAGTGTGTTTGATGATATATTTGGGTACCTTTAAATTCCGGCATGGCTACTTTCTGAAGGGTGCACTTTAAGCATGTCATCACTTGTGTTTTTCTTTTTACATGGATTCAAATTAAAAACGGGAGCAAATATAAGCAGAATGAGGTTCAGTTGAACTAAGTTCATGATAAACCATGAAGAGGGAAATCCAAATGCCATACTGGACAAGATCACATTTGTAAAAGCATTTTAGAAAATGTTTCAAGGAAATGGTCACATTTATCCCAGGGCAAAGTGAATCAATATTTTGAATTGTCATCTAGCAAAAACATCAAGACACAATGACATATTTGTGGTGAAAAATTTATCTGTTTGCTCGTTTTCATTAACTCACAAGGATCAAATCAATTGTTTGGGAAAAGAACATTTTAATTACCAGCATCTTCCTGTACTTTCAGTGACAATGATTGGTTTCCATTTTGTTGTCTAGAAAGTTTTCAATTTTAACCCATGTGTGTACACATAAGAAATATAAAATTACATGGAACAATAAAGTAAATTACATTAAATCATCCTAACCCCCATGTAACAAAAAGTTGCTTTGTTTCATCATAAAAGCAAATTTCTCTTTCCATAATGAAAGTAGAGAAAAGGAGAAGTAAGTCATCATAAAAAATGTTCACGTTACACTTAAAGGAAAATGGAATAGCAGATCAGGTGAAACTTACCTATGCAAAATTTTGCTTCTTTCACGGTGTCCTCATTTTTTTGCTGTTAAGAAATAACTCAGGAAAGAGGTTGCTAAAGCCATATTTTTTGCCCCTACAGTAAGATAGAATATACTTTTCAAAAAAAGAGAAATGTGAAATTGATGCAGTTAGCATTTTTCCTTCAAAGCTATATAAAGCCTGCAGACTGACAAAAAAAAAAAAAAAGGAAAATGCTGCCAATCATTTAAATGAAATATTAGTTCTTATGAGGGCCAATAATTCTACCATTTCACTTATTTGATTATTTATTTATTTATTTATTTGAGACAGGGAAAGAGAGAGAAAGAGAGAGATCCGATCCACTCATCCACTGGTTTAGTCCTCAAATTCCTGCAAATAGGCTGGACAAAATTGGGAGACAGGGACAGAATCCAAGTGTTCCACATGAGTGGCACGAATCCGAATCCAATGACTTGGGCCATCACTGTTGACTTCTAATGTCTGAATTAGAGGGAAGCTGGATCAGGAGCTGGAGCCAAGAGTGGAACCAAGGCACACAATGATTAGGACAAAGCCATCTTAACTGCTAGGCTGACCACCTGCCCTGATCCTACAATTTAAGAATTTTTCATCAAATGTCTTAGCCACATGCTTAGTCTTAATGTTTAAAATCACTCTGTACTTGTATCTCAATTGAACTTTATCTCTCTGTAGATAATCTTTTAGCAAGCACCTATATGAACTTGGAAAGTTTTTGCTTCACAATGTTTCTAACAAAATAAAGCTAACTTTTTATTTAAAGTATATGCAGAAACAAAACTTCAGAATAACTTAATTCTTCTCGGACTCAATCAGAAGTCCACATCCTGGCCTACACTTCTAAGGCTCTACATTTATGAATTAACCTATCTGCACATTGCCAAAAATGAATACAAATAAACAATGAGCCTATTTTATTTTCCTACTATTTCCTCATGATATTGAAAGATCATGTTTTATAATATCGTGATTGATGGGGCTGGCACTGTGGCATGGCATCTGCCATGCCAGCATTACATATAGGCACTGGTGAGCTCCAGCTGCTCCACTTCAGATCCAACTCCTTGCTGGTGTGCCCAGGAGGGTAGCAGATGGTATCCCTAGTGCTTGGTCAATGATACTCGTGTGGAAGACTTGGAGGCAGCACCTGGATCCTGGCTATTCTGGCCATTTGGGGAGTGAACCAGTAGATTGCAGGTCTCCCTCCCTCTCTCTCTCTCTCTCTCTCTCTCTCTCTCTCTTTCTCTCTGTCTCTCTCTCCCCCTCCCCTGTTCCTCTCCCTCTCTGGCTCTGTCTTTCAAATAAATCATTAAAAAAACCACAAAAAAGAGAATATTGTGATTGAATGCAGAATAATAGAAATCATGGCTGTGCTCATTTAATTTTCATTATAATTGTCATCTTCTAATCCATACAAGATAACAGAATGACATGCAAATGCCTGGTCAAATATTTCTACAAAAGAAAGAAAGGTTTTCCCATTGCTGAAATTCTACTAAATCAATAATGTATAGGGACAATTTGGAGGACAAAAACAAAACAGAAAACAAATTGACTTTTCTCATGTTTTGAAGTTGTAATCATTTTCTATAACAATTTTTGTTTTGGATGCTGTTGTACATCAAATAAATAACCAATATTTATTTGTAAAATTATACAAAGTGAGTAATTATGTGCCACATAGCTCAATAATATCATCCCTCCATATTTTCTTTCTTTCAAATATGAATTATCTTCTGCTTTATACATTGTTATTTATGAATACTGTACTTGCTAATGTCATCTAAGTTTCTCCTAAGTGTTTTGCTCTTTAACTCTCATTGTACTTGAAAATGCTTTTACATCAGACACTAAGTGATTCAGAATCATGACATTGAATGACCTATTTTGTCTCTATACACCAATCAATCTCCAGTGGAATTTGACACTATTTAAACTGGGACTCAATCCATCACCTAGGATCAATTACTCACAGCAAGCACTGAATAAGTCCCATCAATTTTATCTTTGCAATATTTCTCCTTAAATCCCTTCCAAACCCAGTGGAAACAGCTTACTCCGAAAACTCACCTGACTTACTGTAAAAACCTCCTGAGTGATATTTCTCATTTCCTCCAGCTCCTCCAGATTCTTCAAACAGTTCATGAGTACTATTGAAACAAATGACAAACAACATCTTTTCTGAATTTCTTATGTATGGGTTAAATTATAGCTAATTAACTCTACTAAACAATATTTTCTTCAATGAAAATGATCGATCCAAGCTTTTTAACCAGCATGATGATTTATCATTAATATAGCTTAGTTGTACACATTATTATATTCAATTGTGTGTATTCTAGAGAGATAAGATCTTCTTCATGCCCTAGTGTTTAGAAGGAAAGAGCAAAATTTCATCCTATATGTACAAATATGCAAATGTGTATGGGGACACATATACATGCATGGTTTTTGATCTTTGTACAGGAATCTTCTTCCAAACAAATTATAAATTATACAGGGTCAATTGGAAAAACAAATGATGCATGCTCTCATCCAAGCATAGTTCATTAGTGACATCATTAGAGCTCCATAATAGATGGATACAAGTTAATATTAGTGTAAAACAAAGCCCAGAAGGCATCCAGAGCTGCCAGGAATGGAATTGATACGTTATTTGCAGATATCAGTTTTGGTTGTATTTTTGCCATACCTGCTTAGTATAATATTTTAGCAGCTTTATGGAGGTATAATTTACATGCCATATAACTCAGCTATTTAAAATGCATAGTCAATGGTTTGGGGTAAATTCAATTTCCAACATTAGGGAACATTTTGCATACATTCATTAAATATGAAGATATAGTAAGGATATAAGTACTTGACTTCTGATTATTGCTGAAATTTGTCACCAAAGAGAGGACACAATCTTGTTTTCTATGAGTTTCTTGTATGCATTGAATGCAAATGCTATGTAAGACAATGTAATGAGGTTTGCTGAAAAATACATAAATGTTCCTTATAGGATGAGGCTAGGATGAGTCCAGAATGAAAAGTCGTAGAGTTAAGTTCAAATAAGCAAGCCTATAAGCTGTTTTTACATCCACACCCAATGGCATTGAATAATCATTCAATGAAATGTTGAAATATTCTTTTATGGTTTTTAAAAAAATTTTCTTCACAAAAGTATTAGTTTATGAAAAAGAAATAACAATTTTCTGAGATTAAATTGATCTCATAGTAGATCAAACTGAGAACTTTATGTTGTCAGATCATTAATACAAAAAGGGTCATAACATTTGGCAGAGATGAAGAATAGAAGCAAAAACATAATGTGAGGAAAGGTGTCAGCCACTTAAAAGATGTAGTAACTGGACTCCAAGTCAGGTAGAACATATGCAAAGGAGTTCAGACCCAAGGGGTTAAATAATAAAATTAACCAGGTACTAGGTATGACCCACTCTCAGATGGTTGTATTTTCCCTTATAACTTTCTAATCATTTTCTAAGTTTTATTTTATTCCTTACACTATACACAAGTTTTTATAAGTTAAATTTCTCCCATGTGAGTGGCCAGAGCCCAATTATTTGAGCCATCACCTTCTACTTCCCAAAGTGTTCATCAGCTGGAAACTGGAATTGGAAGTGCAGGCAGAGTGGAAGGCAGGCACCCCGAGAGGGGATGCAGAAATCCCAAGCAGTGTCCCATTAGCTGTGCCACCTGCCCACACAAAGGGTGAGCCTTCTGTGGAGTCCTTGGACACTACTTTGCAGGCTAGCATCCCACATGAGAGTACCTGTTCGAAAGCTCCTCCAGCTGCTGACTCTGGCTTCCTGTGAATACAGACTATGGGAGGTGTTGGCGATGTCTCAACTTTTTGGGTCCCTGTCACCCACAGGGAAGACCCTGATTGAATTCCTGGCTCCCAACTCCACTCTTTACCCAGGTCTTGCGTTTGTGGGGCATATAGAAACACTCTCTCATGAATAATTAAATATTTTAAAGTAAATCAGTAAAAAGCATATCAGATAACTGACAAAAGGAGCTTAGGCACGTCTTTCTAAAAAATAGTAAGCTAAATTAATTCAGGTTGAAAGCATTTTTTAAAATTGGTTACTTGGAGTCCTTTGACAAGTCATGGTTGTCTTTCTTAGATGCTAATTCTCCCTTATTGTTTTAGAATATACTGAATTAGATTATCTAAATAGCAGTTTTTATGTGTGTTGGTGGGAGTGGGAGCAGGTAGAGAAGTAGTGGAGTCTGTTACCCACAACACAGCAGTCTTCCAGTAGCTTTTCCCTGTGTACCAAAACCCTGCTTTTTCATCTTCCAAGATTCGAACAAAGATACTCATTTCCTGAACAAAGGAGTCATGTGATCCCATAAGTTCTAAGAGGAATTAGCTCTGCATTTTAAAAAAAATCAGTTCTCTCTAGGTAAGAAAAGTGTTGAAAACTGCTGAAAAGACCATACCAGAGTATAACTTCCTCTCAAATAGTTTTCTCCAGGAGGTCTTAAATATACATGAACTTGAAACACTCTAAAGAATTTAAGAAACTCTCCTAAGGATATACAAACTTGCTTGCTCAAGGGTAGAATGATTTACTTGAAATCATGGACAGCCATAAAACTGTAAGTTTACTTTTCACGTGGGGACAGGTTAAAATTAAGCCTGGATCTATTGTCCCCGGGGATTTGTTTCAGATATATGCTCAGCTAATTTTCCAAAGAGAGGTTTGAAAAAAAAATATATGACATAGGACTGACATGCCAAAAAATTGAAATTTATTGCTTTATGTTAAGTTTTTAAAATAATTACATTATGTTAAAGATATTCAAGGACTACTAATATTAGCATCAAATTAAATGGTCTCACAATAATATGCCCAGTGCTATGGTGATGTAACATAAGCCTAAAGTTGAGAAGGAAGATCAGGAAGTACCATACCTTCCCCTTGTTTGAGAACAGAGCAAGGACTGTTATCTGTTATAATAGACACTTTCCTTGCCTTCCTATTGGCTAACATTTTAATCTTTGCAAATATTGCACCAATTTGCTACATACATTCATGAATATTTCAATACCTAAATATGCAAAGAGGAAGAACATGTACATATAAAAGTTTTTAATAATAAATAAAATAACAACAATCAGAAATCACTAATTAATTAAAAACAAAAATGCAAGAAAAATGAGTGCCATAGGGAGCAATCATATCACAGTGATGTTTCTTTTTGAGTGAAGAGATTGTCTATCCTGTAAAAATGAGTTGCTGATTGTAAATAAAGGAAATTTCAACTAAGGCATTGATGTTTTAAGACATCTTGTGGGGGCTGGTGCCGTGGCACACTAGGTTAATCCTCTGCTGCGGCACAGGCATCCCATATGGGCGCCAGGTTCTGGTTTCTGTTGCTCCTCTTCCAGTCCAGCTCTCTGCTGTGTCCTGGGAGTGCAGTGGAGGATGGCCCAAGTCCTTGGGCTCCTGCACCTTCATGGGAGACTAGAAGGAAGCACCTGGCTCCTGGTTTTGGATCGGCGCAGCTCCGGCCGTTGCGACTACCTGGGGAGTGAACCAACGGAAGGAAGACCTCTCTCTCTTCTCTCTCTCTCTCTCTGTAACTCTGCCTGTCAAATAAATAAATAAAATCTTTAAAAAAGACATTTTGTGATATATTCAAGTTGGTCAGTGCTAATGAATAGTATAGAGAATATCCCTATAACTACACTTAGAGAAATCGAATTGTATAATATAGAAACAAAGACATTTTACAAACATGGGGAATGAAAGAAAAACTATTTCTGAATAAATAAGGAGCCCTGGGTTACAATGAATTTGCATGTCATCACAAACATGCTGTTCTACCATCATTCCCATAGTAATAAATGTTGGAGAAACTCAAAGTTTAGAAAAATGACATATAACAACTGAGTGACAGAAACATAAATGTCACCCAACTGTATTTCAAGCATTTCTTTTTATTTCTTGTCCATAATAAAATCAGAATAACTTTCCAGGGACAACTTCAACTAATTTGGTTATGTGGCAGGTGAAAACTTTGTACCAACTCACTGAACCAGGCAATTCTTATGTTAGGTTCTTCTGTCCTAAGACAAACTAGATCGGCAACTGGTCCAGTTACAGGGGGTTCTAGCTCTGAAGTTTTTGTGATGGGAAATTCTAAGTTATTGACTAGTTTGTCACCTCCCTGTTTTAAGTATGTAAAGCAAGAGCATAAGAACCAGTTTTTGCACAATAGATGCTAGCAAAACATATGTTAAATGCATGTAATATAGTCTGAAGAAAAATTGGAAGTCCTCAAAAATAAATGACCTTTAAATACTACTCAATTCACTGGCAATCAGTAGAGGAGATCTGCAGAATTCTTGGGCCCAGCTACACACAGGTGGCATGGACTTGACTGTTCTGTCAACTGAATGTAGCACATTACTCTTGTTATTCATTAATAACTAAAATCAAAGCCAAAATCTTATAGCTGCAATTTTATAGTTGCTCTTTCCCCAGTATCTCTGGTTTCCTTCTCTGGTTCCTGCTGAATCTTTTTTAAAAATAGATTCATTTATTTATTTTCAAGGAAGGAGAGAGAGAGAGAGAGAGAGAGAGAGAGAATCTTCCATTTGCTGGTTCACACCCAAATGGCCAAAAGGACAAGGCTGGGCCAGGCCTAAGTTAGCAGCTAGAATCTAGGAGCTTCATCAGGGTGTCCCACGTGGGTTGCAGGGGCTCAGGTAATTGAGCCATCTTTCACTGCTTTCCCAGGACATTAGCAAGGAGCTGGATTCGAAGTGGAGCATCCAGGACTTGAAGTGACAAACATATGGAATGCTGGCATCGCAGGTGGCAGCCTAACCTGCTGTGCTACAACCCCAGCTCCTCTTGCTGAATGTTAACAAACCTCTTAGAGGAGGATGCATCAAAAATGCATAGAAAGGAGGCCGGTGCCATGGCATGGCTCACTTGGTTAATCCTCTGCCTGGGGCACTGGCATCCCATATGGGCGCCGGGTTCTAGTCCCGGTTGCTCCTCTTCCAGTCCAGCTCTCTGCTGTGGCCCGGGAAGGCAGTGGAGGAGGTGCTTGGGCCCCTGCACCTGCATGGGAGACCAGGAGGAAGCACCTGGCTCCTGGCTTCGGATCAATGCAGCACGCCGGCCGTGGCGGCAATTTGGGCGGTGAACCAACAGAAGGAAGACCTCTCTCTCTCTCACTAACTGCCTGTCAAAAAAAAATTCATAGAAAGGGCATATTATATTTTAATTTCCTCTCTGATTTTTTGAAATACCTTTCTATCTTCGTAGAAGAATGGAGAAAAAGCAAGCAATGATTCTTTCCAGGAGCAGAGATAATGTCCTCCAAATCATTTTCTTTCTTTTTACAATCATTTAAAATTTTCATTTTATTTGAAACACAGAGAGACAGATGGAGAAAGCGAGAGAGAGGATGAGAGAGAGGAAGAGAGAGGAAGAGAGAGAGAAAGAGAGAGAGAGAGAGAGAGAGAGAGATTTCTCGTCTGTTGATTCACTCCCTAAATGCCCAAAACACTCAGGGTTTGGTCAGATCCAAGCCACGACGCTGTAACTCAATCCAAGGCTCCCTTTATGGATCGCTGGGAACCAGCCACTTCAGCCATCACCTGCTGCCTTCCAGGTGCACTTTAGCAGGAAGTTAGAATCAGAAGCAGAGCCAGTACTCAGATCAGACACTGGAGACATGATGTCAGTGTACCAAATAGCATCTCAAAGCTGCCCTAAAGCCCACCCATCTCCAAATCATTTCCTGCATTCCTTCTGCCTCCAGGCTCCAGAGGGCTTCAGTTGTCCATACCATCCCCTACACTCACATGAGACTGTATAGGTGATTATTCTGTGGTATAGTCCAGACTGATGATGGACCTAAAGCATAAAACCAGATTCACGTTATTCAAACATAAGACGTCCAAAAACTTTTATTAGAGCTAATGATAAGAGCTAAGGAACCAGATATATATTCTGTGTTTTTTCATGTATTTTTCATGATCAACAAAAATACACTATTCTTCACTTTCATGTTATATATTCTGGGAAGTTTTTTTTTTCTTTTTTCTTTTGGTAAATATTTATTTATTTGAAAGGCAGAGTTACAGACAGGAAGAAACAGAGACAGAGCGAGCAAGGTCTTCTATTGTCTGCTTCACTGCCCAAATAGCTGCAATGGCCATTTGGTCAATCTGAAGCCAAGAGCCTAGAACTTTATCTGGGTCTCTTATATGTGAGTGTAGCGGCCAAGGGACTTGGATCATCTTCTGCTGCTTCCCCAGGTACATTAGCAGGGAGTTGGATCTGAAGTGGAACAGCCAGGACTGGAACCTGTGCCTATATACAGTGTGGTGCTGCAGGCAGTACCAGCCCTGCTTCTGGGAAGTTTCTAAGAACCTTACTGAAGCATGAAAAAAAATTCCAAAGAATAAGAAGACAAGCAAACCAATCACATACATATTGCTTCACTTGCTACAACCTACAATCCTTGGTGTCCTTGTGTTGAAGTGCTTGTTGCTATGTCATAATGTCAACAGGAAATGGTAAAACACAAATATGCAAAAATAGGAACAAAGCTACTGGCTGAATATTTTATTATGATGCTTAAATGTTCATTTTTTTCCCGAACTTTATTGAAACCTTAAAAGTAAATTCAATTTATATGCAGCCATGCCATAGATCTATGACTCTGGGTTGCTTTCATCTTTTCTTGGTTGAAAATAACTTAGATAGCTCATTAATTATAAAGACTATTTGTTTCCACACTAATTGAGAGGATCTGATTAATACTCATCTTTTTAAGTTTGTGTTAGCTTGACTTTAAGGGATGACTGTTTCATAGAACAGGGCTTCATGACCATGTACATACACTGTAAATGAGCATAATCATTGCTTAAGATACACCCATGTCTATTCCCATTATTTAACACTGTGGCACATAAGAACCTTCTAGCTTCCTTGTTAAAATTGTCTTGCTTCCATTTCTTTCAAACACTCTATCCAAAATTTCAATAGGAACACAGATTGTTGTCTCAAATGCATAAAATAGGCTGTCTTTATAGAAGAGAAGTGTTCCTCAAATAATATCCCTGGGATGAAAATCCTTTTATAAGATGGAAAAGACTTTCTCTATTAGTATAACCATAGGCCAAATTATTTCTAAGCTTTGCATCTATTTTTGTACAATGTCAACCTCTATATCATCACTACACTTACCTTCAACTTGGCCAGTCTTTGTAAATTAAAGGCGTGGCTGTTTTCCAACAAAACTTCACAAAACAGGCAGTGGGCCAGAAATGGCCCTGCAGGCCAAACTTTGCTCTCCCTAGAATATATAAAATATTCTACTAGATATTAGAGGGCACACAAATCAATAAATAATGTGTTTTTCATTCCAAAACATTTACAAGCTTGTGCAAAATGCAAACATAACCCACAATATAAAACACTTTGCAATAATTTCTTAATGAATAATGTGGATGGTGTCACAGGCTAGAATGCATGTTGAGTTGAGAAACAGTGAATATATCATGTTTTTATTGCTTATTAACCATCACAGTTACGTTGGTAGTTTTGTAAAAGTCCATGAAAAGCAAGACATTGACACTTTATTATTATTTAATCATCATTCTGTTACCCTCATTTTAGAGCTAATTTACTTATTATTTAATTGATCTCCTCTCTATTTTAGACCACATTTATGAATTATGTTTCTATCTGAGAACTTTGTTTTTCAATTAATTTTTTCCCTTGGCACTAAAATTTGTGATAACTTCAGAATGGAATCTTCTGTGCTTTACAACATCTTACTTTTTTACACTTTGGGAAATCTTATAAAGTTTACCAGAGAAAAATTTTTGTGTTTATTCCCCCACTAAATTATTTATGCATATACTGCAAGAGAACCAAACTCCCATGGAGTCTAATGATAGTTTCTAGATCAGATCTCCAAAACCAAATCAGTCAGGGAGTTACGACAGTTTTTAGAATAACCCCTGAACCTTTGCATAAACTATCTGTATTTTCCAATTTAATGAATGAATGATCTGTAGCAGTGCTTTAATTCTTTGCTTCAGTTGAGATATCTGACCTGAGTATCCCAGACAAAAGATATTGAGCAAAAATTTAAATTTACTATGGGACAATGATCCAACTAGCAATAACATTTTTTAGTACGAAGGTGACCAATTCTCTGGGGGACTAGAACAGTGTAAGGTCACATAAATATAGCCTGGAAGAATAACTGTGAGAGAAAACACAGTTGGACTGTCTCTTATCCAGTCTCAAAAGAAATACCTTTAGCAATATTTTTTATTTAGAAAAGAAAGAGAAAGCGATGTTTTATTATTTTTCAAAAGAATGGTTTTGCCTGAATGTGTATTTGATAATAAACCAAGATCAGAGTTTTTATTTTCAATAAAATAAAGTTGTGTTTATTTTTAAATGGCTTTATACTTTTAGATTGTCATTTAAAAAAAAAACAGACTTATCTACTAAAAAGGGGTAAGAGCACACTGGAAAATTAATGTGAAGGGAGAATTAATCTGTTTTCACACAAATAGATTTTCTTTGTTTCTGGTTATACCACAATCAGTTTGATAGGATGGAGAGATGGGGATTTATACGTTGTGTAATTTTGATGTTTTAAATTTTGAAAAGAAGGAAAGTAATCCACTAAAGAAACAAAATCTATGAAGTGGGTATCTGGAGTAAGTTTTTACATTTCTGAATCACATCCTTCCCCCGAAGTCTTTTTCTTTCTTTATTTTTTAAGTTTAAAATTTTTCAACTGTAACTAATGTATGTCATGGAGTTCATCCATCTGCAAAATAACAGCTCCTTATTTCTAACAAAAAAGAGTCTTAAGCAAAAATTATCACTTGCAACTCAGAGCTAAAGAAATGCTTTAATGCTACATGAACCAGAAGACAGCACCATTGTCACTTTCTGGCTATTTTTAATGCCGTGAAGAGCTTTTTTCTTTGGGATACAATATCTTTTTCTTGAACACATCTACTCCAAACATCACAACTTGCTTATATTTGCCAGAACTAACACAAATGACATTTGCTCTTCTCCAAAGAGGAAGTTGAACCAGAATCCCTTCCTTGTCCACAGTTTTCCCAAGGCTTAAGTTATCCCAATTTAATATAAACACAGCTCTGGATAAATAATCCAACTTTGTTCTCAGGCAGTGTGACTGTTGACTTAGCTAGGAGTGTGTCACCCTGTATAATTGCAGGGGATAGTTGCCTTTCAAAGTTGACAAGAACGTGTCTTTACCTTCATGTCTTCCAGGCACTGCCTTCATAGCTAACTGGATTTTTGGCAAGAAAGCACATTTAATTTGGCTCATATTTCTTTCCTCATTATCAAATTATTTATAGGATGTCAATGATAGATGATTTGCCCTTTTTTTATCTGAAATATTTCCAGAGCTCTATAGAAATGTTAAGCTCAAAACGAGAGGGGGAAAAAGCAAAATTTAACATAGTTTCTGCTTGCGAAAATTAATATTTTGTTTAAAAAAGAGCTTATGAGATTCTATATGATTTTTTCTAAGAATAAACAAACACTTTCCTGACAGAAAATTCTACCATTTTCTTCTCTGTTTATATCCTTCCACATTATATATAAATAGTTTAGGAAAGTGAGATACTTATGAAAGATTTTCCAGTTAATATAATTCACAATGTAGTTACCCCCCAAAAATGATTTGAGCAACCATTATGCTTTTTTATTTTTTACTTTTTAAAATATTTTTTTTGACAGGCAGAGTTAGACACTGAGAGAGAGAGAGACAGAGAGAAAGGTCTTCCTTCCGTGGGTTCACTCCCCAAATGGCTGCTACGGCTGGAGCTGTGCCGATCAGGAGCCAGGTGCTTCCTCCTTGTCTCCCACGCAGGTGCAGGTGCCCAAGCACTTGGGCCATCCTCCACTGCCTTCCTGGGCCACAGCAGAGAGCTGGACTGGAAGATGACCTACCAGGACTAGAACCCGACACCCATATGAGATGCCAGCGATGCAGGCGGAGGATTAACCAAGTGAGCCATGGTGCCGGCTCCATATGCTTTTAACCTCATTAATCCAAGTCATAAATTATTTAGGTAACAATCAATATGGAGACCTTCATAAAGGTAACTTAAACTATCCAGAGTCCATTGATTTCCTTGGAAATATCCTTACACAACAGGTGTATTTCAACTTCTGTGTAGTTATACTATATCTTCAAATTGGTTGCTACGTATAGGAAGGAAATCAGTATTATCTTAATTTGTTATTATTCTAGTAAGTTATAATTGCAAATGAGTATAACAATCAAAATACTAAATTTTCTGGCAGGCAGAGGATTAGCCGTGGCACCGGCACACTGGGTTCTAGTCCCGGTCAGGGCTCCGGATTCTGTCCCAGTTGCTCCTCTTCCTGTCCAGCTCTCTGCTGTGGGCCGGGAGTGCAGTAGAGGATGGCCCAAGTCCTTGGGCCCTGCACCCGCAGGTGGGACCAGGAGAAGCATCTGGCTCCTGGCTTCGGATCTGCCCTGCGCTGGCCGCAGCGGCCATTGGAGGGTGAACCAACAGAAAAAGGAAGACCTTTCTTTCTGTCTCTCTCTCTCACTGTCCACCCTGCCTGTCCAAAAAAGTACTAAATTTTCAACAACCTGATTCTAACTGAAACCAACTTGATATCAACAGAAAAAAGAAATTGCTCCTATATGAGGGAACTTCAACAATTCACGGAGGACTTGAATTAAAAGATTAGTTCATTTTAGTGCAAACAAAATGAAATCCTCGCCTAGCTGTTTTCATGATACTTATTTTTCGTGAGCTTTTGGAGTACTCTAGACGGCTTCTGCTGGCTGTCTGTCTTGTGAGACAACAGGTGCAGAGAACCAGCAAGACAATGCCAAACCTCTCACTACGGCTCTTGCCTGAGAAATAGTCTTTGACCTCTGACCCGGGACTCTCATGCTTTCATGCAAACTCAATTGAGCAAACTTGATAGTCTCTGTAGTTATTTTTATTAGGTTTCTAGCTCTCTTCCATAGCATAAGATTATTTGAGAAGGGTAAATCCCTGTAGCTGTATGAGGACAGTAATTCTTCTGGGAAGAGAATTTAGCAATGCTGAAAACTGAGAAAAGAAAAAAGCTACAACTAAGAGATATTGTAAATGAACTTTATCTTAAAAATATTTAATTTATTGTAAATACTATTTAGTCATTTTGTATTATATGGCTATTTTTGAATCTTATAGAAAAAAGGAACATTTATTATTGACAGCAAAATTAACATTTATTTCAATTAGGAGATGCTCTTCTTGCATGCATAGTTTTATAAAAAATATTTTATTAACTCTGTTAAATTTCTCAAAGGTGTTAGAGGATGACTCATCATGCCAAACTGTGTAAAAGTGATTATTTGTTTCATGTTATTATGCACAGGCTTTATCAATTCAGATTGACAAGGCAACATATAGAAAGCTATCCCAACTAGGAAAGGAGATTATGGACAAACGATGACCTTCCAAGAAAATTTAAAAAGAGAAACAAGTTAATGTCTTCTTGCACCTGGCCACTGCTCAGGTACACCACAGATTCTGCATGGAGATGTTTTGTGAAGTCTGGTGTGAAGGACAGTGTGCCCGAATGGCTCAGGATAAGGCCCGAGAAAGGTGTCGAGCTGCCTGAGGCTGTAGACAGAGGCCAGTCTGCAGGTAGGTGATGAGCAAGGGTGCGAGATCCTGGCCCTGGGAGCATACGCTGGGATGCCGAGCGGGCAGCCCCGGCTGTAAGACAGGGCTGACAGTGCCTCGGTGCTGGGCACAGGAGCCGGTGGGCCAGCCAGGTGGGGTTAGGACTTTCACATATGAATTCTTGAGGGGGACAGTTCAGTCCATAACAAACATTATCCTAAAGTTTGTAAATTACTTGGCCAGAAATGCGAATGCAACAATACCAAATATTATTATATAACATATGGACAGCACTAATGTAAACATGATTGGGAAGAATATTTATGTTTTTGTCTAATAACATACCATGTTTGTGTCCCCACAAAAATCCGTAAATGGACCTTAATCCCCAAAGAATTGGTTTTGAGATGAGAGCCTTTGGGAGGCGACTATGAGTGCTCTGCTCTCAGGCATGGAATTCTCCCCGTGGTAAGGGAGCTTAGGGGGCCTGCTGGCCCCTTCACTGACCTAGGACCCGACAAGAAGGCTTTGTCACATCCTAAACCTACTGCCCCTAGATCCTGAACTCCTCAGACCCCAGCACTGTGAGATATACATTCCTGTTTAATAAATTACTCAGTCCAAGCTATGTCACCATACCAACCTGATTAGACTAAGACTACATGCAGAATTCATACCAGAGAGAAAATATTACAGAATTGATGAATAAATGATTTTGTGCCAATTAACAAAGTTAGTTATTTGCATCCAAGGAATATGCTTAGAGCCATGAAATATAAAGTATCTGTTGAACTTGAACCGTATATATTCATATGTACACATGTCTTACAAATTTCAACCAATCTTACAGTGTTGAACATTAAAATTATGTCAGAGGCCGGCGTCGCGGCTCACTAGGCTAATCCTCCGCCTTGCGGCGCCGGCACACCGGGTTCTAGTCCCGGTCGGGGCACCGATCCTGTCCCGGTTGCTCCTCTTCCAGGCCAGCTCTCTGCTGTGGCCAGGGAGTGCAGTGGAGGATGGCCCAAGTTCTTGGGCAATGCACCCCATGGGAGACCAGGAGAAGCACCTGGCTCCTGCCATCGGATCAGCGCGGTGCGCCGGCCGCAGCGCGCCGGCCGTGGTGGCCATTGGAGGGTGAACCAACGGCAAAAGGAAGACCTTTCTCTCTGTCTCTCTCTCACTGTCCACTCTGCCTGTCAAAAAAAAAAAAAAAAAATGTCAGATGGGGTGGGTGTGGCAGCGCAGTGGGGTAAGCTGCCGCTTGGATCACCTGCATTTTGGAGTGCTGGTTCAGGATCCAGTTGTTCTGCTTTTGATCCAGCTGCTGTCTAATGCAACCAAGAGATGGCAAATGATGTCCCAAGTGCTTAGGTTCCTGCCACCCATATAGGAGGCCTGGGTGGAGTTTCAGGCTCCCAGCTTTGTCCTGGCTCAGCTCCAGCCATTTCAGGCATTTGATGAATGAAGCAGTGGAAGGCACATATTCTCTGTCTCTGTGTGTATGTGTGTGTCTCTCTGTGTGTCATTCTACCCTCAGTCAAATGCATATAAATAAACTTAAGTCACATAAAAATAAACTTGAAGTGCAATATAATTATAACCCATATTTATTCTAGTGGACAATTTTTATGTTCCTAGACATAATATTTTATTACATTTTTATTTGTAATATATTTTGGCAGTAAAACTGATTGGAATTTAAAACTGTAGTTAGGGCATTGAGGCTGTGGTGCAGCAGGTTAAGTCACTGCCTGCAGCGTGAGCATCCCATATGGGTGCTGGTTTGTATTGTGACTGCTACACTTCCCATCCAGTTCCTGCTAATGTGCCTGAGAAAGCAGCAGAAGATGACCCAAATGCTTGGGCCCCTGCATCCACGTGGGAGACCTGGATGAAGCTCTGGGCTCCTAGCTTCAGTCTGGCCTAACCATGGCCATTGTGACCACTGGGGAAGTGAGCCAACAGATGCAAGAGCTCTCTCTCTCTCTCTCTCTCTGTCTCTCTCTTTCTGTCTCTCTCTCTCTCTGTCTCTCTGCCTCTCCCTCTCTGTAACTCTGACTTTTAAATAAATAAATTTTGAAAAGAAACCCTTAAAGTTAATGCCATTGTATGTGAAGTGAGAACCAAAATATCTTATTTCTTTAATAAAGTCATAAGCACTTATATTTTCTATTATATATCACATAATTCCCTATAGTAAATATTTATTTACTATATTCTATATTAAAAATTCTATACAAAATTATTTCTTAACGATCTTAGCTATAATAAAGTCACATTTGGGATGCTGGGGGATTATGACTTCAGCAAATGAATTGTTTGGGGGAACACTTCAGTCCATGATCAGCAGATTATTGAAGACTATGTAAAACATTTGATCCAAAACCAAGCAGAAGCACTTGACACAGTGGTTATGGTGCCACTTTAGATGTCTGTGTCCCATTTTAGAATAACTTGGTTCAAGTCTCACTTTCCCACACAAACCCAGCTTCCTGCTAATACGTACCCAGGTGGCAGTAGGTGATGGCTGATTTAGTTGGGTCTCTGCCATCCTAATGGGAGACTGGCTTGAGTTTCTATTTCAGGGTTTGTCCTGGCCTAGTACCCATCATTTTTGGCATTTGGAGAATGAATCAGCAAGTGGACCATCTTTCTGTCTGTCTCTTTTTGTCACTCAAGTACATAAATAGATTTTTAAACTATATATAATTTTATGCAATAAATGTATAATAAATAATAAATGAATAAATTAATTAAAATCACCCAAAATGATGACATTTGAATATGGGGCTTTGGAGACAGTATTAGGGTTAGATGAGATTTTGGGAATGAGAGTCTCATAAGAGACAAGTGCCATTATAAGAAAAGACACTGGAGAGCTAACATTTTTTCTCTCTCCTCCCATCCTCAGAGTGTGGATAAAGACGTGATCGAGTGAGCACAGAGTGAGATGGTAGCTACCTGGAGCCAGTGACAGAAGACTCTGCCGGAAGTGTCCTATGCCATCATCTTGGTTTGGGACTTCCAGATTCCATCTGTAGTGTCTTGTGTGGCAGCTGAAGTCGACTAACAAGGCCTATTTTGATTATTTTTGTTGTTTTTTTAGCTAGTTCTAGCTTAGAGGCTCAACCAAGGGAAGAGTCAGTTCTGATACATTGTGTCATCCTGAAAGAATTGTGTGCTTATCTTTATACAATCACATCAAATCCTACCAGACATCAAACCAACAGTGGCTAGCAAGCACCAGATATTTTACTTGGTGGAGTACTATTTGCCTAGTCAATATTTTTTATGAATAATTTAATCCAAGAGATAAATAGTTTTTGGCAAGATATCAATTAGTATAATGATGTTTAGATGTTGAAGCGTTATGGCTTCAATTTGTTCTATCTAACTGCACATTTATTTAGATGTCTCATCATTCAGGATGATTTGTTTGATAATTTGGAAGAGCGATGTCACAACCCAGGTCAAGTTTTCATTTCATGCATTTCAGCATTGACTCCAGGGAATGACTTGAATACTAAATGCTAAATAAACCTGAAAGATTCAGCACCCTGGCAAATAAGGCAATTAAAAAATGTAAGACCTCTTTCTCTAGCTTCTGTCTGGAGGAAGAACCAAGATGATGGCTGTGTAAGAACCTCTAGGAGATACTGTCTCATAGACATCAGTGACAATAGCCATACACACACATGTCATGTTCAAAAGAGCTACAGAATCCATGTGAAAGACCACAATACTTCATCTTGTTAAAATCATGAGAAAAGTTGTTTTGAAAGAAGCAAGAAGGAAAGAGTTACTCATGTCACACACACACCCCCCCCCCCAGCTCCAAGAAGTGGGGCATGGAGAGATGCCTCCCATTTGGGAGGGGGAGAATGAGAATCCTACTGCCAGGCCCACTGCAAAAAAATACTGTGCCAGGCTGAGCCCACCACCCCCTGCCCTCAGCCCCTTACCATTTGGTAAGGTGACCATTTGGAACTTCCACCACCAGGAGTCCTCTGCCACCCCTCTGCAGATGGCCTGTAGAAAGTGAAACTCCCACTGTGTGGAGAGGCTGGAAGAGAGAGAGCTTAGGATCATGGCTAGGAACCCGGAGCCTGGCCTACCACAGGGAGACTCAGGACTTTGTAAGATGCAAAGGTTTCTAACTCCCAGGAGATGCTCACAGATGGCTCCTCTAGACTTCCCAGCATCAACCAGCACTTTGGTGGATCAGACTCATTCTGGGGGTTATTGATACTAGACATAGGTGAGCCTGGAGGGTACCAAAGGATTTTGTGGGGCCCAGGGACTATGGGACCCTTGTGTGAAAAGGCTGGGGCCAATCTGAGTGGGCAAAGGCCTGCCTTTATCACCTTTCTGCATTGTTGGGCAGACACAAAGGGATCAAGTGACTGTGTCTAGGAAATCAACACTGGACTGTTAAATCCCTAAATGCACAGGTCCTAATTTTTGTCTCTTTTGGGTTCTCCCGTGGTGGCTGGGGGTAAGACAACGCAGAGTCATGACATATACACCGGGATTTGGTCGGGAGCAAGCTAGTGGCAAGCAGCTCGCAAACTCGTTAACTTCAATTAGTGCAGCAGCTTATATAGGGGTTCTAGCCAATTAGCTCAGAGGATGTTTCTTCAGTCAGCCTATAGGTGCTGGTTGCTGGGCAGAGTACTTCTGTGGCTGCTCCCTGCCACCGTTTCCTGGTGGCTGGGTTGCACGCCGCTTGTGGCCGCTGGCACCATCTTCGGTGGTGGCTTGCCTTCCCCACACTAATGGTTTCCACCCCTAGCTGTGGACAGTCTCTGGACTTTCCCTCATATCAGGTACATACTCATGCCCCAGTGAGACAGGCTCATTGTCACATGTAGTGCCTCCAACCTGTCTCAGGCCTGTTGTGTACCTTCATGATTGCACAGGGCCAGGTGACTGTGCAACCCAGGTGTGACCCACCGAAGGCTTATCTCATTAGCTAAGAGACTCCTTCTTTCACTCCTCCTTAATACATGGAAGCAGTAAGGAATCATTAGAATGTTTTGAAATTTAGTGCCAGGATGATAAAACCCAGCAACAAGCAGATTCTAATGGTCCCTGTCCCCAGATCAGCACCTGAAGACAAAGCCTGTAGATTTACTTCAGTGCTCACTGCAGCTCCATGGTCCTGTTGAGAAGTTTTACACCCAGCCAACATCAACAGTATCTGATACTTTCACATCAGACAGTAAGTCCGCCTCAGCAACAAACAGACTTAGAATTTCTAGAAAAAATATCCACAAATGAACCCAGATTACTGAAACCAATCCTTGAATATGCACACGATGACTTACTACAACAAGCATCATAGTTCTGGGGAACCATGATCACATCTATAGAACAAAAAAGGAGCCATAAACCAATCACCTAGGAATTAAAATTTCTGAACATTTAGATGAAGATTTAGTTTAGTATCCTGTCTTCAACAAAATAAAAAAAAATTCAAAAGAATAGAGAAAAACAGCTAAATATTCTAGCAGAGAGATTTGTTAGAGAGATGGAAGTAATTAAACAAATTGAAGAAGAAATCCTTCAACTAAAAATATAATAAGTGAAATTTTAAAATGTGATGGAATAATCAATAGAACATATCAAAAAGAAGAAGACTCGGGACAGGCGCTGTGATGTATCGGGTAAAGTCACCACCTACAGTGCCGGCATCCCATATGGGCACCAGTTTGAGTCTCGGCTGCTCCATTTCCAATCCAGCTTTCTGGTATGGCCTGGGAAAGCAGTAGAAGATGGCCTAAGTGCTTGGGCCCCTGCATCTATGTGGGAAGACCAGAAAGAAGCTCCTGGCTCCTGGCTTCAGATTGGAGCAGCTCTGCAGTTGCAGCCAATTTGGGGAGTGAACAAGCAAATGGAAGACCTCTCTCTCTCTCTTTGCTTCTCCGCTCTGTGTGTAACTCTGACTTTTAAATAAATAAATAAATCTTAAAAAAAGAAAACTCAGTGAGCTCAAGGAAAAGCTATTGTAATAATAATATTGTTGTAATTCATCTGACTGCAGAGTTCTCAACAGAAACCTTACAGACAGGAAGGAGTAGGTTGAGACTTTTACAGGACTGAATGAAAAGAAGAAAGAAACTCCAATCAAGAATACTGTACATAGCAAAAGTATTCTTCAGATCCAAGGGAGACAAGAAGACATTCTCAAACAAAAGCTGAGAGAATTTTCAGCACCAGAGCTGTGTCACAAGGAATGCTGGAAGGAGTTCTCCAAACAAAATGAAACGCTAGCAAGTTAAGTGGAATATCAGCACTTGGAAAATTTGGTAGTAAGAGTAACTATACCAACAAACTTAGAATGTTCTAATGTTGTGAACATGGTATGAAAATCATTTGTATTTTTATTGTGAAAACTAAAAATATTAATATCTAATATAAAATGTTAAGGACAGACAATATGGAAATAAGTCAAACATGGCATCAAAAATTGACATTTTGGGGAGAAGTGGAGCACCAATGTAGAGTGGTTTATTAGGATTTCTTATCTCTTTATTTATTCTTTGTCTCTTTTCCTACTTTGATAACCTAGTTTAAGTTGTAATTACTTCAAAATAATGACATAATCAAAAGTAATTTTTTTTGTAAACATCCAAGTAACCACAAATCAAAACATATGCATAATATTAGCAAGGAATCAAAATACACCACTATAGAATGCCAATTAACCACAGATTAAGACTAAAGACAGAGACAAAGAAAGAACAGAACTACAGTAAGAAAAGAGAAAAGTTTCAAATATATAAAATTAGGAAGAAATTGGGTACTTTAACATTGACATCACAGGAATATAAAAGATTCTGAGAGATTACTAGGCAACAAATTCAATAAACTAGAAGAAATGGACAAATTCTTGGACACATAAAACTTAACCAAAATCGGGTAATGAGGAAATATAACATCTAAACAGATTTGTAACAAACAATGGGATTAAATCAGTGAAAAATTTCTCCCATCAAAATAAGCCTGGGATTGATGACCTTAGTGCAGACCTATATCAAACATTTAAAGAATTAACATCAATCCTTCTTAAATTATTTCAAGAAATAGAAGTGGAGGGTACTCTTCCAAACTTGTTTATACAGCCAGCATTACCAAGGTACCAAAAGAAGATAAGGATACCCCAAAAATAGAATGCTACAGGGTAATACCCTCGATTAATGTAGATGTAAAAAATGCTCAACAAAACACCAGCGAATCGTAGCCAACAGCACATTCAAGGTGATCAGGTGAGATTCATTCGAGGGATGCAAGGATGGTACGACATGCATAAATCAACAAATGTCATACATCACATCATCACAAAAAAGGGCAAAAGCCATATGATCATCTAAATAGATGCAGAAAAGGTAAGTTAAAAAAATTCAACATTTGTGGATTATAAGAACTCTGACCAAATTAGATACAGAAGACACAAATCTATACAACCAACAGCTAACATCATATTGGATGGGGAAGCTGAAGACTTTCTTTCTAAGAACTGGAACATACAAGGATACCCACTTGAATACTTCTGTTCGACATAGTCCAGCTAGAGCAGTTAGACAAGATGAAAGGCAATCCAAATGGAAAGAAGTAAGTCAAACTTTCAGTGTTTTCAGGTGAAGTGATCAAATCCTTAAAACTCCCCCAAAAGGCTATTAGAACTAATAAACATACTCAGCAAAACTACAAGTTACAAGCCGTACAAACATGCAGCAGTGTTATATACCAAAAGTGAATCATCTGACAGTGCAAGCAAGAAAGTAAGCCCATTTTCAATAGCTACAAAAAAGAATAAAATAAGCCATTAGGTTAACTAAGGAAGTGAGCGATCTTTACAGTGAAAACTACACATCACTGATGAATGAAAGATTTTCACTATTACTCATCCTAATAACATTAGATATGGATAGTAAAGAAATGTACATGCAATATTATATCTATACATTTTTTACAAACTTATTTATCTCATTTACTTCAAAGGCACAGTGAGAGAGACAGATCCAAGACAAGGAGAGACAGATAGACTTTCTATCCAATATTTCATACCCCAAATTCCTGGAAACCAAGCCCAAATTCAGTTTAGTTCTCTCATGTGGGTAGAATGGACCAAACTATCTGAGCTGTCATCTTCTGCCTCCCAGGTTGTCCATTAGGAGGAAGCTGTACTCAGGAGTAGACCTGAGACCTGAACCAAGTCCAGAGCATCGTCTTAATCACTGAACCAAATGCCCAACCTGCAACAGCCTTTGTTTTAGACTGTTTTTTAATATATTGCACCGGCATCTGTGTGGGGCTCTGTTTTTCTTGTGTTTATTTCCAATGATCATTATTTCAGGATTCATTGAGTTTTATTTGAGTGGTCTTCACTTAAATCTTCACTTAAACCTATAAAACTCCTTTAATCTCTGCTCCCCACTCAGCTCCATTTTTGTATAGAGAAGATTCTCTAAAAGAAATAATTTCTAGTGTTATGTTGGTAGTATAGATCCTGATGTCATTGTCTCTTTTTAAAACAAACTAGCAATAGCAATAAGGCTTTGGTATGTAACTTACCTCTCCTGTAACTTACTTCCATCAACGTAAGGAACCCATCCGGTATTACAGAGAGACCAGGACTCTTGAGTCCACAGCAAATTACATGCTATAAATCTAATCTGCATATATTTCCCTCTTCTGAGGCCAAATGCTGTATGGTGCTGTTAACTTAGATTTGGAACCAGTCATTTAAATAGCACCTGCTGAACCCAGTCCATTTGTACAAAATTAACAAACAGCTTTCATTCACCTGCATAATGAAAAGCCAAGCTGTGACAGCTGCACACTTGAATGCCAATCTGCTAACTACCTGGAAGTCTGCAACTTTGTGTAGGTGAGAAATAGCATTCAAGCGCACCATGGCCAGAAACTTTATTGCTCAAGGTCAAACTGGAATGTTCTGTGCCCTCTGCTTAAGCAGGAAGCCTATCAGCCTTCTAGCTTGGATCGTTTCCATGTCAATGGATTGGCAGAGAGCCACATTACTAGCATAAAGACTGGTGAGAGTAGATATAGTTCTGAACAGTAAGATATATGAGGACAGGAAAATCATTATTTTGATAATGAAAAGGACCTAGCCAAGAATCTGAAATAGATCAATCCTATCTCTATCTATCTATCTATCTATCTGAATTTGATGTGTTATTGAATTAATGTAATAAAAATACTGTTGACTATTGTAGAGGTTTCTGATGATCATCCATAACTGATTCTTTCTTCTGGTTGACACACAGGAACACTAAATATTATTTTTTTTAGATTTATTTATTTATTTTTTTGTTTGTTTATTGAAAAGCAGAGTTACAGAGAGGCAGAGAGAGAGAGAGAGAAAGGTCTTCCATCTGCTGGTTCATTCCCCAGGTGGCCTCAATGGCCATAGCTATACCTTTCAAAAGCCAGGAGCCAGGAGCTTCTTCCAGGTCTCCCACTTGGGTTCAGGGGACCAGGGACATGGGCCATCTTCTACTGCTTTCCTAGGCCATAGCAGAGAGCTGGATTGTAAGTGGAACAATGAGGACTTGAACCAGAGCCCATATGGGATGTCGAGACTACAGACCAATGCTTTAACCTGCTGCGCCACAGCACTGGTCCCTAAACATTCTAATTAGATAAAGCCATGTAGCTATAGTTCACATTGCTATGAAATGTGAGCAAAAATGGTGAGCATTACTCTTGGGGAAAGACATTCAAGAGCAGAGTGCTACACTCTCCGTGCTCTCTCCGGGTGTGCTGCAGTCACACAGCCATTGTATGCTGAAACAACACTGCTTTTAGATAAGACTTCTGGCATCCCTGAGACACTTCAGAGAGGAGACATCATTTGGATGGTTGCTATGTATACTGAATGAATTTTATGCAAGCCTTTTTCATCTAGTCACCAAAATTCGGACTTTGCTTTGTTAATGTCTTGTTACAAGTGTATCAATACCTACCACTGATTTTTTGCCTGTTAATTTTATCCCTCTTGGAAAGAAATGGATCTACAGTAGTAAAGTTTGAACTCTGTAGGTTTTTGTGCTTCTCTTATAGGCAGCATTTTAAGGAAATCCAGGGTGAGGGGAAGCATCTTTAATTTGTGAATCAATTCAATAAATTCTCTGTACAGTCTTAACTATATGCTCAGATATTACTTTCCTTAGGATTATTAACTATGTGGTGAATCAATCTTTTTAACAGGCTGTGACACTCAATCTTGTGAAAGTAGATCTCCAACTGCAGGAAAGAATCCATAATCAGGCCGGCGCCGTGGCTCAACAGGCTAATCCTCCGCCTTGCGGCGCCGGCACACTGGGTTCTAGTCCCGGTCGGGGCACCGATCCTGTCCCGGTTGCCCCTCTTCCAGGCCAGCTCTCTGCTGTGGCTAGGGAGTGCAGTGGAGGATGGCCCAAGTCCTTGGGCTCTGCACCCCATGGGAGACCAGGAGAAGCACCTGGCTCCTGCCATCGGAACAGCGCGGTGCGCCGGCCGCAGCGCACTACCGCGGTGGCTATTGGAGGGTGAACCAACGGCAAAAGGAAGACCTTTCTCTCTGTCTCTCTCTCACTGTCCACTCTGCCTGTCAAAAAATAAAATAAAAATAAAAAAAAAAAGAATCCATAATCAACATAGCAAATACTAAAGAGGAAAATAAATAACACATAAATAAGTAATGATTATTTCATCCAGGAAAGTAACTTAATTCAATTAAACGTACATAATTTAAAGGAATTTTTTCTTGAAAATGCAAAGCATTTTTGAATTTTCCATTAAGAAATAACATATACTTTTCAAAGGCTTTCTATTGTTCTCTTATTTCAACAGCATGCATCATCTTTGCCTTCTGATGTCTAGTTGTGAAATCTTATGCCCATTCAAGAAGAAAAAATGTTGTTTTAATGAGTAAAGATAGATTTGGTGAGTGAGAGTTCAAGTACATAAGATTATTTTTAGATTTGACCTAGAGTTCCAACTTTAAAAATAAAATAAAACACCTCAACTTCTGCTGAAAATTTTGAGGGGTAAATGGCTGTGAAACGAAGCAAGAACACAGAACACATGAAGGATGTGGTTTGTTTTGTTTCATTTTTAATGGCCAGCACGTAGGAAGTATGGGATAGAAAGGGTACAAGAAATAAAGATCCATAAATGTGTTTCATCAAATTTAGAAATTAAAAGAAGGGATCTATTTATTCACCAAATAGAAGCAATTTTACAAGTTATGGGAAATGTTCAGCATAAGATTAAAACTTTACAGGGAAATAAATGAACCAATTTTACAAATTAGGTGAAGTGTAACCAGCATTTTACATGTACTATTTTAATTCTTACAGTAACTTCATGACTCAGGTATTATTTTTATTTTGCAATTGAGAAATTGGTTAAAAGTCTTTTACTCATACTTAGATAAATTAAAAACTTTGTATGTCTTATTGAAAAGCTTGTAATACCTACACTCTGCTTTATTACTGTCCTGTTAAACATCTATGCTAACATTCTAAGGCACAAATGGCATCCCCAATTTTTTATGGATGAAAAACACAAATTACCTATAATGACTTGTATTCTAAGACTGCTACAGAGTTTAAGGCTTTATCCACGACACTAGACTGATAGAAAGTTAAAGAAAAGAAATCTAGAGTTAAATAAATATTTGGGTGTAGTATGACTGACTATAAAGAACATAGATGCTGTAATTCTATGAATGTTCAATTATACATAATTGAAGGTAATACCTGACCTGTTGTATTTTACAGGCATAAGTCCTTGGGACATTGTCTGTCTCATGGTGAGAGACCCATATAAGGGAGTTATTATATTCATGTCTTTTTGCACACTTCTTCCTGGATTTGAAGGCACCCTCTACTGTATTGCTGTACACTTAGGAAGTGGCAATGGCTAATGTAAAATTGGTAGGGGACATATGAGTAGGATAACACCAAGGTAGCAGGGAGAAGTGGCTGCATTTTTCTACACACACACACACACACGCATATATTAGTGTATATACACACATAGTTGTAAAAAATATTACTAGATGACCCATTAAAGGCTGAAGATGTTACTCAGCTTGGCTGTGGTCACTGAGTTTTTCTCTACCTCCCAGTGGTGGGTAAGGAGCATACACAGAGGAAGAGAAAGATACTATTTGCTAGGGTAATGTGGCGTACTCCTGACTTGCCATTTTGAGTGAGCTGACATGGAAATACATTAGAAGCCATCTGTTCATCTTCATTCATACATGCACATGTTACTTTTGACAGGTCACCACAGCAGTATATGTTACAGTAAATACTCCCGCAAGATTACTCCAAATGTTTTTTTGTGGCAATTTTATCATGTAGAAACTCCTTTCATAAATCTTCTAGGGTTTCTTGAGATGGCATAAAAAATGATCATAAAATCTTGTCCTGGTTACTAAGCAAATATCTCAGGTCCCACCTCACCTTTCCGGATTAGTTAGACTGGGGCTGAAATGGAAAGCATTTTCTGGTAGGTGACCCATTAGGCTCTGCCAGAAGAGGAAGGGAGGGAAGAGAGAGAGAGAATCTGGGAAAAAGACCTTGTTCCTTGACTTAATTTCCAATTCCTTTCAGATTTGCTCAAGAAATATTTTCTCTTTTTGTGACAATGGCATTTTGTTCCAAAATCAAAAGATCTTCCAAATTGAAATGTTTTCCTCACTTGCCGAATCAGTTCACCCAGCTGACTTAGAGACATCAGCCTCACCCATCTGACTACCCACCTGCGCCCATGTCTAGCTACAGCCTCTGTGTACCAGCTTTTTCTCTGAAGTCTGGTTTTAGCTCCGGGAGCCCACCCCTCTGAAATCTCTACATTTTAGTAAACCTCCACTACTCACTGCTTTCTCAATTATATGGCTGGTAGCTGTTTCCTGTGGTTGTTACCTCAGTGACATCTTATGTCCAGGAAAGAACTAGCAAATCAAGCCTGAGACTGTTTTCCTTACAAAGTTTTGCTTGCAAGGTTGGCCATGGCCTAGTGTTGCGGAACTTAGATTTGGAGTTGGTTCCTGTCATTCTAGATGAGAATGACTTCTTTTGCTTCAACTCTAGGACACACATTGTGGTTTATACTGAGTTTGTTTTCTAGAGCCTGGGGTTTTGGTACATGATAGGCAGAATGGGCTTATATGGTCAGTGCTCCCACCCCAGAAAGTCATCGGATACTGATTCTACTATGTGGTTTTATAAGAGAAAACATTTCAGGTGGGCCTGCCAAAGTTCAAGGCTGGGTGAATTAAAAACTTTAAGTCTCCACTAAGAGGAGATTATAGGAACCATGGATCTGCTTTCCTTCTGAGTTCATCCATGCACCTTGTTATCTTGCCAATTATGCCTCACATCCTTTTGCTGTAATAAACCGTAGCCCCAGGTTTGCCTCTAGGCTTAGTACTTGTGTCCTCTTCATAAACCAAGGGGTGGTCTTAGAGGTCCCACATACAGCTCAGTATTCCCTTTTTCTTGATGATGTTTCTTCCAGGTAATGATACTTTGTATTAAATTCTCTCCATTAAATAATGGGTTAAGATTAAGCTCTAACTGAAACTATTCTGTCTGTGGTGTGGCTTTTCATAGTGTAACATGTACCCACATCAAAAGAGTTACTTGAGCAAAGAACCAGAGACACATTAAGTAAGAGATCACAGGCTATAGGGGAGCGAGTTGGGAATCTGGCTTGGCACACACCCCAGATAAAGATATTTGCAATAAATCTGAGGAACATTTAAAATGATGTGAAATAAATTTATTCTTTCTTTAAGATTTATTTATTGGAATGTCTGAGTTTTACACAGAGAGAAGGAGAGACAGAGAGAGAGAAAGGTCTTCTATCTGCTGGTTCCCTCCCCATTGACCACAACAGATGGAGCTGATGGGAAGTCTCATATTTTTCCACCTTGTCTTTATTATCATTTCCTTCACACTTGGATATTTATTTATTTGAAAGGCAGAGTTACAGAATGGCAGGGGGGTGGCGGGCTGGAGTGTGTGTCTTCCATTTGCTGGTTCATTCTCCAGATGGCTGCAACAGAAAGAGCTTGTGCTGATCCAAAGCCAGGAACCAGGAGCTTTTTCCAGGTCTCCCACATGGGTATTGGGGCCAAAGACTTGGGCCATCATCTACTGCTTTCCCAGGCCATAGCAGAGAGCTGGGTCAGAAATGGAGCAGCCAGGACTCAAATCAGCTCCCATATGAGATGCCGGCACTGCAGGAAGCGTCTTTACCTACTACACCACAGTGTTGGCCCCAGTTTATTCCATCTTAAGTACTAGAGGAAATATTTATGGAAAATGCTTTTGCCCTGAAGGCATGAACTTATTTCTTATGTATGAGAAGTCACTCCCCAGCAGTCAGCATATTCTTGGAGACTTAACACATACCTGTTTTTCCCCCTGCCAAATTTCTTCATAATCTTGTCATTAGTTATTCACAGAATCTGTAAGTGATATCTAGTTTGGGTCTATTCCACAGTCTTTGATAAGGTCAATAGAAGTTAAATAGTGACAATTCACACATACTAGTAAGCTAAGGAATTTTACTATCTGCTTTATCACAGCACTTCATTTTTGGTAGCACAGACATTTCTGAAAATCATCCAGAGGACCCATAAGAAAATGATAGGTCAAGGAGATTACAGTTACAAAAATGTATCCAAGTATTTTCTTTGGATTTGATATGTAACACCGATAAATTGAATTGGCAGAGCAAGAATAAGAACCATAAGATTAAAAACATCATGTTAAAATAGAATATATATATTCTAATTATAAAAATAAAGAACTGGGGCCAGCACTTTTGCACAGTAGGTTAATCCTCTGCCTGTGGCGCCGGCATCCCATATGGGTGCCAGTTCTAGTCCCAGCTGCTCCTCTTCCCATCCAGCTCTCTGCTGTGGCCTGGGAAAGCAGTAGAAGACAGCCCAGGTCCTTGGGCCCCTGCACACACGTGAGAGATCTGGAGGAAGCTCCTGGCTCCTGGCTTCAGATCGGTGCAGCTCTGGCCATTGCAGCCATCCGGGGAGTAAACTGGCGATGAAGGACCTCTCTCTCTGTCTCGACCTCTTTCTGTAACTCTCTTTCAAATAAATAAAATTAAATTAAAAATAAAAAAGTAAAGCATGATCTCCATTTCTTTCTCAAAACGTGTATAGTATAGAATTCTCATCTGCTCTCCTTTCTATCTTAACATCTTGTGCTGACAACTATGATGAAATAAGTCACTGACTTAAAAAAAAAAGAATAAACTGCTATGGGTCATAAAATCATCTGATAAGCTTCCAAAAGTGGGAGGGCTGTTTGTGGCTTATGACCTCATTGTTTGACCTTGACTTGGCTTTTAAAGCATCTCTCAATCTCTAATCATCTCTATGTCTATCTCCATCTCTATCTCCTTCTCTAATCTCTATCTCTATCTCTATCCTATCCCTTTCCCTATCCCTACCCCTATCCCTATCCCTATCCCTATCCCCATCCCTATCCCCATCTTTATCTCTATCTCTATCTCTATCATCTCTATCATCTTTATCTTTCCTTTCTTTTTTTTTTCTTTCATACACTAGCAGAGAACAATTAGTCTGTTCTCCTTTTCTCTTTTTTTTTTTTTTTGACAGGCAGAGTGGATAGTGAGAGAGAGAGAGAGAGAGAGAGAGAGAGAGGTCTTCTTTTTGCCGTTGGTTCACCCTCCAATGGCCGCTATGGCCGGCGCATCTCGCTGATGCGAAGCCAGGAGCCAGGTGCTTCTCCTGGTCTCCCATGCGGGTGCAGGGCCCAAGGACTTGGGCCATCCTCCACTGCCTTCCCGGGCCATAGCAGAGAGATGGTCTGGAAGAGGGGCAACTGGGATAGAATCTGGCGCCCCAACCGGGACTAGAACCCGGTGTGCCGGCGCCACAAGGCGGAGGATTAGCCTGTTAAGCCACGGCACTGGCCTGATTGTTTGCTTTTAAAAGTTTTAGATGAGACTATAGTGCGTTTAATCTTGGGCTGATTTTTTTCCCCTGTATTGAAACAGTACCAGTGGTATTACTCTCCACCACGCCATGGGGATTAATAATGTTTCCCCTCTTACTGGTGAAGTCAGGGACCATTCCCGCCCTGTGCAAGTCTCAGGGACTGTTCTTATGATACAGGGATTTGTCAGCTTGGGGGCTGATGACACGGGGGGTCAGGTCATTGTTTGGGGGGTAGGGACTGTCCTGTGTGCAGCCATGGGTTGAGGTGCGTCCTTGGCCTCTGTGCACGGTCTGGGAGTAGCATCCCTGAGTTGTGACCACCAGAGGTGTCTCCAGATGTTGCCTGGGCATCAGACAGCCCGTGGCTGGGAACCATCACGCCAGCCCTTGACGGTGCTTTCTTTCACACGTCTGCCACACACAGGAATTGGCTCAGGAGTCCAGCAGGGCCTTGCCATCCTCCACTGCCTTCCCGGGCTATAGCAGAGAGCTGGCCTGGAAGAGGGGCCACCGGGATAGAATCTGGTGCCCCAACCGAGACTAGAACCTGGCGTGCCAGCACCGCAGGCGGAGGATTAGCCTGTTAAGCCACGGCGCCGGCCTATCTTTCCTTTCAAGCCAATGGAGAATAAACATTTCCTTAAAAAAAAAAAAAAAAAAAAGGGTCATCATTGTGGTTCAGTGTGTTAAGACGCTGTTTGAAACACCCACATCCCACTTTGGCGTGCCGCTTTGAGCCATGCCAGTTTGTTTTCAATCCAGATTCCTGCTAATGTGGCCTAGGAAGCAATGGTTGATGCACCAAGCACTTGAGCCCCTGCAACTCAATTGGGAGATCTGGATGGTGTACATGGCTCCTGGTTTTGACCTGGCCCTGGTTGCTGTAGGCATTTGAGGAGTAAACCAGCAAATTAAAAGTCTTGATCTCTATGTCTGTGTCTCTATCTCTATCTCTATCTCTCTCTAGCTTTCTCTATTTCTGTCTCTATTTCTCTTTCTATCACCATGTTTGGATGTATGTTTGTGTGGATGTGTGTGTGGGTGAGAGGGAGAGAGTGAGAGAGGGAGAAAGAGAGAGAGAGAGACTGACTCTGACTTTGAAGTAGATGAAAAATATATAAGCATTTTAAAAATGAAAAGCAACACGTAGAACCAACGTAACCACCTAGATTCACTCCCTAAGAATCTGGATTTACACTGGATGGCTCAAGGAGATCTTTGACTGAGGGCAACTGCTTCAGAGCAGAAATGAAGACATCTGGGCATTGTTTTTGATTCAGATGTATTCTTATAATGACTCACCACTCTTGCAGCTACGCTTGCAAAGTATAGAAACTATACACCATAGCAGAACACTTGGAACAAGATACATACATTAGTATTTAACCCTCTGGACACTTAGTCAATCTGGGAAATATTAATAGTCACAATAGCCTTTCCTCATCACCTTATGGCATTGCGACATCTACCATTCCTAGTTTATCAAATAAATGATTGCTTTGGCTTGCTATTATAGTTGTCTTAAATGAACAAAATACTGTGCTCATATATCAGATTGGAAAAAAATAGACTTCTTCAAAGGAAATATTTCAACGTTTTCCAAAACATGCCAAATATTAATGAAATGAAAAAAACATAAATGCATAGATTTGGATTAGGTTAGAGAGCATAAACTCCTTTTGGTTTCACTCAATGTGTTTTAAATATATTCACATTATCTCTGGATTAGGCACTGGGGATAGAGCATTATGTCCCCACAAAAACCTCTTTTAAGTTGTCCCATTGTTCTCTTTAAAAATATATTTATTTACTTGAAAGTCACAGAGAGAGAGAGAGAGGGAGAGAGAGAGAGAGAGGAGGAGGAGCAAGAGATATCCATACAGAATATGACCCCAATGGCCAGGGTTGAGTCAGGCTCAACCCAGGAGCCTGAACTTCATCTGGATCTCCCACATGGGTGTTAGGGACCCATGCTTTTGGGCTGTTTTCCACTGCTTTCCCGGGTGCATTGGTAGGAAGCTGGATTGGAACTGGGGCAGCTAGGACTGAAAGAGGTAGTTCTATGGGATGATGGTATCCTAAGGATGGTTTAATCCACTGAACCACAGTGCTGGCACTTGTCTCATTGTTTAATAGGGCAAAACGGACCATTTTGGATAGGATGAGTCTTTATCAAATTGAGCATCCTTTGTTCTTGTCTACAAAATATCCTTGAAGTAAGATGTGTACTGTGCTTGGAAATAAGAATTTTCAATTGTCATATGATATTTTAAGTTTACTCTCAATAATTAGGTAATTCAGGAGCTGATAGGTTCTTGGTCCAAAATATTTCTCCACCTTGGTTTCAGTTGAGAAGTTTCTTCGTTAAAAACTAACTCCTTCACTTTTTATTTATTTTTTCCTGGGCTAGCATCTCAACTCTACCACATCCATGGAAATAGGATTTCCAGAGTCGATGATCTTGCTCTTGGAGACTGAATGCTTCCTTTCAGCTTCTGATGTGAGGACATTTTAATTCCTGCAAAGCTATCTTGTACTACTTAAGTGTCCGCTGAGTTCCATTTCCTGTATGAGGCAAGTCTTTGATTCTTCACTGCTTTTCCAAGCACAGATGAGTAGTAGGCCCTGAGTCATCAACGGATTTCCAGTTTGGTTACCACATTTAACCACTTCCAAAGTACTCTCTTATGAATCATTTAGATTTTTACTTCCTGTCTCTGATCCTTCCTATATTCCTTTGAAATCCAAATCACTTCAGTCTATACCAAAAATATACCTCATATACTCAATGTCTATAGTAGACAATTTCTACCTAAAATAAGACATGTTTTCTTTCATTCAGATGATATTAATTCTTTTGGAAGACAATGATACATACAACACTACAGTACAAGCCCTGCTTACTACCTGGGAACTCACAGGTATGGTCTTTAAGTTCCCTAACTAAATGTCTCTACTTTAAATAAAGGATGGTGCCACGTAGTCGCAAAAATTCCCAGGACTGCTATGAGTAGAGAAGATTAAATGCTAGAGGAAGTTGTGTGATTTCTTAAAATAATAATTTTGTATGCAGTCTTGAGTAGTCATTTAATTATGATTAATACTCTAAGAGAATATGAGAAAACAAATGGGGGAAATCTGAAGTGGCTTCTGTTCCATTTCTAGGGCAAGGTCAGGAGTCTGATTCTTTCCTCAACTTACACTTTATGCCATATCATTTTGCTATTGTCCAAGTCCCAGTGCCTCTGCAAGCCAGACAAGCAAATACCCAAGTGACTCCATCTCTGTTCTTCTGAGTATAATCAGGACTGACCATAATACTGTGTTGCTAAGTCAAATCAATTTGTTAACAATAGGGAAGAAAAGGGAAGAAACAAAAATCAATGCCCATTAGTCTTATATTTAATATTTCAAAGTATTAATACAGTTTAGTTGGAAGGATAAAATTCTTCCTTTTGTATATATATTTAAATGGATTTGTGTCTATGTTGGTAAGTGTATAATACCTATTATATTCATGTGTGTTAACTGTTAGCATGGCAATGAAATGAGATATTTATGCCTAAAGATGAGTATTTGAAAAAAGACTCATTGTCATAGATTAAGTTACATACAGTGTTTCAGCTTTATTATTACATTATCTATCCTGGTAGTTCTTTGAATAAAAATCTGTATTTAACGGAGTAGAACTCCATTAAAGTAAAACAATCAATTCTAAAATTAAGATCTCAGGGAGGGTATGTGGTACACCTCTTGGGATGCCTCCATCCCAGACTGGAGAGCTTTGTCCAGTTCTGCCTAACCCACTTCCAATTCACCTACCTGTTACTGAATCTGGTAAGCAGTGGGTGCTGGCTAAAGTACTTGGACCTCTACCACCAACATGGGAGACCTCATAAGTTCCTGGTCCCTGGCTTAAGTCTGGCCACCCCTTGGCTATTGTGGGAATTTAATGAGTGAACCAGCAGATGGAAGATCTCCCACTCTTTCTATTTCTCTCTCTGCGTCACTCTGCCTTTCAGATAAATAAATAGTTTTAAAAATTATCACTTCTGTTATAACTGAGTAAGAACTATAGGAGACCAGTTCTTTTTATTCTGTGTTAGGTGCATCTGAAGGAGGTGATGATACATCAAACTCCCCAGGGACCCTCATTTCAGCAAGAGTGAAACCTAAGCACTTACACTGGCCTACATGTACTGACAAGCTCTGTCTTCATGGTTCCTCCCTGACCTCAGCCACGTTCCTCCCAGACACTCATCTCATTGCAACCACACCAATTTCCTCATAATCCCTTAAACTGCATGTTTACTCTTATGTGAGGGCACTGTCACTGGTTATTTTTTCTTCCTGAAAGTACTTTTCCTGTCTAATTCTCTTATATCCTTAAAAATGTTCTCAAATACCACATTTTCAACTCAGACAACTTTTATAGTTTTTATTATAACCCATTCCATATCCCAGTTGAATCAAATCATAGCTTACCATGCACTATTTATGCTGGTCACTAAGCCATGTAATGCCTTATCAAAATATTGTGTGATTTATCTACATATTCAACAAAAAGGCTGTCTAAATCCATATAGAATGTAAATTGCACAAAGGTGTTCTTTCTTGCTTTTATTCATATGTCTCAATTGCCTAAAGAATGATTTGTAAAGCAATGATTAGCTCACACTAAAAGCTCTCAATAACTACTTGTTTCTCTGAAATTGAATAATATGAGTGTGTAGTAATGATGGAAATGACAATGATGATGATCATAAACCAATTATTTCCATTTTTTGCAATTGAGTTTAGTAATCTACTTTCATAATTTACCTAAATGTCTCCCTATATAATATGGCATACTGTGAATCTCATCTCATCTATGAGAAAAATGTTAGGAAATTGCCTCAAATTGCACAGCTAGCACGCTAAAGGAACTGGAGCTCAAATCCATATCTATGGGACCAGAGTGTTGGCGCAGCATGTAGGCTTCTGTTTGCAATGTCAGCACGACCTATCACAGTGTGTGTTTCAGTCCTGGCAGCTCCACTTCTGATGCAGATCCTTATAGGAGATCCCATATACATGAGTACTTGAGCCCTTGCCATCCACATGAGAAACCCAGATGGAGTTTTTGGAGGTTTCAGCCTACACTGGCCTTGGCTGTTGCAGCCTGTTGGAAAGTGAACCAGCAAATGGAAGATCTGGATATTCTCTCTCTCTCTCTCTCTCTCTCTCTCTCTCTCTCTCTCTCTCTCTCTCTCTTCTCTCCCTTTCACGTAAATACATGGAACTTAAAAAAGAAAACTACATGTGTCAAATGTCAAAGTCATTCCCTTATCCAATACTATGCTGTAATTCCTCTTTGTCAAAATTTATGTAAGTTAATTCCATGCTTGCCTTGATATCTAACCTATAAAAAATATGTTTCTCTCCTATGCCCAGTATATGGCAAAAACAGGATACAGTATGGCACAACCCTCTTCATTTTTTGGACATTCTGTTATTTTTGCTCTTGAAGTTCATGAATCATTTGTCCTATTTCTATATTTACAAAAGTTGGCAAATTAATTCCTATGACTGTCCAGGAAAGTCTATCAACACATATGAACTATTTGGACATGGAATATGTGGAATAGAAGCTTCGTATTAACTCAACATATCTACTAACACAAAACCACAAGTAAAGAATGTAACACCACACAAGGGAGCAAAATCCTCAGCAAAGGAACACAAAAGACTAAAGCTTCCATGTGACCAAGTCAAATATAAAGCAAAGTATGTAACAATTAGGCTTACTATAGTTATTCTATATAACTGTCCCTTTCCAATGAGGTATACTTGTTTTGAAGAGGGCAGATGGAAAACAAGAGATACATGAATTAGTAAATATTGTCTTGTGGAGTGCAGTATCCACAGTACTTAAGTATTTGAGAACTTTGCTCATTTTTAAATGGGTGATAAATATTGTATCAACCCCAACAAGTTGATTAGACAACTAAGTAATTCATGATTATAAGATGATTGTCAACAGTGCCTGGTAGGTAACTTTCATATTCCCCACAAAATATGCAGTTTCTAGAGCTTAACTCTGTAACTTTTGGCCAAAGTCCAAGGAGTAGTAGTGCTGAATTACGTGTCGGGGAAACAGGCAGTACCTTGAATCCAGTTTCATTCCATTCTACTCTCCCAAGGAGTGTCTTTCTCTTTCTTATGTGGAAAGAACATTCTTTATATCGCATCTTGTGTCTACTGTGTCCTGTGGTTAATAATTGAAATCAGCAGCAAAAAATAAATCAGTGCACCAGTAGGCTTTGCATTTCAATGTTTTATAAGTAATATGTTGACCTATAAATCTCGTTCTCTGTTCAAATCATTGTCGATACCTTAATATTATAAAGCGTTTGGTGGCAGTAATGACCATGAATCAAATATAGATAGGATATAAATTAGAAGATGATTTCAGTTTGCAAGAGTGAAAAAGGGGAAGGAAGCTCGCATTTCTTAAGCACCTTCTACCATTTCTCAGACTGAATAGTAAAGCTGTCATGTAATATTCAACATTTACCAGAAAATCACAAGGTGAACTAAAAATAATATTGAATTCATTATAAATATCAATTATATTTGAATAATTTTCCTCAACGTGACTGTATTCTGCTTCCAGCTCTGCTACTCTCCTCACCCCCATCCAGCCTAGGGATTCACTAACAATTACATGTCACATGATCTTCAGTTGTTTGTCTGCATCTCACTTTTGCTGTGAGTTATCATCTGATTTAAACTACCAGGAAAGGAAGTGAATGTTCTCCCTCTGTCCCCATCATTCAACACTATCCCATTTAAGGTTCTAATTTTGCATGTCTATTCATGTACTGAACTTTGTTCAACATTGACTATACAATGTAGTATTTTTTTTATCTGTTCCCTTTGGATAATTGATCTAAACTCATATTTCATTCATATAGGAACTCTAGTAGTCATCGGGAAAACTGTTTCTTAAAAAACATTGCACTAAGCAGTTTGCCAAAATCACTTTATTTTCCCTGCCTTTAATTTCCTTTTCTAAACTTCATAAGATCACAAAGTATGCTGTGGAACTCTGCTCTTGGAACCCAAATCACAGCAAATTATTTTACAATGTGTATAAGATCTACATATAATGCCAGGTACTGTTTATTATAAAAACATACCATTAGATCTCTTTGTCTCATCCCATGAGACATTTTCCTCATTTTACATAGTCAAAATGTTTTGTAAATTCTGGGATACCCCATGGCCCTCTCGGGGTTATACAACCTGTATATTTGCTTTTAAGACATTGATCCTTATTTTAAAGGTAAATGTTTAACTTTATTTAGTACATTCCCAAGCATACTTAACCACAGGATTCAGGATCCTCCTTCCGCTTACCTGAAATAACCAGCATGTTCTGGAACAAGCTTGGGATAAGCTTTCTCTGCACTAATGTGCATTGCATGCAATGTTTTTTCAAGATGTTCATGCTTTCATGGTGGTAAAAGTTTGCAAAGTAGGTCTATATTATATCCTGAAGGTGTGGATAGATGGATGTGATGACCATAATAAAATCTTTAGCAGGGATTTCCTAAACTTAATTGGGAAGAGAAAACAGATAAGTTGGGATCATAAGAGATTTCATCATGGAGAATATGTTCTGTTGGAGGACTACTGTAAAGACCAACTATTGCTGTGGCATTGTAGAATAAAAATGGAGTGAGTGTGGCTAAGAGCTGAGTGCAGATCTCTTGCTTCTTTACATATTAGCTTTGCTTGCTAATGGCTAAGGATGTACCTTGAGAAACTATGTGGGCCCAAATTCCCAGGAACTAGGTTGACAGAAATGTGTCCTTCACTGTTATCTTACAACCATATCTTGGATTTGTTATTGGGTTTGTTATTGTTAACTGTTATATTACAAACATATTCTGGTTTTCCTTTTTAATGTTCGCTGCATAACAGGGGTCTGGTTCGAAATTGTGAGCCCTAGTGGACAGAATTCTATAAAAAGCTGTGTAACTCGCTGTTGGGGACCACACTCTGATAAGGAGTGTTGGTCCTGATCGGTGGCCAGTTCCAATCAGTTACCTTGCCTCTCATTTGTCTCTCATTTGCTTCTCATTTTCAATAAAATCCATGTGCGACTGTCACTGGCTTTTGTAATTCTCTATTTTAGCAACGAGTGGATGCAACAGCACAGCAGATAAAGTTGTCGCCACAGTGCCGGCATCCCATATGCATGCTGGTTCGAGTCCCCACTGCTCCACCTCCAACACAGCAATCTGCTATGGCCTGAGAAAGCAGTAGAAGATGGCTCAAGTCCTTGGGCCATGTGGGAGACTGGAAAGAAGCTCCTGGCTCCTGGCTTCGGATCAGCACAAGCTCTTTCTGTTGCAACCATCTGGAGAGTGAACCAGCAAATGAAAGACACACACTCCCGCTCCCCCTCCCCACCCCCGCCACTCTGTAACTCTGCCTTTCAAATAAATAAATAATTGTTTAAAAAAAAAAGACCAAATATCCAAAAATATCCAAGTGTCAAGGAAATGATAATAAAGACAAGATGGAAAAATATGAGACTTCCCAAAAAATAAAAGTTGTCTCAAACATGTTTCCTAGGACCATCCATGTTTTGGTTGTTCTCTATAATTGTATCAATTCCCACCACATGTTAAGTTTTTCAATGGTTTGCTAGATCTTCAATGATAAAAACTTATCCTACCTAATGTGATCATTTGGCCTATAAAGTCAAACAAAAATGGGGGGTAATCACTTGCAAAAAGCAGTGGGAAGTCAAATATGCTTACTCCGTAGTCAACTCTACATATTAGTTGAAAGCAAATGCATGTGGTCATTGTTCAAAGAAAACCAAAGAATTTAGGAGTCAGATCAAGATACAAATGATACAATTTTCAAAATGGGCAAGAACTTGTCTTAGAAGGACTGCTCACCTTTCTGGGATGATGTAAATATGCTACCTAGGGTTGTCTGCGCTTCTCCGATAGTGTTCATGTGTAACTCTCCCTCAGCCCACTCCCAAGCCTTCTTCAGACCCTTCCATCCAGTCTGCAATAGGACCCTCCTCATCCACAGTTTCTCATTGTGAACTTCAGGACCACATGTGGACTAAAGTAAACTATATAATGGCTTTGAGGATCCAGGTAAGCACTTATGCTTAGCAAATCTCTTTGCAATACAAATGAACAAGAATTGAGAGTAGGAATTTCAGAGCACATACAAATTGCTATGTTCTAAAGAGCTTATCAAATTAATTGCCTGGCGATTGCATTAATAGACATTGTAGGTTTTCCTGGCTCAGTGCTTTCTATCCCACACACACAGCATGGAACTTCCTTCTCAAGAGCTGTCCTTATCTTTCAAATCTTAGTTCAAGGTTTCTCCAATGGCTTCTTCCAGCACAAGGTATGTAAATATAGCATACAATCTAATACTGGTCTATTTTCTTCAATAGGAGACCCGGCTCTTTTTTGAGGTACAAAGCAAAGTTTTTATTCATCTATGTATTTCCCACACTTAATACAATGTCTTTCAAATGATGGGTATTCAAAAAGGCATCATGCAATGATTAGACAACAGATCTATAATATGAGTAGCTCTTCATTCACCAGAATTAAGGCATTGAACTAAAAGTGAGTTAATTGCCAGTGACTTTAGAGATATGTACTTTCTTGCCTTTGGTAAAATTAATGTGCAAACAAATGATGTTCAATACACACACACACACACACACATATATATATATAGCTATAACTTAATCTGAAATATCACAGATGTTTGTGAAAATGCACCAATCTCACTTATCTAAATATGAATCAGGATTGTGTTTTGTAAGAACCAATGATTCAGATTCCCTACAATGAAGAATATTTAAATAATCTATTAGAATGGATTTTCTTTAATTACCTCTAACTATTTGGAAAAGAAAAAAAAAGTAGGCATATTGCTGTTCAAAATTAGAACTAGAAATTCAAATCATACCTCCAGCTCTGAAATTACTAAATTATTCCACATTCCTATTCAAAATTGACAGTTCATATGAAATCTCTTCATAATCCAAATTTTCAGCTGGCTAATGTTTTCATGAGTTTTTTTTTCCAGAAAATTCGAGCTTCCTGATAGTATTCCTTTATTGATAAATGTGTTAATTAGTCTATTAGTTGACTTGTTGGGGTGTTTGTTAAAATAGCAAGAGTGAAACTACTCATACAAAAGGGGCTCTATTTGTAGTATAAATTCTACTCACAAAGACAACATAAAAATCAATAAAAATAGTCCCTTACTTGTTATGGAAATTTATTGTGAAAAACATACTTATACACTCACTATATTCTAAAAAATATTTATTTATTTGAGAGAGAGAGAGTTAGAGAGAGGGAGAGGCAGAGAGAAAAGTCTTCCACCCACTGGTTCCCTCCCCAAACAGCCTTAGTGGCCTGAGCTGAGCTGAGCTGAACCGAAGCCTGGAGTCAGGAGTCTCTTTCAGTTCTCCCACGTAGGTGCAGGGGCCCAAGCACTTGGACTATTTTCTACTGCTCTCCCAGGCCATAAGCAGAGAGCTGGATTGGAAGAGGAATAGGCAGGACATGATCTGGCTCCCATATGGGTTGCCAGCACTGTCTGCAGAGGCTTAGCCCACTATGCCACAGCACTGGCCGCAATACCAAATTTCTAATATGACTCATATAACATTCATGATGGTCAAGGCTAGTATTTTTAATTCTCAATTATGGATTTTTTTTTAAAAGTCTGGTCTTCAAAATAGGTACACTATTTTTGTTTTAAAAAGCTGAAAAAAGTGTGAAACTGTTAATGAACCCACATCTTTTCTCTACACCATTCCAAGTTGAACATGGAAGTTAGTGATGATGGAAACAGCTCTTCTATTCATATTCCACACTTGATCTTAGCCACAAAGCTGAGAAGCGATTCTATTCATATTCTAAATTCAGAGATATGTGCTTAGAACTCCATATGCCAAATACCATGCTATCTAAAAGCCACACCACAAAAGAATAACACCTAAAAGCTAGTATAATAAGTGTGTTAGCTGAAATTATGGTTCAAATGTGGGATTCTCACCAGCAATTATCCTTCATTCTGGCACCCCAAACATGTTACCATTTTCTTTTTAATCAAGGAGGTCTATGTGAGCTGAAATTTTAAAAGGATCAAAATTATTATTGCCTTGCACAGCACAACACTGTTTTTGTTAAGACTGTAGCAAATAGTGTTTCTGTGATTCTCTGTGTCAGAGTAGGACTGTGGATAGAAGCTTTGATGTTGGGTGCTTTTATTTGCTTTCTCTTTTTGGTGCAGTTGCACTTGGCATCCAAAAGTGCTTTTGAAACACTGTAGGACAAGCAAACTCTGCAAAGTTTGGCCACTGATCTCAATAAAGAAGAGAACGCTCTCTGGACAATTTTCTTTCTTTCTTTTTTTTTGGTAAGATTTATTTTATTTACTTGAAAGACAGAGTTACAGAGAGAAGTAGAGCCAGAGAGAGAGGACTTCCATCCGCTGGTTCACTCCCCAGATGGCCACAACTACCGGAGCTGCGCCGATCCGAAGCCAGGAGCCAGGAGCTTCTTCCTGGTCTCCCACACGGGTGCAGGGGCCCAAGGACTTGGGCTATCTTCTACTGCTTTCCCAGGCCACAGCAGAGAGCTGGATCAGAAGAGGAGCAGCCGGGACCAGAACTGGTGCCCGTATGGGATGCCAGTGCTTCAGGCCAGGGTGTTAACCCGCTGAGCCACATCGCCGGCCCCTGGACAATTTTCTATTCAGTAATTTCTCAGCCTTAACCTTTTTTTTTTTTTTTAGCTTTTATTTAGTAAATATAATTTCCAAAAAGACAGTTTATGGATTCCAATGGCTCCCCCCCAATAACTTCCCTGCCACCTGCACCCCTCCCATCTCCCGCTCCCTCTCCCATTCCATTCACATCAAGATTCATTTTCAATTATCTTTATATACAGAAGATCGATTTAGTATATATTAAGTAAAGATTTCATCAGTTTGCACCCACACAGAACATAAAGTGTAAAATACTGTTTCAGTCCTAGTTACAGCATTAATTCACATTGGACAACACATTAAGGACAGAGATCCCACATAAGGAGTAAGTACACAGTGACTCCTGTTGTTGACTTAACAGTTTGACACTCTTGTTTATGGCATCAGTAATCTCCCTAGGCTCTAGTCATGAGTTGCCAAGGCTATGGAAGCCTCTTGAGTTCGCTAACTTCGATCTTACTTAGACAAGGTCATAGTCAAAGTGGAACCTTTTTTTGATTATATATTTATTCTTAATCAATGAACTCTAAATATGAAAATGTTATCTTTGTATGTGAATTAACATAAAATAACTGACATTATAAATTATCTTAAGTGAGTCTGGTAGTGGCATGTGTACACTGTCCAAAATAATGATATCTAGCTTAAATATTCCCAAGATCCAATGTTCTAACTAGGAAATGAAATAAGAATGTTATTCTTTTTTAACGATTGACTGATTAATCAACTAATTAATTTGAAAGGCTGAATGACAGACCGAGAGAGAGAGGTCTTCCAACCATGGGTTTATTCCCCAAATGCTTGCAACAGTTAGAGCCCAGAACACCACCCGAGTCTTCACGTGTGGTGGGGGCCCAAGTATTGGGCCATCTTCCATTGCCTTCCTAGATGCATTAGAGACAGCTGAATTTGAAACTGAACACTAGGACTCCAACCAGTTCTCTGACATGGGATGCCATTGTCAAGGGGTGGCTTAACCTGCTTATTCTTAACTAAGTATCCAGAGTACTGCATCACCATAGTGGTCTAGAGTAAACTTCACTGTGTATTATGTGACTCTTTTTCCTCTTGCTTGTCTTAACTATCATTTGTTACATCTTAATGCCTTACTTTTTGAAAAAATAAGCATGATGTAGCAACACTAATCACTGGCATTTGGAGTAATTTACTGTAAAGAAAAATTAAATATAGAATGTATATTGAACTTTTGATATGGATAATCATGTTTGTGTATATATTGTGAACATATTTGCTTATAATTTATTTTTATTTTTAAGTGGTATCATCTGTAATCTTTGATTCTCCAACCTAATGTATGGTAAAATTAAAAAATAAAATATAAATTATAATAAAGCATACATTTATAGCTAATACATTCCTGAGCCAACATCTGAACTCAGTCTGACTGAAACCAAAAGCCATGTTCGGAAGCACCGTATGCTTGAGTGATGGATAGGATAGGATAGGATAGGATACATAAATGTCATATATTATGGATTACACAGGTATCTGTTTAAGAATTCTGGATATGAGTGTATCACAAATTATCCATAGGATTTTGGGTAAACTGCTCACTGATATTAAACCCTCTTATCCATAGAAATGAAAATATTACTTAAATTCAGTCAAAGCCAATTTATAGAGGACATAAAAGTGACATAATCATATTATTTCTTATGCTATTAAGTATTAAAAATAACAACTCACAGCAAAATGCATTTACACAAGTGACATTTTTAATATGTCAGCATTTTACACCTCTCTAATAGTGCTTCCCTGTTAATACCACTTCTGCTCAGAATTCTGGAATTATGGTGAAGTGCAATTATGGGGCCACCAAAACACACACACAAAAAAAAACAACTAAGTCTAAAAACTCCTGCCAGACAAACAAGAATATATTTCGGTGCGAGTGGAGGAATAAAATACCTGATGTTCTTCATTGTATAAACAGATACTCAATTTTAAAATAGTTTAGGAGTGGGCATTTAGCCTTTGGGTAAGATCCTATGTTGGAGTGGCTGAGTTCAACGCCTGACTGTGGCTCCTACCATTGTAGATCCTGAGAGACAGCAGTAATGGCTCAAGTAATTGGGTTCCTGCCACCCACAAGGAATATTTTGACTACCTCCTATGCTCCCAGCTTCAATCCTAGTTGAATTCTGCCACCACAGGCATTTGAGAAGGGAACCAGCAGAGGGGAACTTTCTGTCTTTCCGTCTCTCTGTCATTCAAATAAATAAAATTAAAATAAAAAATAATAGCATAGATTGTCTGTAAAAGCTTGAAGAGTTTTTATTTTAGTTGATTTTCTGATTAGTTTGGAAGAAAAGAAATTATATTTAGATTATAGGTGAAAGACAAAAGAGCTCTTTACTAGTGTGACAAAATCATTAAATATTTTAATTTGCATGTTACAAACATAAAATCTAAAAGTGTTACAGAAATCTGATAATTTCTGGATTAATAATTTTATTCTATGAACAAGAAGTATATATTTCAGAAGTAAATTGGTTTCTATGTGAGAAAGAAATTTTTGGAAATAAAAATAAGAAAAATTCACTAAAAGTAGGTAGGAAAGAGCTTGCTCATGGTTGGCCACATTGAGAGAAACATGTGAGATGCAGAATCTAAGGAAACAGATATTCAGAAATCTTTTCCACACCCTGAACCATGAAGTTGAAACTACACTAGCAAAATACAGAATTAAGACCATGATATAGATCATAATTATAATAATTTACAGTTTCAGTGGTCTAATAGATATTCAATGCATACTTTTAGATAATGTAAAATTGGCCATATGCACTGAGTGCATTTTTCATCATGAAATCACTGAGTTGAAATCCTCATGTGGAAGTAACCGTGGGTTCTAACAATGCAAATTGGGTCATCATCAGCAGCAGCAACTAATTTGTTCATTCAAATGCAGTCTATTGCAATCCTCCTATGTTTTAGGCACCACATAGTACACAAGAAAGAGAGCCTGACATTTCTGCAAAACACTTCTTAGAAAACAAACAAGTAGGGTCTAGGGCTGTGGTGAAGTGTGTTGGGTTGCTGTCTCTGGTGCCAGCATCCCATATGTGTGCCAATTCCAGTCTCAGCTGGTCCACTTCCAACCCAGCTCTCTGCTAGTGCACCTGGGAAAGCAGTGGAAGGTGTTCCAAATGCTTGGACCACTGAATCCACGTAGGGGAACCGGATGAATCTCCTGGCTTCAGCCTGGCAGCCATGGCAGTTGTAGCCATTTGGAGAATTGAACTAGCAGAAGGAGGATCTCTGTCTCTCTCTCTCTCTGTCTCTCACTCGGTAACTCTGCCTTTCAAATAGATAAAATAAACAATAAAAAATAAAATAAACAAGTAAGCTACATAATGGCAGATAGTAAAAATGATTATGCAAATGGGATATGTAAGAGAATAAGTTGGAGAGAGGTATCAGTTAAGACAAGGAATTCAGAAGAGGCCTAATTGATACCATTATCATTTGACAGAAGATCTAAAAGACAGGGAGACAACAGTGCTTAGTTCTGAGATCAGAATTGTCCAATGGATAAAAATGATAGGGGATGGAGACTAGGCTAGGAATCCCCAAACATGTTCAAAACTTAGAAGGGTTGGCCGGCGCTGTGGCTCAACAGGCTAATCCTCCGCCTTGCGGCGCCGGCACACCGGGTTCTAGTCCCGGTCGGGGCACCGATCCTGTCCCGGTTGCCCCTCTTCCAGGCCAGCTCTCTGCTGTGGCCAGGGAGTGCAGTGGAGGATGGCCCAAGTGTTTGGGCCCTGCACCCGCATGGGAGACCAGGAGAAGCACCTGGCTCCTGCCATCGGAACAGCGCGGTGCGCCGGCCGCAGCGCGCTACCGCGGCGGCCATTGGAGGGTGAACCAACGGCAAAGGAAGACCTTCCTCTCTGTCTCTCTCTCACTGTCCACTCTGCCTGTAAAAAAAAAAAAAAAAAAAAAAAAAACTTAGAAGGGTTAACACTACTGAACTCTAATTCACTAGAATAAGAATTGTGTTGAATGAAGTCAAGGTGGTGAGAGGAGTTTATCCACCTTGACACAGAAAATGCTTCACATAACTCAATAATTTCAATGCATTTGAAGTGTTGTGTGACACAGCTTAGATTAATGTTGGAAATGCACTCTGAAGAATGTGCATCTGCTATCAATGAGGTTAATGCTACTGCTTAAGCCAACTAAATCTGCTCATTATGCTTTGAAAATTGTACAGCTCTCTACTGATTGAAATTCTGTTTCAACATATCAGTTATTGATTTGGGTGTAGTTCATTTCCTGTAACAAAAATACTAATAAGAGATGTTAATAGGGGGACTGGGACACACAATAAATAAAAATAAGTAAATAAGCAAAAATAAGTAAACAAACATATATCCATTAGGCTTAAATCCCAGCAATGATAGAACTTTTTCAAGTTCATAGTTTGGTGATTTTTAATGTTTATATTGTGAGACTATGTAACTAGGTAATACAAATTTAGTCTTGGGAACTTTTATAACTTCCTTGCAGATTTATACTAATAGTATTATGAACACTCATTATTTATGCCTAGTTACCTAGATCTAAGTATCCAGTACTAGTTATCTGTGGTACCTATCTGATGTTAAAATGTGGAGCTACTATTGTATGGCTCACTTTAAATATATAACTCATTTCCTTATTTTTAACCTCACTATATTGTGAAATGTAAGATTTTGTATGTAGTATGCAGTCTTTGTGTTATTCAAGTAATATTAGCTTTTAATTGGAATATTCATCCCATTATACTTAATGTAAATACACTATATTTAATGTAAATGTGTGTTTGTAAGTGCCATCTTGCTCTATACTTTCCACGAGTTCCACATCTGCTATATTTCTTTGTCTCTCATTTTAAAAGGAATCTATTATTTTAATGAAGTATTTTTCAAGCTCTTAATTGAAGTATTAAATCTATACACATATACAAATGAAAAATTTTCACAAACTGAACACAGACATGGAACAAGGCCAGATCTGGTAAAATATATGTCATCAGCACCTTAGACATTTCTCTGTATGACCCTCTCCTCTCCCAGTACCTATAACTTTTGTTCTGGTTTTTAAAAGTTTAGCCTGATCTGACTTATTCTCAAATTTCAAAACCACAGGTTCATATAGATTGATATCTGATGATTTATTATTTGTGTTTGTCTTCTTTTACTCAAATCAGTATGCAAAAATTCATCTGCATTTTTGAGTGCTGTAGCTTGTTTTCACAGAATAATCAGTATTCATTTGTGTATATGTACCACAACTGTTTTATCCATGCCATTGTAATGGGTACCTGGCTAATTTCCAGGTTTTAGTAGTATGAATAGTATTGCACTTAACTTTATCTAGCTTTTGTTTTCTGAATACATATCACATATATATTTTAGTGTAGATACTGGGTCACAGGATTGAGTTCTTTTTTTTTTAATTAAACTTTTATTTAATGAATATAAATTTCCAAAGTACAGCTTATGGGTTACAATGGCTTCCCCCTCCCAAAACTTCCCTCCCACCCGCAACCCTCCCCTTTCCCGCTCCCTCTCCCCTTCCAATCACATCTTTTTCCAGATACTACCAATAATTTCCAATATGAATATTCTATATTGAACTCTTCCCAGTAATGGGAAAGTTATTCTTGCTTCATTTAAACTCTTTTCAAATATTTGGTATTTTAAAGAAAATATTATATTTAGTCATTTGGGAGCATGTTTGTGTTAGAGCAGTGTAATTTTCACAAAAATGTTTATTCGTTTATTGTCACCTACTTGAAAAAAGGAGAGAGACAGAGACACACAGAGACAGACAGAGAGAGAGAGCGAAAGAGAAATGTCTGTCCTCTGCTAGTTCACCTCCCAAATATACACAACAGTCAGGGCTGGGTCAGGGCAAAACAGGTGCCCAGAACTCTCTCTGGGACTCCCAAACAAGTGGCAGCAGTCTACATACCTGAACCACCATTCTGTTGCCTCCTAAGGTGTGTTAACAGGAATGTGGACTGGAAGCTGAGCAACTGGGCGGTAAACTGTCGCTCTGATATGGGATACAGTCATGCCCAATTGGACTTAACCTGCTGCATCACAACTCCCACCCCTAGAGCACTGTGGTTTTGATTTGCATTTTCTTGCTGGGTAAAAAAAAATTTTTTTAAATTCTTTAACCATTTGTTTTGGTTTAGGAAGTCTGTTCGAGTTTTTAGGTTTTTCGTTTGTTTGTTTGTTTGTTTTTGATTGTGGTCTGTTTGTTATTCTGTTTTGGATATGTGACTTACTTCATGTGTAATAATATGTATAAGGTGGTATGCCTTAGCCTCTGTCTTTTACCTCTTAATGTCTTTGTTGATGAACATGGTTTGTTAGTTTTAATTTAGTCACAATTATAGTTCCTTCTCTGATTTGTGTATTTTATGTCTTGTTTAAGAAATGTTTATCTTCACTAAAGTACATTCTTTTCCTTCTCACCACTTGTTTGTTGGCTTTCATATTTCAATCCAAACTCCATTTGGAATTTATTTTTGTGACCAGAATGTACAAATGCCTTCTTTTTATCTACACACACATCTGAGCAGTTAGTATTATTTATTCAGATGCTAATCACTTTCTCATCACTATAATGTAGTCTTTGTCATATATTATGTAACGATGTATGTAATGGACTCTTTCTAAGTTGTTCTGTGCCTTTGGTCTGTTTGCCTATCATTACTGATTTTATCATCACAGCTTTATAATTGGTTTTATATCTACTAGTGCAAATTCCCTTTTTTTCCTTCATCAAATTTCTTTGATATTTCTTGAGTCTTTGCATTTGTCATGAGCTTTAAAATCGTTTTGTCAATTAAAAATTCCTATCTATGCACTCTTGACTCTATTGTTTAAATGGGAAAAATGTTATCTTTACAATAAAATATTTCATGCATAACTGAGTGTTATATATTCCTCCATATATCACAGTTCTTTATTTATCAACAACGTTTGCAACTTTCAATGTATATAGTGGGCATTTTAGTTTTATAGATGGTTTTGTAATTGGCAACTGATATCATTTTCATTCTTTTTTTTCCTTCTTTTGATTTTGGAACTTGAAGAAATTTGATTACTTTTGTGTATTTTGTATATTCAGCAGTCTTTCTAAATGTCTGCATATTTTTGTATAATAATTTATGTTCTCTGCACATGGTACCCTGTGGTGGAATGAGAAGGCTGTGCCAAGATGGCCATTGGCAAGCGAGTGTCAGTTACTCAGTAAGTGGCTTCAGAACCCACCTGGCAAAGGAGCCTGCTTGGCAACAGGCAGTGATTGGTTAGGGCATAAACCGCCCCTTGACTGGATTGGCTGTCTCGGCCATATAAGCTGCTGTACCAACTGAAATAAACGCCTCCAGCCTGCTTTCATGTGACTCTCAGCGTCTGCATTGTGACTCCACGCCTCTTGCCCCCACCATACCTCTCTTCTCAGAACAAATCCACAGCAACAGTACCCTTTTCTTTATTCCTTCACTTCTTATATGTTTTATTCCATTACTTTGTCCTTTTTGCACTGACATATTAAATAATAATTACAAAAATGACCTTATTTTTTCCCAAATTAAAGATGAAATTCAAGTATTCAACATTAAATGCGATCTTTAGTTTTAGTTTGCTTGTAAATATTCTTTACCAAATCAATAAAATCTATTCATATTCCTAGTTTGTTGAATTTTATCATCAATGAATAATGTGTTAAATTAAATGTTTTTAGTAGCTATTGAGATTATCATATGCTGTTTTCTTTTTTATCCATCAATATGTTTTAAATATATACACTTCACGCAATGTGGTTTGAAAATATCAAACCTAACTTGCATATCTTAATAAACTACACTTGGTCATGAAATGTTATCCTTTTCTTTCTTTTTTTTTATTAAACTTTTATTTAATGAATATAAATTTCCAAAGTATAGCTTATGGGTTACAATGGCTTCCCCCCTCCCATAACTTCCCTCCCGCCCGCAACCCTCCCCTTTCCCGCTCCCTTTCCCCTTCCATTCATGTAAAGATTCATTTTCAATTCTCTTTGTATACAGAAGATCAGTTTAGTATATATTAGGTAAAGATTTCAACATTTTGCCCATATAGCAACATAAAGTGAAAAAACTACATTGGATTACTAATTATAGCATTAAATAGCAATGTACAGCACATTAAAGACAGAGATCCTACATAATTTTTTTTTCAAATTACTTAATTTTCTATGCCATTTCCATTTTAACACCAGGTTGGTTTTTTTTTTTTTTCATTTCCAATTCTCTTTGTATACAGAAGATCACTTCAATATATAATTAGTAAAGACCTCATCAGTTTGTGCCCACACAGAAACACAAAGTGTAAAAATACTGTTTCAGTACTAGTTATAGCATCACTTCGCTTTAGACGACACATTAGGGACAGATCCCACATGGGGTGTAAGTACACAGTGACTCCTGTTGCTGACTTAACAATTTGACACTCCTGTTCATGGCGTCAGTAATCTCCCTAGGCTCTAGTCATGAGTTGCCAGGGCTATGGAAGCCTTTAGAGTTCGCTGACTTTGATCTTATTCCGACAGGGTCATAGTCAAAGTGGAAGTTCTCTCCTCCCTTCGGAGAAGGGTACCTCCTTCTTTGATGGCCCCGTTCTTTCCACTGGGATCTCACTCACAGAGATCATTCATTTAGGTCTTTTTTTTTTTTTTCCATGATATCTTGGCTTTCCATACCTGCTATACTCTCATGGGCTCTTCCGCCAGATCCGAATGCCTTGAGGGCTGATTCTGAGGCCAGAGTGTTGTTTAGGACATCTGCCATTCTATGAGTCTGCTGTGTATCCCACTTCCCATGTTGGATCTTTCTCTCCCTTTTTGATTCTATCAGTTAGTATTAGCAGATACTTGTCTTGTTTGTGTGATCTCTTTGACTCTTAGACCTATCAGAGCTATCAATTGTGAGCTGAAATTGATCACTTGGACTAGTGCGATGGCATTGGTACATGCCATCTTGATGGGATTGTGTTGGAATCCCCTGGCACATTTATAACTCGACCATTTGCGGCCATCTAAGAGTGGAAAAAGAGAGGGAGGAGATGAACAATTTGGAACATGCTCAATCGGACTGGCCGCAAATGTTATCCTTTTCATATAAGGAAAAATTTGCTTGGTAAAATTAAACATAAAAACTTTCATCTTTATGAGGAGAACTTATTGTAACATTTATTTATCAAAATATGTTTGTCTATTTTGTAGGTGAAGCTTTTACTGGCCTTATGAGAAAAGTCTTGGTATACACACTATCTCTGTGTTCTGTAAGATTTTTTGGGTATTTGTTCTTCCTTAAGTAATAAGTCAAATTCATCACTGATGCCATTTGTATCTGGTGGTCCATACATAAGAAGGTTTTGCATGATGTTTTGATATTTCTATAGACATTGAGGAATTCACTCTTCCTAATTATTTTCCTGTTAGTTTTAGTACGTTTTATTTTGAAATAAATGTGTTTATTTAATCTAAGCTGTCATAATTGGCCATAACAGGTTTAAAATATCCATTACTAATCTTTACTAATATTGATAATGTTGTTATGATGCCCCTTGCTATTAGTAATGTGTGCTCTCCCTTTTCCATCTTTTTTTTTTAAATATTTATTCATTTATATGAAAGCTAGAGTTACACAGAGAGAGAAGGAGAGGCAGAGAAAGAGAGAGAGGTCTTCCAGCTGCTGATTTGCCCCCCAAATGGCTGCAACAGCCAGAGCTGAGCCGATCCAAAGCCAGGAGCCAGGAGCCAGGAGCTTCTTTTGGGTCTCCCACGCTAGTGCAGCAAGCACTTGGGCCATCTTCTAGTGGTTTCTCAGGCCACAGCAGAGAGCTGGATCGGAAGTGGAGAAGCTGGGACTCGAACAGTGCCCATATGGAATGCTGGCACAGCAGACGGCAGTTTCACTTACTAAGGCACAGTACCAGCCCCATCTCCCTTTTTCTTCTTAAAGATTCAAATGCCTGTCAACTTTATTAGGTTTGTTAAAGACTTTCACCTCATGATGTTCTATTGTACATTTTTAAAAAACATTATTTATTAACTTGTTTGAAAGGCAGAGTTACAAAGAGAAAGGGAGAAAGGATTAGAGCTCTTCCATCCATTGCTTCACTCCTCAGATGGCTACAACAGCCAAGGTTCTGCCCTCCTCCATGGTTGCAGAGGCCGAAGCACTTGAAGCAACTTCCACTGATTCCCAGGTGCATTTGCAGGTAGCTGGACTGGGAGTAGAGCAGGCCAGGGCAGGAATCAACAGCCAGTGGAATGCGTGTATTGCAGGCAATGGCTTAACCTGCTGCACCACAATGGGAGCCCTACACTTTACTTTTCTGCTTTTCAGTTCATTTGGACCTGATCTCTGTTTTCTTCTAACTTTTTGGAAGCTTAGCTCAATAATTTTCAGCGTTCTTTACTCATTATTTAGAGTTAAATACATAAATTTGATTTAGTTGATCAAACAATTTTATTTCATTATAATGCATTTCAAATTTTTCTTAATTTTTCGTGTAATCCCTAACTAGTGGGTTATTTAAAATTACATCATTACATTTTCACAAAACTGAGGATATTTTAGTTGCAGTTGTTTTTTGTTATCCATGTCCCTGATAATAATTGATTGTTTATGTCCACTGTTGCCGTAAAATGTACTCTGGGAGATTTAAACATTTTTTTTATTTGTTGAAGCATAGTTGTTATTTGTTGAAGCATTTGTTGATCATGAGATCAGTTCTTTTCACAATTGTAATAAAGCCTTGAACTTTTAAGCATCTCCCTGTATTTTTGGAGAAAGCGAATTGATTTCTATCTTCATATCTTTCAGCATATCTTCCTTTGGTAGTAGTTCTCCTCAGTGCTTCCTCTTAGTTCTATAATCCATTAACTATAGCAATAAAGAATAAAGCTTTAATATAATGTAATATTATAGATATAGATATAGATGATATAGATATAGATATAGATATAGATATAGATATAGATATAGATATAGATAGATATATGGGCCGGCGCTGTGGCGTAGCAGGTAAAGATGTCAGTTTGTGCCGTCTGAGCTCAGGGAAGCTATCCCTTCAACCAAGGGTTGGGCTGTAGAATATTTAGCTCTCTCCTGGGGCAAGTGAAGGCACTGCCTGTAATGCCAGCTGTATGAGTGCTGGGTCGAGTCCCAACTGCTCTAGTTCTGGTCCAGCTCCCTGCTAATGTGCCTGGAAACATAGCAGAGGATGGCCCAAGTGCTTGGGACCTCCCACCCACATGGGAGACCTGGATGAAGCCCCTGACTCCTGGCTTCAGCCTGGCCCAGCCCCAGCTATTGTGGATATTTGGGGAGTGAACCAGGGGGTGGAAGCCTGCTGTCCCCCTCTGTCTCTCCTCTCTCTGTAACTCTGCCTTTCAAATAAAATTTTTAAAAATTAGAAAAAAAAAGAATATCTAGCTCCCTTTCCAGATCCCACATCTTGAAATATTCTGTCCTACAGGCTTTTGTATTTCTGGTTCTCCGCTCTTCAGTCTGATTAACGAATCAATTGAAGGGAAATTACTTTTGAATTTATGTCAATATTATTCAAGTGAAATTTGCAAGTGCTTCAGAAATCAGAGTTGTTAACAGCTGAATGTAAGTAGTTGCATAAATATATTTACTAGGGCCAGCACTGTGGCGCAGCGGGTTAAAGCCCTGGTCTGAAGCTCCGGCATCCCCTATGGACACCAGTTCTAGTCCTGGCTGCTCCTATTCTGATCCAGCTCTCCTTTATGACCTGGGAAAACAGTGAAAGAAGGCCCAAGACCTTGGGCCCTTGTACCCACATGGGAGACCCAGATGAAACTCCTGGCTCCTGGCTTCAGATCCGCAAAGCTCCAGCTGTTAAGGCCATCTGTGGAGTGAAGCAGCGGATGGAAGACCTCTTTCTTTGTCTCTACCTTTCCCTGTAATTCTGTCTTTCAAATAAATAAAATAAATCTTAAAATATATTTATTCTATCAAACAAATTCCATCCAATTGATAAACAAGATGTTTTCTGGGAGATATTGGTCAAAGCTTAAATCTCACAAACACATGAGATACACATTTTAAAGCAATGTTGGGCCGGTGCCACGGCTCACTAGGCTAATCCTCCGCCTGAGGCGGCAGCAGCCCTGGTTCTAGTCCCGGTTGGGGCGCTGGTTCTGTCCTGGTTGCTCCTCTTCCGGTCCAGCTCTCTGCTGTGGCCCAAGTGCTTGGGCCCCGCACCCACATGGGAGACCAGGAGGAAGCACCTGGCTCCTGGCTTTGAATCGGTTGGGGGGGTGAACCAACAGAAGGAAGACTTTTCTCTCTGTCTCTCTCTCTCTCTCTGTCTAACTCTGCCTATCAAAAAAAAAAAAAGGCAATATAAACAGGTCATTATGGGATCATTTCATTTGTAAAATATTATTTCATGGTTTTGTTGATACTTTTTGACTTGGGAGACAAAGCAATAAATACAGTTTCCTGTATTTCTATATTCATCTTCAAATTAAATAATTAATTTTCCATTCAGTGCCCCTTTATGAGTGTAAAAAAATGCTTCAAAGTATTATAAAGATGTGGTCTAAAATCTCAGCTATTTCTAAGTAACAATGGTAAATATTTCAAAACTATCACTGGCTTAATTTATTGAGATAACTTCCAACAGGATCTATTCATTTTAATTTCAAAATGTGGCTTAGCAATAAAAATATTCATTATAATTTTATCAATGTTTATCATCATCATGTCTGAATATATATGTGAATGTTAAAAGCAAGATTATCTACCCCTACTAGAAACTATTTTTGTGCTCAGCATTTAACAAATAAAGAAACTTAAGGTGTATCTGGGTTTTATACCTTGTCACTATTAACCTAGAGTCGCAATTGCGGAAGATTCAATAGGACATTTCTGATCTGGGCAGGGAGGTGAGTATCGTGTGAGACTGTTAGATCATTTGAAGGGAAACACACTTCATGTATGTTTCTCTGAGTGGAGTCAAGATAAAGGAGCCACATATCCCTGGGGCTAAGGAACAGGAGGACCATCTTGCGATGAGGCTGATCCACCAGCTCCGTGCAGACAGGAAAAATCTGACCAACTACTGTAGCAACATTGGCCTTCAGCAACACAACCTAGCAATCTAACGCTTCCTGTCCAAGAGGGAGCTTGTTCCAGCTGTGCTAGAGACAGTGGAGGATCTAGAGGGAGCCATGTGTACTAGAGGCGCCCATTTATTTCCTTTATCTGTACTTAGCATTCCCCTTGCTCCTATTTTACTGTGGATAATGATGTTGATTACATTATTATGAATTTATTTTGAACACTTATCTTCTCAGCACGGTAATATGATATCAAAATACAGAGTTTAATGTGCCAAGTTTAAGACATATCCTTATAATTGATTGAAAATAGAAGACATTTGGTGGGATTGTGCCATGAATTGTTTTCTCCCTTTACATGAGTATTTTCAAAACATAGTAGCTAGCTGAAAATATTGTTATGCAAATAACTAACAAATAGATTATTTAATCATAATTTTCAAAGTTTGAAACATGTAGACAGCGTCACTACATGGATCCTGCATCACTACACTGGAATTCCCTGAATAACAGTGTAGATATCTGTTCCAACCCCAGCCTACTGAGTAATTGTTTTTAAGAAGCACCTAGAAATTTGCATTCTAACCACTACCCAAGTGAAAGTTTGGCACAGCAAAGATTCAGAAATATTTGTAGAACAGAGGGAATTATATAAGGCTAAACTACTATATAATCAAGTATTAAAAGTATATTTAGTATTATGGAATAACCTTAAAAATAATAGGATTCCATTTCTTAAAAATTAATATTCGCCTGTGGTACTATTAAACTTGACATTTTGGCATCTCATGTTTTGGCTAAAAATGCATACTAAAACTTGCAAATGCTTTTTCTTTTTCTGGATGATATCCATTCATTCTAAGGATATAAGATATTTCAGAATGAAATCAGTATGCAATAGTTTGTTTCAGCTCTAAAGAGCTGCAAAATTCATGTATGGAAGGTTATATTATCTTTATTATGGAATTCCACCAGGACAGACACAGACTCACATTTAAATGCTTCAATCGAATTACTGTTATAAAAGAACCAGTATTTGAGTCTATTTGCATTTGTCTCCACTTCCCTACACTGTCTTCCTCCTCCAGCACTGTACCTTTCTTTTTGTTTTCCCCCCCTCACAAAGTGAATATCTTTTAATCAGATAAGAGTATCTGAAATACAATATGACCTGAAGTAATATAGGATGAAGGTGTTTTGAGGAGCAGGTGTATGTACGGTCTAATTTTCTCCACACTGCTGCACCTATGAAATTCCAATTGAAGCCACTAACTAGCAACACTAAGAATGACATAATTCTACAGATGTAAACAAACAGAAAACTATATCCTAAGTTGCAGCAAAATTCTATCTATTATTCAAATGGAAAATTAAAAAGCATGAGAAAAATGAAATTGGAACAAGACTTATTCCGATAAAGTGCAAACTACTTTAACCATTATATCTGTCTGCAATGCCAGATTGTGGGTATGGGTGTATTTATGCATATCTGTATGCTTTCTTAAAAAGATTTAAAAAGTAAATATGAGACCCAAAGTTCATATAGACAAATATGGGAGATTGAAAACACGTGTTTGTTTCTAATGATTTCTGCAGCCCTTCTAAAATAGTTGGGAACACCCAAACAAAACCTAAGGAAAGATAGAATAGTTGTGGCAATGATATCAGAGAAGTTGTTTTTTGAAACTGAAAGTAGATGAAACTAGAGCAAGCAGAATCCTAACTCGGTTTTCATCTTGCACAGTTTTCTTTCTTACAGGTGCGCCAAGTATCTTCTTTCTTTGAAGAGCAATTCTCTTCCAGTTGACTCCTGTGTACCTTGAACAGAACCCTAGTAACCTTGAAAGCTTCTGTGTTTTCTGGTTTGTGAAGCTGAATATTTGAATATTTGGTATATTTTCTTGTCTTAACCTGGAATAGTTTCTTTCTCCAAAGGGTCCTGAATCTTTTGAATGGGAACAAAATATTTAGAGACCACAAACTAGGTCTTCAGTGTGATCAGTTTTACTGAGCTTGCTTATTTCAGCCCAAAATAATGCTAACAGTGTGTTGGCTTAGTATGATCCAATTTAAAGTTCAATTTCAAGAAGACGTAAAATAGTCTTGCTATTTGAGTATTCACTCATTCTTGCATGGACTGTGAATTCCTCATGGTCTAACAAAATGTTTCCAACAATATATATCTGTACCTACACCCACCCCAAGTTTTGAGATCTCACAAGTGAATGATCATTCTCATGTTGTTTAGAAACGACAGTGATTCAATGTCTTGAAACATGACACAAGATGTGCTATGGACAGAATTTGTTAAAAAATCTAATGTGTCACTGTCGCTGTCTAAGACTCTTGGACAATGTAAGAGTGAAGGGAGAATTTTTTTTAAAGAATTATTTTATTTATTTGAAAGACAGAGTTACAGAGAGAGAGACAGAGCCAGAGAGAGGAAGGTTTTCCATTCCACTGGTTCACTCCCTAAATGACAGCAACGGTCAGAGCTGAGCTGATCTGAAGCCAGGAGCCAGGAGCTTCTTCCAAGTCTCCCATGCAGGTGCAGGGGTCCAGGGACTTGGGCCGTCTTCTACCACTTTCCCAGGCCATAGCAGAGAGCTGCATAGGAAAAGGAGCAGCCGGGACTTGAACTGGTACATGTATGGAATGCTGGCACTGCAAGCTGGGGCTTTAACCCGCTGTATCACAGAACTGGCCCCAAAGAAAGATTAATTTTCACTGTCATGTGTTAGTGTTGAAAGCAAGACAAGAGAATTTATGGTTATCTGTAGTCTTGCCATATCCTCAAAATACTTTTTGATAACAATTTCTGTTTTCTTTTTCATTATTTTTAAGTGAATCATAATTGTTGACAAACAACTGTATTATGACTTCTAACTGTAATTCCATACTTATGAAAAAATGTAGAGAATCAGAAGACATCGTCTGCAATGTATTCATTGGATTTTTTCAAGCTGTGTCAAAAGATAAATGCTAATAATAGTGCTGAGGGATTTTTTAAATGGAATACAAAATAAAAAGTTGCGAAAAATGTAAGAGGCATTTATACATGATTCCAGAGGAGAAATAAATTGGATTAGGGGTGTATTAATTCATGTAAGTGTTCATGCATTTATTGATATATTTCTTCCAAATATGTTGAAGTTATTTATAGAAATGTCTATGGTTTAAATACAGAAAGAACTTCTACATCTACAGTTCTCCAGTAAACAGAAATATCATCTGAACAAGTGTTAACGTCTTCTAAATCTGCATAATTTATGAATTGAGAGTTTCACTTACATCAATTTACATTAATAAAATGACATCAAATATTTAGCAATTGAGGAGCAAGAGTTTCGTGCAGTGGCTAACATGCCAACTGGGACACCCACATCCCATATCAAAGTGCCGGGGTTCAAGTCCCCACTCTGGAGCACAGCTCCCTGCTAACGTGCACTCTGGGAAGCAGGAGATGACAGCTCAAATACAAGGTCCCTGCCAAACATACGGGAGGCATGGACTAAGCCCCAGGCTACTGGTTTTGGCCTGGTCCAGCCTCAGTTGAGGTCAAAATAAAAAATAAATGAATAAAAATTGTAAGAGACATTCAATAAATAAAACTTTTGACACAATGGTTCCTGTCATAGCAGTTATAGGTTCAACAATAAATAAATACAGTATAAAACTTGGTTCTGTTTGCCATTTATTTGTTGAACTTTTGTTTATTGGAGCATTAAGCTCTTGACTGCAATGTACATGAAAGATATCTCAAATGTGAAGGAAAGAAGGGGGAAAGTGAGAATAGAGGTAGAGAGAAGATGGGAAAATAAGAATATCATATTCTTGGAATTGTATCAATGAATTTTTTTGAACCTGTTAAAAACTAAAATTAAATAAATAAACAGCAAAAGTGTCCAACTATAAGATAATATTTCAATTAAGTCATGATAAATTCATATGACATATTGTGAAATGACAGCATCATGTTTTCAAAGAATCTTTAATGCTATGAAAATATTCTTGAGTTTAAAAAGCATAATATAAAATTATATTTTAATGAATTCCAAACATGTTAAATAACGATAAATAGAAAATCACAGAAAAAATATAATTTATGTGGCCGGATATTTGAATTGGTTACTTTTAGATAGTTATTTACAGGTAATATTGAATATGTTTTGTATTTTCTCTATTTTCCACGACATTTACAAGAGTTTTCTTTTGTAGGATTATTGCTTTGTGATATAAAATTTTATTTTTCTTTTAGGATATAGGGCATGCAAAAAACAAGACATAAATGATGAGAAATAACAATAAAATTAATCGATCTACATATCAAGTTAGAGTAGTATTTAGCATGCTTTGAAATGCTTTATAATTAGTCACATGGACCAATATTTGGCCCCAGAGTTCCTAATAATCAAGTAAAAAAAAAAAATCACAAAGCTATTACATGATTGGCAGTGTAAGCTGAAAGCAAACCTGATACTCAAAGGAAACACAATGCCCCCTGGTAATGGGGTTTAAGAAGGCTTCTGTTGGTCTTTTCAAGATAATACTGAGCTACATTGTCAGGTGGAAGAGACAGGAAGTCTTCCTTGAATAGACAGTTTCTTTGGGTTTGAATATTTGAATAGGTAGACAGGAAACTGGATAGACACCTTCCACACACACAAAACAGTTGGAATGGAGCTATAAAGTGATGAATGTGCTCAACATGTTTCAAATCATTTACAATGGCTACAGCACACTGTTCATGCTGGAGGGCTGTTGATAAAGTATCACATACAACTGTCAATCAAGTTGGAACTCGAGAAGAGAAGTAAATATGGAGATAGAAAAAATGGGAGAAAGGAGAAATGCATTAAAATCTAGTAGAGAGATGGTGTCTGTATCAGTATTTTAAAAGTTGTTGATTAGGAGGGAAAACATTCAAACAAAATCAATTTTGTATATTTAAAAAGAAAACATAACAGTGCAACAAAAACTAATATTTCTTCTCTTTTAGGTAGTGCCAGATGTTTAGATCCAAATATATCTTATCTTCCCAACAAGTTTATTTTATTTCTTTTTTTTAATTTTTATTTTGTATTTGAAAGTTAGAATAACAAAGAGAGAGAGTTATCTTCTATCCTTCTGGTTCACTCACCAAGTGGCCACATAACCAAGTATGGGCCAGGCAAACGCCAGGAGCCAGGAACTCCATCCTGGTCTCCCACATGTGTGGCAGGGACCCAGCTGCTTGGACCATTTTCTGCTGTCTTCCCAGGTACATTAACAGGGAGCTGGATCAGAAGTGGAACAATCTGACGGAACCAGGGCTTCAAGATGGAATGCCAGCATCAGAAGTGGGGATTAACCCGCAGCTCCAAAACACAAGTCACTTATTTACCCTTTAAATATGAGCCATGCAGTGATTACAGAAATTTCTCAAGATGTACAACAGGCAATGGGAAAGGTAGGTTTGATCTCTCTCCCGCCTACTTCTGATGCCTGCAATCATTTCAGTCTTTGAATGTAGTGACTGAAAGTGCAGAGTCTGGATTCAGAATAGTGTCCTTAGCTGTCAGTACCTCTAAGTATTTCTCCATTTCCTTATCTTGTAAGTGAATAAGATAGTGTGTCTCAGAAGTCAGTTCTGAGGATTAAATGACCATCACTCAGAACATACGTAACACATAATGTTATGGGCTCTTATAAGTCTTACAAGAAAAAAGTTCCATAAACCTAATTCAACGTGTTTCTCTGAAATTCAAGTGTCTAGGCCAAAAAAGTTCCAGAAAACTCTTTAAATTTTATTTAACATGAGAAGAAATTATTTAATATGAGAATCAGAACTACACTGTTAATCCTGAGGAGGGTATACAATGTTCAGACATCTGGTAAGATTCTCACAACATGAGTGACCTTAACCCACAGTGAAATGCTCTCCTTACAAATGAGAATGTATTATGTCGGCCGGCGCCGCGGCTCAATAGGCCTGTGGCGCCAGCACCCAGGGTTCTAGTCCCGTCTGGGGCACCGGATTCTGTCCCGGTTGCCCCTCTTCCACTCCAGCTCCCTACTGTGGCCCAGGAGTGCAGTGGAGGATGGCCCAGGTCCTTGGGTCCTGCGTCCGCATGGGAGACCAGGAGGAGGCACCTGGCTCCTGCCTTCGGATCGGCACCGGCCGTGGCAGCCATTTGGGGGGTGAACCAACAGAAAAGGAAGACCTTTCTCTCTGTCTCTCTCACTAACTCTGCCAGTCAAAAAAAAAAGAGAGAGAGAGAGAGAGAGAGAGAGAGAGAGAGAGAGAGAGAGAGAGAGAATGGATTCTGTCGTCCTCATCCATGGAAGGATGTTGACTTCCTGCTGCAGTGTGGACTGGCCATTTTCGGCTGCATATATGTATGTTATCAATGACGTCGGCAGTTGTGGAAAACATCTAAGTCTTTTCTGCAAGGAGAGAACAACTTTTATTTTTCTTTACGGAACTTATGTTTTCTTTCCTATCTACACAATATAGTTCACTCCAAGCTTTTCAGATTATCTGCCAAGCACTGAGGCATGAAGAAGTCAAATGGGCTTTTAAAACCAAGTCTGATCCTTGATATACTGCAGCAGTGGAGGAAAACAAGCCTCAGATCATTTAATGTTCTATTTGATTTCCAGGAGTGGCGATAGAGGGAGTGAGGTTAAGGTTTAAAAACACTCTGAAGTCCTCTGCACAAATGATACTACAGGTTTCATTGTTGTTCTGAGGCGGAAAATTACTGAGAACAAAAACAAAGACAAATATTCTGAGCTGATAAGGTGACTACATTGATATAACTAAAGAAAACAGAAACCTCATGGAAATATAAGGGAATGTAAGATGTATTGGCTTTACTAGTGGTAAAAATGTGATATTTCATTACCTAGCCTTTCATCTTAAATTTCTAGTTGCCTAAAAGCGCATTGAAACAATGGGTTAGAAACTGTGTATAAATTTGAAGTTATAAGTATGATAAATGACAGGAATAGATAAAATCTGAGTTTTTGTGACACACATGAAGCTTTCTGAATTTAGCTATTTTAATAACATGCAATTATAAATGTTTAGGTTTAGTAGATATTATTTATTTATTTATTTATTTGACAACCAGAGTTAGACAGTGAGAGAGAGAGAGAGAGAGAGGTCTTCCTTTGTCTGTTGGTTCTCCCCCCAAGTGGCCTCTACTGCGTGACGCGCCAGCGGGCTGCACCAATCTGAAGCCAGGAGTCAGGTGCTTCCTCCTGGTCTCCCATGTGGGTGCAGGGCCAAAGGACTTGGGCCATCCTCCACTGCCTTCCCAGGCCACAGCAGAGAGCTGGACCAGAAGAGGAGCAACCAGGACAAAACTGGCGCCCCAACAGGGACTAGAACCCAGGGTGCAGGTGCCACAGGTGGAGGATTAGCCAAGTGAGCTGCGGCACCGGCCTGTAGATCTTATTTCTAATCTCCCTCTCTCTCTCTCTCCAAAGCTAGATAGACAGTAGGTAGATTTATTTTCTAAATAATAGTCATACTAAGACATACTATGACATTTTTGAAAACTGAAAAAAAAAAAACCTTGAAATTAACAAAAGAAACTCTGTTTTACCTATAAAGAAAAAAAACATTCATCATCAGAAATCACAGAAGCAAGAAAGATGGCACATGGTGTTTTTCAAGTTCAGAAAGGAAAAAAAAAGAAAAAAAATATCTTTCCTTCAGAAAGAAGGAGAAATTCAGATAGTCTTAAATAAGGGAAACTAAAGAATTTAAATCAAGCAGATCTATCCTCAAAGGATGGCAAGCTGGGTTTTTCTAAAAGGAAATGATGAAACACCTTAGAACATTCACAAGAAAGAGGTTGACACGGCAAGCCGTGAATGCATTTTCCTTCTCCACTTGAGTTTCCTCAGTTATGTCTGAGGTGGGTATCAATGTATGCAGAGAAATAGTTAAATGACCAATGTTATAAACCATAGAGGAATAAGGGACTTAACAGGAGGTGGATTGGTCCTGAACCTTGACTGAGGTGAATATAGAAGAATCGATGCCTTTACCCCTTTATATCTACAGGTTCCACATCCACGAACTCATCCAATTGTGGACCAAAGGTTTTTTGGGGAAAATTGCACTGAAAAGGTGCAGACGTTTTGTATTATAATTATTTCCTCAACAACACAGTCTAACAGTTATTTTCATAGTATTTGCATTATATTATGTATTTTGGGGAATTTAACATACTTTAGACAATATGGGAAGATGTGCATAGACTTTTCGGAAATTCTGTGCCATTTTATATAATGGAATTTCTCATTCTGGATGTAGGTATATGGAAAGAGTTGCCCATGAATACCAATGGACAACCTTACATGTGCATGTAAGTTGTATAAAACTGCATTTATTGTACCAATGTGAATTCCTGATTTTGATACTGATTTGATTCTTCAAAATGTATTCGTGATGAACACTTGGTGAAGGACAGATGGAGCATCCACGTATTATCTTTGCAAAGCCTGCAAAATCTATACTTATCTCCAATAAGAACTTAAACCACATGCGTGCACATATGCCTGGGGAAAAATCTGTCTCAAAGAATGTCACTTTGAAAATACTTGTTCCTAGGAGAGAGGCGCCTTTCTCTGAAGGGAGGAAGGAACCTCCACTGTGACACGGCCTTGACTAAACAAGTTCAGAGTCGGTGAACTCAAGGGGCTTCCATAGCCTTGACAGCTCATAGAAAGAGTCTTGGGTGATTGCTGACGTCATAAATAAGAGTGCCAATTGTTAAATCAACAACGGGAGTCACTGGGTACATGCTCCCCACGTAGGATCTCTGTCCTTAATGTGTTTTGCTATGAAACATAAAAACACTAGTAGTCGAACAGTACCCTATACCTTGTGTGGTTGTGTGAGTGCAGCCTGTTGAAACCCTTGCTTAGTATATACTAAGTTGATCTTCAGTATATGAAGGCAATTGAAAATGAAATTCGATAAAGGGCGGGATGGGAGAGGGAGAGGGGAGGGCCACGGGAGGGAGGGAGGTTGGGGGGGGAAGCCACAACAATACAAAAGTTGCACTTTGTAAATTCACATTTATGAAATAAAAAAAAAAGAAAATACTTGTTCCTGAGTGTGTGAACTTTGAAGCCTTCATCCCACACAAAACCGTCTTTAATTTTAAATTTCCGAATGGTGTAGACCCCCAAAATAGAAATTTACTTTTAAAAATCCTCAACCAAATTTTAATCCCAGCAATATGTAAAAATATTGGTTACTAGGAAATTAAGTTTCTCTTTCAAATTATTTTAAATGGATGCTTACAAGTAAATTAATAGGCATCCACCGACTCCACCAGCTAAGGACTTTTCCTGCCCCATACTCTCGACCTTGCTCCCTGTGTGTCCTGAAGAGAGTCGCTGTGCTCCCTGGAATATCCATGATAATTGCCTTTTTTATTGGAATTCTGGTGACAAGAATAATTGAAGAAGCCTAGGCCACCTCCTCTCCTTCACTGAATGTTAAAATCCTAAAAACCTGGACCCCAAAATGGCTGAATAAGGAAAAGACTTGTTGATTTTTGACCAGGGGAAGATAGAGAAAAAAAGCAGACAATGAGTATTCCCAGGTGAGAATTGGAGAGAAATTGACAGGATGCTGGGAACCCATTTAGGATTGTCAGGTGCTCCCATCCCACAGCCTTATCACAGGCTGAAGGACTCAGACTGCCAAGTTTCCATGTGCAGTTGGCTCTGGAAGCTCCTCTGCTTTCTCCATTCACAGGGCAGCTCCGTGGGGCTGAGGATGGATCACCTGCACATTGTGATTGTGGGAGCATTGTGCACTATGCCTGTGGGAATTCTGTGACTGCACAATAAGGTATGGTGTGGAACTGGGTTGCTGGACAATCATGTGTCTGTACTCAGAGGCTCAGATCTCCCTGATTGCTGGGTGGGTCATTACAGAGGGGTCTGTGCTCTCACTGTGGACTCTACAGATCCTTTGCGCTGTTCACGCACCACTGTGGGTGAGGGCTGCCGTCACTGTGGGCTAACCCCAGGCTTTGATCACCTTGGAAGTGATGAGTTGATGCTGTGATTATGCCAGCACACTTGATCATACCCTTCCCCCAGCCAACAATAGATAACTACCAAGCCCAAATTGGATGTCACCCTGGAATCTCATTCCACCTTTGAGCACTGACCAGAGCTTCCTGGCCTGACTCAGCACATGGCTCAGGTCTGACTCAGCACATGTCTCTGGATATCTACTGAAGGAGTGGGCTCTCCACGAATCCACAGAGACATAATTCAAAGATAAAATCTATCAGAAGACAAAACTCATAATGTTTCCATAAGCACCTAAAAGTAAATGCAGAAATACAAGAAAGGAAAACAATATTATGCCCCAAACGGAACAGAAAAATAATTCTATATAGAATGGGAAGATAAAGAGATTGATGAAATGCCTGAAAATGAATTCAAAAGAATGATAATGAGATTAGTCAGAAAAACAGAGAAACAAATTCATGAGGTAAAGAAATCCATACACAATAGACATGAAAACTGTTCCTGAAGAATAGAGATAGTGAAGAGAAATTGAACTGAAATGTTAAAAATGAAGAATTCAAAAAGTCAAATAGAAAATACAGTGGGAAGCTTCAACAACAGCCTGAGTGAGTCCAAAGGAAGATAATCTAAACTAGCAGACAAATCTTTGGCCATATCTCAGACAAAAAAAGAGGAAAGGGGATGGGGAAGGGAAGGGGAAGAGGATAAGGAAGAAGAAGATGGAGGAGGAGGAGGAGGAGGAGATGAAGGAGAAGGAGGATGACAATGACAAGGGGGAGGAGGAGAAATTTAAAAAACTGAAAATGGTGTTCAAGGTTTATAGGATACTGTCAAATGAACCAACATATGGATCTGAGGAGTTCCTGAACTGTAGAAAGAAAAAAAATGGATTAGAAGTACTATTTAGTGAAATAACAGCAGAAAATTTCCCTAATGTGCAGACATTAAGGGACATTCAAGTACAAGAAACACATAGAACACCTAAAAGACATGATCAGAGATTTTCATCATGACACATTATAGTCAAACTTTCAATAGTAAAACATAAACATTCTAAAATGTCTATGAGAGAAATGACAGATTACTTTCAGAGGATCCCCAATTAGATTGACAGCTGATTTCTCATCAGCACCCTAGAGCACAGACATGATGGTACACATAGTCCATTGATTAAAATAAAGAAACTGTCCATCCAGGATACTGTACAGAGAAAAGCTCTTATTTATAATTGAAGGTAAAAAAAAAAAAGACCTTCCAAAACAAAATAAAAATTGAAAGACTTTGTCACCACTTATCCAACCTTACAAATGGTTCTTAAGGATTTGCTACACAAAGAAACAGAGGAAGACAGTCATCATCATGAAAATATATGGAGCTGAACAACATGCTCCTGAATGAGCAGTAGGTTATAGAAGAAACAAAAAGGGTAATCAAAAAATTCCAGGAAGCCAACGAAGATGACCACATAACACATCAAAACTTATGGGATACAGCAAAAGCAGTGTTAAGAGGGAGTTTTATACCAATTAGTGCCTACAGCAAGAAATTTGAAAGGCAGCAAATAAATGATCTATCAAAGTCCTAGGAAAACAACAACAAATAAAATCCAAACTTAGTAGAAGTAAAGAAATAACACAAATTAGAGAATAAAAAAAATTGAAACAAAAAGTTACAAAAGATCAGTGAAATGAGCTAAGTTTTGAAAAGATAAGCAAAATTGATACACCATTGGACAAACTAACCAAGAAAAGGAGACGACCCAAATCAATAACATTAGAAATGAAAAAGGAGATGTAACAATGGATTAAAAGAATCATCAGGAATTACTACAAATAGTTCTATGCCAAATGTTTATACATATATATATGTATATTTCTAGACACATACAATCTATCAAAATTCAATCATGAAGACATAGAAAACTGAAATTGATCAATAATCCAGAGGGAGATTGAGTCAGTAATAAAGACCCTCCTAACAAAGGAAAGCTCAGGAACTGAGGGTTTCCCTGTTGAATTTTACAAAACTTTTAAAGAAGAGCTAATTAAAATTCTCAAACTATTCAAAACAATTGAAAAGCAGGAAATCCTCTCAAACTCTTTCTATGAAGCCAGCATCATTGCAATTCAAAAACCAGAAAAAAGGTATAATAAAGAAAAAAAAACTATAGAACAATACCAGTGTTGAACATAAATGCAAAAATCCTCAAAAATATTAGCTAATTGAATCTAACAACACATCACAAAGATCATTCACAATACCAAGTGGGATTTATCCCTGGTATGCAGGGATGGTTCAACATATGCAAATCAATAAATGTGATGTATCACATTAGCAAATTGAATAATAAAAACTACATGATTATCTTAATCAATCCAGAGAAAGCATTTGATAAAAAACAATGTTATTTTATGATGAATACCTTAAGCAAATTCCATACAGAAGGAACAGTCTTCAACACAATCAGGACCATTTATGGCAAATGACTTCCAGCATCATATTGAATGGGGAAAAGTTGGAAGCATATCCACTAAGATTTGGAACCACACAAAGGTGTCCACTTTCAGCATTACTATTGAATATAGTTCTAGAAGTATTAGCCAGAGTCACTAGACCAGAAAAAGAAATCAGAGGAATACAAGTGGGAAAACAGGAAGTCAAAAAATCCCTTTGCAGATTACATAATTCTCTCTATATATGGCGGAGCCAAAAGATTCCAACAAGAGCCCTTAGGAACTCATAAGAGAATCTGGTAAAATTGCAGGATATTAATTAACACATTAATCAATGAAATCCAGAGAAAGAACTTGTAAGTCAGTCCCATTTACATTAACTACATAAAACCTTAAGTATCTTGGAATAAAATTAACTAAGAATGTGAAAGATATCTACAATGAAAACTATTAAACATTAAAGAAAGTAGTAGAAGATGACAAAAAGGGAAAAATGTAATATTCATGGATTGGAAGAATTAATATCATCAAAATGCCCATACTACCAAAAGCAATTTACAGATTCAATGATATCCCCATTGAAATACCAATGACATTCTTCTCAGATCTAGAAAATAATGATACTAAAATTGATATGGAAATATAAGTTACCCTGAATAGCTAAAGCAATTTAAAAACTAAAACCAAGCTGGAACATCACAATACCAGACTTTAAAATATATTACAGGGCAGTTATGATCAAAACAGCCTGGTACTGGCACAACAATAGACATGAAAGACCAATGGAACAGAATAGAAATCCCAGAAATTAACCCACACATTTACAACAAACTGATCTTGACTAGTGAACTGAAATCAGTCTCTGGAGAAACAGCAGTCTCTTCAAGAAATGGTGCTGGGAATAACATATCTACACATGCAAAAGTATGTAACAAGACTCTATCTTACACTTTATACAAAATTCTAATCAAAAAGGATCAAGGATCTAAATTTACAGCCCAATAACATCAAATTACTATAGAACATTGGGGAAACTCTACATGACACTGGAATAGGCAAAGACTTCTTGGAACAGACCGCAAAAGCACAGGCTATAAAAGCTAAAACAGACTAATGGGATTACATCAAGCTGAGAAACTTCTGTACTTCGAAGGAAATACTCAACAAAGTGGAGAGGAAACTGAGGGAATGAGAGAAAATGTTTGCGAACTATGCAAATGATAAAGGATTAATATCCAGGATCTACAAAAAGCTCAAGAAACTCAGCAACAACAAAACAAGCAATCCAGTTAAGAAATGGGCAAAGGGCAACAACAGGCAATTTGCAAAGGATTAAATACAAATGACCAACAGAAATATGAAAAATTATCAGGATCACTAGCCATCAGTTAAATGCAAATGAACACCACAATGAATGGCTATCTTCCAAAAATCTAAAAGCAATAAATATTGGTGAGGATGTGGTGAAAAAGGTACCCTAATCCACTGTTGTCGAGAATGTAAACTACTACAACCATTGTTAAAGGCAGTATGGAGATCCCTCAGAAATCTGAAAATTACATCTCCCATATGACCCAGCCATCTCACTCCTAGGAATTTACCCAAACAAAATGAATTCAGCATATGAAAGTGTGTTTGTAACCCCATGTTTATTGCAGTTAAATTCACAATAGCTAAGATATGGAATCAACCCAGATGTCCATCAACTAAGGACTTGAGAAAAAAATAATGTGGTATATAATCACTGTGGAATACTATTCAGACCATATAAATAATTAAGTCGTATCTTTTGCAACAGAATGGATGCAACTGGAAACATTATGCTTAATTAAAAAGCCATCTCAAAAAGATAAATATCATACATTTTCTCTGATACGTAGCAATTAATATAAAATGCAAAAATGTATAGGAATGAAATGGTCATTTTGGGATATAATTGTCATTTTAGCCCCTTGTTTATACTCCTGTGGAACTGTGGTCTTCCAACTTTCCACTTGTTGAATATGATGACTAGTGGTGAAGTACACCAGTGAATACAGAGTGGATTAAATTATAGCTTTGCAAAAACAGAAAAGAGGGAAGGGAGGAAGGGAGATTTCAGGGATTAGGCAAGTGAGAGAGGCTGGATTTCTTCTAGGAACTGTACCTGTGGAATGCATAAAAGCATTTCTATGTATAATGATGAAAATTTTAAAAAAGAATAAATCAATAGAAAGAAATACATACATAGGTAAGAATTAGAAGAATTAAGATTCTTTAAAGAAGAATCTCTAATTTTGAAGTATCCATGACTTATTTGGTTTGTTTAAACTTCTTCTAAGTGTTTACTTATTTATTTTCAGATTCTTGGAAGAACAACACAAGGAGAGAGAGAAACAGACATACTGTCCATCCCCTTTTTAAATTCTTAAATGTCCTCAATAGGCTGGCCTGGTCTAGGCCAAAATGAGGAGCCTAGAACTCCATCTGGGGTCCTCATGTGGGTGGCAGGTGCCTAACAGAATTTCCTTTGAGAGTGCACATTAACAGGAAGCTGGAATGGAAGTAGAGTAGCTGAGACTCTGAAATGAAATGCAGACATCCTAAGCAGTGAGTTAACCGTTTGTGTCACAACGCCTACCCGTAAACCTTTTATTTCAAAATATTTTATACTAATATGAAGTTGCCTCTTCTAATGGCAAATGATGAAGGCCTATTCTAATAGCAAATCCTTATGCCACTACAACACATTGTCACAACCAAAATATTGACATTAACACAGCCTGTAAATGATTGAGATTTCACCAGTCATATATGGTTCTATGTGTATGTGCATATGTCTGTGTGCAGCGTAGTATAATTTTGTCACATCTAGCCTTGTTTAACCATCTCCATGATGTAAAGGCAGATGGTGAGGGACTGGGTATGGCTATAAATGGTGAAAATAAGGACTCTTGGGATGATACAATCAAATGAATTGTTTTCTAAGCAAAATTACAGAACATGTTTCTATTTCGGGTCTGTAATACGTGTTTAGAGTAAGGTTTGTGCTATTTTCCCTGGGGTGAAATTCTTCATGAATAAAATCAAAATAAACAAGCCTGAAAATGCTGATTGTAAAGGAATAATTTATCAAAATCACAGCCTACCATTCTCTTTTCAGACTATCTTACCATTTAAATTAAAGTGTCTGGGGAGAAGTATTTGACAACAAATAGAATTCAAATGGTCCCTTGTGTTTGTTAGCCTTATTAATTGCTTTAACATCCAAGTGCCTGCATTTACTGGCATAGAAAGTTCTTGTTATTTATTGCCATTTATTGTGGAAGACCTTTGTTCTCTGTGTTTTTCAACTCTGTTATTCTTAAGAGCCAGGAACTCTGACAGCTGCTGCCAGCCCTGCACAGTTTGTTTAAAACAATAGGGAACATTGCCTAGCAACCTCACATCCAGCTTTGGTACCCTCCTGGAGATCACATTCCACACATGCTGCTCATCTCCATGAGCTCACAGGGGAAACACACCATGCACACACACATGCATGCAACATACACACACAAAAGGAGAGTGACTCCTACTCTTCTAAAAGATATGTCCCGTGGTTCACAGCTTATATGATTCTTTGAGATGTAGATCAGAGCTGTAATATAATTAGCCCTGGAAAGCCTTACATCACTGAATTAGTTTCCCCTTCTTTACAGCTTCCTGTTAGAGGTTTGCTTTCTTAAGAGATGGACGTGCCGTCTACATCGATAAAATAGAAAAAAAAAATCCCTTATACTTTCCTAAATCATGTAATATCTGACAAATAGGCAATATATATTATGTCAACGTTTGTGTGGGGAATATACTTTTTTTTTGAGTAATTTTCTGGAGGAGGGAAGGACTTTCGGGGGGCTAGGAGCAGGTAGTAGGAGATAAATTCATCTAGTGTGGGGCTGCGAGTGGTGGAGGCCACCTCCTAGAGGTCTCAGAGCATTGGCTTTGTGAACATTGGCTAAGTAGCAGGAGGCAGCAGAAGTCAGGGAGAGTACTTGGGCGGTGCTTCCTGGGCATAAACTTGTACATTGTTCTTTAAATCCCAATATCCTCATCTGCAACAAGAAACCTCTGCCAACTCACCATTCAGGTCCTTGAGACATTCAGTGATTCCATAAATGATGTTCTTCCATGAGACTGTGTTACAGAGAAAACTGGAGATGAAGGAACCTGTTATAGGAGATGCATTTTTCTTATTTTTTAACTGTGACTTGAGGCCAGACGTTGCCATCTGTAAAACTGCGATACTGAGAGGGTGAAATGAACAAAGACTTGTATATACATCTGGTACAACGTGAGGGGTACTAATGTGTACAAATATCCTACATAATAATAAAAATCGTATATACAGTTCCCTAGGAAGTTGTGGGAAGTTATACAGGGTCAAAGGTAATACGAGGCAGCACTTCTGACGGGGAAGGGTCAAAAACTACAGCCTAAGCCAACGCCACGGCTCAATAGGCTAATCCTCCACCTGTGGTGCCGTCACCCCAGGTTCTACTGCCGGGCGGGGCGCCGGATTCTGTCCCGGTTGCCCCTCTTCCAGGCCAGCTCTCTGCTGTGGCCTGGGAGTGCAGTGGAGGATGGCCCAAGTGCTTGGGCCCTGCTCCCACATGGGAGACCAGGAGAAGCACCTGGCTCCTGGCTTCAGATTAGTGCAGTGTGCCAGTCACAGTGGCCATTGAGGGGGTGAACCAACGGGAAAAGGAAGACCTTTCTCTCTGTCTCTCTCTCTCACTGTCCACTCTGCCTGTCAAACAAACAAACAAACAAAAACTACAGCCTATAAACCAAAATCAACCTATTCTCTAACTCTAAATAAGTATTTGTTGGAACATAAAACAATCTATTCATTTTCTGTGGCTTCTGTGGTACTTAATTACAATAATGACCATTGCTTCTAGATATGTTATTATTTTCATACTGCAAATGAAAATTAAAACAAAGTTTAAAAAAATAAAGACTTAATTTGATCATGAATACTGATATATATTAATCATTATATTTTCAAAATGTGTTACCTATGAACTCTAGGATTTTTCAAAAATTGTTTGGAAACATTAAACTTATTAAATTCAAAGTTTGATCTATTCTTAGTGGATGTTATGGACAAGTTTGGAGCCCATCCAGAAACAAACAGAAGACACTACTGCTGAGGAAAACGTGGAGCCTGATGAAGTTCACTTTGATTGATTACCTTACTTTGTGATACACTTTATGCACACCTTATTAGAATTAGATCAGTACTCTGATAAATCATGTGTTTTTCATTCTGAAGTATTTAGTAGCAGAATCTTTAAAATAGTGACACAGAAAAATATTACGGTGATATCAAAATGAGTGTTTATCTTTTTATTGCTTCCTTTTTGTTTATCTCCTCCACATAATATACATAACATAGAATTAGAATGTAAGACTTTTATCTTGTTAGGACAGTTCATCTCCAGATTCTCTGGGCGAGATTCCTGCAATGTAACAGAAAGTATACTCCTAAATAATAGATATAACCCAGTTCCATCCACATGAAATAAGAAAACAATATTTGAAGAACATGGAAGTGTGCGTTGTATCCATCCTTTTCCTACCAACTGGCAACAATTACAGGATCACTGGGCTATCTAGCTACTGCTCAAATGGCCTGTTGCCATGATCAGTGACACTGCAGCATAAGACAATGACAGGACTATATGGAGAAACTGGTGCAAAGGGAGGAGAATGAAAACAGAAATTCAAGTCAATGAGAAGAGAAGGAAAGACCCAAAGAGTTGAAACAACAGCATTGCACTACACAAGCAGAAATGAATGAAAATAAAGGTTGCAAATTTTATTCATGGTCTATGATCTACAGGTAAAAATGCCTTAGGTTAGAGTGTTGGGAACATGTAGAGATTAACCCACAGGATAATTAAAGAAAGGAAGGTAAGTATGGATTTTGTGTCATCATGTGCATCCAGTTACCACCTCGTTCCTGCTATGGCAGGTGTTATTTAACCAGTTACAACCTCTAACTCCGTGCAGTTTCTGACCTGTTTCTAAATGTTGTATTTACTTTGTTAGCTCCAGCCATCCTCAGATCTGATCTTTGCCTGCTTCCCTAGTTTGGTCAACATTTACTACCCCATTTTCCTATTTGTTTTATTCCATGTCCAGCTCAATAGTCAAGTTGTCTGGTGATTAGTTTCTCCAGTTTCATGCTGCTTTGAAGTTATAGCTGTTACCTGTGTGATTTTAATTCTACCCAATTGTCCAGATTCCGGCATGTGGCTTTCATGTGTTTTCCTTTTGCTGCCATCTACTGGGAAATCCGATACTTTTATCTCAGACCCTTGCTAACAAGGAGCCTGAAACTGTTCCCCGGATTTAACCCACTTCATCCTCAGGGGCCAAGTCAGTTTCCCTAGAATCCATGTTGATAGGCCCTCTCCCATAACTAAGTTGACTAATCACGCTGCATGTAAGTTAGGAAATTTTTGAAATGAAAATGACAGTGTAAATGAGAGGATTTTTGTTACTTTTTACCTAAACGATATGTTCTATGTGTGTGATTTGTCACATTCCCAGGGATCTGCTTATCTGGCTACTAAATACTTGCTAATATCAGGCTGATGTGAAGAAGTCAGTTTCTAAATGAAGTTCATATAAAAGAAGAAAGTTTACATGGACATTGGGGCTAGAAAGATGTGATATTACCTGTAACCTCACTATTCATAAGCACAGATACTGAGAAAATGTTATACAACTTATTCTAAGTCTCAGAAATTGTGGTATTATTAGTATCAACCTAATAACATTTGTGAAGAATAAGAATCGATGTGAATTGTTAGATGCATAGAACTCAGCAATATATGGGACCATTGTTTTGACACACTCATTGAATGGAACAATTAGGTCAGATCGTGGTAAAATAAGAAGAAAGTACCCTTCAAATTCCCTAACACATAGATCTAAACTATGACATCCTAATCTGTTTTATTCTTTCTTTCCTGCCTAAAATAAATCTTTGTCCGTACTAGCAGATTCATATATATTTCATTGAGTAACTGGGCATAAGCCAAAGGAGGGGAGAGATGCCCAGAGGAAAATGGAAACAGCTATTGTAGAGGGTATAATCATGTCATTTTTTAAAAACATTGATATGCAATTTACAAGAACTTGCATTTCAGTGATTTATGCTGTACCTCCTGGTTTTGATTTTAAGCTTTAAAGGGCCATGTTTAAATCTTTAGGAAAGACACGGCTGATCAAGTTGAAAGAAGCCAGTTTCTAAGGAAAGCTCATTAGTGGACTCTTAAAATGACATTTGTCAGCAGTGTTGTTCTGTTTCTTTGTCAAACAATGCCATAAGTACTTGGTAATTATTATGGAATATATATATTGTTCTATTTTCTTTATTATATGTATTATTTCCACAAACATAAATATAATATTTTATATAATACATGTTATTTATATGTGGCTTTATTTATATTTATATTTATATTTATATATTTATTTAATATAAACAACATTTCTATATATTATGTATATAATTGAAAAAATAATTGGTTTCACAGTGAAATGGTTTCTTGTGCTCTTAAGGTACCTATGCTCCCATAATAGATCCTGTTAAGCATTTAACATCTTGAACTGCTGTGCGGTGACCCCTGGCTAGCTTTGTCCGGGTTCTTCTCTCAAATGCAGGGAGGAATTCAAGATGGAGCTGTAGATAAATGTGAGCAGAGAAGCGGGATTTATTTGACTGAAAAAAAAAATACATACTTAAGGAATGAGTGTGAACAAGCTTGAGAGAGAATAGTGTTGCAGACTGTAAGGTTTGGGGTCATAGATTTAAACACTCTGGAAGTGAAGAAGGGGATGTCTTGGATGGGGTTTTGAATATTCAGAAGGGGTGGAGTTTGAGAATTGCACATTAGCATGCCCTTTTTTGGAAATCTCAGAACTGTTCTGATGTTGGGTGCATGATAGGAGTGGGACTGCTGGTCATGGTCATTTTATTATATGGTCACTGTGGAGACACAGTCTGTAACCACATTGGATAATTCCAGCTGGTCCTGTTTCTAAGTTTGCAACACTGTGGAAGTCGCTGATTCCACTACAGGGAAGAGGGAGAAGGTGATGGTGCATGGAAAGAATGTTGGGTGTTGTAGACCTGGCTGTCAGGTGGCCCACGCTGTGCTGTCATGCAGATCAGCAGACTGGCTGGGGCTCGAACATGGGTTAGCTGTGCTGTCAGGCCGCAAGCAACAAGGGGCTACAGTAAGTCAGGCAGGGCAACAGAGCAGTGCGATCAAACCTCAGCTCCTGTTGCTCTTGATAACTCCCTGCCTACATCAGAACCACGATTTCATGAGAATATACTTATTTATTCTCATATTCACCACAGTTGGCCAAAGAGAATAGCAAAGTAGTCAGGCATCAAGAGTTATTCTAAAAATTTAAACTCAGAATTTCTTGGTAAGTTGATTCTCTGAATATAGAATGCAGAATTCTCTGTAAAATTCAAAGAATGAAATTTAAGAAAAAAATTGCAGAATAAGGTTAGTACTTACCTTGAAATACGACATATTTAAAGCATTATCAAGGCCAATGTGCCTGCAATGTGAGCACCAGTTGAGCACCAGTGCAGTCCCAGCATACTCTGCTTTTAATGTAGCTCCCTGCTAATGCACCTGGGAAAATAGTGGAAGATGGCCAAAGTGCTAAGGCTCCTGCAGCCTGCATGGGTGACTCAAATGGAGTCCCAGGATCGTAGGTTTTGCTGGCACAAGGTTTGCAGCAATTTGAACAAAACATCAGATGGAAGATTCTCTCTCTCTTTCTCTCTCACTCTGCCTTTCAATAAATAACAAAAATTTTTTTAAAAACAAAAACAATTATTTTTAGAGTTGTTGAAAAACATTCTGAAGGTAGTTCACCTCCTTCTAATGAAATCAAATGTCAAGAAAATTTATTAATGCACAACAAAGTGAAGAAATCTTTATTTCAAATTCGTTAGAATTTTTTTAATTTTTCGAGATAACTATTTTCAATTTACATTATAGTCAAAGGTTTAATGCTCCACTATATAGTTTACTTATAAATAAGTAAATAAATAAATAAGTAAAAAACAAAAAGAAACAAACAAAAATAAACCAGTTCAGCAACTCTAAGCAAAGGCTAGACATGATAATCAAATGAAAAGATGTCTATTTCACTCTTACACAATAAATTTTAAAATAGTCATAGCTCATTAAAACCATAGTATTATATATCAATCTTAGCTACTTGTTTGACAAAGATATAAAACAAAGTTTGACAAAAACACCATATTTGCAGGAAAACTGATACACACAGGCATCATAGGCATGTTTTTGTTTTGTTTTTCTGATTTTTTTTTGTTTGTTTTTAAGCTTAGATCCCACATTTAAGGAGAATATGCAGTATTTTTAATTCTGTGATTTCAACTTCTCACAAATTCTTTTACTTGAAGCATTCCTTTAAATGCTTCAATTTCAATGTCTTTCCCTGCTCAAGTTGCCATGGCAGCATACCATACATAGTCCAAGTGGATTCAACAGCAGACATGTGTTTCTCTCTCCTTGGCTGTTCTTCATGCTGAAAGAGAAAGAGCAAGCTCCCAGGTGTCTCTTTCCATAAAGACACTAATCTTAGGTGATTAGGGCTCCAATCTCATGACTTAATTTAACTTTAATGACCTACTCAGCCCTATCTCCAAACATGGTAATACTGAGTTAGGTCATCAATACGTGCATTTTTAGAAAACATAATTCATTTCATGGCGTCTCATTTGTGTTTTTTTCTTTCTCTTCTTAAAATTTGGTTATTTAATGTTTTATTAGTTTTTAACATTTTCAATGTGATTTTTAGATACAATTCTAAGAACATAATATTTCCTCCTCCCTCCCTCTGCTTCCCACCCTCATCCTTTTCCTTTTCTTTCAATTTTTTTTGGTTTTTGAGGTAACATGTTTTAAATTTAGATTACAGTAAAAAGGCTTAATACATCATCAGATAAGAAGTTTCAGTGGGAATATAGACAATGGCAATTAACAATAATTGAATGGAAAAATGACCATTTCATCCATATACAGTAAATTTTAAAGTAATCACAGATCATTAAAACTATGGTAGTATAACATTCTTAACCATTGGCTTCACTAAGGCATAAAACTAAGTTTTACAAAGGTATATTTGCAGCAATACTGATACACGCAGGCATTTCTTTATTTTTTTCTTTTTTTGATTGTGTTTTTTTTTAATTTTAGCTCCTGCAAATGAGGCATAACATGTGATATTTGTCTGTCTGAGTCCAGTTTATTTCATTCAACATGATATCCTCCAGTTGTGTCCATTTTGCTGCAAATGGTAGCATTTCATTCTATTTTTATAGCTGAAAAATATTCCATTGTGTATATATAACACATTTTCTTTATCCATTCATCTGATGATAGACACCCTGGTTGATTCCAAAGCTTGGCTGCTATGAACCTGGTGGTATAGGTGTCTCTTTGATACATTATGTTCAAGTCTTTTAGGTGTACACCCAGTAGTGCGATTGCTGGATCATATGACAAATCTATTTCTAGTTGTTTAAGAAATCTCCACATTGTTTTCCACAGTGGTTGCACTAATGTACATTCCCACCAATAGTGTATAAATATTCCCCTTTGTCCACAACCTCACCAGCATTTGTTACTCTCTGTGTTTTGTGTTTTGAATTGTAGCTATTCTAACCGGGGTGAGGTGATACCTCATTGTGGCTTTGGTTTGCACTTCCCTGAAGTCTAGTGATGTTGAGCATTTCTTCAAATATTTGTAGGCCATTTGTATTTTTTCTTTTGGGAACTGTCTATTGAAGTTCTTTACCCATTTCTCAACTGGATTGGTTGGTTGGTCGTTGTTGTTATTGTTGAGGTTTTTAAGTCGCTGATATGTTCAGGTTATTAATCTTTTGTCAGATAGGTAATTTGCAAATATTTCCCATTATGTTGGATGTCTCTCCTTTCTATTGATGGCTTCCTTTGCTGTGCAAAAGCTTCTGAGTTTGAAATAGTCCCATTTCTTTCATTTTACCTTAGTTTCCTGTGCTTTCAGGGTCTCGTCCATGAAGTCACCACCTACGCCATGCCTTGGAGTGTTTCTCCTACAATTTCTTCCAGCAAATTCGTAACTTCAGGCCATAGACATAGGTGTTTGATTCATCTTGAGTTGATTTTTGTGTATTGTGAGAGGTATGGATCTGATTTCATTCTTCTACATATATACATTCACTTTTGTCACCATCATTTGTTGAAGAGATTATCTTTCCTCTGATGTAGGGTCTGACCACTTTTGTCAACAATCAGCTGGCTGTACATACGTGGAATAATTTTTGGGCTCTGTTCTGCTCCATTGATCTGCTTATCAGTTTTTATGGCAATACCATGGAGTTTTAATTACTCTATATTTGTAGTATGCTTTGAAGTCAGGTATTGTGCTGCCTCCAGCTTAATTTTTGTTGTTCAGGGTTGCTTTGGCTATTCTGGGTCTTTGTGAATCCATATGAAGGTTGTTTTCTTAATGCAAAGTCAAGTCCGAATATGTAGATCCCATTTGTTTTGTACCTACTATCAATATTTCTCCCTCTGTAGGTGTCTTATACCATAATACAAATTCAGAGAAACATTATGTCTAGTAACATACTACTATTTTCTAAAATACTAGAACTTATTATGTGAAAAAAGAGACATGTAAAGAAATCACTAAAAAAAAAAAAAAAAGAAAATCCTGTTGTTCACAGCAAAATGAATACAACTGGAGACGATTGTGCTTACTGAAATAAACCAGTCCCAAAAATACAAATATATTTTTCTCTTATTTGTGGTAACTAATATATAGAGTAAAAAGTATGTAATGTATACAAGCAGACATTTAGGGATGTGTCCTATGTTAGTGTAATTATGATTATTTGGGGCAATTATGGCATGTTTGCAAATCAGTGTTATGCTGAGTATAATACAATCTGCTATCACAGGTTTTTCTTGTGTGCTAACCAGATCTGAACTTACCAGTAAATATTAGCAGTAGTAAAGGTTAAAAAAAAAAAACTTAGCAGAATGAAATGAGAGCATGGTTGACCTTAATTTGTCAGATTAAAAAAAAAAAAAAAAGGAAAGCCATAGATCTATCATATTATCCAGACATTTCACTCTTAGAAATTTACTCAAAGTAAATGAAAGCAAATGAAAAAGAGATTTGTACCCCAATGTTTATAGCAGATCAATTCACAATAGCTAAGTTATGGAGTCAACCCAGATATTCATTAACTGATGATGGGATAAAGAAATCGTGGTATATATACCCGATGGAAAACTACTCAGCCATAAAAAAGAATGAAATTCTGTCTGTCACAACCAAATATATGCAACTGGAATGAATTATTCCTAGAGAAATAAGCCTGTCTCCAAATGACAAATATATGTTTTCTCTCAATTGTGGTAACTAGTATACAGAGTACAAAAAATTTAATGTATATGAGTGAAATTGACATCTTGAGATTTGATTGTTTTTATAGTCCTTGTCTGTACTATTGAGGAACAGTGGTTTTTTACTTACTACTTGTTGGATCCTTTATCTCGTGGAGGATTAAGCTTAAGATTATAAAGCAAATTGAAAGTACATCATTGCAGAGGCCAGCACTGTGGAGCAGTGAGTTAAAGCCCAGCCTGCAGCGCCAAAATCCCATATGGGTCCCGGTTCCAGTCCCGGCTGCTCCACTTCTGATCCAGCTCCTTGGTAATGTGACTGGGAAAGCAGCAGTGAATGGCCCGAATGCCTGGGCCCCTGCTCCCACATGGCAGACATGGAAGAAGCTCTTGGCTTAGGCCTTGTCCAGCCATGGTCATTGCAGCCATTTAGAAAGTAAACCAGCAGACAGATTTTTCTCTCTCTCTCTCTGTCTCTACCTCTCTCTGTAATTCTTCCTTTCAAATAAATAAAAATCAATCTTTAAAAAAATGGAAGTATGTCATTGCAAAAATTAAAAGAAAAATCAGAAAGGAAGGAAGAGGCAGGGTGGGAATGAAGTGGGAAGTATGATTATGTCCCTAAATCTGTATATATTAAATATATGAAATCTGTTCCCTTTGTATGGCTAATTTTTAAAAAAGAGTCACTAAATTGCAGATATTAAAATTATATTAAAAGGAAAATTAACCTGCTGTTATATGCCTACACTGTTAAACACTGTTTTCAAATGTTATTTATGCTATTAGATGAAAAAGAGATCAATTAAAGTACTTGTGATGCTAATCCAAGAATATTTAAATCAAACCACTTGAAAGTCCCCTGCCAGTAAGAAAGTGAGTGCAGACAAAAACTGTCAATTTCAAAAAAAAAAAAAAACCAACAAGTATTATTTGTAGGACTTGAATTGCTCTATGTTGCCACGAAAATTTCACACACATTATCTAATATCACCCCAAATGTCTCTCTAAAAATAGGGAAAATTATATGGTAATGTTCTTTCCTACTCTTTAGAAGAAACTAGCCTAAAACAATCATGGATTTGTAAAAGTTTCACCAAATATATATGTATTTATCACTGCATTAGGGTAACTTTCTAGCTATAGCATCCACCTTACTTGCTGTTTTTTGTTAATATTTTTAAAATTACTATTAGCAAATCAGCAAAGCACATTTTAGTCAAGTTCATGATGATTATTCTCCCAGTTAATTAGCCACCAAATTATTACTTAAACTGGTACATTTACCCTGAAGGTTGTCATCATACCCTCTACTCCTCCCCTTCCATTTTTCATTCTATTGTTAAATGAATAAGACATTTCCCCCTTTGAAGACAGAGAAATGTAGCAGATTCAGGACCACTTTATTTGCCTTGGTCATAGATTACGTGGAGGTGCGACTTGCTATCAATGATCTTCCCTTAAGGAATGCTGTCTGTCTGAGGGCACTGCTGTGTCCCCTGGAATTGCTCCCTAAATGATGCTTCCAGGTGCTTGCAACCTCTTATCTGCACAGCGCTCATCACTCAGAGCCACGACAGAGGATTTGCACCAATGTTATTTGCAACCACCAACAGATCCTTTTTGTTTCTGTTTAAATAATGACATCAATCTTACTGTCCTGCCTATAAATGGGAATGAGGTTTAACATAAAGACAGAGGGATTTGGGATGCAATCTAAAAATTATACCAGGAAATAACTTTCAAGACTTATTGTTTGAACTAAGCATACATTTATTTAAGATATTGAATTAGACCAAAGAGTAAGCATCCTGTACCGTTAGGAGGGGGAAAAAAGGCACAATATATTTGCCCCTTTAGAAGATCTGAGCTATAACATTTTATAAAAATGTAGCCCTTTGGCTGAATTTTGTCTTTTAAATGTAACTTAGGAACATGATGCTTATCTTGTTTCCAACAAAATTTCCAGGCTAAGTAAGGAAGAGTTTTTCCCATTGTAAACTACAGATTTCTTTAAGCATAACCTACTGAAAATAATAGATCACATCTCCTATAAAGAACCACAGCCCATGGTTTGTTCAGGAATTCAGGGAGTGGACCTGTTAACAAAAGTACATAAAAGTTCCTGGGTATTCTCAGGTTCAAGTACAAGTGCAAGCAAAATGGGCCCAGGATGGTCTGTGAAAAGGGCTCCTTGCAACTGTTCCTATTAAGGAACTTATCATAAGGAATTAATAAACAATATTGAATCATTACATAAATCCTTCTCCATGAAAAAGCAGACACTTCATGTTAAAACAGGGCCAATGTTGTATCAAAATTTGAAAACCAAATCGGATGTATAAAAGCTATTTTTAAAATCTTCCTAACAGTAAAATTAAAATTTCTCTTGGTGTTAAAAGATACTATGGTAAGACATAAACCATGAATCTACAAAAACATTGCCTTTGTCTACTTTATAGAAAAAAGTTAAAATGAATTAATTAAAGTTTTTAAAAATAACTCAATTCTTTAAGAACATATACTGCATTCAATTTTTAATTTAGCTAAGGAATGTATAGAAAGTGCAGATTATAAAACATGAAAATATAAATTTAGGAAAAGTTGTTTTCTGAATAATAGAGTGAATTACGCTAGGCAGATACATGTAGGAAAATTAGCCAAGGTTCCATTGACACTTTGGGAACATTAAAAACATATTGATGGAAAATTCAAGGTAAAGAAAAAACTACAAAGATGGTAAAATCATTGATTTGATCTTTTGCTCAGTGGGGCTGTGAAAATTGGATGTTAGAGGCAGCAGATGAGAAAAGGATTGATTTAGGCCTTTGAAGTGAAATAATATCTCCAGACAGGCATGCCATAGGAGCCACAAAGCCTAGAGTGAGTTCAATAAAACACTGTGGATAAGGGTATATATTATGGGAAAGATTTAGAAAGGTTAATATTGGAATATTTGAGCCATGGTTCATAGGCAGGGACCTACCATCTGGAGAACAGGATGATACAAAGGTGGATGCCAAGGAAAAATCTGAAATAAAATGGATAGAACATAAAAACATTTCTGGGTCTAATCAGTAGTCAGACACTCAATCATGGAAAGAAGCAGGTCGTCTGGGGCCGGCACAGTGGTAAAACCGCCGCATGCAGTGCCGGCTTGCCACATGGGCACTGGTTCGAGTTCCAGCTGCTCCACTTCTGATCCAGCTCTCTGCAATGGCACTAGAAAAGCTATGCACTAGCAAAAATTACCTGTGGCTCATTGGATACAACATAGATTTAGTCTTCTGGTTTCTTGTTTTTTGTTTTAACTACACTGGAATCAGATTGTGATATAGCAAGAGTCTGATTTAACATTCCAGACCAATACCTTTAGAAAACTTTAAAAATAAATTATTTAAAACACTAAAATATTACAATATTGATTCTCTTAGATCCTTACATGTGCCATTAAGTGCTATTTCAAAACTATTTAAGTCACTTATTACTAAATAGTTTAAATTTCTTTAAATTTTCCTTCAGGGGGCTGGTGCTGTGGTATAGAGGGTAAAGCAGCTTTCTGCAGTGCCAGCATCCCATATGGGCGCTGGTTCAAGTCCTGGCTGCTCCACTTCCAATCCAGCTCTCTGCTGCAGTCCAGGAAAGCAGTAGAAGATGGCCCAATTCCTTGGACCCTTGCACTCAACCAGCAGAAGCTCCTGGCTCCTGGCTTCGGATCGGTGCAGCTCTGGCCATTGTGTTAGGTGGGAAGTCAGATAGGAGCTTATGTGTGTGTGACATAAAGGCCTAAAGAGAAGACGTCTATGTCCAACATATGCATCTGCATCTCAAAGTCATCCAGGTAACATTTCAGGGGCAGCCCAGTATCTGCATCCTGCCCTGCCCCCTCCTACCCGATAACCTGCCAGGTGGGGGTCCCCGCACCTTCTGCCTGATAACCTTCCAGGAGCAGCCCAGTATCTGCACTTCAAACGCCCTCCATGCCCTTCCTCTAATGGGGGCCAGCTGGCGCACTGCGCTGATCTGAAGGCAGGAGCCAGGTGCTTCTCCTGGTCTCCCAAGGGGTGCAGGGCCCAAGCACTTGGGCCATCCTCCACTGCACTCCCTGGCCACAGCAGAGAGCTGGCCTGGAAGAGGGGCAACCGGGACAGGATCCGGTGCCCCGACCAGGACTAGAACCCGGTGTGCTGGTGCCGCAGGCAGAGGATTAGCCTATTGAGCCGTGGCGCCAGCCCAAAAATCTATTTCTTTAAGAAATTTACTTCAACTAGTATTTGAGTGGTTTGACCATTTTGTATAGAACTTACTTCCTAGAAAATGACAATTTTTCCAGTGATTGTATACTATTCCTGTCTCTGAGTGTTTAGTTCTGATATCTTCTAGCAAGAATAAAAGGTAAAAAAGCAGAGGAAAGTGTGTGAGAATGTTTCCTTATAAACATACAATAAGCCCCCAAAAGCCAAAAGGCAAACAACGGGCTTAATTATTTATTCCCTTTCAGTCTTGACTGAATTAGCATTGTCAGTTGCCTATTTGGGGTAAACACAATGGATGGCCACAGACAGCAGTTGGTATGGCTCCATTCAGCATGGTCGTCTGATTCTGGTTCAGATCATATCCATTGGTATCCAAAGTCCATCTTATTGCAGAATGTGTTAGTCTAACCCCTGGAAAAGTTAGCTCACCCAAATAAGATGGAAGTTCAAAGAGTCCTTCCATATACTGCACATTTTTTACTGCCTTGGCTAGAATTTATGGGCAATGAGAATTTATATCTCCAGCACTCATTTCTATTAATATCTATTGATCTTTCATAAATTGTGTTTGGAGTAAGACCAGGCATTTCTAAACGCTTGCTTTCTATGGTCTATCTTATGTGATCTAAGAGTGCACTAATTTAAAGTCCCAGTGCTGTATTCATTAGAGCCATTTATCAATATCCTACTCTCCCTTTTGGAGCACGAGGGAGGATTCCGTCTCCTCATTCCCACACATGTTGCTTGACACATCATTTGCCTTCTTTGCTCAATGAAATGTGAGCAGAATTGAACAGTACGCCTTTCCAGCAGGAGGTTTAAGGGCCACTGTCTTCCCATTCCCTCTGGTTCCAGACTGTCAAAGACCCACATCACCTTGAGGCCCAGAATAAGGAGAGAAGACAGACAGAGAAATAAAAATGGCATAGGGTTGTAAAGGAAGAATCAGCTATTTTGTTAGATCTAACAAATACTAAGGTCTGAATTTTCTGCCACTATATTACAAGAATTCCCCCTTCCTCCAGTGTCTAGTGGCGTCACATTTGTTCTTTTTAAACTCTCACCATCAGCACCATCAAAACCCAGATTTCTACTACGAATCTCTGCAAGGCCATTTAGACTTCTCTCTCCAATTCCTCAAAATAACTTCAGCCTCTGCCCACTTCCTGGATGTAATGCCACTCCCCTGGGTGCTCTCTTTTTTTCTCTCTCTCTGCTTCTCCCTCTCTCTCTCTTTCCCTCTCTCTTTTTGCTACTCTCGTATTGGCTTTGATTTAGTTTAAATTTTTAAATTTTACTTCCATTTTATTTGAAAGGCAGAAAGAGCGATCTTTCAACTGTTGCTGCATTCTTTAAAACCCGTCACAAACAGGGATGCGCCAGGCTGAAGCTGAAAGCCAGGGACTCAATCCAGGTGTCTCTTGTGGTGGTGGTAGGGATCCAAGTGCCTGAGCCATCACCTGCTGCCTCCCAGGTCGCATATTGGCAGGAAGCTGAGTCAGAATCACAGGAGCTGGGATCCGAATCAGGCAGTCTTATATGAGCTGGAAGCGGGGGCCCGCGCTGTGGCGCAGTGGGTTAAAGCCCTGGCTTGAAGCACCGGCATCCCATATGGGTGCTGGTTCTAGTCCTGACTGCTCCTCTTCCAATCCAGCTCTCTGGTATGGCCTGGGATACCAGTAGAAGATGGCCCATGTCCTTGGGCTTCTGCACCCATGTGGGAGACCCGGAAGAAGCTCCTAGCTCCTGGCTTTGGATCGGCACAGCTCCAGCTGTTGTAGCCATCTGGGGAGTGAACCAGCGGATGGAAGACCTCTCTCTCTGTCTCTACCTCTCTCTGTAACTCTGTCTTTCAAATAAATAAAATAAATCTTTATAAAAAATATGAGATGGGGCCGGCGCCGTGGCTTAACAGGCTAATCCTCCGCCTTGCGGCACCGGCACACCGGGTTCTAGTCCCGGTCAGGGCACCGATCCTGTCCCGGTTGCCCCTCTTCCAGGCCAGCTCTCTGCTGTGGCCAGGGAGTGCAGTGGAGGATGGCCCAAGTTCTTGGGCCCTGCACCCCATGGGAGACCAGGAGAAGCACCTGGCTCCTGCCATCGGAACGGCGCGGTGCGCCGGCCGCAGGCGCACCTACCGCGGCGGCCATTGGAGGGTGAACCAACGGCAAAAAGGAAGACCTTTCTCTCTGTCTCCCTCTACTGTCCACTCTGCCTGTCAAAAAAAAAAAAATATATGAGATGGAAGCATCCTAAGTAGGGGCTTGACCGCTGTGCCTAATGCACAGCCCTACTCTCATACACATTATGGCAACATTCCACTTCCAGGGACCAAAATATATATTGGTAATCTAATATTATGCACCAAATTGCACCAAAACTTAGACACTTAATACAGCCAGTTTTATTACCTCCTAGTGTCTGTGAATCAGAATGTGCTCACAACTTAGCTGATTTCTCTTGGCCCAGGGTCTCTGGGAAAGATATGGTAAAGAAGACATTGCAGTTATTTCAAGGATCAACTGAGAGAGGGACCACTCCCAAATTCACTCCCATGGCTGCAGAGCAATGAGTAGGATGATGTGGTCAAAATTCCTGAAACCTTGCCACTGAGAGTCCTAGTGGGTGGACTGCTCTAAAGCAACTTTTACCCAACACTGAATTTACTGATTTCATCTTGGACTTCTTAGTCTCAAGAGCTGTGAGAGATAAGATTTTACTGTTTATCAGATTCTTATTTTATGGAATTTTGTTATAGCAACCTGAAAGACTAAGAGAAGCTGTGCCCATAAACAAGCAGTTACTGCTCAGAGACTCACATGTTAGTCAGTGTCAGAGAATTTAGTGTCCTAGGAATAGGCATAGATGATCCTTTAATATCCTAGCCTCTGCCCTTCGCTTTGCAATGACTTGAATTCTGGAGAATGACTGACCCTCAGTAAAGCTTGCGAGTCAGTGAGATCTAATTTTTAATGCACTGATTGGGCAATCTGCTCCTTGCTTTACCTTTGAAATAACCCAAGGAGAAATAAATCCTGCTCAATGATGCAGTAAAATTTATTACGTTAGAAATATAGTAAGACTTTAAAAAGACTAACCACCACTTTTATTTGACCTTTTCAATCCGTATGTGTATGTGTGTTCTCTGTAAACTACATACAGATAATCTGCACACATAACATTTACAAATTTCCTTTTTCAAAGATTTGTTTGTCTATTTGAAAAGCAGAGACAGGAAGAAACAGGGAGGGAGAGAGATTTCCATGTGCTTGTTAACTTCCTAAATGGCCACAGTGGACAGAACTGGGCCAGGCTGAATCCGGGAGACAGGAGTTTTAACCAGGTATCCATGTATCCAAGTATTTGGGCCATCTGCTGCTGCTTTCCCAGGCACAGCAGCAGGGAGCTGGATGGAAAGTGAAGCCTCCAAGACTCAAGCCAGTGCCCATCAGGGGATGCTGGTATTGCAAAATGCAGCTTAACCTGCTGTATCAAAATGCTTGCCCCAAAACTTAACAAATTTCTAATTTGTTAAACTTAAAAATAAAAATAAAAGCTAGAAAAATAAAAACTTTTGTACATAAAGAAAGTCTTTGATGTCTACCAACTGTTAAAATTTTTATTTATGTATTTTTATCCATTTGAGAGGCAGAGAAATACGCAGCAAGAGGGATAGTAAAAGAGCTATGGATAGATGATAAGTAGATAGAGAGACTGATTGATAAATAGATAGATATCCCATCCACTGGTTCACTCTCCAAAGCCAGGCCACAGCTGAGACATGAACCCAGGCATTCTGATGTAGAAAGTCCCAACTGGTGACCTAACATCTAGGTCCAACATCTGCCCCTCCACCAGATTTTTAAATGACATTTGCCTGTTTAGAAAAAAATGAGATAAGGAAAATATGTGACCAATAGCTGAAAAAGAAATATAAAATGAAAAGCAAAGCACCACAACACAAGTGTATGAATATATTCTGTTTTTACTTGTCAAATATTAGAAACATTTCTTTTCAATGGATAATGTTCAGCATTTTCTAGGGAAATGAATGTGAACACTCCACTGCTTGGACAAAAGCAGCGTGCATCTCATGTGTAGAGACAAATCTAACATTCTAAGTTATGAGCTTTGAAAATGCCTTGTGCTGTGGCACAGCGGGTTAACACCCTGGCCGGAAGCACTGGCATCCCATAAGAGCACCAATTCTAGTCCCAACTGCTCCTCTTTCAATCCAGCTCTCTGTATGGCCTGGGAAAGCAGTAGAAGATGGCCCAAGTCCTTGGGACCCTGCACCCACGTGGGAGACCCAGAAGAAGCTCCTGGCTCCTGGCTTTGGATTGGCACCGCTCCAGCCCTTGCGGCCATCTGGGGAGTGAACCAGCAGATGGAAGACCTCTCCCTCTCTCTGCCTCTCCTCTTCTCTCTGTGTAACTCTGACTTTCAAGTAAAACAAATAATAAATCTTTTAAGAAAAAAGAAAATGCCTTGCGTTTTCATCAGGAATGTGCATTTCCATACATTTAGAGAGAAATTCTTTGATGGACAGGGATGAATGCATAAAAGTATTGACCACACAGAACACAAATGTAACTGTCTAAAGACAGGAACCTTTTCATAAAGAGTGATACATCCATTCAGTCCACATAATCCAGTAATTTAAAATTTTGTTGGAATCATCATAACTGTTTACTAATGGCAGTCAAATTTCACTGTGTGTTGCTTAACTTTCAGACATTGTTTTCAAACATGTATTGATGTAAGCACATATCTGAATGATAGTTGGACTACTTAAAATACTTATTTCGGGTTTGTTGATGGGAAACTTTTATTATCTTCCATATTTTCATGTGTGTTTAAAGTTTATCTTTCTTAGGTTTGTGTAATCAAGGAGAAAATGGCATAAAAGTACAATGAACTAGAAAGTGTCCTTTCCATGCTGGCTCCCTGGGATCCAACAGAGCTACACTACAGATAGAAATGTGTACCTCAGCATGGAGGTTAGAGTGGAGGACTTTGAAAACATTCCTTCTCCAAGTTCTATCTATTGTAATACAGTAAAAAAAAAAGGCTTTATTTGTATCATTTTCTTATTCCTTCCCTTCAAGGTAAACACCACATTTTTGGAAGAAAAGGAAAAATCATGTTTTCTACCTTTGTGTTTAGAATGCTTGGACATTCCAGCAGTAGTTTCCTGGCAATGAAGACTTGGTATTTTGTGAGCGCAATTATTTCTCACAGTGTACTACGAATTAAGCTTGCTGCTGTGATATAAGGTTGAACAAATGAATTCTCCTAGGAAGAAAGAGAAGTTAATCGCCCACCTTTTATGTTATTCTCTGAGTGCACTGCTTCCCGACAGGCTGTAGATCACAGGTCCCACACTCCTTTGGTCTCCACAGAAAGGTACTCAGCCCCCTAGTCCCTAAAAGCTCACTTTAAATCACTGCAAGAAAAAACAAGCAAGCTAGATTTAAAGATTTGCTTTAAACCACTAGCAAGAAAAAACAAACACTGCAAGGAAAAACAAAGACATTCAAGAACTATAAACAAGAGGAAATTATAAAATTCTTCCTGGCTGTAGTTTTTATTCAATTCTGATATCTGTTATGTTAAATTGTATTTTCTTATGATATTAAAAAAAAAGTCATAGTGTAAGACAAACCCTTTATCCTTATTGCTTCTATCCCTGTTTTAGGAAAAAGAAACAACTAAACTCTTATTCCAGGAGAAAAAAAAAAGAAAAAGAAAAAGCTTCTAAACACATAAACTTAAAGATAGGGGGTCCCATATGGAGGCAGTTTAGATGTGCTAATGATGATAGATGGGTAATTGGGCTCTTTTAATACTGTGTGGCAAGTGTACCTCAGCATGGAGGTTAGAGTGGAGGACTTCGAAAACACTCCTTCTTTTTACTTCCAGGAACCATCAGCCAAGGATCCTTGGCCAGTTTTTATCTCTTTTCCTGTTTCCTTCCACTGGAATAGACTTCTAGAAACAGGCCTAAACTGATCAGCCTTCACAATAGCACCTTTTGAAAAACAGTAAGGGGCTGGTGGTGTGGCTGGATGGAGTCCTAGCTGCTCTGCTTTTGATCCAGCTCCCTGCAAATGCACCTAGGAAAACAGAGAAACATGACTCAGGTTCTTGGGAACTTGGCACCCACATAGAGGACTGGATGAAGTTCCTGGATCTTAGCTCTAGCCTGGCCCAACCCTAGCTATTGCCGCCCTTTGGAGCGTGAACTAGAGGATGGAAGATCTTGATATCTCTCTCCTCCCTCTCTCCTTCCCTCTCCCTCTCTCTACATGTCTCCCCTTTTCTGTCATCATATCTTTCAAGTAAATAAAATAAATATTCTTTAAAAATTTATAAAATAGTGAAATTATGTCCATAAACAAGTGATTACTTAACATTTCTTCTACTAAGGAATAAGGAATATTTCCTCTTGAAAATATTGTAGTTTTTAACTGTGGCACAGTTTCATATGATCACTTTGGGCGTTGAACTACAGCTACCTAACACAATTACAGAGAATTTAGAATCAGCGCCAGAATATTGCATATTAGAAATGTCATATGTGCCATGACATAGCAATGTATCATTCAATTCAGTGTGAAGCACACTCAAGCAATCAGACATTGGTGGTTGAATGACTTGTTTGTTATGATGATTCTTCACTTGCATGTTAAGTGTTAATCATCAGAGTTTATAAAATAAACATTGAGCACCGAAGAGGGCAACTCATCTGGTAAAGCTACTTCAAAAGTGGGAAAGGGATGAAAATTAGGTCATCAGGCGTCCTGCCGATAATTGCATTTCTCATTACTGCCTTAATTAGAGTTGTTGAGTCACTTCAGTTTCTGCCCATTCCTTCCCCAACACGATTAGTTTATATTACTATGAGCAAACTCATTACTACCTTCTTTAACGTTGCTTTGAATTTATTGATTTAATTACATGAATTTGAAACAGCAAATGTGAAACGTCAACACATTTCATTTCTTATTTCAATTTTCAAAACCACAAATGTAGAATGTCGCAAGTTAATACAGGTAGATTTTTTCTTTCTGAAAGGAGCAAGGTTGTGTGCCATTGTTTAGTTTCAAATGACTCCCAAGAGAAAGCACCACTGAAAGACTTTTTAATTTAAATATTGCTAATGATCAAAGGATGAATAATAGAAATATTTAGGTGCTGTTCCTTTATATCTGCAACAAACCAAAATAAATTATGATTTCCACTGTGTTTGTAGAGTCCAAATGTGCTCTCAAAATGAAAAAAAAAAAAAGAATTGCATAGGTTTAGACAAGATCAACTGATTATTAAATTCTCCTAATTGCCTTCTCTTTTAAGGCCAATAAGAAACCCAGAATAGAACGTATTAAGTAAGGAGAGAAAACAAATATTCGTAGGAAAAGAAAAAGATTCAGATAATACCCTTGGTTACTTTGGTGTTATTCAATAATGCTATCATGCCAGGAGGTTTCCTCATGGCCCATTCTAATCAATCTACATTCCCATCTGAGTTTTAAACACAACATGTTCTTATTGCCTTAGGTAACTCTGCAGGCTCTTGGACTTCATATAAATGCAGTCATACAGTGTATTGAGAAAAGAAAATCTTAGGGTCCAGTGCTGTGGCGTAGCAGGTGGAGCCTGCAGTGTTGGCATCCCATATGAGCGCCAGTTCAAAACCTGGCTGCTCCACTTCCGATCCAGCTCTCTGCTATGGCCTAGGAAAGTAATGGAAGATGGCTCAAGTCCTTGGGCCCCTGCACCTCTGTGGGAGACCTGCAGGAAGCTCCTGGCTCCTAGCTTCGGATCAGCAGAGCTCTGGCTGTTGAGGCCATATGGGGAGTGAGCCAGCGGATGGAAGACCTCTCTCTCTCTCTCTCTCTCTCTCTCTCTCTGCCTCTCCTTCTCTCTCTGTGTAACTCTGGCTTTCAAATAAATAGATTTTTTTTTTTAAAATAGAGGGCCGGTGCCATGGCTCACTTGGCTAATCCTCCGCCTGCGGCGCCGGCACCCCGGGTCGGGAAGCTAGATTCTGTCCCTGTTGCTCCTCTTCCAGTGCCTCCTGCTGTGGCCAGGGAGGGCAGTAGGGAATGGCCCAAGTGCTTGGCCCTCTGCAACTGCATGGGAGACCAGAAGGAAGCACCTGGCTCCTGGCTTCAGATCAGCACAAAGCCGGCCGTGGTGGCCATTAGGGGAGTGAACCAACGGAAGGAAGACCTTTCTCTCTGTCTCTCTCTCTCACTGTTTATAACTCTACCTGTCAAAGAAAAAAAAAAAAAAAGAAACGAAACTTTAAAGTCCAATTTGTTAACACAGTAATATTAACCTCTTAAACTATTCACTACACAGAGATCAACACTGAAATTTATGGGAGACATAACCAAAAGTGGTTTGTAATGAAAAAAACTATTAATGAGATTTTTTTTTTTTTTTTTTTTTTTTTACAGGCAGAGTGGATAGTGAGAGAGAGAGAGACAGAGAGAAAGGTCTTCCTTTTTGCCATTGGTTCACCCTCCAATGACTGCTGCGGCCGGCGCACTGCACTGATGAGAAGCCAGGAGCCAGGTGCTTCTCCTGGTCTCCCATGCAGGTGCAGGGCCCAAGGACCTGGGCCATCCTCCACTGCCTTCCTGGGCCATAGCAGAGAGCTGGACTGGAAGAGGGGCAACTGGGATAGAATCCGGCGCCCCGACCAGGACTAGAACCCGGGGTGCCGGCGCCACAAGGTGGAGGATTAGCCTGTTGAGCCAAAAAAAAAAAAAAAAACAAAAAAACTATTGATGAGAAATAGAATTATTCTTTTCACATGTGTAAATAGCATCAACATGCAATAAAAAGAATATGAAGATTATTGCTTAAATTTTCCAAGCATTTAAGCTGGTAATGAGATGTAACTACAGAGCTTTTATACATACACACACACAAACACATATGTATATGTGTGTATATGTGTTTGCGTGTGTGTGTGTTTGTACATGTGTGTATTTGAAAGGTGTCCTGGGCTGGCTCTGGGGCATGATGGGTTAAGCTGTTGGTTGCGTATGGGCACCAGTTCGAGTCCCGGCTGCTTCACTTCTGATCCAGCCTGGGAAAGCAGTGGAAGATGGCCCAAGTCCTTAGGGCTCTGCATCCATGTTTGAGACCTACATGAAACTCCTGGGCCCTGGCTTTGGCCTGGCCCAGCCCTGGCTGTTGTGGCCATTTGGGGAGTGAGTCAGTGGATGGAAAATATCTCTTTCTCTCCCTCTTTCTCTGTAATTCTGACTTGCATGTAACATAAACACATCTTAAAAAAGAAAAAAAAAAAAAGAAAATCACCTCATATTGGAGTGTGTAGTTCAACTCCTGACTCTTTTGCTATTTATTGATCCAGCTTCCTGAGAGACAACAGATAATGGTTTAAGTTCTTCTGTCTCTGCCACCCACATGGGAGACCAGATTGAGTTCCAAGCTGCTGGCTCTGACTATCTCAGCTCTGGTTGTTGCAAGCATTTGAAGAGTGAACCAACAGATGGAAGACTTCCCTTTTTCTGTCTTTCTTTATCTCTTTCAAATATTTTTTAAATAAAGAGACCACTCATAAAAGAAATAGTGATTAGGCACAGTTAGCTTTGCTTGATACCTGAGCATGCTACCATAAGAGTTACAAACGGGGGAACATAACAGCTAGCTGAGTTTCAGATTCCCGTTCAGTCCCTTCTCTCAGATCGTCATGAGGCCCATCTACCGAACCTCCTCTTGGCTTCCTTGAGATACTGTAGTACCTGCTCTACTTACTAATCAATCCCCCTTAGTAGGAAGGATTGAAATTAGAAGAGGGAGGAAAAATCACTATTTCTTAGAACTGTACATGTGAACTACATGGAATCTGTTCTCTGTGTAGTAATATCACATTAACATGAGAACTGAAAATAATATATTTGATGTTATGTTTTTAAGAATTCCCCCTAAGCGAAAGCTTTCTTGAGTGGTTTCATAGTGCTTAAAACCAAAAGAAAGTTGACAAAGACATTAGGAATGCACGTGTGTGTAGGAGCGGAATTTTAGACTAGCAGTTAAGATGTTAGTTATGTGAAGTAATGCTATAACTAGTACTAAAACAGTATTTTTACACTTTGTGTTTCTGTGTGGGTGCAAACTGATGAAATCTTTACTTAGTATATACTGAATCGATCTTCTGTATATAAAGATAATTGAAAATGAAAAAAAAACTTGGTGTTAAATTGGAAATGCATAGAAAATTAATCAATTTTTAAAAAATATCATGTAGGATCTCTGTCCTTAATGTGCTGTACATTGTGATTTAATGCTATAACTAGTACTCCAACAGTATTTTTCACTTTGTGTTGCTATGTGGGGGCAAACTGTTGAAATCTTTACTTAATATATACTAAACTGATCTTCTGTATATAAAGAGAATTGAAAATGAATCTTGATGTGAACGGAAGGGGAGAGCGAGCAGGAAAGGGGAGGGTTGTGGGTGGGAGGGAAGTTATGGGGGGAGAAGCCATTGTAATCCGTAAGCTTTGGAAATTTATATTCATTAAATAAAAGTTAAAAAAAAAAGATACTCAAGTCCCTGGGCCAATATTGTGTTACAGTCAATTTAGCTGCTGCCAGCAGGGCCTGCATCCCATATGGGGTGCTGGTTCAAGTCCTAGGTACACTGCTCCTGATCCAGTGTGCCTAGGAAGGCAGCAGCAGGTGGCTAAAGTCCTTGGGCCCCTGACACTTACGTGGCAGAGCAGGATGGAGTTCCTGGCTTGTGGGTTCAGCCCAACCCAGACTTAGCTGTTGTAGCCATTTGAGAAGTGAACCGGCAGACAGGTCTCTCTTCTCTGTCAATTCTCTCTCTCTCTCCCTGCCCTCTCTCTGTCATTCTACCTTTCTTATAAATAAACCAATCTTTAGAAATAAGATACCTACATACAATATTAGAGTACCTGGGTTTGATGCCAAACTCTGCTTTTTTAACTCCAATTTTCTCTTACATAGACCCTGGGAGACAGCAGTGAGTTCCCGCCATCCGTATGAGAGGTCTGCATTCTGTTTTTGGGTCCTTGCTTCAGTCCTAGCCCAGTCGCATTCACTATGGGCATTGGGGAGTAAACAAGCAGTAGAGATCTCTAAAAATATCTTTATTTTGAAAAGTACAAACATACTTTTGTCTGTTCCTGTAAAAGTTCTTAATATGTAAATAGTTATCACAAGTTATAATTGTTGATTTATTAAATTATTTTATAGTCATCCCAAAAGTTTTATTTTTGTCAAGATGGTATTATGAGTGGTCAAAATATCAAATATGGCACAGGAATCTGATAGATCATAAAGTGTGAATCACTTGTTACTATATTTAAGTCATTAATAGCAAGGGCTAGGGATTTTCATTGGTGTGGATGAAATGGTAGCCGTGTTACACTGGAGAAATATGTGGAGATGTGTATATGGGGAATGCTTGAATACATTACTCTTTCAAAGTGCACACCTGAGGTATGAGGCACATGGATCAGCTGATAGCTTACAAGGGAAGCCAAATTGCAAGGAAAAACTAATAACACTGTCAGCAAAAGTAGCAATTTAGTGGTTGAAGGATTGAGTAAAGAAATCATGATATTTATTGAGATTTAGAATATATATACTATATATATATATATATATATATATATATATATATATGAGGCAAGGAAATATGGTATAAGATTTCAGCTTATATGTAACATGGAGGTATAGAGATTACAGTTACCCTGCTGCTTCAAACAAACAAACAAACCAAAAAAACACTTTACCAAAATATATGGAATAACAGCTTTTAAGATATTTGAAGTTAGGTAACCAAAGGAAGTGTTCCCTGTGACATGAGAAAGAAATTTGTGAGCTCATAAATTGGATTAATATGTTTCCTCAGAGAATTTCAGGTGACAATATAGAGGGGGAAAAATGACTAGAACCTGAAAGACTTCCAGAACTGGTGAGCTAAAGCTGAAACTGTAGGATGGCTGATACGGCTAGAGTACACAGGCTAGAATACCAGGGATCTTAATTCCTCCTTTCATGGTTAGCAGAGTACTGATCAGTGTATGCACGTGAGGAAATTCTGTAAAACTTAGAAACAATCACTGAAAAGTTGTAAAAGCTCAATGATCACACAGAATTGAGAATATACTATAATAACATACTAATAAGTATGAGATGATAATAATAGTTGGTGATGTGAGGGGTATGTGGGCATACCTTTATTAATATTTCACACATTTTTGGGGAAATTTAAAACTATTCTGAAGTAAAGTGTTAAAAATGTTTAAAAAAGAACTTACAGAAATTAAAAGTTTAAAAAATATTAATGTGTAAAATAAATTACATTATCTATAAACATAATGTATGAATAATGTATAAAATAAGTAATTAACATAACTGCATTTTATATATAAAAAGTTGACTAAAAATATAAGATTCACAAGAAAGATCCAAATCAATGTCCATGGATGAAAACTACAATTTCTGAAATGAAAAAAGTGCTGTTTAGGCATTAGCTCAAGCATGCCCATCAGTATTGCACATGCAGTCATGTTTCCTTCATAAACTGCATGAAAATCCATAGCTATTTTCATAATGGTGGGGGGAATAGAGAATAACAAAATTGTGTAGCTGAACTATTGAGCAATAGTTATTATGCCTCCATTGTATTTTATGTGTAATAACAATTGGTGTATGAGTGAGAAGATATTATAGTAATCCCAATAATGTATGTTAAACTTACTATTTATGATTATAGTAGATAAACTTGCATATCATTCCTCCAAAACTGCAATCACTTTAATCTTAGCTTTTTTTAAAAAAAGGTGAAATTGTGTCTACATGTTCATATTAATTCTATATTATCAAACCATAAAGATAAATATAGCTAAAAAAAAAAAAGAGCCAGGACATCAAAGGTGATTACAAAAGAAATCCAAAAATGATGTCACACTTAATTGTGCGAACTTATAACTAAGAGCAAGCATACTGACAAGCAATGGTTTAATGCATTTCAAAAATGCTTGGAAAATGTTTTAAACATGTAGATTAACTGTGTTCTTTCTTTGTAACATGCTTCTGAAATTTTTTACAGAATATAAAATGCATAAGAATAAGAGATGCTTCCAAATCCATCATTACAGGCAAGAATTTTAGGATATGTTTCAAATATGTTCATTTTCAGAAACCTAAAATCACATTCACTGAGCATGCTTTGATCTCAATAGCTATTAAAGAGGAGAGTTACCCCAGAAAAATGATGACCCCAGTCTTATTTTAGTCAATGCAAATCACATTTAAAAGAATGGATAAAGCTATTCTATAAATTAGTAATAACTAGTTAATCTCCATTTTTAAAAAAGACTTGGCAATTAAGAGGAAAAACATGGTAAGTAGCTGGCAAGTTAACAGATGCTATGCAAAATTCACTATTCTGTATTTTCCCCATCATGTTGAGGAGGACACTTGGTGGGAGAAAGATCATCAGCAAAATCAGTAGGGGATTCATTAAATGGAAGTGGTTTGTTCACAATCTTCCTCATCAGTTATGTTCCATTGAACTTTAATGGTCAACAGGTCATTAGCCAAGAGAACAGTTTAAGACAAACTGTGAAACAAACTTGCCATGTGTTTATCCATCAATATTTACAGACACTGTAATGTCTGTGCTGTGCCTGGACTTAGAGACACTTGTATTCCTTCCTGTTCAGCACAGGATACCCTTTCAGCCCTACTTACTCCTACTTACTTTCATCTTCTTCAACTTCTCTTTTCTCTAAATTATCTGGTCTGTGAGTCTTGCTCACCAGAGTATCTTATTCTTGGGCTTATCAAAGAATATTGAACACCAACAATACATGAGCTGAATAAAGTTTAAAGGCACTCCTTTGAAAAACATCCAAGAGTAGTCAAATGTGTGAATGACTTTACAGCAAAATTCTTGGCAGAGTAGTTTGGTGCTGTCATTATTCACTATATATGCCTTTTCTGTGTTCTATACCCAGTCTCTATGTCAAATGCAGAGGTAAAGGAAAGATAAGAAAATGTCCTTCTCATTTTGTTCTTCTAGTCTAATTCATAAGCATATATGGATATATGTATATATGTACATATGTATATATAGAGTCAATACACCAAAAATAATAGAACTGCAAATAATGCTTAGTGCAATGTTGGTGCTTAAGTGGACTTATTAATATGTTCCAAGCATATATTCTTATAGTCTTAAATATATTAAATATTAGCACTTACTCACCTCAGGAATTCTTTTATTTCTGTTATTCAGGATCAAAACCATGGGTATTAAAAACAAGCAGACAGCTGTGTGTAGGTGTAAAACCCAATTTCAACAGTCCATTTTTCTTCTGCTATAACAGTAGGTATTCTTGGCTGTGGGGGCTCCTAAACAATAAAGTGATGGGAGGAGAAGGAAGAACAGAGGAGGGTTCAGTACAGCCTCACTGTTTACATTTATATTTCGGGAGATGCCTACAGTGGCTATCTGAAAATACACAAGGTCTCTCTCCTTTGGCTCCAAAATCACAACAAAGAAGAATTGATAAAAATGAATGGAAGTGCTTTCTGTCTCAATTCCCAGAAAGATAGGTTTCTAATAAAATCTTAGAGGTAGGAGAAAATTACAATAATCAAAATGTATTAGTGTTATAAATTATATGGTGAGAGTGTGGGAAATCTATTATGTGTCACACATTCAAACATTGTTATCTTATTTACATTTTAATATTTTTAATTGAAGACATTATTTGATTCCTGAAGTGCTGGTAAGTTTTGTTTTATTGCTAAATAAAAGTAATTCTCTCTCATTAAGAATAAGATAGAATGTGGAGCAAGAAAGTGGCCAACTAAGATGCTCCAGTGATCAGCTCTTCACAGCAACCCCAACTTGAACAATTATTCACATTCAAGCCATCTTTATAAGATGAAAGGAAGCCAGTTGAGAGTGTAGTGCACCTAATCTTAGTATAATAATAAAACACACTGAAGAAGGCAGGAAGGAAAGATTTGCTGTATGACCTCATCCCCTAACTTCAACTGTGCAACTCCATGCCTCTTACTTAGGGGAAAGAGAGAGAAGTCAAGACATGAGACTTGGAATCTAGTAGAAGGCCTATCATGGAAAAACTGAGGACTGAAGAGAGTGACGTGGTCCATATCTGCAGGCCAACCCCTGCAGGCTATACTGATGGACCCTACCTAACAAACAAGCAAGGAGTTTCCTTCACCACTTTTCCCCAATTTTGACAGACAGCAGAGCAAGACTATACCCTCTGGGGAGTACAGTGTGAAAATCAGTGCAGAATTTTGCCCTTGATCTCAATTGCAGGATTGATGTTGTAACTGAGCAGCAGATAGATCCCACACTCTCCAGTCAGCACTCCTAGCTTGAGCCACTAGTTCTTCTGAACAACTCACCAACTGGACTGGGGGCACATCTGGCATAGGGGTATGGGAATGTCCTCTAGTGCAGAAACAGTGACAACACACCAGCAGAAAACTGCTAGTGAATCTTAGTTTAGACCACCATTCAGTGCTGAAGTAGAAGTGTTCACAGCTCAGAGAATATAAGCAGATGACTTAGACTTATGAAAAGGCAGGCACATAAAGTCATTTTCAAAGATGGAAAAACTCCTAATCTTTCAATGTGCAGATGATGTTGCAAATTAATAGACACCAAGAACTTTCAAGGAACCATGATTTCATCTAAGGAACAAAATAAAGACTCAGAAATGGTCAGATAGAAACTGATATGTGCAAATTCTAAAATGCAGAATGCAAACAGCTATTTTGGAAGCTCAATGAGATTCAGGAAAAACACAGAGAAACAATTATTCACTGTAACAGACAAGAAGAAAAACTTACTGAGTTCAAAGATTATTTGAATTTGAATTGATTATTCAAAGATTATTTGAATGTATAATTCAGAGAACAAGAAAAAAAGAGTAAGTAGAATAGAAAAGCATATAAAACTTTTGAAACAACATAAAAAGAATATATCCAAATTACAGGGATTTAAGATGGACTTGAGAAGGTGAAAGAGGTAGAAAACATTCAAAGAGATAATACCAAAAAACTTCACACCTAAAGAAAACTACAACTATCTTGATACAGAAAGGTCAGATTCAATTAAAACAGAACTACTCCAGGTTTTATTATTAATAAACTCTCAACGATTAGAGTTAAAGAGAGGATTCTCAAAGCAACAAAAGAATAGAAAAAAATAACATATAATAAAGGGCGTTCCAATTTGCCTGACTACAGACTAGTTAATGTGGGATGAAATTTTCATGGTACTTAGTGTCTGCTAGTACTAACTGATAGAATCAAAAACAGAGAAAACAATCCAACATGGGAAGTGGGAGACACAGCAGACTCATAGAATGGCAGATGTCCTAAATAGCACTCTGGCCTCAGAATCAGCCCTTAAGGCATTCGGATATGGCTGAAGAGCCCATGAGAGTATTTTAGGCATGGAAAGCCAAGACACTCTGGGAAAAAAAGAAGAAGAAGAAGAAGAAGAAGAAGAAGAAGAAGAAGAAGAAGAAGAAGAAGAAGAAGACCTAACTGAAAGATCTCTGTGAGTGAGATCCCAATGGAAAGAATGGGGCCATCAAAGAAAGAGGTACCTTTCTCTGAAGGGAGGAGAGAACTTCCACTTTGACTATGACCCTGTCGGAATAAGATCGAAGTAAGCGAACTCAAAAGGCTTCCATAGCCTTGGCAACTCATGACTAGAGCCTAGGGAGATTACTGATGCCATAAACAAGAGTGTCAAATTGTTAAGTCAACAACAGGAGTCACTGTGTACTTACTTCTCATGTGGGATCTGTCCTTAATGTGTTGTCCAATGTGAAGTAATGTTATAACTAGTACTGAAACAGTATTTTACACTTTGTGTTTCTGTGTGGGTGCAAACTGATGAAATCTTTACTTAATATATACTAAATCGATCTTCAGTATATAAAGATAATTGAAAATGAATCTAGATGTGAGTGGAATGGGAGAGGGAGCGGGAGATGGGATGGGTGCGAGTGGGAGGGAAATTATGTGGGGGGAGCCATTGTAATCCATAAACTGTACTTTGGAAATTTATATTTACTAAATACAAAAAAAAGAAATTTTCATGGTACTTAAGAGGAAAAAAACTACCAACCAAGAATACTGTAACCACAAAGCTATCATTTAGATATGAAGGAGAGGTAAAAACATTGCCAGGCCAAAAAAATATAGAGAGTTTATCACCACCTGACCTGTCCTAACAACATATACTACAGGGACTTTTCAAACAATATCAGAAGATAAAAGACTCATTAGATACGGAATCTGCAAGTTAGCACATGCATCTACCGCCACCCAATCTTTGATCAAGGTGCTAGAATATGCATTGGTACGATGGCAGTCCATTTCAATAAGTGATGTTGGGAAAACTGAATATCCAAATCCAAAAGATCTCTATCTTTCATCAAATAAATTTGACTCAACATGGATTAAAAACTTAAATGTTAGACCTGAAGTTATTAAACTATTATTAGAGATCATAGAGAGAATGCTCTAGGACATCACTGGAATCAACAAGCATTTTTATAAATCAGATCCCAAAAGCACAGGAAACAAAATAAAAAGTCAATATATGACATTTTATCGAGCTAAGGAAGCTTCTGCACAGGAAAGGAAATAATCAGCAGATTAAAGAGAATACCTACAGAATAACAGAAAATGATTGGGAACTATACATCTGACAAAAGATTAATTACCAGAATAAAATATGGGATTCTACTCAATAGCACTGGAACAAATATTCTAATTAAAAAGTTGATAACATCCATGGATAACCATTTTTCAAAAGAAGACATGCAAATGGCCAACAGATACATGAAAAGAAACGCTTAACTGATTTTCAGATAATTTCAAACTGAAACCATAATAATGCATTACAATGGCTATTGTGAAAATGAAGATAACAAAAGCTGGCAAGTACATGGAGAAAAGAATGTCCTTCTATACTGTTGGCAGAAAAGTAATTAGTAGTCTTTGCAGGCAACAGTATTTATTTTTAATATTTATTTTTTTAATTATCTGACATGTAGAGTGACAGAGAAGGAGGGGGGAGAGAGAGAGAGAGAGAGAGATCGATCTTCTATCTGCTGATTAACTCCCCAAATGTCCACAATGATTGGGGCAGGACTAAGTGGAAACCAAAAGCCTGGAACTCCATCCTGGTCTTCCATCCCAAAGTCTTGTGTTAAAAATGAGTGTCTCGACTGCTGAAGAACAGGTTTTTTTTGTTTTATTTTTTGGTTTTTGGGGTTTTTTTTACTGTGTAAATTGTTGAACCCTTTATTTAGTATGGAGCTGGTCTTTTGTGTATAAAGTTAATTGAAAATGGATCTTACTGGAGAATGGGACTGGGAATGGGAGAGGGAGGAAGTGGAAGGTTGGGAGAGTGGGTGGGAGGCAGGTATGGTGGGAAGAATCACTATATTTCTAAAGTTGTACTTATGAAATGCATGAATCTGTATTCCTTAAATAAAAGGTCTCTTTGGGGGGAAAATAAATAAATAAGTATAAATAAATAAATAAGTGGACCGATGCTGATGGCTGATGGATTAGAGGCTTGATCTAATTCTGGTAGCTAGGAGGTGGGTCCAGAGAAGGGGTTCAGTGCATCAGGGATTATCTTTAGACTGATAAGAACAGATACTATACTTGATCTTAGCCAAAAGGCTGAGAAGCGATAGGGTTTAACCTAAGGAAAAGTACCAAATATTTCATTGTTTATATGAATTAAGAAGTTGTCATTAAACAGTAACTTCAAAGGATGCTTGGACTAGTTAACAACTGGAAGAAGACTTATGAAAATGTATTTTGACCAAACTTAGTACTAGGCAGGTAGCATAGACCTATGGATCACTTATTTCCATTCTTACCATTCTCTCTGTAATGTACCACATTTGAAGCACCTGGTTGGGGCTATCAAATGAGAAATTTAGTCATATCCATTTGAAACATTGATCTTTCATTTCCATTTTTTCTCCATCCCTCCCCTTGCCCTGTAATATGTTGTTCATCTGGTTTTAATGCTGCATAAATATACATTGTCTCATACCTGTTTGCTTTGGATGCTGTGTGCTGAGCTGTAACAAAATGTTGCTGCTTTTGTTATGCATATACAGCTGCTTGCTTTAAATTAGTAGATTCTGAAATAGCTTTTTCTTGCATGTCTAAAATAAAAGTATTGCATGTAAAAAAAAAAAAAAAAGACACTTCTTGCTAGAGAGCTGGTTTTAAGAGCTGAGGCAGCCTGGCTTCTCTCTCTGCCTCTGGGCTTGGTGCTTGGTCCTTCTTGTGCACCTGCTTCACCATCACCAACCTCCACCAGATGCCAGAGTAATGGGGCTGCTCAGACCTGGACTGTGAGCTTCCAACTGCAAGCTGAAATAAGCCTCTTTGCTAAGCTGCTCCTCTCAGTTATTTCAGTTAAGGTAACAAAATGTTGACTAATATGGGGTATGTGTGTTCTTCATTTTTGCCACATTCTCCAAATTTTCTAAATAAGCCTGGACAGCCAAGAAAAAAAAAAAAACCTCCAAAAACTAATATTTTTGCCTGAAAAATCAAAATCCTAAAAGTAAGGTTCTCAATGAGTAAAGTCTTGAGTAAACTATCGTCACCTATCTACAAATATGAAATGAAAAATTGTTAAATTCAACACTCACTGATTTTTATCTTGCAGAAAATGGTATAACCTAATTCCAGAACTTTTGTTAGATCAAATAAAACTAAGGGATCTTGGATTTGCTATCTGTTCTATTAAGGCTTTAGGGTCAGATGGAATGAAATTTCATTTATTTTTTTAAAAAGAAATTTAAGAATTGTAGATAATGAGGTATAACTGCAATCATTTAATGGTTAAATATTAATAGGTAAAATGTATATGTAAAAAATGTATATGTAAAATGTATATGTAAAAACCATGTAACAATCAGCTTCATAAAAGTAAGTCGTGCTGATTTTGGTTCTGAAGTGTGACCACCATGACTACAACTCCCTGAATTTAGCCTTTTTGTGAAAAGCAGTATTTATTTTTGAACAAGCACTTCAGTGACACCTTCAACCTTGCAAATGTGAAATGCAATGATTTATGCATGAGAAAGGAAAGACTGAAATCTCTTTGAGTCTTTATAGCCCAAATGAAGCAGAAATTTGTAGACATTTACCTTTCATTCTGAGTGATAACCGGTTTTCACATGTATTTGCAGATAATTGCCGCAATTTTCTCATTCAATTTGACTGAGAATCCCCCAGTTCTCCACACACTTTTCTCCCTTTTGGCCTCAGGGTGTAAGGAAAGAACTGCTATTATGCAAACCCCACACCATTGCAGATTTCTAAAACAGGCAAACAGAGGAGTAATGCCAAGAGAACAGTAAGGAGAGGCTCTTGGTTACTATGGAATTACCAGCTACTGCAGAAAAGCTTGTGTCAACATGGATTTTCAAATGCCTAAGGAGTGTTCTGAGAGCTTTTGCCACTAGAGGAAGTAAACACAAAAATTCATTTGAAAAACTTGAAGCACAGATGGCCATTGGTGTGCTAGCCAAACACAATCCCCAGTGCATCTCTGCCTCACACGAGAGTTGTGTGTTTTACGTCTGCCTTGATGCTTTCTATTTTTATCTAAGCACGAGCCAGAATTAAGCCCCTCGTGACTTTCTTAAACATTTTTTGGAATGAGGGAATCCAATGCAGCTATCCACTACAAATACCATATCTTTAAATTCTATCCTTTACATAATCAAATGAGAAGCATCTTACCCACTGTTAACTTTTGTCCTGCAAATTCCATACTTCTTCTTTCATAATAGAGGTGAGAGTAAGGTGGATGCTAAAGACATAAAAACCTGCGCTCAAGTGCTAGCTTTGACACAGACTTCCTGTTTATCTACCCACAACCCACTTACCTTTGCTGAGGCTTAAGTTTCATCTAGGACATGGGCTGAGGAGGGCAATAACGTTTACTGTTGAAATGGATCCTGCATGAGAATTAGATGAGGTTTTGTATTCATTCACAGTGCCTGGCATTCAGTGAAGTAGTCAAATCCATCCCTTGTCAACCTCCTCATCTCTGGTTTATAATCCCTGGGGCCGCTCCCCTGACACTCTCTCATCATTTTACCCTCTGAAGAGTGTATAGAAATCAGCAAGTGGAGGGGAGGCACAAAGTGTAATATAATAGCTAAGTGGTGGGAGAATAGAGAGATAATAGAACTGTTAAATGCTTGAGAAGAGAGATCTCTGTGTATTGAGCCATTACAGATGCTAACCTGAAAATGAACAAGACTGGGACCTGGAACAAATTCCCAAAACTACTGACAGCAGAACTAGGCAGCAGCTGGACCTATGTCTGCCAGTTCAGACCCAGGAGTATTTAGTGATAAACTGTGGGGAAGAAAGGCACTGTAGTCTACACTGACTGTAGATAACGGGGTTCCGAAAAGCTTCAGGAAAGGAAAGCAGTCACAAGGAGACATATTTGTGTTTCTGAATTGTCTGAGGCTAACACTCATGAAAACTATTCAGACAGGGTGTGGTGGTGCTGATGGTCATGTGATGAGAGTTAGGTCAAGTTTTCAACATAAACAGCCTTTTTGTGGGATTTTCCCTGACATTTTTAGCTGACCAACTTCCATCAGCTCATCCTCTCCACCACCACCCTCTAGCCTTTAAAAAGTTTAGTGCATCTCAGATTTTTTTTTCTTTTTAGTCAGAACAATAAATACAAATGATGAATCCATTTCTGTGGCTTTTAAATTTTTGCATCTGTTGCATCTGAACAGAGTATTGATCTTGGCAAAAAAAAAAATCAAAGACATGGGGACACATACACTCAGAGGAAACTATTCAAGAAAGAGTAGAACTTGGGAAATAAAAGTAGAATAGAAGAATAAAAATGAAGAAGAAAAATAAAGATAAAAAGGAAAATAAGAATTTAAAGATACTATCCAGATTTTCCCCCCTTCTTCATTCTAAGTACAATTAGACAAAATCTGATATTGTGAGGGAGGACATCATGTTATCCTCAGAATCCTTTGTGTAAGTCAGAGTTCTGCCTTACTACCCACAGAGAACATCAGCCAAGTGCTCCATCTGTGTTCTTAGTCATGGTGTGGTGGGAGAAATATTCCTCTGAGCTGAGCTAATTAGAGAAGGAAATCATTCACCCTAAAAGAATAAGTACTCAGGGCCAAGAATAAGTACATAAGTGCTTGCTGGGTTAAACTGCTGCTTCCAACACTGCATCCCAAAGGGGCACTGTTCATGTCCTAGCTGCTCCACTTCTGATCTAGCTCCCTGCTAATTCAGAAGGTGGTTCAAATTCTTGGGCCCTTGCACCCATGTAGGAGAACTAGAAGAAGCTCCTGGCTTCAGCGTGGCCCAGCCCAGGGCTGTTGCAGCCATTTGGGGAGCGAACCAGCAGATGCAAGATCTCACTCAATCTCTCTATGTATCCCTCTCTCTGTAACTCTGCCTTTCAAATAAATAAAATAAATCTTTAAAAAAGGAATAAGTACTCATTTAAAGAAAATTCCCATAGTAAGCCCTATGTCACCATTTTTTAACTATCTATACATTATAGGAGATATTGTTGATCTTTGAAGGACTTAGAAATCTTCCCAATATGCAGATAATGTTATATGAGACTTAAGATTATTCATTCACTAAGCCAATCAAAAATATTTAAGACATACCTATTTCTGGTTGGACTTGCTTCAGAATGTCAATGCAGAACAAATATGACAATTCATTTCTTCATGTTTGCAGCACTTAGAGCTTCAGTTTCTTGCATGCTGTTGTAGAGACTTCCCACAGTTCCTTGAGGCTGTCTATGGTTCCCTGACCACATAGAATTCCTGAAAATGGTGACCTACTTCCCAGAACCACCAAGGTGTCTCTAGAGCAGTTTCTTAGTGTACCAAAGTCCTACATAACATAATCATAGGGTTGACACATCATCACTTTAGCCGTTTATTGATTACACAAATCACTAGATTGTGCCCCCACTTAAGGAAAAGGGATGCTATAAGGGTTTGAATTCCACAAGGCAGGGGTCATTGTGGAATCTTTTTAGGGTCTAACACAATAGCTGAATATTATTTAGCATCTGCTACCTTAAGTTTATCCATGGGAAACTCATAAATTCCAAGCCAACACACCTAGCTGGGTGGCACATCACTGCTTTGCTGGCCAGTCACATCTTGCTCACATCCTAGACTTTACCATTTGCTATGCTGAATACAAGTATCTATACATAGTTGTTCCAGAGTCTAAGGTGGATATCGGAAGAAATGTCAGTCTTAAGTCTAATTCAGGCTTAGGCCAGCTGAGGTGAGATTCCAAGTCCCATCTAGTCCACCAAGAACGCAGCACCAGACGAGCTTTGCCTTCCCAGCATGGGAAGTGGGGAAACCTCCAAGGTTTCCCTCAGGATAGCTGGTGCTCTTGCAACCCCACCGTTTTATCCAGTAAAGCAAATGATTAGAGGTCTTGGGGCCAAGACGATCTCAACTTTTCCCAACCCTTATGCTGTCGTCTGTGTCACGTATTTTCTGCTTTCTTTCTCACTGCCTTATTAATGTTGGTAATTACATGTATTTCTGTAAGGCTGCCCTGGGAGTATAAATGATAGCTCACAAGCTATGGAATCATGAAGGAAGGAAGAAATGAAAAGCTCTAAGTTAGAAAACTGAGGTAGTAGGCCGGCGCCGTGGCTCAGTAGGCTAATCCTCCACCTTGCGGCGCCGGCACACCGGGTTCTAGTCCCGGTCGGGGCACCAATCCTGTCCCGGTTGCCCCTCTTCTAGGCCAGCTCTCTGCTGTGGCCAGGGAGTACGGTGGAGGATGGCCCAAATACTTGGGCCCTGTACCCCATGGGAGACCAGGAGAAGCACCTGGCTCCTGCCATCAGAACAGCGCGGTGCGCCGGCAGCAGCGCGCTGGCCACGGCGGCCATTGGAGGGTGAACCAACGGCAAAAGGAAGACCTTTCTCTCTGTCTCCCTCTACTGTCCACTCTGCCTGTCAAAAAAAAAAGACTGAGGTAGTTGACGGCCTTTGAATTGAGCCATTTTCTGAAAAATGAGGCAGCTGGAAAAACTTGAAGGATTCTCAGAAAATTGGATATGAGAATTGTTTGTACTGCGGTTACAGTATCTCTGCGATTCCTCAATTGGTCTACATCTGCAATCACTAAATATGGCCTCAAAAAGTAAAAATTAGAAATTGGCAAGCTACAGGAAAAGTAGACAATTCAAATATCAAGGTGGTAGGTTTGAACAAACATCTCTCAATTATAAGGATGTAGACCAAAAACTCAATAGAATACAACTTGGGGCTTCTGATGTTTCCTAAAACAGTGGCCACTACCCCCTGGCAATTGAAAGCTCCTGTCCAGTGATGAATTGTTCTGAAAAGCAATCCTGGGAAGACCAAGGAGGAGTGAGAAGAGGAGGAGGAGGAGCAGGAGGAGCTCTAAAGACCCTATTGGAGGGGCTGACGCCGTGGCACAGTAGTTAATCCTCAGCCTGTGGCACTGTCATCCCATATGGGTGCCAGTTCTAGTCCCGGCTGCTCCTCTTCCAGTCCAGCTCTCTGCTATAGCCTGGGAAAGCATCAGAAGATGGCCCAAGTCCTTGGGCCCCTGCACCCACATGGGAGACCTGGAAGAAGCTCCTGGCTACTGGCTTTGGATCGGCACGGCTCTGGCCGTTGCAGCCATCTAGGGAGAGAACCAACAGAAAGAAGTCCTTGCTCTCTGTCACTCCCTCTCACTGTAACTCTATCTCTCTATAAATAAATAAAACAATCTAAAAAAAGAAAAAAGACCCTATAGGAGATAACCAGGGATCAAAAAAGACACATAGATTTTCGCAGCAGCCTTGTAGAATGGGAACTCTTCCTTTATAATCCTGGTTCCTCTTCTTGTCTTTGAGACTGAGAAATTGCAACTGAAAAACACCATCAATTGTGGCAGCAGCACCTCTAGGGGCTAGCTCTTCCTTCTCTTCCTGGAAAGATCTACTTTGTTACCACTATATTTGAGCTTCCTCGGTGGGAGGAGCTTCAAGTGTTTGAACTCTGATTGTTTTTTACTTTGAACACATTGCTTTCTCTAAACCTGGTGGAGAGAAACCCCCCTCATATTGCATGGAAGCTGCCAACCTGCCAATGTGCAGTCCCTGATGACCTCATCTATTCATTCTATCTTCATTCACGCCAACGTGCAGCCACATGGATGACTATCCCAGCCCTGACGGCCGCACCTCATTCACTAAGTTTCTCCTAACTGAAAGTTCTACTCACCATACAGTTGTGGGGAGGGAAATGATGTCAGTGGAAGGGAAGGACCTGTGCCTGTGAATGACTGTTTTGTGTTTTTAAAGAACAGAGATGTCAAGGAGGGATATGCACAGAACGTGAATCTGACAAATTGCATTAGAGCTGCCAAGTGGCCACTGTGAACCTCTATGTACCTTGGAGAAGAAGGAGGCCACGAGCGTCACCCACAAGACAGGGACGATGGGGACTGTGGGTTACAGAATAGGATCTCATTTCCTCTGGATATTTTGGTTCTTAGATTGTGTGTGTGTGTGTGTGTAAAAACAAGGTGGTGTTCACTTTTTAAAAACAATTTTTCCTTAATTTTTGGTGTCCAATTTTTTATATAAATATTAAAAATGATTCCAACTGAAAAAAAGAAACTGAAAATGCAATTAACAAATTTAACCTGATTTTCATATGAATGATTTGTATTCAATTCTTGCAAAATACATTTGCTGTTTACATTCTTTTCAAACATTTCCAGCATTAAGCAAAATTGAAAAAAGTGTAAATTTTCAGCAACACACTTACTCTGAGAAACATGTGACATATAGAGTAGGGGAATACTATGCATTGAATTGTGTCCCCCTCAAAATTTATATGCTGAAGCCCTGATGCCTGATACTTCAGGATGTGACAGTACTGGCCTCTAGAAAGGTTAAGCAAAGGCCCTTAGACAAATCCTTATCCAATGTGACTCTTTATAGAAGAAAAGGAACTTTGGATACACAGGGAGACATTGGGGATGCATGCGCACAGAGACGTTCCAAGTGAACTCACAGTGGAAAGGTCCCACCTGCAAGTCTCCGAGCAAACAAATCCAAGATACCTTGATCTTGGGCTTCTTGTCTCCAGAGCTGTGAGGAATAAATCGCTAGTGTAAGCCACCCAGTCTATGGTATTTTACTATGACACCCTAACAAAATAAAGTAGAGAATATCTTTACAACACCTATAATTAACAGTGGACTTGACTCCAGAACACATGAAGAATTCCTACAAATAGTATGAAAGGAGCATATTGGTATTGTAAAATAACCAAGTCCATCAGGCACTGCTAAAGAGTAAATTGTTATCAATGTTTTGAAACTCTTTGGTGATAATAACTACAGAGTTCAGTGAAGGTAGGGCCCATGACCTTCAATTCCACCAACGGGTCACATATGTTACATATATGCTCAGAGGACATATACTACAATGCTTACCGATGCATTATCATAAGGAACTACTCTGGTCTGAATATTTAAGTCTTCTCCAAAGTTCTTGGCTTCAGTCTGGCCCAGCCCCGGCTGTTGGGGCCATTTGGGTAGTGAACCAGCAAATGGAAGATCTTTCTCTTTCTGTCTCTCCCCACCCCTATGTAACTCTGCCTTTCAAATAAATGAAATATATCTTAAAAGAAAAAAAAAAAAAGACTCGGGGCTGGTGATGTGGTGTAGCGGGTAAAGGCCGCCACCTTCAGTGCCAGCATCCCATATGGAGCTGGTTCAATACATGGCTGCTCCTTTTCCAATCCCGCTCTCTGCTATGGCCTGGGAAAGCAATGGAAGATGGCTCAAATCCTTGGGCACCTGCACCCGCATCAGAAACCTGGAGGAGGCTCCTGGCTCCTGGCTTTGGATCAGCGCAGCTCTGGCCATTGCAGCCAATTGGGGAGTGAACCAGCAGATGGAAGACCTCTCTCTCCATCTCTCTCTCTCTCTGTGCCTCTCCTTCTCTCTCTGTGTAACTGTGACTCTCAAGTAAAAATAAATAAATAAATCTTGGAAAAAAAAAGACTCTTCAGAGTTCATATGTTAAAAGTCCCAACTGGCAAGGCAATGTTATAGAATGACAATGTTCCTAAAGTTATATTGATGAAATGCATGAAGTTTGTATACCTTAAATAAAAGGTTTCTGGAGAAACAAAAATAAAAGCATTTATTCAGTAAAAAAATAAAATAAAATAATATTTATTGGATGAGGAAGTAAAAATAGAATCATGTTAATTCTGGTTTATGTAAATTTTCTGATCCAAGAGTAGAATAAGTAAAAAATTGTATTTTTCTAATTAAAAGAAAAAAAGAGCAACAAGGCCTTTGGGACATGATTAGGTCACAAGTGTGGAGTCCTCATGTATGAGATTAGTGCTCTTTTGAAGAGTCCCAAGAGAGCTCAGGCATCCCTTTCACCACATGAGGATATAGCAAGTCAGCGACCATGAATCAGAAGTCAGACACTGAATCTTCTGGTGCCTTGATCTTGGACTTCCAGCCCTTACAACTTACGAAATAATTTTACCTGTTTTATGATACCTAATTTATGGCCTTTGTTATGGCAGCCTAAACAAATGACGAGAGACGCCTTTTTATTATAAATCTCTATCAACAAGAAAATAGTAAATAATTTGCACTTAAAATACCATATTGAAAAGAAGATCAATCAATTATCACTGGATACAGTAACTTTTGTGAATCTAACAAATAAAATGTGCAAAGGAAAAGAGCTAAAAAATGTATGACTCCTTTTAAAACGAAGTTGAAAAAGAGAAAATTCTGTGGTTTTATAGATCATCATAGTGGTTGCCGTTTGGACATAAAATACAAAAATATGTAGGAAAGGGCATAAAGGGAGCTTCCGGGCTCCTGGGAGTGCTTTATATCCAAATCTGATTCTTGCTTACGCAGGTGTGTTCATTTCTAGGATGTCCATTGGGATATATTCATGAAAGTATGCACTTTCATGTCTATGTGTTATATTTCAATATCAGAGTTTCTTTTAAAAATAGAAACTCATTATACCATGCCCCAACTGGATTTTGGTTCTTTCCTGGTATATTGCTGTTTATACAATGTTTTCCTCTAGTGAAACAAATGGACTTGATTAGCTTCTATTCACACTCACCATACAAGTTTCAAGTTTGCTTCCTCCAGCAATTTTGCAGTGGTTTTAATAATTCTGGACTGTCTTCAACTTAATCTCTCTCTCTCTCTCTCGCTCTTGCTCTCGCTCTCTCTCTTTCTCGTTTGCTAGCAGATACTGTGCAGAAAACATGCATATTTATTCTGTACCCAAAACCATGGGCATGAAATCTGTTTAGCTTCAGAGACCCATACTCAGAATATTTCCACACTCATTTAATATTCTGTTGTCACCTTCTTAAGACACTTGATAATGTTTATCTCTGAACTTTCACCTTGTATATGAGGTCTGAGGGGACAGTGGTGCAGAAGACAAAGGTGCAAGACAACTATGCATGTGTTCCTACTATCCTGTTCATAGACAGCACACATGATAACCCCTGGGAATAAAATTGTGAGCCCTCAAGGGTGTGAGAATTCAACACAATTCTACTCAAGGAAAGTATTTTACATCTACAGCATATTGGGTGGAAGCACGGACAACTGAAAGACACTATTCTTTCATTCAAATGACACCTTGCCTTGCATGGAACAAACAAACAAAAATCACAGCAGCATTCTACAAAACCATGATGCAGGAATTCTGTTGCATCCTTTACACTTGTGTTAATTCCCTATGTTAACCAGCCGCTTACATAAAAACAACCACATAGGAAGAAACAGAAAGAGAGGGCAATCCATCTTCTTCTTTTTTTTTTTCTCCTTTCAGGGCTTATGTATGTGTCAGAATGCTTATGTGACAGTGTTGACAGAATGTTTGCATGTGAAGAAGAGAAGTAAAAACATCTAAGTTTATTACACGCTTCCTATCTACTGTTCTGGTAGAATAAATTTATATGAATGTATGACCTATGAAAGATGAAATGTGGAATTTATGTGACAGCTCACGTTAATTACAAAGTCATATTTGCATTTAAGACTTTCTTTGTACACTATAAATGCAAAGGTTAAAATTCATGCTAATAATTCTAAAATTTAGGGTTTTTGCTTTTACTCAGAAAGACACTAAGTAGCAAATACAATGTACCATAAGTCAAGAGAATCTGTAGAAAAAAGGTGAAAATTTTGTACCTTACTATTCTTGAAAATGTTTTTTCCTTTTTCTTTTTTTTGAACAAGAGTTCTTGGACTTTCATTTTGCATTCTGTCTAGGAAATTATGTAGGTGACCTTGCTGATATTTTGGCACAATGCAGATAGAGGGCTGCCCCTTTCTCCCACTCGAAAGATGAGAAAGGTTAAAAAGTTTCTCTATATTTATCCGAGTCACAAATTAGAGTTTCTTTATTCCATGAAGACTGTGAGAACCAAAAAAATCTCATTATCTTAATTCAGGTAGGGCATCTGCTTCCATGATCTCCATAGAAGATCACAGCTTCCAAATCCTCACAGTGCTGTTGACCAGAATCTACATTCTTTATTTCAGTCTTACAATGTTTGCTGTTTTTTTTAAATTTATCTATTTATTCTAATCTTATACTGTCTAAAATCACAGATTTTTAGTGAGAAGGGATCACACTTTTTTTTTTTGCCCTATCTCCAAAGTCTGAAATTGTATAATCCCCAAATTCCCATTATGTGCTTACTTCCTCTAAATCTGAAGAAGACGAACCCATCTATTTTCACTTGTATTTTAATTTACACTCACAGTTATAAGGTAGGACTTTTGGCAGCACTTATTCTACTGTACAATTTTGTATCCCTCATAAAAACTTTGGCATTAGAGCTCTGGTTATTTGAGTTCTTTTAGGTAATTTCTTTTAAATACAGAAAATGAAACTCTTAGTAATGAGAGCAGAGTACACTATATTTATACTTTCTTGTACCATATTACAGCTTTTTGTTCAAAGATTACCATAGGCATCACAGATGTAGCCATCTACTTTGTGTAAATCTACTCTGTGATGTTCATACAATGACAAAATTGTCTAACAACACATCTTTTACAATATATCTTTGTCATTAATTAATAACTGTGCTATGAATTTGTCCTAATTTCCTTTAAATTTCTTTCTGTCTGGAAATCATTTTCAAGTTTTTCTTCACATGTTTATGTTAAGTGATGTTATATATGCCTAAATAAACCAAGATATTATATATCTAATTTTGTTCAATGGTAACTACGGAAAAAAGAATTACTGCTTATGAACAGATGAAGTGAAAAAAAATCACTGTATGTTTGCTTCTTTGGCATGTGCATATAAATGAAACAACTATGAGACAATTGGTCAAATATTGCAATCACAAAAATATTAAGTATTTATATACGAATGCATAGTCATCTTTAAGATTCCATTTTAATGTAAAATAATATAAGTAATGATTTACATTTTAATAAAAAGTACTTTCATTACAAGTAGGTCATAATTTTGGGAGATGCTAATTTCATGTTATTTACTTGACATATCTGGAATTGTTTGACTTTTCACACATGACTCAAGATATCTGGTTATTCTCTAACCATCAAACAGTTTTCTTTGGGGTTGGATATATTGTTATCCCTAACAAAACACTGATGTATTTATTTTAGCAAAAAAGAGAGAGGAAAAACTTCTGAGTAGGCAGTTAATAGTAAAATCTAGCCCATTATTATCATTGATATTTTCAAGCTAATTGGTTGGAAGAGTTATCTACTATTTCTTGTAATATGCTGATGTATGCATCTTTGCTTTTGTTAGACTTGAAAATGTTTACTAAGCGATGGTTGACATGCCAGGGCTATTGTTGACAAGCAGCAGGTTAAGTCACTGCCTGTGATACAGGTATCCCACAGGAGCACCAGTTTACGTCACAGATGCTCTACTTCCAATCCAGCTCCCTGCTAATGCACCTGGAAAAACCACAGATGATGGTCCAAGTGCTTCAGTGCCTGTTGCCTAGGTGGGAGACCAGCATGGAGTTCCAGGCTCCTGGCTTCCCTCTTGCCCAAGTCCCCACCATTAGGCCGTTTGGGGATTGAACCAGCAGATGAAATATTTCTCTCTCTCTCTCTTTCTGTCTCCCCTTATTTCTCTGTAACTCTCTTTCAAATGAAATTAATAAATATTTTTAAAAGATCATAATTATCAAATCTGTTACTGAAAAATGGAATTACAATGGAAAATTTGGAAATTAATAACACTTAAAGTTAGAGAGAATCTGTATAATAGGATTTTAGATTTTAAATGTGTCTATTTTTGTTTGACAGTGGAGCAGTTCATGAAAATTCATCTACTTGTTACAAAAATTAGAATGAATAATTAAAACACAACAATTAACAACAATTCCATATGGAAATAACACAAGTTGTATATTATGTTCTTCTAGCATCCTTTAAGGTAAAAAAAAAAGTCAAAATGGAAGGAAATATTTTTTATTTATTTGACATAGAAGTAAACAGAAATTCTAATTCTGAGTCACTTTTTTTTTTCTATTAGGTTTGAAAATGTTCAGGCAAAACATACACTAATGGCCAGTAAATCACTTGATATTTACAAAAGTTAGTTCTAAGAATGTTAATCAGTAATTAATTATAACAATTGATGTAAAGATTACAGATACATTCACCTAAAGTTATGACTATGTCTTAAGAAACCATAGGTCTTAAATAATTACAAATTAAGAATAATAATACACCACAATCTGATCACAAATTATAATACAATCTATTATTAAATAAATTTAGAAAGGCTAATTTGCTTTGCAGGTCAGATGTATTTGGTTGTCTGTTTAATACCACAAGAAACAAAAATAAGTGAAATAATTTTTGTGCATTTCTAGTATTAACTATGGGATGCTGAGAGACCAAGTGTCTAAAATTGCTTATTGGGGCCGGTGCCGTGGCTCACTTAGTTAATCCTCTGCCTGTGGTGCTGGCATCCCCTGTGGGCACCGAGTTCTAGTCCTGGGTGCTCCTCTTCCAGTCTACCTCTCTGCTGTGGCCCGGGCAGGCAGTGGAGGATGGCCCAAGTGCCTGGGCCCTGCACCCGCATGGGAGACCAGGAGGAAGCACCTGTCTCCTGGCTTCGGATTGGCGCAGTGCTGGCAGTAGTGGGCATTTGAGGGGTGAACCAACAGAAGGAAGACCTTTCTCTCTGTCTCTCTCTCTCTCTTACTGTCTAACTCTGCCTGTAAAAAAAAAAACAAAAACAAAAACAAAAAACAAAAAAAAAACCTTTCATTATTTCAATATTAGAATTGCATTATCTGTTAGAATGTAAAAGATCTATATATAGTGTTTTACATAACCATAATTATTTTGAAAAGATTTTCTTTATTAGAACTTAGATACTTAATTTATACTATAATGAGAACTCTAAGTTGATTTTGTTATAATCTTGATTTTATTTTATTCTATAGTAGATACTCATGAATCATACTGTTAGAATTACCATTTGTGGAATGTAACTCATAACACTTTCCTAAACATTATTATATACTTTCCTTGGTAACCAGCTTAGTTAAACATAAATAAAATATTGTTATTTTTAAAATTTAAATTAATTTGATAATTGCATTTTACCTATAGTACAAAAGATCCTCAAAGAGTTCATGAAAACTGTGTATTATGAAAAAGCGATTCAGGTACTTCAACATTTTCCACAAAATTTTCATAGTTCCCTTGCATTAAATATTCAATTCAAAGTGATTTATCTTACATGTTTTCTTTAGAAAACAAAAATAGCTTTTTTAAAAAAAAGATTTATTTATTTATTTATTTTTAATTAAACTTTTATTTAATGAATATAAATTTCCAAAGTACAGCTTATGGATTACAATGGCTTCCCCCTTCCAAAATTTCCCTCCCACCCACAACCCTCCCCTTTCCCGCTCCCTCTCCCCTTCCAATCACATCATGAATCATTTTCAATTCTCTTTATATACAGAAGATCTGTTTAGTATATATTAGGTAACGATTTCAACAGTTTGCCCCCATATAGTAACACAAAGTGAAAAAAAATACTGTTGGAGTACTAGTTATAGCATTAAATAAGAGTGTACAGTACATTAAAGACAGAGATCTTATATTTTTTTTTAAAAATTAATTAATTTTCTATGCCATTTCCAATTTAACACCAGGTTTTTCCTTTTTTCATTTCCAATTATCTTTATATACAGAAGATCGATTCAGTATATAATTAGTAAAGATCTCATCAGTTTGTACCCATGCAGAAACACAAAGTGTAAAAATACTGTTTCAGTACTAGTTATAGCATCACTGCACATTAGACAACACATTAGGGACAGATCCCACATGGGATGTAAGTACACAGTGACTTCTGTTGCTGACTTAACCATTTGACACTCCTGTTCATGGCGTCTGTAATCTCCCTAGGCTCTAGTCATGAGTTGCCAGGGCTATGGAAGCCTTTAGAGTTCGCTGACTTTGATCTTATTCTGATAGGGTCATAGTCAAAGTGGAAGTTCTCTCCTCCCTTCAGAGAAAGGTACCTCCTTCTTTGATGGCCCTGTTCTTTCCACTGGGATCTCACTCACAGAGATCTTTCATTTAGGTCTTCTTCTTTTTTTCTTTTCCATGGTTTCTTGGCTTTCCATGCCTACAATACTCTCATGGGCTCTTCAGCCAGATCCAAATGCCTTAAGGGCTGATTCTGAGGCCAGAGCGTTGTTTAGGACGTCTGCCATTCTATGAGTCTGCTGTGTATCCCACTTCCCATGTTGGATCTTTCTCTCCCTTTTTGATTCTATCAGTTAGTATCAGCAGACACTTGTCTTGTTTGTGTGATCCCTTTGACTCTTAGACCTATCAGAGCCATCGAATGTGAACTGAAATTGATCACTTGGACTAGTGAGATGGCATTGGTACATGCCACCTTGATGGGATTGTATTGGAATCCCCTGGCACATTTTTAACTCCACCATTTGCGGCAAGTCTGATTGTGCATGTCCCAAATTGTACATCTCCTCCCTATCTTTTTCCACTCTTAAATTTAACAGGGATCACCTTTATTTATTTATTTGAAAGTCAGGGTTACACACACACACACACACACAGAGAGAGAGAGAGAGAGAGTCTTCCATTCACTGGTTCACTCCCCAGTTGGCTGCAATGGCTGGAGCTGCGCCAATCCGAAGCCAGGAGCCAGGAGCTTCCTCCAGGTCTCCCACACAGGTGGGCCCCAAGAACTCGGGTCATCTTCTACTGCTAATAGGCTAATAGGCTAATCTTCTGCCTGTGGCGCCGGCACACCGGGTTCTTTTTTTCTTTTCTTCTTCTTCTTCTTCTTCTTTTTTTTTTTGACAGGCAGAATGGACAGTGAGAGAGAGAGAGAGAGAGACAGAGAAAGGTCTTCCATTTTGCTGTTGGATCACCCCACAATGGCAGCTGCGGCCGGTGCACCACACTGATCCAAAGCCAGGAGCCAGGTGCTTCTCCTGGTCTCCCATGCGGGTGCAGGGCCCAAGGACTTGGGCCATCCTCCACTGTACTCCCAGGTCATAGCAGAGAGCTGGCCTGGAAGAGGGGCAACCAGGACAGAATCCAGCGCCCCGACGGGGCCTAGAACCCGGGGTGCCAGCACCACAGGCAGAGGATTAGCCTAGTGAGCCACGGCGCCAGCCAACCCAATAGCTTTTCAAAAGATGAAACATAAAGCCAGTAGCGTGACCATTTTGTACGCATTAGAGACTGAGGTCATCCAAGAGCTAGCTATGTAGTTTTACTGTTCTAGAATGATTTACTCAAAGGAAAGTTCTTCTGGAACTAAGCAGACATTCTTGTGAGCCCGCGGAAGCTGCAATGGTAGGAAAATGTTCCTGATAGTATCTCTCTTTATCTAAGATTTCTGTTTTATTTATTTGAAAGGCAGAGTGACAGAGAGTGAGAGACAAACGAAGAGAAAGCGATCTTCCATCTGCTGACCTACTCCTCAAATGGCAGCAAAGACAAAGGCTGGGCCAGTCCAAAGCCAAGAGCCAGGAGGAGGAAGGGAGGGTAGGGTGGAAAGTGTCAAAATTTGTATATATGGAATACTTGAAATCTGTATACCTTAAATAAAAAAAAAAAAGTTTAGCAGTCAGGACTTTAACCAGTTCTCTGGTATGGGATGCTGGTGTTGCATGCAAGGGTTCTAGCCATTGCTTCACAATGGCAGCCCCATTTCTGATTTTCTTGGTAGCATTAAAGGTATCAGATTGTCAAGTATTGAAGTGATGTTGCTGCATCCTCCGTGGTTTTGTTTTGTTTTTTTTTTTTTTTTTTTGGAATTGCAAGGTGGTATGAGGTTGCATACAATGTGCAGAATTTTATTGGGAGAGAGAAATGTTCAAATCAAAACACGTTTAAAAAAACTGCATTATTTATTGAGCCCTGAATCTATTATCTGCCCCTCAAGGAGCCAGCAGTCTGTGTCTGAATGACTGCCAGCATTAAGTTCTTTAATTTTGAAGTGTTATTCTTTATGCACAGGCCAAAAACTTATATACACAGACACAGTGACTCAAACTCATACATGTAACAAAACCATTTTATATGAAATCATTAAGTTTTGCTAGAACATTCACAAACAAAAGAAATTGTTTAAAGTGATTGACAAGTGACATTGGGCTGATTCTCTGACATGCATGCATATATGTACCAATGCAAACACACAAGTCAGCTCATGTTTTCCTTTTGACACATTACTGTGACTATCTTAATTTATGCACTTGAAAAGGAAGCTCTAGGGTTATGGAAAGCAGCTAAGAATTTGATTTCATGTCATGGCATAATTGAGATTTGAATATTTGGTACATTTCCTTAAGATTAGCTTATCACTAATTTACTTTAAAAATATGATAGGTAGAAGTACATAAACCCAAAGTATCTTCTAGCTGGTCATTTGAGGAGCATTAATGCTAAGCATGTGGGGAAAATGCAGAGCAATACACAGGTTTATTTTAAGAGAATAAGAAAACATCAAGAATAAATATTGCCTTTACTTTATTTCCCAAAATACAGACTAGTTTATATTTTCTTTTGGTGAGCTCAGGAGTTCTTCAATATAGCCAATTATAACTATGTGGTTAGAATATGACTTATGAGCTCAGATATAAAGCAATAACTGTGAGAGATTACTTGGTACAAAAATCTCTCATCCGAAAATACAAATATGTGAAAAAAAACATGTTCTAAAAACAGAAAACTTCACTGCAGGTGTCTGCTGTTGGCAATGTCATGTAATAAAGCAGCTGGCATTGATCTATGTTTTCATAAACCCTGTGGTATTCTGCAGGCTTATTAGCAAAGCACACTTTGTGAAGTATCAGGTTTGAATGTCTTTCTAAGGGTGAGTGCTGCTCACGATGAAGAAATAAGAGTGCCCTTGTTTTTCAGCAGTCTTTATAAATGGCTCCCAATGGATTCAGAAAAGAAGGCAGGGCTAAGATAAAACTGACCTTGAGATACTTGGAGGTCCTCTCTCCCACCACCTGTATAAAATCAACCTTAATACTACCCAAACGATCAGTACTCAAGCTCATTATAAGTTAATGGAACAGCCAGGTTGGAGCAAAATTTGTGGTAGCTTATACCTCCCCCACTGAGAATATATCATCACACCACTTAGTGAGAATGACAAGTGGTACAAAAGCACCACAGAATCAAGATTCAAAGAGATTTCACTGCCAGACCTAGGACACCACAAAACCCTACTTTATGACCTATTCATTTTAACTTTGATATTATTTTGCTACTTCTTTTAACTCACCATACCCTTATTTGTCTTTTACTATACTCAACGTGCAAGTCAAATAGTTAATAAATTATCTTTTCCTATAATATAATGCTTGTATTTCCTCATGTAATATATTTACGCTGTTTTTAAAAAATTGTGGAGCATTACAATTGATTCTCATAATAATAATTGATGATTACTTGGCACTTGATTTTTAGAGGATTTGTAAGGAAAATATGAAAATATGAACCTGTAGTATCTATTTTGAAAATTATTAGCTTTTACCTGATAATAATAACGTTTATCCATGGATATTATTAGAAGAAAAATTTAGATGATGTCACATTAAGTATGAAACAAAACTTCCCTAGAGAAGTTTATTATCTAGTTTTATATTTAATTATGATCCATACTGAAGAGGTATAAAATCAAGTCCTCTAAAGATAAGAGCCTTGTGCCTCTACCAAATTTCTCCCTTTGATTTGCTTATTATAACTTATATGAGAATAGAATGATTTCTTTCAGAAGCAACCAGTAGCCTGAAAATTGCCAGCTCCACTGAATTTCAAGGTTTAGCTAAGTAGCTGACTCTGGTCTGACTGTACCTCATTGAAGAGAATCCTGACAATGTGTACCATCCCCCACACTGCAGGAGGACAGCAGGTGTTTTAATGACGTTCCCATACTTAATGAGGTCCTCCGGAAGAATGCATCAAACTGTAACCATCTTCTACTGAAGTATCCCAAACTATTTCTTTACCGGTGTTTTTGGCCCTGTATTATTTTTTCCACTATCTTCCACCTCAGATCTATTCCCATCAGCTTAAGTATCGACATCGAATTTTTCCAGTTGGGTGGAAGAGAATATATTCCATTACATAATTATGCATCACTAAAGAGCTTGCTAGACTGAATATGGCAGAAATAAATTAAATCTGCCAACTTTCCTCAGTGATTTAGTGATAATTTGCTTTGTACTCAATTTTTGAGAACTACGTTTTGGAGTTGAACTCGGATAATTAATGACTCACTTATGTACTGTATTTAACTTTTCAATATTTCCCTGTACATTCCTATAAGAATTGATGAATAATGGAAAATCATCAATTTAAGAAGATCGATTTGATCTTAATATGCTTTTATTTCAGATTTCACATATGAGAGTTAACATGGTACAATCTACAGTTTGACATCATAATTCCATATTTAGACATCATCATTCTATATGCATTGCAAAATGGGAAGATTTATAAGTATTTCCTTTTATTTGAGAAATATTGATTTATGTAATTTTAAAACAATATGAAATTATTATTTTATAGAGAAATTTTATGACAACTTCAGTGTCTTATTTCAAAATACTGCTGAAGCTCCAACTCAGACGTAAATTGATAATCTCATAAGAATCTTCTAAGAATTAATTATAAAGTAGATGACACTTTAAGATGATTCCTCTTGAAGTCTAGTTGGAAATTATTCTTGCTACATTGGTCTAATTCTTACACTTAAATTAATCCAATTTAATGACATTTTGAACATATTTAGCTCAAAATCAGTGCTTTTGCTCAAATACTCTGAGCTGCCCACAAGTATTTGCCAAATTTTCTGATTGACTCTTCTGTTGCACAAAGTACTGTATGATATTTGTTCAAAGATAAATGGACTGGTACAATTCTTCTTGGGATAAAGACAAAGATCGATTATATAAAATTTACCCAAAATATCATTTTATAACACAAATAAGGACACAATATATATTCAGTATAATAAACTAAGGTGGATTCCTCACTGAAACACGTATTTTAACACTTGGTCAATCCCAAATGTACATATTATCACCTTTGGGCTAAATGGTTCAGATTCCTTTTAAAAGGCACTGTTCTTAATAGGTTTTTGTGGGAGAAACAAATCACTACCCCACAGGAGTCTACACTCTGTATATTCAGTCACCAGGCAATTTGAAGGTCTGCATATGAAGCAGTAGATTTGTAACATCTAGAGAAAATTGCACAATGAAGTAAATTATAGTAATGTGTTAACCATAAAATGTAATTTTGCTTTCTTCCTATGAAGATTTTAAAGAAGATACATAATGATTTATGTCAATAATCATCAATAATATGTCACTGAATGATCTAATTATCTAATGTTTAAACATCTTCTTTCTCCAAGACTGTTACACAAAATATATATTTGAAGAATATTTAAGGAAGTGGCTTCCTTTAAAATGTGTGATTTCTCTATTTCTTCCATACTAATGTACCCAAATTGAGTGTCTTATATTTTTTATTATTTGAATAAAATATTTTTCTTCTTGATTGATTTCTGATCAGAGTTTATTTGTGTATGTGTGTGTTTTGAGTATGAGTAGTAAGCTATATAGGCTGCGAAATTTGAGCTTATTATATGATACTGGCTGCCCAATTTAAAGATCTGTAGAAATAGCAACAGTGCACTGTATTACCTTACTGAGCAATCCCAAGTATTTTGATTCAACATTATAATCACAATAAATGATAATTATTACTGCAGTGTTTTTATTGACAAAAAAGCCAAACAATGGCACATGTGTAGACTTAATAAGCTATTTATGTTCTTTGATGTCATATTCAAGTGCATATATAATTTGATTAATGAGTACTAATTAAAAAGAATCTGCTGTACTTTCCAAGCGTTTGTTGCATAATCCCCCACTAGGTGGGACATTGCTTTTCCTACTTCTTTTCTCTATCCTATCCATATCACCCGGTTCACAGAGCTGGAAGCGTAAGAGGTATTCTAATAAAGTCACTACCATGACCAAATTCCTTTGGCTAAACTTTGCTTTTGGCTAAAGCAATAGCACTATTGACGCTATTAGCATCAATTAGCTCTCAATTGCAGGTTTGCATGCCTCATTCCCTAAGAATGGAAATTTTGCTGATTTTTAGGATTAGAGGCAGGCCTGGCAGTGGAGAATGCTTGGATGAAAAGATTTTGTGAGGTGGGAGTTAGAAACACTAATCACAAAAGAAATGGATATGAGGCCATACAAACACTTAAAAAGAGTCATGGAAAATTAAATCAAATTAAGTTTATTTGGTGTGGAAAAAATATTGAAATCCATGTGTATGTGAGGATACTCAAAATTTCATGGGAAATGCATATTATGCAAACACTATGCATGAATTTCAAAATACTTTGTAACAAAATAAATTTAATTTTTAATTCCATTTTCCACAAACTTTTTAAAGCAGCTATATATCTCTGGGACTGGATGAGTTAGGAAAGGAGACAAGGACCATTAGAGAGTCCAGACCAAAGCTATGGAAAATGGACAAATCCAAGATGCAGGGAGATGAAGTGAACAGCACATCCTGGAGGATCCTCTCAAGCAATGACTTGCAGACAAGTTCTTCTTTGCATGGAGTCAGCTCTGCAACCCTGAGAGTTGTTGAGGACCCAGAGCCACTAGAAAGATGCTCCCTCCAGACCGTTATCTAGGAGTAAAGATGCAACCAATCTCTGCAGTTTCTGGTTGCAGGATCTCAGTGGTGATTACCTACCTCTTACATTATTTCATATTTAAAAAACTCCAGAATATTGCTTCTAGTGAACAGGGCTTCAAAGGCCAAATTCCTCAGCTCCAATTCATCATCTTCTAGTTTCTCTGCTTGAAGCTCACTTCTGATAAAGGCAGGCTCACTTTGTTCCCACAACTGAGTTTTCAAATCTGACTCTTCTCCTGTGCCCAGACTACATCCATTGGATGTTTCACTCCATTTCCTGTTATGTTCCCCCCCCCCACTATTATGTGTATGAGCATCCAGCCTTGCTTTTGCCACTTCTTATTTAAGGCATTGCAATCTTTGGAATGTCTTCATGGTGCCTGGAATTGGTATCTACACATGATTTCCAATTCTAGATCTGATGCCCAGGACATTCACCAATACCATATTTTTCTCATTGTTGAAAATCCCCATAAATTCTTCCTGTTGATTACTTACGCTGTTTTTAGTGTTTTTGTAGCCATCTGAATATCTGTGGTCAGTACATGTTTTGGGGTCATATCCCTTACCTACGTAGGTGTTGCCTGGTTCATTAGGTTCTAAAACATGGAGATCTTCTCCAATAGATTCACAAGGGTTTATCCTAAGAGTATGCCTGAATAAGCAGCTAGAATTGTAGAATCATAAGCAGCCAATCTGTGTTCCTAAGGACAAAATTATCGATGTGTCCTTCATGAGCCACATCATCTTTTTTTTTTTCTATTTTTCATGCCATCTCTGTATCTTAGTGCACCTGTTGGCTTTATTAATCCCTTTTATACCTGGCAATTTGAATTTTTTGCTTTCTTATAATTTGCCTTGTATTTAACTTCGGCTTTCTTTAGTCCTTCTTTTATTCTTTCATAACCATTTTGTAACCAGTGCCTCCTAATTCTGACAGGAAACATACTGTATTTCCCAGTTCACATGCCTAGACACCAGACACAATTTTTCATCTGAATTTCTATCTAACCATAGGTCATAACTTACAGTTAAAAATTACAAGCCAATCTACCAGACTGGTTATGTTCCTGTCCAAGGCCTACATTTGTACCAATGCATTATTTTAAAAAAGAAGGGATAAGGTCAAAAGTTACAAGAAGGGTGTCAAAGCTGATCGCCTCAGTGAGGCACAGTGCAGGGCAGAACCCACACAGCACCTCTAAATATACTGTTCTCATGGGGAAGTTGTTTCCAGATCTCTGAATCCCAGGAACTACCAGAAATCCTATTTTTCAAGCTCTTCAGCATCATGCAGTTTCAAGGAAATCTGAATAATTTTATTCTTTCAGTAATCAATTTGAACCAGATTTTAAAGAAATGCTATTGGTAGATATCCAGAAAGCTTCGTTCTTAGCAGGTATTTTAAAGATGAAAACGACTGAAGGCAAGCCAAGAATTTTAAAATAATTATTCCAACACCAAAACAGTTATATTTGCTTTTAAGTCATCCATGTGAAGTGAACAGCAGCTGGAAGATTTTATCTTATAATTTTTATGTGCTACAATTATAGATTTGTGTTCTACCAGTGAATCATCTGCTCAAAGCTTCCAAGTGATTAAAAAGGAACACCACAGAGGCCAAATTTCTCCCCATTACACAGATGGAAGCTTGTGAGATACTCTGCAATGAAGGAAATACATCGAACACTGTGCTTTGAGCATCAGAAAATGCTCTCTGTGTAGCACAGGTGAGAATGTACAGGCAGTACCACCACTTGGTAGGCACCTTTACATTTCCCAGCTATTGATTATATTTTGATTGCACAAGAAATAACAAAAATAGGACTTAGAACCACTTAAGAAAGAAGTTAACTTAAAAAGCCATTTAACATAAAATCTCTGTGTTTGTATTCTATGCCTTGTACTACTTCCAGGGACAAAGAAAGCACACCCACATCCACAACTGTGCATGCTTTCTTTCACCTAATTTGCATAAAGAAACTTTTTTTTTTTAACCAAGTACCAGAGGAATAGCCAATTGCATAAGCAATCACTAGATTCTAAGAGAGCTTCCAAGAAAACACAAGTAGATTTCAAGGAAGCCCTTTTCTTCACAGTGTGCTCTTGCATGTCAGAGTGCCTCTTTAATCTATTCCAGAATTCATTGCCTTCATCATAACCCATGGGCTCCCTCAGAAAGGTCATCAAAATGCTGTGAAATACAAAATTCCTTGTAATATAGGAGTGGCACCAAGGATATTTGCTGCTCCACACTGTTTGTCCTACCATTCAGGCTTCAGAAAAAAATTCCAATATTCTGAATAATGATTGATTTTAATATGGGGAAAAACTTGGATTAAATGATTAATTATGTTTTCTTCTTTTCTCAATCTCTCTTGTCTGATCTCTTGCTCCTATTCTTTTCTCTCTTGCTCCCTGTCTTGGCAACTTGGGTCCAACACCGAGGTCCACCTGTAAAAACCGGGCAACACTTTCTAGTGTTCATGTGCTTCTGAATTCATCTCACTGGCTACGACATCTGCACCCACGTTCTCCCTTCATCTTGACTCACTCATTAGTTTGAAATTTTTAAGCCCATTCAAATCCTTTATGGAACAAGTAGAAAATAAATAACCATATCAGTACTCTGCTGTACAGCAAGAACATAGTCAATGGTTTGTTCCAGCTCTTATTAAGGAACAAACCTGGGGAGAGATTGGTCACGGTGGTGTGTGTGACCAGACCCCAGCTATACCAACAATGCCTCAATAACAGTACTATTTTCAAAGCAGTTCAAAAACTGCTTTACTTTGTTAAAATTATAGAAATGGCATGAAAGAAGCTGATTTCACAGGTTTGAACTTGTTATGTCTTTAGAGTTTGCCAAGAATAACTATAGGATCCAGCTACCTAAATGCTGCTCACAGGGGATTCAGCTTAGCTTTTTGGAAGAATATAATTGACTAAACACAACTTGGTCCTTCACATCTATTTTCGCTCTTTAACAGGAATTATTTAAATTCATACAGAATTCCTTGTACAACTTACTTTGAAAATACTCTAAAAAGATATCTCACCTAATTTATTCAGAATAATTGACAGGAGACGTATTAACATTGGAAAGAATTAAATATTATGGAATATATTACAGAAATACACTTTTATTATTGCCAAGTACTTATGGGAACAAGATTCTCAAGCCACAGCATTGTGCCAAATACAGGTTCTTTCACATTCTGCCTTACTAGGAAAATTATTCATAAAATATTTTTGTTTATGAATGGAAAAATGAATGTATTCTAACACATTATAGGTACATTATAGATGATGAGTGATAGGATTCTCTCTTGTTTTTATTCTTTGTATTACTTTGTTCATAAATCCTTCTTCTAATGATTCCAATTACAAGCTTACCTCAATCCCATTTGAATTGCCCCAAGCTCAAAATTCATGGAGAAGAAAAATAACAACAAATGTAATTGTATTATGAGACTGTTTATAGTCTGTTTCTTTTAAACATGCTGAAAATGAGTATTTGGATCTCTCCTTAATTATTGTTCAAAGGCTTCATCTGGTATGAAATATTTTGTGTTGAATAGGGTTTCATTCACTTCTTAGTGTTCTCCTGTCCTGTTGAAAATAGAGTGTTTGGCAGCATTCCTGGAAATAGGGCTTCCGGAGAGGGCAGGTGCATACATAGAAGGAAGCTCAGGATTCACAAGAAGATGAGTGTACAGATAGTGCTTGTTAAAAGCACCTCAGTGTGCTTTTCACATCACTCTCACTTAGCTGGCTGGGCAGCCACACAAAGACTTGATGCTTCACGCACAGGAGCGGACTCAAAATATTTATCAAGCTTTCCTCAAACCACACACATAACTTGCTGAATGTCTAGACAGCAATAATTAGTAGTCAGAGTGAAGGAAAACTTATGAGGAATTATGAACAAGAATGTCTAGTTGATTAAATGTATATAGATGGTTTGATATTTAAATTCCATGAAAAGCATTGGCTTCTTGAGCTTGTCAAATCCCCATGATTCTGCTTCCATTCCGAAACACTGAACTCTCTCTGATTATCCCCAGCCTGAGATTCCACACCTCCCAAGTGAACATGCTTGTGTCATCCCCACAGGGCATTTGCTTATGTCCTCAGTACCACCATGTATGATTTGATTTCATTGAAGTTCTCTTTCCACACCACTTGGATAATCTTTTCCTTTTTTGAGATTTATTTCTTTATTTGAAAATCAGTGCTACAGAGAGAGGAAGAGAGAGAGAGAGAGAGAGAGAGAGAGAGAGGTCTTCCTTCTGCTGGGTCACTCCCCAGATGGCCACAAGGGCTGGAGATAGTGTCGATCTGAAGCTGGGAGTCAGATGCTTTCTCTGGATCTACCATTAAGTGCAGGGGCCCAAGCACTTGGGCCATTTATTGCTGCCTGTCCTAAGCCATTAGCAGAGGGTTGGATTGGAGGTGAAACAGCCAAGACACGAATCAGAACCCACAGAAGTTGGCAGCACTGCAGGTACTTGCTATGCCACAACGCCGACTCTGCTAATTTTTTCTTTAATTTCCTTCAAAATGCACTCTCTACAGCTTATCTTACCTGGAAGCTTTCCATAATTGGTTCTTCTTCACTCTGTTTATCTCTGCAATAAATAAACATTCAATACTTCTTGCTATAGGTTAGGTTTTCTGTGCACATTCTCTATGTGTGTTTTTCAAGACTGTTGTGTTAAATACACCTAAATTTAAAAGCCAGATCTTCGTATAATTCTAAATATTGCATACCCTAGTATTCAGTTATCATTTTACCTCTATGTTTGATGATTACCTCTGAATATTTAATTTCTCCTTGTTTATTGGTCCTTCAAGTTAAAATGAATATGAAGAGTATTACAGGGAAACAAATTACTAGGACCATCAGGTTCAGAAAGCCTTTGCTAAACAATATTATTTTCCTGTACAGCAGAGTATCTAGGGTCCAATTCACTGCTGCTGTACTGAGCTTGTTTAACTGGGGTCATTGTATGCAGTCCCATTTCTTTGCAAAGTATCACCGGACCACTTTGGAAAATGTTATCTTTGGTAGCTAAATATGGCACATCAGTTTAGGCTAAAGTCGAAAATAATACTCCTACAGGGAATAAGATTAGTCATTTGTTATGGTCTTGCAATTACTTTTTGACAATCTCATTACATAACAACAATTCAGTGAAGTATTTACGATTATCGGAGGAAAACTTGTCTCAGCTCTATTAAGGGATTTTTCCGGTTCCACACATCTAGCAAGAGTGGAGGTTTTCAAACCTTGGTCATTATATTCAAATCCCTGAGTTCTAAGGAAAACCAATGTGGTAAACTCCCTTGTTTTGAGTGATGAAAACAAACATATCACCATAGACGGGGTGGTCTTAAGGAGTTCCCAGTCTTTAGTTCAATGGTTACACTAACATTTTCAGGCTCTCAATAGACAAAGTTTTAATAAAAATAAATGCCATTTTAAATCTCAAACAAGAAGAAAATAATTATAAGAAGATATAAATAATATTTAAAGGAAAATGAAGATAACAAATGTGATTTTATGTAGTCAAGATATTATTCTAATTCATATTGATCTTTGAAATTTTATATCCTCCTTATTTTCTCCCCTGTCAATTTTATTCCTTGATGAAATTAAAATACAACAAGATACAAAAGTTTTTGGTTGAAAATAACAATACATCCCTGCAAGAAAATCTTGCATATATACCTATGGCATATACATTTACTTTATATATAGCATAAAATCATTTGTGTTTGTAGAGACAATGATGGCCATATTTTGCCCCAAGTCATCAAATATCAATACCAATTTATAGCAGAAATATATCTCTCATTTTTTGTCACATTAACAGTTTTTTAAAAAAGTTTAATATTAACTATAAAGCATCCTAAGATGACTAGTAATTCCTTAGTAAACATATCAAATCTAACATCACACACTACTAGAAAGTTTTCACATTAAGGCAGCATTCATTTAAAACATCTAATATAATTTATCTACTAAGGATAGCAGTAATCATTGCAGCATAAGAAATTACCAGATAAAGAAGTTAACTTTCATATGACATTTTTGCTTGCTTCTTTAATACTTCTTATGAGCAGTGTTTAAAGATCAGTTTGATAATGGTTGTAGGTCAGCTTTTGTCCATGATGAGTCACACAATAAGGGCTCTGATCCAGTTCTGACCAAGGATCTAATCCCAATAGGTCCCCTACTCTTGAAATCCATTCTTTACTGGAAGCAAACAAGATAAACCAATAAGTATATATATTATATATATATAATATATATACTTATATATAATATATATAACATATATATTAAATATATATATATTTATATATATATATACACATTGTGTCTAAAAGTCCTGAGTCATCTTGGGGTATTAGTAATGCTTTCTTATTAATTTCGATGTTGGTTATGAGTGTGATCAGAGGACAAACCCATCGATCTATATATATACTTAAGTGCATTTCTTGGTATATATATTGAATTTTAAGAAGATGTTTTTAAAAAGTGATGAGTCATATGTGGCACATTGAACTTGTCTCAGGATGGTGTTGAGTCACATATTTCCAGAAATCTCAGAATCAAAGAAAATGCAAGTACTGACTTCCAAGTCTTTCTGGGACAAACTGTTACCACCTCCTTAATATGAAGTATTTATCTGTCCTGGTAACCCTCACTGACTGGTGAGGTATGTTACTTGGATACTTCTATAATGTCTCTAATCTTGCTAATATAGACATTGTTACATCTGTTTTGTGCTCTGTAAGTGCTCTCTGGGTACCTCTATTGGACACCATCACATTCTGTTACGTTTGTTCTGAATCTGTCTTCTGAATAGGTTGTCAGCTCCTTTAAAACAAGGATTACAGTTTATTATCTCTGCACAAATAAATATAACAATACATACCTTTGTCAAATGTTTCTTCTGGTCTCTGGCCATTTTGGTTCTAGAAAATTTTCAGAGAATGCCATTAAAGATACCATAGGGTTTAAAGTACCAGTAAAGTTTTATTTCACTTCCATTCTAATATTCGTTTGAGTCTAATTCCATTCTTGACTACTAACACATTTAACATGTCACTATATATAGGTATAAGATTACTAGACTTAGAGCAGTACATGTGTTAAACAAATGCAGTCATAATACAGTTATATAAAATAAATATATTTCATATTAAACACCCTTAGAAGCATATTTATATATGTATATGTATGTGTACACATACAAAAACACATATGCACATATATATCTAGACCAGGGCATGTGCAGACTGCTCACCTTGGTAGTTTTCCTAGTCTCTCTTCCAACCTTAATTCATTTGATGTGAGACTATTGATTGCATTAGGATGGTCATGCTGAAAAATAAGTTAAGAGAAATGGATAAAGGTAGATAAAGATTAATGATCCTGAGAATTAGGGAAGCTAAAATAAGAAATACTGTTCTAATATAAAGTAGCAATTAAAATGATTTAAGCCATCCTCTACCTGGGGGGCAGAATAGATTAAATGCATGAGTGAATGAAGAAAAGGAGTCAGTTCCTTTCCTGTGACTGTGTTTATTTTCACATCAAATACCTGATGATTAGAAGACACCATTCCACTTCCTCTTCTCATCCTCTCACAGACAGTTCTCAGAGATGTATTTGTGACTGATGGGCAATCCTGATGTCATCTCCTCTCATTGGCAAGCTCCCACTCATTCCACCTGCCTCTGAACATTCCCGAAACCCCAGAATCCTGTAGGGAAAGGTTGCCTGAGAACAGGGCTGCAGCACAGATTCCAGGAAAGAAAAATTACATTATCTCAGGTTATAGTAAACTGTCTGAACCATAATAGTGCACGTGGAAAAACAACAGCTGAAGAGTCAGAAGACACGTTAAACACATAAGATTGAGAAGATTCAGAATGATTAAATCTACAAGTTGTGGGCCGGCGCCGTGGCTTAACAGGCTAATCCTCTGCCTTGCGGCGCCGGCACACCAGGTTCTAGTCCCGGTTGGGGAGCCAGATTCTATCCTGGTTACCCCTCTTCCAGGCCAGCTCTCTGCTATGGCCCGGGAAGGCAGTTGAGGATGGCCCAGGTCCTTGGGCCCTGCACCCGCATGGGAGACCAGGAGAAGCACCTGGCTCCTGGCTTCGGATCAGCACGATGCGCTGGCCGCAGCAAAAAGGAAGTCCTTTCTCTCTGTCTCTCTCTCTCACTATCCACTTTGTCTGTCAAAAAAAAAAAAAAAAAAAAGGATCCAAAACAGAAATCATTTTAGGGCCTTAGGTGTCTTAACACCTGGGAGTTCCTGCATCACTCAGGGTGCTCACCACCATAATACAAATCGCAAACAAACAAACAAAAAATAAATAAATCTACAAGTTGTGAGAGTAGGAAGGAATAAGCATCACTTTTCGGTTGCATATTACAGCAACTGGATGGACAGACGCTGCTCATCAAAGCAGAAATCACAGGAGGGAGAAAGAAGTTTCCTGGAGAAATAAAGTCGGTGAGACAAAGATGTACAATTGCTACATAGGCTGTGTGCTACAATTACACATTCTGGGAGCTTGGACAACATCCCTAAAGATAACAGTGAAAGCAAAAGTTTGGTAATTATCAGAGCGGGATGATAGGTGATATAATAGGAAGAATGCATGGAGCTGACAACAAGGAGGTTCCTGCACAAAACATCTGTGAAAATCCATCTTAAGACAGAGATAGAGGAAGAGGAACTCAAATGGGAGATGGAGAGAAACCATGGAGATCAGGAAAATCTGCTGTTATGAGACCAAGCTGCACTGACTTACCAGGACACATCAACAGAAAAAAATTCAAACCTCAGTGACTCAAGAGACCATTCAAACCCAGCATAAACAGCAGTGCCTAAGAACATGCACTCCAGATATCTAGAGCAATCTGTTAATGTTTTGGTCTATAAATTGTATTAAAATTTTGCTTGGTATATGTGGATGGAAAAAAACTATAAATGGTGAAGATCCTGCACAAGATAGTGTCTGGTTTTTTATGATGAATTAAATGCCATACAGCAATTTGGGTCCAACACATTGTGTGAGGTGTCCCCAGGACATGGGATGGGAGGATTTCCTAAATTAAGCCATTGCCTAAGTCATGATCAATGATCAATATCAAACATTTTAATCTCACAGTATGAACTCTCTAAGACCCTCATCTGTCTGAGATTCAAAAATTCTATTCTGTGGGGATTTCTTTATTACCATGATCACGTAAGGATTTTTCCCCTTCAGCCAAACATACTGAGAGGTAATACAGTGGCTTGACTGAAGTAGTCTCAAAACAGACCTTCACAAATTTGACATTTGAAGCTTTGCAATCTGTTTTGTGGAACTCTGTCTGTGTTAAAATTAACCAAACTGGAAAAGAAAAGGTCAAACAGTTTTCACTTCCACTTGTGCTGATTTTAAGAAGGGTATTTTAAATTCATTTTCACCTTGAAATTTCAGAAGTGGAACAAAACGCTGTTTAATATCGTCAGCAAGATCACAGTCATTGATGGTCTTCTAATGTTCAAGGAAATGGGGACTGTGAGATCACACTTGAAAAGTGCTTGGAAGGCCTTTTGTCCAGAGGCTTGGAATCAGCACACTGAACAACTCTCAGCGCAACCCAAACAATCCACACTCGCTCCTTTCAGCTTCTTGAGAACTTGCTTTTGAAGTCTTCAAAATAAAAAAGAAGATTTTAACAAGCATGTCTACCAAATCATTGTATGCAAGCTTGATCTCTTTCTTGATTCAATTATATAACTAAGTCATGATGAAAATATGTTAGACTTGCTATGTATTCACATATTTGGGTTATTTGCTCTCAACCTTTGGGATCTGTCATCACAAAAATATTCATTTAACAGGACTGAATTAACTCATCACTTTGAATATATTGAATGTTAAAATCAAGACAGGAACAGAAAATGCCAGATAATGAAATAAAAAGCACTGAATAACCGAACTTTCAAATTCAATTAGCAGGAGGCCACTGGCCTGAGGCTAGCTCAGTATTCTGAGTCCCTACACAGCAAACCACAACTCAACATATGAACATTTTTTTAAATAAATAGCAGTCTCAGCCAATCAGAAGCAACCAGGCTTCAGCCAATCACAAGCTGCCAACTGTCAGCCCACATCCAGATAAAGCAAACACCACTTGTAAGTAGTCAAGCTATTTCTGTGCTTCATTTCCCTTCTCTGCCCACATTGCCAAGAGGAGTTCTTTGAACTTCTGATCTCATTCCGGAATAAATTTTTGCTCAAATAAACACTTTTAAGTTTAATTTATCTAAACTTTTTCTTTAAAAAATATAATATGTGAAATTAAAAGAATAGAAACATGAAGTAAGAATACAAAAGAATTCTTCTTAGTGTGATAAAATAGGAATTTAGTCTGAATATGAAATTAAACCCAATAACAAGGAAACATCTCTAGCAAACTTTTATCTACAAGACAGTTTAGGAGTTTTTGTGGCTTCAACACAGAACTTAGGAGAAAAAGCAACTCCCTTGAAGAAAAATGGTACACAATGATGAACAATGCCCCCCTTTAACTTTGAAAGTAGCATCTCAAACAATTCTATTTCTCTAATGGGTTTTTTCTCATTTTCCAAGAAAATAATTTCTCATTTTATTTAGGTTTCTTAGTGCAATAGTATATCTTTCTCTACTTTCTCTCTCTCTCTCTCTATCTCTATCTCTATCTCTATCTCTATCTCTATCTCACCCCTGCCTTCCCTCTCAAATAGCTGCAAAAAAAAATTGAAAGAACAAGTTTCATCGACAAATTTCCTCCACATTTTCATCAATGAGGCAAGATGTGCACTATAAGACCAACTGTATTACATAAGCATATGGGATCTTTAAAAAGTTAATGGAGGGGCTGTGGCTCACTTGGTTAATCCTCTACCTGCGGCACCTGCATCCCATATGGGCACCGGGTTCTAGTCCCAGTTGCTCTGGTTCCAGTCCAGCTCTCTGCTGTGGCCTGGGAAGACAGTGGAGGATGGCCCAAGTGCTTGGGCCCCTGCACCTGCGTGGGGGACCAGGAGGAAGACCTGGCTCCTGGCTTCAGATCGGCGCAGTGCCAGCCATAGCGGCCACTTTGGGAGTGAACAAATGGAAGGAAGACCTTTCTCTCTGTCTCTCTGTCTCTCTCTCAGTCTATAACTCTACCTGTCAAATAATAATAAAATTAAAAGTTAATGGAAGAAGCATATTATTAAAAAAAATCCATGGATGGATTTCAAAATACTTTTGCATCAAAACATATCTTAAATATATTTTCTGCAAACTTCTTGAAATACTCTTGAATACTCTTCAATACAATGACAATGCAACTTAAAAATACTTGAATTTTCTAATATACCACCTATGTTCAGACAAATTTTATTTATGTTTCAGAATCACTAATTATAACAAAATTAAGAAAAAAAATCTATCCATCCTAAAGTTTTAGCTCTACATTTATTCCATTATCTTTTGGATTTTCCTAATGTTTGGAGTTTTTCTAGTTTTAAAAAAAATTTATAATTTTTGTTATTTCTTTTTTCATTCTAAATAAATATTGCTAGTATTATTTTTATCGTTGCAAAAATCGTAAAGTGGTCTATGTAAGAAAAGGTGTTAGCTGATCGCTCTGTTGGGTCCTTTTACTAGAAAGGACATTCAGAAACCACTTGGCTAACCCTCATGAACTCCTTCCATTCTCAGACTCCATATTAGCAATTCTAATTGCTCCTCAACTGAGGCCCAGCAGGGTTTTATTTCCTAGAACAAGTGCAAGCCGGGATTCAGGGTGAGTGAGAGGGAAATATTCCTGAAGCAGGAAACTTTCCCAGGTAAGTCTGTGCCAGGAAGGAACACAGCAATTCTTAGTGCAATCGTAGTTGGCATGCTTCTTGCAAAATCTTATGAGTATAAAAATTAACTGCAAATTGACCTCTGTAAAAAGTTAGAAACGGCAAGAAAAGGGAGGAGGAAGAAAGGCAGAAGTATGAACGGGAGAGAGATAAAGAAGGAAAATTCATCATGTTCCCAAATCTGTATATATTAAATGCACGAAGTTGTATTAAATACAAAAATTTTTTTAAATGTTTATTAATATAAAAACAAAAACTCAACAGCACCTCACATATGCACAGCAGAATTTTAAGATCTCTGTTGTGGATGAACACAAACAATTCCCAGGCTTTGCCTAGGTTTCCACAGCCTCCTTCATTTTCCACGGTCACCAGAGTGACCACTGATTCTAAAATGCACATAGGATATCAACACTCTCTGCTTGAAATGCATCAACAACTTGGCTTCCTTTGACAACGGTTTATTTTATGTTTCTGGCATATGTCAAGCGGTTTCCTGCCCCAGGGACTTTGTCCTATGATTTTCTTCAGGTTGGACAACTCTTCTCCCGGTTTTGGAAAAAGCTGTATCACTTTCATTTTTTGATATGGTGTTGACTCAACGTTTCCTTCTCTGAAAAGCCTTTCCTGATCTCTCCATTCAGAGAACAAATACTAATAATACTAGTAGTAGTAGGAGTAGTAGTAATAGTGGTAAGAGAGAGAGCATCCAAGATAGGTGAGACAGAGAAAGATTTTCCATGGTCTCATTCAGTTTCCAAATGGCTACAACAGCTAGGTCCGGGCCAGGCTGAAGCCAGGAGTCAGGAATTCCATTTACTCCAGCCATCACCTGCTTCCTCCCATGATACATTTAACAGGAAGTTGGATTAGAAGGGGAGCAGCCAGGACTCAAACCAGCACTTGGATATGGGATGCTGACATGACAAATAGAGGCTTAACCTGCTATGCCACAACACCAGTCCCTGAAGGCAAGTATTGTGAAGCTGAAAATTTATTCTTCAAAAGCAAGGATCACTTTATAATCTGGCTTATTCATGGCTAATGAACAATATCCTTTAATTTTTTAAAAGAATTATACTGCTGGGACCAGCACTTTGGCATAGTAGGCTAAGCTTCCATATTCAGTGTTGGCATTCCTATGGGTGCTAGTTCTAGTCTAGGCTGCTCTAGTTCTGATTCAGCTCTTTGCTTATGGCCTGGCAAAGCAGCAGAGGATGGCCCAAGTGCTTGGAGCCCTGAACCCACGTGGGAGACCAAGGAGAAGTCTCTGGCTCCTGGCTTTGGATCGGCTCAGCTCCAGCCATTGAAGCCACTTGGGGAGTGAATCCTCTGATGGGAGTCCTTTCTCTCTGCCTCTCCCTTTCTCTGTCTGTAGCTCTGCCTCTCAAATGAATAAATAAAATCTCAAAAGTAAAATAAAGTAAAAAAAAGAAAGAATGGAAGAATTATACTGTCAGTGTGCCACGAGTTTTATTTTCCCAAAAGGAGTGAAAATTTGTGGGTCAGATATTAAGATGAATATTAATAATGTTTCAGAGGGAGAGCTATGTTCTTTCTCTTCTGTTGGTTATGTTCTTCAAAGGGCATATTTAATGTGAGCCCTGAAATGTCTTTCCTATTATGTAAGATGACTTTAAACTTACATGGGTAGTTGTTTTTCAATGCTTGTACACCGTAATGAAGAAAAAGCTAAGTGAATTTAATTTTAACTATGAATTCATTGCTAGATAAATAGATTGAAGGAACTGTGAGAGTTCAAAATGCCTCATGCTTACCTTTCTACACATTCCGAAAGAAAAAGTAACAAAAAATTGATCATTACACACCGTATACATGTATTGAAATGGTGCATTGTAACACATAAACAGGTACAATTATTGTTAATAAAATGTTTTAAGTTAAAAATATACAGTAGTACTGGAAACTAGGAAAAATCATTTTCCTTATGTAGAATCTTTGTTAACTCTGTAGCCTAAATGAATGTAGTCAATTATTTATTTATTTCAATTTTTATTTATTTATTTAGAGGACTTTGATAGTTAAGTTAGGGATCTATATGTGGCCAGATGTTTCCAGCATGCAAAAAGCCCTCCTCTGCCAAGATAGAAAAAAGCTGAAGCTGAGAATGTGGAGAGTTGTAATTAGGGACTGTGAGAGCCCCGCCTGTGCCTGATTCTCTCAGGGGAGTGACCCAGCTGCACCCTCTCTCTACCCAAGGCTGAGGTGCCCCCAAGTCTTCTGACCCATTTCACGATGGACAGTAGGTCAGTTAGGCAGAATATCTGTTGCACGGGTCCTAACTGACACACAGGGAACATCCGTTTAAAAATGACTACAGACACAGAGAACATGTGCATGTCCAGGTCAGCCCCATTTAGCTATATCAAATAGAAAATTTATGAAGGCAAGAGAAACCTCACAAGCCCACTCCTACAGCAAAGGACACAGGCGTCTGCATTCATGGCAGTTTTCTTCTCATAGAGTTTATATTGTTTAGGGAAAATAATAAACAATTACAATATGTTAAAAAAATGTGATGTATGAAGAATCTAGAATGTTTTGGGAACATAAAAAAGACAGGTGCACAGGAAAGAGGGTAAGGAAATGAAAGGGCCTGATCAGAAAGAGTATTCCATGGAGGAGAGGACAATGTGATGGCTTAGAGGATACAGAATTACTTACTCCAGAATCCAAAACAGTTTATTAAAGATGAAATCCCATTAGGGGAAAGCAGCAGAATGAAATAAGCCTGAACAAATAAGCAGGATGCCAAATTCAGGAAGGATTGGGTTAGCTTAGCTTTTGACCGCATGGGCTTTATTTGAAGGTTAGTATGGTGTTCTTTACAAGAAGTAATAGCATGGGGTTTTTGTTTTAGAGAAATCACTTTTTTCGCTATGGAGAGAAGAAACTAATCTGGTTTGGCCAACTAGGCAATGGCCTTCACTATAATGGGGGTGGGGGATGAGGAACTAGAAGAAAAGATTTGGAGAGACACATGTCATATATTTAAGTATGTTCACTTTGAGGAGCAAATTTTAGTATAAATATCCAGTTTGTGAGATTGGCATCAGAGACTTCAGAGAAATGTTTGTGAAGCTGTATCACACATGATGAGTTTAAAGATCAAGCTGTTTAAAGATCAAGATTAAAGATGAACCAAAGAAATCTGAAAGAGTTCTATCTGAGTATACTGGATCTGTAGGTATGCAAAGGAATTACACTAATGTTTAAAACAGTGCTGCAAAGCGCCTCGAATATAATTTCCCAAGATTCGGTCTCCCGCCCTACTTAAAATGAACTAGCACATAAGGCTTCTAAGTTGCGATTGGAATCATTCTCAATATATCCAAATGAAAACTGAAAAGGACCTAGAAAAATCTAGCAACCTTCTTAATAAAAGAAATAAACAAAGAAAAGTCATACATAGTCTAGGTCAAAACTTCATGAAGGTTTCAAGGATAGAAAAAACAACATCAACAAATTTGTATAAAGTTATGAAAATATAGCAGAGAGAAAACACATAAAAGAAAGATTCATTACAGAAAATGGAAATTTCAGATAATGCCTACTTTTTTAATCTTGATAAAATGAAAATATTTCAAAATATGTTAAGAAAGGAGCAATAACAATGCAACAATAAGGAATTAAGTCAATTGGGCAGTCAGTATTTGATGTGGCTCTTAAGAAAGTGTTCAACATCAGAGTGTTTGTTCTCTACTCCCCAGCTCCACCCTCAATTTCAGATTCCTGCTAATGCACACCCTGGGAGGCAGCAGTGACAGCTCAAGTACTTGGGTCCCCGCTACCCACAATGGAGATCCTGCCTGAGTTCTTGGTTCCTGGCATCAACCCGGCCCACCCTGGTTATTGTGGGCATTTGGAGAGTGAACCAGTGAGTGGAACATCACTCTCTGACTCTCTCTCTCTCTCTCTCTCTCTCTCTTTCTCTCTCCTTTTAATTTCAAGTTTTACACAAAGTTAGTTGAGTTATAAGTAAGCAGACATTTAAAGGAATCTAAGCAAAATCTTCATGAGGCATTTTGAAAAGAAGAATGTGATATTAGAAGTTTAAAATGTAATTGCAGTAATAAATTCCAGAGTCATAAAAGCAGATAAGCATATCAGTGATGTGGGCTAAAGTCTTTAAAACATTTTCCAGAAAATACAGGAATCCCTGGAAGTCAGTGATGGGCTTGCAGAAAAGCAGAATTGCAGAATAACAAGTGGAAGAATAGCATTATGAACATTATAGTAAACTTTCATGAACTGAACTAGGATGTGAATCTATAATCTCCCGTGCAATTACAGTAGTGCCTCTGTATCTGTAGGGAATTGGTTCCTGGACAGCTGTAGATATTGAAATTCATAGATGATCAAGTTCCTCACATAAAATACATAGCATTTTCATATAACCTGTGTACATCCTTCTGTATAATTTAAATATTCTCTAAAGTATTTTATCTCCTAATAGAATGCAAATGCTATGTAAATAATTGTTGTACTGTGTTGTTTAGAGAACAATGGAAGGAAAACAGTGCCTCCACATATTCAGTACAGTTATATTTTTTCAAAATTTATTTACTTTATCAATTATAGACAGAGAGAGAGATCTGCCATCTGCTTGATTACTCTCCGAATGACTCCAACAGCCTGAGTTGAGCAAGACCAAAGCCAGGAGCCCAACACTAAATGTAGGTCTCCCACATGGGTGGCAGTGACTCAGCCACTTGAGCTATCACCTGCTGCTTCACAGGGTGTGCAATAGCAGGAGGTGGAACAAGCAATCAAGCTGGGACTTGAACCCAGGCATTCTGATACAGGATGCAGTCTGTCAAGTGGAATCCTAACCACTAGGACATACGCCTATCCTAGAGGCATATTTTGTCAAATATTTTCCATTTACTCGTAGTTGAAGCCATAGATATGGAAACCCACAGATACTATGGGTAAGTGATCAAAATCTGGATGTATACCAGCTAAAGTCTAAATCCTCAAGGAAAAAATTACCAATGCAAAGGATTGAGGGGTGCTATGCTTTGAATATTTATCTCTCAGAACTCAAGCAATTGTCTCCAAAGTCTGATGTTAATAGTATGTGGGTGGAAGCTTAAGTCAACTATGGTGTTTGCAGGTGGACTTTTAGGAGGTGATCGGCTTAATTTTGGTCCTCAAGTTAGAGCCCCATGATTAAATCCAGGTGACTTTACAGGAACCCACAAAGAGAGCATGCTCCCAGTCTCTTACTATGTCATGTCCAGTGGCGTATTTTGACTGTGCTATCAAGACTACCACCACCAGCGGTCAAACCAATAGGGCACAACCAAACCTGCAAATGTGAACCTCCAGAACTGTGAGCCAAAATATACCTGTTTCCTTTGTAACGTTAGGATATTTCAGGTATTTTTGTTATAGGAATGAAGAGCTGACCTGCACAGAAAATCTGTATCCACACGACATTGTATAAAGCCATCAGAATTTAATCATGGAGTTTCTACCACAACGATCCAAGCCAGACCAATCACCTCCTAAAGTCTCCATATGCAAGTTTCATAGTTGAATTAAGTTTCCTCCCTTTTGCTATCATTTACATACAGTTTGGGGAACAAACCCCATGTGTGTCAGGATAGAAATGTATTGAAACCAAAGCAAGAAGTAAACAAAACAAAGTAAAACTGGGCAATCATGAAACTTATAGTCCGCCAACATCAAAGCCAAACCTCTGTAAAAGAAATCTGAGCTTACTTTGAAAAAAGTATAAGTTTTCCTATAGTAATGTTAATTTAAAAAGAAAGGAAGAAGAACTGAGGCAAGACGTTTGGTGCTGTGACTAAGACTTCACTTGGAATACCCAGATCCCAAATCAAGGTACCGGGTTCAAGTCCTGGCTCTGCTTCTGAGTCAAACTTCAATCCAATGCTCCGTGAGGCAGTAGATGACATCTCAACTGCTTTGGATTGAGTTCCTGGCTCTTGGCTTGGACTCCTGGCTCAGTCCTAGCTCTTGAAGGCATCTGGGAAGTGAACCCACAGATGGATTATCACTTTCTCTCTATATGTGTTCTCTGCCTTTTTAAAAAAGATGTATTTATTTTATCTGAAAGTCAAGGGTTACACAGAGAGAGAAGAAGAGGCAGAGAGAGAGAGAGAGAGAGAGAGAGAGGTCTTCCATCCACTGGTTCACTCCCCAGATGGCCACAATGGCTGGAGCTGCGCCTATCTGAAGCCAAGAACCAGGAGTTTCTTCTGGGTCTCCCACATGGGTGCAGAGGCCCAAGGACTTGGGCCATCTTCTACTGCTTTCCCAGACCATAGCAGAGAGCTGGATGGAAGAGGAGCAGCCAGGACTAGAACTAGTGCCCATATTGGATGCCCGTGCTTCAGGCCAGGGCTTTAACCCACTGTGCCACAGCACCGGCCCCTCATGTTTTTTATATTTTTATATTTGGTAAGGATAATTAGATATTTATTTTATAATTAGAAAAATAAAGTCTTTAAGAATGTAAATCTCTTGAGATATGGACCTTTCTTTTTTCTCTTTATTGTCTTAAGCACCTTATTATATATTACCCAAATACTTATTTATATAACTATGTACACATAAGTATTTTTGAAAAGTATAATATAATATATATTAAGACTGGTACAACCACAACACAAATTTAATTTTCAAAATTAATGGCTCCTAGAAAGTATATTTCTAAACGGAATTCTCAACACTACTGACAAAGGCATATTGAAGCCTGATGCAAAAACGACAAAATAAATGGTAGTAATATTACTTAAAATCTGATATTTGTTTTATCATGAGCTTACACAATCATATTTTTAGAAAAAGTGCATTCCGACACTGTCTTGATCCTTGAGTCTGGGGCACTCCTCCCATATTTTACACATTAAGGCCAGATTTCACTCTCCCGCCCTGAATTTCAGTCTCCTAAAAGGAATAGGCCGGCGCCGTGGCTCACTAGGCTAATCCTCTGCCTGTGGCGCTGGTATCCCGGGTTCTAGTCCCAGTTGGAGCGCCGGATTCTTTCCTGGTTGCTCTTCTTCCAGTCCAGCTCTCTACTGTGGCCTGGGAAGACAGTGGAGGATGGCCCAAGTGCTTGGGCCCTGCACCCCATGGGAGACCAGGAGGAAGCACCGGGCTCCTGGCTTCAGATCGGTGCAGCGCCAGCCGTGGTCGCCATTAGGGGAGTGAACCAACAGAAAGAAGACCTTTCTCTCTGTCTGTCTCACTGTCTAACACTGCCTGTCCAAAAAAAAAAAAAAAAAAAAGGAAAGGCATAGGAAAAAATCAGTATATGTGTTTTACATAATTATATTATGTGTGTGGGGGACTATAAAATGATATGTAGCCAAAAGATAATCGGTAAATTGTCTAGAATGATATCCTGGAGTCTATTAGGAATTGAACCAAGTTTATAAACAGTATCACCTATACTGATGGCAAAACTGATAGAAGCACACTTATTACAGGTTTGATATCTGTTAAAAAAATAAGAGACATGTAACCTAGAAAAGATGCTCAAAGAAGTATCACATTGCTTACTTTTATCTTGCTTAAACTACTCCCATACCTACTGGGGGCAGCTTTGTTCCATTTATTGGTCTATTCTGAGTAAAAGATTTTATTTTTTCAATATTTAATGCAAACAATATGTGTGTGCTAGTTTATAGATTCTGCAAGCTTCCTAGAAACATGTGTAGCAAAATCTAGATTACAAAGATATAGTCACACCATTCATGCAAAATAAAACTGGAACTCACAGGTGTCTATTAACATGCGACAGTTTATACTAAACAGTATGGAAAGAGGGGAAAAATGAGTCATGCTAATTATTATGATCTGCATCTACGGATGTTCTTCTGACCATCAGGTTGCTTGCAAAAGTAATGAACTACATGAGTATGTTGTTCAGCTAAGTACACTGAGAAAAATTGTTTTCTGAGTCCTAAGCTCCTATCTTCACTACTAACGGTATTAGGTGTGTCGTTTATTTCTGGATATCTTGATAAAATCCCGCAGTACAATTACCTGTAATTTAAACAGTGTGCTGGGTTTGACAAGTATAAAGTTATGGGTATATAGTTTTGAGATTAACTCATTGTTCATAAGTTGTCATCTTGTGGTATACTAAAATGTCTCTTCCCCAGTATTTTTTTCCTCTTAAATGTTTTCTGGTCCTTTATATACAGATATCATAATTCTAGCTTTTAGCCATATAAGAACAATTTTAGAACATTAGAATGAAAAGATAAGTTTATTTTAGTGAAAAAAAATTTTGATATCTGATATCTGTGCACAGTTTTATTATAACATAGTTTTCCATGAAATTTTTGAAGACATCTTATAGGGATTTCAAAAAAAGCTTTGCACAAAATTTAACTGATCTTTTCATTCCATTTCCCCCGAACTTTGTGAAGTACTCTCATGGAGGTCTGAGCCATGAAAGAGTAAGGCCGTGCAACACTGGTTCTCTTCTTGACAGAAGTTAGAATTGCTTCTCGTGCACCTTAAATCCCTACTGGTAATCTGATATACTTGAGGCCAAGAAAAATGACCCACCAGATTAGTTTGCCAAAGCCAGGTCAATCGCAGTGAGAAAGTCTGCAGGAAAAGTTTTATGAATGTCAAATTCCACCGTAGCACAACCCTTTGTCACCAAGCCACTCTTGTGGAAACACGAAACCTCATGCCTGAAACTTCTACCAAAGCTGGAGGGATCAGACGTTTGGAAAGTCAAGATGACAGACTTATACCACCTGGTCGATGTGATCATCCCTCTATCTGGGTGAGGATTATCAGTATTGATAAAAATGGAGGAGACGCTCCAAAGAGGCAAGAAGACACGGGGAAGCCAGTGTGAGCCCACAGAGTCAACCCAGGGTCTCTCACAGACAGTGGTAGTGTTAGGACTTAAGCGGATTTTGTTCTTCAGAATCATGCCTTCTCTTTATAGAAATAGTGATAGCTTTCAGAAAGAGATAGGTGGGGCTTTTTTGCCACCCCAATCTTACTAACAGGTGCAGGCTACAATGAAAAACACCTCTTACAAATTCTATCAGACAAACACTGTTTCATTAAGTAAACAACAGAATAGTCATGCAATCTATTGTATAAATTCAATGAAGCTCATTCCTCTGAACTTCTGTCAATTTGACAACAAACTGCACAAAAGTTTTACCAGGACAGCTGCAAAAATAGACTGATGGCAGAAAGCAGCTATTTTATTTTTTTCTTGAGGAATCCTAAGTGGTGAAGAGCAGGATGCAGGAGGCGGCTGAAATCCTGAGCATCATTTTGTGGTGTATAGGCTACCTTGCTTATTGTCTGGCTACACCAGGTGCACTTGTATTGCATTTCTAGTCAGTTAGCCTATCTTAAGTGCCACAGTTTTTACTAATGGAATGTAACTTCTAGTACTTAACAACCATGCTTTCAGAATGCAAAGACAGCTACAGATTTGGAACAGTCAATTCCAGAGCTTGAGGGTGTTCGTTTGTTGTTCTCATTTCTCTTCTTATTTTCTTTCCAAACACAAACTCTTCTTACTTTATTCCAAATAGTAACTAGGCAAGTATTTCTTGAGCCACCCAGAGTGCATATTTCTGATCCGAATAATTAAAATAGTAATCAGTTGCTCCTCCCTAGGAAGAAACATAGATACCTGTCTAATTTCATTACAGTGCTATAATAAAACACCAAAGATTAGCTGATTATAAATAACAGAAACCTGTTTCACACAGTTGGAGACAGAGAAGTTTAGCATCATCGGGTATCTGGTGAGCGCCTGCTTCCTCATAGCGAGCTATCTTGTCATGCTAAGCTCTTGAGGCAGAAGGAGATAGCTAGGTGCCCAGCGTCCGTGTTTTTTAGGGACACGAATTATAGTTGTGAGAGCTCTGCCTTCGTATCCTAATCACTTCCCAAAGGCGCCACCTTGGAGGCAGAGAAAGCATTCCAACCATAATCCTGTCATCCTGCCAATGTGGAGATGTTTCAAATTAATGCAAATTATAGATAATAAAACAGCTTTGAAATGATTACTTACAATTTAAATGAACAGGCTAAGTTAAATATAAATTTCTCATAATTATCTTGGGTCCCAAGCTCTCTGAGCATCAGTTTTTTCTTTAAGAGTTTGAAATGCACTGTAAGAATAGACAATATATATCTTGTAAATAACAGATATTTTTCTTCTTTTTACTACGTTTTAAAAATTATTAATCAATTTATTTGAAAGGCAGAGAAAGAGAGGAAAAGAGAGCAAGACAGAGCCTTTGATAGGTTAGTTCACTCCCAAAATGACTGCAACAGTCAGGTCTGGGCCAGCTGAAGCCAGGAACCAGGAACTCCACACTGATTTTCCCATGTGGGTTGCAGAAGCCCAGTTATTTGAGCCATCTTCTTCTGCCTTCCCAGGGGCCTTCTCAAGAAGCTGCATCAGGACCACAGCAGCTGGGACTCGAATCAGCACTTTGATAGGGGAGGCCAGTGTTGCAAGCAGCAGCTTAACCCTCCTTGCTACACACTGACCCCATTTTATCCAATTCTAAGAGATGGTAGTGAGCTGACTCTTGTGAAATATTTGGCTGCCTTCCTGATACTTAGATTATGTAGAAGTAATCACTTATTGAGTGCCGAGTCTGCCAGTCTCTGTCAACCTCATCACAAAGCTGCAACACAGGCATTGTTAGCCACCTTTTCCCCACAAAAGATCCCCATCCCATGCTCCCAGACCCATCCTGCATTTTCTCTTTAAGGAGAAATGTTCTTCCATAAGGATGGGGAGAAACATTCTTTTTTTTTTTTTTTTTTTTTTTTTTTTTTTTTTTTTTTGACAGGCAGAGTTAGACAGTGAGAGAGAGAGAGACAGAAAGAAAGGTCTTCCTTTTTCCGTTTGTTCACCCCCCCCCCCCCAATGGCCGCTAAGGCCTTCACTGCACCGATCTGAAGCCAGGAGCCAGGCGCTTCCTCCTGGTCTCCCATGCAGGTGCAGGGCCCAAGGACCTGGGCCATCCTCCACTGCACTTCCCAGGCCACAGCAGAGAGCTGGACTGGAAGAGGAGCAACTGGGACAGAACTGGCACCCCAACCAGGACTAGAACCCGGGGTGCCAGCGCTGCAGGTGCAGAATTAGTCTAGTGATCTGTGGCGCCAGCCTGAGAAACATTCTTTACAAGTTCCAGTGTTCAGGGCTGGCGCTGTGCCATAGAAGGCAAAGCCTCTGTCTGCAGTGCCAGCATCCCATATAGGCACTGGTTCAGTTCCTGGCTGCTCCAACTCCGATGCAGCTCTTTGCTATGGTCTGGGGAAGCAGTTGAAGAAGGCTCAAGTGCTTGGGCTCCTGCACCCATGTGAGAGGCCTGGAAGAAGCTCCTGGCTCTTGGCTTCGATTGGCTCAGCTCTGGCCATTGTCGCTATTTGAGGAGTGAACCAGTGGACAGAAGAACTCTCTCTCTCTGCCTATGCCTCTCTGTAGCTCTGCCTTTCAAATAAATAAATAAATCTTTTTTTAAAAAGGAGTTCCAGTGTTTAACTACAGTGACTGAGGGTAACTATCGCCTCTCATCATTTAGAGCATGAGGAATTATTACCCCAGAACCACAGCATTGGCTGTTAAACACTGTTCTTTTCTGTTGAGGTTAACCCAGCCAAGTACAACTAGAGCACATCCTAAGAGCGAGTTCACACCATGATTCCCACCTCTGTTAAGAAGTAGTGCGCAGCTTGCAAACTACCAGATTTTTTTTTTTTTTTATCATTTAGGGAATGCTCACCTGTGCTATTGGAAATTAGAAAAATATATGAGTCTAGGATATTGCTCAGTAACAATGCTGTCTTTATTAAGGGGATGCAATTGAAGAAAAGATAATGAAGAGAAACCAAGTGGACTTTAGAAGTTGTCATGCCTACTTGAACCCTTAACTCAATACTAAGGAATGTCTTAAACCCCAGGAAAATAAGAACATAGTGTGTATTTTGACTTGTTATTTCCGGGTTCTGATATAAATCAGACATTTTTATTTTTAGATACCTAAATTAAATTTTATTTTAAAGTATGTATCTATTATCTTGGAAATTATGCAATTGTCTGAGATCACAGAAAGCAAAGGTAACCAAGGGAGACCCTAAAGAAGCCTATAAAGTATTTCCATGCCAGAAACTATCCCTCCCACACTTTTTCTTAAATGCTCCTTTTCCTTCCAAGATTACTTTCACATTGTCTTATCTAAAGTTACATAGCAGCAGAAGGGGAAAAAAATCAGATACACAACCGCATTTGGCTCCCGCGGATGTACCATCTGTCTATCCCTGCGCTTTCCATCTTCCGCAGTGCTGCCGCCAGGGGGCGCTGTGCAGGTGCATACTCTCAGCCCATATTTGTCCTTAACCCGTCAGAGGAGATGGCCCGCTAATCTCCTTGCTGCTCCACTTGGACAACTTCAGGAGTTGTTATGGTGCAGCTCCTCAGCAGGCTTGGAAACGGAGGGGCTACTGAATTCCTGGTCCCAGTATCCCGCAGTGCCGCCAGCACACTGTAACCACAGTGAACATTCGTGATTCAGGACTGTAATTACCGCTCCTTCACTGGATGGTCTCTCTCGGTGGGTGAGGGATTCTAACTTGTCACAGGACTGGGAGAATCAGCCAAGCTCTCTCCAGCAGCTGTCCTCCAAGGCAGGCCCCTCAATGGACAGAGGGAGTCTGAGCTCTAATGGGAGGTCACCATCACTCAGGATGGAAGTGGGCTTTCAACCCGACATTGTATCAGCAGCTTTTTTGTTTCTTTCCAGGTGATTCATTGGCTATAACCTGCTGTTGAAAAGATAGGTAGGAAACAGCCATCTCCATTGCTCATCTGAGTCCTAGGAAAAGTAACCGTTTTCATGGCCTTGATCCTTCTGCAGTTTGTTTTTGCTACTGTTTCTGTTTTGACTGGGGTGGCCAGAAACCAGGCATGACTGGGCTGGGAGTTAGGAAGCTGTAGCTCCTGCTGGGGCTGGGACCTCTGGGGCTCCTAGGGACTTGCTCCTGTTTCACCACTTGACTTTTCTTTCTAGCAGATGAAAATGCCCCTGCCTCCCAGAAGAGCTCTGGGGATGTCTGAGAGATCTTTGATGTGCTCTTCAGAGAGTTCAGGTTTGTGCTGGAAAGATAAAACATATTCCACTTGCAGAAATTCAGAAGAAAGCAAAGCTTTTAAGGTGGAAAAACTATTAAAAGGCAGAGAGAGCAATAGAAAAATATGAATCTCTACTGCAGGCAGGCACACATTCATTCTCAAATAGAACAAAGAATGGCTTGACAGGCTTTAATCCGAGGCCTCTAACCTAAGGTTTGTCTCGTATTTCACTTGCATAAGAAACTATAAAGCATTTATGTTAAAAGCAATGCCAGGTTATTGTTGGGTTTTGTTCCCCTCCAACAGCATTCACTGTAGACCCATATTTAGTCAGACACTTTCAATACTTATTGACCATTCTCTTTGAAAAATGCTGTTTAGTGCCCATTCTGAGATCACTTTCATATTTAAGAAGCTAATTCGATTACAAAGTGGAAACTCTTTCTTTATGTCATTTTTGATCAAATGGGGTCCATTAGATTTTATTTACTCTGAAGGTTTACTTATTTCCTGGAGTCTGATTTTATAATTCTTGCCCCTTCTGGACCTCATGAAAATGCAACTTTTGACCTTGCTTCCCCAAAGCTTTTTAGACCAGGGAGCCAATCGTGTGTGATGGATGGTTTAGATGGCAGCGAATCTCAAAAGCTTACACCCAGGGTGGTCGAGGCAAATTTGGGAATTCAATTCAAACCTCTAGGATTCAAACATGTCAAGCGCTGAGTATGCGTGTGGGGTGGGGGTTCTGTGTGAGTGTATTTCAGGGGTTTTAAGATACATACGTCCATCCTGTTATTTGAAAAGAGTGTAGTTCAGTATAAACTATGTCTGGCCTAGACTGTATTGCACCCCCCAAAAAAAATGGAAGGCCATGCAAACTTCCCATTTAAATCTACTCTCTGAGATGCGCTGACACACAAAACACACTTCAAAGAGAACGACCAGGGCCTGCTCCCAACTTTGCCAACTCAGTTTATAGGCAGCTGAGTACTTTGAACTTTTAATTTCATTTGCAAAGCTTAATTGGGAGCATCTAAACCATTCCTGATATAACATCGCCAACCTATAAATTGCAGCCGAATACAGTGATTGGATCTCAAAAATGATGAAGCATTGGTCTTTGAAGTTTGGAGGTGAAAGCATCTCAATCGGCAAACTTCAAAGGGACAAGTGAGGCCCCTTGTTCACCTTTGCCTACCTAGCAAGTTCTCCGCACAAGCTTCATAAACAGGTAGGCCAGAGGGCACCTGCGCTCTGCTAATAAAAGCATATTCATGTTTTAAATGGTAAAACTTCAGAATGAGTTTGTTACTGGCAAATCACTTGAAAGTAAACCACAAATTAATGTTCTTAAAAATGAATGTACTCCTTGCTATCTATGTATGTGTCCTTCTAATTTGCTTTCAAATTAGTGATTCTGCCTCTGAAATAAAAATATCTTCCCATGAAACAGAAAATCCCATGAATCATGATCTAAAAAAAACCACTTTAAAATTTGACAATTCTTCCTGCACTTAGATAGTGCACTATTACTGTTTTCTCATAGGCCCACCACTTTTTCTCCTAACCTGTGCATGCACATGCTGGTTTATGCACACCCGCACACGCACACACACGCACACACACACACTGGAACTTTGCTTCTCTACTCTTACTGACGTTTCCATGTTTGAAGATTCTGCTGGCATTTAAAAGCTCTGGTTATAAATCATCATCACTGATTTGTTATCACTAATGGTCCAAGGAAACAAGAGCCAGAAACGCGGCACAGGAAGTTTTTGAGCACCCAGAGAATCGTCACTTTGATCCAATCTGAGAATGCAGATTTGATTCTTAAGAGGTATAGTTAAGAGAGACTTAAACTTGAGAATAAACTCTGAGGAGTGAGTTAAGATAACCACCCAAATGCCTGACCTAGACACTTTATAAAGCAGTCTGTTCAAGAAATCTTGTCTGGAGGTGGTGAACTGAACCGAGAAACCTCTTGAAGCCTCGTGGAGTCTTTTGATTCTACATTAAGCAGGCCCCAGACCACACACAGGCATATTTTTTTATGACACTGCCTCCTTGAATATTTGTTTTCTGTATGGAGCAGATGGGAAGAGAGAAGAAAAAAAAAAGTCTTCATCATAACAGAGCCTTATAAATGAAAATGGTTTTATAGTAGAGATAAAGTTACCACAATAAAACATAAAATACTCTTATGTATCAAATTGGTGTTGCATTCGATCCAAAACTAAGAATAAAGGATACGAAAGGTTTCAGGTTTCTGCCTCACTTCGTATCAGAATATTTATCTTCTCCTGAGTCACTACACTTAATTTTGTTCTTTGGGTATGCAGTGGCAGCACGTTGTTCGTGTTTAGTCTGTGCCACTACGGATTTTATGGTCTGGTTTTGACTCCCAGGGATAATTCCAAAAAAGGAAGGGTAAGAATTTATAAGCCCAGTCCTGGGGAACAAACATATGTTATGTTCAAGCAAAGGGGATTTCCTTAAGTTGATGAATTCATGGCTGTGCTATTTCTGTGGCCCAAGAATGATTTGAAAATAGGTCCAGGAGTGAATATAATATGCTTCCTTCCATTTCTTTGTAAGAATCAAGAAATATATCACATCTCATTGAGATCTGGCTCTGCAAATTTGTAAAACTGTAAGCAGGACTTTTCTAAGAATATACCTACTCCAGAGAAATAAACAAATAGAGCATAGGCCGGGCTACAGAGCACTTCTGTTAAGATAATCCAAAACAATGTTATGTTCAAATGCTATTTGTATCAAATGCAGCCATTAAAAGGACTAAAATTGTGAGAGTAAGCTGGTCCTAGGTGATATCTCACCCCTTTTCAGAAACGTTTATTCAGAAATATTTATCTCATCTTCCCTCCTCCAGGACAACCTCACTCTACTCCAACTGCGGAAGGTCGCAAGTAATAAAGGCACCTTTTTATCTTCCTGTTTCTGTGCTTTGTCCTAGCCCCTAACTTGAAGCTGCCTAAGAGTAATTGACTCAATAAGATATGCAAGTAATCTACTTTAGCATTAGGTAACATGTACATAAACTATTTTCTTAATAAAAAAAGAATGTAATTTATTGTGCCCCTGGTATGCAGCAAGAATGCTGTCCAATACTCCATAGACATTCAACTCAGAAAATAGATCTGCAAGACAGAAAGTGCCACATTTCATGTAAGAGAAAACTAAAGTTCAGAATGGTTCAGCAAATCGCACAACAGAAATGTTGCAGTTAACTCAGCTAACAAAAGAGTAAGAATTCAAAACAGCACTCACTGACTCTGAAATTTGACTTCCATTTCAACCCTTTCTTTTCTCTATTTTTCTTCATCATATAATGATGCTAGATTCACAACCAAAAGCCTGGCCGAACTCAAACTTTTTTTATTTTTATGTTGAGCTATTATTCTAGCTGGTGTTTTTCCTTTTGTCTTCCTCATAGTCAAATTTTAAAGCAAATTAGTTTACTTAAATCCTCTTTGCTTACCTGGCTTTCATTCCTTATCCCAGTTGATTTGGTTCCTACATCAAATTCTCCTCCAGAACTTCTCGTGCTGTCCCCGGTAACTTCCTCATTGGTGTAATAGCCTCTGCTCGCTCCTTGTCTTAGTTTGTCTCCAGCATCAAACACTGCTCACAATCTTCTGTTCAAGAGTACCTTCCTTGAAGTTCAAAACATCACACTCTCCTGCTGTTTCTTCCATTGTTGAAACTTCACATATTACTTTAACTTAATCTGGGGCCTTCTTCCTCAGGATGTTTTTCAGTCTGGTTGAGTGATCTCATTACCTAGTTCAAATAACCAAACTAACTAACATTGCAATTTGTGTTTCCACCCTAGCCCTTGCCGGCCAGTTCTGTATACATACAGAAAATTATTTCTCTTTTGGGCCACTTATTTTTCTATAATCCCCCCAAAACTCAACAGATTAGAGTGAAAACTCATCATTGCTATTATTTTCTAATCCAATCATTCTAAATTTCCTGGATTACTGAAGGAGTTTGAATATATTCCGATTACCTAATCTAAAAATCTGTTCATTACTGTGAACTCCTTCTCTCAAGCAATCAATCACCAACTCTCAGTGATGTCTCTCTCTGGTTTTACCAATTTGCAATCTCTTGAATTTTTCACCTTGTTTTCATTCTCATGGCCTTTCTTCAACCTCATAGCCACGTCTAAATTTCACACACAATTTCTTACCTTGTGTGTTTGCTTCAACACTGACACCCACATGCTATGTTCTACAGAATACAACTTATCACCAGTGTTTAAAGCTATTCAATGCCTTTTTATTTTCTTCATGGTAAAAATCATTTATGACACCACACATTATTTAGCCTTTGACCTACTGAACATTTTCCATGAGGAAAAACCACAAAATAAGTGTTTTAGGCACTATCATTATAAACTCTCTGATATAATAACTCATCTCTGCCGTTCTGTCAGAATTGTCAGAGACCCAAGTGAAAATAAATAGGCATGGCTGTGTTTCAATCAAGTTTGATTTACAAACTAAGTTTCAGGTCACTTTTTCTCGTAGATTACAGTAGGCCAGCCCCTAATTGAACCAGTCTTTCCTACCTCTCACCTTAACTCTCATCATTTTCTACCTCTCATATTATGCGCTTGCTAACATAAACTCTCTCTAGTTCCTTGGCTTGTCAGGCTTTTTTAAAAAAGACTTGTTTATTTCTTTGAAAGGCAGAGTCACAGAGAGGCAGAGGCAGAGAGAGAGAGAGAGAGAGAGAGAGAGAGAGAGGTCTTCCATCCTCTGGTTCACTCCCCAAATGGCTAAAACAGCTGAGCTGGGCTGATCTGATCTGAAACCAGGAGTCAGGAACTTCACAAGGGTCCCCCACATGAGTGCAGGGCCCCAAGCACTTGGGCCATCTTCTACACTTTTCCAGGACATAGCAGAGACCTGGATTGGAAGTGGAGCAGCTGGGACCCAAACTGGTGTGCATATGGGATGTGGGCACTTCAGGTGGCAGATTCACTTGCTTTGCCAAGGCGCCGGCCCCAGCCTATGTCTTCATACATACTATTCCTTTCTTCTCCCTGGAGGAACATTCTAAGTTTTCTTAAAATGTGTAATTATTTTTGTCTTTTGAAATTCCGTTTAAATATGAAATCTTCAAAGGAGGCTTCCTCAACTTCTCCCAGACCAATTTCCACATCACCCAATAATTCTTCACACACTTCTCTAAATATAGATTTAATCTATCACCCATCCACTGTGATGTCTCTGAAGGCAAGAATTGTGACCTTTATCTTACTGTTTTCCAAGGTCTTCAAACACTGTTATCTGTGGTAGCTGTCATGAATTCTTTTAGCAAATAAATTAAAACACTTTACCATGTGTTTTCCAACTAATTCATGATCTGATGATTTTTAGTGGCTGCTTAGCATGGGAAGCTGTTTGGAGCAAGGGGACACAAAATACTACAAATCTTTCTGTATAAGCCACTGTCAACTCCAACAATGTAAGTGTTCACAATCCAAGGGTTACCATCCTGAATTGTTTCACTGAAATAAACTCTCCAAGAAAAAAAAAAAAAAAAGAGGTAGCCTCCACTACATATATTAAACTATATATGCCACATTTTGGAATATATTCAAAGATCAATATTCTATTTTCAAGATACCTGGATTTGTGGGCATAATCAGCTCTATAACTGAAAGGTTAATTTTTAGAACACATACCATCGAAAACATCGCAGGAAGAATCGTTCCCCAGTTGTTATTAAGGAGAAACATGTAAAACAGAAAAACAGAAGATTGAGAAGAAGCTTGTGTAGAATTAGACCAAAAATGTTTTGCACTAATTACTTTGATTAGGAAATTATTTGTGTTTAACAGAACAATGAATCTAACTTTGCTTTCAAATGAAGAAATATGAAAAAATTGTTTTAAAAACACTATGGTTATGGTTGGACAACCCTAGTGAACATGTAGTACTCTTCCCATGTTGTAGAGAAAGATACCTATGTTTTCAGTTGCACTGTAGTCCTAACTTAGCTGAATTTTATTCCATACATTTACTCTTTATCAGCCACATATTTCGACTCCCCATCTGTCACTGTGTTGAAGTTCAGTATATATTTCAAGAAGAACTTCTGGACTGTCTTGGCATACAGACAATTATTTTATGAAGCATGTAAATATATACCAAGTATTTAACCTTTTCTGCCTCTTCCAAGAGATAGCTGAATGTATGAATGTCTGTATCTATTGTTGAATGAATGAACGAGTCTGTATATATTTGTATATGCCTTTATCTATCCCCACGTGTGTAACATTGTATTTAGGGGTCACATCTGCCAATACTATTACATTATTAATATAATGAATGAAACCATTTGGTTGGCAAAAATTAGTTCAGTGTTCTTCCCCAATTGAAATCATACCAATAACAACAATAATAATAGCAAAAGCTTATATATCTCTTACTATGTAACAAATACTCTTTTTACACAGCCATTCATTTAAAATTCAGATATGGAGATAGCATTATTACCCCTGGGCGAAGCAACTGAATTGTAGAGAATTTATGCAACTGATCCAGAATAGCACAGTGGCAAGGCTGGGATTCAGACCCAAGCAGTCTGGCTTCTGAACATATGTACTTAAATGCTACACTCTACTGGCTCTCAAGTTTTAAGTGGAAAATCTATTCTGGAGTGTGAAAGCTACTTTTCATTTTTATGGAGCCTATCCACATTCAAATAATAATGAAGAGAACAAGAATGGATTGCAAGTTTATGATAGATGGTTGTTATTTTACTGTCAGTGAACCAAATTCCAATTCAAACACTATAAGCCACTAGCCTGTTTCTAATAAAAACAGAATACAAAATAAAGCATAAATCATCAAAACTCTTACAAAGCATTCCTTACAATCAGCATCTAAAGGAATATAGCCTCCATATTTGCAAGAAAAAATAAAAGAAGTAAAATACATACTCAGAACACGCTGGTGTATGATTCAAAAATCTGGTACATGTCTGGTGACAAGTGATCTTTGGGAAGCTGAAAAACAATTATTACTTTATCTGTTGGCATGCAAGAAAAATGGAACCATTGTTAAATGATGCACAGAAGAGATTAGTGTGTTCATGGAGAATATTCTAAATTGTATAGAAATGTTGCTTTTTTTCTGATTTAGCATTCAAACAGCTCTTTAAGGAAAATTGAAAACTATAGCTTGTGTACCTGTAATGAACTAGTATGGTTCACCAAGCCCATGGTAAGATTGCATATTTGTTAATTTGGGGGAGGCCCTGTGACACGTGTCGCTTCTGGGCACAAGTTTCAGAGCCCTGTTCTTTGAGCCACATTTCCTCCATTTCCTTCCCTGACCACAGGTGCACACATTGAAAGCTGTCATTGTCAAACTGAGACCCTTTGTGACCACGATGAGCAGAAAACAGAAATCAACCAGCATCACAGGGATGATTTCGTTGACTGAGTTAAGCCTTTGGGGCTTAGTGGTTTGCTGGTGGTACTGTCATTTCATCCTAACCCAACAATTTTAAGAAATACAAATTTAGTTCCTGAAATTCAGGTTGTACTAAAAAAAAGTCTACTTCTTCTATTTTGTTTAACAGAACCAAAATCTAACATGAAGCATCCATCTTATTTGATTTATGGTAAATTTACCTTTATTCTATGTTAGAGTTCATGTCACATTCCCTACATTTTACCAATAATCTGATCTACTATAACAGTATTTTGTCAAAGAATTCCTTTCCATTTTTCACTTCCTTATAGTTGTCCCAGTAAAAGATCATCCAAGTCTATATATGATTGGACAATAAGGCATCCAAATATTATATTGGTATCTGAACACTAAAGGCTTGACATCTTTCCTGCATCCTGTTTGTTTCCAATAAGCTTGATGAAGTATAACCTTCCTTCCCTAGGCACACCATGCAGAGAGCTGTCTCCAAGCACTCTTACTATCACTGCACATCGTCTCACTTTGCACATGTAATGCTTTGCATAGAAAAAGATCTTAACGTTATGGGGACTACAACTTGTATACTTTGAGACTGTCCCTTGAAGAAATTAAAATATATACACATCCATTACTTATTTTAAAGTAGGTGGTGTTTACTACAATACATGCATTGGTAATAATTCAATTAAAATTTCTGTATTTTATTATGTAGATGTTACATGACAATGAAAAATCTCAGGAAAGAAATATATGATTTTAAAATTAGGTTCAGGACTTGAAAAACTATCCTGCACCTGAGTGCCCCAAAGAATAAGTTTCACGATCTTCACGGTTAAGCAACGCTTCTGACCTTAAAGCCTTCTTCTGACCTTTTTGGCCTTCATAGTCTCAGCAAATCTCTCTCTCTCTCTCTCTCTCTCTCTCTCTCTCTCTCTCTCTCATCCCAGGATAATCCTTCCTAGAAGAGAAATTTAATAGCAATATCCCAAAGAGGCCTGTCTTTAATTTCCACTGAGGCAGGAGAGTATGTAGTACGTGTATTTTCAGTGAAGGATGGGTGATCGTATCAGTAACTCTCAGAATTAATGTCCCAATAAATTATCCTGCTACATATAACTGTAGAGAAAGCTACGTGCACCATTTAGAATCACATTGCAATTGATCTCACACATGATCCACTTCAAATATCACACGCGTTTTTCTTCAAATAAAAGATTATTCATCATTTGAAAAGAAGGAATCCTGTCATGTGTGGCCAACTACATGGACCTGGAGGATATGAAGCTAAACACAACAAGGCAGGAACAGAAAGGCAAAAGCCACATGTTCTCACATACATGTGAGTTAAAAGTATGAAACCTATAGAAGTTGCAAGTAGAATGATGGTTGCCGAGCAGGCAACATGGCTCACTTGGTTAATCCTCCACCTGCGGCGCTGGTATTCCATATGGGTGCCGGGTTCTAGTCCCGGCTGCTCCTTTTCCAGTCCAGCTCTCTGCTATGGCCCAGGAAGGCAGTGGAGGGTTGCCCAAGTGCTTGGGCCCCTGCACCCATGTGGGAGACTGGGAGATAGCACCTGGCTCCTGGCTTTGGATCCACGTAGCTCCAGCCGTAGCCGCCATTTGAGGGGTGAACCAATGGAAGGAAGACCTTTCTCTCTGTTTCTCTCTCTCTCACTGTATAGCTCTATCTGTCAAATTAAAAAAAAAAAAAAAAAGAATGATGGTTGCCAGGGCCTGGATGTGACAGGATGAATAAATCCAAGAAATCTAATGCACAGTATGCTGACTATAGTAACACTATGATATGCACTTGAAAGTTTATGAGAGAAGATTTAAATGTTCTTAGCACACACACATACACACACACAGAGACAGAGCTAAGTACATGGTATGCTGGATATGTTAATTCATTTTATTTTGGTTATCATTCCACAATATGGACACATAAAAATAGATCATACTGTGCAATGAAAAAAAAAAACCTATTTGTCAATTATACCTCAATAAAGTCATGTGTGCATGTCAACATTGGTACAAAACCAGTCTAACTCATAAGAGAAGTTGGAAAAACTGTGGGATCATTTCATATAGATTCTTATTACAGTGCTTCAAGGTAAAGAGACATAATCCAAGGGAGAAATTAGATAAAGTTATATTTTGTTCTAAGTCTGTATCATAACAAAGAAAATGTCTTTTAACATAAACTGAAGTTAAAGATCTAAAAGATATTAAAATATTTGTTGTTAACAAGAAAATGGTCATCTCTGAGGATTCCAATGACTCTATTCTTCCATGCTGAAGTGTAAACATTGCAACTTACCTTCATGTCATTTTTCCAGAACTGAATTTAGAATTATATTCTTTAATGTGAAGTTTCCTAAAAGCAATGAAAAAGCAAGTCATTCTCCTCCCAGGCCAGCTAAGTAATGAAAGTCAACAGAGTGCCTTCCCCTAGGAGGTTCACACCTCCCTTAGGATGTACCCCATGTGAAGAGATAGATAGGTCTGGGCCTCTTAACTTACAAGGCCTAAAGCCCAACAGATTATTATCAAGCCCCTTCTATCAGGTTCTATTTGCCTCTCAATCAGAAAACTTAATTGTAGCCTAGACAGCACCTTTCTTAGCTCCTCTAATAATGACTCTGTCCTTTGTTCTAGACCCTGTCTAGCACACTTGGGCCTCATTGCTTCGTAATCATAACCTCTACTCTACCACCAATGGCTCTACTCCCAACCTGTGTGTACTGATGGTCCTCTTCCCCACTTAATGCTGTATAATTGTTCAGACCTGGTTAATGCCACTCTTAGGATCATTGGTTACAATCCTCACCCTGTCTTTTATGACCTTGTCTAAATATGATCAGAGTCGGCGAACTTGGAAGGCTTCCATAGCCTTGGCAACTCATGACGAGAGCCTGGGGTGGTTACTGGCGCCATAAACTAGAGTGTCAATTTGTTGGGTCAACAACAGGAGTCACTGTGTACTTGCTCCTCATGTGGGATCTCTGTCCTTAATGTGCTGTACATTTTGATTTAATGCTATAACTAGTACTCAAACAGTATGTTTCACTTTGTGTTTCTATGTGGGTGCAAACTGTTGAAATCTTTACTTAATATATACTAAATTGATCTTCTGTATATAAAGAGAATTGCAAATGAATCTTGATGTGAATGGAAGGGGAGAGGGAGCGGGAGAGGGGACGATTGTGGGTGGGAGGGAAGTTATGGGAGGGGGAAGCCATTGTAATCCAAAAGCCGTACATTGGAAATTTATATTCATTAAATAAAAGTTAAAAAAATAAAAAAAAGAAAGAAAAAGCAAGTCATCCAAAGTCTCCCTTATGAATATTTAATATTAGATTAGTATGGGACAAATTTGGGGGGTTTTCACTACTGATATTGCACCAAAACAGAGCAATCAATGGTCTTATTGACTAGGTGGGTCATACTGATTCTCTTAAATAGCATTTGTTCTTCGTTTATGTGACTTTAGCAAACCTTCCCAATTTGAAAGAATTCTGTACATTGTTAATGAATCTAATTTCATTGCAAACTCTGATGCATGCTCCCAAGCTTATGTTAAATAGCATTACCTCTATAAGACATGTTTGACTTCTAATACATGCGATTGGTTCCATTATACTCATAATAAGAATGTTTATTTAATACTGTAGATCCTCCTATGGTTTGTGTATATGCATAGTAAGCAATTATCCTGGTTTGGAAATACCTTATGAAATTAAATTTCATGGGAAAGGCCAAAATTTAAAATAGGAAATTGATATAACCAGAGTATGGATTGATCATTCATGGAAAACCACTACAAAATGTATTCTTTTAAAAAGTATCTTGAATGCTAATAAAACAAGTGAATGTAAATAATATTACAAAGTGACTGTTCTAAGATATTTTCACTTATTGTGTAAGATATTAATATACTCAAAAGACATCATTAGACCATACTTCATAGAAGCTTTCCATGAATACCAATATAAGAGAAAGTTCAAAAGTTTTGTGGAAAATAGAATCAAAAAGGAATGTGCATTTTCTCTGAACTTTTTGAGGACCTCATGCACTTGTGTGGTTGTATCTCTGGTCTTTAGTGTGCAGGTTAAAAACATTGTTTCAGTTTCACAACCACATTATATGAGAAAGTGAAACCTGCTTTGTATGCTGTTCCCAATTATGGATCTTTCTCTGTCTCTGTCTCTGTCTCTGTCTCTGTCTCTGTCTGTCTCTGTCTCTCTGTCTCTCTCTCTCTCTCTCTCACAAACCAGTAAAAGAACTCTAAACACAAACACCTGTTGGGCTTAAATAACTCCCACTAGTTCAGTAGAAGAGTTCAAAGATGCTTGTGAAATATCTGCTGACTTACTAGTAATTACACTACTTCCTGAGCTCATTGCTCACTATGAAAGTTAATGAACTGTTTCAATGTGATAGGGCATCGTAAGGGCAGGATTTCTTCCCCGCATAACAACCATGGCTTTAGAAGTCATGTAAGCTGAGTTACAAAAATAAACACCAACCCAGGTGCTCAAACTCTGAATGACCTTGTTGTCATCAAATATTTCAGTGTAAATACTGCAAAATTAAACAGTCTTTTAGGATATTAGTAAGGCTATCAGATGTATTATCGTAATAGAACATCCATATAGAAAACATTGAAATTTTAGCAAGATGACGAAAGGGCCTTTTTAAAAATTTTTAAAATATTATTTATTTGAAAGGTAGAGTTACCACTAGAGGGAGAGACAGAGAGAGAGAAAAATCTTCCATCCACTGGTTCACTACCCAAATGGCTGTATCAGCCAGGGCTGGGACAGGCCAAAGTTGAGAGCCAGGAATTCCATCTGGATCTCACACATGAGTCTAGAGGCCCAAGCACTTGGGCCAACAACTTCTTCTTTCCCAGGTGCATTTTCAGGGAGGTGGATATGCCTGGACTTGAACCAGTGCTTATGGCACCACAGTGTGCTAAGATGGCACCACAATACCAGCACCAGACAAAAAGTTTTAAAGATTCCTAAACAGCACCATACAATTAGGTTTCTCCACAAATGTACTGTCTTAATTAAAATATTAATATTGACGGGATACCAGAAGAGAAAAATATAGAAGAGAAAGAATAAAATTAAATAAATAACAATTCAATATAGAAAACTAATTCTCATTATTTATGGAAGAAAATCAATTTAAAAAATTTAAAAGTAATAGCTGCTTATTATAAAATAAAATGAATCTGTTTGAACCTTATTTTCATTACAAAATGGCTATATGTATATTGCTTAAAAGAAAAACAATACCCTTGGGGCCAGCGCTGTGGCATAGTGGTAAAGCCACAGCCTGCAGAACCAGCATCCCATTTGGGCACCAATCCAAGTCCTAGCTGTTGCACTTCCAATCTGGCTCTCTGCTATGGCCCAAGTCCTTGGGCCCCTGCACCCATGTGGGAGACCTGGAAGAAGCTCCTGGCTCCTGGCTTAGGATCGGCTCAGCTCTGGCAGTTGTGATCTTTGGGGAGTGAACCACCGGAATGGAAGATCCCCTCCCTCTCTTTGGCTCTACCTCTCACTGTAACTCTGTCTTCCAAACAAATAAAATAAATCTTTAAAAAAAAAAAAAAAGGCCGGCGCCGTGGCTCACTAGGCTAATCCTCCGCCTTGCAGCACCTGCACACCGGGTTCTAGTCCCAGTCGGGGCACCGATCCTGTCCCGGTTGCCCCTCTTCCAGGCCAGCTCTCTGCTGTGGCCAGGGAGTGCAGTGGAGGATGGCCCAAGTCCTTGGGCCCTGCACCCCATGGGAGACCAAGAGAAGCACCTGGCTCCTGCCATCGGAACAGCGCGTGTGCCGGCCGCAGCGCACCTACCGCGGCGGCCATTGGAGGGTGAACCAACGGCAAAAAGGAAGACCTTTCTCTCTGTCTCCCTCTACTGTCCACTCTGCCTGTCAAAAAATAAAAAAAAAGAAAAAAAAGAAAAAAAAAAGAAAAAATATCTTAATGCAATGTCAAATATGAGGGTATCTGTGTAATGTTTACAAACAGTATTTGTATAATGCCCCATTTCATATCCCTCAATAAATTTATCAAATTGGCCCAAGTGTTTCATGGGCGTCATTTCAGATACATTCCTTGACAACCCAATGTTTGCATTTAAAGTTATTTAAATAAGACTGTAGTTTTTTTTTTTTTTAAAAGAGGTGAGTTAATATAGTGTATTATGTTCTGAGCTAAACATATTTTACTTGCTAAAATATTATAAATATTTTCCATATTAATTGCCATATAATTGTCATTGAAGCTAATATTTCACTCCATTCTTTTAAGGAACACCTAGTTGTCCATTATATGAATATAACATGTTTATTTCAATAACCTCTTAGTAGCTAACATCCAATATGACTATCAGAGACATTAGCAATCACCTCCAACATACTTTTCAATTGCCACACTTTTAAAGCTAAGAGATGGACCCAATATTAGTGTACAAAAATGAAAAATCCCTATTGCCATCCGTAATATTTCACCTTAGTTGTAGAAACGGCCAGGGGAGTGGGGGGAGTTTAGTGGAATGTGTTCTCTAGGCAGAAATGCCACTGGTCTGTGCCTTTGGCTATTTCTCTTACTGAGTGACACTGGGCAAGATACTCCACATCTTTCACCTGTTGAATCCATAATGGTAAAAAGTTGGACACTGTTACTACCTAGTAGAGCTGTTTTGAAGATTACTGCACCTGAACCTATTGCTCAACAAATGATATTTTCAACATTACCAAGGAAATAATGTGTTAATGTAGTGCATTGGTTCAACATGATTCAAATGGATCAATCTTAGCAAAATTCGATGTTATAGCAAACGTTAGAAATCGTTGTGTCAATAATTTACATTTTTATTATTTCCTTTACTTCTTATATCTTGTGCCAAACCTTTGTAAGGAATACCCATGCATGACTACTATCTCCCCTTATTCTTGCATACCACTCTTCAATAATTCAATAATGCAGTTACAGAGGGATTTCTCAATAGAGGCCTTCTTAAGCTGCTTAATTGCAGGCTACCAATGTTAAAAAGGCATTTTGCAAACTAAAAAATTTACCAAATATACCAATTGTACCATTTTTAGGCAATTCATTACACTATCATTATACTTGGTGTTTATTACCTCATAAAGATATCTAGTCATTTGAAGGTTCTCAGGGTTGTGTGTGATTACAGATAAAAGATAGTGATTGAACCAAGATATAGACTTGGATCTAACTATTAAGTTGATGTTCTCTCAAATCTCCATAGACAATGTTCTTTTTAAAAAAAATAAGCTGCCTTTGGGGCCAGCGCTGTGGTGTAGCAGGTAAAGCTGCCACCTGCAGTGCCGGCATCCCATATGGGCGCTGCTTCGAGTCCCGGCTGCCCCACTTCCAATCCAGCGCTCTGCTATGGCCTGGGAAAACAGTAGAAGATGGCCCAGACATTTGGGCCCCTGCACCCACATAGGAGATCTGGAAGAAGCTCCTGGCTCCTGGCTTCAGATTGGCACAGCTCTGGCCCATTGTGGCTATTTGGGAAGTTATCCAGCGGATGGAAGACCAATCTCTCTCTCTCTCTCTCTCTCCCCCTCTCTTTCCCTCTCTCTCTCTCTGCCTCTCTGTAACTCTGCATTTCAAATAAATAAAATAAACCTTTAAATAAATAAGCTGCATCTGAATGATACATAGGGATATGCGTTAGCATTATTTTTACTTTATGGCAGCTGAATCTCTCAACATCACTTTCATTATATCACTTCCCAACTCATGGTAAACCCTACCTGTCCATCTTCTCCCTGTGCCTTGCAAACATTTTTCTTTCTCTTCTACCCATGCACATTACAAGTAAACTCTAAGAGCTGGGTCTGATCTTGCCTTTTCCATCCATCTTTTGCAATGGAGCCCACCCAGGTTTATATTTCCCCTTAATGCCTTTAACACCCAAGCTACTATCACACATTTTAAGTATAGGTATGTTGCTTTGTAGTCACGACTGGAGCTTCCTCTATGAAAGTACTTGACTGATCATTTTATGTAGGCTTCAGATGTGCAGGACACGGATTCCCAGTGAGCACCTGTGGAATTAATTGGGTAAGTCTTTCCACTCCAATGCCCCCCATCATCAGCCAGGAGAAGAACAAATAAACTATAATTAGCTCATAATAATTTCACCAGTAATATTTTAGCTGATTGCATCTAAAATGCCTTTCAGCAAGTAGCAAATAGAGCTCAGATAAATAACTTAATAAAGTTAAAGCGGGGATCAGAACACGAAGTGCTGTCTGGAATCCGTGTGAAAAACGTTGGCTCCCTTCAGGCAAGAAAATCTCACTTTTTAGACAAATAAATAAATCAGTGAAAAAAGGCACAAGACAATAGGATAAGGTGGGCTAAAGGCAAATTATTCTTCTTTCAGTTTTCTAAGAGCTGGCATTGTCTGAGCTCTTTCTACCTAATCGTAACGGTTTCTCCTTACGTTGTTATCCAGATGCTGTTCAGAAACATGCGGCCTTCTCTCCTCCGTTCCTGCCAGGTCTACAGAGAGGCTGTGCTGAGTGTGTCTTCACCTATACGACAGGACTGGGAACTCTGCATTATCCCTCACAAGCTCTGTTTGGTAAATTTAAAACTATTCTGAGCTAAAATGTTAGGGGAAAAACCCACAATTTCTTTGTAAGTGATCCTTGATTGGTGTTAGAGGTTAAGGTTCACTGAAGAAGCAGATAAAACCCACAAGAATTTTGAAAGTAAAACAGTAGCTGTCTGGAAAAATGCTTCCAAAGCACGAGGCCGACCATCGGCAGGCACAAGCATTCATTCCCTAAGGATAACTCCCCTCTCTGTGCACTTGAACTGGATGTGTATCATCCAGGCTCCTTTTGAAGGCGCTGGATCCAGGTGTCCTGTTAAGCTCTATTTCCCTGATAAAAGTATTATAGCTGGATTTTGTGGGCTCAGATAAACATCGCTGTAGTCTTCCTCAACTTTATTCAATTTTACTCCAGTTTATACAATTGCATTTAATTTGAAAAGTGACATATTCTCATTCAAGTCATTTTCTGTGAATAGTCTCTGGAGGGTTTCAGTTCACTGAAAGCAGGAAATGTAATGAAAGCGTTCCATCAGTTGCCACATTATTGGTCAGGTATAACTGGAGAGAACTGCAATGCAATTCTCTCACCAAGTCATCACACTGAGTAGGTGCTGGATATTAATTTTCTTATTTAATAAAGATATATATGAAGCATTGTGCCATTTCTGATTATTGCCTGAACTGAGACAAATAAGAGTTCAGTTTGTCATATATAGCTAACTATTCACTCATTAAATATTCAAATTAACAGACAGAAATCTCAATACTTCTGTTTTTATAATGAATCAAAATAAACTTCTAGATATACATTGCTGTTTTATAAAATAAAGCAAAAAATAAATTATTTTCTTAAAGATGATGTGAAATCTTAGTATTCCTGAGCCCATAAAAGATACTATTTAAAAAATAATAATGTTGTGGAGTCAGCGCTGTTTGGCACCTGTATTTATGCTTGTATTTTAATGATGCTTTGCATAAACAGTAAGATTAAAGACTTTCATTTGTCAAGAGATGTCTGTCTTTCTTAAGCTGGTAGTAAACAGCATTCTGGATCCTGTGTTTAAGCTTCCTCTTAACACAGTAAATCTCAGTGTGTCAACATTGCTGCTCCTTATCTCCCCAGTAAAGACCTGGAATTCCAGGAGGGCCATGTTATCAGCATTTACCTGTGACTCTATTCAGCAAGCTGCTTAAGCTACTTCTTTGAGGGAAAGGAAATGGGCATCAATGCACAAACTGGTGTTCTAATTTGGGGTCATCAACTCTCAATACAGCTTGTAGCATGAATAATTCAGCTCTAATTCATTTTAAAAGCTGTGTTATAGCTGTTCAGCAGTGTGCTCCAGTTAGCGTGCCAAAGAAATCCATTACAAATGTCACACCATGATATGACCTTGACAAAGTAGGAATTAATGATATTAAGTAATCAAACAGTTCTTGCTTTAGTATGTGCCCTTGTGAATTGTTTCTTCCTCTTGTCTTTCTTCAAGTAAGCTGTATTTACTATGTTTTCGAATGAAAACAGTAACTCATACTGATTGCAGGCAAATTAAAATTAGAAATTGCCTACTATTTATTACTATTTTAAGGATTTTAATGGAATCTTCTATGTATATGTACATATGTGTCTGTGAGAATTACATGTCTTAGAAAATCTATTTAGGTTGAGAATGGTGTTTTGTGTATTGCTGTTCTAATTTTCAAACTTTTAAATAGATATTTATTTTTATTCAATCTCATCTACATTACTTCTTCACATGCGTGCCTGCAGTAGATAGTTTGGAGTGTAGTAATTATGTTTTTGCATTGGAGAAAACAGGGCATTGTAGAGAGCCACAGCAGAATGTCATGGACTCAATGTTTCCATCCGCCCAAAATACATGTTGGAATCCTAACTCCCAAGGTGATACGATTAAGAAGGGGAGCCTTTGCGGGTGATGAAGTCATGCGAGTCCTCTGATTAGGTTTAGTGCCCTTATAAAACGGGATCCAGAGAGCTTTCTTACCCTTGTCAGCTATTTGAGAACACCGCAAGAAGACAACTGACTAGGAAGCAGATAAAAGACGTCATACACACTGAAATATTGAAACTGCTGGAACCTTGACCATGGATAATCCAGCCTCCAGTGTTAAGATTCAATTTTTCTTTAAGCCACTAACCTAGTATTTTTGTTACAGCAACCCACATTGCCTAAAACAAGTCCAGAGATGATCTTTTCCACAAAGGATTCACAATGAAATATATATGGTAGGAAAACTGGTGTATTATTTTACATATGTTTTTATAACTGCATACAACAAACCAATCATTTAAAAACTACTGTAGGCTGGCACCGTGGCTTAATGGGCTAATCCTCCGCCTTGTGGCGCAGGCACATCGGGTTCTAGTCCTGGTCAGGGTGCTGGATTCTATCCCGGTGGCCCCTCTTCCAGGCCAGCTCTCTGCTGTGGCCCAGGAAGGCAGTGGAGGATGGCCCAAGTCCTTGGGCCCTGCACCTGCATGGGAGACCAGGAGAAGCACCTGGCTCCTGGCTTCAGATCAGCACGATGCGCCGGCCGCAATGGCCATTGGAGGGTGAACCAACGGCAAAAAGGAAGACCTTCCTCTCTGTCTCTCTCTCTCACTATCCACTCTGCCTGTCAAAAAAAAAAAAAAAAAAAAAAAAAAAAAACTACTGTGAATTGACTGCCACATAAAATTTTTGTGGAAGCACTCATTCTGTTTTTTTTTTTTTAATTTAGTTCAGTTTACTTTAGTTTTATAAGAGCATCTATCTTCCTTTTCCCATTGAAATTTATCTTTATTCTAGGAAATTTGGGGGAAAATTCTCTCCTTAATGTGTGGAGATTGTAGGCCAAAATGATTCATATTTGTACAAATTTATTGGTAATTTCCCTTCTTGGTGATAATTGGAAACAATATTATCAAAGCAAATTAAATTCTCCATATTTAGTTAAAGGTTTGCATGAAAGCATATTTTTGTCTTAAGGTTTCCAAATTAAAATTGTCAACACTAATAGTCTGATCAAATGAGTCTTTTCATGACTAAAGTTCAGAAAATAATTTACCATTCAACATCACCATTAATTAGTAAAATTTTCTTTCCTTATTCCTTTTGTCTCCTATAAGAAAAAATGGAACTTAAAAAAAAAAGTGATACTTACATATTTAAACAAAATCGTATGCAATTATCCAACGTGACCTTGATTTTTTTTTTTTGTCTATTGAATTTGCCCAGTTGAAATATTACAACGGTGCACCTCTTCCCTATTCTGAATTTGTTTCTTGAAATCAGCCATAGGAAGAATAGTTTGATCAGGAACATGGACAACTATTACAAAAAGGATCATTTCTTTCCTTGGCAAAACTGATCACTAATGCTTAAACTTGAGTGCATCTCTGCCAGTCATTGGTCTTTTTGCTCTGAGCTTCGTCCCTCACCCTTTCTCTGATCTACAGTGTTTTGGCAGAAGAGCCATCTGTGAGATGCATTTCCCAGGCTCCCTTCTCAGCTGGTTTCAATCAATGGGAGACTCCTACAGGAAACTGGCAGATGAAGAAAAGGAAAAACCAGACAAGGACTCTGATAGTAATGGCCTCCCCACCATAACTGTGGATTTTGCCAAGAGAGGTCCACATAATTTTCTTCCAGAGGGTCATCTCGGCACTAGTGACATTGCCTCTTCTCTTGAGCCCTCTGGACTTCTGAAGGTAGCACTATCCTGTAGGTAGATGCTTATCTGCCAGCTACCTCTTAGCTCCTCATTTGGCTTCTAAGCTCTTCAGAGCTGCTTGCCCAGTTCCCTGTATGTATCACCCTTGGCCTAATTAGGAAACAGAAAATATGCACAAAATTTCACAGGAGACTTTCACATGAAAGAATTACTATGCTGCGGTAGGAGAGAATCTCTAAAGATGTAGGGAAAAAAAGACTCTGGGGGCTAAGAGAGAGCAACAAAGGGAGGTGAGAAGTAGAAGGGGAAATCCTCTCCAAGGTCAGGTTCACTCCTCCTTGTAGGTGAGGTTGCAGCTCATGGGATGGCGAAGAAGACTGTTCAGGGGTCTGGGCCACACTTGTCTTCAGTCTGCAGGCAAGAAGGAGATAGACAAAGCTCCAGGGTGCGCTAGCCACACTCTTAGGCAAGTATAAGGAGGGAAGAGTCTGGAGGCTTCTGCGAGTCTAAGAGTAGAACTCTCAGGGTTAGTAACTTTGGAGTGGGGATAAGAAGCCTTGCCAAGGTGGTCCCCAGGGTTTGGGCCAGGCCTGGGGGATTACTGCAGTACTGGGAGCTGGACAGTGCACCGCTGAATGTCTTCACACACCTGCACCATGACAGGAGCCAGAGGGGGTGGGAAATCTCAAGCAAAGACACAGGTATCAGGAGAGACCCTTTCCTTCTGTACTGTGACTCTAGTGCCCTCTATCGACAAAGCTTAATATCATACTTTCCTTAAAGAGAAAGGCTTAAATCACCCAGTCCATTACCTACCTCAGAGCATGAACTGAGGGGTGAATTTAGAGCTAACAGGCAACGCATTTCTTTATATATAGAATATATATGTATTATATAAAATATAAAATAACATAAATATGTAAAAGTAATAATGTAAGTAAATTTATTTATATGATGGCTAGTGATTTTCTCTGTATTATATAGTGGTTTTTATATTTAAACAGAAATATAAAATAAATATATATAATGGTTTTAGAGGCAAAGAGACAGAGACAGAAAGTCCTATCTGCTGTTTCATTGACCAAATACCCATTACAACTGCAGTGGGCTGAGGTCAAAACTGGGATTTGAGAACTGAATTCAACCCTCCAACAAGGGTGACAGAGATACAAATACATAAGCCATCTCCTATTGCCTACCAGAGTACTTATTAGCAGGAAGTTGTTGTAGTGAGGCAGATCTGAGTATTTAACTCAAGCATTCAAATATGGTGTGCAGGCATTTAACCACCAGGTAAAATGCTCACCCCAAAGAAGCAGGACATTGAAATTGGCAGTGCATTTTATGTCTCCCTGGTTGGGGTTCCGCAGCATTCTCAGAGTTAATTATCTCATTTTACAATGTTATGTCTTTATCTATTGTTCACTTTTTCAAAAGTCAAAAATTTAACATCACTCTTGATGACTCCTCTCTCCATCATGCCCTCATCTTGATTAACATCTGCCTTGAATATGTAATCACTTTGTCTTCTCACTTTCATAATATTCATGTACTTATCATCTAATGGAATGTTATATTCATTCTGTGACTCAAAAGTGACTACAGATCTGTAACTTACCAGGCCTTGTGCATTTCACTGGAGATAGACAGAAGGGCTATATGACCTAAACTTTGAGACTAATTAAGACACTGACAGATACATAGTTACAAACATAAAAGAGACACTGAAATAACAATGATGTTGGTGATAGCAACAGATAAAATCTTGGAAAATAGCTAAGCAAACTGAGATAATATTCCAACTTAGGGTATGAATTGGGAAACTTGTACTTGAATGTCATATGATGGCTGCATAAAAAATAATTAGGTGAACAGTTGAATCAGTGCCTTCCACCTGGAGGACACATAATGTGTAAAGACAGAAGCATGTCAAATTTAAGACGCATCAGTGCCAGCCACTGTGTCTGGAATAGAGAAACAGCACTAGAGAAACGTCCTGACAGATGAGGCTCTACAGGTGGCAAGTATTTGGGCCACATGCAGAATTGAGAACAATATTAAAGATTTTCCCTTTTCCCACAAAAGCAACAGCAAGTATTTCCAGTAACATCTTAACTTTTTACCTCCTGCTTTATGGGTCTCTTTTGCCAAGCCTCCCATCCAAATTCTATATATTTTCTCCAGCTTTCCTTTTCTGCCATAAAATCAAATCAATGTTTTCATGGTCTTCAAGTACACAGGTTCTACCTGCCATTTTAAAACTCGTGGGAATAACCACCCTCCAAGATGGACCTCCATGAGTCCCTAGTTCATGCCCAGTGTTGTTAAGTAGGGGTGTAACTAATTGTGGACTGTGGAAGTGCCACTGTGTTTGTGGCCTCATCATTTGCTCCCTCTTTCTCTCACATCACTTGTTCTGACGAAAGTCAGTCACCATATTTGAGACTTCTCCAGAAACCCATGGGAAATCCCATGAAATTAAGTAATTGAGGCCTCCTGCCAACATCTAATGAGAAAATGAAACCTCCTGCCAACAGCCAACAGAAATGGAATCTCCTGCCAGCAGCGACGTGAATTAACCATCTTAGAAGTGAGTCTTCCTTTCCCAAAAATTATAAGATGATGTATGCCCTTGTTGGACTCTTATCTATTAACCTTGGGAAATGCTCTGAACTGGAACAACTCAGCTAAGCAGAAGTGCTAGATAACTAATACACCCACAGTCATCCATTTTAACTCTTACCCAGTCAAAACTCTCAGACTCTCAGTAAATCTAAACTGCTCTAGTAATTAAAATAGCAGACAGAGAAGTTCCAAGAAGCTATGTAAGTACTGAAGATATTTTTGTTCCTAATAGTCTTTGTGTTTCTTACAGCTGAGAGTAAATTTCCCTACGATATTGGGGTTTCTAGGGAATGTTACAGGCTTAGTTATCTGTAGAATCCCATCTCTAAATACACTGAAATATTATAAAATTCACTTTTAAAATATATGTATACATATTACGATCCCAGGTCCAACATCACCTTCTCTGAGAAAGTTCCTCTGACTACCTAGAGGGAGTTACATCCTCTTCCAATATGATTTCTATAGCACGTTTTGCAAACTGCCATTACTCATATATTAGCTTATATTGTGATAAATGTTTTAGTGTCTAAAACTACTCATTCAGGTGTGATTGATTACTATTTCAAAATAAACCATGGGAAATTGCAAAATATGCAAGAATAAAAGGGTACAGTTTGCAGAACACTGAATAGTATATAAATTAATTATAGGATTATAGTATTCAGAATATGGAACAGTATCTAAAATGATTACAAGATTCCAATCCCTGCGAATGTGTGCATCTTTGTGGTATACACACAGGGTCAAGTCACTACCAGAAACCAGGAAAAAAGAGTTCGGGTGGCAGAATAAATATTGAATGAAAACTATTGGGTTCAGCGCTGTGGCAGTGGGTTAAAGCCCTGACCTGAAGCTCTGGCATCCCATATATGTACCAGTTCTAGTCCCAGCTGCTCCATTTCCTATCCAGCTCTCTGCTATGGCCTGGGAAAGCAGTGGAAGATGGCCCAAGTCCTTAGGTCCCTGCACCCACGTGGGAGACCCAAAGGAAGCTCCTGGCTCCTGGTTTCTGGCTCCTGGCTTCAGATCGGTGCAGCTCCGGCTGTTGCAGCCATCTGGTGAGTGAACCAGCAGATGGAAAACCTCTCTCTCTGTCTCTATCTCTCTCTGTAACTCTGTCTCTCAAACAAATAAAATAAAATCTTTAAAGAAAAAAAGAAAACTATAAGACAATGGAGAAAACAAACAATGAACCAAAGTCAAAATATTCAGGCACTGGGGAGGAAAGATGAAGCAAGGAATCTGAAATTCATTGACTTACCTTAAGAAATGTGTTTGAAATGATCATCTTTTGTTTGCTTTTTTTTTAATTTAATTTTATTTATTTATTTTTATTTTTTGACAGGCAGAGTGGACAGTGAGAGAGAGACAGAGAGAAAGGTCTTCCTTTTGCCGTTGGTTCACCCTCCAATGGCCGCCGCGGTAGCGCGCTGCGGCCGGCGCACCGCGCTGATCCGATGGCAGGAGCCAGGTGCTTCTCCTGGTCTCCCATGGGGTGCAGGGCCCAAGCACTTGGGCCATCCTCCACTGCACTCCCTGGCCACAGCAGAGAGCTGGCCTGGAAGAGGGGCAACCGGGACAGGATCAGTGCCCCGACCGGGACTAGAACCCAGGGTGCCGGCGCCGCAAGGCGGAGGATTAGCCTAGTGAGCCGCGGCGCCGGCCTTGTTTGCTTTTTGAAGCCAACATTTAAAGCATTAGAATCTTGTGGTGGTTGCAAAATGAAACCTTTGGATAAGCTTTGTCAAAGTGGATTTTGTATTTTATTCCATTTTATTAAAATTTATTTTCATTTGAATGTTGGAGTTTCATAGAAAAGGATGGAGAGAGAGAGAGAGAGAGAGAGAGAGAGAGAGAGAGAGAGAGAGAAAGAAAGACTCTTTCATCAGCCAGATCACTCCCTTAGATGACAGCAATACCTGGGCTGGGATAGTCTGATTCAGGAATCAGAAACTTCATCTGGCTCTCATGCATGGGGTCTAAATACTTGGCCATCTTCCACTGCTTTTCCCAGGCCGTTAGCAGGGAGTTTCTGGATCCAAACATGAAAATTTTGAAAACTATCTGGTGCAATGAATTATCCAGCTACAGAACTTTGCTTTTTCTCCCTGCTTATTTCTGACTATGAGGTGAATTTGAAGTTTTCCTGTACCATGAAAGACAAAAACTATTTCTACATCAGAAACTCCTATCAGAACCAATGAACATCTTATATATTTTTCTACAAAAACCTAAAGGAAAATGGAGCATCCTGAGTTACACCACTTGCCTAAACCCATTAGATTAAAACCACAATGGTAGATCATATTGGGAAAGACCAAATGTCTTGCAAAACTTAAAACATGGTCTGGCTGTCTTCTTTACAGAAATATTTGCTAATCACTGATGGAGTAATGGAATTCTTTTACAGGCCATATACAAAAATGTGATACTAGTGTAACCCCTAATAGCATGAATTCATAAAACATAGTTGGCCGTTATCTCTATCCTCTGCTCACACTCATTCTCAAACAGTAGCAGCTTAGCAGGTATTCTTTTTTGTGTGTTTGCTTATTATTCTGTAAGAGGGTGGGAGACTGGGTGATCAGTTAAAACTATCACAGTCAATGTAAGGTGTTCATATTATTAGAAGTAAGCACAAAAGAGCAGCAATAACCATCCTGCCATAAGACAAAATAGACTTTAACATAAAAACTGTTAAAAGAGATAAAGAAGGGCATTTTGTAATGATTAAAGGATCAATTCTACAGCAGGATGTGACTATAGTGAATGTATATGCCCCTAATACCTGGGTGTGAGGCTATTTAAAAGAAATGCTAATGGATCTAAAGGGAGACACAGACTCCAACACAATAGTAATGGGGGCTTCAATGCTCCACTTTCATCAATGGACAGATCAGCTAAACAGAAAATCAACAAAAAAACAACAGAACTAATCTACACTATGGACCAAATGGTCCTAATTCATATCTACAGAAGATTTCATCACACAGTGGAAGAATACACTTTCTTCTCATCAGTGCATGGAACTTTCTCTAGGAAACACCATATGGTAGGCCACAAAGCAAGTCTCAACAAATTTTGAAACACCGAAATCATACCCTGTATCTTTTCTGAATACAAGGGAATGAAGCTGGAAATTAAAACTTAAAAAAACTCAAGAATGTATGTAGACATGTGGAGACTGAACAACACACTAGTGAATGAACAGTGGTCATAGAAGAAATCAAAAGGGATTCTTACAACTCAATTCAGAATAGTTAAGTTATGGAATCAATGCAGATATTCCAGCAACTGATGACTGGACAATGAAAAAGTGGTATATGTACACTATAGACTATTCCTCAGTCATAAAAAAGAATGAAATCCTGCCTTTTGCAACAAAATGGATGCTACTGGAAACTAGTACACTTAATGTAATAAAATAGATAAAAAAGACAAATATGCTTTCCCTGATCTGTGCTAATAGAATATAAGAAATGTAATGTGTACAAGTGAAATTGACATTTTGAGATTTGATTATTGATTACAGCCCTTGTCTCTACTGTTGAGAAACAGTTTTTTTTTCCTTCTTACTAATTGTTGAATTATTTAATTAGTGGGTTATAAAATAAACTCAAAGTATTTCACTGTAAAGCATTAAAGAAAGAATAAGAAAGGAAGTAGGAGGGAGGACAGGACTGGGGTGTGATGGAGACTAGGATGGGAAGTTTCACTATGCTTACTAGTCTGTATATATGAAATACATGGAGCTTGTTAGCTTGATATAAACAAAAATTATTTTTAAAAAGTTTGCAAAGAGTTTTTTAAATTCATAATATCCAATATACAACAGATGTTCAAAATCTTGACGTATTTGTTGGATAATTTAATTTAATTATTTTTAGGATGTAAATTCCCCATACAATAGAAGGAAAAAGACTGTTTGGAGCTGGTAATAGAGTAGATTTATTTGTTAATCATATGAATATGGAAGTATTATTCAGGTGATCATACCCTTGTCCTATCAACAAATACACTAATTTCCAGGGCCGCATAGAAATCCTGAAGAATAGCAAATTTCTTTCGTGAGCCACATTTGATGAACAAGATCTCTTATGGCCGCTATGATGCTGATCTATGGAGTCACTGTTTAGGTGCAGAGGTGTCATTTGATGATGTCTGATCTATTGAGAAACAAGTATCTTCATTTTGGAGAAATATTGGTCCTGGTGGACATTCAAAATCACAGACGCTGACATTGATAGGTTGCTACTTTTAAGGAATATAAATTTTCCTTGTCTCCCCCAACCTATCCCCTCCGAATTATAATATGGTTATTATAAGACTATATCCCTAAAAGCTGTACATATGAAAATTTGTATGCATCAAATAAAAACCTTCAAAATAAAAAGACAGGGTCGGCACTGTGGTGTAGAGGGTAAAGCTGCCGCCTGCACTGCTGGCATCCCATATGGGTGCCGGATCATGTCCCGGCTGCTCCTCTTCCGATCCAGCTCTCTACTGTGGCCTGAGAAAGCAGTGAAGGATGACCCATGTTATTGGGCCCCTGCACCTGTGTGGGTGTGGGAGACCCTGAGGAGGCTCCTGGCTTCAGATCAGTGCAGTTCCAGCCGTTGCAGCCAGTTGGGGAGTGAACCAGCGGATGGAAGACCTCTCTCTCTGCCTCCCCTTTTCTCTCTGTGTAACTCTGCCTTTCAAATAAATGAATAAATCTTTAAAAGAAAAAAAAAAAAAGACTGCCTCCTGCTCTAGGACTCTAATTCAGCTGCCTAGCAGGGCCGACGTTGTGGTGTGGTGCGCTACACCTGTGGTGCCGGTGTCCCATATGGGTGGCAGTTCTAGTCCCGGTTGCTCCTCTTCCAATCTAGCTCTTGGCTATAGCCCAGGAAAGCAGTAGAGAATGGTCCAAGCACTTGGGCCCCTGCACCCACGTGGGAGACCTGGAGAAGGCTTGAGACTCCTGGCTTCAGTTTGGCACAACTCTAGCCATTTCAGCCAATGTGGGGAGTGAACCAGGGGATGTAAGGCTTTTTTCTATGTCTTTCCCTCTCTGTCTGTAATTCTACCTCTCAAAGAAAAAAAAAAAAAATCAGCTGCCTAGCAATTTTATAGAAGACATCTCAAAATAAATATGTCCTAAACTAATTTTTGGATTCCTTTACATCTTTCTAAATTTAGCCTTTACCTGGTCTTCTATTTACTTTAAATTATATCATTACTCATCCAATTGATCAAATCAGGAAAAACAAAAACAAAATCCTCTACACTATTTTAGGCTTCTCTCTTTTTCTAATACCTACAACAGCATATCTTGTGTAAATATTCTACCTTCAATGTATTTTCCCAAGCTGTCTACCACTCTTTATCATTCTTAGGGTCTTCATTATGTCTCCCTTGATTTGAGAAACTGTCTAAATGCCCTCCTTTCCATCTTTGCTCCCCTCTAATCCACTATTCACACAGAAAGCAGGGACATCCTTTAGAAATGTAAAATAAATCATATCATTATCCTGTTTAAATGACTTCTTGTTGCTCTTGTATCATGACTTACGTGTTTAGCCATGGCTTATAACCTATATGTTTCACAATGGCTTATATAATCTTGCATGATCTGCCTTCTTTTAGTAAAGACATTTCATTTAATTTCACTTTTCTACAAAATTTTTAAGTCATTTTGTATTGCCTCTATCAATTAATTGGAAGTCACATAGTATATGTGTTTCTTTACTCATGCATCCACAATACATTGTATTATTTCTGGGATATATAAAAATTGGAAATATATTTAAAGAATGAACCAATATCAACGAAGCTTCAGATTTAATCTTTCCTTAATTAGTATGAAATATGACACTGAGCCTTGGACACATTCATCTGGTTTGCAGTGAAAGGAAGATTTATAGGTGAGCAAAATGATCTCATTGGGTTTGAAATATATTTAGATCCACATCAAAATAATTGAATATATTTAGCAATTTTCAAAAATGTTGTGCTGTGAAAAATAGGCTCCTTATTCTCTTTCATTGCATTAATCATGTGCATTATCATTTTAATTTTCAAGGAGTTTCAAAACAAAACCATTAGGCTTTTTTTTTTTTTTCTTCTTCTTCTTCTTCCTGGGTTGCATTCTGCTTTTTCACATTTCCAAAATGCTAGAGGTACTGCTTTGATTTTAATTTATAATGATTTAAATTAAGAGAGAACATTAGTTGTTCTCATAGCCAAAGGGTTGTGGAAATGGACATGCATTGTTGCACAGCAGCCTAATCTACCACCCAGGTGGGTTTCTGGCATCCCATTTCAGAGTGCTGGTTCCAGTTTCTGCCACTTTGTTTCTGATTCTGCTTCCTATTAATGCACCTAGGAAACCAATGGATGATGACCCAGGTACTTGGGCCCCTGACACTCCTGGGAGAGACCCAAAAGGAGTTCCCAACTCCTGACTTCAGTCTGACCCAGGCCATCTGGGGAGTGAACCACCCAATAGAGAATCTTTCTCTCCCTTTCTTTCTGTCACTCTGTCTTTTATATAAATAATTAAACAGATATCTTTTAAAAAAAACTGTTATGGAAAATACATATTTAAAAACCTTGCATAAATTAATTTGAGATGGCTCCTGATAGCATTTGGTTCAGCATGTAGGCTGGCCCAAATGAACACCACAGTGTCTAACGCATGTAATGCTTTCACAACTCTAGTCAATGTGTGCCAGGTTCTTTTCCAGGGATTTCACAGGTGTGAACCCACTGAATGCTCCTACCAGTCTTATAAGTCAGCTGCTATTGTTATCCCCAATTTCCAGTGATGAAAATAAGTTACATAAAGGATAAGAAAATTAACGAAGTTTAGAGTAACATACAAAGCAGAGATTCAAACCCGGGAAATGTTTCCTCCATAATCCATGCTGCAGGCTCCCAACCAAGTACACTACACTGCCTTTCTAAAACTTTTCAATCAGCTTTACGGGGTTGTCCAGAACCAGTTTAAAGGTAACCGATAAAATAGCTGTCCATGCCATTACCAGTCAAGAAAACTTTCAATAAGAGTAAAGTGATCGAAGTAATAATGATCCTTAGCTAGTTAATAATGTGAAGAGCTATTGAGATTGTTGAAAATGAATTACTGCAAAACACAAACCAAAGCAATGAACTTTCACACTTACCTGGTTGGAAAAATGGGCCTCTAAGTAGCCATCTTCAGTTGACCTCTGTTATCCATAACTATTTGAGTTGGGTTGCAGTTTAAGATCAAAAACAAACAAAGCATTTGATTGGCAATTAGTCAACCCCTTTTTGAGTAAATAATTACAAACGAAGATTTGCAATGGAAAAAAACAATTAAGGAAATGTGACTCTATTAGAGAAGAGTAGATTGACTTTTTACCACCATCACGGGAGGAGACTGTATGGATTTATTCATAAGCAGGCAGAGTATTTTCCTGTAACTAAACTATATCTGCAATTCTGATACTATAGTCAAATGTCAAAGTTCTGTATCTGGCTGTTCCTATGTGCTAATTTCTATAGGTGGGTACAGATAGTTTGATTTTAAGTTACCAAACTAAGAAAAATTTCCAGAGAAACTTTTTCATTTTAATCCCATTCTCTCCAAAGATATGTATCCACAGCTTCTCAGGAGCTGCCTTTGTCAAAGTCATAAGGTTCCATTCCTGGAATAATTTACAGAAGTTTTTTTTTTCTTTCTTTTTAATCAACAGTGGATGTTGGAATGCATCAAGTTTTTAATTTGTATTTACTTGGACTTCATCTATTACCTTTCTCTGCTTCTTTTAGGAAGATCAGATAATTTTTGCACTCTCTGTCTTGCAATACAAAGAATTGTGCTGATCTATATTTAAAGACTAAAGCAACCTTGACTTCTTATAAAAATACTACTTTATTATGACATATTTTCTTTTTTTGTGTATTGTTAGATTTAATTGGCTAAAATTTTGTTAATATATCATCTATCTCCGTGAGGGATGTTGGTTCACGTTTTGTTGTCTTTCATTTTTTAGAGTAATATCAATCTCACAAGATATGTTGTGGACATCTGCCATCCTATGAGTCTGCTGTGTATCCCACTTCCCATGTTGGCTCTTTCTCTCCCTTTTTGATTCTATCAGTCAGTATCAGCAGATACTTGTCTTGTTTGTGTGATCTCTTTGAGTCTTAGACCTGTCAGAGCTATCAATTGTGAGCTGAAATTGGTCACCTGGACCAGTGCGATGGCATTGGTACATGCCATCTTGATGGAATTGTGTTGGAATCCCCTGGCACGTTTCTAACTCCACCATTTGCGGCCAGACCGATTGAGCATGTTCCAAATTGTTCATCTCCTCCCTCTCTTTTTCCACTCTTAGATTTAACAGGGATCACTTTTCAGTTAAAATTTAAACACCTAAGAATAATTGTGTGTTAATTACTGAGTTCAACCAATAGTACTAGAACAACAACAATAACAACAAATACTAAAATGGATAAAGTATTACATTGTACATCTAAAGTCAGGACAGGAGCTGATCAGTTCATTGTTGCTTATAGTGTCCGTTTCACTTAACAGGTTTCCCCTTTGGTGCTCAGTTGTCACCGATCAGGGAAAACAAATGATATTTTTCTCTTTGGGTCTGGCTTAATTCACTCAGCATGATGTTTTCCAGATTGCTCCATCTTGTTGCAAATGACTGGGTTTCGTTGTTTCTTACTGCTGTATAGTATTCTATGGAGTACATGTCCCATAATTTCTTTATCCAGTCTACTGTTGATGGGCATTTGGGTTGGTTCCAGGTCTTAGCTATTGTGAATTGAGCTGCAATAAACATTAACGTGCAGATGGCTTTTTTATTAGCCAAATTAATTTCCTTTGGGTAAATTCCAAGGAGTGGGATGGCTGGGTTGTATGGTAGGGTTATGTTCAGGTTTCTGAGGAATCTCCAGACAGACTTCCATAGTGGCTTAACCAGTTTGCATTCCCACCAACAGTGGGTTAGTGTCCCTTTTTCCCCACATCCTCTCCAGCATCTGTTGTTGGTAGATTTCTGAATGTGAGCCATTCTCACCGGGGTGAGATGGAACCTCATTGTGGTTTTGATTTGCATTTCTCTGATTGCTAGTGATCTTGAACATTTTTTCATGTGTCTGTTGGCCATTTGTATTTCCTCTTTCGAAAAATGTCTATTGAGGTCTTTGGCCCATCTCTTTAGTGGGTTGTTTGTTTTGTTGTTGTGGATTTTCTTGATTTCTTTGTAGATTCTGGTTATCAATCCTTTATCTGTAGTATAGTTTGGCCTCAGAATCAGCCCTCAGGGCATTCGGATCTGGCTGAAGAGCCCATGGGAGTATAGCAGGCATGGAAAGCCAAGATATCATGGGAAAAAAAAAAAAAAAAAAGACCTAAATGAATGATCTCTGTGAGTGAGATCCCAGTGGAAAGAACGGGGCCATCAAAGAAGGAGGTACCCTTCTCCGAAGGGAGGAGAGAACCTCCACTTTGACTATGACCCTATCGGAATAAGATCAAAGTCAGCGAACTCTAAAGGCTTCCATAGCCCTGGCAACTCATGACTAGAGCCTAGGGAGATTACTGACGCCATGAACAGGAGTGTCAAATTGTTAAGTCAGCAACAGGAGTCACTGTGTACTTACACCCCATGTGGGATCTGTCCCTAATGTGTCGTCTAAAGCCAAGTGATGCTACGACTGGTACTGAAACGGTATTTTTATACTTTGCGTTTCTGTGTGGGCGCAGACTGATGAGGTCTTTGCTAATTAAATACTGAAGTGATCTTCTGTATATAAAGAGAATTGGAAATGAAAAAAAAAATAACCTGGTGTTAAAATGGAAATGGCATAGAAAATTAATTAATTTGAAAAAAAAAATTCTGTAGGATCTCTGTCTTTAATGTGCTGTACATTGCTATTTAATGCTATAATTAGTAATCCAATGGTAGTTTTTTCACTTGATGTTGCTATATGGGCAAAAAGTTGAAATCTTTACCTAATATATACTAAACTGATCTTCTGTATACAAAGAGAATTGAAAATGAATCTTTACATGAATGGAAGGGGAAAGGGGAGGGTGGCGGGCGGGAGGGAAGTTATGGGAGGGGGGAAGCCATTGTAACCCATAAGCTATACTTTGGAAATCTATATTCATTAAATAAAAGTTTAATAAAAAAAAAAAAAAAAAAAAAAAAGAAAAAAAAAAAAAAAAAAAAAAAAAAAAAAGATATGTTGTGGAGTATTCCCCTTTTCTCCAATATCCTGGAAGAATGATTGTGGAATTAGTATTATTCCTTCCTTAAATGACTGCCAGAATTCACAAAGGAAATTCATCTGAGACTATAAATTCAATGTTATTAACAGATACTAAGCTTTTGAAATATCTATTTTTAGTCAGTAAGTTGATAGCCTGCACCTTTAAGTGAATTTATTCACTTTCTGCTATTGAGTGTATTGGTATAAAGTTTTCATAATACTCCCTTATTATCCTTCTCTCTTTTAATTAACCATTTTTATTTGAAAGGAAGAGAAAGAGCCAGAAACCAGTTTTCTCATCTGGTTCACTCCTCAAATGATTTTATCAGCCCAAGCTGGGCTACGCTGGAGGCAGGAGCCAAGAACTTAATCTGGGTCTCCCATGTAGGTGGCGGGGACCTGAGCCATCACTACAGCATCCCAGGGTGCACATTAGCAAGGCGCTGAATCAGAGGAGTTTCTCTTTGGAATGCAAGCACCTTGAGCAGCATCTTAACCTCTGTGTGAAATGCCCACGTCTCCCCCAGTATAAAGCTTTTTAACACCTGCAGAATATACAGTAGTTGCTTCCTCGATTCCTGACAATATTTCTGGCACCTATATTTTTCTTCAACAGTTTGGCTAGAGACATATCAATATTAGGGATCTCAGAGACTCATCTTCAATTTTGTTGATATTCTTATTTTTTCTATGATTTTATATTATTGATGTCTGTCCTTATTTTCATTAACTCCCTTTTCACTTCAGGATTTACTTGTTGTGTTTTAAATTTTACAAAATGGAAGTTCCGATGACTTATTTGAGATTTTCCTTTCAAATAGTCATTTAACACTATACATGTCCAGGTAAGTACTATTTTAGCTGCATTCCACAAATGCTGATATAGTATATGTTCATTTTTACATTATACAAAATACTTTTTCATTACCTTTTCGGTTTATTCTTTGACTCACATGTTTCTTAAGAATTATTATATGGGCTGATGTTTAGTGTAGTGATTAAAACACTGGTTAAGAAGCCCATGTGCTATATTTGATCTCCTGGGTTCAAGGCAGATGCTGGGAGGCAGCAGGTGAAGACTCAAGCAGTTGGTTCCCTGCTACTCACGTGGGAGGCCTACATTGAGTTCTGAGCTTCTGGTTTTGACCCTGGTCCAGCCCTGGCCATTGCAGGCTTCTGGTTTTGATCCTGGTCCAGCCCTGGCCATTGCAGGCATTCAATATTGAACCAGTGGATAGACCTTCCTTCCTCTGTCTCTCTGTCTCTGTTTTTTTCTCTCTCTCTCCATCTTTCTCTCAGACACACAGTGTCTGCCTCTCAAATATTTTTTTTTTAAATCTATGAGCCTCAGGGCCAGTGCTGTGGTGCAGCAGGTTAACCTCCACCTGCGGTGCCACATCCCATATGGGCGCTGGTTCTACTCCTGGCTGCTCCTCTTCCAATCCAGCTCTCTGCTATGGCCTGGGAAAGCAGTGGAAGATGGCCCAAGTGCTTGGGCCCCTGCACCCACATGGGAGACCAGGAAGAAGCTCCTGGCTCCTGGCTTCAGATCGGCACAGCTCTGGACATTGCGACCATCTGGGGAGTGAACCAATGGAAGGAAGACCTTTTGCTCTGTCTCTCCCTCTCATTGTCTGTAACTCTACATCTCAAAGAAATAAATAAAATCTTTTTAAAAATCCATGAACCGGTTGCATCCAGACTACAGCAGGAAGAGCATCCCCGCGGTGGCTCGGCCTTCTCCTCTCTGAGAAGAGGAAGCCAGAGACTTCGCGAGCAGGAAGTGGTCCAGAAACTGCTCAGGTGTGGATGTAGGTGGTTGAGCAATAGACAGTCCTGCCTTCTTGATTCTCCACAAAGATACAGCCTCAGGAAAAGACTCAAGAAAAAAACTGCAGAGGAAACGCTTCCAGACCTAGTGGATGTGACACAGAGGACCTACAGCGAGCCCACCGCGTGGAAACTTAACCGCGGGAGACGAGCCGCAGACTCTCGCCAGCGCAGGAACGGGAGGGAGGTAAGACAAAGACAGCAGAAACCCGAGACATTGGGGGGGAAAAGCAGAGGCCTCTCTTGTCACTCAAAGAGCAAAACAAAGAACAGGAGCCATTTTACATATCTAAAGTGCAGCCACAAACTCAGTAACTTCTGAATTTGGTGAATCTTGAGAACACATTGAGGGCTGCATAAACTCTTTGTGTGGTCCCAGGGGTAGATCAAACGAATACTCACAGAGGCCAGATTTCAACTACCCTCAATTTCACTCAGCCATTCGAGATTACTTCCCAACTGAGTCAAAAAAAAAAAAAAAAAAAAAAAGAGAGAGAGAGAGAGAGAGAGAGAGCAATCCAGTAAGGAGCAAGGGAGTGAACAATCTGGGTGAGTCGCATTTTGCACAGCCTTAAACCTGAAGAATCAAGCAGAGCTCTCTGGCCACATCCATCACAGCCCCTAAGGATCCATCAAAGCAGACAGCCCACTTAGAGGCATAGTATAATGAGAAAAAAACACCACAGCAAAAAAGAAAAAAAAAAACATAAATTATCTCCAACATGCCAAACAACAAACGCAAAAACCAAGCTAACAAGAACAAGGAAGAAACTATGATGCCCCCAAATGAACAAGACACGCCAATGCAAGATTATGAAGATGAAGAGATAGAGGAAATGCAAGAAGCAGATCTGAAAAAATTGATAAGAACATTAAGAAGTTCTCAAAAACAAATTCTTGAACTACAGAAATCCTTAATGGACAAGATAGAAAATCTCTCTCGTGAAAATGAAATATTAAGGAGGAATCAAAATGAAATGAAACAACTAGTAGAACATGAAACTGTGATAGTGACAAAAAACCACAATGAAATGAAGAACTCAATAGATCAAATGACAAACGCATTAGAAAGCCTTAAAAACAGAATGGGTGAAGCAGAAGAGAGAATATCGGAATTAGAAGACAGAGAACAGGAAAGGAAACAGTCAAATCAAAGAAAAGAAGAAGAAATCAGAAATCTTAAAAAATACTGTCAGGAATCTACAGGATACTATTAAAAAACCCAACATTTGGGTTCTAGGAGTTCCTGAAGGCATGGAGAGAGAGAAAGGATTAGAAGGCCTTTTTAGTGAGATACTAGCAGAAAATTTCCCAGGTTTGGAGAAGGACAGAGACATCCTAGTACAGGAAGCTCATAGAACCCCTAATAAACATGATCAAAAGAGATCCTCACCACAACACGTTGTAATCAAACTCACCACAGTGAAACACAAAGAAAAGATTCTAAAATGTGCAAGAGAGACATGCCAGATTACTCTCAGAGGATCTCCAATTAGACTCACAGCTGACTTCTCATCAGAAACCCTACAAGCTAGGAGAGAATGGCGATATATAGCCCAGGTGCTAAGAGAGAAAAACTGCCAGCCCAGAATATTATATCCTGCAAAGCTCTCATTTGTGAATGAAGGTGAAATAAAGACCTTTCACAGCAAACAGAAACTGAAAGAATTTGTTGCCACTCGTCCAGCCCTGCAAAAGATGCTTAAAGACGTGTTACATACAGAAACACAGAAACACGGTCACCAATATGAAAGAAGATAAAGGAAGGAAACCTCACAGCAGAAGATCACAGGAGTCTCAAACCATATATTAGAAAAAATCTTTGGCAAATGACAGGGCAAAGTTACTCCTTCTCAATAGTCACATTGAATGTTAATGGCTTGAACTGTCCAGTTAAAAGACACTGATTGGCTGATTGGGTTAAAGAACAAAACCCATCTTTTTGCTGCTTACAAGAAACTCATCTTTCCAACAATGATCCATACAGGCTAAAAGTGAAAGGCTGGAAAAAGATATACCATGCCAACAGAAATGAAAAAAGAGCGGGCGTAGCCATCTTAATATCAGACAACATAAACTTTACCACAAAAACTGTCAGGAGAGACAAAGAGGGGCACTATTTAATGATTAAGGGATCCATTCAACAGGAAGATATAACGATTATCAATGTATATGCACCTAATTACAGGGCACCAGCTTATTTAAAAGACTTGTTAAGGGACTTAAAGGGAGACTTAGACCCCAATACAATAGTACTGGGGGATTTCAATACTCCACTCTCAGAGATAGACAGATCAATAGGACAGAAGATCAACAAGGAGACAGTAGATTTAAATGACACTATAGCCGAAATGGATCTAACAGATATCTACAGAATATTTCATCCTACATCTAAGGACTTTACATTCTTCTCAGCAGTACATGGAACCTTCTCTAGGATTGACCACATACTAGGCCATAAAGCAAGTCTCAGCAAATTCAAGAGAATTAGAATCATACCATGCAGCTTCTCAGACCACAAAGGAATGAAATTGGAAATTAGCAACTCGGGAATCCCTAGAACACGTGCAAACACATGGAGATTGAACAACATGCTCCTGAATGAACAATGGGTCATAGAAGAAATTAAAAGAGAAATCAAAAATTTTCTGGAAGTAAATGAGGATAAAAGCACAACATACCAAAACCTTTGGGATACAACAAAAGCAGTGTTAAGAGGAAAGTTTATATCAATAGGTGCCTACATCAAGAAATTGGAAAGGCACCAAATAGATGAGCTTTCAAGTCATCTCAAGGATCTAGAAAATCTGCAGCAAACCAAACCCAAACCCAGTAGGAGAAGAAAAATAATTAAAATCAAAGAAGAAATCAACAGGATTGAATCCAAAAAAACATTACAAAAAATCAGCCAAACAAGGATCTGGTTTTTTGAAAAAATAAACAAAATTGACACGCCATTGGCCCAACTAACTAAAAAAAGAAGAGAAAAGACCCAAATCAATAGGCTCAGAGATGAAAAGGGAAACGTAACAACAGACACCACAGAAATAAAAAGAATCATCAGAAATTAATATAAGGACTTGTATGCCAGCAAACAGGGAAATCTATCAGAAATGGACAGATTCTTGGACACATACAACCTACCCAAATTGAGCCAGGAAGACATAGAAAACCTACACAGACCCATAACTGACACAGAAATTGAAACAGTAATAAAGGCCCTCCCAACAAAGAAAAGCCCAGGACCAGATGGATTCACTGCTGAGTTCTACCAGACATTTAAAGAAGAACTAACTCCAATTCTTCTCAAACTATTCAGAGCAATCAAAAAAGAGGGAATCCTCCCAAATTCTTTCTATGAAGCCAGCATCACCTTAATTCCTAAGCCGGAAAAAGATGCAGCATTGAAAGAGAATTACAGACCAATATCCCTGATGAACATAGATGCAAAAATCCTCAATAAAATTCTGGCCAATAGAATGCAACAACACATCAGAAAGATCATCCACCCAGACCAAGTGGGATTTATCCCTGGTATGCAGGGATGGTTCAACGTTCGCAAAACAATCAACGTAATACACTACATTAACAGACTGCAGAAGAAAAACCATATGATTCTCTCAATAGACGCAGAGAAAGCATTTGATAAAATACAACACCCTTTCATGATGAAAACTCTAAGCAAACTGGGTATGGAAGGAACATTCCTCAATACAATCAAAGCAATATATGAAAAACCCACGGCCAACATCCTATTGAATGGGGAAAAGTTGGAAGCATTTCCGCTGAGATCTGGTACCAGACAGGGATGCCCACTCTCACCACTGCTCTTCAATATAGTTCTGGAAGTTCTAGCCAGAGCTATTAGGCAAGAAAAAGAAATTAAAGGGATACAAATTGGGAAGGAAGAACTCAAACTATCCCTCTTTGCAGATGATATGATTCTTTATTTAGGGGACCCAAAGAACTCTACTAAGAGACTACTGGAACTCATCGAAGAGTTTGGCAAAGTAGCAGGATATAAAATCAATGCACAAAAATCAACAGCCTTTGTATACACAGGCAATGCCACAGCTGAGGAAGAACTTCTAAGATCAATCCCATTCACAATAGCTACAAAAACAATCAAATACCTTGGAATAAACTTAACCAAGGACGTTAAAGATCTCTACGATGAAAACTACAAAACCTTAAAGAAAGAAATAGAAGAGGATACCAAAAAATGGAGAAATCTTCCATGCTCATGGATTGGAAGAATCAATATCATCAAAATGTCTATTCTCCCAAAAGCAATTTATACATTCAATGCAATACCAATCAAGATACCAAAGACCTTCTTCTCATATCTGGAAAAAATGATGCTGAAATTCATATGGAGACACAGAAGACCTCGAATAGCCAAAGCAATCCTGTACAACAAAAACAAAGCCGGAGGCATCATAATCCCAGATTTCAGGGCATACTACAGGGCAGTTGTTATCAAAACAGCATGGTACTGGTACAGAAACAGAAGGATAGACCAATGGAACAGAATAGAAACACCAGAAATCAATCCAAACATCTACAGCCAACTTATATTTGATCAAAGATTCAAAACTAATCCCTGGAATAAGGACAGCCTATTCAATAAATGGTGCTGGGAAAATTGGATTTCCACGTGCAGAAGCTTGAAGCAAGACCCATACCTTTGACCTTACACAAAAATTCACTCAACGTGGATTAAAGACTTAAATCTATGACCCAAAACCATCAAATTATTAGAGAGCATTGGAGAAACCCTGCAAGATATAGGTACAGGCAAAGACTTCTTGGAAAAGACCCCAGGAGCACAGGCAGTCAAAACCAAAATTAACATTTGGGATTGCATCAAATTGAGAAGTTTCTGTACTTCAAAAGAAACAGTCAGGAAAGTGAAGAGGCAACCGACAGAATGGGAAAAAAATATTTGCAAACTATACTACAGATAAAGGATTGATAACCAGAATCTACAAAGAAATCAAGAAAATCCACAACAACAAAACAAACAACCCACTCAAGAGATGGGCCAAGGACCTCAATAGACATTTTTCGAAAGAGGAAATCCAAATGGCCAACAGACACATGAAAAAATGTTCAAGATCACTAGCCATCAGAGAAATGCAAATCAAAACCACAATGAGGTTTCACCTCACCCCGGTGAGAATGGCTCACATTCAGAAATCTACCAACAACAGATGCTGGAGAGGAGGTGGGGAAAAAGGGACACTAACCCACTGTTGGTGGGAATGCAAACTGGTTAAGCCACTATGAAAGTCAGTCTGGAGATTCCTCAGAAACCTGAACATAACCCTACCATACAACTCAGCCATCCCACTCCTTGGAATTTACCCAAAGGAAATTAATTTGGCAAATAAAAAAGCCATCTGCACATTAATGTTTATTGCAGCTCAATTCACAATAGCTAAGACCTGGAACCAACCCAAATGCCCATCAACAGTAGACTGGATAAAGAAATTATGGGACATGTACTCCATAGAATACTATACAGCAGTAAGAAACAATGAAACCCAGTCATTTGCAACAAGATGGAGGAATCTGGAAAACATCATGCTGAGTGAATTAAGCCAGTCCCAAAGAGACAAATATCATTTGTTTTCCCTGATCGGCGACAACTGAGCACCAAAGGGGAAACCTGTGGAAGTGAAATGGACACTATAAGAAACTATGACCTGATCAGCTCTTGTCCTGGCTCTAGATGTACAATGTAATACTTTATCCTTTTTTGTATTTGTTGTTGTTGTTGTTCTAGTACTAGTGGTTGAACTCTGTAATTAACACACAATTATTCTTAGGTGTTTAAATTTTAACTGAAAAGTGATCCCTGTTAAATTTAAGAGTGGAAAAAGAGAGGGAGGAGATGTACAATTTGGGACATGCACAATCTGACTTGCCGCAAATGATGGAGTTAGAAATGTACCGGGGGATTCCAATACAATCCCATCAAGATGGCATGTACCAATGTCATCTCACTAGTCCAAGTGATCAATTTCAGTTCACAACCGATGGCTCTGATAGGTCTAAGAATCAAAGGGATCACACAAACCAGACAAGTGTCTGCTAATACTAACTGATAGAATCAAAAAGGGAGAGAAAGATCCAACATGGGAAGTGGGATACACAGCAGACTCATAGAATGGCAGATGTCCTAAACAACACTCTGGCCTCAGAATCAGCCCTCAAGGCATTCGGATCTGGCGGAAGAGCCCATGAGAGTATAGCAGGCATGGAAAGCCAAGATATCATGGAAAAAAAAAAAAAGACCTAAATGAATGATCTCTGTGAGTGAGATCCCAGTGGAAAGAACGGGGCCATCAAAGAAGGAGGTACCCTTCTCCGAAGGGAGGAGAGAACTTCCACTTTGACTATGACCCTATCGGAATAAGACCAAAGTCAGCGAACTCTAAAGGCTTCCATAGCCATGGCAACTCATGACTAGAGCCTAGGGAGATTACTGACGCCATGAACAGGAGTGTCAAATTGTTAAGTCAGCAACAGGAGTCACTGTGTACTTACATCCCATGTGGGATCTGTCCTTAATGTGTTATCTAATGTGCAGTGATGCTATAACTAGTACTGAAACAGTATTTTTACACTTTGTGTCTCTGCGTGGGTACAAACTGATGTGATCTTTACTAACTATATACTGAATCGATCTTCTGTATATCAAGATAATTGGAAATAAAAAAAAACTGGTGTTAAATTGGAAATGGCATAGAAAATTAATTTGTTTAAAAAAAATATTATGTAGGATCTCTGTCTTTAATGTGCCGCACACTCTTATTTAATGCTATAACTAGTACTCCAACAGTATTTTTTTTTCACTATGTGTTGCTATATGGCGGCAAACTGTTGAAATCGTTACCTAATATATACTAAACTGATCTGTATATAAAGAGAATTGAAAATGAATCATGATGTGATTGGAAGGGGAGAGGGAGCGGGAAAGGGGAGGGTTGCGGGTGGAGGGAAGTTTTGGGAGGGGGAAGCCATTGTAACCCATAAGCTGTACTTTGGAAATTTATATTCATTAAATAAAAGTTTAATAATAATAAAAAAAATCCATGAACCTCTTTCTAATAATTTTTCACCTCAGAAATCTTCAACGGTTTTAAGAGTATCCTTCTAAGCTTTACTCGATGATGTGGCAACCGATGTCCATTCTGCTGAGAAGAGTTGGGAGCTATCTGTCTTATGGCTTACATTTGTCTACCAGCCAAGTTTTTGAACCAGAGATGAGGAGCTAGGGGTAAGGACAATGGCCACCTTCTTCCTGAGTGACACCAGTATTCTGGGATCTTAGAGCTCAGTGGAAAATGGGGCAGAGGAAGTGCTGTCAGGTCCTCTTGGCCTTCCTCTCCTTGCATGGAAACCCCATTTCACAAGCTAGAACAAGCATGCCCCATTGGAGGTAGAGACTCCATTCCACAAATAGGAACCATATGGAAGGTAGATACCACCTTTCAACTGCCCTTTCCCAGGTGGTAGCCTCAATATCTCAAAGCCAGGGTTAGGATGAGAAACGCTGGCATTCTGAAAGAAAGCTCTCTGGGAGACAGACAGAGCTGTGTTCTTAGCTGCAGAAGGTAGAAGTGAAGTCTCTACTTCATTGAGTTTAACCAGGTGTGGGAGAAAGCAGCCTTCATTCAAATGCCAGAGATACTTAACTTCTTACCACATACTTATAGGTGTTCTTGAATAGAAGTTTAGTTATTTGCTATATGCTCTTAGAACCATTTTCAAGGTGTAACTTACATTATTTTGTTATTTTCTTTTTTTAAAAAAAATTATTTAAAAGTCAGAGTTACACAGAGAAAGGAAAGGCAGAGAGAGAAAGAGAGAGAGACAGGTCTTTCATCTGCTGGTTCACTCCCCAGGTGGTCGCAATGGCCAAAGCTGCACTGATCTGAAGTCAGGAGCTAGGAGCTTCTTCCAGGTCTCCCACACAGGTACAGGGGCCCAAGGACTGGGGCCATCTTCTACCGTTTTCCTGGCTATAGCAGAGAGCTGAATGAGATGTGGAGCAGCTAGGACTAGAACCGGTGCCCATATGTGATGCCAGCAATGCAAGTGGCTGCTTTACCCGCTGTGCCACAGCACCAGCCCCTATTTTGTTATTTTCATTATTTGTGTTTTTATAATTTTTATCATTTTCACTGGTGTAGTAGTCTGTGGAATTCTTAATGCTATAATGCTAAAAGTTAATCTGAACCCTTATTATAATTATTTTGTAGAGTTCAGGGGTTCTTTTTAAATATTGACTTCCAATTCCTACCTTTTTATTTGAATGTGTACATTTATATTCAGTGTTGTTTTTGCACAGAAAATATGACATCATTATTGATGTGTTTGGTTTAACTATACCATCTTGCTACTTAGTTTATGCTTCTCTTACATATTCTTTGTTCTCAGATTCCTCTCTTTCTGTCTAGATTTGGATAAAGTGGACATTTCTCATGACTCAAATTTACCTCACTATTTGCTTATTAATAACTATTCAATATTTTTAGTAGCTGCTGTATACTTGAAATAAATATTAGTATTTTAAATTTATTATGGTCTGCTTTAAAACATTTTGTATGATTTAATGTGAAGCATGATAATTTAAACATATTCCCCTTCCTAGTCTTCTTGCTATCATTATCATTTATATTACCATATATACATACACTTAGATGTAATAGAGTTGCTACACAAATTTTTTTGCTTTAGAATATAATGTTTTAAAAAGATTTAAGAATAATTGAGAAATCAACTTGTATTATCAACATATTTATATTTTCCATTGCTCTTCATGCTATCTTACAGTTACAAATTTCTATGTGTCATTGTTTAATTTCTGCAAGAAGCATTTCTTGTAATATTTCCCACAGCGGATTTGCAAGTATTGAATTCTTTTGACGTCCATATATCTAATAAGTTTGTATAGAACCTTCATTTTTGAAAGTTTTTTAATAGGTACAGAATGCTGACTGAACATCTTTCCTAAGTCCTTTTTTTTTTTTTTTTTTTTTTTAGTCAAAGTTACCTAGAGAGATGAAAGGCAGAGAGAGGGAGAGAGAGAGAGAGAGAGAGAGAGAGAGAGAGAGAGGTCTTCCATCTGATGGTTCACTCCCCAGTTGGCTGCAACGGCCAGAGCTATGCCAATCCAAAGCCAGGAGCCAGGAACTTCCTCCGGGTCTCCCACGCAGGTGCAGGGACCCAAGGACTTGGGCCATCTTCCACTGCTTTCCCAGGCCATAGCAGACAGCTGGATGGGAAGTAGAACAGCCGATCTTGAATCAGTGACCATATGGGATGCCTGCACTTCAGGTCAGGTTGTTAACTCGCTATGCCACAGAGCCAGCTCCTCCCAAATCCTTTTAAAATGGATTCCCCTTTGACACTTAATCCTATCTGTATGATCAGTTAGAACTTAAACTGATAACTTTAACTAGTAAGATGGCATTGGTACCTGCCAACTTAATGGGATTTGGAGTCCCATGGCAAGTGAAATAAACATTTTTTAAAGTGTGTCAAAATATAAGCAATGACAACACAATATAAATTGCTTTTAATTTTGTATGGGAAGCTACGTAGATTATCTCAGCTTAGACAGAACTGTAACATCAGGACTTATAGTCTACATTTGGCTGTTAACACACAGACATACACACACATTTGCATTCACACACAGCCATCTTTAATACCTATGGCACAAGATGGCATAAAAATAAATTAACCTAAAGAGGTAAAAATCTTACAATTGTAAAAATTTAAAATATATTTACAAACAGTTGACATCATTATATTTTTATTTCAATTTTCTTCCTTATATTTTTATGATGTGCAACAATAATATAAAGTAGTTATTTATGTTTTAAATGAATAAATGTATGTTTTTATATTTAATCACTAGAAGCATATTTCACATATGTAAATTTGGAAATGAATGTTACTAGTAAGCTAATAATAACTGATAGAATTAAAAAGGAGAGAATGATCCAACATGGGAAGCAGGACACACAGCCAACTCATAGAATGACAAATGCCCTAAACAGCACTCTGGCCTCAGAATCAGCCCTTAAGGCATTCAGATCTGGCTAAAAATCCCATGAGAGTATCTCAGGCATGAAAAGCCAAGACATTCTGGCAAAAAATGACCTACATCAAAGATCTCTGTGAATGAGATCCCAGTGGAAAGAACGGGCCATCAAAGAAGGAAGTACCTTTCTCTGAAGGAAGGAGAGAACTTCCACTTTAATTATGGTCTTTTCTAGATAAGGACAGAGTTTGTGAATTCAAGAGGCTTCCGTAGCCTCGGCAGCTCACGACAAGAGCCTCGGGTGATCACTGATGTCATAAATAAGAGTGTCAATTGTTAAATCAACAACAGGAGTCACTATGTACTTGCTCCCCATGTAGGATCTCTGTCCTTAATGTGTTGTACTATGAAAATTAACACTAAAAATAGTCTTCAAACAGTACTTTATACTTTGTGTTTCTGTGTGGGTGTAAACTGTTGAAATTTTTACTTAGTATAAAGTTGACCTTCTGTATATAAAGATAATTAAAAATGAATCTTAATGAAGAATGTGATGGGAGAGGGAGTAAAAATGGGATGGTTTGCAGGTGGGACGGTGGTTATGGGCAATAATAATAATAAACACTATAATACAAAAGTTGTACTTTCAAAATTTATATTTATTAAATAAAAGTTTTCTATAAAAAATAAAAAAAATAAAATGGGTTTCCTATGTTTGTGTTATTTCAAATGAGATAATTGTCATTTTCATCATTGTCTCTATATGTTTTTCTTTTCTTGGTATTTTTAGGATGTTTTTGTCATTGTTTTTTGACAATGTGATTTTAATTTGTCTCTATGAAGCTTTAAGCAATTTTTTATACTTGAGATTGTCTGATGCTTTTTGTTTATAATTTTCACTAATTTTGAAAATTTTCATCCATTGTTCTTTCAACATTTGTTCGTCTGTTTGTTTCAAGGCTTCTACTGTTTAGGAGTTGTAATCGCATGTGTGAGAATACTTCAGAAATATGTAGAAAGTGAATTAAAAGATAAATTTATTTTAGAACAAAATATTTTTAATCCATGCCTGCAGTAGTCTTCAAAAAGTTCATGGAAAACATCTCTTATGAAAACACTATGCATGGATTTAAAAATGTTTGTATTTATTTTTAAATTTCATTTCCACGAAGTTTCTGAACCGCTCTCATATTTTAGGCTGTGGGAAGTTCCACATTACGCTGATGCTCTGTGTATTTCCCTTCACCTCTGTAAGCCATTTACCTCATTCTTCCTGCTTACATGGCTTCTTGTTCGTCTCTAGGTAAATTTCCCCACCCCACCCCCTTTTTTTCAGACCTTTTCTTTGTTTTTCTGTGATTTGAAAATGATATGCTGAGGTATAACTTTTTGGGACTTTTACCTGCATGGTGTCCTCTGATCTTCTAGGATTTGTAATTTGGGGAAGTTCTCAGTCAATATTGTTTCAAATATCCCTTCTATTTCATTCTCTTTTTTTGGCCCTCTGATATTACCCCATACCTAAATTGTATACTTGGTACCCTTGTGGCTGTCCCACAGTCCTCATAGTCTTATTTTTTCTTCAGTCTACTTGTAAGTCTATAAAAGGCATTCTTTCTTTCTATGACATTTTTTATCTCCAACAGTCTTTTCTTTTTTCTGTTCTTCCATGCTGTCTACTCTATTACATCCCTTCACATATTAATGATAATTGTTTGAAATCTCCATTCTAAAAATCCCACTGTTCTCACCATATCTGTATCTAACACTTGCTCTGATCTTCAAATTCTGGTGGTTTTCTTTGTTCTATTTTGTTTTGCCTTTTAGCATGTCTTGTAATTTTTTCTAGATAGCCAGACATCATATGCCAGGTAAGAGAAAGTGATGTGAATGAGTTTCTAGTAATGTGGTAGTAAGGTTTGAGGGAAGGAGTGGTATTCAATGGTTCTATGGCTGAGTCTCTGTCTTTTAATGAGCCTGTGCATTTGAAAGCTGAACATCGCAAGTGTTTCTCAGTCCTCTCACTTCTACTCTTAGGTGGGACATGATAGCTGAAGTGGGCTAGAATTGGGTATTTCCCTTCCCTTACATGTAAGACCAAAACTGCCTGAATTTAGTGTCTCCTTACTTGTAATAATAATATCCCAGTCAGTACCCTCTGCTGGGTTAGTTTCTGTTGTGAGCAGGCCTTGTTCATAATATAAGAATGTTCTTGTGTTTTCCAAAATGGTTCCTTTTCCTCTTCCTCTGCCAGAAGTAGATTATTCTCTGATATTTATTGTGAGAATCTGGTTGAACACTTGGAGATAAATTTCACAAAAGTGTGCCATGTCCCACTCGCCTGTCTACCTCCCCATGTCTGGAACTACCTGGAGCTTTTTAACTCTTGTCCTTGTCCATACGAACTCTCCAGTTTTTCATCACCAATTACAGTTATGTTGATACACGAATAGTAGGGACAGTTATCACTTTAAATACTCAAATGAAGGTTTTAAACTCGCCCCCGCCAAAACCTAAGATAATGGGTTGAACTTTAAGAACAAAATGTCAACAACTGCAAAATATTATAAATTCTTTCACATCTGTATAGTTATGCTGAGCATCTCCTGGTTTAAGGGTAATTGAAATAAGAAGGAACATGTGATTATTTGTCTAACACATATATTGAGAATCAATGATTAAAATTCAATTGAAACCTACCGCAATGTAAGATTGCATTCATAGAATCATTTTCCCCTTATCGTGACTAAGCTCTACACTAGATTATATTGTAGCTAGAATATTGTTTTTCACCTTAGGCTTCATTATAAAGAGGTTATTGTACAAATGTAGCAGAATACAAATGTAGAATATCTAGGTTAAACAATAGAAGCAGAAAATGTTTTAAACGGAGGGTGTTTTAACAGAAAAAAGAAGAGTCATCAGTTTATAATAGCTTTTTACAATTTTGGTAAACTATCTTATGGAAGAAGTACTTTATTGTTTATTTTTCCCCATGACTAAACAATTACTAAGCTTTTCATATGATTAAGACTGTACAGAGACTGAAAATGCATACTCACGAGTTTTGATAATTAATAGAGTAATGCACACTTTTCATAGTGTCTACAACATAGGGTGAGATCCATGATAGATACTATTTTTATCAAACAAAACAAATGGAAGAAGTTACCAGTAGACACATTTTGGACTCAGTTTTTAGGAGAATGTTTGCACAAAGAAGTTGTATAAGATTGGATTTCTTTGCACAAGAGGACAGTAAAAAATCTGTTTAATCCAAATAAAATTGGAGAAAGTATGTGTGAGTGTGTGTGTGTGTGTATGTATGTATATGTGTGTGTGAGTGAGAGAGAGAGATACCTTCCATCCACCGATTCATTCCTCTAAATGGCCATGACAGCCAAGTATGGGCCATGCTGAAGCCAGGAACCAGGAACTCCATCCATGTCTCTCATGTGGGTGGCAGAAGCATAAGCTCTTGGGAAATCTTCTAGTGTCTTCATAGGTGCATTAGCTAGGCCTGGATTGAAAGAGCAGCAGGATTCCAACTGCTACTCTGACATGGGATGCTGGCTTCCTAAGTGGCAACTTAACCCAGTGCACCAACATACTGGGTCCTCTGAACTATGTCTTGATGTTATATTTTTGAAGAAAAAGAAAGCAAGAAATCCCTGGGTGTCTTAGAGCTTATATTTTAATTGAGGAAAGGGATATAAGTAAAAACTAACATGTTGTATATGGATATAAGTGCTATAAAGATAAATAAAAGTGATAGATAATTCTAGGGGTGTTATTAAGTAAGAATGTGGATGAAAGAAGCATTCACTTAATGAGAAAAGGTAAACAGCTGAAATATGTGAGAGTAAGTCATATATAAAGTAAATGAAGAGAGCCCCAGCAAGCTGCCTCATCTTTTCCAGCATGTGATGACATAGTAAGAAAATGTTCTGGGGCCAGAGCTGTGGTGTAGTGGGTAACGCCACTGCCTGCAGTGCCAGCATCCCATACGGTCACCAGTTCAAGTCCCGGCTGCTCCACTTCGGATCCAGCTCTCTGTTATGGCCTGGGAAAGTAGTAGAAGATGGCCCAAGTGCTTGGACTCCTGCCATGTGGGAGAGCCGGAGGAAACTCCTGGCTCCTCCAGCTGTTGTGGCCATTTGGGGAGTGAACCAGCGGATGGAAGGCCTCTCTCTCTCTCTCTCTCTCTCTCTCTGCCTCTCCTTCTCTCTCTCTGTAACTCTGACTTTCAAATAAATAAATAAAGCTTTTAAAAAAAGGAAAAGGAAAATGTCCTCTGTGGGCCAGAGAGCAGGCCCTCACCAAACAGCACTTACTGACACCTTGATCTTGAACTTCCCAGCCTCCAGATCTATGAGAAATAAATATGTTATTTGTACAAGCTGCCCTGTTTACGGTATCTTATTACAACATCCCACGTAGACTGAGAGAGTCAGCATCACAGCATTTAGCACAAGATCTGTGATCCAGTACCTATAATTCCGGATTTCCAAGTCAAAGAATTTTAGACAAACTTAAGGTTACAATAATACATGATTTCAAGAAGTAACATCTGGGAATTCATTTTAACTAAAAAGAAGACAAAAATTAGGTTTAGATTGACTTTTTAAAAAGTATCTCTTCATTCCTTCTGCTGTATTTGTTGCTAAGTCCCCCTGGCAACAGCTGGGCTGTGAGCTCAGGATGGAAATTGCTGTTAGTGGAACAAGGACAGGAAACTCACCAAAGAGAAGATTCTGTAGCTGTAAAAACTCTTCCAGGTCTAACACGATGACAACACTAAGAGCTCATAGCTGGCTACAGGGTCACAGTGTCCAAAAGCCCTTGCTTTGTCAGTTTTCCAAGAATTAGAAAAAAGTTCTCCTCTCTAAAAAATCATTACTGGGATTCATCACATGGAAAATACCTAGTATTTCGAACCAGGCACTTAGAGAGTGTGGCCATCATAGTTATAAGATACGCAGATCCAGGTGCAGAGGCTGATGGCATGAGATGTGTTCAGCAAAGTGCAAATGCATGGCATTCAGGGACTGGCTGTCTGCTCCAGATGTGCTCACGAGATAGTTTCTTAAAGTGACTTGGATTCAATATTGAGCCAAGTCAACAGTTCATAAACTTTCATTGTTGTCAGGATCATCTGGAGATCATGATAGACATAGATAGTGGGCCCTGACCCTAGAGCTTCTGATCACTAGGTAAGGGTGGGATTGGATAATTTGTCTTTCTAACAAAGCTTTAGGGGAGGCTAATGTTGCTGAGTCAGGAACTACTAGTTGAAACAGCTAATCCAGAGACAATTACTTGAGAAATTAGAACTTTGTATGAAATTAAACATATTTGCATATTCAAATATATTTGCATATTCAATTAACTGAGTTTTATTCCATGAATAAGAATTTCAAAAAAAAATGAACTGAACTTTAGTGTATTTTTTTTCTAAATTACATTTTATTTATTTGGGTGGCAAGAGAGAGGAAAAGAAAGCTAAAGATCTTCTATCTGTTGATTCACTCCCCAAAAGCCTATAACCATCCAGGCTGGGTCAGGCCACAGTTGTGATCCAGGAACTCAGTCTGGGTCTCCAACATGTGTGACAGGGCCCCAAGTCCTTGAGACATTTCCTTTTGCTTTTCAGGGTGTGTGTTAGTAGGAAACTTGATCAGAAGCAGAGCTGGGATTAGAAACCAGGGACTCCTACCTAGGGTATCAGCACCCCTAACAGCAACCTAACTGCTGTCCTAAACACCTGCCCCCTGTTTTCTTCTTATATTCAAGGGTAATACTTACAGAGGCTTGGATTCACTTCATAAGTTATATATAGTAGAAGCATTTAGTGTTTACAAAAACCCTCAGCTGTGCACAGTATTATATTATTTTAAAGATGAATAAAACAACATTTGGAAGGTTAAGTAAAATGAATAAACTTGAAAATCTAATAAGCAAAATTAATACTAGAATTTGGGTCTTATATATTATGTTCCTCACTGCAAGGATTTTCAGAATTTATTATTCAAAAGATTATATGAGAATCTTAATATGCAGAATCTATTGAAAATACAATGAATGCACAGGATAAAAACCAATATTGTAATATCATTTGAATTGTCTATATTATAGTAAAAACATTAGTAGTATAATTTTAAATGATGGCAATCAGCTATGAAAATGTTGATTCAGGGCTGGTGCTGTGGTGCAGGAGGTTAAAATAACCAGCCTGCAGTGCCAGCATCCTATATGGGTACTGGTTCAAGTCCTGGCTGCTCCACTTCCAATCCAGCTCTCGGCTGTGGCCTGGGAAAGCAGAAGAAGATGGCCCAAGTCTTTGGGCCTCTGTACCTGCATGGGAGATCCAAAGGAGGCTGCTAGCTCCTGGCTTCTGATTGGTTTACCTCTGGCTGTTGCAGTCATTTGGGGAGTGAACCAGAGGACGGAAGACTTCTCTCTCTGTCTCTACCTCTCTCTATAACTTCAAATAACTAAAAATAAAGTCTTTTAAAAAGTTGATTTTATCAAAATAATTGTTTATAGCTCATGTGAATTTGAGTTTTTGAAAGAATAATCTTTAAATTGCATTAGACGAAAAGGTATAAACACAAAAACACAATGAAACCTGTAATTTATCTCATCTAGTTAATAGAAAATTGCAGTCTGGTTTTAGTTCGGACTCAGAAATTTTCTTAAGTCTCAAAAAGCAGTTAAGATAAGAATGGTGACACTTTCCCTGTAACTAAGTAATTATGCTTAAGTTTGAGATGCTTGAGTAGGAGAGTTTTGTATTATTTTCTCCATATTATAGCAAGTTTTTTTTAAAAAATGCATTTCTAAACTGTATTTTATTAATTATTACATGTACTAATGAAATATAAACTTTTTTCAACCACATGATTTTAGGGCAGAATACATAATAAATTATTTTTCCACAAATGCCATCTCACAATCTATGAAGTAATCCCACCTAAGAGGATTTTGTCTCAATGCCATAAAAAGGGCTGGCATGGTGGTGCTGTTTGCAACGCGGGCATCCCATAGCAAAGCGGGTTCAAGTCTCAGCTGCTTTACTACTGATTCAGCTTCCTCTTAATGTGCCTGGGAAGTAGCAGATTTTGACCCAAGTACCTGGGCCCCTACCACCCATGTAAGAGACCAGGATGGGGTTCCTGGCTGTTGGCTTTGGCCTGGCCCAGAACTGGCTGTTGTGACCACTTGGGGAAGGCTCTCTCTCTCTCTCTGTTTCTTTCCCTCTTCTCTCTGTCACCCTGCCTACATATATTAATAAATATTTTAAATACCAGAAAGAAATATGAAAAACTTGAAAATCAAAGGAGTGTCAGATGGACACATTGCTTACAAACATCACCCACAGACATTTTTAGAACAACTTCCATCTGACTTTGCTACTTATTACCTGGCTAGAGACAAGCACATGTGTTTTACATGTAACATGTAGATTCTGTCTGATGAAAATATTGACCACACATTATTTTAAAAATAATTTTACTGGCATTCTCATTAATTAACGTGTAAGCAGAATGTTTTTCAAACATGTATTTCATATTTTTATCAGAGTCTTGTTTTTAAATTGTTTAAAAATTAAACTTGGGCAGTTTGGGTTTGCGCAGATCATCTGCCAGACATTAACTGCACTGTCGGAGAGGAGCCATTAATCTTCCCTCCTGCTGAAGCCAACGTTTTCCTGTTTTCTTGCAACCCTTGTTGGCACACAAACTATCTTTGTCAGCTACCTCTTTCTAGGTAAATTCTTTTTTTCAACTTTTTTTTTTTTTTTTTTTTTTTTTTTTTTTAAGGTTTGGACCCAATGTGTCCATCTGTCTACGCATTGTCTACCTCGGGGGTTGAGTGCTGTAAGAGAGGCATGCACAGGCAGACTGCTGAGCTGGCTTCCACCGCCTGACCCAGGGACCTTCCTAAGCATGGTGAGTCGGTTTGTGCTACAGGGAACTGAGACTCGCCACTGTGGCTGCTGAGACGCTGTTGTCAGGAGAAACACAACAGAAAATCTGCTCTGTGGACCCTCCTTTGTTCGCTTGGACTTTGATGAGTGCAAATTAATTACAGAAGTATTTCCAGAGAAATGGAACATACTACAGACCTGAGACCTGGATTTGGGTTCTCTTTTTCTTCTTGAGCTACAGTTAAGAGTTATGTGTGTGGAGCTGAGCAAAGCTTTTGGCTCATTGCATAGAAATTTAAAATATTTTCTTACCTCTGAGGAATATTATAATACCAGGTTATAAAACTTCCAGATTAAAGAATCTCTGTTTTAATTGGTTTTTTGAGAAAATTATACACATTTATAAATTTAACTTTTTTTAGAAAAAAACAACAAAACCAAAGTTTAACAATTTGTTAACATTTTTAAGACAAATAAGCTTCACAGAAACCATCAGCTAGATGCCTTTTTACATAACAATTCAAAGTTAATGATGTTAAGGTGAATCTTTCAATAAAAAAAGTGGATTCATAATTTTGGTTTAAAAGTGAAGAGCTATATATAATTTTCCTACTTTATTAACACATAATATTAAAACAGACATACATTTTATTTTTTAGCAGAATTTTTTTAATGTTATGAGATGCTAGTTAATCTAAGCTGTTTAAATTTCTTATAGTGGTTTATTGAAAATACTCCATTATTGGAAGCGGCTCAAGTCCTGGCTGCTCTGCTTCTGGTCCAGCTCCCTACTATGGCCTGGGTAAGTAGTGGAAGATGGTCCAGGTACTAGAGCCTCCACACTAGTGTGGGAAACCCAGAAAGCTCCTGGCTCCTGGCTTTGGTTTGGCCCAGCCCTGTTGTGACCATTGAGAATGAACCAGCGATGGAAGATCTTTCTCTGTCTCTCCCTCCCTCTGTTTGTAACCCTACCTCTTAAATACATAAATAAAATATTTTTAAAAAAAGAAAATGTGCAGTTAGTGGTCAATCAATTTGAATCACAAGTGTGTTGTCTATGTTGCAATTTGCTAGTGTGTTAGTACACAATATTTAGTTATCTATATTGAATTAATTAATAGTGTTATGAATAATTTGCAAATAGGAGAGAATACTCAAGGCTTGTGACAGTGTGTACAATTCCAATCACATTGATTCCCATGCTACCTGACCCTTTAAGAATCTGCAGCAGTGACAAAGGTGGCTTCAGAGGGTTCTATCAGGTGTGTGTGTATGTGTGTGTGTGTGATTTGCAGATCTGCTACAAAGCTTATGTATTTACCATTACTCAATCACCCATCCCCAACCCCACACCCCCACTGCCACCATGTCTTCTGAGAATTAAAATTGGAAAAGTGATGGGTATGTTTCTGTCTTTCAAGAGAAAAACATGGGAAGTTTGTCTGAGAGTAAAGCACCTCATTATTCCCAAATGGGAAAAGAATAGGAAAAAAAAAAAAAAACTGAATAAAGTTCGAGAATCTTTATTTTATTTGTGTTAGATTACAACAACTGTTACTGATGTGTCTGAAAAGAAGCAGTGAGACAGTTACATTGTAGCAAGGCTCTCTCCATTTCAATGGGTTCATCAGGTTTTTCTTGCATGTATTTATATGAGTCCCGAGTCTTTTATTGCCAGGTACCATAAAATAACACAAAACTAAACATTTGGGTTTTTCCTTGTTAAAATAAAGCTGATTTCAAATTCTGTAGTCTCTGCTAACAATGCTGTGGGTTTTTTAAAGATTTTATTTATTTGTTTGAGAGTTAGAGCTACAGAGAGAGGGATAGACAAAGAAGTCTTCCATCTGTGGGTTCACTCCCCAACTGGCCACAATGGCCAGAGCTGAGCCAAACCTATGCCAGGAGCCAGGAGCTTCCTCTGGGTCTCCTACATGAGTGCAGGGGCCCAAGCACGTGGGCCATATTCCACTACTTTCCTAGGCCACAGCAGAGAGCTAGATCAGAAAAGGAGCAGCCAGGACAGGAACTGGTGCCCACATGGGATGCCAGTGCCATGGGCAAGGCTTAGCCCACTATGCCACAGTGCAGGAGCCACCATGCTGTTCTTTATCCTCTTTGAAATTGGCTGAGACAACAGAGGTTCCACATTACATCAGAATACTTTTAAGTGCTTTATGTTATTTATATCATGTCATTGTCTTTTGAGTAATTGTTTTAAGACAATTTTTAATTTTTACTAGGAAGGTAGAGAGACAGCAACAGAGATGGCTTCCATCTGCTGGTTCACTCCCTGAATGCCTGCAGTAGCTGGGGCTGGATGAAGCTGACGCCCGGAGCCAGGAACTCGATCTGAGTCTCCCACGGGGGAGGGAAGGGCCCAAGTGCTGGAGCCCTCACCTGCTACTCCCAGGGTGCACATTCCCAAGAAGCTGGAAAGGGAAGCACAGGTAGGGATCAAACAGATACATCAGTATGCCATGTGGATGTCTGAAGAGACCTCTTAGCTATTGTGCCCAAAGCTGTCCCATCATGACTATGTTTTTACAAATTAATGAAGTTTTCTGAGGTACTTCACAAGTGTATTAACTTGTTTATTTAAATGTTGTATTGTCACTTATTTTGAGTAGTTAGACAAATACCATTTCTGAGGTATATACGACCATTTTAAGTTCAAGTGACCAAAATTGCTCTGTTCGTTCTTGATTTTCACTTTACTGTGATATAGGTATAAATTCAGAAATAGTACTTGAATTGTTTGTCATACCTGAAAGCAATTTCTAGATTTTCACACCCATTTAAACAAATTACATGGATTTATATGTTCACCATGTAAAAAGAGAGATGCTAGAAATAATTAAGTTTGCTGGCAGCTCCATCTCTATAATTAGTAATTAATTCAGAAGTATTATAAGTATTATAAGAACTTCATAAGAGGTGTCATTAAATCAAAGGAGAAACTTAACTCTTCCTATGGGAATTTTATGCATTAAAATGGTACTAATATAAATATTTTATAGACAGTACTCTATATGAAGATCTTAGAGATTTATTAGTGTGCTCAATTTCCATAATGTATTTTCATCCTCAGGAAAAAAAAACATGAATTTCTTATGAAGTGATGATGTCTTGTATCTCAGTAGAGAATTTCACTCTGTTTCAATCTGATCATGCTGAATACTATAATAAATTAATCACCATAGACACAGGAATTTTAGCATCAGTACCCAGTTGGGTTCAGGTGCCACCACTAGTTAGCCTTAACCAACATATCGTCCTATTTCCAGTTAGCCTTAACTGATAAATTGTCCTATTTCTCTTATTGCCTATATAAAGACTCCACGGTCTACTATCTGTGCCTTTTACAAAAAGGCCAGTTGCAGACTACCATGAAATAAACTGTATTAGTTTCATTTGAAGTATGGAGACTTAAAGAATAAAAGCTTTCAAGTGGAAAAAAGTTAAAAGACTTTTGTTTTTAATCCAGAGGCAGACAACTTTATAAAAGTGGAAAGCTAGCCCAAGATACAATAGGGAAAAAAATTATATTTAGGACTGAATAAACTGATAAGAAAAATTCAAATTTGGAAATTAATTGAAATATTATTGAGATTTCTTAATGTTTTGTGTTCTCATATTTATGTTAGAAGCCCTAACTTCTCAGAATTTAGAAACTAACTTACGTGGATTCCCTTCACTTTTTTGAAATACAATTTTTAAAGGCGTTCAGTAAGAATTTCTTTTTGTGCAATCAATTCATACCTTGAGTGTCATATCTGAGAGTGATTATCAATTAATCATGGTGAAAAGTGCACCAATCATTAAAGAGAAAGGATGAAATATATGAAACCAATATGTAAAAATTTCTTCCATGACAATTGATCTCGTACCTGTTATAAACTTACTTAGTTACTTTCTAGTAATCAAGGATATTAGCAAGTGTGAGGGGGCCTTATGGGAAAATAAATTAATCAGAATATGAAAAGTACTATGGTTGAAAACTTGTAGAGCACACATTTTAAACTTGGCTTCTTAGATTTAGGATAGTTGAGCAAATAGCAGAGGCTTTTGAAAGAACCAAGCTCTATTTTCAAAATGATCCACACAGATGTTAATCTTCTAAGTTCAGTATCTGTTCAAGGATTTCATGGTTAATTCACACCACTTCCTGCACATAAGTAAGATATCAGTTCAAAGTAGCCTCTTTTGAAATCAGGAAAACTCTTTGGGGATTATTTACTATCATAGTAAAGGAGCAGTTAAGGTACTTATAAATAAAAATCATGCAGTATGTTCTTTCCAAATCATACTGGAGCGTTGTTTAACAAGCGCACCCAAAGATTATTTGGTATGATTTATCCGTATTTGCCTTTGCTATTTTTTTTAAATTAGACTCTAAACAATGGGAAGTTGTATGCTAATTTGTATATTCTATTTATTTAATAACCTTCCATTAATAGTTAATCAATTAATAACATTTAACACCTTGGAAGATATAACTCATATTTCATTGAGATCATATTCCAACATTTGTCTTTGCTCAAAATACTTATTAAGTGGTTTGTTGAACCAAGTTTACTATCTTATTGGTTGTTATATTTGTCCATGAACTCAATAAAATATTTCATAAGTGTTCATTTTATTTTTATATGAGAGTTTTAGTTTTAAAAATTTCATTATATTTGACAATAAATGTTCTTGTACTTGAGCTTGCAATAGCTTGCAGGAAGCTCTTGGTTAGATTCCCTTTTCTACTGTAGGCCCATTGTTCTCCAGTGCTCAAGGCCCATGTTGTGCTCAATTGAGCTCAACAAAGGATGGAAATATCATCATTCTAAATTCCACCTCTGCCAGCTTTGATGTCTAAAGGAAATTTATAGGCGTTTCTTTTCAAGTAATGGGTCAAATGGCATGCCCTGACTTGACGTGATATAACCAAAGACAGAAGCTAATGCAATAAGCCATGAAACTGACATGTGAGACAGAAAAAGCAATTTATTTTTGTCACCGAATGACTTATTTCTCTTAATCCTTCTCTTCTTTTCAGAAGATTATGGCTTTTTTAACCAATAGATCTGTTATGAATTTTTTTAAAACATTCAAACACATGTATGTGTGTGTGTGTTTATGTGTATTCATGATTTGTGAAGGATATGAACCACATCTTGTACTCATCGTTTCATGGGAGTATAACTTGTTATTATGGAGATTTAGCCTTCTCTCTTTGTTTTAGTATTTCCATTTAAGACTTAATTTTTAATGTGGGCATCTCAAATAAATGCCTACACTATAGAGAAATATTTAGATTCCAATAAGGAAAAAAAATCAATGTGCCTAGTAGTTCCATGGAGTTTTATTGACCTTTGCCACCTATTAGTGGGTTGACAGAAATAATTGAGAAAGTCTGATCCTCTCAGTTCAATACTCTCAGATTATTTTATACAATATTTGAAGTCTCCTTTCCACAGGTCCCCATGGCAACAACACAGTAGCAGTGTTCGCTAATTCATTGTTGAATACTTCTTCAGTTAACAGGACACCCAGGAGAAGGAGATCCTGTCTTAAAAGAGATGTGACCTTGAGGCCTTTTCTTGAAGATGTGGCCAGACACCGGGAGCCCAGAAACAAGCCAGGGCAGTCCAAGCTCCTCCGGGAAAGTTACCCAGCAGCAGCTCCCTGGAGCTGCGATGCGTGGGGAGTGGCGGACCAGTGTGTGTGTCTACGGCTACTCACTTGTGTTGTGTGCAGTTCATCCAGCGGCTGAGATTCATTTTCTCTTTGAACTGCACATCCCAAAATAGCTTCTGGCATGCTGTCCTCGGCGCAGAAAGTCATAAAAACTCAGCAAGAGGAGTATTGGCTTTATTATCCTTCTCTATAGGATTGGAGCTTTAAAAAAAGAACAAAGAACCTCACGCAGACACACGCGACAGGTTTGTGGGCTGAAAATACTGAAGATGCAGCAGTGCGCCTGTGGTTAATTCCACTCAGTGGACACAAGCTCCTTACTGGGCACCCAGCGTTAGAGGGTGCAGATCTGGGGCAGCGCTTAGGTAGCTGAAAAACAGGCCAAGTCAGGGAACTTGATAAAGCTGAATCTTTATCCCCAACAATGTCATTAGCTGCTGTGTGTGATCTCCCCCAGTCAACCACCTTGGTTTTTTCTTGAATTATCTGTAAGAAAAAAATAAGGGCATGGGGATGGGGTATTGTCTACAGAAATGCCTGTGAAACCTTTAAAATAGCACATAAAAAAGGTGTGATAGATGTGGGTTTTTTCCTTGATGTGCCTGGTAAATCCCTTCTTGATCTACAATGTGTGGGTTTTTTCCATAACTTCTGAGAAAATGTAAGTTTCTGTCAACATGGTTAAGTTCCAAGAACAGAACTTGTGTGACAATTTTAAAAGTGATGAATGACTGGCCTTTTTCCTAGGAGTTAAGCCACCAGTTAAGATGCCTGCATTCTACATCCAGGTGCCTGGGTTCAATACCCAGCTCTGGCTCTTGCCTCCAGTTTCCTGTTTCCTGCTAATATAGATCTTGAAAGCTATGCTGATGGCTCAAGTAATTGGTTTCCTGTCACCCATGTGGGTGACCGGGATTACATACAATTGCTCAGCTCACGGCTTTGTCCTTGGCACAGCTCTTGCATAGCCCTGACCATTGCACTACTGCAGGCATTTGGTGAGTGAAACAACAGAGAGGATCTCTCTCTCTCTCTCTCTCTCTCTCTCTCTCTCTCTCTCCCGACTCGAGTAAATTTTAAAAATCAGGTGAGCTAACACTGTATGTTTTGATGCTCAGCAGAGAGATATAGAAAAATCCTAAGTATCTGCTCCATTACCTCTCTCTGCCACAAAGGAGCTCTAGGTCTTTATAGCCCTCCAGTCTTCTCTTCCTGATGGGGAAATGGAACCTTTCTCCCTGATAAGGACACTACTGCACCTGAGCCCCCTGTTCCCTCCCCACCCTTTTTTGGTTGGAGGGGGGGTCTTCAGAATGGTGTTCCAAATTCATCATCTTCTCTTTGCACATCATAACTCACTTCTCCTCACCCCTGGCCTCTGAATTAAGAACAACCTCAAGTTTGTCCTTTTGTCTTTCTTGATTGGACCATGCAACTTCTAGACCTATTGCATTTCCTATCAAATTTTTGTAGCAAAAATACCTCTTCAGTTGTTGAATTGTTTTTAAGGATTTTATGTGCCTGGAATTGAAGTTCAGGAATAGGATTTGCCTTAATTCCCTCTAAATCCATTCTGTTTCATTTTTTCTCTATGTGTAAAGGATGCCCTTTGAATCCACTTTTCATAGTTTTCAAATATGTGTGTGTGTGTGTGTACACTGGTAAAACCTTGGGAAGTACACCTCTGTATATATTTGTGGATTTCTCATTTGAACAAATAGTTGAAAGTTATGCTCGTCTTGATTACTCTCTCGTTTTCAATGTTATGTTTCTGAGTCTATCTAACAGCTGTTATAGCTTGGTAAGTATATAAAATCAAGTCAGTTACTCTGTAGCACACAACTGCTCCTTATGCATATATTATACCATACTTTACATATAAAGTGGTATATTCAGGTTGTTTTCAAGCTAGAATGAATGTCCCCTTGAGGCCACCATGTGAATCCCCACTGAGTTCCCTGTTAAATATAATCTAAGGGTGGAATTGCCAACCCATGGAAGAACTATAGATTTCATTTGCTTCCAGCAATGGTTACATCTGCAGATATTTCAGCATGTTTTGAGGCTCCTTCACACAATTACCTCATTTACAAATATTCTTCTAGCTGTTGTCAGTGGTAGAAAAAAAACTGGTATCTCCTTGTGGAAATTTAGCTTCTTTTCTCTCTTTTCCCCCTCACTATTAGCGAGGTTGGACATTTACATATGCATTAGTCTTTCAGATTTTGTTTTCTCTGAAATGTCTGCTCTTGTTTGCCTTCCTGTCTATTGTCAATTTAAAGGAATTCCAAATATAACACGTCCTTAAATCCATTCTTGGCTTGAGAGGTTTAATGTATTTACTCAGTTTAACACAAATCTTTAACCTTATCAATGTCATTTGTAAACACACAGAAATGTTTCATTTTGATGGAGTTAAAGCAGGCCTAAATGGCTACACTATACAGGCCCATGTCAAGGAAACAAATAGATTCAAGTTGAAACCTTTCCTCTGTCTCTTTCAGGTATTTGATCCAATTTCCCACCCACAGACAACCATTAATCCATCACTTTTGTCTCTTCAGGGAATCTGACTAATGTTTCTATTAGTCTCTGAATCCATCACCCTCCTATAATGTTTTTAAGATTTCCAGATATAAGAAGTCAGCATTGCACAACGTGTGTTCAAATTGTTCGTGAAAAACATGCTATGACAAGGGGTTGGTACTGTGGCAAAATGGGGTAATGATGCTGCCTGCAGTGTCAGCATCCCATATGGGCGTCAGTTCAAATCCCAGCTGTTCCACTTTGATCCAGCTCTCTGCTGTGGCCTGAGAAAGCAGTAGAAGATGGCCCAAGTCCTTGGGCCCCTGCACCCGTGTGAGATATCTGAAAGAAGCTTCTGGCTCCTGACTGCAGATCGGACCAGCTCCAGCTGTTGCAACCATTTAGGGAGTGAACCATCACTCTCTCTCCTCTGCCTATCTGTAACTTTGCCTTTCAAATAAAATAAATACATCTTTTAAAAAAATCGCTCTGATCACTTTTTAAAAATCACATTTTATGAGAAAACCAAGCATGGATTTCAAAAATTTTTGTAGCAAAATAAACTTATATACAACACCTTTCTGGTTGGAATTTTTTTTTTTTTTTGACAGGCAGAGTGGACAGTGAGAGAGAGACAGAGAGAAAGGTCTTCCTTTGCCGTTGGTTCACCCTCCAATGGCCGCTGCGGCCGGCGCAGCGTGCTGATCCGAAGGCAGGAGCCAGGTGCTTATCCTGGTCTCCCATGGGGTGCAGGGCCCAAGTACTTGGGCCATCCTCCACTGCACTCCCTGGCCACAGCAGAGAGCTGGCCTGGAAGAGGGGCAACCAGGACAGAATCCGATGCCCCGACCGGGACTAGAACCCGGTGTGCTGGCGCCGCAAGGCGGAGGATTAGCCTATTGAGCCGCAGCGCCGGCCCCTGGTTGGAATTTTTTTTTCTTTACTAGCTATCTCCAATTTTCAACATGAACATTTTTCTAAGTTTCCATACAAGATAAATTTTGCCTTTTGCTTTTCAGTTTTCCTCTGAGGATCTTAATCACTGTTGTGTTTTCAGTTCTTTCTCTACATAGAACGTTTAAAGCTATATCTCTAATCTTAACATCTTTTCTTGAGTTTTAAATGCATTTTTCCACCTATTTTTAATCCCCTCCTATTCAATGTTCTACTAGAAAATTAAATACAAAATATCAAGAATATTAGTTTTTAATAGGTTTCTTATTCCTGCTGGGATTGCATAGAAAGATCAATGTCACTTATTAAAGCTCTTTGTAATCTTTGGAGTGGGTGTTTGGTGCAGTAATTAACATGCCTCTTCACATGTCCACCTTGCTTATTGGAGGACCTGGGTTCAAATCCCAGCCACTCCACTTCCAATTCCAGCGTTCTGTTCATGTGCACCCTGGGATGCTGCAGGTGATGTTTCAAGCAACTGAGATACTTGCATCCCTGCCACTCACCTGAATGGAATTCTGGGCTCCTGGCTTTGACTTGGCCCAGCCCAGCCTGTGTGGTCATCTGGGGAGCAAATCAATGAATGGAAGATCTCTCTCTCTCTCTCTCTCTCTCTCTCTCTCTCTTTCTCTCTCTCTCTCTCTCTCTCTCTCCCTCCCTCCCTCCCTCTCTCTCTCTCAAACAAAATGAAAATAAATACAAATGATTTTTCAAAGTTCCTATGATTCATGTTTCAAGCCCAGTTCCTTTTTCTTATTTATTGTGTCATTAAGCACTGAGCATAGCCAAGAATTGTAGATAGTCTCAGTGATTCTCACAAGACTTTCTTCATTGTATTTTCTGTATAACCCTCTAGATCTGACTGTTCACTTTTTCCATAGCTGATATAACTTTAGTCTTAACTGAGATTCATGTTCACATGCAACTTTTAAGAATCAGTGCGGGGGCCGGCACTGTGGTGCAGTGGGTAAAACTGCCGCCTGCAGTGCCGGCATCCCATATGGGAGCTGGTTCGAGTCATGGCTGCTCCACTTCCGATCCAGCCCTCTGCTATGGCCTGGGAAAGCAGTAGAAGATGGCCCAAGTCCATGGGCCCTTGACCCATTTGTGGGAGACCCGGAAGAAGGTCCTGGCTCCTGGCTTCGGTTCATTGCAGCCAATTGGGGAGTGAACCAGTGGATAAAGACCTCTTTCTCTCTCTCTCTGGCTCTCCTTTTCTCTCTGTGTAACTCTTTCAAATAAATAAATATTTTTTAAAATGAGTCAGTGCAGGGGTTCTCCCGTAAAAGTTATTGTTTCCCCAATGAAAACATTTTACAAAACTTTGGTATTACATCACAAGCAGATTATTAACATTTGCACAACCTACTCACCTTATTCTGAATTCTCCTGTTGTACTTTTGTGCTTACTTAGTTCTACATAACTTTGATGCTATTTACGTTTTTAAGTAAACACTTTAGTTTTCAGGGAAGGTGTAGGTTCACACCAAAATCGAGAAGTACAGAAATTCCCATGTACTCACTGTCCCTGCATATGCGTGCCCTTCCCTGCAGTTGCCATCCCTCACCACAGTGGGACGTTCCTGATGCTGCACACTCCCGCACTGACATCACTGTCACACAAGTCCAGTTCACATTAGCATGAGCATGACATCGCTAACGGTGGTGTACGTTTGTGGGTCTTGCCGATGTTTAATGAAAAATATCTGCCGTTCCAGCATCATACAGAACCATTGCACTGCCTTAAAATGCTCTGTGCTCTGCCTACCCATCCCTCCTTCACTCTAAGCCTTGATCACTTTACGTTTTCCAGGATGTCACTTAGTTGGGATCTTATACTGTATATACAGTAGTTTTAATATTGACTTCTTTCTCTCAGTAATACAGAATTAATTTTCTTCCATTTCTTTTCTTTAAAGACATTTTAGAAATTTGTTTGAAAGGATAACAGGGAGGGAGAGAGGGAAACATGGTGAGACAGAAAGCGAGAGAGAGACAGACAAAGATAGACAAGGAAAGATTCTTTCTGCTGGTGCATTCCTCAGATGGCCCCAATGTTCAGGCCTGGGCCAAGCTGAAGGAAGGAGTCCAGAGCTCCATCTGGGGCTCTTACATAGTCCATTAGCAGCTGAATCCGAAGCAGAGCAGCCAGGACTCAAACCAGTGCTCTGATATGAGACCGTGACATTGCAAATGGCAGTTTAAAAAACCAGCTGTGCCACAAAGCCGATCCTTCCTCCAGTTTTTCCATACCTAAAAGACTCTTCATTTTTCTTCCCTTCTTGTTTTTTTTTTTTTTTTTTAAATCTTGGAGTGATATTCATTGTCTGAATGTGCCACAGTTTGTTTATTTATTTACTTGTTTACAAAATGAGATCATTGCTTCTGTGGATTGGCAATTGTGATGGAAGCAGTTAGTGTGGGCATAAATCTTGACTTCATTTAGATAAGTACCAAGAATGCAATTCCTGAATTGTATGGTATGAATATATTTAATTTTTCTAAAAACTACCAAGCCCTCTTCCAAAGTGGCCATAACATTTTGCAATCCTACCTGCAACACTGAGAATTCTTTTGTTCCACATCCTCAGCATCATTTGGCATTTTCAGTGTTTTGCATTCAGCCCATTCTAATCTGTGTGGAGTGATAACTCAATGTTGTTTTTATTTACCATTCCCTGATAATCTATGATGTTGAACATCTTTTTATATGATTATTTGACATCTGTATATTTTCTTTGGTGTGTTTTCTTTTGACGTCATTTGCTCCTTGTTTTTCTTACAGTAAAAGCATTTTTAAATTTTTTCTCTTTTTTATTTACATTTTTAATTGATATAAAGAGAAGAGATTCCATGTAATTCATAAATACAATTCCAAAATACAATGATAGGTCCCTTCCACCTTCTCAGTAGTCCCGATTCTATATTTGTGTTTGTCTTTTCTTCCAGTTTCTAAGGTACTAGGTTTCCCTGGGATCTCACTATTCTGATGAGTCTCAAAAGAGTTTCATCTTTGGTTTGTGAGGCTTTTTATCTGGAAGGACTGGGGAAGACGTCCAAGCTCTGTACATGCCAGGTTGATTGGTAAGTTTTAACATATGCACCTTTGTGTTATTCTGTTTTCTTCCCTTTGAATTTCTGCATTCCACCCATCAAAGCCCTGTTCAGAGTTCATGTTTAGCTTCAAAACACTATACTCGGCCTCCAAACTTGTACATATTTTCTAAAAATTTATATCTATTACATTTTAAGAAATCCAATTTTGGGTCTTATAGGAAGCTTGATTATTTTGAACAAGGATTGTAGAGTTGAGTAATTGAGGTACAGAGACATTATAACATGACCTTCAAACCTGAAAATATTTATTATCTGGTACTTTATAGAGAACTCTTCATAACCATGACTTTAAAAGTATGAATGGAATGCAGCTCTGAAGAAAAACAAAGAAATACAAATCTGAGTTCTGATCAGTTTTCTTTTTTAGGTTAGCCTGGATCATTGTTGCTCAAAGTTTGGCTCATTGAATGACAATAGTGTCATCACCTAAGAAAAGACTATATAGTTGCAGTTATGCAGGACAAACAAATCTGGAGATTATTTTTTTTTTAATTGGAACATAGTCTTTATTTAAGCTATCACGAATTGCCAGAATTAGGGATTCTCAGAGAAGACCAAAAAAATCCTAAAAAATAAAAAGTGATGAGAAAACCGATTTTAGTAAACATGTGAAATTATGAGACAAATTTTCAATGCATTTTTTAACATCCCAGCAAAGCTGTAGTTCTTTTTTTTATTTTTTATTTCATAAATGTGAATTTACAAAGTGCAATTTTTGTATTGTTGTGGCTTCCCCCCCCCAACCTCCCTCCCTCCCATGGCCCTCCCCTCTCCTTCTCCCATCCCACCCTTTATCAAGTTTCATTTTCAATTACCTTCATATACTGAAGATCAACAGTATATACTAAGCAAGGATTTCAACAGGCTGCATTCACACAACTGCACAAAGTATAGGGTATTGTTCGATTAGCAGTGTTTTTAAGTTTCATATTAAAACACATTAAGGACAGAGATCCTACGTGGGGAGCATGTACCCAGTGACTCCCGTTGTTGATTTAACAATTGGCACTCTTTGTGACGTCAGCAATCACCGAGACTCTTGCTATGAGCTGTCTAGGCTATGGAAGCCCCTTGAGTTCACCGACTCTGAACTTGTTTAGTCAAGGCCTTGTCACAGTGGAGGTTCCTTCCTCCCTTCAGAGAAAGGCGCCTCTCTCCTTGATGGCCTGTTCCTTCTGCTGGGGTCTTGTTCATTTAGATTGTTTTTGCCACCGCGTCATGGCTTTCCATGCCTGTGAGACTCTCATGGGCCTTTTAGCCAGATCCAGATGCCCCAAGGGTGGACAAATCTGGGGATTTAATGTGCAGCATAATGATTATACGTAACAATACTGCACTGAACATTTGAAATTTTCTAAGATCCTAGGAGTTGTCACCACATATTAATATACACAAAAATGGTAACTTGTGAAGCAGCGCGTTTGTTAATTATCTTGGTTTTGTTATTATCTTTCTATCTGCCAAAATACATGTATTGTATATATGTGTATTTATATTTATATACATATATTGAGTACATATGTTTATATATTAAATCATCATTTTATATATCTCAAATATAAATTTTAAAAGCTGCAAATAAAAAATACAGAATCTGAGACACCATTCCAGATCTACTGAATTAGAATCCCATCTAAAAATGCAAACCATATACACTTAATAGTTTGAAAAATAATGCCTTACAAGAGTGTCAGTTGCAGTAATAGCATTCAAATCTAGACATAAACCAGGTGCCTTAGTTTGATTGCTGCTGCTGTCACTTACTAGTTGTGCATTAATACATAAACAACCAGAATTTTCTGTGACTCAACATCATCCTCTTCTAAAAAATGAGACTAATGTTATTACATGTCTTAATATCATTTCAGTGGTATGTGATATATATGTATGCAATAAGTCATCATTGTCATTATTCATATTAGAAATTATCGGTTATCTAGTATTTATCATTGAAATGCAAATGCCAAGCAAATTTCTAACTAATTAGCAATGGGACCTCAGAATAATGGTATTAGCAGACAGGGATCTAAATCAAAGCCTTTCTTGTTCATCTTTTTCTAATAACCAAGTGGCATACAAACTAAAATCTTTTGTAGACTTAAAGAAACTTAAGTATTAATTTTTTAAAGTTTATATCTGAGTTCAAATGGCCAAACAACAAGATTCTGATAAAAGAGAATATTTCCAAAAGTGTTTGTTTCCATCAATCAAATGACTACAGTTCTGAAATATGTTCTCAACTAATATTGTGTTGGTTGACAATGTAATGGTCCTCCAGAGAAACAATACCAAAAAAAAGCTACTGCTCACAGGAATTTCTAGAACACGTATTTAGTTTGCTCATAGGTTAAGAGGTTATTTCATAGGCACCTGTACATACTTGAAAGGATAAGTAATTCAATCAGAATTCATTTAAAATATAAACCCACTGACTGGGGATTTAGACAAGTCTTTACATCTGGGGAAGAAAGGACAAAAATAGGTACTCATTTTCTTTTGAAATAAATCAACTTTTAAATCTGGGATCAGAGAGGCATTTGTTGAATACAAGAGAGTGTTAGCTACTAGTATTTTCTTAGAACTGTCATTTCCAAGTATACCATTTATTTGAGTAATGTTCAAGTTATATTCCTCAAAATGTGGAATTTATTTAAAACAACAGGCTCTGAAGTATAGTATCCCAAAGGGGAAATCTTAACAGTCGTTGATGTTGGCAAGGAGAAGAGCATATCTGGGAAGCAGGCATTTTGAAATATTCTAATGTGGTTTCTGGCATTGCACTGTTCACAATGATGACGGCTAATCACTTGTGTCTATTTCCATTTAAGTTATAAAATTTAAATTAAACTTAAAATTTTGATCCTCCAGTATGCTTGTCACATCCAAGTGACCAATAGCTACATGTAGATAGTGTTTCTGTTGCACATAGAAATGTTTCAGTTGTTTAATAAAATTCTTTTGGACAGCATAGCTGTATCATATAGAAAAGAACATAAAGGAACAAATAGAATACTTCAGTTTGAAGAACAAATCTCTCTTAGATCTAATAGAATTCAAAGGAGCTTCTGATCTATTGTATAGAAAACATAATACCAAAATTTATTTGAAGCTAGAATTTCTCTGAATCAATATGAGAGTTCAAGATCCATGGCTTATACTGTAGACGTCTTATTTTCCTTGAGACTCATAACAAAGATATCACAGACTTACTTATGAGTGATTCAGCAATCTTCATGTATGTAGAAATGCAATGTTTAGACCTAAAAATTTCTGTAGTTTGATTTAGATATTTTGCTCTTCTGGAGGTAATTAAACACCACTAAAATTAAAATATCATTAGTGAAATAGATGTTAAGATTCCACTTGATTTTTTAAAATACTCATTTAGTAATCAACAAGAAAAATTATAATGAGTACAAGTGTGGGGAGTAAGTCAAGTTACATTCAGACTCAATTTTAAAGCACGTGTGGATTATTTGGATCTTCTGAGAAAAGAGCAGGATAAGGCAAGTGAGAGCAAAAGAGGCTCGGTCCTCATTCCTCTCACTCGGCCCCATGCCCGTTCTTCTCCCATCAAATCCATCATCCAACCGGGACATCCAGGAGATTCCTGACACCAGGGCCCTGTAAGACATGCTTTGATACCGAACATTCATGTTGTGTCACGAAGCAGTAAGAGTTCTCCTCTTCAATACTATAATAAATCATCAGTAATACCACTTTAGGAGAAGAGTAATAAAATGCTTCCACAATTGAACATTTTGTAACAATATTTAATGCACATTAATTGTCATCTTTATGGCTGTCCACATCGGGAATATGGAATGTATAATTTATATTTCAAGGTCACAGTGATTCAAAATGTGGCACTTTACAAACTCCTTATTAAGATATGTTTCTCTATAAAAAGAGGTAGTAGATAGGAACTTATGCATTCCTCATTGAAGAGAAAATATTATCTGAAATAAAAGATTTAGAAAATCACTTATTGAGACCTTGCCATCAGCTAGGAGTCTCCACAAAATATTTTGATAAAGAAATATCGTGTGTGGTATTTATACATTTTGAGTAGAAGTGACATTCTATGTTTAATAGCTCAAAATAAATATCAGGTAAAAATCCTTGAAGACGTCCTTGGTTATTAGAATTTCCATGGTTTTCGTTTTTTAAATATATATATGGGGAACAAATTTCCTGTATTCCATATACACAGTTTTAAGAGCATAATGAAACTTCCCACCCCCCTATCCCTCCTTCCCTCCTCCTCCTTTTCTTATTTTTCTTTCATTTTCACAATGATATATTTTTAACTTACTTTATAATCACAAGCTTAATACTCCACTAAATAAGGAATTCAATAAGTAGTAAGTGGAAAAGCCACTGTTCCTCAAGAGCATAGACAAGTGCTGTAAGCAATAATCAAATCGCAAAATGTCAATTTTGCTCATATACATTACTTTTTATGTTCCCTCTATTTTAGGAAAACTTTTTTTGTGGGGGAAGGGTCTTGCTTATCTAACTATATTTTTAGTGAAAGACAGAATTTCATTCTTCTTATTCAGCTGAGTAATCTTCCATCATGTATGTATGTCACATTTTATTTAAGTCATCCATTGACAGACATCTGGGTTGATTCCATAGCTTAGTTATTGAGAATTGAGCTGCTATAAACATGGGGGTACAGGTAAGTCTGTCATAGGCTGATTTCATTTCCTTTGGGTAAATTTCCAGGAGTGGAATGGCAGAATCATATGGGAAATCTATGGTTTCTCTTCTTTTTTAATCTGAAAAAATTGTTTAGCGTGCTCTCATTTAATCTTGTTAATATTTTTAACCCTACTACTGCTAATATTTACTGATAAGTCCAGCTCCAGTTGGTACACAAGAAAAAAATCAACTATGATACCAGATTTTATCATATTCAGCATCACACTGATTTGGAAATCTACCATAATTGCCCAAAATAGTCCTAATTACACTAACAGGGGGCACATCCATGAAATTCTGCTTACGAAATACAGATTCATTATAGATTTGATAAAGTCAAGTTGTGGTTTTGAAAACTTCACATACAAGTTTGTATGCTATTTATGCAGCCTGTGGCAGAAGAGATGTTCTTTGCTACCCAGGCTCCAAAAACTACGCAAATTTGGAGGGCCAGTGGCATTGTACTCAGTGACTCCTATGGGTTACTGCTCTATGGTAACTTTACCATCAGTTCCTATCATCTTGCATAAAAAGAAAAAAGGAGGAGGAATGATAATATTTTGTCTTTTCTCATAAAAAATAGCAGAAACGTCCCCTCAGGATCAGAACAAATTCTAGAAAAAGTCAAAAGTCCTTTTCTAGTCTGAAAATATAACAGCTCCATCTTGAGGCAAAATTATTTTATTATAAATTGAGAGGTTCAATTTTAAATAGAAGGTTTGATTTGTAATGACTACTGAACAATAATACAAAGAACTTGGAAGGTCACCTTTGGTTCCCACTTTTGGAACATTAGTTTCCTAAGGAAGATAAATTATTGTAATTTTAACAGCTGTTTTCAGACTGGAATTTCATGTAGACAAATCTGGGTTGATGAAATCTTATTTGAAGTTGTCAAAGGGCAGCCTAGAACTTTCAGAAATATATTTACTCTTCTAGTCTCCACTGGTTTAAAGGTTTCTAACACAAACTACCAAGGAAATACTCAAATGGAAATTTCCAGAGCCAATAATTTGTATCTTATAGTTTGGGAAATGTTACTTGAATATGAAAGAAATGGTGAATTCTAACAGATAGCATTCAATATTTCATTCCCTTTATGAGGCTTAGCCTGAAGGTCGATCTGTTTGTTTTTATTTTTGGCTCACTTACCAAGGGTCAAGCTTGAAGCTACAGCAGAAAAAAAAGTGTAGAGGCATTGCAATCTTCCCCAAGTAAAGGGTAAAGTGATTGTAATTTCTTGCTGTGGATTTCTCTGGTTATAAACATGTGTGGAAGCATTCCTACTGTTTTTTAATAAAACATGTCTGTATTTTTCTGATACTTAATTGATTTTAATACATTTTCATTTAAAATTTTGATATATATGCATGAATGGCATTGGAAGATAATTGTCAGTATGTTTGTTTTTATATTGCTTATGGTGATCTGTATTATTCATTCTTGTTATTAATTTGAATAATTTTTAGTAGATTCTTGTTGATTCTGAGATGGCCACATGACACACCACCTATGACTGTGCTACCTCTATTGAATCTAGATTGGAAACTACTTTTTTTTTCTAGAAAATCATGCATTTATTACAAATAACTCTTTATATCATAATTTCTTCACCATTTTTATATCTCTCTCAAAAACTGTATTTTTAATTTACCTCATTTTTGAGTCTCAGGATAGTAAGAAGAGATACAGATGCTGTAGACCTATTTTGTAGGATCAGTGTCCATGGATCCCTTTGGGACTACCATTGCCTTTGGGTGACCTGGATGAGTGGCACTTATCAATTTGCTGCTCACCACATGTGGCATCTGGGCATAATCCAAGAGACTTGAGAGGGAAAGGATGAAGGAAAATTGAGGGAAGATCTTAATGAAGTTTGAGCAGCAGCTCTCACTTTTCTATTCACCACCCACGGTCTAAGGCACGCAGCTGGGTGCTGAGGAGGCAAAGCTCTTGAGAAGCACTGCCTTGTCAGTGTGCCTGCTCTCCAGCTGTTCAGTTCTATTAGAGGGTCCTCATTCTCACAGTCTGGCCTTAAAAGCTCTCCTGACAGCTGCAGATTCGCTTTCAGAGCTTGAATGGGTGGGGGACAAATTCTATACAGAAAAACATAAAAACATTTTTGGCATACATTCCCATGATAGGTGAGCAGGAAACACTTTCATAAACATCACAGATGTGCTAATAAACACAGCACACTTCTTTGGTTCTGAATTCTACATTTTTATACTAAAATAATACCAACATTCCTTCTGGGGTATAAACTAAATTTAAAGACATGAGGCATTTAATAGAGCTAAATATGTACTATTTAAAAACCATGGTAGACTTTTTCATGGAGATTTTTCAAGGTCGCTTCACAATGATGACATCACTAGGAAACTGGAAGTAGAGCCACAGTTTTGGGTGTGGGCACCCAAACCAAGGGATCAACCACAATTCTCAGTTCTTTAAGCACAAAGAATGTAAGGTAGTCAGTGACTATTGCAACTATTTTTACAGATGACAAGTTAGTGCAGCTGCAGGAAAGACACTCATGCATCTCAGATTTTCTAGATGAAAAAGAGAGATAATGGGTACATCTGCCAGGTGACAATAACTGTAAAGTGATTGAAGACCCTGAGTTGAAAGATGCCATTAAAAAGAGCATGTGTCAAGCTTCTGAACATAGCAAGGAGCTCATGAGCCTATGACTGAAATGTGTGCATTTCATCTTTTTGATGGATGCCAAACAATATGTTTTCTAAAGCCTGAAATAAAATCACCTCTAAGTAATAATTCCTGAAAGGGATCATTTACTATTTACTACTTCTTATCTCTCTAATAAACTGATCTGCATGGCCCTTCTCTGAAATTCAGAAATCTATGGGTAGGTAGTATGAGGATACTTCTAAAAGTGCATTAAAAATGTAATTTATATGTTTATTTTGGTGAAAAAATTTGGAAATCCATGCATAATTTTTCCATGATACTTATTTTTTAAAGATTTATTTATTATTTATTTGAAAGTCAGAGTTACACAGAGAGAGGAGAGGCAGAGAGAGAAAGAGAGAGGTCTTCCATCTGCTGGTTCATTCCCCAATGGGCCACAAACTATGCTGATCCAAAACCAGGAGCCAGAAGCTTCCTCTGGGTCTCCCATGCATGTGCAGGGGCCCAAGGACTTGGACCATCTACTGCTTTCCCAGGCCATAGCAGAGAGCTGGATCAGAAGTGGAACAGCCAGGTCTCGAACTGCTGCCCATATGGGATGTTGGCGCTTCAGGACAGTGTGTTAACTCACTGTGCCACAGCGCTGGCCCCCATGATACTTATTTTTCATGAACTTCTTGAAGATCCCTCATGTTCGTACATTAAAAGAGGAAAAAGAGAAAACACAAGTTCTGCACTTTCCATATGGAGTTTGAGTCAGGTACAACAGGGAAGCTATATTTTCGATTCAGCACATGGATATCTTTTTAAAGCAACTGATGGATGAAGAAGGAACAACAGATCAGAGGAAAGCTTGGCTCCCCACCTTCTGCCTTACTCCATTGAACTTCTATGGAGTTCTTCCAAGGACAAACAGGAAGGCGTCCAAAGTTTCCAGGAAGCAGGCATCATCAAGAATGGTAAGAGACTTGAAGGAGATGATGGAAAAATCTAGCAACTCCTGGCTGCTTGGCTGGGTTCTTGGTGCAGCCATCATGATGACTCCTGCCTCATCAGAGGTGAGGTTGTTCAAGGCTACTCCCTGCTGGGGCTCCTGTTCAGAGACGGAAAGGACCCTTAAATTCTGGACCTTGCTGCACTCTATAGCACTTACCTTGGGCATTCATCTTGCTGTTTGTTTCCTGTTTATCTGAACTTTGACATCTTAAGGCCTTGCATACACAGTAGAAACTGGCCCTCCTTAGAGTGGCTAACCTCCAGGCACAGCAAACACTTGCCCCTGCTACGGACTTGTCACATGCAGGCCAGATGATCCAGAGCTCCTATCCCCAGCTTCCTCCTAGATCCAGCTCTTCAACCTCCTGCTGGACCAAGGCCAACTATCAGACACCTAGGGACAGCACTCCAGTCCCAGAACTCTTGAGAATTGTTTTAGCCAGCCAATCCTAAACCTGATTAGCATGCTAACCTTGCCTCGCTCATTCCCTTGCACAAAAATGCACCAAGAAATCTCTGCCAGGTTTCCCCCAATTCTTCCTGCTTCCTGACCAGTCACAGTCCAGGCTTGTGTTGCTATATATCACATGGTATGCTTCTTCCTCTTGGGAACTGTGAGTAACAAACCATGTTTTCAATACAATCCTCTCCTAGTTGTTAGACATCATCACTCCTGAATAATAAAAGCCTACATTTTAAAATAGCTTGTCCCTATGCACCCTGCCCACTGCTAACACACTCACACGCACACACACACCGACACTTCCTTCTGCTTGCTAAGACTACTTTAGTTTTTACCATCTATTTTGTTTGACATCGCTTACTCTCTCTTCCTGACTGGAGAAAATATCACCTATGATTCAAAATCATCCATGACTTTTCTGAGATGAGAAAAAGTTTTTCTTTTGAACTCCTGCAGTATATTGTGACATCTCAAAGATCGTATTTGGCACAGTGTATTAGAATTGTTTACTTCTCTGCTGGGTTTTGCTCTCAAGAACATTGTGTTATTATTTTGCAGAATTTCAGTGTGGGAACAAGGGCCTATTGATAGTGCTCAGTAAGTGAATTATTTTTTTTTTTACAAACAAAACCTTTCTTGAATATCTTTGCTGAAAATGACATTTTCCATTCCTCAAATCATTTTCTGTATCATTTTCTACCAGCTGCTCTCTCTAGTGGGTAAAGTCTGATGTGTGTATGCCAGCCTCTAGGCCAACACTAAGACACTGATGCTTTTCTGAATGGTCAGTGTTGAGCCCAATGCTTACTGTTGCTAGTAGCTGGTTGATTGTTACCTTGATTTAGATAAAATTAACGATCCAACCCGATTAAGTGGTTTCTTTATAATAAAACAAAATAAAATCAAGAAAATGCCCCACCTCCAAGTCTTGAAGTGTAAAATTCTTGACTAAATAGACAGGGATTTTTAGATCATGATCTTTCTATCCGTCTTTCAAATGCTTACTGCTTTAAGTGTAAGCTGTGCTGCTTAAATGTTGTCTAGGCCCATATAAAATTATATACAAAATTATACAGGATTGTGTGCGACAGAAAATGTGTGTTTTGGTTTAAACATAAATAAGTGAGACTGTATTGTTTAGGAATACTTTGTCTGCAAAGTGTCGATGAAGATTTTGTTGGAGTAGCATTTATTCTGGGCACTCAAAGGGGATCTGAAGGGTACTTGTTAAAACAGACCTCAAACCTGGCAGCAGCCGAGCTCTTAAACTGGGCTCCTGAGCACATCACCAACTGGTTACATGCTTCCTGAGACCGCCCAATCCCCTTCTTCCAGAAAACCCTGCTGTGCAAGTCACAGTTACTGAAAAACAGGTGATATAATTAACAGCCCCTTTGCAGTTAGGGCCATAAAACCAGGCACCGAAACGTCAGGACTCTTCCAAGGCTACTTGAATTCTGTGCCTCCCAGATTGCAATCCTAGTAAGACTCAGATATACATAATTCTTTATTCTCCACAACGTTGATTTTGTTCTTGGTCTACAGAGGATTGCAAAGCTCCTGAAACTTGTGCAAGTATAAAGGATCTTCTTTAAAAATGTACTGACGGGGCTGGTGCTGTGGTACAGCCATTTAAAGCCCTGACCTGAAGTGCCGGCATTCCATGTGGATCCGATTCTGCTCCCAGCTGCGCCTCTTCCAGCTCTCTGCTGTGGCCTGGGAAAGCAGTGGAAGATGGCCCAAGTCCTTGAGCCCCTGCATCCATGTGGAAAACCCAGAAGAAGCTCCTGGCTCCTGACTTCGGATTGGCTCAGCTCCAGCCATTTCGGTCATCTGTGGAGTGAACCAGCAGATGGAAGACTTCTCTCTGTCTATACCTCTCTGTAACTATGTCTTTCGAATAAATAAAATAAATCTTTTCTTAAAAAAAGTACTGGTGTCCCATGGAATCCAAGCTTTAGGTGCACTGAAACTAACAGAATGAACATTTTCAGAAACCAGCAGGGTGCTCTCTTGTTCTCTCTCTCCCCCTCTGTCTCCATGAGTGTGTGTGTGGAAGGTGTGTGTACATGGCTACTATTTTATTCTTCTGCTTTTTTCCTTGACATGTCTCAGTTCCATCAGTGCCAATACAGAGCTCTGAAACACATGCTGTTCCCAAAGTTTTCAGTGCACACTGGGCACTGCTTCTGTGTCTCCACGTTAGTTTCCAGGGAGAAATCTGAATCAGATTCATGGGGCCTCGACTAGACGAAGTAGAGTACAGCGTATTCAGAAGATCGTATTCTGGTTTTAGGACAAGACTAAATTTTTAAGATTCATAACTCTAGAGATATATTTGATTTTTTGTAGCTTTTATACACATAATACAAATGATTTTAATATCTGTACATTAATTTCCTAAGGATACTCTACTCAGCTTGAAAAAAATGTTGACATGCATGACCTATGGCTTTGTCAATAATTTGGATTTCAGGTGAAGCATTTCCAGAACACGTTTTATTCTACAGCAACATTGATATCTGTCAGTCTTGGTTAAGTGCATGGTCTGAGTCTCTAACTTAGAACCATCACAAACTCTTTGTTACTAAAGAAATGGTTTTGGAGCCAGCGCTGGGACATACCAGGTAAAGCCACCGGCTATAGTGCTGGCATCCCATGTGGGCATTGGTCCAAGTCCCAGCTGCTCCACTTCCAATCCAGCTCTCTGCTATGGCCTGGGAAAGCAGTAGATGATGGCTCCTTGGGCCCCTGCACTCACATGGGAGACCCAAAGGAATCTCCGGCCTGCTAGCTTTGGATTGGCACAGTTTCTGCCGTTATGGTCATCTGGGGAGTGAACCAGTGAAGAGGAGATCTCTCTCCTTCTTCCTCTCTCTGTCTCTGCTTTTCTGTAACTCTGCCTTTCAAATAAATAAATAAATCTTTAAAAAAAAAAAAAGAAATGCTTTTATCAATTAATAAAAAACACATTTAAGGCAAAAACGCCCCATTATTATGAGATTGTGAGATATTGTGTCATTGGTTTTAATAAAGTATCTGCTCTAATAGCAGTCTTTAAATTTTACTTTGGCTCTGTGAGCATAAGAGGAGTTGATTTGACAAGTAGTAAAATCAGGTCCATAATATAATCTTGAAAAGTGAGTAGTTGGTGGCCATCTGATAGCAATATATCAACAGTATTAAATGAAACATAAGGCCGGCGCCGCGGCTCACTTGGCTAATCCTCCTCCTGTGGCTCCGGTACTCCGGGTCCTAGTCCCGGTCAGGGCGCCAGGTTCTATTCTGGTTGCTCTTCTTCCAGTCCAGCTCTCTGCTGTGGCCCAGGAAGGCAGTGGAGGATGGCCCAAGTGTTTGGGCCCTGCACCCGCATGGGAGACCAGGAGGAGGTACCTGGCTCCTGGCTTTGGATCGGCGCAGCGCCCTGGCCATAGCAGCCATTTTGGGGGTGAACCAACGGAAAAGGAAGACCTTTCTCTCTCTGTCTCTCTCTCTCACTGTCAAAAAAATTTTAAAAAATAAAATAAAAAATAAAAAAAGAAACATAAACCACCAAAGTTATTGTGAGTGCCAACTAGAAAATGAATGTCAACTAGAGTAAACCCTAATTTAATTCCTTAGTCTAGATCAGGAATAAAGAAGCATAATTTACTCATAAAAGGGCTTTATTTCTGTTGAGAAAGTGCAAAGTTCTAAATGGATAATTTATCTAAATGTTTTAGCATTCATTTATCTTAGTTTCCTTATACAATGAAGTTAAGTATCTCTTACCAAATTACATTTTTAAACCGAAGACAATCAGATGAGCTTAGCCCTTAATTTTGGTGTCTGGAACAGGAAAAGTCACACGGTAAAATCATGGCACAGCAGTGTATGCACCTTTGCTTCAAACAAGCTGAGTCCAGTGGCCCGAGTTAATATTGGTCATAGCTTTTAACCAATGTGTCCAGGTTTTCCTCTGAGCTGTGCATAAAACCACATTCAGTTGAAAAGTAAAACCACCAAGATTTCTTATAATTAATTCTATCCTATAATTAATGAAATATTGAAAGGATATTTTTAAAAATAATTTTGAAATACAAAGGTAAGGCTTTGTGCTTGTTTCAGTAGGAGATAGCTAAATATCTTGTACTATTGACCTTTTCACGGTTTATTAGGATATATTAGCAGAAATTTACTAATTCCGTGTAGCTGAATGGGCTCGCAGAAATTTACGAGTCAAACAGATGTTTGTTTGTTTGTTTCTTTTTGCTGGCACATTTGGTAGTGAGTAGGAGCATTCTCCTCCGCTGATGACTCGCTGTCTCTATTGCCAGGAATGCATTAAACTTAATTGTACTACAGCTGTGGTCATAAAAGGTTTTGATGATGTTTAACTCCACAGTATTTTAAGTAGCTTCTCAAACCTCAATCATGATGGTTTTAAGTAATTATGTCTGTGCTTTTGTGGATGAAGATTTGTATCTTTGAGATGATGTTCAGTGGCTACCATTATTACACACTTAGAAAATGTAAACTTTGTGATCACAGTGGTTGTGTTCTTTGCATCTGTAAACAAGATGTAAGAGAATTCTTGAACTCAAAATGAGTGCCAATGTGCATTTCCTAGATGAAATCAGATTACATTATAGCTGATTGATCATATCCAAATGTTCCAACTTTAGACCACCACATCTTAATTTTCTCAGACCATGTACATCTATCCACAAGATACAGGAACCCAGAGCTATCTCCCATTTACTCTTAGGATCAACACATAGCAATATCTGCTGAACACTATTTGATTTATCCTTCGTTTTCTTGTGCTGTTTGTGTATTTTTACAGTGGGCTAAGAACGATAGGGCACAGAAATCCACTGGAAGGCCCACAGGTGACTTCTTTCAGCGAGACTTGCTTTGCCTTTACAAACTTCTTATTCATTTTGGTAAATTTTTCAAGAAACAACACAGAGTTGAAAGATTCCTACAGAACGTTTGATTACACATCCAGCCTTCACTGTGGCACATGTTGTGAGTACTAACCAACTCCTCTTTAGGCTTGCTTATGCGTGGGTTTCCAAAAAATAACAAGTTCCTTAAGCAATAATGCCATCTCGTCAACAAGCCTCATCAACTGATATCTGTGACACTTAAATATTCATTCTCTTTCCTGCTATTTTATTTCCTGGGGCCTCAGTGAAAAGTGTTCTTTGAAGTTGACGTGTATGGAAAAAAATCAAAGTTACTAATTCAGAGAACTTTAAATATATCAACATTAAAATACCAAGGCGGGGCTGGGCATTTGGTGCACTGCTCAAGATACCATTTGGGAAGCTCTCATTCAATGTCAGAGTGCCTGGGTTTGAAACTCTCCTCTGCTTCTCATCCAGGCTGCAAGTAATGACTGAAGTACTAAGGTCTCTGCCACCCCATGGGAGACCCAGATGGACCCAGGATTCTTGTTTAGGCCTTACCCAGCCCTGGCTGGTGCAGGTGGTTGGAGAGTGAACAGTGGATGAAAGATTGAACTTTCTCTCTAATTTTAAAATAAAATGAACATAAAAGAATAAAAATAAAATAACATGGAGCAGCAAGCTAATAATGACGAAGAGCTTAATAACTAGATTTTTCTCTCTGATAGAGTATATAGTCACTCTGGCCATTGCGACCATTTATGGAGTGAACCAGTGGATGGAAGACCTCTCTCTCTCTCTCTCTGCTTCTCCTTCTCCCTCTGTGTAACTCTGACTTTCAAGTAAATAAATAAGTCTTTAAAAAATAAATCAAAAAAAAGAGATTATACCTAGTATGTTGAAATTTGCTTCATCCTAGGATGAAATTAGCTAAGTATTGGATGCTATTTCTTCAAATTTTAGGCTGCATTTGAAAGGCTTAACTCTCACATTCCCAAGAAGGCATGATTCAGATCATCATGTAGACTATTTTAGCAAGGTGCTGCTGATGTTGACAGCTGATAAAATCAGATCATTATTGCATGGCCCAGGGCAAGTAATTCCATATTCCTGTGACAGTTCTATCAGTACGCATTTGTAAATGGTTGGATCTATAAGCAAATATGAAGTTTTATTCAAGGAAAATCACTTTTACTTCTCAAAGCAGAATCCTGTGGTAGAAAAATATATTTGTTTTGGTTTGAAGACATATTTTAGGGTATGGTGTTCTAGGGTAGTGTGTAAAGCCACTGCCCAGGACACTGGCATCTCATAAAGGTGCCAGTTCATGTCCCAGGTGCTCCATGTCTGCTCCAACTCCCTGGGAAAGCAGCTAAAGGTGGCCCAAGTGCTTGGGTCCCTGCCATACATATGGGAGACCTGGAAGAATCTCCTGGCTCCTAGCTTCAGCCTGGCCCAGCCCTGGCCATTGAGGTCTTTTAGGGGAGTGAAACAGCAGATAGAAGGTCTGCCTCTCTCTGTAAGTCTTAAATCAGTTTTTAAAAAAATTTTAGAAACATATTTTACAAGGAAAATTTTGAATAAAAACAGCTCAAAGTAAAATTTAAAGGAACTGTAATCATAATAACTATGTTTAAAGTCAAAGACTTCGTCTGCAATATGTGTCCGGTTTTCTACTTCTTCCAGAATTTGTATAAAAAGTGAAAGAATGTTTTTAGACACCATAAATGAAGTATTCAGCAAAAGAATGAAATATTCAGCAAAATTAAAGGAAAACATAATCAGTAGTAAGTGGGAAAGTATCTTTTAAAATATAATGTATTAGGGCCGGCGCTGTGGCATAGTGGGTAAAGCTGCCTCATGCAGTGCCGGCATCCCTTATGGGTGCCAGTTTGAGTCTCTGTGCTCCACATCTGATTCAGCTCTCTGTTATGGCCTGGGAAAGCAGTGGAAGATGGCCCAAGCACTTGGCCCCTGTACCCTCATGGGAGACCCGGAAGAAGCTCCTGATTCTTGGCTTCGGATTGGCACAGCTCCAGCCGTTGCAGCCATCAGGGGAGTGAATCAATAGATGGAAGACCTCTCTCTCTCTCTCTCTCTCTCTCTCTCTCTCTCTCTCTCTCTCTCTCTTTCTCACACTCTCTCATACCTTCTGCTTCTCTGTAACTCTGCCTTTCAAATAAATAAATCTTTTAAAAAATACAACGTATTTGTCCACATTTAACTTGAAAGACAAAGAGATACAGAGTGACAGACAGGGAGAGGTCTTCCATCCAATTGTTCATTTCTCAAATGCTCACAACAGCCATGGGGCTGTGCTGAAGCCAGGAGCCCAAGGCTCCATCTGGGTCATCCACATAGGTGGTACACTGGAGCCACTACCTACTTTCTCCCAGATACACAACAGCAGGAAGCTGGATCAGAGGCGAGAGCTGGAACTCAGACCAGATAGGTGCATATGGGAAGCAGACATCCCAAGCAGCATCTTCATTACTGAGTCAAATATCTGCCCTGGGAATATTTTGAGAGCAGGTAGAATAGACCAGATGTGGCAAGAAGAGGTAGATTAAAAAAAAAAAAAAAGGTGGCTGTGGCTTAACTCAGTAGGTCTCACCAACAAATGTGTTTCTCAAGAGTGAAGAGTTTGCTCTACAAAGCTAAGTCGCCGTATTTTTATAACAGTGAAAGAAGGAAATACTATGTCAGCAGGATTGGAAGTGTCTTCTAGACACAGAATGTATTCAAAGAAGCAAAGGAGGAAGGGCTGCATGAAGAACTACCTGCAAAAAGTCACTTCTTCAAGAAGCCATCCTCAGACTGAAGCATGGATGGGAGTTTTTTTCTCCTGACTGATCTGGGAAATGCAACACATTCAATGCCAAATTCAAAGCCATCAATATGATACATTAATAAAGCATGCATAAGGTAGGAACACTATTAAAAAAGCAGAAAAATTAGGAACTGGTCAACTCTTTTGCCAGTAATTAAGACATGTTAAAGAATGATTCAAATTCATTGAGGAAGGTGATTGGAAACATGAGAACTTCAGAAAGTGGTTTCAGAGATAAAAGGAAGAGGAGCATGGATCTGGCCTAGTGACTAAGTTGCTGGTTAAACTGTCAGAATGCCACCTCGGGGTGCCTGGATCAGATACTGCATCTGGCTCTCGACTCCAGCTTCCTTCTAATACAGACATTGGGAGGCAGCAGTGATGGCTCACGTGATTGTGTGCCTGTACCTACATGGGCGACCTGGATTGAGTTCCTGGCCTACTGCATTGGGCTTGGCTCACCTGAGGCATTGCTGTGAGGTATCTCTCTGTCTCTCTTTGTCTCAAACAATTTTTAAAGACGAGTTTCAAAAAATATAAGAGGAAAGAGCCAGAACCGTGGCACAGCAGATAAAGCTACCACTTAGAGTGCTGGCATCCCAAATGAGTGCTGGTTCGAGTCCCAGCTGCTCCACTTCTGATCCAGCTCCAGCAGAAGATGAGATGGCCTAAGTGCACAGGCTCCTACCATCCACATGGCAAGACCTGGATGGAGTTCAGGGATTCTGAACTTGGCCTGGTCCAGCTATGGTCATCATAGTCTTTGGGGAGTAGACCAGCAGATGGAATCTCTCTCTCTCTCTGTAATTCTCTCTCTCTCTCTTTCTTTCTCTCTCATCCTCTCTCTGTTGCTCTGTCACTCTGCCTTTCAAATAAACAAATACATCTTTTTAAAAATATATGGCAGAAAGAGATAGAACATGAAAAGTTAGTCTCAAGAAAAAAAGTACAGGAAGAATAAAAAAAGAAGCCTAATGAAAAGATATTATTAATTACAAGAATCCTAAGGAGAATACATTTTAAGAAAAACACTGTAAAAGTCTTTGAGTCTAGAAATGAGAATAATAAGATGAACTGGAAAAAAGACTCATTAGAAAGACATGGCTATATGTAAGAGATAGCTAAAGGTGTCCAGCACAGATACAACTTAATGCACACAAGTAAACAGCAATGGAATAGAAAAACTATCTAAAGACCAAAAAAAATATTATTCACCAAAATTTAAACATGATACACAAAGAAAAGAAATAATAAAAATAATTGTGCTATTTTTGCATTGTTTATATTTGTTAAATGTAGAGATTATATCCAAGAACTTGCTATCCTGAAGGAAAGGCACAATTATTAAGAACAAAAAGAACAAAAACAAGAATCCAAACCTTTCCAGATAGAGTCAAACTGTTCAAAACAGAAGGAAACAGAAACATAGAAAAAAGTGCAGTTTCTTTTAATATTCATAAACAAAGAAATCATACTTTATAACAATGAAATAAATATTAATGAATGTAAATACCTTAACTGTCCTATTAATACACAGAGAGATTTCAGTCTGATAACAAAAAAAACTATATTTATGCTATACACAATATTTCAATGAATATTGTCCTTATATGGCCCCAAAGACAATACACATACATTCATAACTAAGTTAAAAGCAGTTCATATAATATTCCCCAAACTAATGTAATGAAGCAAAAAAAACTGGAAAATTTTTAAAATAAAATGCCTCTTCTAGAATAAATTCTAAAATCTCTAAAATTCAAAGAGAGAAAAAGGAGCAAAATTTCAGAGTAATAATAATAAAACTAAAAGTTCTTTGAGATATAACTGAAACTATTTTATTGGAAAGTTTCTAGTTTTACGTGTTCATGTCAACAAAAAAAGAGAGTGAGCACAAATTAAAATTAATTCAAACAGTTAAGACCAAGAAAACAAATTAAAGAAAATGATTAATAAAATTATAAAAATCATAAATATAATTGTTATAGTATTAGGAAAGATTCCAACAGAAAAAAACTTGAATAAACAAGTAATAATTAAGAATTGAGACAAATGTTTTGTTTAGTAGTTAAGACACTGCTTGGGACTCCTGGATCCCATAACCAAGTGCCAGGATTTGAGAATACCAGCTCCACTCCTGCATCCTCTGACTGTAGGACCTCTCAGAGTGAAGAGAAGGTGATGGTTCCAGGACCTTTGTCCTTTCCACCCACATAGGAGACCCAGACTGGATTCCTTGCTCCTGGCAAGACATTTCGGGAGTTAACCAGTGAATGGAATCAATCTCTCTCTCTGTCTCCTCTCTCTCTTTGTCTCTGTCTGTCTGTCTCTCCTCCCCCAATCCCACTCCACACTTTCAAATATTAGTTTTATAAAAAGAAGATTCAATTAGAATATAACCACAAAACTAGCTGAGCGTGGTTCAGGTCTATCATGGTTTCACAGAATTTTGAGTTGTTTTCCAATATTGCTAAGCAGAAAACTGCAAGTCATGCAGCCTGGGCATGTGCAGAGAAGGAAAAGGAGCCAACATTTCCTTTCTGTGCAACCAAGGAGACTGGAGCATGACCAGAATCGGAACCGTGGAACCCTTTCAGAAGGAAGGAATGGAGGACATTGACAAGGAAGAGCTGGTGTTGAAATCCGTCTTACTGTGTCTTAGCATAAGTGGCCTGGTTTTAAGACCACAGTCAGAGCTAACTTCACTTGTGCTCATGCTTGCAGCTCCTCCTACTTAACCCATAAACCTTCCCCAGACGCTAGATTGGAAAGGCAGATTTCAGTCTTGCTTCCTGTCCCCTTGCCAGTCAGCCTTGCAATAAAGCCTTTATAGTCTCAAAAAGCAGTGTCCTTATGCCGGCTTCTGTGCACATGGACCAGCCAACCCTTGCTTGGTAACAATGCAGATAAACTACGAGGTGTTTTAATCTAGCCTTGTGTGATAATAGAATCTGTGTGTGTATGTGTGTGTGTGTCTGTGTGTGTGAGGCATTTGAAAACCTATATAAAATATCTTGTACTCTAAGAATATTTCCAAATTGACTTGAAAAGAGATAAATCTAAACAGGAAACTGACTTGCTCACAAAATAAAAGGAAAAAGATTTTGCCAAGCTGCCTCTTCCCCCAATGAACCATGCATAGATTATTTCACAGAGAAGTTGTGCAAAACCTTTTAAACTCAGATGTCAATGCCATTTAAATTATTTCTGAGCACACAAACACAAAGGGTAACATTCACACTCTTCTTGTTCAATGTGTATAATTCTGACATCAGCACCTGGCAAAGGCTCCATGAATGCATTTATGAGGATATTTCCAAAAGTGTGTGGGAAAACGAAATGTAAAAAGTAGTCTGTTTTGGTGCAGAAATCTTTAAGTTCATATGCAGTGTTTTTGTAATATGCATTTCCACAAACTTATGAATTGCTCTCACATAGACAGACACATGCACAGCAAGTATTGACCAAATTCTCTACAAGTTTCAATGTAAACTTTCCAAAGCACATTTATAAAAATAATCCAATAGGTATATTAAATGAATAAACTATTATAATAAGGTAGTTTATTTAAAAAATAAATGAATGGGGTGAGAACTATCTCTCAGTAAGGTAAGTTGGTCCCTGCAATTCAAGCTTCCCATATGATCACTAGTTCAAGTCCTGGCTGCTCCACTACCCATCCAGTTTCCTGCTAATGCACCTGGGGAAGGAGCAGAAGATGTTTAAACTGTGTGGGCACCTGAACCCATGTGGGAGACCTGGATGGAGTTCCTGGATCATAGCTGCATCCTGGCCCAGCCCCGGCTCCTGGTTGCACCCTGGCCCAGATCTAGATCTTGTGGGTATTTGAGGGAATAAACCAATGGATGGAATATCTCTCAATCTCAAGCTCTCTCTTTATCTCTCTCTCTCTCTCTCTCTCTCTCTCCCTCCCTATCAGTTATTGTAAGCCAGTCTTATGCATTTTAATATTGTGTTTTTCTTAACCATGTGTTAGTGGTTATAATAAAAGATGTTTAAGTATTGAATATTTTATCTACACAAATATAATAATTTTTCTAGATATTTTTCATCTTCATATCCCATTCTAACATAAGTTTGATCATTAATTCAAACAAAAATTAATCACAATTTTAAATGAAGCATGTGTGAATGACTGTAGCATGGAATATTTTCATCATTGTAGTAGCTGCTCAAGTAAAATTCATTTTTAAAGTCTTGAAAACAGTCATTTTTATGTTTTTTTCATGCATTTCATACATACAAATTTAGGAATACAGTGATTCTTCCCCCAGTGGCCTCCCTCCCTCTTGTACTCCCACCTTTTTACATCCTTCCTCCTCCCTCTCCTATTTCCATTCTTATTTTTACAAGGATCTATTTTCAATTAACTTTATACACATAAGGTTAACCTTACACGAAGTAAAGAGTTCAACAAAGATTATGAAAAAAAAAAAGTTCCTCGACAGTTGAGACAAGGGCTATTCAAAATCAGCTCATCTCAAAGTGTCTATTTCACTTCATAGATTGCCTTTTAGGTACTCTGTTACCAGAGATGAAGGAGAACACATGGTATTTGTCTTCTGAGGACTGGCTTATTTCACAAGTATAATGGTTTCCAGTTGCATCCATTTTGTTAGAAAAGGCAGGATTTCATTCTTTTTTACCACTGAGAAGTATTCCATGGTGTGCATATACCATAATTTCTTTATCCCGTCTTCAGTTGATGGACATATGATTGATTCCATATCTTAACTATCGTGAATTGAGCAGTGCAAAAACTTCCACAGTTGCGATTCCTACACACTAACATTCTTCAACAAACCAGAGTTCTATAAGAGACACTTTTCTAATCTTTTTGGTGCAAAATTATTGGCAATTACACAGAAAATTACTTAGGAGGGATAAATGGCCATGTTTCTGAAGGAATGTTATAATTCAAATCACACAGAAATAAAGACTTTTTGCGGTTAAATATTTATTAATACAAAAATTAAATCTATAAAATTTATTAGGAATGACAATTTTTCACCTATAGCTTAATATCTGTAGTATTACATAGTAAAATCACTCTCTTTATAACAGAAGAATATTAAAGTGTTGAGAGTGTATTATAATCCATTTTGTATATAAGCTGAAAACTTACAGGAACATTAAAAGTTAAATTCCTCACCATGGTTTCCTAGATTGTATAGGAGTGACCCAACCTCCGTACTCCACCCAAGTATCTCCTTCAGACTGAAACTGTGGTGTGGTGGGTAAAGCTGCCGCCTGCAGTGCTGGCATCCCTTATGGGTGACAGTTCGAATCCTGCCTTCTCCAATTCTGTTCCAGCTCTCTGCTATGGCCTGGGCAAGCAGTAGAAGACAGCCCAAGTCCTTGGCCCCTACACCTGCGTGGGAGACCTGGCAGAAGCTCCAGGTTCCTGGCTGCGGTCATCTGGGGAGTGAGCCAGCAGATGGAAGACCTCTCTCTCTCTCTCTCTCTCTCTCTCTCTCTCTCTGCCTCTGCCTCTGCCTCTGCCTTTCAAATAAATAAGTAAATCTTTTTTAAAAAGTGTCTCCCTGACACTACCTCCTCTCCTAAGGTTCACTCTGCCCTAGGCTCACTAGCCTCCTCTGTCCAATACTTCAGACAAACTTTACCTCAGGGTCCTCATGCTTATTGTTTATGTTTCCTAGAACAATTTTCCCAGGATCCTTAGAATTCACATTTTTATCATCTTGAGGTTTTGGTTTTTCATGAAGTCAGGCTTGAGATGCTACCATCCCATACTGGAGCACTGGTTGGAGTCCTGGCTGCTCCACTTCCTATCCAGCTCCTTGCTAATGCTCCTGGGAAAGTAGCAGAAGATGATTCAAGTACTTCTGCCCCTGGCATCTATGTGGGAGATCTGCATGAAATTCCAGCCTCCTGGGTTAGGCCTGGCCCACCTGACAGTTGTGGTCAGTTGGGGAGTGAACCAGTGAATGGAAAATTACTGTCTCTCTGTGTCTATCATTCTTTCTATATATCACTCTGCCTGTAAAATATTATAAAACAAATATATAAATAAACCTGGAAAAGGAAAAGAAGATTAAAACAATAGATGAATTAGAGGCTGGCACTGTGGAATACTGGGTAAAGCCACCCCCTCCAGTGCCAGCATCTCATATGGGCTTAGGTTAGAGTCCCAGCTGCTCCACTTCCGATAAAGCTCTGCTATGGCCTGGGAAAGCAGTGGAAGATGGCCCAAGTCCTTGGGCCCCTGCATCCACGTGGGAGACCCAGAAGAAGCTCCTGGCTTCCGGCTTCAGATTAGCACAGCTCCAGCTGTTGAAGCCATCTGGGGAGTGAATCGGTGGATGGAAGACCTCTCTCTCTCTGCCTCTGCCTCTGCCTCTCTGTAACTCTGCTTTCAAATAAATAAATAATTCTTTAAAAAAAAAAAAGAATAGCTGTATCAAGCAATAGACAAAGTGAAGGCTCCTACCAGAGCATCCCAGGAAAGTGCTATTTATTTGCTGGGAGTATATTTTCAATGCTATGCACTTAATTATTTTGAAAATTTATTTGTGTTTGCTCCCCCATGGTATTCGCAAGCACCACAGCCATGTGTCACCCTGCTGATGATTATGAGTCCAAGGCCGTCTATGATCCTTACGCTTACCCGAGCGACTATGACCTGCACGCAAGAGAGTCAAAACATGACCTGGCTTATGAATGCTAGCAGATCTGTCAGGTGATCTTTCAAAGTGATAAAATTCTTAATTCAGTGTTTCCACAAAACTGTCTCAGAATTGATAGTCCAGAAGATTATATGAATTCAGGCCAGCCACATCTCTGCGATGTCATGGACCAGAAGAGGTATGAGGTCCAGGACATCTATGAGAACAGCTGGACCAAGCTACTGAAAGATTCCTCAAGAATGCAGCTTGGCTGGAGGCTGAAACCATCGCTCCACAGGTTAGCAAAGATGCTGTCTTTCTGATTTTGTATAGAGAATTATATTGCACAGAGGTTTGAATCCTACTACAACTACTGCAATCTCTTCAACTACTTTTTTAATGCTCATGGTCCTGCTCCCCTTGAACTTCTGAACCAGTGGCTTTGGGGTGTCTTCTATGGGTTCAGCTACCAGTTCTAGTCATTTAGTCAGTACCAGTGTATGACCTTCAAGAAGTCAGAAGAGGAGGTTGACTTTTTTAGTAGTATTATGTTGGTTTTGCATACTTGATTGGTGCATCCTTACCAGGATGGCAGATGGGTTTCTGCCAACATCTTCTTATGCATCCAGAGGAACAAGAGCTTGTTCCAGAGGACGAAATACAAGTACAAGATGATTAACAAGCAGAACTAGCAGATGAACATGCTGCTGGCCATTGCTCTCACTATGTACCCCAGGTAGATCAAGGACAGCATCCACCTCCAGCTGCAGGAGAAAAACTAACAAAATGCTGCACATGCAAGAAAGGTGACCTTCAGGTCTACCAGGAAGTCTTCAGCTACTCTTGCCACAAATCCCTGTGTTCCATAGTGCCCAGCTATGAAAACGTGCACCCTGACTATCGCAAAGCACCCTTCCTGAGATATATTTGAATTAAGGACTGAGATGGTCTAAGTAGATCTCAGTGAAGCATATATGGAGCCACAAGAATTATTCATATTTAACAGGAAAATATCTGCATTAATATATTTATGCTTAATTCTTATTATTAATTCTACTACATTTGTACTAAATCTACACCTGTAATTAAAACACTACTGACTTCATGGACATGCGTTAAGTACCTAGACTATGGCAGGCCATTCTGAGGCCTCTGGAAAAATAATTCTGAGGCCCAAATTTAAAATAACTCATAGTGTGGTCATCAGAGTATGTCTTGCAATAAGTGCTTTCTAAGAATGGGAATTCCCAAATATGAAACACCTATTCAGTTTGGATATCTTCATTTAAGAATTTATATTAAGAAGTAAATATATACTCTAAAAATCTGTTTAAAGACATCGCCATCTAATGCCCTAGAATACTAATATAGCAACAATTTAATTAGAGAGATATTTAAATTTTAATATACATTAAGTGAAACTCCAGGAAATAAGACCAATGTTTATGCATGTAAATGGAAACATTTAATATAAATCTAAATCTTGGTATTCCTGCAGCAATTTCAAAGGCCATTAATCAGGCTAATCTCTGTGGATGTTAGAGCTGCATAATGCATTTGTTCAAAATATAATTGATCTTTTATGTGTTACATTTATAATAAAAATTATATTCCCAAAAGTGTATCCTATAGACTTTAGGAAATAGAACACATGTTATTCTGTTGCTAAATTTGAAATGTACTGCCCCATTTCAAAATGCTTTTAAATAATTAAGATAGCAAATACCTGCTGGAAATCAATCATTGTGGAGAGGAGCTTTTCAAACTATAGGAAACATCACCTTATGAAACAGTGAATAATCATATTTGAAATAAGAAAACAAAAAGAAAGTAAAAATACAAATAAAACCTTTAAGACATAATTTAATTTCTTTTAAATTTATTTATTTTTCATTTATGCTATTTATTTTAAATAATTTCAATTCATGACACTGTTGCACTAATAATGAGCACTCACATTACTCATTAAACTCCACTTTATTTTTTTAAGATTTATTTGTTTAGTTTTTGAAAATCAGAGTTACAGAGAGAGAGAGAGAGATTGAGAGAGAGAGAGAGAGAGAGAGAGAGAGATATTGAGAGAGAGAGAGAGAGAGAGAGATTGAGAGAGAGAGAGAGATCTTCCATCCACTGGTTTGCTTCCCAAATGGCTACAACAGCCAGGGCTGGGCCAGACTGAAGCTAGGAGCCAGGAGCTCCCTCAGGGCCTCTCACATGGGTGCAAGATCCCAAGCACGTGGGCCATTCTCTGCTGCCTTCCCAGGCCATGAGCACGGAGCTGGATCAGAAATGGAGGAGCCAAGGCTGGAACCAGCACTCGTTTGGGATGCTGACATTGTAGGTGGTAGCCTAACCTGCTGGGTCACAGCACCAGGCCCCACTTTCATCACTTCTTGACATTTGCATTTCTCTTCTCTCTCTCTCCCACTTCTGCCTTCTTTCACAGCTAGCCGTAAATTGAAATCTTTGAATCATTTGAAGACATAATCATGCCTAAAACTTTACACCTAAATATTTGGCAAATATACTAAGAATAAAGATATTTTCCTTAATGAACTTCAACAACATTCATGAGAGTTCTAAATGACATTATTTTCTAATATAAAAATTTCCCTATTCACTTTCTGACTGTCCAAGTAATGACCTTTATGGCTGCCTTTTCTTCTGATCAAGAATTCAGTCTAAGGGCCAGTCCTGTGCCATAGCAGGTAAAGCCACCACCTGAAGTGCCGGCATCCCATATGGGCACCTGTTCAAGTCCCGGCTGCTCCACTTCCGATCCAGCTCTCTGCTGTGGCCTGGGAAAGTAGTAGAAGATGGAACATGTCCTTGGGCCCCTGAACCCACATGGAAGACCTGAAAGAAGCTCCTGGCTCCTGGCTTTGGATAGGTACAGCTCCAGCCATTGTGGCCATTTGGGGAGTGAACCAGCAGATGGAAAATCTCTTCCTCTCTCTCTGCCTTTGCTTTTCTGTAACTCTGCCTTTCAAATAAATAAATAAATCTTTAGAAAAAAGAATTCAATCTAGCATTATTCATTGATTGCATATAGACATCTTTATCTAGAATAGTATTTATTATCTTTTTTTCCTCTCATGATACTGATAATTTTAAAGAGTACAGTGTAGATTTTTTCAGAATTTTTCACATTTAGACCTTCTGTTTATTAGTAAGGGATTCCACCTAAGCATTGGCAGGATTATACCATACGTGATGCAGAGCTACTGAAATCAACACAGTCAACAACAGGAGCTGAGGACCTAGCACGTGAACATTGAGTCCTAGGGAATTCTGCAGGTGTATTGTAGAGCCTTCATCCTTCCCCAGTGAACTCAGTCTCCGGGAGGCCTTGACCATGAAAAGCTAAGTAATAATAAAAGGCCTAAGCAACAGCAGTGATCAATGTGGCTACATCTTCCTGCTTTAAGAAAAGCTGTCTCCAAAAGCAAAGTCACTGCACAAGCCATGCAATTGTACCTACTGTTGCTACCACATGTGCACAATATTTTACTCTAGTATGTCACAAGGCATAATTGGTACCTGTGTCAAAGATCAGGAAACAACAAGCTTGCTTCATATCCCTTCTCATTTTTCCTCTAGTTCACTTAAATCCATAAGTGTATTTCACCTGTTCCATAAACATTACAGAGTGTATATTGTATAGTAAATTCAGAATGTGTTTCATTCTTCTTTCATTAAGGACTCTCTACTCCATTCCATTTAAACCGTGAAGGGTCGATATTCCATAATAACAAGAAAAGTTGATTTCCCAACATAGTCTTATTTCCTCATTCAGTAATATATATTAAGTAGAAATTATACATTGAGTCTTCCTCCTCTCTCCCCAAAAAAAGAATACAAATGGGAACAGTAATCCCACCACAATCCCCCACAATTAAGTTTGGATCATTAGAGAAGGCCTTTCCAGGGACATGGAGTTAAGTAAAAATTGGAAAGACAAGAAACAGCCTTAAAAATGCATAGAAAAATGAAATTCATGAGATGGGAAAATTGTTTTTAAGTCTCTAAAAAGGGATGACTTTGTTAAATGCATGAGAGGGTAAAATTTGGTATCATTTTTCTTTTTTAAAGATTTATTTATTTATTTGAAAGGCAGAGTTACAGAGAGGCAGAGGCAGAGAGAGGGGGAGGTCTTCCACCCACTGGTTCACTCTCCAGACGGCTGCAATGCCCGGAGCTGAACAAATCTGAAGCCAGGAACCAGGAACTTCCTCCAGGTCTCCCACGCAGGTTCAGGGGCCCAAGAACTTGAGCCACCTTCTATTGCTTTCCCAAGCTATTGCAGAGAGCTGGATCAGAAGTGAAGCAGTCAACTGGAACCGGTGCCCGTATGGGATGCTAGCACTGGTAGGCAGAGTGAGAGAATAATGGAACAAGACAAAGTAAAGGAAACATTTTAAAATATTCTTCATCCAACTTTTAAATGGTGGGAATTTAAATATCTGATTAGGGTAAGTATTTAATACTCAAATATGGGTATGAGTTTCAGAAGCTATCATTGTACAAGTATGTGGTATTTTGCTGCAATAGGATTTTTGTTTTAGGGAAAAGAATCCCTGTCTTTAGATTTGAGACACATTCTTAAAAAGTAGATAAAACCGGTCCCTGTTTTTTTTTTTTTCTTTCTTTGATGATGGATGATTTTTCAAGTTTTGTGTGTATGGAGTGGACTGTCCTTTAGAATTGCTCATTCTAACTTAACCTTGAGTTAATAGATATAAGACAGATGAACAGCTCAATTCCAAACTTTCCTTCAACAGATATTTCCAATATAAATTAAATAAGGAAAGGTAGTGTACTCAAACTTGTTGCAAAAATGCACTAGTTGTTTCTTGTCATTCGAATTAAAATGGATTTACTAGAAGAGGGGAGTTGTAAAGAAATGCATCCGTGCATTCTGGTCACGTGGACGGCATTCCTAGTGTGTGCCAAACACAACAGCACCCTGAGATGGAGAGGACAAATAGGTGGAGAAGACAAAAAGTGCAACTGGCCCCATTACATTGCATTCACAGCAATGGACAGAGACAGAAAACCACAATCCTGACTATACTACAGAGTGAGAAGTGTTAAGAAGAGATCAGCAGGCCGGCGCCGCGGCTCAGTAGGCTAATCCCCCACCTGCAGCGCCAGCACCCAGGGTTCTAGTCCCGGTCGGGGTGCCAGATTCTGTTAAGCCATCACTTGGGATGCTTGCATCCCATGTTGGAGTCCCATGTTGAGTCACAGCTTCCAAACCAGCTTCCTGCTCATGTTTCTGGGAAGCAGTGGATGATGTGATGATGTCGTAAGTACCTAGATTCCTGGGACCCACGTGGGAGACCTGGGTGGAGTTCCTGATTCCTTGTTTCTGTCTGATGTAACACCAGCTATTGTGGGTATTTGCAGAATGAACTAGTAAATGGAAAAATCTCTCTGCCTCTGGCCGGCGCCGCACTTAATAGGCTAATCTCCGTCTGCGGCGCAGGCACACCGTATTCTAGTCCTGGTTGCTCCTCTTCTGATCCAGCTCTCTGCTGTGGCCTGAGAGTGCAGTGGAGGATGGCCCAAGTCCTTGGGCCCTGCACCCGCATGGGAGACCAGGAGAAGCACCTGGCTCCTGGCTTCGGATCAGTGTGGTGCGCCGGCTGCAGCGGCCATTGGGGGGTGAACCAACGGAAAGGAAGACCTTCCATCTCTCTGTCTCTCTCTCTCACTGTCCACTCTGCCTGTCAAAAAAAGAAAAAAAAAAAAAGAAGAGATCAGCAGATGGTGCTCTGGGAATTAAAGCGCAGAATTGGGGCATCGGAACTTTGCTAATGGTGGGCAAAGAAGACTAAGAGAAAAAGACATTTGTCATATCTGAGCTGACTTCCTGAGGACCAGTGAGTAGGAGAAGAAAGACCTTCAATGACAGGACCTCATAGCAAAGAGAAAAAAGGGTATGTGTATGTATATTTATATGTTTCTTAATGATACGGGTAATGCTTACCATTCTGACCCTCCAGAGGTTGAAAATAGGTAAAGTTCATGGTTTATACAAAATGAAGAATTTAAATATCATCTCCAGAGTCATAAATATTGATTGAATGATTCAGAATCTGGCACAGAAATGTAACCTGATTTGATTTGGACTTCAGAATAATGAAGAGCTGGTGATGGCTTTGATGGCAATGAATGTGGTGCTCTGCACAGGTCTTGGTGCTTTTCTTAGTGTTGTAGGGACGAAGGGGAAACGTTCAGGAGTTCCCCGTGCCTACAACCCTGTTTTGAGGGTTGTGAAGCCATCGGGCATCAAGGAGGAGACAGAAAAATTCGTGGAAAGAAATAAATGAAGAGTAGCTCCTCTTTTTCTACCTCCTTCCTGTCTCTCCAATTAAGCCAAACAATCACAGAATTTATCTTCTTGTTAGTGTGAACACAGTGACCTGGATTTTATTCCTGTTGTTATAGCCAAACAGGAATCAGGAGAAGACATGTGAAACGCTGAGCAGTGTTGCTTAGGAGGGTGGTGGTTTCCCAAGTTGTGCTATTCAAAGGTGCGCTGAGCTCCAAGGAATTAGGCTCATTTTTCTTCTCTATGAACAAGTCATGTCATTATGAAAGCTTAGGAAGAAATGTCAAAGAGCCATAATTTACCCCTTGTTTGTCACATACGGAGAGTTACAAAGAGCCCTTCTGTAGCTGAATAAAGTGTAAAATGAAATCCCGAGAACAGATTGAAAATTACAGACGACTCGTAATCAAAAAAAGGATTCAGACAGTGAATAGAGCTGCACACTCGGAAAATGCTGGATCACATCTGCAGCCCTTCAAGAGCCACCTGCCAGCCTCTGGGCTCCTCCATAAGGGCCAGGAGAGGGAGGAGACAGCCTGAATGAGAGCTGAGTGGAAGACAACAGTGAAAACCACACACAGAGCTGCAGGCTCACAGAACAGAGGTATAAATAGAGCAGACTCTGAACTCTACACATCGTTTTCACCAGTGGAGTGTTCTCTCCATGGGAGGAAAGCAGATGGGATGGAAATGGACTTGATGTAGGATCCAGAACCAATGCATCTCTTATCTGCTTATAACAGCTCCCTATTCCTTCTGATTTTACCTTAGTTTTACGTCCCATTCCAGGTAGCTGTTAATGAACAATGTCGAAGCAAAGTTGTTTGCAGAACTGAGGGCATTAAGGTTTAATCAAATTTTTTCTTAAGGTGGTGCTACTGGCATTTCTCCTTACTGGTTTAAATATTATCCACCAGATTTTTCACTGGGGTAACTCAGGAAAATAACACTGGAATTAATTTTTGCTTTTTAAATAGTTGAAATTGATCAGACTTCCCTTGAGGTTCTTACGATGAGCCACAATATAGTATATAATAAATAAATTTAACATAAACAATCTTTAAATTTAATAAAAGTTCTATTTTATGAGACTATATCTCATTTTCCCACACAGATCATCCTTGTTATGGAAAAGGAAATAGACTCTCGGGTATCAGTTTGGGTGATGAAGCCATGCAAACGACTTATTGAATGTCCTAGTCTATGGCAGGTCCATATATCAGAGCCAGAGGAATTTCATTCTTAGGTGTGTTACACTACACTTCACAGCTTTCTGAAAGGTTCTTCTGTCTACAAAACATATTGCAAAATGTCGGAATGTGTAAATACCAAAGGAAGATGTGCGTGCTCTTGACCCATTCCGTTGTTAACAAGTTGCAAAAATGTCTTTCAGCAGACCAATTCTAAGGCTATTGCCCATAGAAAGTCATTTCTGAGTGATGTGCATCCACTGATGAGAAACTGGGATTTTGAGGCTTCGTGTTTTCTGTGAAAATATCAGCCTTTCTTCAAAATGGATATGCTTAAAGATGGAGGAACATTTTAGCATTCGTTTTTAAATAGCTGCTTACTATTAAAAAGCTAATTAGAGGAAAAACTCCATAACCCTTTTGCAATTTTAAGGAGATGGAATATCTACAAAAAGCTCAATATGGAAAGAAGAAAAAAATGAGCATACTACTAATTCAATTAAAGGGGATATCATTAGGTTCTTATAATTGTATCTACAAATCACATTGAATCTGTTAAAAACTAATTAAAAATGAAAATTAAAACATGAAAAATTAAAAATTAGAAGTAATAGTATAATTGGAAAAGCTAGGGTAATAATTTTGTGATTCTGGAGAAAAATGATACCACATATTCATATTCTCTCACTTTTAATTTTAACTTTAGATCATACAGGTAACTATTTTTAGTTTTTGCACGGAATGTGATAAATAACTATCTCAAAGGATAAATGCAAAGACATTTTCAGATCAAATACTGATATTCCAGCTTCATCAGCGCACAGTCATGAAAGGAGTCCTTTCCAATTAAGACATTCATCCTTCTAGCCATTCTATGTGGGTTCAGTACCTCTTAGGAAGGGACACACATCAAAAGACTGTGATTATACTGAAATAAGTCCTACCATTCAATACGGGCTATGAGAGCACAGTTGCTATGGTAACCACTTCCTTGCAGATCTCCTGTAAATACTGATTTCATAATTTTTTTTTCCCACTGCAATTGATGTATCACCCATGTGTCTCTTTTTAATAGCATGGTTAGACTCTTGGTGATACTGAGAAAGGACATTTCACTATTTGCAAGTAATTTTGAAGGTCCTGGATTTTCCATAATTTTATCACTTCACTGATACATGAATTTAATTTGTAGCCACTGTGAGACCAATTAACAAAAGGCGATCAAATAAAAGTGAATTTATCAGGCAGCATAAAACAATTCAATGAACTTTACTATTTTCTGCTATTGGTTATGTGAACAACAGCTCTTGCTTAACGATCATTTACGTGTTGTCCCATATTAGGAAATGGCCTCAGGGAGAACGCTAAGGGAGACTGAACAACTTGTTCCACCAATTTATGAAGAACAAATCCATTTGTGTAATGGTCATTATTCCATAGTGTGGAATTTAGAGGTAATGAGGAAAATGTTAAATTTGTTATTGCTGCTAATTCATCCAATTGCATTCAAGGAATTCTTACTGTGTGTTCAGCATTGCCTGCAAATAAGGCAATACCCAAAACCGAAACCTGAAGTCATTGAACTTACATTCCAGTTGGGGACATGAGCAGTGGGAACGAGTACCATCTTCTTCCTGCAAGTTCTTGGAATAGTAGGAAGATTAGAGACTTTGAAATTAACCAAACCTTCTATGAATGCTTCTTCTACCAATTAATTGTGTGATTCTGAGAGTTAATATGCCTTTCTTTTTATTTGCTAGACAAGCACACATCTCATATCCAAATGCCTGGGTTTGAGTTCCATTTATATTCAATTCCAGCTACCTGTCAATGCAAGTGCTGGAAGGCAGCAATAATTATCAAAGTATTTGGGTCCCTCCCATCTAAGTAGAAGACTTGCATGGAGCTCCACCCTTCTGGCTTCAGCCTGGCCCAGCCCTGTCTGTTGCAGACATTTGGAGAGTGAAGCTGGTGAAGCAGTAGATGGAAGAATTCTGTCTGTCTATCTCTTCACTTTTCAAATAAAATAATAAATAAAAAAACTTTGTCAGTTATGAATTCATGTACATTTATTGAGAGGATAGTGCCAGATAAGATGCAAATTGAAGAATGCAGTAATATCCAAATGAGTGTTTCAGAAGTCTGATTCATCCTATACAAATAAATACTGGGTAGTGAATAGTTTTCTATCTTTACCTCAGGATTTAAAACTTCAGATGAACAGGAAAAAGGAATGATTACTCAATAAGAGGTAATTGCAACTTACATTGGAAAGTAAATTAAAGAAGAAATTTCCAGTATCAGCATTGCATTCACATCTGGATTAGCAGGAGGAATCCTGAGGTTTTCAGTTACAGAAAGAACTATACAATAGCGTCCAGCAATAATAGCAACTGGAGTATCATCAGAGTATGTGTGTATTTATAAAGTGTGTAGAACAGAACTGACAATGTACATTCAATAGATGTTCATTATCACAAGAAATGTGCTAAATGTTCTATGCTTGGATTTTTACAATGCTCCTGTGATATAGTTCATAAAAGAAAGGCTTCAGCTCAGACATAGTAAATTAAATGTTTAAAATTATAGTAAGGTGAGACAGAAAAGTTTAATTATTGTTCTACAAAAGTCATGAGTAATGCCACACTGTGAGAAGAAAGTCTCAGTGATTATAAGTCTTAGAGAGTAACAAAAATACTATTGCAAAATGATTCTTAGTGTGAACTTAGTGAAGTACACTTGAAGATCATAGAATGCCATAGATATATAGGGGAGGCCCCAGGGAAGGCTGAGCAAAGGCAGTTACTTCAGCCACAGTAAGACCACACAGTAGATCAAGTTACAGGTGTTCACTGTCCACTGTTTAATTTGGCTACATACATAATGATGCCTAAGCCCATTCTGTCAATTTAATGGTGTTTATTTAATGTCATTAATAAATCTTCACTTACTTATCCTTTGAAATAATGCTAGAATGAGATTCACAGTGGGTTCAAATGACCATACTAATCGGAGTCCTAATAAAGTTTAATAGGCAGACTAAGAAAGTAATGCTGGCTGGCGCCACGACTCACAAGGCTAATCATCCACCTGCGGCGCCAGCACTCTGGGTTCTAGTCCCGGTTGGAGTGCCAGATTCTGTCCCAGTTACTCCTCTTCCAGTCCAGCTCTCTGCTGTGGCCCGGGAGTGCAGTGGAGGATGGCCCAGGTCCTTGGGCCCTGCACCTGCATGGGAGACCAGGAGGAAGTACCTGGCTCCTGGCTTCGGATCGGTGCAGCGCTCTGGCCTTAGTGGCCATTTTGGGGGTGAACCAGTGGAAGGAAGACTTTCTCTCTGTCTCTCTCTCTCACTGTCTAACTCTGCCTGTCAAAAAAAAAAAGAGAAAGTAATGCTTATTATCTCATAAGTACAATGTTTGTTTCACACCATAAACTCAGTTAATGGAATATAGCAGGTTGATAAAAAACAAAACACACATGGACAACTTATAATACATATAAAATATTAAATGAAATTATACATGATTAGAACACTCAGCAAACTAGCAATAGATGGAAACTTTTCAACTTGATGAACTAATTTTGGAAACATACTACAACCAACATAAATAATGTTGAAAGACCAAGCGATTTCCCCAGAGGATCAGATACAAGATAAGGATATCATCTCTTGCCACATCCACTCAGCATTGCATTAGTCAGGGCATGTCTGACAAACATAAAATAAAAGAAAGAAGGAAAAGGGAAGGACATAAATAAGAGATACTCCTAAAGAAATGATTAAAACTACGTTTATTTGAACATGGTATAATCATATATGAAACACTGTAAGGAAACCACTAACATACTAATAAAAACTATTGTTTTACTAAAAGACTATTAAATGAATTCAACAGATACATGGGATATAAGATCAATGCACAATGCCATTTGTATTTTTTACATTTGCCATGAGTAACTAAAAATTAAATTATGAAAATACATTTATACTACTGTCAAAATAATAAAAATCTTGGAAATAAATTTAACAAAAGAATTATAAGGCATTTAGAAAGAAATCAGTACTTAAATGATTGAAAGACACCTCATGTTCGTGAATTGGAAGACTACTACTAACTATTACTAAGACAGCAATTGCTAGGATAGCAAACACTCTCGCCCTTCCTACTCTTTCCTCTCTTATTCCAGCACTTTTGACAATGATCTATTTCAGTTTACTTTATACTGAAAAGACTAATCCTACACTAATTAAGGAGTTCAATGAACAGTGAGAAGAAAGGAGCACTGTTCCTAAACAGAAGAGACCAGGGCTATGAACAATCATTGAATCTCAAAATGTCAATTTCACTCGTATACATTACAAATTTGGTACTCTATGAGTTACTCCAGATCAGGGAAAACATAGTATTTGTCTTCTTGGTACTGGATTATTTTACTAAGTATAATGGTTTCCACTTCCATCATTTTGTTTCAAAAGACATAAGCTCATTCTTTTTTATGGCTGAGTAGTATTCCATATTGTATACATATAATAATTTCTTTATCCAGTCATCAGTTGATGGACATCTGGGTAGGATGTAGAATTCTACATCTTAGCTATCATGAATTGAGGGACAATGAACATGGAGTAGAGATAACTTTTTCATATGCCGCTTTCATTTCCCTTGAGTAAATTCCAAGGAGTGGGGCTGCTGGGTAATATGTATAACTATTTTGAGCTTTCTGATGGATCTTCATATTGTGTCCCACAATCACTGTACTAGTATAGAATCCCACCCACAGTGGATTAGGGTACCTTTCCCCCCACATCCTTGCCAACATTTATTCTTTGTTAATTTCTGTATGAAAGTCATAAAAACCTCATTGTGGTTTTTATTTGCATTTCCCTGATTGCTAATGATCCTGAGCATTTTTTCATGTGTTATCTAGCCATTTAAATTCCCCCCTTTGAAAAATGCCTGCTCAACTCCTTTGCCCACTTCTTAACTGGATTCTTTGTTTTGTTGTTGTTGAGTATCTTGAGATGCTCCTTATAGATTCTGGATATTAATCCTTTATCAGTTGCATAGTTTGCAATTATTTTCTCCGATTCTCTCATTTTCATCTTTACTTTGCTGAGTGTTTCCTTCGCAGTGCAGAAAAGCTTCTTAGCTTGATGTAATCCCATGTGTCGATTTTTGCTTTGCTTGTGCTTCTGGGGTCTTTTCCATGAAGTCTTTGTCTATGCCGATGTCTTCAAGTGTTTCTCCAATATGCTCTTATAGTAATTTGATGATGTCAGGTCCTTGATCCATTTTGAGCTGATTTTTGTTGATGTCTAAGTTAGGCTGCTTTGAGTATAACTGCCCTATAGTATGTCTTGAAATCTGATATTGTAGTGCCTCTGGCTTTATTTTTGTTGTCTAGTATCACTTTAGTCATTCAGGTTATCTTGTGTTTCCATATGAATTTTAGTGTCATTTTTTTCTAGACCTAAGAAGAATTTCATTGGTATTTTGATTGGGATCATATTGAATCTGTAAATTTATTTAGGTATTATAGATATTTAATGATATTAATTATTCCAATCTACAAGCATGGAAGATTTTTCCATTTTTTCTATGTGTTCTTGTATCTTTCTTTAATGCATGTAATTTTCATCATAGAGATCTTTCAACTCCTTGGTCAAATGTATTCCAAGGTATTTAATTTTTACTGTAGCAATTCAGAATATGGTTGATCTTAGAAGTTCTTTCTCAGATCCAACATGGGAAGCGGGACACACAGCAGACTCATAGAATGGCAGATGTCCTAAACAACACTCTGGCCTCAGAATCAGCCCTCAAGGCATTTGGATCTGGCTGAAGAGCCCATGAGAGCATAGTAAGCACGGAAAGCCAAGATATCATGGAAAAAAAAAAAGACCTAAATGAATGATCTCTGTGAGTGAGATCCCAGTGGAAAGAACGGGGCCATCAAAGAAGGAGGTACCTTTCTCCGAAGGGAGGAGAGAACTTCCACTTTGACTATGACCCTATCGGAACAAGATCAAAGTCAGCGAACTCTAAAGGCTTCCATAGCCATGGCAACTCATGACTAGAGCCTAGGGAGATTACTGACGCCATGAACAGGAGTGTCAAATTGTTAAGTCAGCAACAGGAGTCACTGTGTACTTACACCCCATGTGGGATCTGTCCTTAATGTGTTGTCTAATGTGAAGTGATGCTATAACTAGTACTGAAACAGTATTTTTATACTTTGTGTTTCTGTGTGGGTACAAACTGATGAGGTCTTCACTAATTATATACTGTATCGATCTTCTGTATATAAAGAGAATTGGAAATGAAAAAAAACAACCTTAAAATGTTAAATTGGAAACGGCATAGAAAATTAATTAATTTTTTAAAAAAACTATTATGTAGGATCTCTGTCTTTAATGTGCTGTACATTGTTATTTAATGCTATAATTAGTACTCCAATGGTAGTTTTTTCACTTTATGTTGCTATATGGGCAAACTGTTGAAATCTTTACCTAATATGTACTAAACTGATCTTCTGTATATAAAGAGAATTGAAAATGAATCTTTATGTGAATGGAAGGGGAAAGGGAGCGGGAAAGGGGAGGGTTGCGGGTGGGAGGGAAGTTATGGGAGGGGGGAAGCCATTGGAACCCATAAGCTGTACTTTGGAAATTTATATTCATTAAATAAAAGTTTAAAAAAAAAAAGAAGTTCTTTCTCAATCATGCCATCATCTGTATATTCAGAGGCTGTTGATTTTTCTGTTTTGATTTTATATCCGCAAACTTTACCGCAGTCTTTTATGAGTTACAATAATCTGTTAGTGGAGTTTTTGGTTCCCTTATATCTAGAATGTCATCTGCAAATAGGGATAATTTGACTTCCTCCTTTCCAGTTGGTATCCTTTTGATTTCTTTTTCTTTCCTAGTAGCTTTGACTAAAACTTCCAGAACTATATTGAGTAGCATGGGGTAAGTGGGCATCCTTTGTGCACCTGAGTGGGTGCAATTGGTTGAAATCTTTACTTAGTATATACTAAGTTGATCTTCTGTATATAAAGATAATCAAAAATGAATCTTAATGAAGAATGGGATGGGAAAGGGAGTAGAAGATGGGATGGTTTGTGTGCGGGAGGGTGGTTATAGGGGGAAAAGTCGCTATAATCCAAAAGTTGTACTTTCGAAATTTATATTTATTAAATAAGAGTTTAAAAAAGAAAGAAAGAAAACTGTTCCTAAACATAAGAGACAAAGGCTGTAAACAATTATTAAATCTCAAAATGTCCATTTCATCCCAGTACATTACATTTAGGTGCTCTATAAGTCACTTCATGAATGATCTTTTTGATATGCTGTTGGATTCAATTAGTTAGTATCTTATTGAGGATTTTGGCATCTATTCTCATCAGAGATATTGGTCTATAGTTCTCTATCTCTACTGTATCTTTTTCTGGGTTGTGGATTTAGGCAATGTTGGCCTCATAGAAAGAGTTTGAGAGGATTCCTCCCTTTCCACTGTTCTGAATGGTTTTAGAAGAATTGGAATTAGTTATCCTCTAAAAGTCTGATAAAATTCAGCACTGAAGCCACCCAATCTGTATTCCTCTTTGTTAGGAACATCTTTATTATTGATTCAATATCCATCTTGGTTATTGATCTATTTAGGTTTTGTATTCCTTTGTGACTCAATTTTGGTAGATTTTATGTGTCCTGGAATTTATCTATTTCTTCTAGATTTTCCAATTTGTTGGCATCTAGTTCTTTGTGGTAATTACTGATGATTCCTTTTATTTCTGTAGTATCTGTTGTTACATTTCCTTGTTCATCTCTGATTTTACTAACTTGAGTCTTCTCTCTCCTTTTTTGGTTAGTTGGTCCAATGATGTATCAATTTTTTTTTTTAAGAAACCACTCATTTCACTGATTTATTTAGTTTTAGTTTTGTTTATTTCTTCTCTAATTTAAATTATTTCTTTGCTCTTCCTACTAACTTTGGGTTTGATTTGTTGTTTTACTAGTGCCTTGAGATGCACTAATAGCTCATTTATTTGATGCCTTTACAGGTTCTTGATGTAGGCACCAATTGCTATAAACCTCCCTCTTAACACTAATTTTTGCTGTATCCTATCAGTTTTGATATATGCATTGTCATCTTTATTCATTTCCAGAAATTTTGTGATTTCCCTTTGGATTTCATCAATGACCCACTGCTCATTCAGGGGCATGCTGTTCAGTCTCCATGTGTCTGCATATTTTCTAGATACTTGAGTTGTTAATTTCCAGATTTATTCCATTGTGGTAAGACACGATGTCTGGTATTTTTTTTTAATTTCCTGAGACTTATTTTATGGCCTAGCATATGGTGTATCTTAGAGAAAGTTCCACACGTTGATGAAAAGAATGTCTATTCTGCAACTGGGGGATAAAAGGTTCTGTAGATCAGTTAGGACCATTTACTCTCTTATTGCTTTGTCTAGCTCACGTGGGATGTCAAAGTCCCCATTACTATTGTTTTGAAGTCAATGTCTCCCTTTAGATCCATTAACATTTGTTTTAATAGCCAGTTGCCTTGGTATTAGTTGTAGTCAGGGGCTGGCACTGTGGCACTGTGGATAAAGCTGCTGCCTGCAGTGCTGACAACCCATATGGGTGCCAATTCAAGTCTCAGCTGCTCCACTTCCAATCCAGCTCTCTGCTGTGGCCTGGAAAAGCAGTAGAAGATGGCCCAAGTGCTTGGGCCCCTGCACCTGCATGGGAGACCCAGAAGAAGATCCTCACTCCTGGTTTCAGATTGGAGCAGCTTTGGCCATTGCAGCCATCTAAGGAAGTGAACCAATGGCTGGAACACCTGTCTCTCTATCTCTCACTTTCTTTCTCTCTCTCTCCCTTTCAAATAAATAAATAAATCTTTAAAATAAATTTATTATAGTAAAATATTTCTGTTGAATTGGACCCTTAATCATTACACAGTGCCTTTCTTTGTCTCTCTTAACAATTTTTGTATTAAAGCCTATTTTGTTTGACGTTAGGATGGTTATACCTGCTTGTTTTTGTCTCATGTTAGCATGGAATAGCTTTGTCTATCCTTTCACTTTCAGTCTTCATACACTGAAGACTGATGAGCTGTGTTTCTTGTTGGCATCAAATAGATGGATTTTGGTGTTCTGCATAACTTTTGTGTGTTTTTTTTTTTTGGCTTGTAAACAACATATTTTTTATAAAAATTTTATTTAAGTTTCTTAAGTTTTTCAGGGTGCTGTGGCAGTGGTAAAAGCAGCCACCTGTAGTGCTGGCATCTCATATGGACACCAGTTTATGTCCTGGCTGCTCTACTTCTGATCTAACACTCTGCACAGTCTGGGAAAGCAGTGGAAGATGGCCCAAGTCCTTGGGCACCATACCTGTGTGAGAGACCCAGAAGAATCTTCTGCCTCCTAGCTTCTGATCAGTCCAGCTTTGGCCATTGTGGCCACTTAGGGACTGACTGATCCAATGAATTAAAGATCTCTCTCTTTTCTCTGCTTCTGCCTCTCTGTAATTCTTTCTCTCCAATAAATAAATAAATCTTTACAAAACTAATTATACAAGTTCCATATATTTCATATGTACAGATTTAAGAACATAGTGATACTTCCCATCCTACCCTCCCACCTGCCTATGCTCCAACCTTTCTCTCTCCTATTCCCACTTTTAATTTTTACAAAGATCTATTTTAAGTTTACTTGTTGATTATAAGGTTAATACTACACTAAGTAAACAATTCAACCAATTGTATGAAGAGGGAACACTGTTCCTCAACAGAAGAGACAAGGGCTATGAACAGTCACTGCATCTCAAAATTTCCATTTCACTCCAAAACATTGCATTTTACATACTTTATTCGTTACCCCAGATCGCAGAAAACATATCATATCTGTCATTAGAGACCGGCTTATTTAACTACATATAATGATTTCATTTTTTTTTACAAATGAGTAGTATGAAGGATCTTGTATTTAATCCATTCAGTTATTCTGTATCTTTTGATTGGAGAATAAGAAACAGAAATTGAAAGAATTTTTCTCCACTCACCCAGTACAAATGAGGCTTAAGGATGTGCTACACACAGAAGCAGACTGATAGTCATCATTATCAAAGAATGTGTGGGAAGAAAACCTTCCTGTAAATATACAAGGGAAGTCCAAAGCAAATAATAGGAATATAAACGGAAAAATGACAGGGTCAAGTCTTCACTTACTTATCAATAGTAACCTTGAATGGAAATGACATCGTTATTCTAATTATTCAGGTGAGAATTCTGTGACTCAGAAGGATATAAGGGCACATGAAGAATAGGTAGCAGAAAAAGTAGGTATACAAGGCTCCACTTTTGACTTTTATTTAAATAACTGCCTTATGGAGACATGATTCAGTAAAAAATTTAAAATATTCACTCCAAAACTCAAACACAAATTGTGAAGCTGGCTGATATTCATTCTACTGTATGAGGCAGCTTTACTTTGAGTAAAAGATGATACTAAGATTTTTTTTTTTAATTTCACCAATGGCATGTTTTGTTAACTAGAATCTATTTTTTGCTTTTAAGGATTTATTACTTGTTTATTTGAAAGGTACAGTGGCACAAAGGGTGAGATGCAGAGAGATAGAGATAGAGATATCTTCTATCCACTGGCTCACTCTCCAAATGGCTGCAACAGTCACTGGACAGGCCAGGCCAAAGTCAAGAACAACAGAACTTGAATACCTGGGCTATCATCTGCAGCCTCTCCAGGGACATCAGCAGGAAGCCAGATGGGAAGTGGAGTAGCCAGGACAACAATCAGCACTCTGACTTGGGATTTGGGTGTCCCAGACAGCCAACCAGCCTGCTGCACAGTGCCTGCTGATGGTGTTCCAGTTTATATCAAAGATGTTAAGAAATTCATGTAGAAGTGCTCCAAAGTTTAGTGTTGCAATATGAAAGCGTTATTGCTGAGAACAGACTAGTTTCCTTCTCCAATCATGGGAAACATACCTCACTTAACTTCTGAGATATTTTGCTTCAAATTCCAGAACTCTCTCTTATTAGCTATGTGACTTTGGACTAAGTATTTCAAATATTCTACTTCCTTATTGGAATTAATACCAAGTTCTGATTTTTTTGGTTTTTGCTTTTCAGTGTTGTATATATAAAGGGTTTTCATTGAGGACACATTCCTTCCTTCTCTTCTTATTTCATTTGCCATTTTAAAATATAAGTATTTCTGGGAAGCATGGAACATTAAGCAAATTTTAATAAGGTACTGAATTTTCATATATTTTTCTCAATAATGGAGGATATCATCTTAATTGATTTTATGTTGTTATATTAAAACACTTGTGACTGAATACTTCATAAAGAAGAGCTCCATTTTGTTCTGGAGTTTTGGACATTATTAAGAACATGCCATAGCATCTGCTCAGCTCTTGTGATGGCCTCATGGTGGATGACATCCCAAAGGTGGACAACCATGGAGAGAGAGGTCATTTGGAAAAACAGGAAACAAGAGCCTGAAGAGGAGCTAGATTTGCTCTTTCTGTAACAATCTGCTCTTGTGGAAACTGATTCAATCCCACCAGACCTTCCCATCTCCCCATGGTGCTCCCATGATGTAATGACTTTCCATTGGGCCCCATCCTTTAAGCTTCTACCATTGGATATTTCCATACTGTAGACCAAGTTTCCAGCTCATGAGCCCTTTGGTGACAAATCGTATTGAAACTATAGCAGCCGCTGAGAGTAAAAGGAGAGAGGGAAAGAGGGTGATAATAAAAAGGATGAAGAGTTATGGAAAAATGGAGAGTGGGTAGACTTAAAAATATCTCAATTGAGATTGCAATGTAAAATATCTTCCTTGAATTTCAAGGGAAAAGAGAAGATATAGTCCCACCTATTAATTGTGTCCGTCTACCTCCTAACTAGCCTCTGATACACTGAAATAATAATAACTGACCCCCAAAAATTCAAGCAATCTCAATGTCAATCCACAAAATTGTAGACAGAAGATCTTTTGTAACAGTAGGAAATAAACAGCAAATAAATTTCAAAGGGTCAGGTTGTCAAGATTCAGTTGCTGAAAGACAGCTGTACAGTAGTTTTCCTTCATAAAGAGTTAAATTTGAAAAATTTACTTGTATTGATCAAATATTAGATTCCAACTATTAATGAAATTTTCAGTCTCAATTTCAGCATTGTAAGTGAAACAATTCAATACTTTGATTCACTGATGATAATAAAATTCTAAAATATTCTTAATTTCAGATAAGAATTAATGAATTTCCTACAAGTATTCTACACTGTTCTTTTTCCCCTAGAATAGTGTGTGTGTGTGTGCGTTTGTGTGCATGGTAAGCACACAGAATTCAAAATTTCCATTTTTACCTATTTTAGTTGACTATTCAGTGCATTAGGTATATTCACGACGTGTATAACTATCACTGCTCTCCACTTCTGCAACTTTTTCTTCATCCCAAACACAAACTCTGTACATATTAAACAATGACTTCTCAATGTCTCCCCCTCCAATCTCTGGTAATATCCAATACTCTATCTGTCTCTATGAATTTGCATATTATAGTGCCTCTTATAAGTGGAATTGTATCATATGTCCTTTTGTGTCTGGCTTATTTTACTTAGCACAATGTTTCCCAAGGTTCATTTATAGTACATAGATATGAATATAAATATGATTTCAGTACATATATGTAATTTCAGTACATATATACATTCCATCTCATGTATGCATCAAATTTTGTTAACCCATTCATCTCTTAATGGGGACTTGATTTGTTTGTACTGCTTTGCTCCATCTTTTTATATTAAATTTATTTTATTTATTTGAAAGGCAGAGTTGCAGTATGAGAGAGAGGAAGAGACAGAGAGAAAGGGGCTTCCATTCCCTGGTTCCCATCCCAAATGTCCCCAACAACTGGGGCTGGGCAAGTCCAAAGGCCCAAGTCAGGAGCTTCTTGGATCTCCCACTGCTGCTTTCCCAAGCCATTAGCAAGGAGCTGGTTCTGAAGTGGAGCATCCTGGTCTTGAACTGGTGCCCATATGGGATGCAGGCATTGCAGGCAGCAGGTTAACAGCCCTTGCTTTTCTCCATCTTAAGCAAGATACGTTTATCAAGACAACTGAATCAATAGTAAGGACATACAACTGCATTTCTTCCCACAACATCTTAATAAGGACACTAGAGGAACGAAAATCACCCTAAAATTCCTACTATGGGCCAAATGAAAGTTCCGTTTCTTGTTGGGTCTTCAGTGTGACAACTTTACAAACAGCACAGAGGCATATACTTCATGCCACTCCCCTGTTTCTTCTTCCCTGTCACGCACAGTCAGTGGTCACCTCCTGCTTCCAACCTGCTCCTCAGAAAACACTAGGACAAAAGTTGCTCATAAGATTCAACTTATGTCTTGGGTCTTGCTTTCAAACTTTTACTCAATGAGATCAATCTTTTATTTAATTTCTTTTTAATTCTATAAATGGTCTTAGATAACTTCTGGCCCTAATAAAATTGAAAAATGGAGTTTTGAATGGGTTAGTTAATTACATTTGCATTATCTGCAATAGCTGATGAAAAGAAGATGAATTTTATATACACTTCACTACAAAGTATGCTTCTAATACAAGCAATGTTACTATTTCAGAATATAGATGAAGGTCAAGAAACTTTCCTTGTAACTGACGCCTCCCATCAAAGAAACTCCTTCTCTCATTGGTTTTCTGCTGGAGAACTCCCTAACTGGAGCAGCTATAACCCTGGGTACCTTACACTCCAAAATGTATCTTTGCCTATCTTGACACTTTATCCTTATACCTCAAACCTGTGCAAAAGTAGGTTTATTCAAGGGATATAATTAACTAATGTTTGTTACAGAAATTACTACCTTGGGCATTGTTTAAGTGATTCTTTACATTTCTTTGAAGTATTCTATTAGTTTCTTCTTTTCTTGCTTCATAATTTACAGTAACTATTCAATTGAACTTAATAAATAGAGCTCTATGAAAATATACAGGTTATATTCATAGTGCTAGAGAGCATTCAGAATGCATGATGCCCCAGGTAACAATATTTACTTATCCGCACCACTATTCGTTATTTACTATGTAAACTGTTAATTATATCAACATACTTTGAGGGTAATCCTGTGAAACTGCCTGCCTAGCCCATGCTGGAGGTTAGCCTGACTGCTGGAAGGTGGCAGGAGCCCCAGGCACATTTCTCCCAACCCCTCCCCCACTTGTTGAAGGGTCTTGTAACTACCCATCAGGTAAACTCCTCCTGGGTGTGGCCCAGGCCCATCAGGGAGGCTACTAGTCTAATTACCTTCAAGCTAATTGGAGGGACATAGTGGCGCCAATATGGGCTTAATCCTATATAATTAGTATTACCTTGAATTAGCTACATACATTCTGTCTGCCCTTTAAAAGGTGTGCTTGATTGTCAATAAAACGGACATGTTCACCAAAACTTATCTCTGATGCTTCTTGTGGAAGAATGCCATCACCTGACCATCCCACAATGCACAGGCCTCATAGGATGAGCCTGCAATACTTCTGTTTCCATTCATTCTAATTTCATTTATAGATGATTGACATAGAACTACATAGTAGAAGGAGAACATGGAAAAATACCTGAGGCAATGCAAAATCATTGATAGTTTTGAAATAGTTTAATTTAAATTGAGATATATTAATATTATAAAATTTTATTTAGCTCTTCTGAAACAGAATATGTACTATAGTATTAATGTGATCAGTAAACTATTTTTTGTTTCTTTATCACATAAACACTTTAATGTTCTATTAAAACAAAGTAACAGATTAGAATACAAGAAGTGATCATTTCTTTGTGTTATTTTAACATTTATTATTTCCCCTGTTTTCAACAAATAATGTTTAAATGTGTCTGGTATAATTGACTGCAGTTTCTGTTTGATTTATTTCAAGCACAAAATGTCTTTGACATTGCTTTTACTAATTCACACTCATCCCTTGATAGCCACAGGACTTTGGTTCCAGGTACCTCCCCTTACTAAAATCTGCAGGTCTTAAGTCCCTTACAGAAAACAGTGTAGTATTTACTGAAACCTGCTTGCACCCTCCCCTGCACTCATCCACAGATTATCTAAAAGGCCTAATACAATGTGAATGCTATGTAATTAGTTGTATACTACATCTTTAGGGGGAAATGACAAGGAAGCAATCTGTGTGTGCTCAACACAGATGCAAGTTCTTCTTTTTCAAATACTTTCACTTGTGATTCACTCATGGGAGCTAAGAGGCTCATCTTCTTCTAATGGAGAACCTGAACCCCAAGTTTTCTTCACTCGCTTCCTCCACACACTTAGCCTTTCTCATTAACAAGCTACAGATATTCCCACCGACTGTTTTCCTTGATGAAACTAGTATCAGTAATTTTCATTATTTTTTAATATCCCTTGTACTTACAAGGAGGAGAAAAAGATGAGAATCAGTCTCTTTTGAGATTCCTCATGCATAATTTGAAATAGCTGAACTCTCAGCCCTTATTAGCTACATGTTCTGCCTACACTCTTTCACAACTGTCTTCACACTCTAGGAAATTTTGCTTTAATATGAGTTTTAAATTACCCAGTCCACTGTATGTATACCGTTTGTGTTTTCATTTAAATGTTGTATCCATGGTAGCATATCTTGGTCAGCAAGAAAAATGGGATTAAGACTATGCAGTATAGGGCAAAACAATTATGTTGTCATCCAGCGAACTGCAGAAGTGCAGAATTTCCTGAGAACCACATGGAATAATGTGTCCGAATTCTCTTTGTAAATCATGAAATTTGGACATCCAAATTCTCAAAGCTTTGTACATTCTAATTTCTTTTCTTAGTGAAAGAGACTAAGAAAATCTGAATTGAGAAGCCCTGAATTGAAAATGTTGCCTATTTTAATCAGTACAAGGCAAAAATTGAAAGTAGCTTAAGCACATAACAATTTGAACTGTGAAAGCACTAAATAAATATGGAGAAATAACTTAGACCACGGTATGTGTTTGCTATGGCTGAAGAAACTTCTGAAACAGTAAACTCTGTGTCCTGATAGTTTCATGCTGTATCTGTATACACTGAACATTTATTAACCATTTTTCCTTGCCCAGGCATTTCTATCTTCCATTTCTGTCTTCTTTGTTGAGCTAACGTTTCATGGCTAAGATAAAACAGAAAATTGAACAAGGTGGCACAACAAAAGATACTCAGAAAGATTAGACAGAAAAATACATCTTTAGTGAGAAAGAGCAATGCAGTTGAAGCTAGTATTTGGTTGAAATCTAGAGAAATAAATAATAACACTGAAAAGTGAAGTTTTTTGCAATACAGCAAAACAAAACCCAGGATTTCAAGCATAGATTTGAAATTTTTGATAAGAATTTTAGAAAGTGATTTAATATACTATCTAAAATTTCTCTTATGCTACCATTGGTAATATGCATGTACTACTTTTTTATATTTTTTAAAAGGATCCATTTTTTAAATGCCATTAAGGCAACTATGCTGTATAATTACCTTTTTTCATTGGCTTGGTTATGTTTTGGTCTCCACCATCTGAATCCACTGTTAATTTTGATTGATATAATCTGAGAACCCTTTGGTATTTTTATTCCTTTCTTGTTTGGCTCTTACTGTGCAAACAGCAAAGAACTAATAGAAAACAAATATACCATCTGAAAAAGCCAGTTATGGAAGTTCTCAAAGAATTTTTAACTTTTATTTATATAGTCAATTTTTTGACTGATTTGATGTTGGCCATGATAACATATTTTTGTCACCATTTAATTTATACACCTTTAAGCAGTGAACACTTTACCAATATTCAACTTTCAGTAAGTGGACAACATCCATCCAAGTGTAGATGCCAACTGAAAGCAATCGGAGAACAAGAGAGGTTACATTTAAAGAAACACAGATTTGAGCAACTGAGGACTCCTCACCCACAGCAAGGGAAGCTGAAAGAAAGTCACATCTCTGAGTGCTGAAAGCAAATGAGCATTTCACAATACTACATCTGCTTACGACAGCACTGAAGAATGTGAATGAGAGCTGACATGGCATAGTAGGCTAAGCACCCATAAGCAATGCCAGCATCCTATATCACAGTAAACTGCTTTATGTGGTATGGGCATTTTGATAATATTAATGCTTCCAGTTCAAGAACATGGAAGATTCCTCCTCTTTTTGTGTCTGCTATTTCTAGCCTTCATGTTTTTTTTTTAATTTTTATTGTAGATGTTTTTCATATCCTTAGTTAAATTTATTCCAAATTTTATAACTATTATGAATTGTACTAATCTTCCAAGTTCTTTCTCAGCCATGGTGTTGTTTGTGTATTCAAAGGCTATTTATTTTTGTCATAATTTTATTTCTGACAAATTTACCAAATTCTTATAAGTTGCAGTCTCTTACTGGAGTCTTTTGGTTTTCCTGTATACAGAATCATGTCATTTGGAAACAGGAATAATTTGACTTTCTCCTTTTCCAATTTGTATTTCTTTGATTTATTTTACTTGCCTAATGACTCTTGCTAAATCTTGAAGAACTATATGAATAGCAGTGGTTAAAATGAGCATCCTAGTCTGGTTCTGGATCTTTAATGGAAATGTTTCAAATTTTTCCCCATTCGATATGTTGCTGGCTATAGGTTTGTCATATATTGATTGTGTAGAAGGAATGTTCCTTCTATACCCAATTGGCTTAAGGTTTTTATCATGAAAGGATGTTTTTTTTTTTTTTTTAACAAATGCTTTCTCTGCATCTATTGAGATAATCATATAGTTTATATTTTTTCCATTTGCTAATGTGATGTATCACATTTATTGATTTGCATATGTTGAATGATCCTTGTATACCAGGATAATTTCCACTTGGTCCGGGTGAATGATCTTTCTGATGTGTCCTTGGGTTCAATTAGCTAGCATTTTGTTGAGGATTTTTACATATCTTACTATAAAGAATTTGGAATAGTCTGAGTTTGAGCTTCCTATGATTTGAAGACTTATATACTCAATTCTGAATTTTCCAAAGCTTATATCTCAAAACTGAATTGCATAGATTCCATACAATCACTATGCACCCCTGAAGCCTTGGGTCAGGCCACTGTTATTGTTTTTCTTCCTCCTCAGTGCACAGGAGCAAACACTGAGTACTCCTTGTCTTTCCAACTCATGTTCTGTTCATGGTGCTTTGATTACCTCAATAATATTTCTCATATTTCTATGCTTTATTTTTTACACATTTTTTGAAACTCAATTGGATTGATCTTATCAAATATTTGTCCCTTTCATAGAATCCACCATCCTCCACCATAACAATGATATTTTCAGAATCATTCCTCATTATTAGTAGGTCTTTGAGGTGAGGCTTCATATTGGGCAAGAATAAATATTGTAAAATATGACCAAAAAGGTTATATGTAGAAATTGCAATGACTTTAGGTTTTATTCTGAATGAGAAGAATAACTCAGGAATAGTATTGAGTAAAAGATTAATATTGGGGTACTTAAGAAGGTTTGTAGAAAATAAAATTAGAAGATGTTTATTTTGGTGCAAAAATTTTTGAAATCCATGCATAGTTTTTTATATATACATTTTGCAATATCTTTTTGAAAACCCCTCATGTGTGTGGATTTCAAAACATTTTTGCCTGGAAATAAACTTGCATATTTTAATTTCACTTTCTATGCAACTTTTGAAGTTGCTTTGTATATTATGATTCTTTACCATGGTCATGGGGAGAAAAATCATGGGACACAGCAGTCAAAAATGATAATAAATATCTAAGAAGAAAGATGATAGCTAATATAAGAACAATAATTGGCCGGCGCCACGGCTCACTTGGCTAATTTTCCACCTGTAGCGCCTGGGCCCTAGGTTCTAGTCCTGGTTGGGGCGCCGGATTCTGTCCTGGTTGCTCCTCTTCCAGTCCAGCTCTCTGCTGTGGCCCGGGAAGGCAGTGGAGGATGGCCCAAGTGCTTGGGCCCTGCACCCCATGGGAGACCAGGAGAAGCACCTGGCTCCTGCCATCGGATCAGCGCGATGCGCCGGCCACAGTGCACCGGCCGCAGCGGCCATTTGGGGTGTGAACCAACAGAAGGAAGACCTTTCTCTCTTTCTCTCTTTCTCACTGTCTAACTCTGCCTGTCAAAAAAAAAAAAAGAAAGAAAAGAAAAAAGAACAATAACTATGGCAAAAGCAGGTTCCAGATGCAGTTTGATTTGTTTCTGAATTGCTCATGAGGACTAAGAAATAGAATCGAAGATGGATTCAAAGTTGATGACCTCAGCAACTGGAAAAATCATATTAACATTCACAGAGCTGCGGGGTGACTTAACGCCTGAGTATGTTGAGTTAGGATGCTTAATAGAAACAGAGTTGTGGCTGGTGATGTACATTTGGGAGTCATAAGCATATTAGTATCATTTAAAATCATGAGGAGATTTACAGAATGAAAGCAATGACAAGTCGTTAAAGTGAGTTCTGAGATCAAACCAACCTTAAAAATATTGTAGGTGGGAAGAGAGCAGCAACCATGACTGGTGAAGAAGTGACCAAGAAAAGTGCGATATCCTAGAAGGTGGTAAAGGAGGTTGCAGTTGTGACCAGGGATGCTCGGGGATAGACCTAGGATGATGTTAGGATGCAATAATTGCAGGTTTGCACAAGAGCAGTTATCCATGGGTGCATGAATAAAAACTGAATAAGCAGGGTTCCCAGAAAATAGGAGATGGGCTGCCACTGTGGTGCAGCAGGTTAAAGCCCTGACCTGTGGGGCTGGCATCCCAAATGGGCACTGGTTCGAGTCCCAGCTGCTCCACTTCTGATCCAGCTCTCTGCTATGGCCTGGGAAAGCAGTAGAAGATGGCCCAAGTCCTTGGGCCCCTACACCTGCGTGGGAGACCTGGAAGAAGCTCCTGGCTGCCGGATTCAGATCAGCTCAGCTCTAGCCATTGCAGTCATTTGGAGAATGAACCAGCGGATGGAAGACCTCTCTCTCTCTCTCTGGTTCTACCTCTCTGTAACCCTGTCTATCAAATAAACAAAATAAATATTTAAAAAAAAAAGAAAAGAAAAAGAGAAATTGCAGTCAACAAGTAGAGATTACTGCTGGGAAGAATTTTGCTCTAAATGGAATGAAATAAATTAGGAGTTGGAAGATGTGATAAACAAATAGGTTACTTGTTTCATTTTAATAAGAGAGAAAAGTTGCATACATGACAGTACTTAAAAAACTTCATGGAGGGGTGTGCATTTGGTGCAGTGGTTGTCACCTATGCCTTTATTGGAATGTCTGGTTTGAGTCCTAGCCACTCTACTTACCATCCAACTTCCTGCTAATGCACACACCCTCAGGGGCAGCAGGTGATGGTGCAAGTATGTAAGTACTTGGCATCCACAAGGGAGCCCCAGTGGAGTCCTAGGCTCCTGGGTTTGCCCTAGGCCAGACCCAGCTTTGCAGCATTGGGTAGTGAGCCAGCAGATAAAAGATTTTCTCTCTCTCCTCTGCCTCCCTCTCTCCTTCTCTCTAAAATAAAAGGAAAATAAACAATAAATTTGAAATTTCCTGGGAAAACATGAAAATAAGAGTTTATGTGATGTAAAACCAATTGCAAAAATCCATAACAGTTTTTGCAAAGTAAACATTTTCTGTGTGTTATGAAAAATAATTGTACCAAAAAAAAAAGTTTTGCACCAGGAAAAACTCATATTTTTAATTCCATTTTTCTGTGAACCTTTTGAAGTTCTCTTATTTGGCTCTAATGAGAAAGACAAAGCAGCAAAAGAAAATTATAGGCTGGCTGGCAAAAGGAGAAGCGCTGTTGCAGTATCCTGAAGGAGGTAACAGGCTAGGCTTTGATTGCAGGTGGAATTGGTGGTTGCTCTGTGCTGCAAGAGGAGCCAGTACGTTCAGTGCAAATCAGGGAAGAAACGCCACACATGCACAGATGCACTAAGTGGGTAGCTGCAATAGAGGAGCTGTTTCCTATTTCACAAACAAATCATCATCAACTGAGAGTGAGGAGGAAGAAAGAGGAATCGAAGATTTCAAGATGAAAGAAAGCAGAACACAACTAAGCAAAAGAGTGAGAGAGTGGGTATGGGGAAAGTAACACCGCAGTGTGACAGCCTGGTCATCAACTATGGTCTCTGTGCAGATGGAAGTGCAGAGAGGGTGGAGAGTTGCACAGGCAGGTGATTACAGTGAAGCCAGAGAGGTGCAAAGGAGTTGGGTATTGATGTAAGAGACTTCACTCCTACCCTAAGCACTCAACCAACTGACTAGAACCACAAAATTTGCAGAGAAATACATATTTAGAAATTGTGATCACCTTTTCATCCTCATTTAAAACACACACTATAAAAGTGTGGTTTATTGTATACTCTAATACAAAGGATTTTCTTTGCATACAATTTTATTCCAAAAACAAAGAAATTTGTGATTTATTGTTATCTATCATAGAAGTAAGCAGTAAATGACAGTAATTAATAAAATAAACAAAATTTGAATTATAAACAAGGAAAATAAAAATCAGGGAGGGGCAAATGCATAAGCTATACCTGAAAACAGATTTTTGAGATAATTTAAAGGAAACGTGAGATTTACACTTAGAAATTACTTAAAATTGAAAATGATATCTGCTAATACAGAAATTATGAAGGATTCCAGTGCAATCGCCATCTTATAATCAACATGCTATAATTAATATCTGATAAAAATGTGGAAAATAATCCCAAATGGCACAATTGTTATTTTCAGAAAAAAGTCATTAAGATTATATAAAAATAAACTCAAGACATGTAGAAAAGAATTGTTCTATCAAGTAAGATTCCACAATCCAATTGTGTTAACCCATGTTTTCAAAGAAGCAGACCACAAGATAAGAACTAAAATGTTGATAGTACTTTCTTTGGGAAGTAGAAGCCTGAAAAGAAAGCAGAAGGAAAAACAAGTGTGGAATACAAGGAAGGGATGTATTATTGCACTGGTTACAATTTACTTTTACCTTTTTAAAATTATTTATATAAGATGAACAAATTTCATGTATTTCAGATTTAATAGCACAAAGAGACTTCCCATCCTACCCTTCCTCCTACCCACACTGGTTACAATTTGACAATCAGCCGTGAAGACACCCAACCTCACTGAGAACTTGAGTTCACACACCAACTGAGACCTTTGGAAAGATTTCTGTGTAAGTATCGTTCAACAAAGAGGAACAGAGCAGGAGATTAGCTGCTCAGCTCTCCTCAGGTGTTTCCCTCTGCCCAAGTTTCACTCAAAGCATCGCACTCCTCTGCACATGGATGCGGCATCTGTTCTTTGTGCTGGCCTCCAGGCTATCAGAATGGAGGGACAGGGACCAGTGTCATCATTTGGTGTAAGACTTCTTTTTTTTTTTTTTTTTTTTTTTTTGACAGGCAGAGTGGATAGTGAGAGAGAAAGAGAGAGAGAGAGAGAGAGAGAGAGAGAGAGAGAGAGAGAAAGGTCTTCCTTTTTGCCGGTGGTTCACCCTCCAATGGCCTCTGCGGCCGGCACATCTCACTGATCCGAAGCCAGGAGCCAGGTGCTTCCTCCTGGTCTCCCATGCGGGTGCAGGGCCCAAGCACTTGGGCCATCCTCCACTGCCTTCCCGGGCCATAGCAGAGAGCTGGCCTGGAAGAGGGGCAACTGGGATAGAATCCAGCGCCCCAACCGGGACTAGAACCCGGTGTGCCAGTGCCGCAAGGCGGAGGATTAGCCTGTTAAGCCACGGAGCCGGCCGTGGTATAAGACTTCTATTCACAAAGATTGTGAGATATTGACTTTTTGAAAATATGTTCAGATGAAGTTATTAAAAAAAAAAACTGATTACATTTTTGTAAAATGTGCATGTAAAAAGTGTTAATTTATGAAATGCAAACATTTAAATATACTATACACAATGGATGATATTTTTGTCAATCTCCCCTCCCCAAATCATAGCTCAAAGCCCTAATACCCAATATGACTATTTATGAACACAAGGCCCTTATAGAGGTGATCAAGAGTAAAGGAAGTTATAAGAGTGGAACACATTAGCTATTACAGAATATTGAAACAATAAAGGTATATGAAAGACCTAGGAATTTTACACTGAAACATTTCTGTATTTTCTAAATTAAGAATAAAATGCAATATCAATATCTAAAGACTTAAAATAATTACACATAACTATAATATACTTAAAAACAACTATTTTAAATTTTGCATTTTATCTCTCAGATCTAGTATGTGTATATGTTAATTATTTGTTGGCATTGAATGATTGCTATTTTATATTAGTCTCTTTATAGTACACCATGAAACTTCCCAGTGTTTCTGAGTATAACATTAATCATATAGCTTGGCTTCACATTATTTCTTGATGTTAATCAGTTACAATTTAATTTGTATTTTCATTTATACTGAAGTTAATATGTATTTAGCTTAAGTATTTCTCCTTTTGGGAAATGTACTCTGCCCATTTATCTCTTGTAAACTCAAGCTTCTTATAAAAACCATTAAATCACTTAAGTAATCTAGGAATAATTCATTTATTTAAATATTCAATAGAAAATTGTTCCAATGTTATTATCCTTTTACATGATATCCAGGGCTTATTCCTGTAAATGTTAGTTTTTTTCCAATTTAAAAAAATTATTATAAAAACTGATTATATAAGATTTGACTCTATCAGTCTTCTTTTTCATTGTCACTGAGCCATTCCTTTAATATGACAAATGCATTAGTCTTCCACAACGTCAACCAGCTCATTAACCTTGGTTTATTAAGAACACACTTTCCTCTGTATTTCTATGATTCTTTTCTGTTAAGTTAGAAGCCAACTTAATGATTAAAAATTGTTTTGACTTCCAAATATAAGGTTCAATTAATAGGAGCAGACTAAATAAATTATGTTGCATACATGTACAATATACAATGCAGACACTAAAATGAAAGAAAGGGATCTAACTATGTTGCTACAAATAAAAAAGATCCCTAAGGTTTTAATTAAATTGAAAAATTTTGCACTATGAGAGAGAACATCAAGAGATTAAGAAGATAATCCACAGACTGGGAGAACATGTTCCCAAAATATACATCTGATAAAGGGGATTGTTTTAAAAAATGTGTAAGGAGGGACCAGCGCTGTGACATAGCAGGTAAAGCCTCCGCCTGCAGTGCTGGCATCCCATATGGGTGCCAGTTCAAGTCCTGGCTGCTCCACTTCCGATCCAGCTCTCTGCCTGGGAAAACAATGGAAGATGGTCCAAGTCCTTGGGTCCCTGCACCCAGACCCAGAAGAAGCTTCTGCTCCTGGCTTCAGATTGGCTCAGCTCTGGCAGTTGTGGCCATTGGGGCACTGAACCAGTGGTTGGAAGACCTTTCTCTCTCTCTCTCTCTCTCTCTCTCTCTCTCTCTCTGCCTCTGCCTCTCTGTAACTCAGCCTTTCAAATAAATAAATAAATAAATATTTTTTTTAAAAAAAATGAGTAAGGAACTCTCAAAACTCAACAATAAGAAAACAAAGAATTCAATTTTAAAATATGCCAAAGGCCTTTACAGACACCTCACCAAAGAAGACATACAGATGAAAGATGGAATGTGAAAAGATGAGCCAGGGCATGTATCACCAGGAAAAAGCAAATTAAAACAACAATGAGATAACACTGCACACAATTAGAATGGCCAAACTCCAGAATACTGGTAGCATCAGTTGCTGGCAAAGATGTGGCACACAGAAACTTCCATTCATTGCTAGAGGGAATATAAAACACTGAAGGCATTTTGCAAAAAAATAAAAACAGTTCAGCAGTTTCTTACAAACTTGGACAAACTTTTATAATCCAGCAGTCACATCCCTTGGTATCTACCAAAGGAGATGAATTTTTACATCCACACAAAAACCTTAGAGTGTCATATTTCTTAATTGCCGGAAGTTGGGGGCAACCAAGATGCCCCTCAGAAACAGACGAATGAAAATCCAAATTGTGGTACATCCATGAAGTGAGATATTATTAAGCATTAAAAAGAACTGAGCTACTCAGACACCAAAGCTGTGCAGACAACAGATGCAAATTGCTAATAATCTGAAAAGACTGCATATTGTGTGATTCTATCCAAATAACCCTCAAAATGGCAAAACCTAAGTAAATAAAAAGCTCAGTGATTGACTGGAATTGGGACGAGGGTGGTGATGGGAATGGTATGAACAGCAGAACACAAGGATATTCAGAGTATTTTCTTCTGTATGAAACTGTAATAATGGACAGATGTCACTATATGTCCAAAGCTGTAGGATGTACAACACCAAAAACGACCCCTAATGCACACTATGAACTTTGGATGATAATGAACGTCAATTGTAGCAGATGTACTGCTACGGCAAGGGATGTTGATAATGGCAGGCTGTGCACGGGTGAGGACGGGGGTACAAGGGAAATCTCTGCACCTTCCTCACATTCTTGCTGTGAACTTAAAATGGCTTTATAACTATACAAAGTTTTTTTTTTAACTAAGAAAAGAATAAGAAAGAAAAAAAAGAAAAATCAGTTATAGACGAATAACTAAATGAAATGTATAAGTTGGTGGACTCTTATATAGACAGCAAGTTTTAAGACTTTATTTATTCATTTATTTATTTTTATTTGAGAGGTAGAGTTAAAGAGAAGGAGAGACAGAAAGAAGTGTCACTAACCAAATGGCTGCTATGGCTGGAGCTGGGTGGATATGAATCCAGGAGCCTGGAGCTTCTTCCAGGTCTCCCCATGTCAGTACAGGGGCCCAAGCACTTGGGCTATCTTCCACTGATTTCCCAGACCATAAGCAGAGTTGGGTTGGAAGTGAAGTAGCACAGAGGCTTAGCCCACTGCATCACAGTGCCTGCCCCAAGACCGAAATTTTTAAAAATATTTCAATCAATGTTAAAGAATTAAGAGTTACATTTATGCAATAGAATAAAAGTCTCATGTATGCATAAAGAGACATGACAAAAATAAAGAAAAATATAAAGAGTTAATATGTTAAACAAGGATTTCAATTTGAATACTTTGAAAAAGCGAGTTGGTTAGTATAAAGAATGTTTATGTCACCGGCACCGCAACTCAATAGGCTAATCCTCCGCCTGCACCTGCAGTGCTGGCACACCAGGTTCTAGTCCCGGTTGGGGCACCGGATTCTGTCCCGGTCTTTCCTCTTCCGGTCCAGCTCTCTGCTGTGGCCCGGAAGTGCAGTGGAGGATGGCCCAAGTGCTTGGGCCCTGCACCCACATGGGAGACCAGGAAGAAGCACCTGGCTCCTGGCTTCGGATCAGTGTAGTGCACAGGCCGCAGCGTGCCGGCCGTGACGGCCACTTGGGGGTGAACCAACGGCAAAGGAAGACCTTTCTCTCTGTCTCTCTCTCTCACTGTCCACTCTGCCTGTCCAAAAAATTTTAAAAAATAATGTTTATGTCTGTGTGCAGAACAAATATGCTCAATCAAATGAAGTGACTGTTACTTATAGTAAGACATTTAATTTCAAAAAAGATTTCAATGAATGTCTTAAAATATTAAATAATGAAACCTCCCTTTCTCCTACTGTAGGTTCAGAACACAGATCATATCTTTGTCCCCAAATATGTGAAGCTTTCTCTAAATAGCAAGAAAGCAATCAGTGCTGTGGCAGAGACCTGCTGACCTCTCGCTCAATTCAATTTGGACACTATCTACCTGGAAACTCCTTCACATCTCACACGCTAAGGGTCTGGTGTCACAAATCTGCCCCCACTTCATACCAAGCTGGAAATTCTGGCTTCTGCATCTTCTGACTATCTGCCTACCATAACTTCATCTCCAAAGGAGTTCACATAACCCACAGAAAAATTAATTATGTTTTGTTTTATTACAAAGTTGCAAATAAAGAGGCAGAGAAGTGCAGGTTAAGTCCAGGTGTGGAAAGGCACAGAGGCTTCTGTTCTACACATGGGTGGGTTCTGGGCCACCTTCCTGGGCACCTCCACATGTTCAGTTACCCAGAATCTCTCCAAAACCTGTCTTTTGGAGTTATGGAGAATGAATTGTGTAGCGTAAGTAAATCTTTTGTATGATCTGATTGCACAGAAGGATATGACCTAATGCTAAGACACTTAATGGGGGCACCCAAATAGACCTCTCTGTTTGGATGCTTCTTGTCCTGCACGTATGGCACAGTGTCTCTTCTGAAGGGTTTATGATCTATCAGACAACATAAGCCACACAATATTTTTTAAAGATTTATTTTATTAACCTGAAAGGCAGAATGAAGAAAGAGGAAGAGACAGAGAGAGAAAGAGATCTTCCACCCTAAATACTGTAGCAGCCTGGAACTCCATCCTGGTCTCCCACCTGGGTGGCAGGGGCCCAGGTCCTTGCAGCATCTCCCACTGCTTTCCCAGATGCTATAGCAGGGAGCTGCATCAGAACTGGAACAGACAGGACTCAACAGGGTGCTCCAACATGGGATGATAGCATCACATTCTGTGGTTAACCAGTGTCAGCCCCTGGTCAAAACATTTTTTTTTAAATTATTATAAAGTAAATTCAAAGCATGTCACCACAAAACTTAAAAGAAAAATAAAAAGGAAACAGGAGGGAAGGTGGGAGCAACAGAAGACTAGAGGGAGGGCGGGAATTATATTATGTTCTTCAAACTGTGTGTATGAAATACATGAAATCTGTACCTTTATATAAATAAATAAATAAATTTTAAAGGCAGGGAGAGATTAGAGTATATTTTTAGTTTCTATGACCCACATTGGACAACAAATACTAGATTCTATGGCATGACTTTGAAGAAAAAGGAGCAGGTAAAAAGAGAATAGAGGAAGGTGGTCAGAGAGAGATCTTGTTTTATAAGATCCGCTTCTGAGGTCTAAAGTGTCCCATATTACGACAAAAGAATGCCTTCCACCTTTGTAACTCTGAAGCTGATTTGGAGACTGCTTTAGGAACCAAGAACAAAAGGCAAGATACTAATCTATTCGTATTCCCATTTTACTGATTCCAAAACAGAAATTCAAGTATGGCTTACCAACTGTGATGTCTTACTAGGCAGAGAAGAGAGATAAATAGAACTTGAAAGATCTATTTTTCTTCTAAGAGAACAGTGGATACTTTAATAGACAATTAATGTTTTAATTTCTAGAGATTACAAATAGTATGATTTGGGTGATAATTGTGTCTTTAATAGTGTATTAGACTGAAGAAAGTTGTAGGGAGTGATGTAGTGAAAATGGCAGAGCAGCCACATCCAAGGGTTATTCATGCACAGAAATGTTGAAAAATCAGGCAAAACTGGCCAGCAGAATAGAAGACAGTCAAGTATTTAAAGCAACCAAGCAAAAGTTGATTAGAGAAAAAGGCAAATTAAAAATGGTAGTTAGACCTTGTATTGTTTTTATTTTCCCTTACCCTACCCTTCTCCCAAGCTCAGAAGGTGTCTTGAAGATGGCAGCCAGTGTTTCTAGTTTGGAAACCGGATTCCTGTTCTGGAAGGATCAGAGTAGGTATTATCCTCCAAAAATATAGTTTTTGTCTGAGGCATACCTGTCTGGTACATAATGGAAAAGTTGGCACTCTACTACTATATGTAACCATATTACTTAGCTATTGATAGAAAAATGGCAGATGTCCTAAAATTTTGTAAGGCAAACAATCCACAGTGGATTGAAGCAAACAATTATGATTGAGACAAACAAGAAAATATCAAAACCTGGGAGAAAAGGCTGGAGAAAGTTTCTTTGGTAAATTAATGCATTCAAAAGTTCCTGTGCACATTGGGAAATTTAGAAAGCCACCCATTGGCAGGTTGCATGCACATTAAAGACCAGGAAGACCCTAAATGATTGCCCATGGCTAAACTCAGGCTTAACATAACTGGAAGAAAAAGCTAAGGCAGAGTTGTAATCAACCTGGCTATGTTAAAGCTGTATTCCAGCATAGTATTAGTCAAACTGCAAAAGCCTGTGTTTTCTCCTTCTCCCTCTCCTTCTCCTCCTCCTCCTGCCCCTTCTCCTCTTTCTCCTTCACTTCCTCCTCCTCCTCCTCCTCCTCCTCCTCTTCCTTCTTTTTTTCCTCCCTTTCTCCTCCCCTCTCCCTTTCACGTCTTCCTCCTTTTCCTTCCATTCTTTCCCTCCTGGTATTCACTCATGGAAATCTTTATTATGTACTACAGGAACACAACCAAAAGGAATAGAGACATCAGAGATGACATAGGGCAAAGAACACAGACTTTACGCAAATATTTTAGGAAAGTCTTTAAACAAACAATTACATTTTACATCTAAGAAGAAAAATAGCACCTGAAAGAAGAGGAGAAATCTGACTTTCGAAGTGCCAGATTATATTATTTCAAATGTCCTCTTTACAACAGAAAATTATGAAACATGCAAAGAAACAAGAAAATAGAGATCATTCACAATATAAATGGAAATTTCTTTGTGGTACATTAAGTATTAGATTTGCTAGAATAAAGTTTATTTCAACTACTTTAAATAACAAAAGGAAACTGTAGTTTAAAAATACTAAAGGAGAATAAAACAATGCATTAATAAAAGCAGAAAAATAAATGAGATAAAAATCCTAAAAAGAGATTACAGGGGCTGATGAAGTGGCACAGCAGGTTAAAGCCCCAGCCTGCAGTACAGGCATCCCATATGGGTGCCAATTAGAGTCCCACTTGTCCCACTTCCAATCCAGCTCCCTGCTAATGTGCCTGGGCAAACAGCAGAAGATGGCCCAAGTCCTTGGGCCCCTGCACCCATCTGAGAGACCCTGAAGAAGCTCCTGATTCCTGGCTTCAGATCAGTTCAACTCAGGCCATTGTGGCCATTTGGGGAGTGAACCAGCAGATGGAAGACCTTTCTCTCTCTCTCTCTTTTTCTCTTTCTGTCTTTCTCTACCTCTCTCTGTAACTCCGTCTTTCAAATAAATAAAATAAATCTTAAAAAAAAGAAAAAGAAATTACAAATAGAATTTCTGGGGTTGTAAAGCATATGCTGAAATTAGAAAAACTCCCTAAAGGCTTTTAAAAGCATATATTAATCTGAAGAGGAAAAAAAATCAATAAATGTAAGGATAGGCTAAATAAAATTAAGGTGAAGGAACAGAAAGAGAAAAGAATAAAGTAAAATTAACAGAGCCTTAGAGAACAGTAGAATATCATTAAGTATACCAAGAACCCCTTTATGATAATCCCAAAAAAGAAAAGAGACAAAAAAAAAAGAAAGCAGAAGGAATGTTTGGGGAAAAAAGATTGAAAATGTTTCTAAAGGGAACAAACTTACATGTTCAAGTAGCTCAACACGTTCCAAGAAAATCAAAGTCCAGGAGATCCTCCCTGAGAGAAATTGAGATCAAATTGTTGAACGCCAAAAATTCTTATTTTGTTTTGTGCTTCCATTGGGTGATGATGAATTACTGAAAATGAAAAATACAGTTATATGAATATGAACAAAATATCAGTTACCCTGTGGTCACTATGTCAGGTCATTACCTGTGATGTTGCTGTTTTCATTTCCAGTAAGGCCTTACTTCAGTTTGCTAAAAGGGAAAACACTGTAATGTCATTATAGTTATTAAAAGACCCTTAAACCAGCATCTTTTCTTAATAATTTTCAAATGAAAAAAAATTAGACAACAAATGATTTGTCATTGCAAATTTGGTAAAATGAAAATGCACAAAACACCCAAAACCATCAGAACTTGGTTTTTCTGTTTTAATACACTAATATTAATACCCACTAAGAATACTCCATTTTAAAACTTGTGACAAATGCGGTTTTTTTTTTTTTTTTGCACTTCCAGTAATATCTCGAAGCAAAGGGATAAAGAATAGTTGGCATTGGGCAGTTTTAGTATTCTTTACACTGAGGGTCTCCCGTGCACTTGACCTGTATTAATTCAGCTCCACAAAACCAATTTAGATGTTCTGTCAAGGTTAAAGTTTTTCTCAGCAGGGGACGAGTGCTTGACACGTTTATACATTTTCTTCCTGCTTAATTGTTAAGTGTAGAAGTCAGTTTAGCTAAGAGGTTATATTCTATTAACAGATCAGTTTTGGGCAGATGAATAAGAGGTGGCCCTGAGAATTAGAAGTCCTAAAACTGCCTGCTACACAACTTCTGTTAGGCCCTCCTCCTCCTCCTCCTAACCTTTCTTATTGTTTATCAACATTCCACTCAGGTTTGGAATATCAGCAGTTGCAAATCTTCTGCTTGGCACTCCTAATACCCATCTCTGCTCCTCTCCTTTCTACTTTTTACCACTTACTGTTCTATACACACACACAGCACGGATATTTGTGATCTTTTAAAATTTATTTTTATTTATGCATTTGCTTAGTTGAGAAGCAGAAGGACAAAGAGATGAGAGCTCCCCAAATGCTAGACATGAAAACAACGGCCGAGACAGGACTAGGGGAAACCCAGGAGCTGAGAACTCTAGGTTTCCCATGTGGATTGCAAGGACCCAAAGCCATCAGTGCTGCCTTCGAAGGTTTGCATCCTTTAAGAACTGGAGTCAAGAGCTGGAGTTGCAGGTCAGTCCTGTGTACTCCAACATGGGGATCTTAACTGCAGGGCAGAATGTCTTTGCAGAACTCTGTGATCTTAGCACCTCCTTTCCCACTGATGTATGTGCCTCTGATTTTCACTTCTCAGTGTTTGTTCAGCGCCTCTTAATAAAAAACACTATCAGATATCATCTCACTGACAGAATCGCTTTTATCCCAAAGTCAAAAAGTAACAAATGCTGGCAAGGTTGTGGAAAAAAAGAGAAGCTGAGAACCTTGTTGGAATGTAAATTAGTAGCAGTTATTATGGAAAATAGCATGAGGATTTCTCAAAAAAAAAATAACTAGAAATAGTTCTACCACATGACCCAGCTATTTAACTTCTGGGAATATTTACAAAGTAAATGAATTCAGAATAAGAAAGGGATACCTGCACTCCCATTATTGCAGCTTAATTCACAATAGCAAAGGTATTGACTCAACATAGATGGCCATCAATGGATGAAAAAAAGTAGTACACATACACAATGGAACATTACTCAACAATAACCAAGAACGGATCTGACGTTTGCACCAAAATGTGTATAAGTGGAAATCATTATGCTAAATGAAATAAGTCAAGTACAAAAAGACAAATTCTGCATGTTTTCTGTCATATATGGAAGTTAATACATTAAAAGAGTATAAAAATGTATGGGTGCCATATTATTTATTATACAGATAGTTATAAAGTTTTTTTTCACTGAGTTATACTCTCTACATAATACTATACCCTTCTTATTCACTTTATTTTTTAAAAAGATTTATTTATTTATTTACTTGAAAGTCAGAATTACACAGAGAGAGGAGAGGCAGAGAGAGACAGAGAGAGAGAGAGAGAGAGAGAGAGAGAGAGAGAGAGAGAGGTGGTTCACTCCCCAATTGGCTGCAACGGCCAGAGCTGTGCTGATCCGAAGCCAGGAGCCAGGAGCCTCTTCCGGGTCTCCCACATGGGTGTAGGAGCCTGAAGACTTGGGCCATCTTCCACTGCTTTCCCAGGACATAGCAGAGAGCTGGATCAGAAGTGGAGCAGCCAGGTCTCGAACCGGTGCCCACATGGGATGCCAGCACTTCAGGCCAGGGCGTTAACCTGCTGTGCCACAGCGCTGGCCCCATCACTTTAAGATCTTGTCATAGCTCCCACATTATGTGATATTAATATCCTTTTATTTCGGGGCTGGCACTGTGGCTTAAGGAGTTAAGTAATCACTTGTAACATCAGCATGCCATATGGGAGTGCCAGTTGGAGTTCCAGTTATTGATTTCCTGTCTAGTTTCCTGCTAATGTGCCTGCAAAGGCATAATAAGATGTCCCATGTGCTTGACTCACTGCCACTCATGTGGGAGACCCCGATGGAGTTCCTGGCTCCTGGCTTTGGTCTGGCCCAACCCTGGCTGTAGTAGCCATTTGGGAAGTGAATCAGTGATGAAAGACCTCTCTCTCTCTCTCTCTCTCTCTTTCACTGTATGCCTGTGTGTGTGAGTTTGTCTCTCTCTTGCTGTGCTTTTCAAATAAATAAATATTTAAAATAGTATCCATTTTCAAGAAAAATATTAAGTATATATATGTATTTATAACATTTACATATAACATGAATATGGTGAAGTATTTAAAATTGTTACATGTAAATAAAAGAATTTTGATTAAATGCTTCAGTGAGAGTGAACTCAAAATTTTAACATAAGTAATAAATAATAAATAAAATAAATTAAAAATTTCTTTCTATATTTGGTAGTCTCCTTACAAACCCATTATGAACCCTAGGGCTCATCTTCTCTCTCAATGGTCTCATTTATAAGATTTTTATTGTGAACTTTAAATATATTCAGTGAAAAAGTAGAAAAAATGATAAAATAAAAATATTAAAACACCTACAGTTCCATTACCCAGAGATTATCACTTATGATAGAAATAAGAAATCAGGACCAAGTGTTTTCATCTAAACACCAAATCCTGTTCTCAGTTTCCTACTCAGAAATCCCTGAGGGAACTCATTCATAAGGGACAAAGACTGGGGAAAAGCTGCTGTTTGAATTTAGTCTGTCCAAACTGGAGGCACAGCTTGACTAGAGCAAGGCTACATGACACAAGGCGCCAGGAGCTTCCTCCAGGTCTCCTATGTGGATGCAGGGGCCCAGGACCTGCTGCTTTGCCAGGTGCCTTAGCTGGGAACTGGATCAGAAATGGAGCAGCCAGGACTCCAACAGGCACCCATATGGGAAGCTGGTGCTGCAAGTGGCAGCTTAACCTGCTACACCCTGTTCAGTGGTTGCTGTCTGATAACAGTCTAATTTTATTCATTTGGAGAAACATTTCTTTTTACATTTTATTCCTGACAAGATGATTGTCCTTCTAGGGCAAGACTTATAAAGACATGCCTGGATTTTCTGGGTTTTTGTTTGTTTGTTTAATGCTTTCCTCCCCATAGAAACCTAGCTTGCTACTCTTTAAACTCTTTAGATCTGCAAATAAAAGTCAGTGTTCAGGATTCCCCCTCCCACCCTATCCTTACCTATGATTTTTAATTTTTTAAAGGAAAATTGATTAACCAGTTAGGTAGGTAGATAAGTATATAGGTGGGTTCTCTGTTGTCTTCCCTCCACATAAAACTATACTCATGGAATGCTGGAACACTTCAGAGGACAACTGTAATGTATATTACATGTTGATATGGAATCTGTTTTTCTGAAGATCTGTTGTATTTATTTGAAAGGCAGAGTGACAGAAAGAGAGGAAGAGAGAGAGATCTCCCATACACTGGATCACTCCCCAGCTGTTCGAAATAGCTGGGGTTTGGTCAGGCCAAAACTAGGAGCATTGAACTACATCCTGGTCAGAGGGCCAGGTACTTGAGCCTTCTTCTGCTGCTTTCCCAGGGGCGTTAGCAGGGAGTTGAATCAAAGGAAAGAAGCCAGGATTGAAAGCCGGCTCTGCCATATGGGTTACCAGCATCACAGGCAATGGCTTAACCTGCTGTGTCACAACACCGTCTCCTGGAACTCGTCGTGATATATCAATTCACATCTAAGAAAATACTCATATGGTTGCTATACAAATATGGGGGCATTGTTTATTCATCCTAATATTACTTGTATTAGCAAAACCTTAGAAACAGGCTAAGTATTATCAATAGAATACAGGCACAATGATTAGGACTTTTTTATGGAAAAGAACACGAAGCAACTGCTGAAATGCAAAAGGTGAAAATTATTCAGATAAAACCATTATATATTGATAAACACTCTTCAGAAATTAAAAACAATATGATATGATGACTTGTACATCAACATATCAAGCAGTAAATACATGCATATGAGCACTGAAAATATCTAAAAGATAAAACTGGCCAACTTGGGTGGAGTTTAGGCTAATGGTTAGGATACCACATCCTCTATGGGAATTTCTGGGATCAATATCCAGATACAGCTCCTGACTTCAGCTTCCTGCTGATGCAGATCCTGGGAGGCAGCTGTGGTGGCTCAAGTGATTGGGTCCCTGTGATTCACACAGGAGACCTGGATTGAGTTCCTGGCTTCTGGCTTCAGCCCAACCCTCTTCTGACTGTTGAAGGCATTTAGGGAGTAAACCAGGACAAAGGCATACTCTTCTTCTCTGTCATTCATGTGAATTATTTTTTAACAGTTAAAAATAAAAGCTACCACTCCATCACTTGGGAATGTGTTATGGATGATTCTCAGTAACATACAATTCTATTATTTTTGATGTTTTCTTTAACTCTTGTGAACCTTTCAAAAAAGATTATTTAGGAGATATCATTATTATTCAAACCGAGCTGCACCCCTCCCAATCTCCAGTTTTACATCATTCCCATGCCAAGCTCTGTGAATTCACTCAGATATCCTGCCTCCTTCCTAACTCTATCCAATCTTGTTCTGAATAACTCAGTTCAAATCTCACCTCTCCTGTTCAGTGTTCTCTAGTGAATCACTGTTCTCCAGGAACTATCTCATTAACAACTCACTTGTCTTAGGAACCATCACAAGGATTCATTACAGGGGAAGGAAAATAGTTTTCCTTCTACCCTTCACACCTCCTAGCAGAGATCCTGTAATAAAAGGTAGATGAACAAGGTATAAACAGAACTTTATTAATACATATTCCTCAGGCATCCTTGGCAGATACTCAGGATAAAATGAGAAGCTCTCAGAGGTGGCTTAGAATTCAATCTAACAATCCTTTCTCATTAAAGACAAGAGAGGGGAAGGTGTGTGGGAGGCCAGTTCTGGGAAAGCGACAGGAAATGTACGATAAATAAAAGCCAGCCTTCTAATAGATACACGTTGATAGCCTTGAATCTGAGCACCTACACAGTGCCATGGATATGGATATTCTCAGTCTCCTTCCCTTAGCTTGAATGTTCTTTACCCCTCTTTGGTGACTGCAAATCAAATTCACCAGAAATTAACCCACTGAGATGAGGAAGTGGTGCATAAGGTCCAGCCTGTGCCGCAGGGACCTGGAACACAAGACTCGAGAGGTTATTTGTTGCCTTTATGGCACACAACTTGAGGTTAGGCCATATTTTAAGGATTTTAATTTTTTTGTTAAATAGGAAACCCAGGCTCTGAGCATACAATGGAACAGTCACCTGCAGAAAGCCCCCAGGGTAGCTGGAACCCATTTTGTCAATGTCAAAATTCCCAAAATGACACCATGACCATCATCTTGCTCCCTAATCAAAGCAGGACCAACCTGCCCACAAGCTGAACATGAACCCATCAACCCAAATTTCACTCTGGATGATTCTTTACCCTTATTCGCCTGGGGAGCCAGGAAGTACACCATAGCTGCCGTCGCTTACTGTGAGTCTTGTGGTAGGGGAATAAAACCCTCTTTCTATCACTACCTTGGTATCGGTGATTGCCTTGCTGTGCAAGGGGTTTTGGGATTTCACAATTGCTACTCTATTTCCGGAGCTTCTCCTATGTCAGTTGTTTCTCAAAACAATCAGTTTAAAATAAACGTTTGGCCAAAGAGGCATGTTAGGGGTGGCCTATTCTGCTCTCTAGCAGTTTGCTCCTCACCCCTGCTCCTTAGTTTGTCACTAGATAATAATCTCCTTAAGATTACCTAGATCAAAGACTTGTCAGTTGCTCCTCTGAGTATCTACCTATCCTATGAGCAGCAGGTACTCAGTAAATGTGCATTTCTCTGAAAATTTTTAAAGATTTTATTTATATATTTGGGAGGCAGAGAGAGAGAGAGATCTCCTCCCATCTTCTAGTATACTCCCAAATGTCTACAACAGCCAGGGCTGGGACAGACTGAAGCCAGAAGCCAGAAACTTCATCTAGGTTTCCCATACAGGTGGTAGGGACCCAATCACTTGAGCCATCACTTACTTGCCTCCAAGAGTACACGGTAGCAGGAAGCTGGAATCAGAAGTGGAGCTTGGACTTGAACCTAGGCAACCCAGTGTAGAGTACAGATGTCCCTAGCAGCATCCTACCATACCAAATACCTACCCCCCATCCCACTCGTGCAATGAGAATGTATTAACTGATGCATAAGTAAGTAAGATTGCTTTGACTTCATAAATACTTTTATATTTACCCTGATTGCTTTGTGGGCTGTCACTTCTTCATAAACAAAAGTATGATCAACCATCAATTCTTAATATTTTTCTGTTCAGAATGGATGTGAAACTGGATATCAGGTGTAAGAATTAAAGTACACATTTTTCAGAACACACTAATTCTTTCTGTGGGCATTTTCTCCCATCTTTATATTTTAAATTCACTATTAATAGAACTCATCTTTTGCCTTTTTCCAGTCTCTAAATGGCTTTCCTGCCAGCCTGAGTACTGAAGTGGTTTCCTCTAGTACTATGAAAGCTTTTCTCCTTTTCTTTTCTGGCCCTCTCATCTTTTTCTGTAAAGCCTGTGTGATGGTCTCCCACTGTGCTGCTGTGTTTACTCCAGCAGTTCTACTAGAATAATCAACAAGATAAAAGAAAGCACATCATTTGAAATTTTGTTTTGAGGTTAAAGAGCCTGCCTGGGCATTCACAAAAAGAAATGCCTTTCCCAATGGAAAAGCACATTTATTATCCTCTTTCAAAAGATTTCCTTCTAACCAAAACAGTACTTGAGCAACAGCAGTTCCTCTCTGTTACAGTTTTGAGTCACTGAGTTTCCATAAATCCCAAGGTATAAGGAGACCTATGGAATGCTAAGGAGACCATTCATCTGGGCCCAATATTCTCATATTCTCTTATGTGCAGTTTCCACTAAAAGAGAGTAGAGTCAACAAGAACATGTATGTTGCAAGCATACAAGGTTGAATGCTGACCCTCTCCTCATTATAATGCAACCAGTAAGCACAATGCCCTCCAATTCATTACAACAGCCTTTTGCACAATCATTCTTTTGAGTCAACTCATTAAACAGGAGTTGGGTTTAATAAAATACACCAATTAATGAAATCAAACAAATTAGAAATGTTGCCAACTACCTTAAATGATTTTAAAACCCAAATATACTAAGTACTCACATATAATTTCAGAGTAAAATATAAATGTTTCTATTGAGTAAATACAATTTCCAGAGGGACTATTTTGCTTCTTTGCATTATGTAACAGATTTGTGACATCTTCATACTGATTAGTAGTGGTTAGCAAGCCATTAGGAAACCTCTCATGAGGATCAACTTCTTTGGAAATAAAGAAAACAACTCAGCACTTTTGAAGAACCTTCTCCTAACAGGTCACGGGATTCATTAATGGTTGATGTGGAATTAAACTTGGGTTTTCTCTCTCAGAAGCAAGGGCACAAGCATGCTTGTTGATGACCTGATGGTAAGGTTCAATTTATCTTCTTCATTAACTAAAGTGCCCTTTTAATGCTTAAATGATTTTGATGGTTTAATGAATTTCCAGAGGTTGACTTTATTTCCAGAAAACTTATGATTAACGATAATATTGCAATGAAAGGTTTCACCTTGTCAGCAATAATAATGTTACCAGTTTTAAAAATGGCCAAGGTCAATTATCATTCAGATATATTGTGCAACAATGACCAAAAAATGTTTATAAATGTCCAGAAAAGAAATTGTTTTTCAATCTATCTAGATGTCGCTTTGGAAATTTGTTGTATTTTAAAAATCAAAAGAATAGTTCATGAATTTGGTGGCTCTATCATTTGTTATCACAAATCGGTAAAATTCAAGAGTGAAAACTTTCTTTTAATATTTATACAAGGACAACAGAGGCAAATAAAATGGCCCCAGGCAAACTGGGTCTTTTATAATCCCAATGGTTTCATTTTTCATGTACTTATACTAAAATCCAAATTTAAGAAAAAATATATGATACTGGATTTTTCTGTGTCCCTGATGATGATAAAAGATGTTATCAATAAATCATTTAACAATGTGAAGAACAAAAGATAATTGTGACTCTTACAGTGCTTGAAAGAAAAACATAGTAAATAATCTCTTCAAAACCGTTCAACCTATCCATAGTGAAATTCTAGGGTTACATATTTGTTTCATAAATGCAGAGAAATGGGCTTATTAATTCCCCAAAACATGCATCAACACAACCAAAATTTTGTGCATTAACCTATGTAATGTGATTAGCAGTTTACTAAAAAAGAAAAAAAGCCTAAGTAATAAATGTAATCATTTGCAATGGTATGTAAAGTGATATAATAATAAAGACATCACATGACTCATTGTTCTGTCTAGGACATGTAAGGGGATATGTATGAAGACAAAAAAGATTAAAGAAAGATTGGATTTAAATACAAAATTTTATTTTTTAAATATTTATTTCTTTGAAAGGCAGGGTGACAGAGTGAGAGAGAAACAAGGAAGGAGAGTTCTTCCATCTCATGGTTCACTCTCCAAATGTTTGCAAAAGCTGGGACTGGATCTGGCCACAGCCAGGAGCCTGGAACTCTCCACCCAGATCACTTGTGTGGGTGGGAGAGTCCCATCAGTTTAGGCCATCATTTGCTGCCTCCCTCCATGTGCGTTACCAGAGAGCTGGATCACAAGTGCAGATAGGACTCAATCCTTTGATGCAGACATCCCAAGCAGTGGCTTAACCCACTTCGCAACAACACCTGCTTCTGAAAATATTGTTTTGAAGACTATAATGTCAAGAATGAAAATACGCACGCACATAGAGTACAGTAAGTCAATGAAATACTAACTTCTCAGGTTTAAAAAGCTTTATTCAAAAGTTTTGACTTTTCTTGGTATTAAGATATGCTGCAGAAAGGATAATTAAGTAAATGTTTGTCTTGAGTTATGTAGTCCAAGAGTCCACCATACTTGACCCTGCATGTATTATAATAGATATAGAGAGAAGCTGTTAAATCAGATTCCTTTCCAAATTCCTTTTTCAATTTCCTTCATTTCTTCCATCTTTCCTTCTTTCTCCTTCTTTTTCAACCAAAATTATTGCTATGACAAGTCAGTGCTTAAAGAATTCTTCATAAGAAATTGTCATGGACTCAGTGCAAGGGGTGGTTTTCAGAAAACCCATGAGATGCCTGTCACATATTGTGGGACACCATTACTCGATGAAACTTCCTACTGTTAAATTGCAACTGAGCTTTAAAATATGACTCAGAGACTCCGTATAATGAATTTTGGATGGCAATCTTATTTCTGCAGAACACAACATGAATTTTTAAATTGCCCTTTAGGTCTATCCAAAAAGAAAAAAAAAAAAAAACACCAGCATCTTTCAGTCCTAGAACTAAATATAAGAAACTGACACAGGTGTTACTCATTATATTTAATAAGTATATTTTAATTTAGACTTCAAACAATGTGTCACCATTAAGTACATACTCGTCACAAAGTCTGAAATGTTTAACCAAAAAACCACTGACCATATCAGTGTGTCAAGTGGTCAAATGGAACTATCATTGTAAAATAATATTGAGTTAGGTAGTATTTAATAAAGATGGAATGTATAGTTAATGAGAAAATAGAGATTACTTGCAAAACCATGCTAGTGTATGTGATTGATCATTTAGAGTAAGAAAAAGAACCATACTATAATAGCATATAAAATTTTAAAGTCATAAAACATATCTATATGAATTGATGGTGAATTTTGCATTCAGAAAGCACTTTATAACTATGACTTAGAAAATACAAATTATTTAGTAGAAGGAAATTGTTGGTATTGATCATTAGGGGCAATATTTGCTCGTGTGTGTGTGTGTGTGTGTGTGTGAAACTCATAACCTTATAAATGAAATTTATAATTTTCTGTTGGAAATTTTCCACTATTGCATTTTTATTTTCTTCAATGATCCCATGTAATCATGTTCATTAAAATCTAGAATTATTGGCTTACCTTATTATCAGTTCATTTATATTGTATACTACTTTATACAGTTTTATTTATTTATATGAAAGGCAGAGTGACAGAGAGAGGGGGAAAGAGAGAAAGAGACAGAGGAAGAGAGAGCGAGAGAGAGTGAGATTGAGAGATAGATCCATCTGCCATATACTGGTTTGCTCCTCAAAGACCTTCAAAAGATGGGGCTCAAACAGGTCAGGCACTCTGATATGGGTTGTGGGCTTCCCAAGCAGAGACTTAACTTACTGCACCACAACATCATCCCTGTGTATTCCTGTTGTTGTTGAGGAAATTTCAGTCCTACTGAAAAATTGCAATAATAATATAACACATCTTCATATACTCTTTGGAGAAAGCAGAATAATGACTCAGCAAGATATCCATGTGTTACCTCCCTGAACCTCTCAGAATGTTACTCAGTGTGGCAAAAGGGACCTTGCAGATTTGATTGAGGATCTTGAGAAGGGGAGATTTTCTAGATCATCCTGGGTTAGTCCTGTGCAATCACAAAAGTTTGAGTCGGAGAAATCTGAAGACAATCTGTTGGCTCTGAAAATGGAGAAGGGGACTGAGCCAAGGAATGCAAGTTTATGGGAACTGGAAAAGTTAAGGGACCAGATTTTTCCCTGAGATCTTCCAAATGGAAGGTAGCCTTGCTGACAGATGATAGTTGTACATCACAGGATTCTTCCTAATCCTCCCCATTCTGTATTATTACTATTACATTGAAAATGCTAGCTCCCAAACATCAATGTATGCATGAAGGTTCTTAATTCTATGATATTCACAAGCTAGTTTCAAATTATTACACATCCTACACCCAACAACATATTAATTCAGAGGAGTTTGAGATTTCATTGCAGTTATCTTTATATTTAAGCTGGGGTACTGGATCAAAGTACCCTGTTCAAAACTTGTTGATGTTATTTTCTTAGACATTTTCTTTTCTATTAATACATTTCCAGTGTTTCATTTGGTTTATATTCAGATTTAGATGTTTGCCCTTCTTCACTGACTTAATTTTGATTTTGTAGTACATAAAACAATGTCACTTCTACAATTCAAAGCTATACTGTAGAAAAGTGCTACTTTTTCCAGTGCATCACTATGTTCATGATTGACATCCGTAAAACAAAATAACAAAGGAAATCCATCATGCGTTGCATACACAGAGTGCCTCAAAAAGTTCTTGGGAAAAAAACAGAATTAAAAGATAAACTTAGGGACAGGAGCTTGGTGTAGCAGTTGAGTTATCACCTGGTTGAGTCCCAGTTCCTCCAATTCCAATCCAGCTTCCTGCTAACGTACATTGTTGGAGGCAGCAGGTAATGGCCCAAGTACTTGTGTTCCTGACCACCCCACAAGGGAGACTCAGACCGAGTTCCAGGCTCCTAGACTTGGTGTTGCACAGCTCTGGCTTTTGCTGACATTTGAAGTAAACCAAGAGGGATGGAAGATCTCTCTCTCTCTCTCTCTCTCTCTCTCTCCCTTTCTCTCTCTCTCTCTCTCCCCACCTTTGAAATTAAATGAAAACAAATAAATTTTTAAAAATTGAAAAAGCTAAATTTATTGCAGAACAATTTTAAAATCCAGACTTTTTAAATAAAAGCGTCTTTCATGAACTTTTTGAATACCCCCTCAAGTGACTGGATTTCAGGGTTATTTTTTAATGTCTGCATAAACCCACTTTGGAGAGCCAGAGTGAGTCCCAGATCCTGGTTTTGGTCTGGCTCAGCACTGCCTGCTGCCAATAGTTGGGGAGTGAATCAGCAGACGGAAGATCCCCCCCACACACACACAATTACCCTGACTTTCAAATAAGTAAATAAGTAGATAGTTAAATTAGCAAACTCTAAAAACTAATTCCATCTTCCACAAACTTTTAAAGTACCCTTATGTTTCATAATTATTTCATGTGACAAGAATCTTCAGAAATAAACATCTAATGGCATTGTATCCCGTATCAAAGTGCTCATTTCAGTCCTGGCCTCTCCGCTTCCAATTCTCTACCCTGCTAATAGCATGAGAAACCAGTAGAAGAGAGCTCAAGTCTGTGGGCCCTTTCCACCCACATGGGAGCTCCAGATGGATTTCCAGGCTCCTGGAGCCAGCCCAAGCCATTGTGACTATTTGGGAGTGAACCAACAAATGGAAGATCTCTCTCTCTCTCTCTCATGTGTGTGTGTGTGTGTGTGCGCTCTCCTCTCCATACCACTCTGTCTTTCCAATAAATAAATAAATCATTTTTAAACAAGAAACAAGCATCCAAAGGCCCAGGAAAAGTATATTTTTATGCTAAGTTTGATAAAAGTACTGGATAGTTGGGGAGAACCATGATTGGACTGAGGGGTTTTTGAGCTGATGGTCATAAACAGGTCAGAGCAGGGATTCAGCAAGTCCTGTCTGTGCAGATTCCTCCGGGTTTTCCTCCCCACATGGAGTGAAACACCTGTCACAAGAGGGTCTTAGGACCTGCTTGTATAATTGCTGGGTCACAGAGTAGCCAATCTGGGATTTATGATTTGCTGTAAGAGAGAAAGAGAGGCAACAAAGAGACAAAGTCAGAGAGGCCTTCTTGCTTCAGATGCGCTCCTATGTCCTTCAGCTCAGAAATTCTCAGTGAGCCAAGCCATCGGGGTATCATGAGCCATGACAGCACCAATGCTTATATGAACAGACTTCAAACAGTCAGGAAAATGAGATGAAAGAACGATGGTGAATGTCAACAAATCTTTGCGCTAAAATCAGCCTATCTTTCACTGCCATTTCTGTGACCTTTGTGAAGGACCTTCCCACTTACAGAATTGCAACTTTTTTATCCTTTCCACTCTGTTCCTTTCTACCCCCTGCGGGTAAATCATTCATTTCTGGCTTGTCTCTTTTCTGTTTCTTTTGACGAAATATTCCTATACATACCCCTGCTTCTTACATAAAAGTAGCTATATAGGTATATTGTATATGTGTTTGTATACATATGTATATTCCATATACATTTTACTTATTTCGTTTAACAGGAAATCCTGGAAATCACTCCATATAAACCCATAGAGATTATCCTCATTCTTTTGACAGCTAAATATCCTTATATATCATTATGTACATATTCATTCAACAAATTGAACAGAGAGCGTTTGCAGTACCGGAAATGTGATGATTCTCAACCTCTGTTTTCTTCTTTCCTCGGGTTCATATGGATGGTGCTTGGCTTGCTCCTCTTCTGTTTTGCTGGCAGTATGAGCATTTGCTGGGGTTGGCAAATTTCTACTCGAGGAGTACACAGGTCCCTCAGTAGAGGAAGCTGTGCTTCTGCTCATGGGTGGCCTGTTTTGGTGGTGGGGAGACTCATTGGTGTGAGTGCTGTCCCTGTCTGACTTTTATTTCCCATCTTCCTTCTTCTTCATCCCCACTGCCTCTCCATCAGCTCCTCTCCCTTTCCATTTCCTTAATCTGCTGGAAGAAAACCGCTTTCCCAGACTGGGGCAGGTGTTCCCCACGCCCTGCCAAGATTTCCCATTTCAGCTGTTGCTGTGGTCTACACAGTCTGCGGCCAGTTTTCAGTATCTTCGCTCAATCAGATTTCCCTCAGAACGTACCCACTACCCTCTTGCTCTGCCATTGTTAGTTCCAGAGTAAACTCTACAGGAATTTGGTGTTTTATTTCAGATAATATACTGTGAATTTATTTTATCCTCATTGTCCTGTGAAAAGACTGGCTATATAGAGCTTCCATTACCCTGTGGGAAAAATGGAGGCTCTCATTCTACAGCAATCTGAAAACCTTTCTTTCTGAGAAATATTTTTTGACTATTAGGAAGAGTGCAATTGAATTACGTGACAGTGATAATGTTGGAAGAACCAGTATCGGCCTTCTTGGCATTCTGGTCAAGTTCTCTCTGAGGAAGGAGCTTTAGGGAATGTAATGCATATTGAATACGTCTGCAGCTTCAGGAGTGATTTTCATGAATTAATGCTGAATTTTTAAAAGCTTTTTCTGCTTCTATTGGGATATTTGCATTTTTTCTTTTGCAATTTTTAAATGTAGTAAACTTGCTTTCAGACTTTTTGATGCACAATCATTTCTATATTCTGAAAAAAAAAACTCAATTTGACCATTACATACTACTAATTTACATTTTTACATTTTATTAATTTTTTTGCTACGAGTACATTACTGTCTAAAAAGCAACAGTATAATTACAATTTTCAAACAAAAAGACATGCCCTCGTTTTATGTAATTAATATTTATTTTTCTTTGTTTTGGTGAATCATTTTTTAAAAATTATTGTATTTATTTACTTTCATTTTACTTGAAACACACACAGAGAGAGGGAGAGAGACAGATCCAGATCTGCTGGTTTACTCACCAAATCCCTGCCAGAACCAGGGCTGGACCAGGCTTAAGCCAGGAGGCTAAACTCTATCTGGGTCTCCCACATGAAAGGCCAGAATTAAAACACTTGAGCTATCATTTATGCCTCCCAAGATGTGCATTAGAAGGAAGCTGGATGGCAAGTGCAGGCTCTGGGGCTTGAACCAGGCCCCTGAAACTACAGGAAGGTCATCTCAGTGTCTCCAGGAACAGCTCTACATAGGATATTTCTACTGAGCAATGCACCCCAGGACTTCCACGGAGACCAGGGATGAGCAAGGATGTTTCTGGAGTTTCTTGTGGCATTATTTTCTGATCAGTGAGAGAAGCTCCCCACAGATGGTGAGGATGGAAGATAGAAATATCATTAAAGAAAGCTGGAAAATTGAAAACAAAACTTGATCTACGATGCCTACGTGTAGCTAGGCCAGCCAATGTTTAGTTCCATAAGATAGTATATTTCTTTATCTTTCATTTTTATTTTTTTCTATTATATTTCTGTTATCCTAAAAATATCCTAGTAACCCAATCTTCCTTCCACAGTCATCCAGAAAATGGGACCTCCATATTTATGCATAAAAAGATTACCATTACATAAATGCATAAACAAAATTAAAATTATAAATACTGGTGTGCATCTTGGTATATACTGGTATGCAGGCATGTAGACTCATAGAGATATTGTTTTCTTTTAAATAAAATTTAAATCATACTTTATAAATTAATTTGATCTGGTTTTGCCTTTGCAATTACATATTTTAGGCCAATTCATATAAATTCAAGTAACTATTTATAGAAAGTGAATGAATGTATACAATAATTTTCTTCTTTATAAAACCTCAGGTTGAACCAAGGTGTTATATATTTAGAAAACTATTGGGGAAAAATCATCAAATTTATCACTGATTTTAATAAGATGAGTGAGTATAGAGTTTTGTAACTAGGAAAAGAAGCAGAGAATGTAGAAGAAATAGACAGCAATCTGTCAGAGCTAGTTTCTTGGGCTTAGGTAACTAAGACTCTTTGAACCTTATATTATTTTAAAAATTATGGCTACAGACTACCCAATATGACAAATAAGTTTCAGTTCATCTGCACAATTCACTGGCTATCTGGAATGCTGGGATTACAAAGATAATAAAGTCATTATTTTGCCACAATGGAAAATGTGGTATGACATAAAAAAGTGTCAAATTTCCTATATATTTTCAACCCAGATCCAGTTTACTATTTTATGACTTTTAACTTCAGGGGTATTATGAGATCTGAATTGTTTTACAGGACTCATTTAATGGAATTAGTATTGTATGAATCAGAAAAGGAAAAGAAAACCTAATATATTTCAAATATTTTCCATGAGTTCCTCAACATAAGAGAGTTAGAATTGGTGTTGGAAATGACTGAACTAGCTTCTGATTTCAAGAAAAGGAAGACAGTTCTAGCCATGAAGTTGCCTAACAATGAAAACGATGCTTTTTAAAGAACATGTTGATGAGACTCTGGGTCAATGTGGATGCTGCTCTAGGAACACCTTATGTGACAGTGATAAAGGTGAGCATTTACCACATGGCAGACACTGTGTCAATCATTTCACACACATAAAATTGCAGTGGGCGATTAGAATCCATTTTCACACACGGGGTCCCTGCCATTGTACCCATCTTGGTAGAGTAGAAAGGAAGTGATGCTGAGTGTGAGACAGTAGTTCTGAAAGCGTGTCGGAATGATTCATCCTGATGAACAAGCCACCTTAAATTAATTCTCATACACTTTTCAGTTAATGCTGTGTCAGAATGTCCCCTCTACAGCCTCATTTTCAGACTCTGTCTAAAGCTGTGAGGTAAAACTAAGTCAGCCTTAATGTGGTGTTTATTCTCAAGTCACTTAGTAGTCACTTTGAAAAAAAAAAGACTATAGCCAAAGAAAAATAACCCACTAAGGGGGCAATGGTGTATTATAAAGCATATAAATCTTCTACTTTAAAAGTAAATATTACTCATATTCAGTAAAATTTTGGGATATAATTTTATCACAAATACAAGGCAATCTCATTTTAAGATTATTTTCGTAATGGAAAAAATACTAAAGGCATTCAAAAGCTCAGGCAAGCATACCAGAGACCACAGATTTCATCCTAGCATACAGAGTTGTGACAAAATGCAATAATCTCCTTACACACACCTAGATGGAATTCTCCAGTTAGATTTTAGAAGAGAGAAACTGAAATACTGTTCCTCAGTTTGGAAGCATGAGGTCTTGAGAGGTAGAGGAATAACAAAAGAAAATATTCTATTTACCAATTTGGTAAGGATAAGACTGAAGGATATTTTTAGTATAGTATTTTCCTACAACTATTTTTTTGTAATATTTATTTGTTTGCTTGTTTTGAAAGATAGAGAAACAGAGAGATCTTCCATCCGTGGTTCATTCCCCATGGATGAGCTTCCATCCTTGGTTCACTCCCTGAGCCATGGTCAGATCAGATCAAAGTCAGGAGCCCAGAATTCAGTCCAGGTCTCCCACAACAGGGTAATAGGGACCTAACGAACACGAGTCATCAGCACTGCCTCCCAGAGTCTGCATTAGCAGGAAGATTGGAAGCAGACCTGGAACTCTAACCTAGGCACTCCAACATGGGATGAGGGCATCTCACCCAGCATTTAACTAATACACCAAACACTTGTCCCTCTACAAACTATTCTTTTCCGAAGCCCTATTTAATCAGACTATTATTACTTCTTGTTAATTCATTTCTCTACCTCATATCCATATAACTTACATATAAAAAATCTGTTACTATTTTATCAATAATGTTGTGTGTTCGAAAATAGGGATACTTTTTTTTTTCTAACGTAGGGGCCAGTAGTAAGTGTACCGTGATTGTAATGTTACTGTAAAAGACTATTTTATTTTAAGTGATAGAATGAAAGTTTTCTATGGATAATGCCATGAAGTTACCAAAAATTGTATCTTTATTCTCTCACTCCTTTTTCGCACAGTGTGCATTTTCTTTCATCTGGCCATTGCTCTATGACATTTCCAAGAGTAAATTCTCATGCAGCCCTGAATCTCCCTAATCTCTGTAATACCACTAGGGCACTCTAACCCTGAACAGTCAAGAAGGACTGGGTAGATCTCATAATAAAAATGATTACTTGCATGATCCTTTTAATTCTCACTTTCCTAGATGGAAATTTTTAGTCATCTGGGAAGCGGCAGAGGTGGAGACTGGGAGAATGGTGTTTGATTACCCAACAAGGAGTCCTGAAAGGTCTAAATCAATCATTTTGAAAGTAACCTATTATTTTCATTCCAAAATAAAATGACACTCATCATAACAAAATTTCATACAGCAAGATCATGAAGATCCTAGGGGCAAAAGAAAGCAATTAAATATTTCAATTATGGAAGATATAGTCTTTTTTTTATTCATTCTAGAACTCAGAAAAATTTAGGCCAACAAAAACCTCTTTTTAAAATTATAACAGTGAATTTAACTTCATTGTAATAAAGACATAAAACAGCAACTAATTTGTCTTCTTGCCCAGTAATTTTAATATAAAAGCTTTAAATATTTATTTTGAAGACATACTTTTTCAATACACATAGCCTTAAAAAAGATACTAGGTCTACCCAAGATGTATTTTATGAATAACAAAGTAAGAACATCAACTCTTCAATTTCTGGTGGAGCAGTTAGTTCTGCATTAATTTGTTCAAGCTATTAATAATAAACCAAATTCCTTGATGAGAGTAGGAAAATAATTTCTTAATATGTGGGAATGTGCTGATTGTGGTCGCTTACTTCTTTTCTCAGCTATGCAAATCATATATTTAAAGACTCACTGAAGCCAAATCTAGCTAAAAAGTTCATGACAATTTTTCCTCTTTCTTCATAATATCCAATGAGAAATAACACTTAGGAATAAAACATTTTCGATGAGGGAGGAATAGTATCATCCACCTAAAAGTCAACAGAGAAAATACAATTTGACTTAGAGTGTCAACTTCTAAACTCAGAAATACATTAATTGGGGATCATAGTTTATGAAAGTATAATCTTACTAATCCAAGTAAAGTTAACCTGTGCCCCATCACTAAAAATAGGCTATAACTCCCTAGTAATAGCATATATATATATATATATATATATATGATAGGTAATTGAAGGAAGAAAATCATTTATGTTAAATATAGTTTATTCTTTAGCTAACCTTTCAAATCTATGATCACATTAACTTGCATACTCTTGGAAGATGTGTATTTGAATATGGGCTGCGAATTGAATTGGTAAACAACAGACATTTTCTCTTCTCACTACTTTCTGGACACATCTGATGTTCTCTCAGTCTTCCACAAACTCAACTCATACTCCAGGTACCAGACTGGAGATGCTTGGCAACAGTATTAGATACTAACTTAAAAAAAAAAAAAAAAAAACATGAATGACAGAGACTAGATTCTTTTTTTCACAAAGAAGATGGAAAACATGAAAACTGTGCATAGACCCAGGCATATTTCCTCTTTGCAAAATAAATAGGTAAATTATGATTATCATTACAGGATATAATTTTCGCTTCAATGTCAGTTTCTTGCATGTTTCAAAATTACTCAAAATCACAAAGATGGAATTGTATTAACTCTACACATTAAACTTTCAGTCTTGTTTAAAATTATCTAAATGTTTGTTTGTTAGATATTGATAGTTTAGTTCCACTTCCTTAGGACTAAAATGCAACTGCACATTATCCAAATAAGTTTAAATGCAACATTTTTCCATGTGTTTGCTCCTCAATATTTAAATTTTTCTTTAAGCTGTTGTCAAGATTAAAAATTAGGGGCCAGCGCCATGGCTCACTTGGCTAATCCTCCTCCTGTGGCGCCGACATCCCATATGAGTGCTGGGTTCTAGTCCTGGTTGCTCCTCTTCCAGTCCAGCTCTCTGCTGTGGCCCGGGAGGGCAGTGGAAGATGGCCCAAGTGCTTGGGCCCCTGCACCCGCATGGGAGACCAGGAGGAAGCACCTGGCTCCTGGCTTCGGATCGGCGGAGCACTGACCACTGCAGCTATTTGGGGAGTGAACCAACTGAAGGAAGACCTTTCTCTCTGTCTCTCTCTCTCTCACTGTCTACAACTCTACCTGTCAAATAAATAAAAAAGAAAAAAAGATTAAAAATTAAAGAAAATGTTCAGGTACGTCTAATAGCTCCAAATGGTCTTTTGTCACATATTCAATATTTAGATATAATATTTCACCTGGTAAATGTAAGATGGGGGTTTTCTTCGTGTCCTTTAGAAGGCAGGTGAAATATAATTTTCTAAGAACCTAATTCAAGGATAGGCATCTGGCCTAGCGATTAAGATGTTACTTGGGAAGCCTGCATGCTAAACCCGGGTGCCTGAGTTCAAGTCCAAGCTCCCCTTCCAACTCAGCTTCCAGCTATTTCACTCACTGTGAGACAGCAGTTATTCTCAAGTAGTTAGTCCTTGCCACACACATGAGAGACTCGAGTTGAATTTCAGACTCCAGGTATCTCTCTGCCCCTGTCCCAGCAGTTGGAAACATTTGGGAAGTGAACCAGCCAATAGAAGTTATCTCTCTATCTCTGTGTGTGTGTGTGTGCGTGTGTGTGAATTTCTCCCTCTGCCACTCTGCTTTCTGAATAAAATAAAATAAATACTTGACTTCAGATGCATTTAGGAACACAAATGCAAAGAAAGAGGAGTTGAAGGAGGAGGAGGTGCAAAAACTAATGAAAAAAAAATTTGACTTCTGAGTTTTTCTGAAAAATATCAGTCAGTATATTAGAAAATGTCATAATTCACTCCATATTTCTAAGCATGGGATGAAACTTACATGCTTGTTAGCCTTTCAGAGAATGGTTGTAAGGAAATAAAGGAAACAGGGTAAGACCTTGATGAATGAATTTTGAAAGACCTAGGGGAATATTAGTTCCACCTAAAAGTTGACATTTCCTTCTAGCCACCATATGTACAAGGATATCTATATATCTGTATCTGTATCTGTATCTTGATCTTGATCTCAATCGCGATAGATCTCTAGATCTAGATAGAAACAGAACTAAGAGGCCAGCATTGTAGGCAATGGATTGGGCCACCATATGCCATGTTGGCATCTTATATGGGCACAAGTTCCTGTCCCAGCTGCTCTACTTCCCATGCAGCTCCCTGCTAATGTACCTGGGAAAGTAGCAGAAGATGCTTCAAATATTTTAGCTCCTGTTGCCCACATGGAGATCCAGATGGAGTTTTAGGCTCCTTGTTTTAGATTGGCACAGCCGCAGCCATTGCAGACCTTTTGAGAGTGAACCAGTGAAGAAAAGGTTTCTTTCTCTTTCTCTCCCTCTCTGTAACTCTGCCTTCCAAATAAATAAATCTTAAAAAAAAAAAAAAAAAACAGAATTGGAAGGCAAGCTAATTTTCATACAAAAACTTTAAAATTCATGTATAGTTTTTCTTTCATGATATACATTTTCCCTGAACTTTTTCAAGGCTGCATGGAAGGTAAATTCCTTCTTTATTTGGAGGAACAAATTTATGAAAGACAAATGGTGAAATTGTTCTTAAAATTGAGAGATTTCTTTCTTACTAAAAAAAAGTACCTTCAAATTGGGATGTAAACAGGGGGTCTTTTACCCCTTGCATACAATCATAAAATTCTGTCTTAAATACTTTTAGAATTTCCAAAGTAGATAATTATATTTGGAAAAAAATCATAGCAAACTTCTCTTTTATTGTACATTTTCTGCTTGACTGTGTAGAAAAGGGTCTGGTACTCCTCACAGGAAACCCCAAGCTTATGGTACAAAACAGAAGCATACTCCACTTACCCGGAACCTGTTTTTTTTTTTTTTAAGATTTATTTATTTATTTGAAAGTCAGAGTTACAGAGAGAAAAGGAGAGATAAAGAGAGAGATTTGCCATCCTTTGGTTCATTCCCCAAGTGACTGCAACAGCCAGGGCTGATCCAGGATGAAGGCAGGAGCATCACCCTGACCTCCTCTGTGGGTGGCTGGGGCCCAAGCACTTGGGCCATCTGCTGCTGCTTTTCCCAGGTCCATAAGCCAAGAGCTGGATCAGAAGTGTAGCAGCCATGATGTGAACTAGTACTGATGTTGCTGTTCCAGCCTATCCCACTCCACCCCTCATAATCATTTTAACCTAATGATTTTAAAGATCTCATTAAAAGAACAGAGGATAAAGAAAGTACTTTCTTCAACTTCCAGTTAAATTAAAATATTTGACTGTTTTCTTCATCTGTAAACTTAGTAACCACAATCTTCATTAGTTAATTAGATATTACTCTGAAGTTAAATATTTAATATAAAAAGCAAACAAGATCTTCATTATTTGGACTTGTCAACCAAAAATCCTCAGCTAAGGATTTAAGAAAAATATTTTAGTGAAAATATGCCATTCACAAATTCTACTTGATGCTTTTATCCCCCACCCCACAATAAATAAATTTACCTTATTTCCTTTCCATGTGACTAGCTTCTCCATATGCTGGGCTAGCTTTGGTTATTCATTTAAGTTTTAGACTTCTTGGTTGCCAGCAAATGGAGCTGTGTGAATTTCCTCTTAAGGACTCCAGGCTGATAGCAGCAGCCCCTCTCAGGGACAAACAAGTGGAGCGTGGATTTGTCTTTTGAAAAGTATCCAACAAAATGTCACTTTACCTCTAATGCTCTGATATGAACTCAAGCAGCAGTAGTTTCTCCAATCAATTATGCTAATTTATTTCAGGATAACACTTAAACAAGTTTTTGTTTTTGTTGTTGTAAGGGTAAAATCCTGGCGTTCATGAACTCCAGAAGTCTGGGGTTCTGGCGGTACCAAAATTCTTGAAAATTTCCACCTAATTTGCACATAGAAAAATCTTCTATTAACATGATCTCATTATGTTACTCTATTACTCACAAATGTAAGTCACCTCTTTATTTTATGTCATGCAGATCAGCAATCTGTATAGCATTACGCAAAACTACCATAAAATCAGGCTTTGCTTACTTCATTTTTAAAATTTTATTTATTTTAATGCAGAGATAGACCAATTCAGGTCTCTCACATGAGTGGCAGAAATCCAAGTACTTGAGCTGTTAGCTGACTCCTCTGAGGGTGCACATTATCAGGAAGCTGGAATCAGAACTGAGACAGGAACCTAAGCACTCTGGTATGGGATACCGGCATCCTCAGGAGCATCTAACCTGCTATACCAAGTTGTTCTTGATATCTGTGCATTTCTTTCATAATATTTTTATGAACTTTTTGAAGAATCCTTGAATGCATGGATTTCAAACTGTTTATTGAAGCATTAAGGCTTTGACTATAAAGTAAATTAAAAATATGTTATCTCAAAAACAGAAAAGTAAAAAAATAAAAATTAAAAAAAAATTGCATCAAAATCCATTGATCTTTGACATCTCTTTTCCATAAACTTTTTCAAGTACTCTCATATTATAAAATTTTAGCCTCCATCTCTGTTTCAGGAATTTGTGGAATTATCATCTCTTCAATCTCTACATTTCCTTCTTTTATGTTTATATGACTCTGGTGTTTCATTGTTATTTTACTAGCACATTAGGCATAAGGGGAGAGAAATGTGCAATAATTCTGAGTAGTAATTATTCATATTTTTTTTACAAGTAACACTACTTTAATAGAAATGAGTTGAGAACACAGATTTTCTTGTTTTTCACATTTCCATAATACATATTTTCCATTAACTTTTCTAACTTAAAAAGTTTTATTAATATAATAAGATTTCATGTACAGTTTTAAGACTACCATGCTTCCCTCCCTCTTTTTTTCCCTCCCTCAACCCCCCTCCTTCCTTCCTTTCTTTTTCTTTAATTTTTGCAAAAACATAGTTTGAATCTACTTTGTAATTACAGGCTTACACCACTAATCACAATATTCAACAAGTAAAAAGTAGAAAGATCCCACACAGGACTATAAACAAGGTCTAAAACTGGCAATCAACTCTGAAGATGTCTGGAGAACACCCATTTTCATTAAATCACCATGATGCTCTTTTACAGAGAAACACAATAAATACGCATTCTCACTGTACAACGGTTGGTGTGCAATAGCTTTGCATTCATGGAGAACTTGCTCTGAAATGTAGCCCAAGCACACACTGATGTGTCTTTGAAGAAGGAGGTGTCTGTTGTCTCTGAAGAAGTGCCTGCGTTGCAGGGATGTGCGCCATACAACACAAGCAGCATGTGGAATGTGTAGCAATGTCCAGAATAGGACACAAAGAGCTCAGGTCATGGTGCTACAGGTATAATCATACATATAGATAGATAAATGTAAATGTTATGGATGGAGATATATAGACTGGCCAAAGATGTTGGGCAGTATACTGAGAACAGAGCAAGAGAAAGATAGACATCTTTTTTGATGTTTTCTGAATCAAGCAGTTGGAGTAAAATGTAGTGCTAAGATAGGAAAAATTGAAAATTGTTTTAAAATATTGTGACTGTATGTAGGTGATATTCGTTTTTATTAAATCTTGTTTTATATTTTTATTTACATAGCTGAACAAATTTCATATATACAGATATAGCAGCACAGTGATACTTCCCACACTACCCTCCCTCTCATGCTCCAATCTCCCTCCTCCTTCCGTCCTTTTTTTTTTTAAGATTTATTTATTTTACTTGAAAGTCACAGTTACAAACAGAGGGAAGGAGAGGCAGAGAAAGAGAGAGAGAGAGGTCTTTCACCCACTGGTTCACTCCCCAGATGGCCACAACACCCGGAGCTATGCTGATATGAAGCCAGGAGCCAGGAGCCTCCTCCAGGTCTCCCACGAGGGTGCAGGGTCCCAAGGCCCTGGGCCATCTTCTACTGCCTTCCCAAGCCATAGCAGAGAGCTGGATCAGAAGTGGAGCAGCAGGGACTCGAACCAGAGCCCATATGGGATGCCAACACTGCAGGTGGCGGCTTTACCCACTATGCCATAGTGCCGGCCCCATTCTTACTCTTTGAATTTTTCAACGACAAGCTTTCAGTTTATTTTATAATCATAAGCTTAACTCTCCACAAAGTAAAGAATTCAGCAAATAGTAAGAAGAAAAAAACACTGTTCCCCAACAGTAGAGACAAGAGCTATAAACAATAATCAAATCCCAAATATGGATTTCGCTCACATACATTACATTGTTTTGTGCTCTATTAGTTACCACAGATCAGAGAAAACACAATATTTGTCTGTTGGGGACTGGATATTTAACTGACTCTAACGGTTTCCAGCTGCATCTATTTTGTTGCAAAAGACAGGATTTCAGTCTTCTGTTGTTTGTATAGATTAGTAGTATTCCATAGATGGCCCCAATGTTTTTTAACCATTAGAAAGACCTTAGTCTGTAGGCTTGTGAGCTACAGTACCCCAGGGGCTCATCAACTCTATACAGTCACCACTATATCATATATTAGAACAGAGACCTACCAACAGCACACCCAGGGCGGGTCAGAGAGAACTGCTGCTGACTCTCGGGTGCCTGCTGGCCCTTTCAAACTGCGCTGCTCAACTTTTCCAGTGTGGGTCGGAGGGCCAAGACGAGGGAGAGGGACAAGGGCCAGTGAAACACACCGCAGCTCAATTCTAATGGCCACCATGGTGCCTTTTTTAGCCTTGGGGCTGGTCTGCAGTGAGGGTTCGTTCTGCTGCAGACTGACGTTAAATCCAGGAATTTAAGCTAAAGAAAACTCCACCAACCTGCCTCTCCTACGGGAGCTACCCAAGGTGAGGAGCAGGGACCTCTTCCTAATTCCTTCCCATTTTCCTTGTAGTTTCCTTCCTAGTACATCCCCAGTTCTGAGCTGTGACCTTAAGCATTAGAATCTCTTCCTTACACACGGCTCTGAAAAAAAAAAGCAACTGAATATTAAGCCAGTACAGAGCGGTTGGAAATTCAGTGTGTTCAAATGGAACTGAGAATTCAAATGACTCAGAAATGATACATTTAAAAGCAACATAAGACAGGCACATTTCCTGGACTGAAAATAGGGAGACTCATCTTGTTAGACTGAATATTGAAATTAAGTAAATATAGCACCTCCTTTAAATAAAAAAAAATGCAATGAAGCAATATAAGAAGAAACAATCTGGTAAGATTTTAACTAAAAAATGTGAATTAAAAAGTGTCAGATAATGGGCAGGTCATTTGGCCTGGAAGTTAAGACATAGGTTAAGATGCCCATAGTTGGCCGGCGCCGTGGCTCAACAGGCTAATCCTCCGCCTTGCGGCGCCGGCACACCGGGTTCTAGTCCCGGTCGGGGCACCGATCCTGTCCCGGTTGCCCCTCTTCCAGGCCAGCTCTCTGCTGTGGCTAGGGAGTGCAGTGGAGGATGGCCCAAGTCCTTGGGTCCTGCACCCCATGGGAGACCAGGAGAAGCACCTGGCTCCTGCCATCGGAACAGCGCGGTGCGCCGGCTGCAGCGCGCTACCGCGGCGGCCATTGGAGGGTGAACCAACGGCAAAAGGAAGACCTTTCTCTCTGTCTCTCTCTCTCACTGTCCACTCTGCCTGTCAAAAAAAAAAAAAAAGATGCCCATAGTCCATGTCAGATTAGCTGGGTTACAGCTGCTGACCCAGCTGCCCACTGATGCAAACCCTGGGAAGCTGCCCTGCTCGTGTAATGGGCTGTCTGCCAGTCATGTAGGAGACCTGGATTGTGTGCCCAGTTTGAAATCCAGCTCCGAAATCCAGCTTCCACCCAGTTCGAGCGAATGAGGGCATTTGAGGAGTGAACCAGCAATGAGTGCTCGCTCGCTCTCTGTTTCTCTCTCTCCTCCCCTCTCTCTTTCAAATAAATAAATACTTTTTCAAAAAATGGCTAATATACCTGGAAGTGCTTTTTGGCAGATAATAAAATAAATTCTTAAAATGTAGTTTTTGTTCCCAAACAGTTACTGTCTTTTCTCTTTCAGATGGGGTATCCACAGACTATTCCTCTTGTCTATACATGGAAAGAGCAAATGAGAGTGCTATGCACAATGCCAACCTAATAACAACCTTCCAAATTTCATGCAGTAGAGTCTGTGTTTTAACTTTAAAAAAATACAATGGGATTTGGATATGATGGTACCTTAATTTAAAATTACTATCAATGGGTTTAAATGCTTTATTTCATTTTAAAAATATTGTTTTTTCTTTTTTTTTTTTTGACAGATATTGATAGACAGTGAGAGAGAGAGAAAGGTCCTCCTTCTGTTGGTTCACCCTCCCCAAATGGCCACTATGGCCGGAGCTGCCCTGATCCGAAGCCAGGAGCCAGGTGCTTCCTCCTGGTCTCCCACGTGGGTGCAGGGCCCAAGCACTTGGGCCATCCTCCACTGCCTTCCCTGGCCACAGCAGAGAGCTGGACTGGAAGAGGAGCAACTGGGACTAGAACTGGCGCCCATATGGGATGCTGACAACGCAGGTGGGGGATTAGCCAAGTGAGCCACAGCGCCAGCCAAAATATTGCTTTTTCAACTATTGGATACTTGGTACAATATTTTTGAGCACAAAATATAAACATATGACCTGCAAATAATATTTAAATTTGACATACTGAGGTTGCTAGCTCCTGCCGTGGATGACCTGTGGCTTTCCTTGCTATCCAGTTTAAAGTTTCCTTGGAGTTTTCTGCTGTCATGAGTTTGGCACACAGCTCAGAACCCCCACTCAAGGGATGTCACATCTTTGAGTTACAATCCATGCAATACTTCCAGGAACACTGAATTGCAATGGCAGCTCTGTCTTCCTAGCAGATTCTATTCTTCATCAAATTAACAGGAACTTGTATGTAATATATAATAGCTCAGATTATTAATAAAATTTATTCATTGTCATGGAGAAAATTTTATCCAACAAAGCCCCAGAGCATCTGGCTAAGAATGGCCGCTAATAAATGATGAGTGGCAACGTGGTCTGCAGGAAGGGTTCTAACGGGACTTTTGTCAGCAGCCTTGGCGTTGGAATGTGTTGAGGTGTGAGCGAATTGAATCACTGAAGCAGTGGAAGGCTATTTATGCGGCCTGCGATGATTTCTCCCCTCTGCCACCCTACATCTTGCAGATGCCTGTGTGATGTGATGTTTGGGAGATAATGGAGGGCGAAGTTCAACATCTTAGTGTGATATTGGGTGAAATTGCAAAATCCACAATATTTCTGAAGTGGAGACGAAGAAAAAAGCAGGAAGAAGTATGTCACAGAAACTATGGGGAGAGCCTTGACCTGCCCAGGGCTGTGGAACTGCGGGTCAGGGTAATCTTACTTCAATTACTCAGGGCCAGGTGACTTTCCATCTACTGCAAAAGCTACTCCTATATGACACAAATATCCAATGGGTCAGTTATGCTGCTGATAAAAAATAGAAAAAAAATAAACAATGAAAAAGTGCAAGAAGTATTGACATACTGCAGTTTCTCTACAAAATTGATGCCAGCTCTATCCAAACCCCAGAATTAAATCGTGAATTTCATGCACACTTTGCAATGTGATTGAAAATAATATCTATGTATATTCCTGAGCCAAGAGATAACAAATAGTCCTGCTAGGTGAGTGAATGAATGAATAAATAAATAAATAAGAAATCTATCACTATTCTTTGTGGCTAAATGATTAATCTATTATGGAAAATCCTTTTCAAAACTCAGCAATACAAATGTATGCTATAGACAATATAAGCAGCAGCCAATATCACCTTAGCACTGTGCATCAGAAAAGCTGCAGCCTAGGTTTGTATAACATCTTTGGCTGTATTTCCTATTACATCTGTCTTGAAATTATGCAGAAATAGAGTTACATTGACCAAAATCTCTTTATCCTCAGGTTATTTTAAGTATTTACATGTGTGTGTGCATCTGTGTGTGTATTGTAATGGTAGTTAACTCAAAAGATTCAGCACAACATAGTCTTCCTTACAACAGGAGTTGTGGGCAAAGGCAATGAAGAACCATTTTTCTAACAATGTGATCCTCCAGCAAAACTTCTTTATTAAAAAGGTTGGATTTTCTCTTTTCAATTAAATGTGAAAATCGATCTTCCCATAAGGAGATCTTAGATAACGTACTTGGTTGACATTTTGCTTGACATAAAGTTGTTGACAACCATTCACATCTACTGCTCCTGTTGTTCTGCTCTGCCATTCAGCTTGATGAAGGGCTTTGAAGTTACTGCAAGTAAATACAGATGTTCTCACTTTGCATCTGTTATAGCTATCAGCATATTTCCTTGTACCATCCTAAAATTATTCCTTAAGGTCACAAAACATCAGACACATTTTTATATGGTATTATGAGTGAAAAAAGGAAATGTTTTGGGAAAAATTAGCTGGGTGTGGTGGAGAAGAGGCTCTTTCCTTTAATCATTAATTTGAGTGGTCTATAAACACGAACCATTGGATGACATGATGGAATTTTGTTTTATAGCTAGAATATTTATATTTTTATTGGGTACAATAAACACCTTTGCTTTTATGTAACAAAAACAGGTTTTTTTTTTTAAAGGAATTATTTGAAAGGCAGAGTTTCAGAGATAAGGAGAGAGAAAGAGAGAGAGAGAGAGAGAGGGAGAGAAAGAGAGAGAGAAAACATCTACCCGCTAGTTCACTCCCTAAATAGCCACAACAACTAAGGCTGGGCCAGGTGGAACCAGGAGCAAGGAGCTCCGACCAGATCTCCCACGTGGGTGCCGGGGCCCAAGCACTTTGGCTAGGCTCCGCTGTCTTCCAGGTGCATTAGCAAAGAGCTGGATAGGAAGCTGAGCAGCTGGGACAGGAACTGGAGCCCATATGGGGTGCTGGCATCGTGTGTGGTGGATTAACCCACTATACCACAACACTGGTCCCAATAATGGTTTTCTTGTCATCATTGAATGTAAATGACAACCTGACAGATTAGATATAGCAAATAAACCATCTAACCATATTTTAATGTTAACAAAATGAATGTTGGCCCTATATTTGTGACCTGTGCCATTTTAAATGAAATTAGAAGTTCCTCACAGTATACAACACCACTGCCAATCAGAAAGTCAGTAGGCTTTCTACATAAATGCTTTCTTATAGATAATTTCCATTACAAAAAGATTAATTAGACAAGGACCAAGTCTCTATTACTCTTTGATATATAAAATTCTTAATGTTGTCTGGAGTTCCCAAATTTAATGAAACAATTTTGAAAATGGCCTTTATGAAGGTGAAGGATTACATTAAGTTACCTAATGTTTTATTCAGCATAAAGAACATTTTTATGTCAGTAAATATTTCACTACTTTTCCTTTGAAATAGGGAAGAAACTCAAGTTGTATTTTTAGAAGATTCCATTTTCCATTCCAAAAAAAGGAAAAGAAAGGTCTTAATGAGCTGAGATGTTATTATGGCTAGTTTTGTTTTGTTTTTTTTTAAAATTTCTGAGTAGTCTAGTTATAGTCACTGTGTTAACCTCTGACATTCTGACAAAGCCCAAGATGTCATGCAGTAAACAATGTCATGCATATTAAATGTCATAGATAACTGTAGCATTTTCAATTAGTCAGCACTATAGTGCTTTATATAACATTAAAGTTAAGAGTAGTGGATCAAAGATACCATCATAAAGTACCTCATTTCCTTTGAAATGGTACATGGATCCTTAAATATAGACAAGAAAGAGCAAAAGTCTCCATGTATATGAGATATTGCTCTTAGGTGTAAGACAAAAATAAATAAATAAAGAGCAAGAGAGAAAGCCAGAAAAGAATAGCTCATGTCAAAGATCTTCAATACAGTGTCTGTCATGTCCTTTTGCTGCTCTCAGAGAACCCTGTACCCAGGTGTGGTTTGGCTGAAATTAAGTTTTAAGCAGGTGTTATTTGCAGGGAACATTCAAGGTGACATCAGGGAGCCAGGTAAAACCTTAAAATTCTTTCAACTGAGTGAATAAAGTATTTTTATTTTCAGAAGCCAATGACAAATATAGAGCTCTCAGCTGCAGCTCAACAATGGGCTATAGACTGGCACTGGGTTTAAATCTTTTCTTCATTGCTTACATGGTAGGTGACCTTGTGTGCTTTATCTAAGTTTCAATTTCATCATCTGTGAAAAGGAGACAATGACTAATCTAATATGTATGAGTGGTGATGAAATAATGGATATGAAATAGTACATACTGGCTTTGAAATAAATGATCTTTTCATTCGCTGCCAAACTACATCTAAAGAAACAGAAGATATTCTCATGTGGAGTCAAGGCGAGAATCAAGCTTAATATTACAGCTGTAGTACTACCATATTTTATCAATATATCCTCCCTCAAGTGAAATGCATAGGGAATGAAATCACATGACGCTGCCTTCTTTCATGATAATCGCCCAACATAAATAGAAAACACATTAAAAACAGAATGAGCAGCTAGATTCCATAGAGGTAAGTAACGCTGATGTTAAGTGCTAGTAAGTAGCCTCCCCACGAGGAACCGTTCCTTCTTTTCAGAATTTCATGTTTAAAACATAAGAACAAAATACAGATATATCACGGCCATATCACCGTGATTCATACCAGATATTCCGCTCCTCCATTTCCTTTTATTGGGTGAGAAAGCAGCTTCTATTCTTTCTTTTAGCTGGGATACAACAGCCAAATATCCAATAGAGGAATGAGGTTAAAAGCCGCAGTGCTGCTTAGTCTAACAAATACATATTAATGTTGGCCAGCTGAAAAGAGAAGAATGGAAACATGCTTACTCTAACCCAATAGCCAGAAACAATGATATACAGAGTGGCATAGAAATGATCCCACCATGTCTGTGGAGCAAACTGTTCCCTGTAAACCCTTCCCTACTGACAGCTTCCCTCAACAGGGATTTCAATGCTCACTGCATTTTGGGAACTCTGTGGCCATGTTTGTCTTCACATGATACAAGGGAACTTCAAAAGTTTATAGAAAAATAGAACTAAATGAAAAATTTATATATATAGCAAAAAAATTGAAATTCAGATATATGGTTTTCAAAAAGTTCATAAAAATGCAATTATGTAAAAATGCATGGAATTCAAAAAGGTTTTTTTTTGTCTTTTTTTAAATGTATATTTCATGAGTGACCAAAAATAAAATTATCTTTATTTTTAAAGATATATTTATTTATTTGAAAGACAGTGTGACACATAACAAGAGCTAGAGAGAGAGATCAATCTTCCATCCAGTCCATCACTGCTCAAATACCCACAACAGCCAACACTAGGCCAGGCCAAAGCCAGGAGCTAGGAGTTCCTGCCATGTCTCCTGTGTGATTGCAAGGGCCTAAGTCTTGCACCATAATCTGCTGCCTTCCAAGTTATATAGCAGGAAGCTACACTGGAAGCGGAGCAGCAGGGATTCCAACTGGTACTCCAACACGGGATGCCAGAGTCAAGTCACATCCACTGTGCTACAACACTGGCACTATAAATTTATGTTTTATGTCTATGAAGTTTTGAAGTACTCTCATATCTTGAAATAAAAAGATTGGCTCTTGGTACATGTATTATGCCTTCCTATGCATTAATTCTGAAGACTCTAAGGCTACAAGAGTCATTATGATTGCTAAATAACCATAGGAGTAAAAGAAGTAAAGCAATTGTACATGCAGAAAGTTAAACCAAGGTAAAAATAGAGGACTGTTTATGTATAATATATGACTTTTGACACTTAAGGTGAATGTACATTTCAAAATTCTGATAGTAATTAGTTTTGGGACATGCTTTGAATAATCAACAAATATTTTCTTAATCTACATCTTCACTTTAATACAAAGTTAAAAGAGGTCCTACACATCTCTTTCCTCAAGAAAAATATCACTTGAGACTGGAGATAGCTAGTTTTTTTTCTCCATTAACATTTTGAGCAGGAGTAAAAATGGTTGTCCATAAGACTTAATATTATTTTTTATTTGTGTTTTATTAAGCTTATCTTGTATCACAAGAAAGCTGTATCTGCAGTTATAATCTTGTACCTGTAAATATAAAGATTGTTTATAACAGTTTAGAAGGAATATTATAAATTAGTTTTATGTTATAAATTAGCATGAAGCAAGTTATTATAGTATCAGTCTGCCATATTGCTTTGATTAAGAACCAAGAATTTATATTAGTAAGTGTACTTTTTCATTAAATTGTAATAGCAAATTAGCCATATGCTTATTGTGGTCATAGCAGTACCCTGTTTTTATTATTTGTCATTTTAAATTCAGTAAATATCTGTGATTTTTTGTGACTAGGAGACAATCCCTTACTTCTTAAAGTTTCCTACTAATATTAAAAGGTTAACTCCCCTCCCTATGGAAAATTCACTAACAAAAATGTACTGAAATACCTACTCAAAGAGCAAAAACACATCAGTACTTTTTGTACTTTCAAAAGATTACAGGTTAATGTACTGTGAAGCACCTATTTCCTTTGAGTAGAAATGGTTACATGGCCTAGAGAAGATCAGGTTGATCTAGTCAAAATACAATGTACTTGTATTTTCATAAGAGAAAGTGGATTTTAAAGACTTAATTCTGTCATATTTTTCTAAAAAGCAAAGCTAGAAAGTTCATGTTGATGGAAGCATTTGCCGCCTATTGCAACATCCCACAATGGAAGTATGTGTAGCAGGAGGAGTAAGGCAGCCATCAGTTGTGCAAGATATTGGAATAATACACAACATTTGGGTCCCAGCACCATGTACTACATGCAATTAGTGTCCTCCAGATACCATTGAATGCAAACCACCTCCTCCCCATCCACACACAAACTCAGACTCTTCCAAGGAACCTCTGTTACCTTGTGCAGTATTCCAGCAATGCACCTGAAAGTATCCTTTCAGATTACACAATCCATAGTTTGAGTTTCAATTTTAGTTATGCTACCAAGTTGCTGAATATGTGTGTTTGTCAATCCATTAATCTCTACCAGCTATGAAATCTCTTATTCTATTTACAGAGATTTGAAATTTGAAAGAGGAAGGTAAATAACAGCTTTTATAAGGATGCCCCTATCCATTAACTCCTTATTTCATCAGCCAGATAATGTTCTGGTATGGATAACCAATGACTTATCAACAGTAATGGATCACTTATTAAGGGAAAATAACAATTTCTCTGCTCCTGAAATAAAATTCACATTAATTTGTTTTTTACACTTCACATAAGGCTAGAAACTTCTAACCTTCGACCAAAGTCTATCTGTTTCTTCATTATCAACTATGAATCCTTCTCCTATTCATTGACAAGATAGCATCTTATAGTATTGTAGAAGTCAGAGGATATTTAGAGTTTACTACATGAAATAAAGTTGTATCAAGCTTTTAAGTAAAGCTGTAAAATTTCACCCTTACAAAAGGGAGGGAAAAGGATGATCTGCAAGTTTCTGTTCTGTTCGAATCATTCTATTCTACTATTCCGAGAGCAAGGTCCTGAGAGCATCAACTGGTAGAACAGAGCCTCAGCTAAGCAGCAATTTCTAGTTGCCCAACGTTTCAAGTTCTTCTTGAACAAGCAAATATGATCAGCAGTTAACAGACTCGAAACCAGATTGTTTGAGTAGTGGAATGGAATGACTAAAACTGGAACAGAAATTGCAGGTCACCTGATTCCATCCCTACTTTATTTAGGACTGGAATTTCACAGCTTCTCTTAGGAGCTTAAGACACAATTTTAGTTATCAGTACAGTGTAGGTTTCTGCAAGAACTAAGCCTCAGCTAGGGAGTAAGCAAGAAATTTTGGAAAAAAAATATCAGAATTGAGCAACAGAGTAAATTAAAATAGTTTCTTGAATTTGGAGATGTAAAACTCTAAGCCTTAAGCCTCTTCATTTGTAAAATTTGACACTTGAATCAGAGGATTCCTAGTTCTCTTGGTAACATGGCTTGCCGTCAAAGGGAGTTCAATTCATCCTTCTTACCATTGATACCGGTGGAATCATGGGAAGGATACGCTATTATCAAAGTGGACATGGGCTCCACAAAGATGCAAAAATAGACCAGTCATGGGGAAAGAGTGTATAGAAGAGGAAGAAAACATGGCTGGCGCCGTGGCTTAACAGGTTAATCCTCCGCCTTGCGGCACCGGCACACCGGGTTCTAGTGCCAGTTGGGGCGCCGGATTCTATCCCGGTTGCCCCTCTTCCAGGCCAGCTCTCTGCTATGGCCCGGGAAGGCAGTGGAGGATGGCCCAAGTGCTTGGGCCCTGCACCCGCATGGGAGACCAGGAGAAGCACCTGGCTCCTGGCTTCGGATCAGCGCGATGCACCGGCCGTGGCGGCCATTGGAGGGTGAACCAACGGCAAAAAGGAAGACCTTTCTCTCTGTCTCTCTCTCACTGTCCACTCTGCCTGTCAAAAAAAAAAAAAGAAGAGGAAGAAAATAATAAATAAAACCACTTGAGGTGAATTGCTTTCTCCTTCCTTGTCTTTCCTTTTCTTGTGTGTGTTCTCCTCTAGCTGCTTCACTTCTGTGCAGCTGGCTTGGTAGGGCAGAGCCCAGAGTTGCCCATTTTCTAAAATGGCTTCTTTGGGCTGATCTGTGAGAGACCATGAAGCTCAGGCAAGCCCCACGCCTGTCCTTCAGCTAAATGTCCCTGATGGTTACATATGGCTGTTCACTAACCCACAATATGAGGACCAGGTTAGGATCTGAGGGCAATCCCCTTAGTGATTACAAGTTATTTTTCCCTGAAGTCTCTCCCTACCCATTCCGTTAGGGACTCATATAAAGGGGAGATTTAATCCTACTTGCTTAATAAAGACACAACTATCATTTCTCTCTTTTTTCCTTATAGTTTCTATTCTCAAAATTCATTTTCAACATTATAGCAGTCATGTTTTCTTCATATTGTCTCGCAAATAATTACTATGGTTTTACTGTTTATTAATGTAATTTCCATTGGCTGAAACGACTTGGCATAAGACAATACCATTGTACTAAAGTGGAATTATAATGGGTTAAACACTTTTATTCTGATTTTGCTCATGGACAGCATGGGATCTCCATTCACATATGAAATTCAGGTGTTGTGAACCACAGGCTGTGAGCATTCATTCCAACAAGAATCACACCCAGGTTCTGCTAATTCCACATACTTTTCTTTAGAGATTTTATACTAAGTTATAGTGATTTCATAAATTATAACACAACTTTCAACAGAGGAAACAATCTTTCCTTTTTAAAAAGCTCAAAGTGAGTAGCAAAGAAATCTAGTGCATCTTAAAGCACTAAAATGTGTTACATTTTAAATAGTGCTTTAGTCAGATTTCAGTTAGAATATATTTGCACAACTATATAAAATATATTTTAAATATTTAAGGAGAAAAGTGAGCAAAATACAGTGAACATCTGCTTTAAACACAAGCAAAATCCTTTAATTAAAAAACCAGAAGCATAAAGTCTTCCATAAACCTATATCTTAAGAAGTGTCCAAGTTAAGTATTTGTTTCTCATTTAGAATTACATTATGTCTATGACCTCAGGGAAGGAAAAAGTTTTGTCAAGGAACCAAAAAGCACAACCACAAAAGACCACTATGCTTCATGCTTTCTTCCACTTCCAGTGCCTTAGTGTTGAAATAAACTCTTGCCCTTTGATGATGAACATTGCAGAGTAGAAAGAGAAGTTTCTTTTAACTCAAACAATGCAAAACTTAACTGTTTAAATCTAATTTCAATACCAGATAAGGTAAATAAACACCCGGGGCCAGGGTGATAACCAATCTTCAGAATGATCAGCAGAGTTACACATAGTTAATTCTAACAACTCTATTGTCAAATGAGTGCTTGCTATAGAAATTGAACTGAGGCCATTGATGAGTTGGTCCACATACGTAATGAAGCTAGTATATAGGGGACTATGTATTAAAGTCAATAATTTAGGGATAACCATTCTTAATACAGATAGATTCTTCATTTTCAAAATACAAAGTTCTACTTTTATATTTAAAATGTGACTTAATTTGCAAAAATTCAATTTATCAAACTCTCCTCCTGTATCATTTCCAACACTTCATGGCTGTATCCATAAAAATGGCCATGACTATCACATGCAACCACCATGCAACACAGAAATTGCACTCTTAGATATTTATCCCAGAGAAATGAAAACCTGAATTTACACAAAACTATATAAAAATGTTCATTGCACTTTTATTCAGAACAGCCCCAATTTGGAAATGACACAAATGTTCTTCAATGGCTGAATGGTTGAAAAAACAAACAGGTGGGTGTTTAGCCCAGTGCAGCAATGGCTCCTTCATTCCACATCAAAGTACCAGGTTGCAATAACTGGTTCTGGATCCTCTTTCCAGTCTCCTATTAATGCAAACCCTGGGACGCAATAGTGATGGTTCAGGTAGTTGGGTTCCTGCTAACCATGTATTGAACTCATTGAATTGAGTTCCTGACTCCAGGCTTTAGCCAAGCCCACTCCTTGCTATTGTAGAAAATTGGGGAATAAACCAGAATATGAGAGTGCTCTCTTTCCCCACCTGCCATCCCCCCATCTCTCATTCTACCAAATAAAAAAAAAAAGTTTTTTAAAGCTGTGTGTACAACCATACCATGGAATGCTACTCAGCAATAAAAATAAAAGTACTATTGATATGAAGTAGCACCTTGACAGTAGGGACTCCATTTTGGAGCACTTGAGACTCCACTCTGGGAAAACACCCCCCCACACAAACACCGTGAGACTCTAGTCTGAAACTATGATCTAAAACAGTAGAACAATAGCAGTCCACTACATCACACTTGGCAGAGCATAGAAACCCCCTACCATGATCGCTGAAGCTTGGAAGTGGATAGGCTACACCTGGGTTAATGATAAAAATGTAATTTGTCTATGTCCTACATATGATTAAAACCAATACCTGGATTAATGTCAAGATTATAATTGAAATTGTTAAGATTGTAACTGGTATTGTCAAGATTATAACTGATACTAGTTTCGCATAGGTTTTAGGTCAGCTTGACCCCAGTAATCATGTATTCCCCCCGATCCTAGCAACCATGTATTCCCCTCCCGATTTTGTGGTTTTTGCCTTTATAAACCCTGTTGCTTTGGGCTTCAGGGTCGAGAGTTCTTTAGAGCATGAGCCCCTCTCCACCGCCGGCAAATAAAGGACCATCAGATGTTATCAATGTGTGGAGCTCCTTTGTTCATACTCGCTCAGGTACAACAGATAAACAAGAAGGATGCATTTTCAGAGAAATGCAGTGTGTGAGCAAAGGTAATCCCCAAAGGTCACATATTGAGTGGTTACATTTATATAATATTCTTGAACTAACAAGGTTACAGAAATGTAGAACTGATTGGTGAGTTCCAGGGCCTACGTATGGGAATGGAAAAGCATGAGGGTGATCTATAATAGGGCAACAAGGGTGGGGGTCATTTGAGTGTTTGATGCAATCATTGCAACTCTGCTGAGCCACCAGCATCCCACATTGGAGGGTTTGGGTTTGGGTTCTTGGATCCACTTCTGCTTCCAGCTTCTTCTAATGTGTACCTGAGAGGCAGCAGGTGATGGCCCAGGTACTTGGGTGACTGCCATCTGTGTGAGAAACCTGAATTGAGTCCCTGGATTTTGATTTCAGCCTGGGCCAGCCACACCTGTTGCAGATACCTGGGGAGTGAACCAGTGGATGGAAGATCCAGCTCTGTGTGTGCCTGTCTGCTTTTCAAAACAAATAAATATATGGGCAACTGGAGAAATCCTTGTGGTGATGAAAATATTCTGTATCTTGCGTCTATCAACTTCAACTTCCTGATTGAGATAATGTACTATAGTTTTATAAAGTGTTGTCATTGAGGAAAACTGGGCAAAGAATACATAAAATTTTTCTGTATTCTTTCTTTTATTTTATTTTTTTTGACAGGCAGAGTGGACAGTGAGAGAGAGACAGAGAGAAAGGTCTTCCTTTGCCGTTAGTTCACCCTCCAATGGCCGCTGCAGCTGGCGTGCTGCGGCCGGCGCAGCGTGCTGATCCGATGGCAGGAGCCAGGTGCTTCTCCTGGTCTCCCATGGGGTGCGGGGTCCAAGGACTTGGGCCATCCTCCACTACCCTCCCAGGCCACAGCAGAGAGCTGGCCTGGAAGAGGGGCAACCGGGACAGAATCCGGCGCCCCGACCAGGACTAGAACCTGGTGTGCCGGCGCCGCAGGAGGAGGATTAGACTAGTGAGCCGCGGCGCTGGCCTCCGTATTCTTTTTTTTTTTTTTTTTTTTTTTTTTTTGAGAGGCAGAGTGGACAGTGAGAGAGAGAGACAGAGAGAAAGGTCTTTCTTTGCCGTTGGTTCACCCTCCAATGGCCGCTGCGGCCGGCACACCACGCTGATCCGAAGCCAGGAGCCAGGTGCTTCTCCTGGTCTCCCATGGGGTGCAGGGCCCAAGCACTTGGGCCATCCTCCACTGCACTCCCTGGCCACAGCAGAGAGCTGGCCTGGAAGAGGGGCAACCGGGACAGGATCAGTGCCCCGACCGGGACTAGAACCCGGTGTGCCGGCGCCGCAAGGTGGAGGATTAGCCTAGTGAGCCGCGGCGCTGGCCTCTGTATTCTTTCTTAAAACTGCCTGGGAGTCTGCAATTATCTCACAATAAAAAGGTTAATTCTTAAAATATACTGATAAAAATCTGAAAAATTAAACTTGGGGAAAACACTATTTCCTAAAGGAATTATCATGGAATTAAATATATGTAATTTTAATAGATTAACATGTCTCTTTGAAAGGCAGAGAGAGAGAGAGATAGAGAGAGAGAGAGAGAGAGAGAGAGATTCCATTCACTGGTTCATTCTGTAAATGACCACAACTGCCAGGCAAGGGCCAGGCTGAAGCCAGGAGCCTGGAACTCCTCACTGAGATTAGAGGTACATACATTTGCTGATGTGCTTGTGGATTACATTAATAACTAGATAAGTTGCAAGTAGGTAAATTTAGATTTGCTTGAACAAACAAAAAGAAGATAAGTTAGATCCGAGTGTGAACTTGATAAAAGTCAACACACTACACATTTCAGAAGTGGTAGATCTATCAACTCCATCTTTCCAAAATCAGTCCTATAAGAAGAAATCTTTTTTTTTTTATTATTATTATTGTTTTTCCAGAACACCAGTTCTGCAATTCCAGAAAAGCAGTGGAAAGTAAGAATGGAACTAAAACAGAAAATAAAAAGTGAAAACAGACTACACATTCAAGTGAAAGTAATAGTAACTTGAATAAGAAAAGCTGCTTTTCTTAGCTGGCAAAATAGTTCATCTGAGCTTAGACTAAATAATAGGAAGAATTCAAGCAGGGTTAACATTAGCTTCAGGTTTATAAGTGTATGACGTTCTTCACTGGTCATAAATCTTATGGAGTTTTGATTTGGAGGAAACTGAAAAGCTTTAAAAGTGAGGAACTCCAAAATATGCTACACATGACGTGATCAAAGGACCTAGGGGTGGGTGGGCATTGGGGCTGGTAATTAAGACTACTTGTCCCTCATTCCACATTGGAGTCATTGGGTTCAGTTCTGAGTTCTGGTTCGGGACTCCAAGTTCCTGCTAGGAGGCAGCAGTGACGTCTCGAGTCTCTGCCACCCATGTGGAAGACCTGCCTTGAGTTCCTGGCTCCTCTCATCAGCCCCAGCTGGTGGCCATTGCAGGCATTTGAGGAAGTGAAGCAGCAGAGGAAGTAAAGCAGCAAATGGGATCTTGTCTCTCTCTCTCTCTCTCTCTCTCTCTCTCTCTCTCTCTCTCTCTCTCTCTCTCTTTCGTTCTCTCTCTCTCCCTCACTCCCTCCCTCTCTTCCTCCCTCCGTCCCTCTTGCCAGAGGCCTGTGAAGTAAATAAATAATTAATTTATTAAAAAAAAAAAACAAAAAAAAAAACAAGAAACCAAGAACTGGGGTGCTGGCCTAGGGAAGAAGTGACATTAGGAAAGGGAACTTTAGGACTCAAAGCATGCGAATGTCTCTCCTGCAGCAGACTGTTGGATGATGCTGACGTAGGTTCATTACAATATCAGAGCATTTGTGTTCAGAGCTTCCCAAAGAACAGATGGTTTTTCTTGCATAAGTTCTCAATTGTTGTGGGTTCAAGAAAGTCTGAATAATTGTTTAGTGACGATGTTGAACAAAGTATTCAAGTTTTAGGTGAATAGCTGTGTTTCAAGAGAATAAGGGACCTAAACACTTTTAAGAAACACTGTGTGTATGGCTGGTAATAAATACTTCAAGGAAATGTATTATACATTTATTTATCACTGGAATATTATCCATCTCTCACCAGAATGTAAGATCCATTAAGATGGGTCTTTCCAGTCATCCTTACTCCACATTATGTCCCAATGCCAGGAAATAAGAGGACTTCAGTGAATGCTACTGAACGGATGGTGGCATTTCATTTAACCATCTGTCAACTCTGTGCAGTAGACACTGCTGCACATATTTCACAACCACAATTAGATTCAAGGAAGTTCAATGTTGCCCCAGTTGTCCAACTAAAACCTGCCTTGGCTCTGAAATTTGTGCTTTTTACGCTACATTTGAATTTTTTCAGGAAGGAAAGGAAGAACAAAGGAAAAACACTAGATAAATAACTCAAGTGTGTTGCTCTCTAAAAGGCATCTCTCTACTTCCCTGTGTTGTTTGTTGCCATGGTTTCTTTTATCAGCACATCCACCAGTGTCAACTTTGCTATTTACCTAGCTACTAAGCTAAAAATAGGCACATGTCAAGTAAATTAGAGCTGGATGGGAGATCTGCCTTCAGCTATATTTCTTCACTGCTCTCAATTTTGACATGCAAATGTGAGAATTAGGAAATAAGTTCAATATTCTACTTCAAAGGATATATGCCACGTTAGCAGATATCAAAGTTTCATTGACCTTGGTATGCACGGCAACACTGGGCAAACAGTACTGTCCTTGTATTTAGATATAGCTTGTGCAAAATAGTAAGATATATAATGAAAATACATTTTGTGCTCTTAAATTCTTGCAAATTCTGTTTCTTCCTCTACAAACAAAATGATAGCTTAGCATCCCAGAACATTAGATATAGCAGGAATCATAAAATCATGCACTGCATTCGGTACAGTGGTTAAAAAATTGCTTGGAGCACTAACAACCCAAATCAGAGTGCCTGGGCTCAAGATGCAGATCTATTTCAGATTCCAGCTTTTCGCTTATGGCACCATAGGAGACAACAGCAATGTCTCAAGAACTTGGGTCTTTGACACTAATGAGGGAGACAAGGATATTGAATTTTAGGCTCCTGGCTCCAGCCTGGGCCAGTCTTGGCTGTTGTGAGCACTTGGGGAGTGAACCAGCAGATGGAAGATATCTCTCTCTCTCTCTCTCTCTCTCTCTCTCTCTCTGTATGTCTGCCTTGCAAATAAAATAAAAATAATTTTAAAAAAGTAGTCATGCTGTACTTGAGTGAGTGCAAACAGAGGAGCACCACACATTGATAAAATTTGACGGTCCTTTATTTACAGTGGGGTAGAGTGAGCTCATGTCCTAAAGAACTCTTGAACCTGAATCCCAAAGCGACAGAGTTTATAATATATACAAAAACCACAAGGGGAGAGAGGAAGATCTTGTTGCTAGGACTGAGGGAAGGAATACATGGTTACTAGGGTCAAGCTGACCTAAGGCCTATGAGAAGCTAATATCAATTGCAATCTTGACAATAGACAAATTACAATCTTTTTTTTAATTTTTTGACAGGCAGAGTTTAGACAGTGAGAGAGAGAAAGACAGAGAGAAAGGTCTTCTTTTTCTGTTCACCCCCCAGGCTGCTACGGCCGTCATGTTGCGGCCAGCGCACTGCGCCAATCCAAAGCCAGGAGCCAGGTGCTTCTCCTGGTCTCCCATGCGGGTGCAGGATCCAAGGACCTGGGCCATCCTCCACTGCACTCCTGGGCCACAGCAGAGAGCTGGACTGGAAGAGGAGCAACCAGGACAGAATCCGGTGCCCCAAATGGGACTAGAACCACATGTGCTGGTGCCGCAGGAGGAGGATTAGCCTGGTGAGCCACAGCGCCGGCGACAAATTACAATCTTAACATTCATCCAGCTGTAGCCTATCTGTTTTAAGCTTGAAAGATCATGCTAGGGAATTTTCATGCTCTGCCAAGTGGGATGCAGTGCACTGTTATTGTATGAGTACTGTTATTGTCTGAGTTTCAGGTAATTGTTCTAGACCAGAGTCTCACAGAGCAGGGTGCTTTTCTCAAGATGTAGTCTCAGGTGCTCTAAAATGGAGTCCCTACCGTCAAGGTGTTCCTTCAGTCATGAGCTCCAACTTTGACGTTTTACAACTGTAGAGGCAATTTTAGTAATCATCTGTTTTGCAAAGAGAGTCAGTGCAGACTGTCTACAAAATAAAAGGCTCTTGACTTCCATACTATTGCATTTTCCACCTAAACATACTGTTTCTTACCTCCAGGAAGGAAGGAAAAAAGGAAGGAAGGAAGTTATCATAACAATTCTCATCAAAGCACAACCCATGCCTCATAGAATGCTTACAAGTAAATGTTTTACCTTTAAGGTCACAAAAAGATACCACCAGAAAAAAAATTAGCAATTATCACATAAGTGTTTAATTTCTGATAATTACATATATTTAGATATTTAGCTTCCACATATAACATAACTCTTTAAAAAGTTTTATTTGTTTAAAAGACAGAAGGATGAAGATACAGAGATACAAAGAGAAAGAGGGGAAGAGGCAAAGAAAGAGATCCCCCATCCATTAATTCACTCCTCAAATGCCTGCAACATTGGGGATTGGGCCAGGCAAAATCCAGGAGCCCAGAAATCCCTTCCGGGTTCCCCACATGGGTAGCAGGAACCAGGTACTCACGTATTGCTGCTTCCCAAGCTGCACATAATCAGGAAGCTAGGTGGAAAGCAGAGTGGAGACTCAGAACCAGAATTCTGATACAGGATGCAAACTTCCCAAGCTGGATCTTAACTGCTGTGCCACCACGCCTCATGACACTTCTATGTTTGGATGGAAGCTTCTCTGTGGGTGGAAAATATGTCTCCCCAGACACAAGCTTTGCACACTTGAATAGAATCTCTTTCACTCACACACATGCAACACACACACACACAAGAGGTGCAAAGTAGAGCTGTTATTAATTTTTTAATGACAAATGGGAGCACAGAGGTCTTTGATCTTAGCGTGCCATCCACATGACCAACTGGTATTTAATGTAGTTCAGGAAAATAAAGCAAATCAAAGTAAAGCATTTTTAATTAGCGGTTTAACTGTGTGATTAATGATGCCTTTTTAAAGAAAATGCTTGTACCAGTAAGTGAAAAAACTCATTATTCCTAAAAGCTGGCTTCTTCTACTTAATGACTTCTTCTAATAGGCAGATAAATTGAGCAGCAATGTATGAAACCTATTAGCTTGAACATTTTCACAGGGAACAAAATTGGATGTTGTGTTGCAGGTTGTTGATCAACTCATCTGAAAAGTAATGAACAACAACATCATACAAAGAGCTCTGTTAAAATGGCATGCAGCTAGCTTTCCAATAACCACACAGCAGAGCTGAATCTTACTTGCATAGCAAAATCACCTGTGCTACACTAAAAAGCACATTTCAAAGAAACTAAATCAGCCCTTTAAAAATAAAATTCTAGTTGGGTGAACATGCTTATTTATTTATTAAGTTGGAGAAAATTTCAACTCTATCTGACATGCTGAGAAAGTAAATTTATTCCAGGAAAGGGGTTCAAATAGATCTTGAAAATCTGATTAATTTTTCAAAATACTGGCAGTCAACAGAATTCTTAACATTAAGTTAAAAAAAGAAATTCTTTGTCAGTGGAATATTGTAAGCAAGAAGTTTACTGCTGGCAGAACTTTGTGTGACTCCCAACCTAGAAATCTCACAAATGAACATCCTTAGATACAGTGAAGACCTTGCTGATCCTCGGTTGTCTGTAAATTCAAGATAATAATATTGCCCATCTCAGTCATTTGTGGTGAAGTAGGAGCAGATGTATAATAAGCATTTAACACATATTACTTGTTCATATCTTTTATTAACCATCATTCCTATGACACTATATTCCAATGATATGTTGTGAATACCTTCACCACTGAATTGTGCTTACCATTATGTCATAGGACCAGAAAAGCAAGCATGATCCACCTGCCTGTCTGAAGACTTGGTTAGTTTTCCCTTGGTTGTTTGCATGAGATTGGGAGATGGAATTTAATAGAAAATAGAATTAAAAGCCAAATCTATTTTGGTCCAAAAAATGATATCCATATGAGGGGAATTCAAAAAGTTTATAAACGTGCATTATGAAGACATTACCAATAGATTGAATTTTTGAACCAAAATAAATCTATATTTTAATTTTACTTTCCACAAACTTTTGGAATTACCCTAACAAATAAATTTCCATCATAATTTTCCTAGGGAGGCTATCATCCTTGAGTAGATAGGGAATTAGGAAAGAGCTGCTTTTAACACATTACATCAATTTACATTTTTCCAAGGAGGGGTTTGGGGTGGCTGAAGTATTTGTTTCACTTAGGACTGCAGAACATGGATCCATTCAGTTTTTACATGCTTTCCAACAGCAAAAGCTCTCATCTTCTTCCCATCTACTATAATCCTGCTCATTATTCAGGGCATAAGTGCTGTTTTTTAAAAAACAGTTTGTCAATGCCAAAGTCTAATTAGATTGTTATTTCCTCTCTGATACTAGAATGAACTATCCTGTCTCTGCTCTTGCCCTTTTTACATTCTGCTTCTTATTTTTGTGTCCTTGTATAGATCCATAGACTGTAATCCGAAAGTCTTCCACGTGCATTTCAAACCCCCTAGAGGGCTGACAAGGAGGGACAGCATCTGGTTCCAATTGGCTTCTCTCACCTGCTCCTGCACCATTGTCTGCACTGTTCACACTCCTGCAGACAGCAGCCCAGCTGTACCCAGCTGTACCTGCTCCTTCCCGGAAGGCTCATTTCCTGCCTCTTCATATGTCTCTATACATCCTCTTCATGTAAGTAAAAAGTTGACCCTTAAAAGAGGCTTTCTCAGCTGGTGCTGTACTGCAGCCAGTTAAAGCCCTGGCCTGCAATGCTGGCAGCCCGTATAAGTGCCAGTTCGAATCCTGGCTGCTCCACCTCCAATCAAGCTCTCTGCTATGGCCTGGGAAAGCAGTAGAAGATGGCCCAAGTGCTTGGGCCCCTGCACTCACATGGGAGACCCGAAAGAAGCTCCTGGCTCTTGGCTTTGTCTTGGCTCAGCTCTGGCCGTTGCAGTCATTTAGGGAGTGAGTCAGTGAATAGAAGACCTCTCTCTCTGTCTCTCCCTCTCTCTGTCTGTAACCCTGCTTCTCAAATAAATAAGTAAAATCTTAAAAAAAAAGAGGCTTTCTCTGACCACCCTTTCAGTGTTCCAAGCAACCATCATCTCTCACCTGGATGACAGCAAGAGATTCAGAAATAGCTTCCCAATTAAAAGTCATTTCTGTGCTGCATCCTCACTCTAGCAGCCTGGGATCATTCAAAAAATAAGTGAAAAGAAGATGTTGGGAGCAACATCGTGTTTTTTCAGGTACCTAAATCCTCCCACAAATACAACAGAGAGAATAGGAAAAATGATAACTCTATCCCAAGAATCCCAGTAAACAGAGGATGGGGACAAGCCAAAAGGAGATCCTTGGGTTATGAGCAACTACGTGGAAAGAATGAGGAAAAAGGCAAATACAAATCTAACAGTTCTAAGACCCAAGGGTAAAGAAATCATAGATAGAAATATTCAAATTTAGGAATCTACTGAGTGCACGAAGTTCAATGGACTGATCTGAAAAGTGCAGCCAAATCTACAATCAGGCTTCACTGCTTGGCAAATGCAAGGGAAACTCATAAACTTGGAACCGTCTGGCCCCATAAACTAACCAAATTAAATGGATGCTCTTAGGGAAAATATGCAAATAAAAAAGCAAGGAAAAGAAGAATATAAACCAAAAGAAAGAAGAAGGGCATTAAAATAGTTAGTATAGTACTTAATGAGTTTGCAAACCAAATGAAAATATGATATGGTACTTTGGGGGAGGGAAGACCACTGGTCAATATTATCAAACAAAAAGGCAGGATGCACATGGGCACAAATTCAAAAATGGTGAGAAATTCCATAAATTGGAAGGGAGAGCAAGACAGCAGATTAGTAAGGCACTTGAGTGATCCTCCCCCCACAGAGATCAATCTGAACAGCTATTTGTATACCAAGTCACCTTGACAAGAGCTGCTGGGCCCTGTGACAGACCACAGTGCTTGTTTTAAGTAAAACAATAAGAAAAGATGCACTGAAGAAAGCAGGAAGGGAAGAGTCACTGCGTCACCCATCTTCCACCACCCAGCAGCACAGTATGGAAGGAGACGCCACCTGCTTTGGTGTAAGGGAAGCTAAAGTGCAGATCTGCAATTTGAAATCAAGACCCATGTTGGCCACAATAAAGCCCAATGCCTGATAGGGCCCAACTGTCCCTGTTGCCAGACTCCTACCCTTGACCTTCCTAAATGAGGCAATTAAGGGACACTTCCATTTCCCTCCCCCCAACCTCTGACAAGCACTGTGCAAGACTCCAGCTTCCAGGGAGCAGGTGAAAATAAAACTGAGGATGTTGCCTGAGAGCTCTCTGGGCCACTACTGTGAGAAGTGCGTGATAAACCCAGAGTTCTCTAGCACCAGATCAGTACTTCTAGAGCCTCTAGAGGTGCCTTAGAATCAGAGACGTGTATCCCAATGGGATGGGATTCCTTCAGTGTGTATCACTGTGAGCTGCATGTGGGCCTGTCATGCACCCCTAAGACTATGCAGGGCCAGGTCAGTACTGGATCTGCCCTAGCACCAACTGGAATCCCCGGTCCCAGCTAATCACACTTACTATCGAGGCAGCATCACCTGGCTGGTTTTATCAGCCACTGGCTGAGTCCATCTCAGCAGCAGAAAGACATAGCAGTGTGGGTTTTGGTTCTAGCACTGTGCTGCTCTGATCAAGGTGGCTTTGCGATCTGGATATAATCTAGTACTGTGGCATTTGGTGGCCACAAGATGGGGTATCAGAGCCTGCCTTGACCCAAGAAGGAAGCTTGTAGGGACACACTACTCCTTCTGTGATGCCACACAGGTCATTCTAAGCAGTTCATCAACTGTGGGTTTGGGACAAATCTGAGCACAGGGCATCATTGAAGCCGTGATGGAACACGGGCAGCAGACACGCCAAAATCTTCAACTTATGAAGCCACCTATTGTTGGAGTGGTGGAAGTGCCCACGCACTAGAGAGAAGCACTCTGCTTAGGGAACAAATGAAGAGAGATTACAACAACTGTGAGGAAAAAAAAATAACATCCTTCAATGTGACAGTGATATCATATGCCAACAAGCATCAGCAACTCTCAGGGAACCACTACCTTTCTACCAGAAACCAACCAACAAAGATCTGACATTGGCAAATACTTGGATAAAGAATTTAAAATAGCCACTCTCCAATAACTCAATAAACTTCAAAAGTATACAGAGAAATGATTGAATACTTTAACACAGAGACTTGATGGAAAGATCGAAGGAATTTTAAAAAATAACGCTATGGTTGTGCATTTGGTGCAGCAGTTAAGGTCAGTAAAATGGCACCATCTTATCTGTGGCACCATCTATGCCCTGGACACCATCCTGGGCTCTGGCCCTCTTAGCCACCTTGCACAGTAAGCTTTGGTCCTAAGCCCCAGGGTCCAACCATGGTGTCAGCTCCACCCCTACCCTAATGGGATTTGCTATTCCTACTTCCATACCCAACCCCAACAAAGGTGTATTAGGACCCATTTCCCAGACACATGTCCTTTTCTTCCTTCTTTGCCCCTTCCCTCTGGTCCATTGGGTTTCTCCCACCAATAAACCGTTTCCCCTTACTCAGGTGTTTGGTGTGTTTTGTGGTGACCTTAGTTAGGAGACTGCTTGAGATGTGTGCATTGCATATTGGAGTGCCTGGTTGAAGTACACTGCAAGTGTACTTGAGACTTTATTTATTTCTTTGAGAGGTAGAGTCACAGACAGAGAGAGGGAGAGACAGAGAGAAAGGTCTTCCGTCTGCTGTTTAACATCCCAAATGGCTGCAACAGTCAAGGCTGGGCCAATTCGAAGCCAGGAGCCAAGAGTGTCTCCACTTCCACACCAGCTTCCTTCTGGTGCACACTGTGGGAGGCAACAGAGTTCTTGGGTCCCTGCCACCTATGGGGAATACCCTGACTGAGTAGCCAGCTCATGGCTTCAGCCTGGCTCAGCCATGGCTTTTGTACATGTTTGGAGAGTGAACCAACAGACGAACAATTTCTCTACGTGTCTCTCCTAAGGCTCTCTTTCTGTCTCTCTGACTTTCAAATAAAATTAAAACTCAAATAAAATGAAAATTCAACCAATAAATATTTTAAATGAAACAGGATTATTTCAGTTCAGATGTATACTAAGTGAAGTTAAAAGCATGATAGGAAGCATCAGTAGCAGAACTACTCAAACAGAATTGTCATTTAGCTCAAAAACAGGGTATTTTAAAATTCATACTTACAGGACAAAAAAGGAGAAAAGAACGAAAGATTAAGGAAACACACAGGAACAGTTGGAGAGTGTGAAGACTACATATCTGAGTAATTAGGGTTCAGGAGGGCTTTAGAAAGCCAAAAAAGCAGAAAGCACATCCAAAAAAGTGATAGCATAAAACTTCCCAAAGCTAGAGAAAGGCGCACCTGTTCAGATACAGATTCAACTCAACAGAGCTTATACTAAGACATATTATAATCAAACTATCAAAGATAGAGAGGATTCTCAAAGCCTCAAGAGAGAAAAAATGCAAAGGAATCCATTTCACCTGACAGCAGAAACCTTACAGGCCAAGAAACTGAAATGAGACTGTCACAGTATCAAAGGGAAAGAATTGCCTGACAGGAATCCCATGTCAAGTAAAGTCATTCTTAAGATAATATGAATGAATAAAGACAACCTCAAACAAAAAAACTAGAGGAATTTATCACCAGTTTACCAGGCTTACAAGAAATGATACAGGAAGTTCTTCAAAGTGAAAGAGACATTAACAGATAATAACATATCAGAAGATAGAAAACTCACTGGTAAGACTAGCCATGCAGACAAATTCAGAATGCTCTAATATAGTCATCATGGTGCACAAAGCAGTCACATCCTTAGTATGCAGATTGAAAAGCAAAACAATCAGAAAAATAATAACTGATTAATATGGTAAGAGAAAAGTATTATAGAAAGATAGACATAAGATGAGACACCAAAAATTCAAGATGTGGGGCCTGGTGCTGTGACACAGTAGGTTAAGCCTCTGCCTGCTGCACCAGCATCCCATACAGGTGTCAGTTCATGTCCCAGCTGCTCCTCTCCCAATCTAGCTCTCCATTGTGGCCTGGGAGGGCAATGGAGGATGGCCCAAATACTTGGGCCCCTGTGCCCACATGGGAGACCTGGAAGAAGTTCCTGGCTTCTGACTTCAGATCAGTCCAGCTCCAGCTGTTGTGGCCATTTGGGAGTGAACCACCAGATGGAAGACCTCTCTCTCTCACTCTCGCTCTCGTTCTCTCCCTCTCTCTTTTTCTCTCTCTGTGACTTCACTTCTCAAAGAAATAAATAAAATCTTTAAAAAGTAAAAATTCAAGATGTGGTGAGGAATGGAGTACTAGTGAAGAGCTTTTTATTATATCTTACCTCTGCATTGTTTGTCTCATAGATTTCCATTTCTTTATAATCAGTGATAAGTAGCTATCATTCTAGAACAGCTTCTGACATAAGGTAGTTTTTGTAAGCCTCACAATAACTGCAAAGTAAAAACCTATAATATACTTACAAAAATAATAAACAAGGAATCCAAGCACACTACTAGAGAAAAATGCTTAACCACAAATGAAGACAGTAACAGAAGGAGAAAGAAAGACAGCATCTATAATAAAGCCAGAAAGCAAGTATTAAAATGACACTAGTAAGGCCTTATCTACCAATAGTCATCATAAAAGTAAATGGACTAGGTTATCCAACTAAAAGACATAGAGTAACTGAATATATAAGGATAAAAGACCCAACTATATGCTGCTTACAAGAAACTCACTTCAGCTCTGAGGACGCACATGGCTTAGAGTGAAAGATGCAATAAGTGAGATATTCCACGAAAGTGAAACCCAAAGGAAGCAAGAATATCCTTGCTTGTTTCAGATTGAAGATTTTAAATTGAAGCAGTAAAAAATATACAAGAATGGCAATTCTATAATAATGAAAAGTCCAATTCATTGTGAAGAAGGAGCACTTATAAACATATTTGAATGCAATACCAGAGCACCCATGTACCTAAATCACATGTACCTATGTACCTAAATCATATTTTACACCTAAAGGTAGGGGCTGGCTTTGGTAAAGCCACTGCCAAAGATGATGGGATCCCATGTGAGCAGCAGTTCAAAGCCCTGCTGCTCCATTTCTGATCCAACTCCCTGCTAATGCACTTCAGAAAGCAGCAGCAGATGGCCCAAGTCCTTGGGCTGCTGCACCCATGTGGGAGACCTGGAAGAAGCTCTGGCTCCTGGCTTCAGCTTGGTCCAGCCCTGGATGTTGTGTCCATCTGGAGAGTGAACCAAAGGATGGAAGGCCTCTCTCTCTGTCTCTCTCTCTGTCTCTCTCTCTCTCTCTCTCACTGTAATTCTACCTTTCAAATAAATAAATCTTTAAAAAATAAAAATAAAAATAGGGCTAAAAGTGGAGATAGATGCTAACATAATATTAGTATGGGAATTTATCACCCTATTTCTAAAGTGAAAAGACCATCCAGAGAAAGCATCAACCAAAAAGCATCAGAATTCAATAGCACCCCTAGATGGACTGGATATAACAGACATCCACAGACCATTGCATCCAGCAGCTACAAATGCACATTCTTTTCAAAAGCACATGGAATGTTTCCTAGGATAGACTGTTGGTAGATCACAAGACATATATCAACAAATATGAAGAAAGAGGAACTATATTGAAGAGTGAGCCTTTGATACAGCAGTTAAGTCTCCACTTTGGATTTCTGAATCCCATGTAGCAGTTCTTGTGTCTTGTCCCAGTTACTGTGGTTTCCATCCAGGTTCCTATTAACATGCAACCTGGGAAGCAACAGGTGATAGCTCGAGTACTTGGTCACTACCACCCATGTGGAGATATGAATTGAGTTCAAGGCTCCTGACCCTGGCCTGGTATAGCCCTGGCTGTTGTCAGCCCTTGTAAGAGTGAACCAGTAGAAAAAAGATTCTCTCTCTCTCTCTCTCTCTCTCTCTCTCTCTCTCTCTCCTTTTCAAGTAACAAATAAATTTTAAAAATAATTATATCTGATATTTTTCTGACTATAATGCAATAAAGTTAGAAATCATCAAGAAACCCTTTTAACTTAGATAAATAAGTTGAAATTAAATAACTTACTCCTGCAGAACAAATGGATCAAAGAAGAAATTAAGAAGAAAATTGAAAATTTTCTTCAAACAAATTATAATGGAAACAAAGCATGCCAAAACCTATGGGATATGGCAAAAGCAGTGCTGGAAGGGAGGTTTATAACATCAATGCTCACATCAGTTTAAGAAAAGGAGAAAGATTTTAAATAAACAACTAATATTTGCACCTTAAGAAATTAGAAAATACAAGGGTGACTTAAAATCAAAATTAGTGAAAGAAATAAAATATTCAGATAGAAAATAGATGAAGGATTAAAAAAGTATATTTAAAGATCAGGAATATTATTTTTTAAAGACAAAACTGACAAACTCTTGGTTAGACTGAGAAACAAAGAAACAAGATTTAAATGAACAAAGCTTAGACTTTAATAAGGAAATAATGCAACTGACAACAAAGAAATACAAACAATTGTTAAAGATCATTAGGAATAATACAGCATCAAATCTGAGGCCTAGAAGAAATGTACAAATTCCTAAACATATTACCTTAACAAGACTGAATAATGAACAAATAGGAGGCTTCAATAGACTAGTAATGAGTAGGTAAACTGAATCAGTGATAAAATTCTCCCATCAGAGAAAAATCCCAGGACCAGTGTCTTTACTGATGAATCTATCAAACATTTAAAGAATAATTAACACTGGGCCGGCGCTGCGGCTCAATAGGCTAATCCTCCACCTGTGGCGCCGGCACACCAGATTCTAGTCCCGGTCTGGACACTGGATTCTGTCCCGGTTGCCCCTCTTCCAGTCCAGCTCTCTGCTATGGCCCGGGAGTGCAGTGGAGGATGGCCCAAGTGCTTGGGCCCTGCACCTGCATGGGAGACCAGGAGAAGCACCTGGTTCCTGGCTTCAGATCAGCGCGGTGCGCAGGCAGTGGAGCGCTGGCCACGGCGGCCATTGGAGGGTGAACCAACGGCAAAAGAAAGACCTTTCTCTCTGTCTCTCTCTCTCACTGTGCATTCTGCCTGTCAAAAAAAAAAAAAAAGAATAATTAACACCAACTATTCTTTTTTTGTAAATATTTATTTATTTATTGGAAAGTCAGAGTTACGCAGAGAGAGAGAGAGAGAGAGAGAGAGAGAGATCTTCCATCCGATAGTTCACTCCCCAATTGGCCGTAATGGCCGGAGCTGTGCTGATCCGAAGCCAGGAGCCAGGAGCTTCTTCCGGGTCTCCCATGTGGGTGCAGGGGCCCAAGGACTTGGGCCATCTTCTACCACTTTCTCAGGCCACAGCAGAGAGCTGGATTGGAAGCAGAGCAGCCGGGTCTCAAACCGGCACCTATATGGGATGCTGGCGCTTCAGGCCAGGGCATTAACGCACTGCGCCACAGCACTGGCCCCACCAACTATTCTTAAATTGATTCAAAAAAATTAAAAATGAAAGAATTATTACAAACTCATTTTGTCAGGCTAGCATTACTTTAATTAAAAAAAAAATAGACAAGGACACAGCAAAAGAAAGTTATAGGGCAATATCTTTGCTTAACATACCTACAAATTCCTCAACAAATGCTAGCAAAGTGAAATCAACAACACATTAAATACACTGTTCACTCTGATCATGTGGGATTTATCCTAGGGATGAAATGCTGTTTCAACATATGCAAATCAATAACTATAATACATCATGTCAATGGATTGAAGGATAAAAACCACAGGATCATTGCAATGGAGGCAGAAAAAGCATTTGATAAAATCCAGAAAACTTCATGATTAAAAACTCTGAACAAATTAAGTACAAAAGGAATGTACATCAATATAATAACGACCATACTAACAAATCAGCAGGTGTCAGAGTGGGGAAACCCTGAAAACTTCTCTAAGATTTGGAACAAGGCAAGGATGCTCATTTTCACCACTGGAAATCCTTGAACAGATTGGCATAAAAAGAAACAAGGACATCCAAATTAGAAATAAAGCAGTTAAGGGGTCGGCGCTGTGGCTCAGCGGGTTGACGCCCTGGCCTGCAGCGCCGGCATCCCATATGGGCACCGGTTCTATCCCGGCTGCTCCTCTTCCAATCCAGCTCTCAGCTGTGGCCTGGGAAGGCAGTAGAAGATGGCCCAGGTCCTTGGGCCCCTGCACCCGCATGGGAGACCCGGAGAAATCTCCTGGTTCCTGGCTTTGGATCAGCACAGCTCTGGCCGTTGCGGCCATCTGGGGAGTGGACCATCTGATGGAAGACCACCCTCTCTCTCTCTCTCTCTCTCTCTCTCTCTTTCTCTCTCTTTCTCTGCCACTCCTCTCTCTGTGTAACTCTGACTTTCAAATAAACAAATAAATCTTTAAAAAAAAAAAAAGAAAGAAAGCAGTTAAATTGTCCCTGTAGATGACATGACCTTTTTTGTATATTGAAAACGCTAAATACTCCAAAAAGATGCATGAGATTTGATAAACATGAAGTTGCAGGATATTAATTCCATGTAAAAAAATCAATAGCATTATTACATACCAATAATGGATTACCTGAAAAATAAAACTATAAAGCAATCCATTACTAATAATTATAAACTAAATAAAATACCTAGGGACAAACTAAAGCAAACATGTGAACGTTCTCAAAGATGCAAACTATAAAACACTTGTTAAACATTGAAGAGGACACAAAACAATAAAATGGTATGCCATGTTCATAAAATCATTATAGTTATCATTAAAATATCCATTTTATCAAAAACAGTTTATAGATTCAATACAATAGCTTGCACTATTGTGTTTGCATGCATTAATAAAATAAAGAATATAATGGTGTGTACTGCTATGACCTGTATTTATAAATATTTTAAAACTGATTTCTAGAGAAATGATACATCTCACTTATTTTAAACTAATTTGCATAAGTTAATAAAAATAAGGTAATTTTACACTCTTCCTCAATTTTATGATTATTTAGTTTAAGTGATTTTTCTTTTATTTTTGCCTGACATGTAAAATTGCATACCATGGCCGGCGCCAAGGCTCAATAGGCTAATCCTCCGCCTGTGGCATGGTCAGGGTGCCGGATTCTGTCCCAGTTGCTCCTCTTCCAGTCCAACTCTCTGCTGTGGCCCGGGAGTGCTTGGGCCCTGCACCCACATGGGAGACCAGGAGAAGCACCTGGTTCCTGGCTTCGGATCAGAGCAGCGCGCCGGCACGCCGGCTGCAGTGGCCATTGGGGGGGTGAACCAACAGAAAAGGAAGACTTTTCTCTCTGTTTCTCTCTCACTGTCCACTCTGCCTGTCAAAAATAAAAATAAAATATTAAAGTTTCATACATTTATAGAGTACATTGCTACTTTTCTATCTCTGTATATATATATATATATGTATATAACTATATATACACACTTCATAATTTTCAACAAGGTAAACATATTTATCTCCTAAAACAGTAAACATCTCTTTATGGTCAAAACATTAAAACTTCTTTGTTCTAGTTATTTTAAGAAAAATACATATACATTATAATCCGTAGTCTCTCTGTTGTGAACCATAACCCCAGAAATTCTACTTCTATGTGTCAATTAGTGCCCATTAATCACCTTTCCACATCCCTTCCTCTCCTTAGTTTCATCTAAATTGTTGAAAGTGGAATGATTTCATCATTTTTATGGCAGAATAATATTCTATTGTGAATATATGCCACATTTTCTTTATCCATTCGTCAGTGGACACTTAGGTTGCTTATACTTCTGGGTTAGACTAACGCTACAATAATCATGGGAGTGTAGATGTCTTCATAACAGACTGATTTCATTTCCCTTGGATATGTATTCAGTAGTGTAATTGCTGGGTCATATGGTAGTTATATTTTCAGTTTTTTTGAGGATCCTTCATGCTGCTTCCACAATGATTGAACTGATTTACATTCCTACCATTAGTGTGCAAATCCTTGCCAGCATTTATTATCTCTTATCTTTTTCATAGTAGAAAATCTTACTGGAGTGATATGACATCTCATTTTGGTTTTGGTTTGCATTTCCCTGAGGAATAGTGATGTTGTGCATCTTTTCATGTATGTTCACATTTAAAACTTTATTTATTTATTTTAAATGGTGAGTGATAGAAAGAAAGGAAGAGAAGAGGCAGAGAGACTTTTCCATTTACTAGTTCATTCTGCAAATACCCACAATAGCTTCTGTTAGGTCAGACAGAAACCAGGAACTCCACCCAGGTCTCCCACATGGGTCCCAGGAAACTAGGTACTTATGACATCATCTACTGCTTCCCAGAAACATGAGCAGGAAGCTGGTTTGGAAGCTGTGACTCAACATGGCATTCCAACATGGGATGCAAGCATCCCAAGGGATGGCTTAACTCCCTGTGCCACAGTCCTACCCCTGCTCATTTTAAAATTGAATTCTATGTTGTGTTTTTTTGAGTTTTTCTCTCCTTTCTGGGTGTTTTTTTTTTCTCCTCTCCTCTCCTCTCCTCTCCTCTTCCTCTCCTCTCCTCTCCTCTCCCCTTTTCTCTCCCCTTTCCTCTCTCTCTCTCTCTTTCTTTTTCTTCCTTCCTTTCTTTCTGTTTCTTTCTTTCTCTCTTTGCTCTCCTTTTTTTTTTTTTTTTTTTTTTTTTTTTGCTGTTGATTTGTTTGAGTCCCTTATAGTTTGGTTACTGCACCCTAGCTAGATTTGTAACTTGCAAATATTTTCTTCCATTCTGTAGGTTGTCTCTCTTTTTTTATATAATTGGATTCTATCTTTATTTTTTCCCCAATCTGGTTTGTTTTTCCCCAAAGAAACCTTTTATTTAAGGAATACAATCTTCATCTATTTCATAAACACAACTTTAGGAACATAGTGATTCTTCCCAACGCACCCACCCTCCCACTCACACTCCCACCCCTCTTCCTCCTTCCTCCCTATTCTCTGTCTTATTTTTTATACCAAGATCTATTTTCAATTAACTTTATATACAGAAGATTAATTCTATACTAAGTAAAGAGTTCAACAAATCATATTTAAAAACCTAAAGAATATCATATGTAAAGTGGAAATTCTCTCCTCCCTTCAGAGAAAAGTACATTCTTCCTTGATGACCACTTCTTTCCACTGGCTTCTCACCCACAGAGGTCCTTCATGTAGCACACTATTACATAGAATCTTGGGTTTTTCTATGCCTGAAATGCTCTCATGGGATTTTCAACCTTAAAGGTTGATTCTGAGATCAAAATGCTACTTAAAGCAATTGTTTGTTGATTGTTTCTTTCACTATGCAGTAGTTTTTGCTTTGATGAAATCAAATTTGTCTCTCTTCTTTTGTTTCCTGTGCTTTTGGGATCTGATTAAAAAATTATTGTCCAATCTGATATCCTGAAGCATCTTCCCCATGTTTTTAGTAGTTTCAAAGCATCATTTAGGTCCATAATTCAAGCTTACGTGATTTTTGTAGTTGATGAGAAATAGGGCTAGTTTCATTATTTTGCATGTGAATTTGCAGCTTTCCTAGCAACATTTGTTGGAAAATAACTTTCCTTTTTTCAATGGGTGTTCTTAATACCTTTTTCAAAGATCAACTGGATGCAGATGTGTGGATTTCTTTCTAGGGTATCCATTCTGTTCCTTTGGTCTACATTTCTCTTTTTATGCCAAAAATCATGCTTTTTTATTTACTGTAATGTATGTTAAAAGTACTGAAATGCCTCTTGCTTTGTTCTTTTTGCTCAAAATATCTTTAGTTATATGTGATCTGTTTCTTCACACAAATATTAACAGTAGCTTCTATACTTCTGTGAAACAAGTCATTGATATTTTGATAGCAGTTGTATTGGCCAGTTCTGTATCTTCTTTGGTAAAATATCTAGCCATGTACTTTACCCATTTTTAACTGGTTGTTTGGTTTGATGTTGTTGATTTATAGAAATTCTTTATGTAGTCTGGATATTAATTTTTTATAATTTATAAATTTAAATATAATTTAAAATGTTTTCTTCCATCTTGTAGGCTATTTTCACTCTGTTGATAGTATCTTTGATATACAAAAGTTTTAAATTTTAATCAAGTTCAACTTATTTTTTCTCTTGCTGTCTCTGCATTTAGTTATACTCAAGAAATTGCTGACGAATCCAATTTCATGAAGCATTTTCTCTGTGTTCTGCTAGTCTTAAGGAAGCAATTTGGGTTAAATGAGGTCACAGGATGGGGCCCTAGTCCACAGGGCTATTATCCTTATAAGCTAAGACACCATTCTGTCTTCTCTCTCCCTTCCCTTCCTGCTGTAACCTGGAAAGACCATGTCAGAACACAAGGAGATGACTACCTACAGGCAGGAGGAGCCCTCACCGCAAGCCAAATGTACCTTGACCACGGACTTGCAACCGGAGAACTGTAAGTAAACCAATGTCTGTTGTTGAAGGCTCCCAGTCTGTGTTGTTTTGTTATGAAGCACAAGTTCACTAGGACACTGAAGCATTGGAGTTTCATGAATGACAAAAGTCTTTGCCTGTCTAAACTTTAACCAGGCTTCTATTCTCCTAGGCCCCTCTGTGGGCTTCCTTATACAATACAGTTTTTGAAATCTGTTAAATTTGAAAGAAAGTTGTTAAGTCAGCTCAGCCATAACCTCGCCACTTCCATCCTTAATATTGGATTATCAACATCTGATCTAGTCCTACTCCTCTACCCCAAGATAAAGTCTAATCACCCAGGTCCCTTTACAGCAAGAAAATTTGCATGTGATGTTAAACAGAATTCCTTTTACCCTGCTATTTTGTCTTCATAATTTTCCATCCAGTGCCCTCTCGCCTTAGCCTATATACCTATTGTGTTGGTCCTGATGAAAAATGTGCCTTACTGTGCTTTTACAGATACCATTAAATATTTTTCTTCATTGTCACGAACACATGTGAACTCATATCACTCTCCACACACATGGAAACTGTTGAAATGAGAACACAAAGAAAGCCTTCCAAATAATAAAAAGCAAGAGTAGTTTATTTATAGATTCCCATGAAAAACTTTTCCAACCCAAGGACAAAAGTTAGACTTACATTTAGATAGGGCATTGTCAGTGGACTGCACATAAATTCACAAAAACATAAAGAATCAGAAGTTCCAAATTCACGTGTCCAGATTATCCATGAGTCAGACTCTGAACTCTGTGTGGATTGATGTTAACACATGATTGCATCTACGATTGATGGTTTTGTTGCATTCACGGAAAATGCGCAGTCAGAAGACAAATATTTTGTTCTATTTTCTGTTTTATAGCAGACTGAGTAATTTGTGAAACAAAAGTTGATTGGCTCACAATTCTAGGGGTTGAGAAATCCAAGGGCATAGGATATCCTCCATCAGAAAGTGGCGGAAAGTCAAAGAGCAAGGGCGAGGCAGGACGAAAGAGCAGGGGTGAACTGAAAGATCTCCGAGATCCCAGTGGAAAGAACGGGGCCATCAAAGAAGGAGGTACCTTTCTCTGAAGGGAGGAGAGAACTTCCACTTTAACTATGACCCTATCGGAATAAAATCAAAGTCGGCGAACCCTAAAGGCTTCCATAGCCTTGGAAACTCATGACTAGAGCCTAGGGAGATTACTGACGCCGTAAACAAGAGTGTCAAATTGTTAAATCAACAACAGGAGTCACTGTGTACTTGTGTCTCATGTGGGATCTGTCCTTAATGTGTTGTCCAATGTGAAGTGATGCTATAACTAGTACTCCAACAGTATTTTTTCACTTTGTGTTTCTGTGTGGGTGCAAACTGATGAAATCTTTACTTAGTATATACAGAATCAATCTTCTACATATAAAGATAATTGAAAATGAAAAAAAAACCTGGTGTTAAATTGGAAATTGCATAGAAAATTAATTAATTTTTAAAAAATATCATGTGGGATCTCTGTCTTTAATGTGCTGTACACTGTTATTTAATGCTATAACTAGTACTCCAACAGTATTTTTTCACTTTGTGTTGCTATGTGGGGGCAAACTGTTGAAATCTTTACTTAATATATACTAAACTGATCTTCTGTATATAAAGAGAATTGAAAATGAATCTTGATGTGAATGGAAGGGGAGAGGGAGCGGGAAAGGGGAGGGTTGCGGGTCGGAGGGAAGTTATGGTGGGGGGGAGCCATTGTAATCCATAAGCTGTACTTTGGAAATTTATATTCATTAAATAATAGTTAAAAAAAAAAAAAGCAGGGGTGAGAGTGGGATGCTGTTATCACAATCTATTATCATGATAAGAACCACACACCAGGACAGTGGATCCATCCATTCACAAGTCTCCATGCTCATGACCCTGTCACTTTCCATTAAGCCCCACATAACACTGCCACACAGGGGTCAATCCACACAAGAAAGCAGGGAACACACCCAAACCATAGCAAAAACTAAATATATTAATATATTTTCTATTTTATGATCCAATTAATTTAACATTCACTATTTAAAATCCCTGGGAATATTGTTAACTATGCCAATTACATGTGAAACAAATGAAAATATAGGGATCATTTAATAATTCATTCACTATTCTTTATTATACACTTTTGCCAAAGGTGATCAACAGCCAGATAGAGTCAAGATTTAAATTTACAATTGTGAAATAAGATATCTAATTTTAATATCAGGGAATGTAGTGAAGAAATAGATAATAAATTAACATTATAAAGAGAATATTAAACATGCAATTATGACAGAATGCAAATCAGTTTTGCAGAACATTTTGATCTAGTTGCTAATGAGAAATGAGAAATTGTTGGGCTAGTTTCATCTATGACTTTAATAACTCTCATGTAATTCTTTTACTCTTCATTTATTTTCTCATAGCACAGGTACTACACATATAAATTGGCACATTTGATAAAGTAATTTTTCTCAGACTAAATGCATTTTATGAGCAATAAGAGCTAAAATATTACTTATTAATTTCAGAATATTTAGTGCAATATAAGATAAATAATGTTTTTCCATAACTTGAAAAAAATAAATTACCAAAAATTTATCTTATCTATATGTATTTGAACCTAATCACTTTCTGAAACACTATCCCATGGTTTCCCATTGTTTATATTCAGATGATGAACTATATATAACAGATTCATTCAGCACCATGAGTTATTATTTTATATTTTATTTTCACATTTAATGTGTCTTTAGGAAAAACAGCTACAACATAACTTTTCAAAGTTTTCTGAGTGACTCCTACCCTGTCTCTGGAGCTCCATTTGCAAGTATGTTTGGTACCAAAACTAATTCTCAAAACTGAGACATGAGAAATGTTGTTAGCAGTTGTCAAAACAATCAGTGAAATAGAACAAGCAGGAAAAGAAAAAAGACATAACAATAAAGAGAAAAAATAATACAACATTTTCAAGACTTTACCATGAAGTAGTCAGTTTATATGGAAATCTCATCTAATCCTTATGAAATCACATTCATAGGTACAGTTATTAAATTCACTTTTATAGGCTTGAAAATATGTAATAATTTGTCCTCAGTTCAAAGTCTTATATTTTCTCCCAGAGAAGTAGCCTTTAAACTCTTAGAATCTGTGGAGTAATTGAAAGATCTTCTCTCCATGCAGACCCTCTGACATCACATCTGATAGTTCATGCTACTGAGATGACTGAGAGAGACACAAGCCTCTCCAGAAAGACAAACCATGCGACTGGAAGAAAGGTATCCTGGGCTATGTGACATCAGCCTGATTTCCTGGGATTGTGGAACTATAGGCAGTTGAAATAGTGAGCAATGATTTAGACAAACCTGACTATGTATTGAAGCCTTGGTAGAAACTCCAGACACTGACTTCTGGTAAGCTTTCTGGGATGGTGACACTCTGTGAGTGTTGCCACACATCAACACCAGCACATCTGTGTGTCCTGAAATGAAGGATCATTCACATTTGGGAGCCTCCATATTCCAATCTATGCATCTTCCTCTTTGGGTGGTGGTAATGTGCATCGTTTTGCTATAATAAAATTTTAACTGTATGCATAGCACTTACCTGAGTTCTTCAACTTGTTTGCATGAATTTTTGAGCCTGGGCGTGGTTATGCATACTCCTAAATGAGTCAGCAGGCTTGCAGGGAGAGTGTTCCCGGGGACTGCCAACCTCTCAATTGGTGTCCTCAGTGAAGGCAGGCTTGTGGGGACAATTCCCTCAGGGAGTTTTCAATCTCCTATAGATGGTGTCAGAAGTCTTGGGCAGATGTCAAAGTCTGGACAGCTCTGCCCATAGCCTCAATTTAGTCTAAGCTTCAATTTAGGCTAACACTGGGTAGGAAACAAAGTATTAGTTTGACTTGCTCAAAACCTTAGAGCAAATATGTGGAGAATTTGAGATACGGATCCTAGCAGTGAAATCTGATTCCACGATCTATCAGGTAAGTATGAACTGTTTCATAAAGGTACAAAATGAAAAAGTGTGGTCATCACTTGGAATCTAGCGGAGACCCTGAGACAACGATATGAGTTAAAGTGGTTGTTTTGGGGGAAATAATACTTAATAATAACAACAGAAGAATTGGGAATTAACCCAGGAAAAGAAAGGCAGGCAGTGATGACCAGAGCTTATTCCCTCCGGGAAACTCTGAATAATGGTTTGCACTGGATATGTCAGCAGGGATGAAACCACCGTGACATGGATTTTTCATCATAGTCTGTGCGTGAGGACTGAGTGCAAGGGAAAAGAAGCCATGTTGACTCCCCAGCGCTTCTAGATTACACAATGCAACGTCAGGGTAGTCTTTGAAGGTTCCGAAGAAGGATGTTTGACAATCACGTGTGGTTATGAGCAGCTGGAAAGCTAGGTGGAAACATGCTGAAGTAGCAAGGCCTGAGGGATATGTGCATGCATAAGTGGCTATGACAGGAAAAAGCTGCAAATGTAGTAGCCTTGGAATGTCTTGGAAAGTGAAGATCAGGAGATTAGGAGATTCAGTTAACCACTGCCTTCATCACCCACACAGTTAGGCAAGGTGAACTGTATAGCTGGTCACCCCACTGGAAGCTTCAGTCACACCAAACATTAGAAGTGCATAGCAACTACCACGGTCATCTGCTAGTTCCGCGTTTCTCTTTGCTGGAGTGAAGGACTTACTATGCCCAGCCTGTGGTGCCTGTGGTGCCAGCCCTCCTCGGATGGATTCAGTGGGGGGAACAGCAGCAGCCTGGATCAGATCTCCCTTCAGTGCCAACATGGATCTCATGAGTGATCAACACTCCGATACTTTAAGGGCCTTCCTAATCCCAAAGTCCCAGGTGCATCAGGTTTTGTCCGGGACACAGTCCACCTGAACTTCTGTGTCTGTCCATTCTGTTCTTCTTTCATCACCCAATTTCAAGTACCCTCGTTAATCAATGTCCTGAACAAGGATCTTCATCTCGGTCTGCTTCCCAAAAACCCAACTTAAAATACATTTCTCACAGTGCTAGCTTGTGATGGCACAATCACCTCAATATGGACAAAAACCAAAAAACCACTTCTGTAAGTATTTTGACTTTTTTTATTCTGAAATAACATTATTTTAGGTAGTATTCATTTTTTATAAAGATTTATTTATTTATTTGAAAGGCAGAGTTATGCAGAGAGAGGATAAGCAGAAAGAAAGAGGTCTTCCATCCGATGGCTCACTCCCCAATTGGCCGCAAGCAACCAGAGCTGTGCTGATCCAAAGCCAGGAACCAGGAGCTTCTTCTGGATCTCCCACATGGGTGCAGGGGCCCAAGGACTTGGGCCATCTTCTACTGCTTTCCCAGGCCACAGTAGAGAGCTGGATTGGAAGTGGAGCAGCTGGGACTAGAACCGCACTCATATGGGATGTCAGCACTTAAGGCCAGGGCATTAATCTGCTGGCCTCTTAGATAGCATTCTAAGATGAACCCAGTAATTCCTTTTTGCTTTTAAAAAATAACCTTTATGTATGTTGATAAGCTATGCTCATGTAATAACCAGTATTTACTTAATAATAGATAAAAATTTTCTTTTGCAAATTAAAAACAATTTAGTTATGGTAACAATCTTAAATCCACTTTCTAGGGATTAAAAGTGCTGATTGACTTTTATAATCTCCACTTTTCAGTTCAAACAAAAATGGATTAAGTATTAACTAATGATTACAGTGCTTTATCATTTGAGATGTTTTGTTGCAAAAGCCACATCATTTTTATGTGCTTGTGAATATCATCACCTGTGAAATAGTTTTAAAGAGGGCATTTAGCCACTCTTTCTTTAGTCAGTCAATTTCATCTCCAATCACAAATGGTTCATGTTGTAAAAATTATAAATATAAAATAATCACTGTGTAAGCTCCTATGATAGAGACTCTAGAATAGTTCTCAACACTTAGTGAAGCACTAGCATTCCTCTAAGTGAGAGGTTCTCAGCTGGGACCATGATGTTTCCTGGGGCCTCTTGGATAAATGGCCTTTGATTACTGCTTCAATTCCTGGAACACTCAAGAGGCACTTGTATAGCAAGGGCCAGAGCCACAAAATAGGCTGAAGAATGGGTCATTGTCTCCCACAACACATCAACCTGCATCAAATGCAGAAAGTAGCTACACCATGAAAAGAGGTGGACACCTCATTTATAAATGCAAATGTGAAATTCATAAGACACATTGGTCAAGTCACTTTTGTACTCTGATTCTGAAGACTAATATCCACTCTACTTGCTTTTCAGAACTTATAAAAGCAAGTTTCAAATGTTAACGTTCTATACAAACTTTACATGTACAAAAATGTTACAATGATTAAAGATTTGTTATTAAGGGACATGAGAGTTGCAAAAGTATATGAGAGCTTATAAATTGAATAAGATAATTGTGCTTAAAATAAAAATTCATTTGTGATTGATCTGGTTTCCTGAAGTTTTAAGTTTTATTCATTTTTATTTGAAACAGACAAAAAGAGAGATACAGAGAAGGATGAAGAGAAATCTTTCATCTTTTGGTTCAGCCCGCAAATGCCCACATCAGGCAAGTCTGGGTCTGACTGAAGCTGGGGAGAAGGAACTCAATTAGGATCTGCCACATGGGTAGCGGAGACCTAATTACTTAAGTCATAAACTACTGCTTTCCAGGTTGTACATTAGTGTGAAGCTTGATTGGAAGAAAAATGGCCAGAACTCTGACAGCATCTCTGATGTGGGATGTGGGTGTCCCAAATGGAGACTTGACCGTTGTGCCAAATTCCAATTTTCATGAAGTCTTTTTTTCTTTTAAGATTCATTTTATTTTTTTGAAAGACAGAGTTACAGAGAGAGAGAGAGAGAGAGAGAGAGAGAGTTCTTCTATCCACTGGTTCACTCCTCAAATGGCAGCAATGGCTGGAGCTGAGTTGATCCAAAGCCAGGAGCCAGCAGTCTCTTCCAGGTCTCACATACATGTGCAGGAGACCAAGCACTTGGGCCATCCTCTGCTGCTTTCCCAGGCACATTAGCAGGGAGCTGGATTGGAAGTGCAGCAGCCAGGACTCAAACCAACATTCATATGGGACGCTGGCACGGAGGATGAGGCTTTAGCCACTGTGCCACAGTGCCGGCCCGGTTGATGTCTTTAAGACTTAATTTTTAAGAAGTAAATGAAATGTATCTAATATTGCTACTGTAGCAAATGATATATTAATTTCAAATGATTCTAGAAAAAAATCATTGATACAATCAGAAACAGATTTTTATAAGATCATATTAGCCCAGTGACAGCAAATTATCATTCATTTGTAGATATAATGCTTGCCATTGACTGTACATATGTACAAAATTCCTTTTTATTTATATACAGCCTATATTTTCCTCATAATCAATCTGAGCTTGAACATTCACGGACTTCTTGTGGGATGCTATGTTTCTTTTTTTAAAATTTTATTTAAGGTATGCAAATTTCATGTATCTCATAATCACAAATTCAGCAACATAGTGATATTTGCCACCCTACTCTCCCTCCCATACATACTCCCATTACCAAATCAGTTGTTAAGGTTTTCCTCTGTATTTTCTGTTTGACATATTGAATTCTCCATTTCTAATATTTCATGTTAATACTCTTCAAAATCTCAATTTTGTGGGAAAATCTTTGATCCATATCATGTATGGATTTCTTTAATTTATGCATTTGTTTCTCATTGCTTCTGAGCAATCCTATGATTAATCTTTTGAATTGCATTTCAAGGATTTCATCAGTATCTTCATCTTCACAAAGTGTTATTGTGTTCCTTTGCGGGGTTGAAACATGTTGTCTTCCTTATTTTGGTTACTTGAACTTCTGCATTTGTGGAAATACTGTTGGTTTTTTCCCTGATGGTTTTTATCTTTGAATTATTCCTCTGTGGTTTAGTGGAGTGTCTGCTCTTTTGGTGAATACCCAGAAGTGTTTGCTGGGTGTGGCCAGAGAGTTCTGGTCAGTGCTCCAGAATGGGGCATTATCCAGGGTGACAACCAAGTTCGGCAAGGTAGATCTCCTCTTTTTAGCAGAAAGAAAGGTGTGATCACCTCTGTTTGCATAATCACACCCTCACTTCTACTCTTCCAAGGTGATCAATGTCTGGGTGTTAGCCCACAGTAGGTGCAATATCCATTTACACTGCTGTATGAACGAGACAGAGGACCTGTGCAGTCTTCAGTGTCAGCATAGATCCCTTTGTAATGACCCACCCCAGGCAATCAGGGATCTCTGAGTGTTTGGAGCTGCTCACATTGATTGCCCAGCGACCCAGTACACTCTGTGCCTTCTCCTACAGTCACAGAGTCCCTACAGTTTCAGCATATAAGGTGCCCACAGTCATGGGGTACAGAGGCTCTGCTCCTACCTGCTAACCTGCCCATCCACAGAGAGACAGAGACTTTTCCAGCTGCCTGTGGGTACTCCACCAAGGCAGTTTAAGCCTCAGAGCCTGTGATATGTTGACAGCCTGGGGACACTTCACAGTCTTCCATGAGTGCCCAGCACCCTGTCAATCTTCCCAGACTCTAAGTCTCCTTTCCCTCTAGTAGAATCTCTGGATCACACAGCATGCACAAGAACTGCCAGCAGGAGCCCCTGCTCACTTCAGAATGCTGTCTTCTTCCCATTGGCTGCTGGGTGCACATACCCTAGCTTCTGCCACTGCTACTGCTGACAAGATGGTGTCTTGACCTGCCAGTTGCTGGACACACACACAATAGTCTCCTCAGCTGCTCCTTATGCACAAAATGGTAGCCACCCTCTCTCAGTAGGTTGCTGGGTGACATTCTGGGGGGATGGGGAGAAACGTGCCCTTGTGTTTCATTAGGATAGTGGGTTCTTTACCCTCTAGGCCCGACTCACTCCAAGCTCTCGTTCCAGCTATAACACCTGTGGCATGGCGGCTGCAGTCTGATCTCCCTCCCTCTTCTAAGCTGGAGCTTTCTCTGGTTGTCAGTGCTGGGGTTGTGTGTTGTGCCTGCTCGTGCTGCACATCACACCTTCCACACTGCTCCACAGCATTCCTCTTCCTTTCACAAAATTTCCACTGCAGTTTTCTCTCTAACTTTCCTCCCACATTTTTTAGGTACTATTTACCCCCAGCCTAGAGTAGTGCACCCTTCACTATTCCACCATCTCAGAATCTCTGGGATATTTTATTTCTATTCTGTTTGACCACATAGAGGACCATAGTGCTATACAGAAATGTAGGTTAGGATCAAGCTGCTAGAGAAAAGTAGTTTTTCTGTACCTCCACCTGAAAAAAATAATTTCTAATAAATGTCACTTCCTCTTTGCAACCTAAAAGTTGGGAAAGTAATATTATGATGCCTTGATCTGTGTAACAAGGGAAGTTAATCACATCACAGCATTCTACTCCACTACTTATAAATAGATTACCAAGTAAATTGATTAATTAATGATCTTTATTTTTGTTAGAGAAAAAATGGCTTTCTCTATCCATTTACTTCAACCAGTTCCTAAAGATTGTGAAATATTGTAAGTGAAGCATTGCAACTATGCTGTTTTTTATTTTTATTTATTTGAAAGGCAGAGTTATGGAGACAGAGAAATTTCCCTTCCATTGGTTCACTCCACAAATGAGTCTGGGCCAGGCCAAAGCAGAAGGCTGGAACTCCATCCAGGTCTCCCACATGGATGATGGGGCAAAAGTACTTGGGCCATCTTTTGCTGCATTCTCGAGTGCATTAGAAAGGAGCTGGATCAGAAGCGGAGCAACTAGAACTCCACCTGGTGTTCATATGGGATACAGGTGTTTCAGGCCACAGCTTAACCTGCTGAGCCACAATGCCAGCCCCATTAATATGTTCTTGATTGAGATTCCAAAGTGTATTATGAGAACTAGAAAATAAATAAGCTCACTGAACTATACTTTTCCATTCACTAGCTTGATGGTAATTTTATTATGTGTAGTAAGAGGTTTCTACACATCTAATTATAGTGAGCAAATTACCCATATCTTATTTGATCCAAGCTCACAATGAAGTCAATGCTAGAGCATTGTATTAGAAATACACTAGGTGTGTGTTGACATTGTGAAGTACTACCAGCCATGTGCCTTCATTATTTTAAATATGTGCAGAATTAAGTGTCATTATTTCTGAAACTCTTCCACAAAATTAGATAGGAGGAAGAATTTCCTAACTCATTTTAAGAGGCCAGCATTAGCCTAATACTAAATTCAGAAAAAGACAATTCAAGGGAAAATGATACTTATCAATATCTCATAAATATAGATGCAATGTAGTTCTGTACTAATATCACATTAACATGAACCCAAGTTTACAAAGAAAAGAAAAATTCATACATACAGCAAAAAAGACTATATGCCTTCATTCTCTTAATTTCTTTGAGAGTGATGATTACTTGAAGTAAAATTTATCACACCATGTAGGAGACTCATAGAGTGATTCAAAAAATATAGATGCAAAAATCAAATAATAGCAAACCAAGTTCAAAAGAATATTAATAGGATCATAAACCACAACCATAGATTTATTTATGGAATCTAAGGATGGCTTACCATTCAAAAATTAAAGAATATAATATACTACTTGAATAAACATGATGACAAAAAGGTAACTGACACAGATAAAGCAATAGACACACTATCATGATAGAAACACACAAGAAGTTTGTGACAGAAGGAAACTACCTCAACATAATTAAGCTCATAAATACAAAACCAACAGCCAATATCATATTTAATAATGGAAGCCTGAAAGATATGCCTCAAACATAAGTAACAAGACAAAGCTGTTATTTTTATTATCTCTTCTATTCAACCTTGTACTAGTAGTTCTAGCCAGCACCATAAGCAGTGTAAAGGAATAAATCACATCAAAATTGGAAAAGAATAAATGAAATCATCTCTGTTCACAGATGAGATGATCCAATATAAAGCTTCCACAAGTCTACACGAAAACAGCAGTTAGAAATAATAAACAAAGTAAGCAAAGTTGCAGGACACAAAGATAACATGAAAAATTCAGTTGCATCTCTATACACTAACAATGAACCATCAAAAAAGATGTTAAGAAGAACAATGACATTTACAGCATCATAAAAATAGTTAGAAATAAACACAAGCAAAAAGGCAAAAGATTTATCTCCTGAAAACACTAAAATTTTGCTAAAAGAGAGTATAGAAGACACAAATAAAAGGAAAGACAGACATTCTATATTCATTGATCAGAAGACTTAATATTACTAAATTGATTCTACTAACCAACATAATATACTAAGTAAATGCAATTCGTATCAAAATCCCAATGATGGGCAGATATTTGGTACAAGGTTTAAGCCACCCCATGTGTTTATGCCAGCATCCCATAGTGGAGTTCTTGGCTTTGAATACCAGCTCCATTTCTGATTCAACCTCCTACCAATGTGCCTGAGGGGCAGCAAGTGATGGCTCAAGTCCTTGGGTTACTGCCTCTCACATGGGAAACCTGGATTGAGCTCCTCGGTCCTAGCTTCAACCTTGCTCAGCCCTGGCTGTTGCATGCATTTGGCGAGTAAGCTTACAGATGGAAGATTTCTTTCTATCTATCTCTTTATTTGTCTTTTCCTGAATACTCAAAATAAACCCAGTAAAGATGAAAAAACTTATATTGTAGTTTCCTGATTTTAAAACTTACTACAAAACTACAGCAATTGAAACAGTGTAATACCGGGTATGAAAGACATATAGACCAAGGTAATAATATAGAAAGATGAGTTATAAACCCTTGAATATATTCTCAAATGATTTGTAATAAGGTATAGGATAATTCAATGGGGAAAGAACAGTTTCTTTCAATACTTGGTACTGCAAAATAAGGAAGTTGGGCCCTTACCTTACACCTCAGAAAACAAAAGAAAATCAGACAGAATCAATACTTTGCTTATATTTATATAAATAGAAGTAACAAGGCCCAGTCTCCAAACAGCCACCCTGGGAGCTAGTGCATCAGCAGTAGAATTTAAAGAGGGGACACACACACATAGTCCATGTTATGATTTGGGTGTGGTTGTAGTGTTCCCCAAGGGCCCATGGTATTTGAGTGATCTATCCCAACAGGGCAACACTGGGAAGTGCTGTGGATTTTTGAGAGGTAGAGTCTAGTGGGAAGTCCCTGAGTTAGTTGGGGTGGGGTCCTCAAAAAGGATGAGGGACCCCACTGTCTCTATCTGCTCCCAGGTCAAGACGTGGCAATTTGCCCTGATACATGCTCCCTCCACTGGCATCTGCCACTTGCAGTGACATCCTCACCAGTACCAAGCCAGTGCCATTGCCATGCCCTGGTGTCCCCAATGCCCTGAGTTCAACAAACCTGTTCTTCATGAGTGGGCTGCCAGGAATTTCACTGGGGTCAAATAGATGACCACTACAGTCTACAGGGCAACAGCTAGAGTGATTTTCACCCTGGGAAATGGAGTCTTTCATGGGAAGGAGAAGCGCTGCTTTTCAGTCAGCCCATGAATTACTTTGATCCTAATATCTCTCTAGAGTATAAATGAAAATAAAAATAAAACTTTAAATTCATGTGAAAGAATGAAAAGGATTAATTTAAAGGAAAAGAATGGAAAGGGTTAATTTAGATAAATCTATTTTCAGAGAATAGCAAGACGTTAAAGGAAAGAAGCAGTAGTATATACTAAGTTGATCTTCAGTATATGAAGGTAATTGAAAATGAAATTTGATGAAGGGCAGGATGGGAGAGGGAGTGGGAGAGGGGAGGGCCGCGGGAGGGAGGGAGGTTGGGGGGGGAGCCACAACAATACAAAAGTTGCACTTTATAAATTCACATTTATTAAATAAAAAAAATTTTAAAAAAGGAAAGAAGCAGAATTTGCTGATAGTGTAAGGTGAGAACCAAACTGCCCAAGGTGACAGGAGATAACATTTATACTTTGGACAGCGTTGTGGCATAGCGGATTACGCTGCTGTTAACAATCCTGACATCTGTCTCAGAGCACTGGCTGCTCCACTTCCACTCCAGCTCCATGCTTTCCAAGTGGGAAAGCAGCAGAAGATGGCCTGAGGGCTTCGACCCCTGCCACACATGTGGGGAGCCTGGCTGGAGTTCCAGGAGGCTAAGTTCTGGCCCAGCCCTGGCCATGGCAGGCTTTTGGAGAGTGAACCAGGGGCTGGATAGAAGACCTTTGTCTCTCCCTCTCTCTTTCAAATTTTGTAACTGGAGATTATCTCCTCTTCTTACTGTTGCACACCCTATTTCTGTATCTTCTTGAAACAACCGAAGGCCCTAAGACAAGAACACAGAATGACAGATTTTGTTTTTTGAAAAACAAGTATGGCTGCTTCAGGATTTTCCCTGTCTCACATACATTACAATACAAGCTAAAATTGACAAAGTTGTTTTGAAATGATCAAACAATTCTCCTTGAGAACCATTTCGTGTCTCTCCATATCTTCTTAGACAGGAGAGATTACGGAAATACAGGAATCCTGATCCCTCCGCTCTCATGGCCTGGGGTGCTGCAGAGCTGCCCTGAGACCACAGGCCCTGCCTCTGGCTGGTGGTGGCTTGCCTGTGTACTCATGCAAACACGATGAGACCTGACGTGAGCTGTGGCAAGAAGAGACCAGAGAAGGCTCTGGTCTGCAGCACAGCCTGACGCACAGGGTCACGGAGAAGTCGGGCGCATTCATGATTGTTGCTGTGTAACAAGCACATTATCCCGGGGCTTAGCAGATGAAACCCCATTCATGGTTTCAGTGTTTCTCTGAGGTGGGAACCCCAGAGGAGCTTTTCATTCAAGACAGGTCTGTCACGAGGGGGCGGCAGCCAGGTGGTCTCAAAGGCTGGAGGGTCTGCATCCGAACTCGTTTGTGCAGCTTCGGAAAAGAAGTGTCTATTCTTTACCACGCTGGCTGCTCCACAGGACTTGCTTCCCCCAGAGAAAGTGTGTGTGGAGACACACACACACACACACACACACCACAAGATGCAAGATGAAACCACACTGTATCCTAAAATCTAATATCAAAAAAGAAAAAATGACATGCAACCTCGCCTGTTTTATGCTTGTAGCCTGGGAGAGGTTACTACACATGGATATAAATAGCAGGCAGCAGGGGTCTATGGAGGCTGCCTCTGATATAAGAAATGCACATTTCATTTTTTTTATTTGAAAGGGTGGGGGCCGGTGCCGCGGCTCACTAGGCTAATCCTCTGCTTGCGGTGCTGGCACCCCGGATTCTGTCCTGGTTGCTCCTCTTCCAGTCCAGCCCTCTGCTGTGGCCCAGGAAGGCAGTGGAGGATGGCCCAAGTCCTTGGGCCCTGCACCTGCATGGGAGACCAGGAGAAGCACCTGGCTCATGGCTTCGGAGCAGCGCAGTGTGCCGGCTGCAGCAGCCATTTGGGGGGTGAACCAACTCTGCCTGTCCAAAAAAAGAAAAGAAAAGGAAAGAAAGGGTGGGAAGGAGGGAGAGAGAAAGAGAGAGAAATATCTTTCATCTAGTGATTCACTCCCCAAATATCCCGAACAGCTGAAACTGGGCCAATGCTGAAGCTAAGAAGATGGCTCTCAGTCTGGGTTTCTCACACGTGTGGCAGAGATGCGAGTACCTGAGCTATCATCTGCTGCTACCAGTGGTGTGCATTAGCAGGAAACTGGAATAAGAAACAAGGCCAGGACTCAGATCCAAGGAACTGAAATGAGAGGTATCCCATACAACATCTTAAGTGCTGTGCCAAATGCCTGCCCCAGATACATACATTTTAAACGGCGTTAGATATCGCTAAATCATTCTGCAAAATGCTTACAGTACTTCACACATTTACCATCAGAGAGTAAATGTTTCCCTTTTTTCAAAAAGTTTCCATTAAAAAAAAAAAAAAACGCTTGGCTTTATCAGACTTCTAAAAAATGTTGCTGAACTCGATTTCGGTTTGCATCTGTTTGATTGGTATAAGTATTGCTTTTCACTCCTTAATCATCCGGGTTTTCTCTTCTGTGAATTGTTTTTGCTGTTTCTTATTGTTTCTGTCTTTCTGAGTGAGGGTGCTTCTTGATTTGCTGCTTTATATATGCTAGATATTGATTCCTTCTTGTTCATATATACTGTGAATGTCTTCAGTGACTGAGTCATTTCTCTTTTGACTTCACATATGATGTCATGTCACATATAAAATCTACATTTAATACAAGTGTATCCTTTAATTCAGTGAAACTCTGTTTTTTGGGTTTTTTATTTTTGCTCAATTTCTTTTTTGCTTTGACATTTAGATTTTTTAATGTATAATCAACTTTCAGGGAAATGATATGAGAAACACATAAAATTTATTTTTGCAGATTATTTTATACAGTACTCATTTATACATACATACATATATAAGGGTTCTAAAAGCTCAGAAAAAGTTATGCATGAATTTTTGTGCCAAAATACTCATCTTTTAATTCCATTTTACTCACGGAATTTTTTATAAAAATATTTATCTTCCTTTTGTTTAAAGGATAGATACACAAAGACAAAGAAAGATATTGATTCATTCAAAAACTCTCACAATGGCTTGGGGTTGGGCCAGGGTAAAGTCCAGAGTCAGGAACTCAACCCACATCTCATGAATGAGTGTTATGGACCCACCTGCTCCCACCCACCATACACATTAGCAGGTTGCTAGAATTGGGATAGAAGCCAGGTCTTGAACTTAGAGATGCTGATATGGGATGCTGGGGTCCCAGTGGCATTTTAACCCTTGTGCCAAATTCCCACCTTCCATGAACTTTTTGAAGTCACTTGCATGTAGTCCTAGAATTTTAACTAAATATATGTTTCTTGACTTAAAACATCCCTCTGTGTCTTATTCTCCACAGATAATTCTGTCCATCTTTAAGAGCTACTGTTCCTCTTTATAACATAATAAATGGCATGGGAATCTGATTCTCCTTATCAGGGTTCAAACATTATCTAGCATTTATTAACTGTCTGACCTTGAGCCAAATTATTTTTCTCTTCTACCAATTTCTTCAGCTATAAAACTGGACTATTGGATCCTACCTCATGAAGTTGTAAAATTAAATATTGCATCAAACTTAACACACTCAGAACACTCCATGGCACATAATAAGCACACACAGTGCACTTATGACCTTATTGCCTCTTTCTTCCCTAGAGCCACACACATTTGGTTGCCGGAACTTTCTAACGGCAGCTACACTGTCGCAGGGCAAGCCCCTCTTCCATACTTTCCTTCTTCAAATTCCCTTGGTCCTTCATGGGCATTTCCTGTTCTCTATAAACTTTAGTATAAACTTGACAATTTTGAGTAAAAATAAAAGTTGAGTTTAAATTGCAACTCTCTTGCATTTATAAATTGACTTTGATGGACTTGACATGTTTATGATATCGATATAATTTTGAAAATATTTTATGTATCAATAATATCATGTATTAGTAATATCATAACTTCTTCTAATACAGTGACTAACAATAAAAACATTTTTCTAACATTAAAGCTTGGTGGAATTACTAGAATAATTGGTTGTTTACAATTTTAAGATTGGTCTATAAGTTTACTTTCTCAAACCATCCTTGTCCAATTTTGAAATCACAGATAAAAAAAATCTTTAAAAAATGTTATTCTTTTTGTTCTCTGAAATTGTTTATATAACTGGGGAATTATGTGCTATTTCACATTTGGCAAACCTTCCTTTAAAGCTTTTTAGACCTGATCTTATTTCAGCATCTAATGTCCTCAAGTTTTATAGGTCTCTTTGATTTTTTTTTTTTCGCTTTGGTTTTGAGTCAATTTTGATAACTTATAATTTCCCAGAAAAAATATCTTTATAAAAGCAAAATTCAAATTTTATGCCTTAATATTAACACCTTATCATTAAAACATTTCATATTTTCTCTGCAGTTTCTATATTATTGAATCCCTCTTTTATCCAAAATATTGGCTGCCCCCAAATTCTTTTCCTTTTTCTTAATCAGACTTGCTGGAATTCTTGTCTATGTTGTTAGAGTAAAAATTGCTTTGGGTTTTATTGATCTTTCCCAAAATCTCTTGTTTTCCATTTAATCATTTCTGATTTTTTAAAAATTATTTACTCACATTTTATTCCACACTTTCTTTTCTTCAAGTGTTTGAAATTTTATTATTTTATGTCATTGACCAACTCATGTTTTACTTTATTACATCTTTTGCTTAATTATCTTTCATTGTATTTTATCTTGAGGAGAGAAAGCCTTTAAATATTAGCAATTTGTTATATTTAGATACTTCTTTTATGTTTAATATATGATAAAATTATTATATAATTATAAAAATAAAATACATGATGAATTATTAGATTGTACTTCCACACATCTCCATTATATCCATGTTGTTAGTCATGTTATATAAAGATTTTATTTCTCAAATAATATTTTTGTTTGCATGATTTCCTTTCAAGAGAGTTATGTAAAGGTTTGCCATTGTGATTATAAATCTGTCAATTTCTCTTTGTATTTCTACCAATTTTGGTTTTTTGAGTTTTAAGACTAACACACATTATAAACTGCAATTACTATAGCATAGTTCAAAGTCTAATGTTGGTATTTTTTGGTCCACAAATAATACATGGATCTCCAAAAATTTTTGCCTGATTTTTGTACCACAGTTAGCTCTTTACTTTTAACTCCACCAGGGTTTTGTTTTTTTTTTGTTTTTTTTTTTTCAAGATTTATTTTATTTATTTGAAAGAGTGAAGAGAGAGAGAGGGAGAGAAAGAGAGAAAAAGAGACTTTCCAACTGATGGTCCATAACCCAAATGGCTGCAATGACCTGGGCTGGACCAAGCCAAACTAAGGAGCCAGGAACTCTGTATGGATCTCCCACATGGTTGGGAGGGGCCAAGTACTTGGGCCATCATCTGCTGCTTTCGCAAGCACATTTGCAGGGAGCTGGATCATATGTGGACTAAGACTCCAGCTCCAGTATGGGATGCCTGTGTTGCAGGCAGCTGTGTAGCCTGCTGTACCACAATGCCTACCCCTCTCCCAGTTTTGTTTGTTGTTTTTCTCAACTGAACCATATGTTGTTTTATATTCAGAAGGTCTGGTTAAATATGACCTCATATTCACTACTTTGCTATCTCATTAATACTCCTTGAATATCAGACTTTTGATGAGGATTACTTTCTGTGAGCAGAGGTCTGCAAGACATTACTTCCTCAAGATCTATTTGAACCAAATACCCTATTATTTATCTGAAAATGCTATTAGTTTGCTCTTACATCAGACAGCTTTATTGATTGTAAAATTCAATCTTGATGGTTACTTTCTCTCAGGATTTTGCTGTCTTCCACTGCCTTCTGGTTTCTCCTGACACATTAGACAACAGTCCAATTGTTAATCCTTCTGTGGCAATCATGTGGTGGCCTGAGTTTACTTTGAAGCACTCCATGTCTTTGGTGATGTTTAAATTCACTCTGATACATCTGAGTGCTGGTACCTGTGAGGATAAGCTAGATCTGAATCTTATATTCGGCGCTTTTGACATTTGGGGTGCTGAAATTTTTATTGTGGAAGCAGTCCTGTATTTTATAAGATATTTGGCCACATTCTTTCCCTGTACTGTCTAGATGTCCAGTGCACTACCAGGTGTGGTTGTACCAACCAAAAATACCTCCAGACATTAACAGATACCTCCTGACTACCCAACTGTCTGCACCAAAAAGCTGCCGGCTAGCTTAAACTATATTAACAAACAAATATACAAAAGCCACGTAATATGCACGTATCAGTAAACTTAGAAGAAAATGTTTATATCTCACCCACACTGCTTGTTCCTTGCAATTCAAGTGTGGTCTTGCTGGGTGATTCATTTGTCTGGGATCCAGGTTGGAAGCTGGGCATTTGTTTAGGGCACTTCCAGGAGTCCCAGCAGTAGAGAAAGGAAGCATGACAAAGGATGCTTGTGGTTAAGGATTCTGCTTGTGTGCTACTTCTGCTTCCATTCCCTGAACTAGAGCAATCACACTCCCAAGCTCCGTGTCCACTGGGTAGAGAAATCTTTTCCCCATGGGAAGGAACAGCAAGTGTTTGGAAATAATTACACAGTCTCACACCAAGAGGGCATGCTTTTACTTATTTAGTATCCTGATTCTGCTGATTCCAATCTTTCATTGTTTCTAGTACAATCTCGGTGTCTTCAAATATTTCCTGTATTATTGCTCTTCTCTTCCTTCAGAACTTCTGTATCTTAAACTCTCCTTAGTCTCTGCATATATTTTTTGTGTGTAGTACATTCTAAATAATGTTGTTTGACACATCTTTTAGTATACTCACCATCTCTCCATATGTAGAATGTTCTATTCTTTTACTAATCACCTTTAAATTTTAAATGTGCACACATGACTTAATAAAAGTGCACAATTATCAACATTTCTGTTTTCCTTTCGAATAACAAGTGCTTTAAGAATGCTTTGAATTGTCTTCTGATGTAAGTTTGCCATATATATTAGATACCCTTTGCATTTGAAATTCTGGATTTGTCTTCATCATTATTAAATGATTAAATTTTCCACATATATGTAGAAATATATCACCTTCATTTTAACTATAGTTGTTTTTTGGAGCCCAGTTTCTCTGTCTTTATTTTTTTAAAGATTTATTTATTTCTTTGAAACCACTGCTCAGAACCAGCATCAACCGAAAGTAATTAGCATGGCTGCTGGTTGCATCCTCCTTATGATTTTTAGCTAACTATAAGGTCACTCTGCTAAAATTATCATTAATGACACTTGCACTCCCATCATGCACCTGACACTATGACACTCGAAAGATTTCCAATAAAAGGCAAAGGAATAGGTGGTACTCAAACCTCCTTTGAAAATTCAATAAACATCTCCTCAGACTCCACCTTCTGTACCTCTATTTTGTATAAAGGCATGGCCATGAGCCCTGTTGACTGCAGCTGTCTCTTGAGCATGCCAGCACTCCTTGAGTGTGTACTCTTACTTTATATGCACAGAAATCTTGCTTCTTTGCTAAACTTTACCAATGTTTCATCCTCAAAGTCTTTCTTCCATTTGAGACAACAACCTGGACCCAGATGCCTCACAACAACACCAACTATCTATATCTATACCATTCTCATTGTTTATTGCTGTTTGCAGCTTTGCCATTTCATTCCTTCTCTTTGTCCAGGACTTTTCATGAGAAGGGACTTAGCTACCATGCAAGAAGGTTCTTTTCCTAATAGTCAATAGAAACATGAACAAATTTAAATTTTTGACCTTTGGAAAATCGTGAAAAGAAGAAAAATTCCCCTGTCCCAAAAGCACTGAGATCATTAGTGACTAACGTTGTGTGTAGCAGATGGAGACACAACTGGTCAGAGAGAAGCTGCCCTTGGAAAATTATATTCAGCTAAAAGAGAACAAGGTCAAAATATTTTGTTTGGATAAATAACTCTGACAACTGTAGAAGATTTCCTACTTTGTATGGCATAGTCTCCAAACAAAAATGTCTGACTGCTCGCTACAATAAATACATTCTCTAGCTTTCCACAGATCTGCAAGTAATTCTGAAAACACAGCAAGCATTGCTGAGAACCTGTGTGCTCAAGTTCACAGAATGTTCCCATGCTGAACATTCCTATTTGGCTACAGCTTTCCTTTGGGATTAGATCAGAAATATCCTACGGGGGAAAAAGGATGAGAGAGAGAGAGAGAGAGAGGAGAGAGAGAGAGAGAAAGAGAGAGAGAGAGCTATAAAGTAGACCACATTAATAATGCTTATAGACTCCATGGAGAAATGACCTGAAAGAAATTTCTTCATTTTCTATACAGGCAGATGCTTTCAGCTAAACAACAATTGTTCTCTCCTTGCTTTGACCATGGAGAAGGCAACCTTTATGTGCAGGGTTGGAATCAAGATAGCCTACTTGCATTTAGACTACTTTTGCTTCTAGAATCATGGGGAGAGCCATACCACTGAAGTACAAAACAAAACAAAAGGATATATCATCATTTAACATCATGCTATAGAGGTGGGGGTGTGGCCTGGAAGTTTAGATGCCAGTTAAAACTCCTGCATCCCATATTGTAATACCTGGGTTTGATGATTTCTCTCCAGATCCAAATTCTGGCTTCCAGCTAATGCAAATCGTGGGAGGCAATAAAAATGGCTCAAATAATTGGATTCTCACCACCCACATGGGTGAACTAGAATGATTCCCAGTTCACAGATTCATTGAAGGCAGTTGGAGAAGGAATCAGTAGATAGGAGAGTTCTCCATCTCTCTTTCTCTCTCTCTCTTTCATATATTCTTAATATATTATTATATAAAATATATTATTATATCATATATAAAACCATGTTATTTAAAAGTTATCAATCATTATTTGGTCATTTTCTGACTTTGTTTGCCTTAGAAATCATCATCTATTCTTTTGCTGTAAGGCATTGGCAGGAGATTTCAATTTAAGACAAAAACAACAGCAATTAATGTATCCTAACTACAAGGGTACATCACAAAATTCACAGAAAGTGGAATTCAAATATGAGTTTATATTTGTACAAAACATTTTGAATTTCACACAAGTGGTTCTCAAAAAGTTTAAGAAAATGCTTATTATGAACAACTCTACATGAATTTAAAAATATTTTTGCACTGGACCTGGCATGGTATCACAGTGAATTAGGTTGTCAACTGTGACACTGGCATTCCATGAGGACACCCTTCAAGACCTGGCTGCTCCAATTCTGATGCAGCCCTTTGCTATGGCCTGGGCAGGCAGCAGGAGATGGCCCAAGTGCTTGGACCCCTAATGAAACCTGAATGAAATTCCAGAGTCAGACCCAGCCCCTGACATTGCAGCCATTTGAGGTGTGAACCAGTAAATGGAAGATATTCTCTCTCTCTCTCTCTCTCTCTCTCTCTCTCTCTCTCTCTGTGTGTGTGTGTGCATGTGTGTGTGTCTGTCTGTCTTACCCTATCTCTCTGTGACTCTTTCAAATAAGTAATTAAAACTTTTTAAAAAAAAATTGCACCAGAATAAACATATATTTTAACTGTATTTTCCATTAACTTTTTGTATATCAAAGATGACTCAAAACCAAGCCTCAAGCCTGCAACGCCATCAGCTCCATACTTTCCCGAATCAAAGAGAAGCAGTCTTCCTGCTTCAAATTCTGGCTCTGCCTTTGTCTCTCCTGCTGCCTCTGGCAGCCATGGTGAGGAAGATTCTGGGTGACCCCTTTTTCCCATGATCTCCCTAACAAATTGTACAAATTATGGGAATGGAAAAAAATAAGAATCCCATTCCACTGTCTTAGCCATCCTAAGTAGCATGGCGTAGGACAAAATAGGACTTAAACAAATAGTTCTTTTCTAGCAGAAAACTATCCTGAGATAACCCCATTAAAAACTGCTCAGTTACGCTAATACAGGAATTTAAGAGAAGCAAAAACATTAACATTGATGACTGCACTGCTGGAATATGTAGCAAACTGTATACCGAAGCTTTCCTGAAGAATGCTATCGCTCTCACAGATACAGACAGGCAGTAAAATAGCTTTGGCATTTTAATGCTAGTGCATTCTAAAGTTCCAGATGACAGCTGCATAGCCAAGATTTTAAGGCCATCAGAAAATTCATGCTCCACAATGATCACAGCTGGACCCATCGATCAAATGTTTTTGCTCAAAAGAGATGCAGTAGTTGGTAGATAATTAAACGCTGCGTGTTCTGGACTTTGGATTCTTAACCATGGGAGATAGATCTGGAGGGAAAATTAAATATAAAGCTTTTCCTGTCGCTTTAAACTTAGATGGAGATTTCTAAGGCCCTTATGGTCCTAGAATATTCAGTGAAGTCCGCATTCAAAACTGTGTCTATACTTGTCACTAGTTATATAGGCAATGAGAGATTCTGCTCTATCCCTAACAAGTCTCTAACACAGCCATCACACAGAAAGTAGTCCGTGGCCATAGTGCTCTCAGAAATGATGGACATCTGTTCCATTTCTTCCATACTTAAATGTCATAAAATCAGTTAAGATGCTCTTCACAGAGGATGCAGAAAATCCTGACTCTAATGGTCCTAGTTACGAAAGTATTTTTAAAATCGGCTATAAAAGGAATTTAAAGCTAACGTGGCGCTCGCATCAGATAACTAGAACGTCAGTTCTGCTTCCATGAGACTTCCTGGCTCTACCTTGCTGCTGTTTTGTTCATTTTCTAGCCAATGCTTATTAAAACTATCTACATGCCAGCCTTGATGTAAGTGCCATGGGTATGTTTTCATTAAGGTAATCCTCACAATACTCCAACAAAGTTGACCTCCTACTATTATTGCCAGTGAGTGAACTTTAGAAACATATTAACTTGTGGGGCCAGCCCTCTGGTGTAGTGGGCTGAGCCTCTGCCTGTGGTGTCAGCCACATTAGATGGATGTTGGTTCTAGTCCTGGCTGCTCCTCCTCTGATCCGGCTCTCTGCCATGGCCTGGGAAGGTAGTGGAGTATAGCCAAGTGCTCGAGACCCTGCACCTGCATGGGAGACCCGGAAGAAACTCCTGGCTTCAAATCGGTGCAGCTCTGATCTTGCGGCCACTTGGGGAGTGAATCAGCAAATGGAAGACCTTGCTCTCTCTCTGCCTCTACCTCTCTCTTTCTCTAACTCTACCTCTCAAATAAATAAATTTTAAAAATATTTTTTAAAAAAAGATAGTACCAAGATTTTTCAGACTTTAGAAAAAAAAGAAACATTAACTTTTTAAATCAAATGTTCTATACACTGCAATTACTCATTTTACAAGGAAGGGGATGAGGCACAGAGAAAGTGGCTAAGAAACACAAGACCGCACGGCTAGCAAGTGGCACAGCTGGGAAGCGAAGCCTGCATTTTGACTTCCAAACAGATTTTCGTAACCATCAGGATGTCTAACTTCATTGTCTCAGAATGAAATCATGATGGCAGAAATCCCCTCCACACAGGAGGAGCTCATCCTTTGCGTTTTTTAAACTGCATTTTTAAATGTTTAATGGATACATAAGAATTGCACATATCGATGGGTTCAGTGTGACATTTCAATCCAAGTGTACAGTGTGTCTTGATCAGATTAAGGCAGTTAGCAGACCCATCACTGCCAAAAAAAAAAAACAACTAACAGTCATAGCGATTTCATTCTTCCTTCCTTGGCTACTTCTTACCTGAGGATTTCCTTCTTTCCTGTCTCACCTATCTGTTAATCACCTTCTCTGTGCTCTTTTCACTGTTGCTAGAGAGACAGCGGTCAGCAAGTAGATGTAGTCAACCATAGGAAAGTGTTCTCTGTGCTGGAGGAAAAACTTCATAGCCAGACAGAGAGATGAGTAAACACTGTGATTGCAGGGTAAGGAAGTGAAGAGTAATGAGCATGAGGTAGGAGATATTTTGGCTAGGACGGTGAAGCATCAAGAAGGTGACATTAGGGTAAAGGCACAAAGGATGTGAAAGAAAATAGGAGGTAGCTTGACAGTGTTGGCATTAGGGCCCTGAGCATTGACTTCATAAGCTGAATTCCCTGCTCTGCCATACATGTGCAAATCATATCAAGTCCTTTGACTACAAAATAAGGACTACACGTAGGTTGTTGGAAGGATTAAATGAGTTGATACTTGTCACTATGTATGTGCTCCAATTGCAAATGCTCTGTAAATGCTGACTCTTGTCATTATTACAGAAGTTGTGGTCCAAGCACAGGTAACAACAAGTTGTCTTTCTTTTTCTTTAAGTTTTATGTGTTTATTTGAAAGGTAGAGTTACAAAGAGAGAAGGAGAGACAGAGAGAAATCTTCCATTTGTTCATTTACTCCCCAAATGGCCATAACTGCAGGTGTTGGGGCCAGGCCAAAGCCAGGAGCTGGAACTCTACCTGGGTCTCCCATGTGGTGAGCAGGAGCCCAAGGCCTTGGGCCATCTTTTGCACCTTTTCCAGGTGCATTTGTAGGCAGCTGGATAGGAAGTAGAGCAGCCGGAACTTAAATCATCACTCATATGGGATGCTGGCACTGCAGCTGGTGGCTTAACCCGCTGTTCCACAACCCTGGCCCTCAGCAAGTTATCCTTGATGAGCAGTGTGGCTTGGGGGGACATAAGTTGGTGGTGTGGGAATGAGGAGTTGGGCAAGTAGCAGAAGCTAAATGTACATGGTTAGCTCCTGTGCAATAGGAAATGAGGTCTGAAAGAGACGTGAGGAACAGGTCACTCTGATCGGTAGGTGTCAACTCTACTTCTGCATTAGGATTACCTTGGGACAAAATAAGTGAGCATCTCTGGGGATGAAGCTCAGGATTCAGATTCTGAAGTTCTGATGTTAGATACTGACGTTGAGCTCAAGGACTAAATCATTGCTGTGTGCTTGGCATACTGAAGAAAGAAGTTTGAATTTTATTCACAGAGAAAAGCCAAGCCATTGGAATGTTTGTGGTATCCTGCCCACTTCCCCCCTCAACCTCACTTCTGAATATCAAATTCTTAACTATCTTTCAAATATGTCATATTCTCTTAGATTAGAAGAGGCCTGTGACAATCTCTTGCCCTTGCCCCCCGCCCCCCAACACTGCTCTTTAGCTCTTGATGGATTGTGTTGTGCGGTATGCATGCCTGTGCCCCACCAGAAGGCAAATTCCTCAGTGGCAGCAACCATACATCCTCAAACAGTGTCTTGTACATGAAGACACAAAGAGGGATTTTAAACAAGGAATGTAAGGGCTTTGCTTTGAAACAATTGCTTAGACCATAAGCTGATGTTGTAGCATTTGCTTCAGCAAATCAAACTAGTCAATAAACAGCCTAATGATGGGCACTAAAAAATGGAGAGACTGCAAGAGAGTTTCATCAGGTTACAGCTATTTGTTCAAATCGGGAGCACCTTAAAAGGCATGGTGCAATCAGCACCAGGAGGACAAAATGTAAATTGTATGTTCTAAATATAGCTTCCTCTAGTGTGTTGAAGGAAGTAAGCATACATAATCAAAGTTCTACGTTTTCTATTATGGTACAAATAGCATACAATACAATTGGTTTCAGTTGTGCATTAAGAAGAATCATAGGGAAATGGTGTCCCTCATTTAGACTGAGATAAAGCAGAAATCCAAAGCCTCAAATGTACTGAGTTCACAGCAAAACCGTACCTAGCTTCTGGTGCCTACTTTATCTTTATTTGTATTTACTTGATTTCTGTGGATGTGATGGACATCTGCTTTGTTGTAAATTTGCAAATGAATGACTACTGAAGGAAAAAGAAAGCAAATTTCCTTTCTTGGGACCCTAAAATGTTCTTCAATGTAATAAAGGAGGAAAAAAAAGTGTAGGTTGTCTGTTTAACAAATAGAAGTGAATTCCGCGTAGAACAAAGGAAGTTACTTGACATGGGAACTTACCTTGAACAGCAGTCTACAAACAAAATAGAAGTTAAAAATGTCCTTGTAAGGCCAGGGCTGGAAGAAACATTCAGATGTCTGGCCCACTCTAGTTCACATGGTGATACATAGCTCTCCTGGGTACAGACTGCCAAACTGAGTTAGTGTCAATGAAAGAAAATCGGAGGTGGACTTTCAGATGTTCTCATTCAGCTAAAAAGCAAAATATAGTTCAAAGTGCTTTTACCCACTGAGTTTTTCAAATAAGCACTCAGTAGGATAGACATATTGCCTGGAAGGAAGGCCTCATAGGAATACTAAAAGAACTGGATAGCGCTCATCATTTTCAATAGTGGATTCAGGGGATTACAACTGTCTTTTTGCCTGGAAAGAGTAAACAGGTGCTAAGGATAATGTAATCTTCCCATTCACATGGTCACTTAAACTGCTGATTTAAATTTAAATAGGTAATCTTCTTAAGAAGCTTTCTCCTAACCAGCTCTCTGCATTCAACAATGATCTCCACCCTCTCTTGACACAGACTAGCCCAGAGTGGAAACAACCTTCTGAACTTTCACTTTCTACAGACTTTAGGTCAGGAATGGCACCACAGGTTGCCCTTGAAGTTGAGCTTAGGGGCATACAAGATAATCTACATAGAAATCTGTGTAATTTCTTCCCCTGGGCATGCAACAAAACCTGGATTTACTGTGGTAAAATGCAAACGTAAAGCTCAGCCTGCAAATCAAAACCACAATGAGACATCTCCTCACTCCTGATAGATTGGCTCTTATCCAAAACACAAAATATAGCTGGTGCTGGTGATGCTGTGAAGAAGAGGGAATTCTTGCACACTGTTGGTGAGAATGTAAATTAATATGGTCATTGTGGAAAACCATATAGAGGTTCTTCCAAAATTAAAGACAGAACTATCAGAAAATCCAGCAAACTCACCACTAGATACACAGCCAGAGAAAGTGAAATCTGTCCGTTGAAGAGACATCTGCATCGCCAAGTTTCATGTAGCACTATTCACAGTAGAAAAAAAAAGGAAATGACCTAAATGTCTACCAACTGCTTACACATAAAGAAAATGGGATACTTACACAAGATAAAATTCTATTCAGCTATGTAAAGGGATAATTTTAATTCAAGAGGCAGAAAAAGAGATGGAGACATAGAGAGAGATAGAGAGCATTCTCATCCACTATGTCACTCTCCAAAGCATGAAACACTCAGGACAGGGCCAAGCAGAAGCTAGAAGATGGTAACACAACCCAGGCCTCCCATCTGAGGGACAAGAACCCAAATATTTGAGCCATCACCACTGTCCAAGGCCTACATTGAAGTTAGGAGCTGGGGCTGGCTATTAAATCCAGGTAATCCAGTATGAGATGTGACTGTCTTAACAGCTATGCCAAAAGCCTGCCTAAGAAGAAATTTTACCATCTGCATTAACATGTTTGTAACTGTAAGTCATTATTTTAAGTGAAATTAAGCTCAACTTTTACAGAAGCTACACTTGAATATATTATTCATTGGCAACACTGAATCACCTTATGTTATTCAAATTCAAACATCCACACAGCATCTGGCAGTCACACATTTTAGGATACCTAGTTTTGGACAGCCCTCTGGCCAGCAGTTTTATTTCAGGACATCACTTTCTTGTCTCTAAAGCAGGGTAGGTACAGTTGTTGGGATGTGTTCTTGTCCATTGACTTTTCTACAGCATTTGTTCTTGTGCTTTTGTAAAAATACAGTGGAAAGCGAAAATAACATTACTGGTGCTTACCATAAGAATTATTATTGTATATGAAATAAAAAGGACTACTGCATGTACCTGTCCATCATAACAAAGATCCAATCACGCTGATCATCCGCTTCAAATAGTCTGCTCTTCAGGTCTCAGGTTAAGCCAACCATGGGTCAAATTGTAGAAGCAGAGAGAAAATTATAAGACTTCTATGGAACGTTAGAAATGTGTCTTCCAAAGTTGTATCTTAAAGATTTTTTCTTTTTTATTGGTCAAAAGTAGAAAGTTATCCAAACACCTCAATTTCTAATATGCCAAGGTCTAAAGATACTAAACTACAGAATATCTGTAGCATAAGGGGAATTGTCCCTGCCTGACTCCAAAGAGGAAAATGGTAAAATACAGATTGTACAAGAGGTATTTGGGGCAATTTAATCCTAGCTTTAATGATAAAACTAATAACTTTAAATATACTTGGACCAAACATGAATATACTAGTAAGATTTAATCAAATATTGAGCAGAGTCAAATATGAATTCTCAAAACCGGGCAATTGTCAAATTTAGGAGAGCTAAGGGAGCTGCTGAATGCCAGAAAAAAATGATCTGTGTTTCTATGATCCTGCAATTTTTAAGATGGAAAAATCTGAATAAACCCCTCCATCGATGCTTGCCTTCAGAGTTGTTCTACCAAAATCTCCATTCCCCTAAATTAAAAAGGCCATCATCTCTTCCCCATCCTCCTTAAAGCATTCAGTCTTCAAAATGGAAATTGAAACAGAACTCCGAAATCCAAACCAGAAGCAAACAAAAAGGAAACCAGTCATTCAGAGTGAAAACGTGTCAAGAGAGACAGTTTGAGTCGAATCCAGATGGCGATACGCCATGAACTACTAACAGACTCCTCACTTTCAGCAGAGAGCAAGCGCAGGCAGTGTCTGTAATGACGTGTTAGCATCTGTCTGCGAATATCATCTCCATGGCACCCAAGTGCACCACCCAAACAAAGTAAATTCACAGTGAAAGCAAGACTGAACCTTTTTGAAAATATAGGAAATTAGTATTTGAACTGACAAAGAATTATCATACACATTTGACAAGTCTCATTAAAGTAATGCCGAACCTGAGGAATTACTTTCATCCAAGGTAAGATGTGGAAAAACAAAGCCCACTCCAAGTATGGAAAATGTTTCACAGCGCCCCTCAGTGGTGGCAGGGGAGTGCAGGTAGAATATGCAATAAATGAAGGGTTGGGTGGTTGGGTCCCTGCTACCCACACAGGGGGCTTGGATTAGTGGCCAGCTCCTGGCTTCAGCCTGTTCCAGCTCAGGCCATTGTGACCATTTGGAGAACCGGCCAGTGGATGGAAACATTCTCTCATATTTCCCACCCGCCTCTCTCTCCCTCCCACTCAAATAGTTAAAAATAAACTTTTTAAAGAAATTCATGAAGAAGACTACTACAAAAATTTCCTGGTAAATACGATTTAAAGGATAATGTGTGCATTCCATGAAATTTTGAAGATGCATCATAAACACCTAGTAAACTCCTTACCTGCCGATGTGTGCTCGGCAAATGTTAGTTTTCCTTCTGCTTTGATATATCTTCATACTTGCCCATTCATTGTAAAAGTGGTTTATGTTGGCCAGCTCCGTGGCTCACTAGGCTAATCCTCCGCCTGCAGCACCAGCAACCCGGGTTCTAGTCCCAGTCAGGGCGCCAGATTCTGTCCCAGTTGCTCCTCTTCCAGTCCAGCTCTCTGCTGTGGCCCAGGAAGGCAGTGGAGGATGGCCCAAGTGCTTGGGCCCTGCACCTGCATGGAGACCAGGAGGAAGCACCTGGCTCCTGGCTTCGGATTGGCACAGCACGCCGGCTGTAGCGGCCATTTGGGGGGTGAACCAATGGAAGGAAGACCTTTCTCTCTGTCTCTCTCTCTCTCACTGTCTAACTCTGCTTGTCAAAAAAAAAAAAAGTGGCTTATGTTTTTATATGGTTCTAGTTATTATTTTAAAATTATATATTTTATATATAATATATATTTTTAAATATTTATAGTTATTATTTTCAACCATACTCATTCAGAACCCTTTCCCATCCTGAAGATCATCCAGGGCAGATTTCTTAACTTATTAAAAAGCTCTTGTTATTAGAACTCAGATCAATCAATGTTAAAGCCCCAGCTTCGTAGCTGATTCAATCGCTTGCTTCTGCTACCTCTGGTTGTAATTGCGAAATGACCTAAAGCAAGGATTGTGGCTCACTCTTCCACCACCTCTGCAGTGGCTTTGCAAGCATTACCCCAGGAAAGTGGTTACCAGGAGGATGGACTGGGAGGAATGACCGATGCCACTGCTTAACAAAAAAGGGAATGATGGGAACAGTTTTCAATCATGGCAAATCTAGTAACTGTGCTCCCACTGTCTTAAGAGTGTTCTCTGTGTGGGCAGACGCTGTAGAAACCCAGTGAAGAAAGGGTAAAAGTGGCACTTAAAAGCACCCTCAGTAACTACACAAAATAAATAGTCCTCCATAATTTATGAAAGTTCCTTTCTGAAAATTACATATTAACATCATTTAGATTTTACAAATATATAGCCTACAATTCAGCAGTTGAGAAACTATCGAACTATCATTTCTAACATCTAGGAAATGACATAGTTAAGTTGAAAATTTGGTGGTTTTTTTTGTCTTTGTACTGTATATCATGAAAGCTATTTTTTAAGAAAAACTAATGCCTTTACCCTCTCACTCTCATGAAATTACTCTATACATCCTAAAGCATATAACTTTTAAAAGCCTCAGAGCAAATGCTTCAAAGTTATAGCTGAAGTAGATTTAAAACGTATTTATGTCCTAAACTATCTTTGAAAAAGTGCTTAGGTTTACTAACCTGGTGCATTTTTAATTTTGTTAAAAATTTCCAAATTTGAGATAATATATTTTCTAAAAAAAAAAAAATATCTCCGTTATTATTGTGTGAAATGATCATATATATTAACCCAGTCACATAAAAATGACTCAGATCCATTGGATTTTCTGACTAATCACAGCAATAACATAATTTGGCCTTTAATATGAGTTTTCTCTTTTTTTAATGCATGTACCAACTGGAACTTTCTTTCAATGTATGATGCAGGCTCACTGCTTGCTTTAAACAGCAATGTTCACTGCTCGCAAAGGAATGGTTATGTGCTGGAAACAAAGATGGGATTCATTCAAAAAGAGAGTCTCTGGCAAGGTCTGTAGTGATGAAGTAGAGAACAGAGGCAATTAGCAACAGTTACTGAACACTCCCTTTTCACAACCCTTCCCAAGTGTGCCCCGCAACAGCCTCTGCCTCCACGGAGCGAAGTAGGATAATCTAAAGAAAATCACAATACACATGAGTAAAAATGCCAGCCATTGAAAGACACAAACAAATGCAGCAAACATAGCTTCGCTTTATAGCACACATGCCTTTGGAGATGAGACTACTGCTGCAGCTGTGTACTTGTTTGGAACAGCTAGAGTCAAATAAAGAATAAATGAGAGCAAAATAACACAGGACCATTCTAATGTAACACAGAGGAGTAACAATAGGCTTCCCATGTTAGACGAATCAACAATCTCCTACATGACATTGAACATGGGACACACGGTCTAACCAAACTGCTGATACAATGCTCTTCTCTGAGGCTCACTGGGAAAATTCAGTTCCGTGATCACAGTGTATGGGCCCCAGTGTCTTGGTATAAGCTCGCTGATCTGCCCTTCCCTAAAACACAATCTTGCCCCAGGATTGCCTTCTGGCATAAAGAAAAGAGACACAGCGGCTCAGAGGCCAGAGTAGCCCCTACCCATTCAGCCTGGGTTGTCTTTAGACATTGCCATGGGTTGATTAGTAAAATTACCCTGTAGTGTTCTAGCAGACCATTTTAAGTAAATGAAAAATAATGATGTATTTTTGTGTCAATTATATTGGGTGTTATTTTCAATGTTAGAAGCATTTTTATTGATCATTTACTATGTTGTCAATGCTGCTTTAACCTGTATGTGAACTAGCCAAGTTTCTGCTGTAATCATTTTGTCTAACAATCAGCCGTGGATTAAAAATATTTTCCCATCCTCATGTGATGGCAGACGACCTGCCGGTGGGCAGTTCTCAGCGCACCTGCCTCTGCTGCCCTGCACCGGTTCGGTTGGTGAATCAATCTGAGTCGTCTTTTCAACACAGGGGATAAAGAAGGCTCCCTTGCACTTGTTTTTGTGGAGGCAAAGGGCAGGTGTTCCCAGAGCACTGGCTCTAAGTTGACCTGCCTCTGATCAGCCATTCGATCATTTCTGCTCACCATTTCATGCATTAAAGGAAGTTTCACTTGACCAAACCCAAAGCCAGTGGGGAGAGACTACATGCCATCCATAGGGAAGGGGTAGAAGTAAGGGGAGAGAAGAAAGAATTATTTACCTATAGAACACTCTACATCATGGAAAAAGACACATTAAAAAGACCTACAACCTGGTGATAATTTAAAAACATTATGGTAGGAAAAATCACACTTGCAAAAGAGGTCAGAATGTGGCAACTTTAGCAAAGGACAGATGACTCAAGCTGATGCCCAGCCCAGGTGCGGTGCTACCTCTGGGCAGGCATTTCTTTCAGGCACTGATGGGGATGTTTCCATAGCACACCCTCCTCACCTTCAATTGCCTTAGCCTCCTGACAGTGGAAGGCCAAAGAGCAGGCTTTCCTCCGGGGTTAGCACTGGCCTCTGCCTCACACATTCACACTTCTCAACCTTTATCTCCACTTGTTCACCTTGCATCAGGTACTACCAACACTGCAGCTCTCACCACAAGCAGGACCAGCAGGACTCCTGACTGTGGACTTCTTACTCTGAAATTAGTCAAATTCTTATGGAGCATAATATTATTCTCAAAACATTGCAATGGTAAATCAATGAGAATCTGTGACAGATTTAGGCTGCTTCATTGATATACTTAAAGAAAGCAATACAACATGAGATTTTGTGGAGTAGAGGTTAAGCTGTCGCTTGGTATGCCCATATGATATTTTGGAGTGCCTGAGGTTGATTCCTGGCTCTTCCACTTCCAATCCAACTTGCTGATAAGGTACTTGAGAAACAGAAGATAAAGGTTCAAGTAATTTCTGCCCCTGCCACCCACATGGGGGACTCAGCTAGAATTCCTGGCTCCTGGCTTTGGCCTGGCCCCACCCCCTACTAGGGGACATTTTGGGAGTACACCAGTAGATGGAAGATCTCCCTCTCTCTCTCTTTCATTTAGCCTTTCAAATAAATCTTAAAAAAAAAAAAGAAAAGAAAAAATGCAATTAGATTTTTTGTGTTGTTTTTATTTGTTGTAAGTATAAATCATTGGGCTCCCTAAAATCAAAGAAGTCAGGAACCCGAGGTGAAACCCGAGGTTTCTCCTCACATAATACAGAGCCCTGTATATAGTTCTTGATGATTCTGTTCCAATGATGGCAAGCACAAGTTTTAAAGGATTCATATAATCCAACTGATAATGAACATAACAATTATCTTTTTATTTTTTAAAAGTTTTATTTATTTAAACAATTATCTTTAAAAATTATCAATTTATTTCTATGAAAAGTCCATAGACTGAGACAGACTCAGCTACCATCTGCTGGTTCACTCTCCAAATGTCACGATTGCCAGGGAAGGGCCCAGGCCTAAGCCAAGAGCCAGGAATGCAAAGCAGGTCTCCCACCTGGGTTGCAGGGACCCAACTAGTTGAACCTTCACCACTATCTCCCAGGATCCTCATGAGAATAGAGCAGGAGTCACAAGGAGGTGTGCATTTAGCCCAAGGACCCTAATATACGACATGAGTGTCCTACTACTAGTCCAAATACTCACCATCCAATTACCATTTTAGATAAAAGACATATATAGTGTTTATTCAAAACTAATCCTGTCATCATATACATACACTCTTTCCAATTAAGTTCAGAAATTCTATACAAACTTGAAAAATAGCCACTTCTGATTTAGAAGACACTAAAACATTTATCATATTACTATTCAGTCTTGAATCATTTTCAGATGAGCATCTGACATAGAAGTCTCTTTCTCATAGACTGTAATCTCTTATTATTTACTCATTGAATCAGAGTTAGTCAATTTATTGATCAACTACTACCAATCAGGCCTTGAGCACTCTAGAAAATATGAGAGCCAACAGTGTAGACAGGTGTCTTTCATCACAGAGCTCCCTGTTCACAGAGATCATGTGCTCAGGAAACAAATAAGAAAGAGCAAAACAAATTAAAAGCCAAACATATGTGTAGTACTTTGAGGTTGTATTGGGACACTGTACTGCATGCGCTTCTGGAGCTATGTAGTTCAGGGGGCATTTGAGCTACAAGCTAGAGGAAAAAGAAAGAGAGGTGGCCAACAGCATGGAGACCTGGGAGCAGAGATATCTGGACGACTTAGCAGAGTTAGAAATAGGCCCTTGCGTGTGAATGAGTCTATGGGATTCAATAGACATGAGAAAGAAAAGGCAGAGTGCAGCTGCCCAGAGAGCGCAGGCCAGCCATCGGGGAGTTTGACATAAGTGAGGGTGGCTTCCAGAGGTGGTGTGGGCAGACCATCAACAAGAGGTAGTGTTGGAATAAATAGAGAGAACTGGGTCCCAAGCAATCACTCTCCTGTTCACTAACTAGGCAAACGTGGCCAAAGAAACCACTCTTGTTTTTATAACCGGCAGAAATAATATGGAAGCCTTTGCTGTCAAGGTAAAGCTTTGTAACAGCCTGAATTAAGCAAACATCCATGAGCTAACATATCTACTGCGGACTGGCACTTCCATTAGGTCTCTCTATTTTAGGTTCATCACACTTAGAACCAGTTTTGTCTTTTTGCCCTGAAACTATAATAATATGCCCAGATTTGTGTCTGGACACTGTGGTATCCTAGCAACAAAAAGATGAGCATTTTCTTTGCAAAAACTTAATGACCTTAATATGCCCACACAAGAAAGGAAAAAAAAAAATTGCCAGCACTCTGGTAGGAGCAAAAAATTCCTTCACAAGACAAGTGACAGAACGTACATTCACTCATCCAACACGTCTTGTGTTTGTCAAATGCCTGCTCAATGCCAAATACAAGGATGATCACTGGGAACTCAAGGTTAGTGCCCAGCAGGAGGTAAGTTTGTAATCCACAAGATTACAAACTTACAGAATGAATGCATATTACTGATTCATAGATTTTTGTACAAATGACACTCTAGTTTCAACTGAAAATATATCAAAGAAAATGTGTCTGTAGTGGTAGCTTCTCCAGGGAATCAATCCAATAAGGGGCATGTGGCGGATAGAGAGATCGATGAAAAGGAATCGGCTCCTGTGATTATGGAGGCTGGCGAGTCCCAAGACCTGCAGGATGAGTCAGCAAACGCTGAGACCCACGGGAGCCAGGGTTCAGCTACCATCCAAATTTGAAGGGCTGAGAATCAAGAGAGCACACAAGAGAGCACAAAGGCCGGCCAGCTACACCCCCAGGAAGACCTGTCAGTCCAACCCTGAAGACAGCTAGTGCCCAAATTTCCAGGCAGTCAGGCTGGAAGAAAGAGTTCTCTCTCCCACGGGGAGGCTCAGCCTGTCATGCTTACTATTAAGGCCTGCACCTGCGTGGGCGAGGTCCACTCACAGTACTGAGGACAGTTGTCTTGTCTCGGTCCACCAGCTCAAATGTCTCATCAGAAACACCTTCCTGGAAATACTCAGAGTAGAGTTTGATCAACTCTCTAGGTACACCAGGATCCAGGCAAGCTGACATACGCACACACAAACCACCTCAGCATCTCTGTTATGAGGTTGATGGAATGAGGCAGGTGAGCGATAATGCTGGCAGTGGAGAAGAAATGGGCTGTAAAGATTTTAAAAATATGAAGGAGGTAGGGAGAAAGGGGATGTAGGGTTATCCAGGAATCAGATTCTATTTATCTAGATTTTCTGACATGTGTCTATTGAGAATCTAGAAGAGGGGTAGGTATGGAAAGACAATTGCACTGCAAAGCCTCCCTCCCCAGCAACTCCTCCCTCTAGGGTGTTGCCACTGGGCGCTCTGTCACTCTGTGTGGGTTTGCATGAGTCAGGGTGTCCATGTGCATGTGTTTGTGTCACTGTCTAACTGGGCTAGGGTGTGCTGAGAAAAAGTAGGCTAGACAAACAACAACTGGAAATTTCTAGGCAAAACCAATATGCACCCTTCCTGTGCTTGCTGCTCCTTCTGGGACACTGTGCTGCAGTTTCAAGGCAATCACAAATACACGGTTGTGAGCAAAATATTAATGGCAACCTTGAGAAGTCATGCAGTCCGCTCTTCCTTCAAGTGCACATTAAATCTTGCTAGCAATGAGAGTCTATCCTTTCATTTTTTGCTATATCTCCGGAAATGAGTGTTCCTGTGGCTAATTCATTACCAGAAATATTCGTTTTTTTCCAAAATAATGTCACGCAAAGTATCAGTGAATAATGAAAAGTCTCTTAAAACACCTATGTGCTCTGATAATGCAATTATTATTGCCATTCTTAATGCTGTTGAATAGCTCTTTGCTCTGCCTTCAAATACATCAACTGTGTGACCGGACTTGCTAATTGGCCTCCTTGGACCTCAATTCCTCCTATTGTTAACTGAAAGTTTGGATAAAAGGATCATTACGGAGTCTTCTACTTTTAATTTTGTATCTGCGGTTTTCATGGCTTTAATACCAGCTTTTCCTCCTTACCTTGGCTGTGCCCTTTGTCTTAAGAGGTACCATGCTGCCCTCTCGTGGTCTTCTTGAAGTAGCACACAGATGGTTCTTCAGTAAACATATTTTTCTTTTTGTTGGAATGAATTTAAGTGAAATCCTATATTTTAAGTTAAGATTGTTTTTCAAGTTAAGATTTTAAAGTGACAAATAATTAAATCAATCTGAATTTTTTATCCACAAAAAGCATCAAGACCTTATCCATTCCTAATGATGCAGTTTTTTAAAATAGCAATAACACAAATACTAATATTAGTTAAAATTAATGAACACCATCTATGTGGTAGTCATTATAATCATTTAATATTTTAAAATATCTTTTCATATTTCCAAAATAATTTTGTTTAACTTAATATTTTTCAGATGAAGAAATTGAAACACGTTTGGGAAATGTGCCAAGATACCACAATAAGCAAATGCTAAGGCAAACATTGAATCCAAACTGTGTAATTCCATAACCCAAACTCTCTATTATACTCACATTCAATCATCTGATATTTATGAGTTTATTTTCTAACATTCTTTTTGTTTCTTGGAAACATCTATAAATAAATGGACATAAAATGCTTGAAAATGTGATATTGTAGTATATAGAAAAGCCATATGAACATGGTGCCTATATGAAAATTAAGAAGTTAGTCTATTTTTAATTATGCATTACATCATTAATAGTACAATATTTTTCATATAATAATGACTATTCACTATCAATCATGATACAAATCAATAATGAGATAAATATTCGCATCAACTATTGCACAGCAGTTTTCTTTGCTGTTCAAACTTTATCCCTGCTGAGTATGAAAAGATCTATTTGAAATCAGTCTTAGTTTTAAGAGAGGGCCTTGTCCACTCCAAGACCCACACCAGATGCTGGGAGTCGAGACTCCATGGCAGCCTCTGGCTCTCCAAGTGCTAGCACTGTGACCTCACGATCTCCCCTTCATGGGGAAGCTTCGAATCAGCAGTTGGAGCAGAGACCTCAGGCTTTGTATGCGCTCTGCCAGCTCTGCACTCTGTTTTGCCAGTGGTTCTAAAAAAGCTAGGTTCAGAACTACTTTCTTTCTTTGGCCCACTTTCTGGAATGAGACCACATACACTGCCTGGCTGCCTGAGTTAATGTGCAGAGAAGCCCTGGTAGGAGGATTTGGGTTAACTTACTTGGCTAACCAGCTCTGCCAGACTTGAGGTTAATGGTCCTGTCTCTGCTTGTAAGAACACCACAGCACGTGCGCCACACAGAAACAAGGAGCTGGGGACTCAATTTCACTTCACACTGTTTCCAGAGTTCATGGCAAAAAGTACATTCCCAGACCTACCATTCACACGGCCTCCCTTTCCTATTCCAACCCCCAAAGGCTTATTTCTATAAATACCTCTGATTGCAGAAATCTAGTGTTAAAAATTATCTGAAGGGGTTGGAACTGTGGTGCAGTGGGTTAATGCCCTGGTCTGAAGTGCAGGCATTCCATATGGGTGCCGGTTCTAGTCCCGGATGCTCCACTTCCAATCTAACTCTCTGCCATGGCCTGGGAAAGCAGTAGAAGATGACCCAAGTCCTTGGGACCCTGCACCTGCATGGGGAACTCAGAAGAAGCTCCTGGCTCCTGGCTTCAGATCAGCTCTATTCTAGCTATTGCTACCATCTGTTGAGTGAACCAATGGATGAAAGACCTCTCTCTCTCTCTCTCTCTCTCTCTTTCTCTCTCCTCTGTTTCTCTGTAACTCTGCCTTTCAAATAAACAAATAAATCTTTAAAAAATTGCTAGCTTTAATTTTAATAACACTTCTTGCCAACTCTAAATTGAAACTGGAAATTGGTATCCATATAAGTCATATATGTTGAAAAATATGTACACTGTAATGTTTCCTTTATATGTAACCCAAATGATTTCACCAAAAACAAACAAACCTGTCTTTGGTCAGTCCAGTTAAGTAGGCTTGACTCACTGCACGGTGCACCTGTCCGTGGGGAGAGAGCTCATCACTGCAAGCATTCAAAGGGGTGGAATCTCATGATTCGATTCAGTTCTGGCTCTGAGCTGCTGTTTCAGCCTGTGGATCATTTTAATCTTATTTTGCACCATGTCAACCCAGAGGTAAAATTCGTAAGTACTCCTTTTGTGACACCAAAACTCCAAGGCTTTTGTGTTTGAAGCACTATACAGAAACTTTGGTGAAAAATAGGGGTTTACAATTTAAAACAATAAGGCCAAGGGCAGGCATTTGGCCTAGCAGCTAAGACACTAGCATGCCAAAGTCCTGCATCTGAGTGCCCAGGCTGGATTTCTAGAGGCCTTAAATCCTGACTCCAGCTTCCTGCTAAGGCAAAACCTGGGATGCAGCTCTGATAACAAGCAGTTGGGCTCCTGCCACCCACATGAGAGACTTATATAAGTATCAAGGCTCTCAGCTTCAACCCTCTGGCTGTTTGAGTGCATTTTGGGAGTGGACCAAAATTTAGGAGCTCTTTCACTCTGTCTCTCTATGTACAATAGATAGGTAGATAGATAGATATAGATGATAGATAGATAGTTAGATATAAAACCAGATCTTAAAATACCTCTTCTTTTCCTCACAAATAGTTATAGTTGTTGCTCTTTTGCTTTGATATATTACCAAAAGCAAGTCCCTTACTAAGCCCTTGAACTAGCTGCCATCTTTGCAAAAGTGAGGGTTTTTTCCCCCTACAACTTCTTCAACCCTGGGCAGCACAAGTGTTTGTGCCTCTTCATTTCTCTTTGAGACAGCCCTACCAGTGGTCCATTAGTGTAAACCAGCGCTCTCATATGCAGTGGGTAGATATAGTTCCTGAGATCTGGTTTGCTTAGAAAAACACACCCCTGGGAGCATTAAGATATGTTCACAATTGCGATTACGTACGAACGTCAAGGTGCATTAAATAGTGCAGAAATGTATTAGCCTATAGCATTGGAAAGTTTAGAGTCAGGGTATGCTTCAGAGTTGATCTCTACTCTGCTGTCATAAAGAAGATAGTGTTCCTCACAGTCAGCCCCACCCTATAGCCAGCTGGCCATGGCCATAGGAAATTAACTGCCATTTCTCCATCTCACAAGATACAGATGGACTTGATTCTGACAGTCATTGAATAGATGTCCTTAGATTTTCAGTAACTAGGCTGCCCCAAATTAGTCTCGCTGGCCAGGAAACATCATACAGGAGCTGGCTTAAATAGAAACAGCCATATGAACGACGAGAAGAACAGGGTTTTCCTGCTTGGTTTATGTCAAGTCAGGCTGGGGATGGAATAAATCCCCATCAAACTCCACAATGAGCGAGACCCATTGGTGAGCGGAAGAACTTGCATTGTCCCCTACCAGAGGGAATCCACATGTGCCAGATCAGCAGCCCAACACCGTGCTTCCTGGGGATTATCTACGAGGGCGACTTTAATATTTCCACAGGTCTATCAAGTCCTGAATAACTTACACCTACTGCCAGCAGGTTCTAAACATAACAGAGGGGCCGGTGCTATGGCATAGCAGGTAAAGCCACTGCCTGCAGTACTGGCATCCCATATGGGCACCACTTCGAGTCTCGGCAGCTCCACTTCTGATCCAGCTCTCTGCTGTGGCCTGGAAAAGCAGTAGAAGATGGCCCAAGTCCCTGCACTCACGTGGGAGACCCAGAGGAGGCTCCTGGCTCCTGGCCTCGGATTAGTGCAGCTCCGGCCATTGTGGCCAATTGAGGAGTGAACCAGCAGATAGAAGACCTTTCTCTCTCTCTCTACCTCTCCTTTTCTCTCTGTGTAATTCTGACTTACAAATAAATAAATAACTCTTAAAAAAAAAAAAAAACAGAAACTAACCCCAGTTAACTGTTAACTGTAAATAACAGTTAACTGTTCCTTCTCATGTTTCCACTTGGTCTCATCACTGGGGCTTAATATATAGTCCCACTTCATCACTTCAACCTCCGTGACTCCACAAAGCTATCCTGCTCTGTTGCCTGCTTTTGTTCCAAATGAACTTCCCAGTCCTTCAGGCCTCCCCCTGTGATTTCTCCTCATCCCGCAGGCTCCTGCATCCCTGAGTAATACTTCACCATGTGTTTTGCCAATAGGACATTAGACACTTACAGATACACAGGAGTCACAGTTCTAAATCATAAACTTCATGGTAGCCAGAACTTTTTCTTAACCTAGGATGTGCTTGCTTCATTCTTTGTTTCCATAATTGTAGCCACAGTTGGCTATCTGCATGTTCTGTGTCTCACACTATCATTGATGTATTTTTAATCCCAATGAATTCCCACAACAAAATCATGTATACAGATTCAGAAACTAAGGCTTAGGTGGAACAGATGCTTATCTCCTTTATGACAGTGCAGACCCAGGCCCATCTGATTCTCTCTTTCCTGGATCACGATAGAACACAGCCAAGCCCATCCTCAACTTCACTCATACATAATACTCATTTTTGCACAAAATTTCTCCTTTTGAAGAATGGACTTTCTGGACCTAATTCCTCTGAAGAGAGTTATTAGAGGAGTTTCATGGTGTAGAAAATTTTAATTTGCTCTTTACATAAGCATTCCAGATGTTAACTATAACTAGGGAGGCTTTCTTAGCTATTGCCAATGTTTATTATGTGCAACAGAGTGTAGCCTTGTACTTCCTAGGAGCCTTAGTGGGTGTAGATTTCATGTGGCTAAAGTATGATTGTAATACAACTCTCAGTTACTAGAACTCCTATTCACGCTCACTGAAGTAACCCAGGCGCTCTGACTCCACTCACTGATCCTCTGCCAAAAGTCTCACCAGAGCCATCAGAGGCAGGATATCCCCACGAGAAATGCCTGTCCACCATCGAAGAAAAAGAACAGTTGGTACAAAATGAAACAAAATGTCTTGATCACAGGGTAGAGCAGTTTCCTTTCAGAGGTCTCCGTCTGCTTGCACAACTTTCTGAGTTACTTCCACATAAAACACAAATTTACAAACTCCAGCAGCAGCCACCTGGGAGCACAGAGTGACTCCTCACCAGGTGGATCAGTCTTTCTTGTCTTCCTGCCGCATACATTTAGTTAAGGATTGGAGATCATCATTTTTGTGCAGGCTCCCAAGACTATTTAATTTCCAAGAGATTCTTTACCACTAGGGACATCTTTTCCTTCCAAAGGATACTGGAGACAAAATTATTTGTAGACCTGAGAAGTCACTTTTTGTTCGTTTGTTTCTAAGCCTTGTTTGTAATGTATCTGTAATGTATTCCACTAGAACACACTGCTCACCTTAGAGTTTCAGGTACAGTCTGTGACAGATCATCTTAGTGAACACATGAGATTCATTTGTACTTATCAAGGTGTATTTCAAATGTTTTAAATGTTTCTTCTTGGGCAAGTTCAATGTGTCCCTAAGAACTAGGTTCCTAGAACAATGTCTATAAAGTTGTAAATATCCAACTTTCAAATCCATCCAAGTCTAATGATCACAAAGAGAAAATTGCTAAAGCTAGCTTCTTTGGGGTTCTGCTCTGTGTCCTGACTTCAGAGATGTCATTCCGTTGTTGTCATCCCCACGCCCCTGCTCCTCCAGTTACCACCAACACAATCAATACTGTGATCATAACACTTTTGTACCTTAACTTCCTATTGCACAGTGAAAAGAAATTTAAACCTCCTCAACTTATTGCTAAGATAAAGTAACAGAATAAAAGATATTTACGACAGCACTGTGCCTTCATAAAAGGAGGAAGCTATGTGACATAAGTACAAGACTCTGATTACTGATTAGCAGAGACATTTAGTCCTGTGTTATTCCAATACAAATCCTATTCCATACGTCATAACAACATGGGCATCTTTCAGGAATAACATAGCCTGTCATAAGATTAAAACAGAGACAAGTGTCTAAAAGATGTGCCTCTTGACTGAAGGTCAACATGAAATAAATCCAAAGTGGTTGAAAACTCTTGAAGAATAAATGCTACAAAGATAAGCAGCTTTATTAGGATATAATTCAAACTTTATATTTACTTCTAATTATCCATTAAATCCACACATTGAATGTCTGCTCTGCATGTCACTGATATGTATCTATACTATTTTTATGATCAAGAACAGAAAATATCATTGCTCTTCCTCCTGTACATAATGATGTTTTCCTTTTCATTTTTTTCTGTAATATCTTAGGTGAGACAAATCATAGCACAGTCTGTTAGAGAACATAGAGAATAAATTTCATTACATAAATGCAATTTACATAAAAATGGAGACTCCTTGGTGGAGAGAGTTGAAAGACCTTTGCTAGATTGTTTCTCCCTCATTAGAAATACAATTGACCTAAATCTATCTATCTATCTATCTATCTATCTATCTATCTATAAAATCCATGCAACTAGTGTAACTTAAATAAATTTTTTTAAAAGTAGGAAAAAAGACATGCAAATAGAAGTGGAAAACAGTTCTCTATCTCTCATCTCTTGTCACTATTTAAAAGCATGTTGCCTTTACAGATCATAAGCCCAATATTTTCTCTCTCACCAGAATGGAGAGGGACGAACTTCTCTGGACAAAAATATGAAGTGGACTGTCAAAGTCAGCTAGAGTCCTTCCCATATCATGGTCCACTTGATGAGTTCTGACAAGTGCCACATAGATATTCATAATAAAAAAGAAACAGAAAAACACAGAGGCTTTTAAATAAAAAGAAGCCCAACCAGTGAGATCACATGGTTTCCCAACATTCTGAAGCCAGTAGGTCATTGTCCATCATTTCACAAAAAAGTTGTGCATCAAGAGTGCCAATAACCAGGAGGGCAGAAAAAAAGTTTTCAGTGATCCCTAGCACACAAATATTTTGGACAACCATCCACAAAAAAAATGTACTTTCATAAAAGTTAAGGAATACAGATGAGAGATTAGGCACCAGAGTAAAAGTGAAAAAAAAAAAAACTTATTAAAGAGCAGAGGGACAGCTTCACAGTATCCAAGTTAGTTCCTCCCGCAAGCTCACAGCACAGAGCAGAAAGGGAAATTCTCCGTAAGGATGAGAACAAGTGAAGTGAGCATCCAACTTCACTGTGGACATCAGTAACAAGCTCACCCCTAGGGAACCCCAATGCCAAGCCAGCCCACATAAAACCAGGCCCCAAGCCCACCTCAGCTGCCAGGCCAGCCCACATGGTGCCAGGCTCCAGGGCCTCTCCAGCCTCCATGTCACTCTCTGGGAACCCAGGCTCCAGCCACTCCCATCCCCCAGTACCAGGCCTTTCCCCATAACTCAGGCAACAGGCTGATCTCCAAGGACCAAGAACCCAGGTCCATTCCTGTGGATTCAGATGACAGGTCTACCTAGTACCAGCTCAGCTCCCACAGACCCAGGCTTAAGACTCATTCCCCATAGATCCAGTCACCTGGGTCATCCCAGTCATCTCAACCTTTGTATCAACAAGATCCAGTACTACTCTTATGGAACCAGGCTCTAAGCCTGCACCCATTGACCCAGACACCAAGGCTACCCACCAAATAAGGAATAAGGATAACCCAGCTGAGTATTCTAACAGCAGGGCTGTCCATGAACCCTGCCAGTCAGCACACCCAGATTCTGGACAGGCAAAATGGTGAAGGAATTTATCTGCTGAAGCCAGCCTTTGAAGACTGGAAGAGGTAACTGATTATTCAAATGTATAGACCTAATGAAAGGCCACCAGGATCACAAATAATTCAGGAAACATGGCCATATAAGGAATAAAGCACTAATAAACAACCCTAAAGAAATGTAGATCTACAAATTACCTGACAAAGAACTCAAAAGAAATGTCTTGAAGTTCAGTGAGCTACAAGAGAATGTAAACAAGTAAACGAATTTAGGAGAGAAGTACATGAACAAAATTAGATATTTATTGGCCATAAAGAAAGATCAAGCACAGTTCTGGAGTTGAAGAACAAAATAATTGAAATGAAAAGTTCATTGAATGCTTCAACAGCAGAATCAATCAGGCAGAAGAATCTGTGGTTGAGTACAGTTCATTCCAAACTGCCAGTCAGGGGAATAAAAAGGAAAAGAATGAAAAACAGTGAAGTAAGCTTTATGGAATTTCTGGGACACCACCAAATGAATCAATATATGGATTTTGACAGCCATAGAAGGAGCACAGGGAAAGAAATGGAAGACAGTTTTTTAAAAAAATAATGACAAGGGGCCAGCGCTATGGTGCAGTAGGTTAATCCTCCGCTTGCAGTGCCAGCATCTCATATGGGCACCAGTTCTAGTACTAGGTGCTCCATTTCCAATCCAGCTTTCTGCTATGGTCTGGGAAAGCAGTAGAAGATGGCTCAAGTCCTTGGGCCCTGCACCAGTATGGGAGATTAGAGGAAGCTCCTGGCTCCTGCCTTCGGATTGGCCCAGCTCCAGCCATTGCAGCCATTTGGGGAGTGAACCAGCTGACAGAAGACCTTTCTCTCTGACTCTCCCTCTCACTGTCTGTAACTCTAACTCTCAAATAAATACATAAAATCCTTAAAACAAAAAGAAATAATGACAAAAACTTGCCAAATAGAGAGATGAAAATAAAAATTCAAATCCACGAATCTTAAAAGAATCCCCAATCACTTTTAACAACTGATAGGCCATCTAGGAAGAAAGTGACCAAGGAAACTTTAGACTTCAGCTACATTTCAGACCAAATGGATCTTGACAGAACATTCCATCCAACACTATACTCAAGCACACACAGAACGTTAGCCAGCATACATCACATGTTCCATCGCAAAATCTCAGCAAGTTTAAGAAAATTAAAACCATATCAAGTGTGGTTTTTTGACCATAATGGTATAAAATCAGAAATCAATAAAGGGAATAAACCTGGAAATTCACGGATTTGTAGGAACTAAATCCATGTTCTTGAATAAATAACAATTGGGCCAAAGAAGAAACCAAAAGAAAAGAGAAAAATGTCATGAAAGAAATAAAAACAGAAACGCAATCTACTAACACAAAGGGATGCAGGAAAAACAGTACCAATAAAAAGAGCCCATACTGTAAGTTTAAAAAAGCAAAACCTGTCAAATAACCTAACATTAATCCAAAGAACCAGAAAAGAAGAACAAACTGAGGCCAAAGTTAGTGGAATGAAGGAAATACTACAGAGCAGAGCAGAAATCAATGAAATAAAGCCTGGAAACGCTGTAGAAAAGATCAGTGAAACTAAGAGGGTTTTTTTAAGACAAAGAAAATTAGCAGATCTTAGGTAGACAAAGGAAAAAAAGAAGGCTCAATATTGTAAGTGGTGGAGGAGATAAAACAACAGATATGACAGAAAAACATAAAACAGTCCTAAAAGCAATTATGCTCCAACAAGCTAGATAATCCAGAAAAAGTTGGTAATTTCCTAGAAATATGTTAGCCACTAAGATTTAATCATGAAGAAATAGAAAAAATAAACAAGACAATGATGAATAAGGAGATTGAGTCAGCATTCAAGAACTTCCCAGCAAAAAACACCACAGCATCTAATAGCTTCAATCGTTGTATCAAGCAGTGACAGTCTTTTTAAACTTTATAAATAAAAGAGGTTTAGCTAGCTTACAGTTTTGGAGGAGGAAAGTCTAAATGGCATACATGGTGCCGTCTCTGGCAAAGACCACCTTGAGGGTGACAGAGTATGTGCAGGAAGAAGGGTCACATCTTAAACCAGGAGAGATGTTGTTCAAAGGATACAGAGTTTATTGTGCAGCATGACTAAGTTCCAGGTAGCTAATGCTTGTCTCAGTGGCTATGGTTAATAACAATGCCGTATTGTGTACTTGGAATTTTCTAATAGACAGTGTCTCACATGCTTTTGCCACACACACACACACACACACACAAATAACGTTGTGAAGTTATGGGTATGTCAGTTAGTTTGACAGTGGTAATCACAACACGTCAAACATCACATTTTACACCTTAAGTTTATACAATTGTCATTTGTCAATCATACCTCAATAAAGCTGGGGAAAAGAAGTAGCTGTGTGTCTCTTGGATGTGATTTCTCCTTTCATTTTCTTTCTACTCCACTTAGTTGCATTGTCACAAATGTTCCCATGGGGATTTTCAACTGAGTTATTCTATGTGATTTTGAGACCTTATTGTATTCACGCTACTGTTGAGATTATTTTCCTAAAGCTGCCAGCTTGTGTCAACCACACAGATTTAGCTGCCTGGGAAACGTGTGCTGAGAAAGTTTATCTGGGATCTCTTGGGATCAACAGCTGGGGACATGAGGGTATTAGGACAGGGCATAGAAAGTACATGGAGGAGACCCACTGTGGCATAGCAGATAAAGCCGCCGCCTGCAGTGCCAACATCCCATATGTGCGCCAGTTAGAGTCCCAGCTGCTCCACTTCTGGTCCAGCTCCCTGCTATTGCCTGGGAAAGCAGTAGAAGATGGCCCAAGTCCTTGGGCCCTGCACCCACATGGGAGACCTGGAGGAAGCTCCTGGATTCAGATCGGCCCAGTTCTGGCCATTGCGGCCAATTGGGGAGTGAATTAGCAATGTAAGACTTCTCTCTCTCTCTCTCTCTCTCTCTCTCTCTCTCTCTCTCCTTCTCTCTCTGTGTAACATTGCCTTTCAAATAAATAAATCAATCTTTTTTTTTTTTTTTTGGACAGGCAGAGTGGACAGTGAGAGAGAGAGACAGAGAGAAACGTCTTCCTTTTTGCCGTTGGTTCATCCTCCAATGGCCGCTGCTGCCGGCACATCTCGCTGATCCGAAGCCAGGAGCCAGGTGCTTCTTCTGGTCTCCCATGCGGGTGCAGGGCCCAAGGACTTGGGCCATCCTCCACTGCCTTCCTGGGCCATAGCAGAGAGCTGGCCTGGAAGAGGGGCAACCAGGATAGAGTCTGGCACCCCAACCGGGACTAGAACCCGGTGTGCCAGTGCCGCAAGGTGGAGGATTAGCCTGTTAAACCACGGTGCCAGCTTCAAATAAATAAATCAATCTTAAAAAAAAAAAAGAAAGAAAAAAGAAAGTACATGGACTGCAATGGCATCCCACAGGGACTTCCCTTGATCCCACTAAGAACACTGGGCCAGGGACAGCCCTCAGGTTTCCTCAGACTGAGGCAAGGAACCAAGCCCTTCTGTTTCCTCATGGAGCAGTTACGGTGGATGGGGCGTGGCTTCGAGCCAGGATGCCCTCTTCAGCCAAGGGCAATTCTTGGAGAAGTCCACTTGGCAGCCGTCAGTTGCCAGTCTCTCAGTGGCTGTGGGAATGAGACCTGAGGTCTGTTTGAGGGCCGGGGAAACATTTGAAGCATCTACCACACAGTGACAACCTCTCAGAAAAGATGCCTGCATCTTGTTGAGTTACCAGCCCTCATTGAGGCACTCCATTTCCCTGAGAAGGTGGCACAGACACCACCCAGGGAGCTCTGTGAGCTTCTTAGGATAACTTTTACAAACGAATGCATAAAAACTGATGGACATTTGACAGCCCAAGTGGGCAACAGCAAAGACAATATATTAAATTCTACTAACACAGAAACAGAGAAAACACTTTGGTTGTATGTGACCTGCTACAAAGCAATCGCTCTTGAAAGCCACTCCCTTAGAAGAGACAAATGTAGTTTCAAAATGAAAGCAGCTGTAGGCCATGTGACAAGAAACACACTTCCTCCTGCACTGTGTTGCTTACCCTTCCTAAAGCAAGAAAGCAAGCATCTGGTCCATGGGGAAATGTGCCCGTCTCCTCCCCATCCCCAAGCCAGGTGCAGACTGTGACTTCCCACCCTCTGAGCTTAGAGTGGAGAAGCAGGTCTCTAATGCTGAAGTGTATTGTTCCCTGTGCTATTAGGAACAAGGTTAGCTGATAGGCACTGCAGCGACAAGGACTAATAGGGCCTCTATGTTAAAGATTATCGCTGGGAAATCTGTAGAAGTGATATTGACACTTTGAAATGTGATGATTTTGAACAGCCCTGATCTTGATCGTTGAAGAACGGAATTTTATTTTTCGGTTTTTTTTTTCTGTATTACTTAACTCTTTGCTTAGTGTATGGTTAATCTTATGAGTATAAAGTTAATTGAAAAGAGATATTTGTATAAAATAAAAAGGGGACTAAGAGAGGGAAGAGGAAGAAGGGTAGAAGTGCAGGTAGAAAGGAGGGTAGGGTGGTAAGAATCACTGCTTCTTTTTTTAAAAAAAAGATTATTTATTTGAAAGGTAGAGTTACGGAGAGCCAGAGGCAGAGAAAGAAAGGGAGAAGTCTTCCATCTGCTGGTTCACTCCCCAAATGGCCGCAACGGCCAGAGCTGCACCGAACCAATCCAAAGCCAGGAGCTGGGAGCTTCTTCTGGGTCTCCCACTCAGGTGCAGGGGCCCAGGGACTTGGGCCATCCTCCACTGCTTTCCCAGGCCATAACAGAGAGCTGGGTCAGAAGTGGAGCAGCCAGGACTTGAACTGGCACCCATATGGTATGCCAGCACTGTAGGCGGTGGCTTTTTCTGCTATGCCACAGCGCTGGCCCCAAGAATAACTATGTTTATAAATTTGTATATGTGAAATGCATGAAGTTCATATACTTTAAATAAAAGGTTTTAAAAAAAGGAATATTGCAAAATTAGAAAATGTAGATGTTGAAAGACCACTGGATTTTAATATTACTTATCATTTAGAAACAATAGTGAGTGTATTTTACTGTTTTCTGACAGACTTCTTTAAAATATTATTTATCAAGTAATAAATATTGGAGCCAGCATTTAAAAATATCTCATGCATGACCTTCAATTTTCAAAATAAATTTATTCTTTCTTGTGGTGCAATACTGTTTTGCCATCATTCAGAAACTTTCAAAATCCTATGTGAGTCTGAGAAAGTACTTCACCGTGGTTGCCACTAGTGGGCACCACAGGAACATGAGCAGAGGGTACAAGCGTTCAGGCATGGCAGTGGCAGGAAAGCCACTCAGTTTAACTTGAAAACCATTGTGATATCAAAGGAAACAGCTGCTATGAGTCATCATCTTCTTCTAAAAACAAGAAACAAAAAAGTAGCGCTTCTTCCAAACAAGCATTTAGGTGCATCTTGGAGGAAAATATAATGGTGCAGAAATAATAATGGAGTCTAGTCAGATCTAAATAGCCACTTAGAAGAACTCCACTTGGCAGCCTTCAGTTGCCAGTCTCTCAGTGGCTGTGGGAATGAGACCTGAGGTCTGTTTGAGGGCTGGGGAATTGGAGCAATTATAAATCAGATTATATCAAAGTGAGGGTCCCCCAACACTCTCCATTAATACATCCCCCCACTGCCCGACTAAAAGTTAGATAACTTGACTGCTCTTTCCTAAAGTCTCTGCCCTATCTGTTTATGGACCACCTTTTCCCAATGTGAGGAGAAAGTAAAGAAGCTTTAAGTCAACATTGAATTATTTAATTATTTCTGATATGGCCCTGAACTAAAGATACAGTTTGGACATTTCCCTTTAAGTCAAGTGCTTATTAAATAGTTATCAGTCTCATATATAAGTGAATGCTCATCTCAATTAACCATTTATACCACTCAATCAGCAGCAGCTACCCAATCAGTATCACATAATCCTTAGGAACCAAAGCCTCACTGTGTCAGTTACGAACATGTACCACTCCCACTTCCTATCAAAAATGAACTCCATGCTCATTGGGGAATGCAGAGGACAGTTAACCAACAGCCCCCAGCCACAGTGCATTCAGGATCATCTTTACCTGAAGAGTCTCAAAGCAAAATGCAGAGCTGTCAAGGTTCAGATAATCCAAGGGGGGTAGGGAGATTTCATAGCAAAGATTGCTCATTAGAGGAGGCTTGTATTGAGCAGAGGCCAGACCCAATAGCCTCACCCTGCTTAGTTACTGGCAGAGGCTTCTCAGGTGAGTCTGCTTTGGGTCGACTCTTTCTCAATGCTTGCTCTCCAGAGGACTCAACTAATACACCTTCCTGTGTTAGCTTTTCATCATTTCAAATATGTGTGTATATATATATATATACACACACACACATACATACATACATATATACCTGACAGGAGCTAACTATATACAGAGAAAATATTCATTTTGGCCCACGGTTTAGAGATTCACAGTCCAAGATTGGGTGGCCTCAATGACTCAGCCTGTGGTGATGGCACCCTGGCTAGTCTAGGGCATCACATGGCGAGAGAGTGTCAGTCTACGTCTCCCCTTATAAAGCCACCATGACTGGATTATAGGAGCTCCACCCTAACTTCCTAATCCAATCTCTCACTTCCCAAATGCCCTATCTCTAAATACTATAATTGAATTTAGCTTTCATTCTCTTAACATCATTAAGACTTTGGGAACCAAGTCTTTAACACATCGATCTTTGTGGGACACCCAAACTAATATTCAAACTGTAACATCACCCCACCACTGCCACGTCTTTCCTCTAGTTGGTAGCCCCAGGTTCTGCCTTTCCCTGGGCAGGAATTGGTGCTTCCAGGTTCAGATTAGAGAAAAGCAACCTTGCTACAGCATTTGCTCTCTGTGCTTCAGCTTTCCATCAACCAAAAGCATTTTCGCATGCTAAAAATCTGGACACCCAGGAGGCCCATTTCTTTTCTCAGAGTAAGACCTTTAATAATAGCATCAATAAATAACATTGCTTGCATCAATAAAGGGCATTATACCTTTAATTTAAGCAAATCCACTTATGCACATTGAACAGAAAAGGTGGGAGAGAACAATTTAAATAGGCTGATAATTATGCCCACCGTTCTACAAAATAAACCTGTACTCGTGAATGTCTGATGCAGTCAAGCTGGAAACAGAAACTCCATGCTCCAGAAACCTTTAGAAAGAAAGCATGAATGATCTTAAAAGTTTCCTGACCAGGGGTGGTATCGTGGTACAATTGATTAAGCCACAATCTGAGACACAGGCATCCCCTATGAGTCCTGGATTTTCCATTTCCAATCCTGCTTCCTGTAATGCACCTGGGAAAAAAGTGGGAAATGGCCCAAATTGTACCATCATCTAGAAAGAAAGAGTATGATACATGCTCTAAGCAGGCGGTTCTCCAAGTGTGATCCTTGGACCGCCAGCAACAACATTTAGAAACTTGTTAGGAATTCTAGACCTACTGCATCAGAAACCTTGGGAGCTTAGCCTCTTTGAGAGTTTGTGTTTTAATAAATCTTCCAGGTGATTCTGATGCATGTTAAAACATTAGAAGTACTGCTCTAAGGCAGAGTTTCTCAACCTTGCTACTATTAATATTGCAACTGAACAATTCTTTTTTGTAGAGTGGCTATGCAAGCCTTTTCCCACTAGATACCAGTGGAAGCCATCTTAGCCATGTTTATTGTTATTGTTTAATAAATATTCAGTCTTCTCTCCCCATCCTCCATAGGAGGAATATAATTCTACACTTCAGTTATATTGGGGCTAAATCATTACTTTGGTCAATACAATGTAAGTGACTCTGACTCAAGAAGAAGTTTGTTTTCATTGTTTGTTTATTTATTTTTATTTATTTGAAAGGCACAGAGACCCAGAGAGGCAAAGAGAGAGAAATATCTTCCACCCTCTGGTTCACTCCCCCAAATGCCCACAATAGCTGGGGCTGGGCCAGGCCAAAGACAGGAGCCGGGAACTCCGTCCAGGTATTCCACATTGGCAACAGGGACCCTAGTACTTGAACCATCATCTGCTGCCTCCCAGGGTTCACATTACCAGGAAGCTGGATCAAAGGAGGTAGAACTTGATCCCAGGCATTCTAATAATTTGGGATTCAGGCAAGTTTAACTTGCCTTAACACAAGCAGAAAATTTACCTGTGCTTACAAGGTCTGGCTTGGGCTGTTGAATGTCTGCACTCCACTAAGAGAATGCGCCTGGACACATGAAGCAGCATTATACTCAAAAATCACAGGATGACGTTGAGCCAGAGTCATGCAAGAAATAAATGTTGTTGTTTCATGCCATTGAAATTTTAGAGTCACACACGAGGCATAGTTGTACAGTAGGGACCTACCAATATCATGCCAATGAGAAAGGTAGATATGAACAGCTTAGCTAAGATTGCCTTTATGAATAAACAGCCATTTTCTTCCCTATCATACATATTAACACAATTATTTTCACATTTAACCCTAAAGAGAGTTAGCACAGTGTCTCTCTAGAGAAGTTCATCTATAATTCCACACCATGCCCTAGACCTTTGCTATGGCTACTGACATTTAAAGGAAGTAATATCAAAAGCTGGATTTCTTGTTTATAGCCATTGTCAATGTTCTCATTAAACTAGGATCTTTTTGCTTTTTACTTGTTAAACTTCATATTTGATGAACTATTAAGCCTTTTCACTGTAATGCAAATTTAAAACATGTTATCTTAATGGCTAAAAAAAGACAAAAGAGAAATGGAAGGAGGATGGGCAGAAGAGAGGGGCAGAGAGGAAGGGAATGAGGAAGGGAATATCATTACCTTCTTAGAACTCTATCTACAAAGTATAATGAATCTGTTAAAAACTAATTAAAAATTAAAATTAAAAAATTTTAAAAAGAAAAAGCTTGGTTTCTCAAGAACAACAGCCATGTGAGTGTTCAGGAGCTAAGGGAACTAGTGGTTACTTCACTGCATAGTGCAATAATTTCAAAGGACAGCGCTAATGGAATTAAGCGGATAAACTACAATTTAAAGTGTTAAGTGCTGTACTAAAGAAATGAAGAGTTATCTAACTTCTTGAAATGTCTTCAAGCACTCTTCTGGTTTTCGTTCCAGCTCGCTGCCCACTTCTTAGTATCCTTTGTTGACTCCTCTTTTGTTCTATCATCTCGCTGCATCTTAAAGTACCCAAAACTTTACTCTTTTCTCTAAATATATTTTCTGTCAGTTAGTTAATCCAGTTCCCTGATTTAAAATATCATCAACATACTGATGACCCTCCAACCAAGAGTTTTCAAGCAGAACTCCAATTGTCTATTACACCACTTCCACTAGAATGCTGGTTAGGTATCTCAAAATTAATATATCCAAAATAATTTATTTACTTTTCAATCCCAAATATATTTATTCCCTACCACCAATTCCTTCCTCAATTGAGGAATTAGTGTTAGTTGCTCTGCCACACACCTAGGAGTCATTCTTGAATCTTTCCTTTTCAGTAAGTCATCATTAGTCCACCTCTAAAAATATATCTGGGGACAGGCACTTGGTACAGTGGGTAGGATGTCACTTGGAATGCCCACCACAGATGAAAGGCAGAGCTTGGCCATCATAAGTAGGAGAGGCTAAAATTGTGAGAAAGCTCCATTAGCAGGGAGCTGGATCAAAAGTGGAGCTAGGGCCAGCGTTGTGGCGTAGTGGGCTGAACCTCCACCTGCAGTGCTGGCATCCCATATAGGTGCCAGTTCATATCCTGGCTGCCCGTTTTCCAATCAAGCTCTCTGCTATGGCCTGGGAAAGCAGTACAAGATGTCCCCGATACCCATGTGGGAGACCTGGAGAAAGCTTCTGGCTCCTGGCTTTGGATCAGCCCAGATCCGACCATTGTGGCCATTTGGGGAATGAATCAGAGGATGGAAGACCTTTCTCTCTGTCTCTCCCTCTCTCTGCCTGTAACTCTACATCTCAAATTAAAAAATTTTAAAAAAAAGAAAAGAAAAGTAGAGCAGCCAGGACATGAACCAGCACTCACATGGGATCATGGGATCACAGGTGGCAGCTTTACTTGCTATGCCACAACCACTGGCCCCAAAATTCTGATTAATCAAAATTAAATTCACACCAGAAATCCATACCTTCCAGCCATTGTAGATAACTAAAGTTGAATTACACTGTTTTTCCAGACTAAAATGACAATTCATATTAATTCTATTAATGAGCCTGATTTAATGGTAAAGGGTAGATTCTTCAAAAGAAGGCAAGAAATTGAATTTACGTTCTGGTGACTGAATGATATATTAATTATGGATCCTATTCAAAAGACACAAAAAGAACATGATAAAAAGTCACTATTTCCCAGTATCTTGTTCCTCTCTGCAAATGTAATCAAATGTATTGGTTTCACCTGTATCTTTTCAGCTACTATATGTACTTAGATTTCAGGTCTAATAGGATTTCTTTCCCCAAAACCCCTGCAGATGTTTCAACTGTGATACCTGAATGTTAATGGCTAATAGGTTCAGGGTGGAGACTTGATCTAATTACAGCAACCACCAGGCGGGTCTGCTGGGAAGTACTTAGATTGTTAAGTGGGTGTCCTTGATAAGTGGTTCTCCAAAGAGGGTTAGTCATTTTTTTGTTTAAAGATTTATTTATTTGAAAGGCAGAGTTAGAGAGGAGAGGCAGAGAGAGAGAGGACTTCTATCCACTGGTTCACTCCCCAAGTAGCTGCAACGGCTGGAGCTACACCGATCCAAAGCCAGGAGCTTCTTCCGGGTCTCCTGTGCAGGTGCGGGTGCCCAAGGACTTGGGCCATCTTCCACCGCTTTCCCAGGCCATAGCACAGAGCTGGATGGGAAGTGGAGTAGCCAGGACTCGAACCGGTGCCCATATGGAATGCTGGCACTGCAGGTGGTGGCTTTACCCACTATGCCATAGTGCCAGCCCCAGTTAGTCATTCTGAGTTGAAATCCTGCCTAGCTCTCTGCTTCCTGGCTCAGCATGCGATTGTTCCTCCACACCTGCCATGGGCAGCCTCCACAGGTGCTACGTGATCCTGAACTGTAACCTCCAAACTGTAAGCTAAAATAAACCTTGCATGTCCTGTCAGGTATTTTGGTTAAAGTATTGAAAAGGTGACTAGCATATAATATACACAAGCAGGCACATAGGAATCCTTTGTCCCCCTTCATTACACAAGCAATAGCAGACTCTCCATAGTTCTGCACTTCGGTGGTTTCTTTTTTTCACTTCATCCATCTGGAAGGCTATTCCATATCAACAAATTAACAGCACAATAATAAAAATAGCAAATAATGATATCACATTTACTATATGCCAGGTATATTCCATGCAACTGCTGAAGAACACAGGTTTTTTAAAATTCTTAATGAAATAAACAAGAAGCAAAATCTCAAATTCATACTAAAAATTCCAATTCCACTTAACAGGAATTAAGTCTGTATTTGACTTGTAGAGGGAAGTCCCAGTCTCCTGCTCCTGTCCAGTGCATGCCAAACCCACGCTCACACCTACACTCCTTCAGGCCCTACCAGGATACCATCTGCAGGAGGATGCTAGATTAATCATTCTGCCCGTGGAGCTGGAGTGAACTAGCTCAGAGTACTAAACTAAGAGGCTCTACCTGAGTATACACTAGCCTGATTTCCATACCCGTGTCTCACCACTGGCCCTCCAATCCTGATAGGCACTGTAGAACTTGTGGTTTAGGCACAGCCAAGCATCAACAAGTCAGACCTCAGGTCCTTCTTGGGCACGAGGAGCAGTCCCTACCACAGAACATCCAACTTCCGTCAACACAGGAGGCCAGTTACATCCACGTCACATGCATAACTTTACAGCTAATTTCTCCTTCACGGTGTTTAAACATAACCACCTTCATAAGCCCAGCGTGAAGGAATTTCAAAGACAATCTATATCAAATTAAAAAATAATTTTATTCAAAAATCTTCAAATAATGTTTGCTTTTTAATTTACACATATGCAAATCTTTCTCACAAAGAGACTGGCTCTTTGGCCTGGGGTATATAGTTTTGATAAAAGGGAGGAATGGGGAAGGGTTGGAGAGAACTCTGAGAAGAAGAACTAAAATACCATCTGAAAGTATGGCTCATTGGTCTGGACTTCCTGACATAGATTAGGGGTGATCTTCCCTACACGGATCCCAGGCAAGGAAAAAAAGCAGCACCGGGAAACTATTTCGCTTCCCTGAGGAGGGACTGGCCAAAATCAGTGTTTGTGGTTGATACTGGCCTAGTATGAATGTTGCAAAACTGGAATACAGAACCCCACAGCTGGGGAAAAGCAGGTAATGAAGGCACCGGAGCACCAAAGAGGAAAGGCTGTGCTGTTAGTCCGACAGCTTAGGGCGTTGGTCACTACGTTGAACCCAAATCCAAAAGGACTCAGGTTGCCCAGGACCTTGTGCACACCGCTGACACCATAGCCAAAAGCACTCATTGCTGTCAGGGGGCTGGTCACACCGTTGACCCCACACCCAAAAACAGTCATGTTGCTCAGGGCGCTGAAACCAAAGCCAATAACAGTCTCGGTTGCCAAGGGGCTGGTCACATCGCTGACACCAAAGCCAAAAAGAGTCTTTGCTTGTACTCGTAGTTGTGGCAGAGGCAGCTGCACAGGAGGCAAGAACCTGGCTAGAAAAGACAGGAGCAGTTGAGGCTGGAGCCCAGTTAGTGAAGGCTGCGGCTGTTGAAGCTGGGGCCCGGCTGGTGGAGGCCGCGGCTGTTGGGGCTGGTGTGGCTATTGACATAGTGCTCCACTTCACATGTTTAGCCAAATGCACAGGTTCTGGATTGAAACTCGTTGTCACCATGGTGGAAGACCTGGAAGAAGCTGGAGATGTGAGTATGGGGCCAGATGGCAAAGGGCCCTTCCTCTTCCTTCCAGGCACAGTCAGACACATCGCGTTGAACTTTGCAAATAAGTCGTTATCACCAGCACCACCATCAGAGGAGAGAGCGTCCAGAGCCCGGCTGGTGGACACAGGAGCCTGGTGAGAGGAGGCTGCAGCTGTTGAGGCTGGGGCCCGGATGATGGAGGCTGCAGCAGTTGAGGCTGGGGCCCGGCTGGCGGAGGCCGCGGCTGCTGGGGCTGGGGCCCGGCTGGCGGAGGCCGCGGCTGTTGGGGCTGGGGCCCGGCTGGCGGAGGCCGCGGCTGTTGGGGCTGGGGCCCGGCTGGTGGAGGCTGCAGCTGTTGAGGCTGGTGTGGTTGTTGACATAGTGCTCCACGTCACGTGTTTAGCCAAGTGCACAGGTGCTGGATTGAAACTCGTTGTTTCCATGGTGGAAGACCTGGAAGAAGCTGGAGATGTGAGTATGGGGCCAGATGGCAAAGGGCCCTTCCTCTTCCTTCCAGGCACAGTCAGATACATCGCGTTGAACTTTGCGAATAAGTCGTTATCACCAGCACCACCATCAGAGGAGAGAGCGTCCAGAGCCCGGCTGGTGGACACAGGAGCCTGGTGAGAGGAGGCTGCAGCAGTTGAGGCTGGGGCCCGGATGATGGAGGCTGCAGCTGTTGAGGCTGGGGCCCGGATGGTGGAGGCTGCAGCAGTTGAGGCTGGGGCCCGGATGGTGGAGGCTGCAGCAGTTGGGGCTGGGGCCCGGATGGTGGAGGCTGCAGCAGTTGAGGCTGGGGCCCAGAGACAGGAACCAGGAGCCTGGATTGTGGAGGCTGCAGCAGTTGAGGCTGGGGCCCGGATGGTGGAGGCTGCAGCAGTTGAGGCTGGGGCCCAGAGACAGGAAGCAGGAGCCTGGATTGTGGAGGCTGCAGCAGTTGAGGCTGGGGCCCGGATGGTGGAGGCTGCAGCTGTTGAGGCTGGGGCCCGGATGGTGGAGGCTGCAGCTGTTGGGGCTGGGGCCCGGATGGTGGAGGCTGCAGCAGTTGGGGCTGGGGCCCGGATGGTGGAGGCTGCAGCAGTTGAGGCTGGGGCCCGGATGGTGGAGGCTGCAGCAGTTGAGGCTGGGGCCCGGATGGTGGAGGCTGCAGCAGTTGAGGCTGGGGCCCAGAGACAGGAAGCAGGAGCCTGGATTGTGGAGGCTGCAGCAGTTGAGGCTGGGGCCCGGATGGTGGAGGCTGCAGCAGTTGAGGCTGGGGCCCGGATGGTGGAGGCTGCAGCAGTTGAGGCTGGGGCCCAGAGACAGGAAGCAGGAGCCTGGATTGTGGAGGCTGCAGCAGTTGAGGCTGGGGCCCGGATGGTGGAGGCTGCAGCAGTTGAGGCTGGGGCCCGGATGGTGGAGGCTGCAGCAGTTGAGGCTGGGGCCCAGAGACAGGAAGCAGGAGCCTGGATTGTGGAGGCTGCAGCAGTTGAGGCTGGGGCCCGGATGGTGGAGGCTGCAGCAGTTGAGGCTGGGGCCCGGATGGTGGAGGCTGCAGCAGTTGAGGCTGGGGCCCAGAGACAGGAAGCAGGAGCCTGGATTGTGGAGGCTGCAGCAGTTGAGGCTGGGGCCCGGATGGTGGAGGCTGCTGCAGTTGAGGCTGGGGCCCGGATGGTGGAGGCTGCAGCTGTTGGGGCTGGGGCCCAGATGGTGGAGGCTGCAGCTGTTGAGGCTGGGGCCCGGATGGTGGAGGCTGCGGCTGTTGGGGCTGGGGCCCGGATGGTGGAGGCTGCAGCAGTTGAGGCTGGTGCCCGGCTGGTGGAGGCTGCAGCTGTTGAGGCTGGGGCCCAGAGACAGGAAGCAGGAGCCTGGATTGTGGAGGCTGCAGCAGTTGAGGCTGGGGCCCGGATGGTGGAGGCTGCTGCAGTTGAGGCTGGGGCCCGGATGGTGGAGGCTGCGGCTGTTGGGGCTGGGGCCCGGATGGTGGAGGCTGCAGCAGTTGAGGCTGGTGCCCGGCTGGTGGAGGCTGCGGCTGTTGGGGCTGGGGCCCGGATGGTGGAGGCTGCAGCAGTTGAGGCTGGACGGGAAACAGGGCCCATTAGGCGGGCTATCTTTGCAGGGGAAGGGGCCACCGTCGCCGCTACTCCAGCATACTCCGGGAAGGCTGGGAACCGCGGAGCAGCCTGCCTCTTTATTGGGCCCCAGAAGGCAGCTGATGAGGGCGCAAACTTCCTCTTCTGTGGCCAGGAGCCTCCAGGTGTAGGCGGGGAGTTCCCCAAGCCTGCTGTCTCTGCAGCTGCACTGACCGCTCTTCCTCTCTGGGACTCCCTGCCCGTCACCAAGGGAGGTGAGGTACTGGAGCGAGGCCCCAGCGCCTCCTCCCCAGTCACCTTTGCTGGCCTCTCTGGTGTTTTGGAGCAGGAGGCGGCCGGCCCGCAGGAGGCACTCGAAGAGGGCCAGCCCCGCTTCCTCAGCCGCAGCAGGCCGCCAGTGGAGCTGTAGGAGCTGCTAATGGCGTTGCGGACGGGCACGGGGATGCCAGCCGCGGTGGAGCTCCCCGAGGAGCGCTCAGAAGAGCGGCGGGGTCTCTTACTCAGGTGGGCGTCTGAGTCTTGGGAACCCAGCGGGGCCCAGACGGCTGACTGCCCCTGCCCAGGGCCAGCAGGGCACCCTCCCTGAGTCTCCGGGCCAGCCAGGAGGATCGGGTCTTCGACCGCGGGGCTCCTCCTCCTCTTCCTCTCTGGGAGGGCGGCTGCACCACTCTGCGGGGCACTTGGGTCCCGAGCCTTAGCCGACTGCGAGGGCTGGGTGCAGCTGAGGATCAGCCCAGGTCCTGGGCGGCGAGTCAGCCTGCGGTCAAGAGGGGGGACCCTCACCGTCCCCGACCTGCACACTGTCTGGGCTTTACCAACAGACAGCACAGGCTTCTTGGGGCTGCCGTTCCAGCACACGGTGGGCAGGCAGCCCACACGGGCATATCGGGGCTGCTGGGTCGGGTAGCGTCTGCGCGGCGCTACTCCACACCGACTGAAGGAAGTCTGCCCACGCCGCTGGGCAGGCCTCCCGGAGGGCTGGCAGCCTGGAGAAGGGTCACCGCGGGGCACCTGGTGGCCAGGGGGCGTCGGCAGCGGGGCGCGGCCGGGTGGGTGGCGGTCAGGCGTCTCCCGCTGGTCCTTGCCCTCCTGCGAGGGGACAGGCTGGGGTGGGCCGGAAAGGCCCAGGTCATTGCCCATGGGGCGTGATTGGGTGAGTTCAGTATCCTTTTACAAGGATCCAAAGTCGAGGGGCGGCTGCGCAGGGAGACTTCCCTTTGCTGCCAACTCGCTGGGAGTCAAGGCGACTGAGGCCCTACATTCCAAGTGAACAAAGAGGCTTGCCGCGTTCCACCCGCTTCCTCTTCCCCTATGCCCGCCCAGGAGAGCTGGGGACGTCATCTGTTACGCATTTTGCTGAGTGCTTCAAATCGTCTAATAACGGTTAACTCGTATAGTATCTCAGTTAACTTTATACTTTTAAATGAAGCTTCTTAAAATATATATTATTATAAGGCTATATAGTGTACGCTGACAATAACCCTAACTATTTAACCACTCCTCTGTAGGACATTTAGATCGCTGTCAATGTTTTGTTACTACAAATGCTATGTTCTCAATAGATGAAAAACATGACTTCCTAACAGAAGAATTTCTATTGGGTGAGCCACAGGATCCGGAAACACTAAGACCAGAACCTTTAGATAGATTCTTCAACACCAGGGAAAAAGAAAGTCATTGTGCTAGTGCAACATCCCAGAGACGATGCTCTGAATTAGGAAAGTGATAGGAAAATGTGCAGAACTATGTTTGGAGGGCAGGCATTTGACCTAGCAATAGTGTTTAGTGTTTAGTGTGTCTAGATCTAGTGCTTTCTAGGTCATTATGTCACCCGCTTGTAATGCTCATTAATGTCCTCATAACTTTTATATCTATGAATTATTTCTCTAAACTAATTACATAGAATTCACTATAATTTTGCTTATTTTTATTTTAATAGAAGCTGGAGATTCTTAATTTCTTACAACTATGGCGGACAAATTAATGAGAATTGCTATTGTCAACCATGACAAATGTTAAGAAATGTCGACGGGAGTGCAAGAAGAGTTGCCCTGTGGTTCAAATGGGTAAGCTATTTCTGTTGTTAAGTAAGGATAATAGGTTTTGAAAGAAAGAAAGCAATTTAATAGTTTTATATGGGGTTTATCATATACTCTATTTTCTCCATTAGTTTCTTTGAATAATAAAATGTAGAAAACCAGAGTTTGTTTGAAATTTCTTTTATTGCTTTGTGACTAAATGAACTAATTTTATCAAACAAAACCAAATTATACACAGTGTACACTTATCCCTTGGTATCTGGGAGGTATTAGTTCCAGGACCCCTATCTTTACTTCCACCTCCACAGATAGCAAAATCCAGTGATACTCACGTTCCCTATATAAAATGGCAGAGTATGTGTATATTTCCTCTACGTGTCCTCTTATGTACGTTAAATCATCTGTAGATTACATATAATATCTAACACAATATAAGTGCATGTTAATAGTTGTCATTACAGTATTTAGGAACTAATGACAAGAATTCTGTATTTGTTTTTTTCCCCAGGTATTTCCATCCTTGGTTGGTTGAATCCGTTCATACGGAACCCCTAGATATGTAGGGCTGACTGTATCAAGATTTAGTAGTTCATAGAATGTGAGATCAAACTACAGTTCAGGCTGCTGAGACTTGGCTGTTCTGCAAAGTCCAATAATTACCATAAGTCATGGGGGAAGAGCTACCAAAATTGTAAATGTTCACTTCTTAAGAAAGAATAAAGAACTTAATAGGAATAAAGTAGAATGTGTGTTTAGAAGATTAAATAAATTTCCAACAATGCAGGGTAGTTAGTAGTCCTTATGGGCTATGTTAAGTAGTTGTTACTTTACATGTACTTATATAGACTTAATGAACCTTAAAAGAAACTTTAGGCCGGTGTCATGGCTCACTTGGCTAATCCTCCGCCTGCGGGGCTGGCACCCCAGATTCTAGTCCTGGTCGGGGTGCCGGAGTCTGTCCCAGTTGCTCCTCTTCCAGTCTAGCTCTCTGCTGTGGCCCTGGAAGGCAGAGGAGGATGGCCCAAGTGCTTGGGCCCTGCACCCGCATGGGGGACCAGGAGGAAGCACCTGGCTCCTGGCTTCAGATTGGGGGTGAACCAATGGAAGGAAGAGCTTTCTCTCTGTCTCTCTTTCTCAAACTCTGCCTGTCCAAAAAAAAAAAAAAAAAAAAAAAAAAACAAACAAACTTTAGATTTCATGTGTTATTGTCTCCCATGCTATTTGAAATTCCATTTTAATATCCCTTTAACAAGTTTAGTTTTTACTTGTATAAAATAGATTACATAATGGTTTTGAATTTCACCAACATAACTAATATTGATTCCATTCTGTGGTATGCCTTACCATTTCAAAGGCATGTTTTGTTTTATTAATTAAACATTCAGATCTGCTTAAAAAAGCAAACATTTTAAGATTTTCTATATTTAAATAGTAAATTAAACAAAATAAATTATGCATGAGAGTCATCTTCCTAATAATTGATAAGGATATTCATGAAAGTAATAATAAGTTTAAAATTGAGGATTATGCACCCAGAGAGCACTGATTTAAGACATTGTAGTGAATGTCTTTCTTTCTGTGCCATTATTTCTGAAAATCTGCTTCTGTGTAGAAATTTGGAACCAGCATTACCTAAATAACAATGTTAAAAAATAAGAGTATCAGGGAGAATGACTCAATGGTATCTTTTCCTTTACCAGGAAAATTATGCATAGAGGTTCCCCCCCAGAGCAAAATACCATGGATTTCTGAAACTCTTTGTATTGGTTGTGGTATCTGTATTAAGGTAAATGATATTTCACTTATTAGATCAAATTTTAACCTGAAAATTCTGACCATATTATAACTATTTTCATTTTGTTTGAAAGGCAGAGAGACAGAGATCTTCCATCTGCTGGCTTACTCCCCAGGTGCCCACAACAGCCAGAGCTGCATAGGCTAAGCCGGGAGGCTGCATTCTCCCAGGTGGGCGGCAGGGACACAAGCACTTGAGCCATTATATGCTGCCTCCTAGGGTGCGCGTGAGCAGGAAGCTACATCGGAAGCACAGGAGCCAGGACTCACACTGTGCACTCTGGCGTGGAGCACAGTCATCACAAGCAGTGTCTTAACTGCTGCGCAAAAGCCCACCCCATTTTCACACATATTAACTAGAGATGTATTCAGCCAAAAATTGTAAAATTTATTTCTTAAGTGCTTCTTCTGCTGCATGACAAATGCATCTACTGACTTTATCTCAATTATGTGATTTTGGTTTTTTGACTGGCAAACCTTTTGTTGCATTGAACAGTTTGATTAGGCTTTTGACTTATGAGTGGTGAAATTTCCAACTGTAGTTTATAAAATAACTTTAGGAGCCAGTGTGGAAAGTTCTTAACAGATATTTTTATTGTAGATAATTTAGTATTAAAGGAACCTTTACAAGCCTGTAGATCCCACTCTATTAATTGTTCAGATAAATCATATGTATATTTTACTTTGGTTTCCAAATCATTGGTTAAATATCCAGAAGGATTTCACAAATATCTGGAGTTTTTGTTGTTTTGAAAATAAAAAACAGGAAAATTACTTCCAACAGATTTTTTTAAAGATTTATTTATTTATTTGAGAGGTAGAGTTCCAGACAGAGAGAGGGAAAGATGGAGAGGAATGTCTGTTCACTGGTGACTTTTAAACCTAATATCCATGTTTCAGCCCAGTTGAATTCCTTAATCTATGCACTTAGGGTGTGATCTTCAATAAGCTGAGTAAGTCTCTGGTAATTGTGATATATGCCTGTTATTTACTGTTGTTCATACCACCTTATCCCCAAAGTAACCTAAGGGAACTTGCCTTTTCTTTTTTTTTCTTTTTTTTTTTTTTTAATATGATTTAGTCACCTGTTTGAAAGACAGATTTACAAAGAGAGTGGGGGAGATAGGGAGAGATCTTCCAGTCTTCTTGTTCACTTCCCAGATGGTCACAATAGCCAGGGCTGAACAGGCCAAAGTCAGGAACCAAGAGCTTCATCTAGGTCTCCCACATGGGTGGCCTAGACCCAAACACTTGGGTCATCTTACCCTGCTCTCTCAGGACATTGGCAGGGAGTTGCATCAGAAGTGGAACAGATGAGACAAAAACTGGCACCCTTATGGGATGCTGGCATCCCAGGAAGCTGTTTTACCCACTATACCACAGCACCAGCCCTGATTTTCTTAGTCCTTAAATGATCTACAGAGAATATCACTCTGAACTTGAACATATGTTATTAAATCATACCTAAGTTCTTAGCTCTCTTAGATTTTAAGCTGCCAAATGTTACTCTTTTTAATCTGGGATTCTAGATTTTACTAATAAAAAAGTATTTCTTAACCTGCCAGCACTAAGGGGCCTGCTGCAGCAGGGAGAATGAAGTGGAATATTTCTGGTTGATCTGGCACTTCTCTCCTTGTAAGTAAATGGCAGGCCAGAAAAAAAAAAAAAAAAAAAAAGTGTGCGGCTGCACCTGCTATGGAATTTTGTACCAAAGCATTTTGTTGTGCGCTAAAACTGAGCTTCTATGTAAAGGAGGAGTGTTACTTTAGAAACACTCCTAGCTTTAAAAATTTTAGCAGGGAAGCAAAAGCCAAACCTTGAAAAGTATGATGTATGTATTATATAACCTTATAAAAAATTAGTGTCTTGGGCCAGTTTTATAAGGTTGGGGGGTGTATATGTAATGTTTTTTAAATGTTCTTATTTTCGTGATTATTTTTAGAATTAGTGCTCTAAAATTATACAGATAAAGCTTATTCATTTTTAATTAAAATCTGTTAGTTTTACCTAAGTGAAAATTATGTCTCCAAACTGTTATGGGTTGCTCTACCTTGATAATGGCATAGCAATCTTAAGTTAGAAGTATTCAGCTTGGATATATGTTCTATATACTATAACGTAGATTCATCCTGTTTGCAATTGTATTAATAATTGAAATTCAGATAATTATATGTATATTTTTAGGATCCTCCTGACTGGCAAGAAATTTTGACTTACTTCTGTGGCTCTGAGTTACAGAATTACTTTACCAAGATTCTGGAAGATGACCTGAAAGCCATTATCAAACCTCAGTATGTAGATCAGATTCCCAAGGCTGCAAAGGTCAGTTTTTTGCTTTTTAGTAGGAATTTATGTGCTATAGATATTGGTGGAAGTTTAAAAGATTTTATCAAAGTAGCTTGTTTGACTTCGTGATTCTTTTTAATATTAAAGGAAAATAGTAGTAACTTTTCTGGTACACTATGACAGGGAACAGTGGGGTCTATTTTGGACAGAAAGGATGAAATAAAGACGCAAGTAATTGTATGTCAACAGCTCGGTCAGTGTTTATTTTGTATGTATTTTAATAGGCCTTGAATTTCAATGATAAGGTATATATTTTTATTTGGATTCTTGACATAAATGGGAAATATCACTCTTTAATATACTTTCTACATGAAACAATTTTCAAATGAAATTTCATTCAAGCCCAGAGTGGTGATATGTGATACTGGTTGAGCAACCCTAATGTGAAATGCTCCAAAGCCCTTTTTGTGAAGATCAACATGACAGAAAAAGGTTTCCAATTTTTGGATTTTTCTATTTTTTTAAGATTTTACTGTTATTTATTTGAGAGGCAGAGTTACAGACAGACAGAGAGACAGAAAGGTCTTCCCCTACTGGTTCACTCCCCAAATGGCCACAACAGCCAGAGATGGGCCAGTGCAAAGCCAGGAGCTTCTTCTGGGTCTCCACTGTGGGTGCAGGGACCCTAGGACTTGGGTGGTCATCCACTGCTTTCCCAGACCATAAGGAGAGAGCTGGATTGGAAGAGGAGCAGCCAGGATGCGAACCACTGCCCACCTGGGATGCCAGCACCACAGACAGAGGCCTAGCCTACTGTGCCACAGCACTAGCCCGATTTTTGGATGAAAGATGCTAAGCCGGTAAAGTCTGTGTAAACATTCCAAAATGCAAAAACTGACATTTGAAATATTCCTAGTCCCAAGCATTTTAGATTAGGTATACTTAGTTTGCTTATTTTTTGCCTGGAAGAGTTAAGATAAAATTTAATAACATTGAACACAATGCCTCCATGTCCTTTATAGATTTAACCCACCTAAAAGAACGAAATGTTGAAGATCTTTCAGGAGGAGAAGTGCAGAGATTTGCTTGTGCTGTTGTTTGCATACAGAAAGCTGATATGTACGTTACTTTAAAATTTTTGTATATCTTAATTCTTATTCCAAGTTTTTATTAATAATGCTGCTAATAAAATCAGTAATTTTGAAAAAAATAGAAATAGTATCAAATCTCTATAATTTTGAGTCTTTGAAGTAATTGTGCATGCACTATCTATTTTCTCTGTCATTCCTGCAGATTTAGATAAGTAATTTATATGAAGTTCCAAAGGTTTTTAATATAAAATCAGTTGTTTATGATTTAAGCTACCTTTTTCCATGTCAGAGACATTTAGGGCAAGCTCTTCAAACAGGCTGGCAGGTTTTGTAAATAATAAAAAATCTTTTAGCTCACCCCAGATCAAGGCAGCATGCCACAATAAAGCAGAAACGGAGAGTGAAACAGCAAATTTCCTTCCTAGCTTCTAGTACCTCTCGTCTCAGCTATATATTGCTACAGTCTTTCTCCATATTTCTTCTTTGGTGTCCAGTGCTTCTAGCCCTTCTCCCCAAGTTGTTCTATAATTCTGTGCGAAAGGCTTTTGCTTTTATGCAGCTGACTTTAGCTAATTAAGAGAAAAGGCTCTAAACTGTTTCAGATTATATCAGAGTGTTTTTCATGAGAAGGTACTGATGTCTTAAGCTATTCTCTGGAAAGCTTTCCCTGTGTTTGGTGAAAACACAGTCCTGCATAATTGTTTCCTTCTTTCTACTTCCAAACAATGCAAACATTTTTACCGAAGTGGTACGTGAGGCAATTTTTGTTGTTAAATCAGTAATAACCATGTCTTCAAATAACATACGAGATAGAATTATATTTGTCTCAAAATTATTATATTTGGTTTTTTTTTCAGTTTAATGTTTGATGAATCTTCTAGTTACTTAGATGTCAAGCATCAATTAAAGGCTGCTATTACTATACGATCTTTAATAAACCCAGATAGGTAAATACAAATCTAGAATATTCCTGATTGAGTACTTTTACAAATTTCTAAAGATTAAACACTAGGTCTGTTGATGCCATATGCATGTTCATGTTTTCCATCTTATTTCTAGTTATCACCTGATTTTACCTGCCTTTGGGTAGAACAGAGATTCTCATTTATTTAGTAACACCCCTGTTTCTAAGGAACCTAGAAATACTCTGAAATCTCATGTAAACTTTCCACATAATGTATGTCTTTCTAGAAAGCAGGTCTCTAATTTTTACCACATCCTCTCTCTCTCCTCTCAGTCACATACACAATAAATATTGAACATGTATGGACTTCCCCAGAGTAATTCTTGTTTAGAATTTTGCAGAGCAAAACAGAATTCTTAATCACCTCTAGTCAGTATCACAACACCTTTATTTGTATATGGTGCTTCTGTAGTTTGCAGAATTTTTATTTTTTGAGGTTTGCTTATTTTTTTGAAAGGCAGAGTTAGAGAGAACTTCCATCCACTCACTCCCCAAATGGCTGCAAATGGCCAGGGCAGAAACAAGGAGACTGGAACTCCAACCATGTCTCCCACATGGGCTGCAGGGGCCCAATTACTTGAGCCATCTTCCACTGCTTTCCCTGCACATTAAGGTGCTGGATCAGAAATGGAGCCAGCTGGGACGTGAGCTAGCACTCATATGGATGCCAGCATTGCAGGCCACAGCTTAACCAGCTGTACCACAGATAGATATTCAGGAATCAAAAAACAAAGCAAGAGCTGTAAAGAAAAGAGTTGGTCAGGGCTGTCTAGATGTTGCTGCTCACTTTATAGGCCTTGGATTTTAATACCCACTTAGGCATAAGTATCAAGTCCTTTATTGGATTGTCAAAGGACTGTTTATCAGCAAAAGGACAAATTGGAAACAGATAGGATATCTATCCGGCCCACAGAAACTCTGCAAGATGGCACAAGTTAGTATTTTTAAGTTGCTACATTTTGAAGTTGTTTTTAATGTAGTAATAGATAACTAATACAAGAGTGAAGAAAGAGCTGCATTTTGCAAATTTGGTGGAAAAAAAATCTTATCCCCTTATATAGATGCAACTGAATGTTGTTAGTTCTACTAATCAGCAGATACTTGTCACCATCACTTTTCATGATGAAAACATTCTCAAGCCACTTTTGTGAAACCTTATTTTGACTTTTAGTAAATAATTCTCACCTGTGTTTTATCTGCCCTACAAAGACTTATATCTACATGCTACTTACCTAGCTCACTTCCTATTCTCTCCTTTTTTCCCTCCACTCCATACACACTAAGTTCCCTTATGCTTCTGGGACAGGCCCAGCATAACTCCACTTCAAGAGCTCTGCCGTGCCTTCTCCTTCTGTCTATTTGAGATAACCTGTTATCCATGTGGCTCACTTTCTCTTCCTTTGTCCAATTGGCTCATCAGTGCACACACAACTTAAAATAGCATCCACACTGTCTCATGTCCCTGACATCCTTTCTTCCTCCTGATTGTCCCATAACACTTGCAGTGATTTTATTGCATCACTCTCCTTACTGGAAGGCCAGCTCTATAGGAGCGGGTCACTTGCTGGTCACTTATGCACCGGTGAACCCTCACTACCCAAAGCAATGCCTGAACCCAGCAAATGCTCAAGAAATATTTGTTGATGGGAACTTATGAAGTGAGTTTAGGCCAAATGACTATTTTATAACAATTATCCTGGGGTAAAATTGGCTGCCTGTTGTTTAAATGTCCTGACTCAGTAGGTTGCCCTAAGCAGAAACTACAGCGTGGAAACAAAACCCAGTTAAAAATAGGATGTATGGGTTTGAGTGAGTTATAAGAAAGAGCTAAGTATCAGGAAACTTATGAAGCCAACATAGACAGTGATCTGTGAAATTACTATCAAAATTAAATGTTTATCATCATATGGTCAGAATAGCATAAAGGCCGAGTGCATTTGTGATAAAGGATGAAGTCCTGAGTACTTTCTCTCTCTCTCACACACATGGCTCTGTTTGTTAACGGTCAGGTAGGAGCAATATGTCTTACTGTGGAAGGACATAAAAAGACCCCCATGTCTACCCGCTTAGTCTTCAGAACAGATGTACATACTTTTAATATGAATTTGGCATCAGAGAATATTGTTATTCATTGAACCATAGCTAAAAAAGATGGAAGGAAGGAAGGAAGGAAGGAAGGAAAGAAGGAAGGAAGGAAGAAAGGATCGGGCCATCAATTAGACATCGGTTCTAAAAATCTGAGAGGGCTATGACATCAGTTTTGAAGATATTTGAAAACCTTGTTTAGAATACACTAAAATAGTCCCAGAAAAATCAACTTTCTAGATGTGTGACCTGGTTGGAAGCTGATGCTTAGAAGGACCCATCACTTGAGTTAATGGTCTCCTGTTGCCATCTTGAGAGTCTTAGTAATTTAGAAATAAAGAGCTTCTACTTGCATTTTACACTGGGCCAGTTGTGTGGCTAGCTATTTTGTAAATTTTTATTTTATTTATTTGAAAAGCAGAGTGACAGAGACAGAGGGAGAGGGAGAGGGAGAGGCCGAAACAATGAGATCTTCCAACTGCTGGTTCATTCTGCAAATGGCCACAATAGCCAGGGCTGTGCCAGGCCAGGAACTCCATCTGAGTCTCTTACGCAGGGGGCAAAGGCCCAGATACTTGGGCCAGTATCCACTGCTTTCCCACATGCATGGGACTGGAACCAGCTCCCTGTCATAGGATGTCAGCGTCACAAGTCAAGCATCAGCTCAACCAGTTGGGCCACAATGTTGGCCCCTAGAGATGATAATCTTACTGAGCTACTACTCATAGTCTAAGGGTATTCACACAGATAGGACACCCAGATTTTCTCTGGATGCCCAGCCTTGTTTCCAGTTTCCTCTTGCAAGAAATGTAAGTAAAATTCACGATGAAGTTTCACCTCACCCTATTTAGAATGGCTGTCATTTAAAAAAATCATAAAGCAATAAATTCTGGTAAGGATGTGAGAGTGTAACTACTACAATGATAATGGAAGACAGTGTGGAGATTCCTCAGAAATCTGAAAATAGATTTACCATATTACCTAGACAACCCATTCCTGGGGATTTACCCAAAGGAAATGGAATCAGCATATGAAAGAGTGATCTGTACCCACCATGTTTACTGCAGCTTAATTCACAATAGCTAAGATATGCAATCAATCCAGATGTCCATCAATTGATAATTGGAAAAAGAAAATGCGGTAAATGTACACCACAGAATACTACTCAGCCACAAAAAAAAAAAAAAAAAGAAAGAAATCCTGTCTTTTGCAATAAAGTGTATACAGCTAGAAACTATTATCCTTAGTGAAATAAGCCAGTCTCAAAAGGACAAATATTCTATGTTTGCTCTGAATCATGACAGTTAATAAAGAATACAAAAAAAAATATAGGGATGAACCATACAACTTGTGATATAATTATTGTTTTCAACTCTTATTTATACTCCTATGGAACTGCGGGCTTCCTAGTTTTTACTTGCTGAACATTATGGTTAATGGTTAATTAAACCTATGAATTGAGAGTGGATTAAAATTATATCTTTGCTGGGACTGCCGCTGTGGCACAATAGATTAATCCTTCACCTGCCAGGCTGGCATCCAATATGGGCACCAGTTCCTCTCCTGGCTGTTCCTCTTCTAAGCTAACTCTCTGCCAAGGCCTGAGAAAGCAGTGGAAGATGTCCCAAGTGCTTGGGCCCCTGCACCCACGTGGAAGACCAGGAAGAAGCTCCTGTTTCCTGGCTTTGGATCTGTTCAGCTCCAGCTGTTGCAGCCATTTGGGGGGTGAACCAGGGGATGGAAGACCTTTCTGTCTCTCCTTCTCTCTGTAACTCTACTTCTCAAATAAACAAATAAAATATTTAAAATAAAGTATATATTTGTCAAAATTGATGAAAGGAAGAGAGTGGAGAGGGGGGATTGTCGAGAAGGGGGAAGGAGGGAAATATGGTTGTCTTTTCAGAACTGTACTTGTGGAATGCATGAAATCTACTCTGTTTATGTTAATAATATTTTTTTTTTTTTAAAAAAGGAAGGGTCACTTGTTGTGATCTAGCTCATCCATCTCCAGCGACCTGGAAATCTTACCTAGATCTTGCCAGATTAGAGTGTTAACTGATTTGGGAATCAATGTTTTTGTTCCTTCTGCAAGTTGTTATCCAGAATTGTGTCAAAGTAAAGTGAAATCAAAAAGAATTTGCCAAGAATGGCCTGTTATAAATGAACCTGTGCAGGTGGAAAGCAGTTAACAATAATAAAATGAAAAAGAGAGACCTTAAAGATAAAAAAAAAAAAAGTGGCTAACTCCGAGTACTTAACATGTAGTGGGCATTGATGAAAGTACTTTACACAAAGGCTGGGAGTTTTGTGCAGCAGTTAAGACACAGCTTGGGACACCTGCATCCCCTATCCGAGTGCCTGGGTTCAAGTCCCAGCTCTGCCTCCAATGTCAGCTTCCTGGCTCAAGGACTTGAGTCTCTGCCACGCACACGGCAGACACACATTATTCAGAACTGGGTCTTAGGTTAGTCAGCAAGCATAGCAGAAAACAAGATTAACGCCAAGTTAATGTTTAACTGTCTGAATGCTTCCATTTCAGATAAACGGTAGAAGAATGAAGGATTTCAATTCGAAGGTGCGGGAAACATTGCCTTTTCAGGCCACTGCACGCAGAATCGGTGTCAGGCTTAGTCCTCACGCGTGGCAGGTGAAAGCCAAAAGCCCACGGTCCTGAGCCTTCCCCAAAACAGTAAAATAAAAGTAAACCAGCACCAGTGGGACTCCCGCAGGGTCCCAGGTATAGAGCCACGGGAGCCTAAGGGACAGTCCCAGCCCAGCTGCTCCCGCCCCCCAAACCCGGGCAAGGGGAGGAGCTGAGGAATCGAAAGAGAAACAGGGGCGAGCCGGCGGCGGCGGACCTCGCGCGGGGCCGGCATGGAGCTGCGGCGGCTGCCGTGGCTCTGGCTGCTGTGCTGCGCCACCTTCCCCGGGACCCGGCCGCGGAGCCCGCAGCGAGAGGCCGCCGCCTTCCGGGTACCGAGCGCGCCTCCCCGTGTCTGCGTCCTTGTCTCCCCTTCCTGTCCCGGGCCCGGGGGCGGTCCGCGGGGGCCGCGTGGTGCACAGGCCAGCCTCCCCTGCGCTGGCCACGCGCGCGGGCCTTTGCTGAGCTGAAGGTTTGATTTCCCAGGGAGGATGGGTCGCTGTGCATTTGTGTGTTCCGCGCAAAGTAGGCAGTGGCTTCCAGGGCTGCTCTGGGTCACACGCTTAGAGAACCAGAGCCAGACTGCGTGCCTGTTGGTAGCAGGAACCTGTCATTTCTCCTTCCCGAGGAGGGCGCTGGGAACCTCCAGGGATCAGAAATTCGGGAGGCAAAACCAGCCTGCAGTTAGCAAGCCGGAAGGGACTGCTTGTGTGTCGGGTTCCTTGGCTGGGGCCCTGGTACCCGGTGCGCCCTTGGAAGTCCTTGCTGACCTGGTGAATTCTAATTCAGAAAAAAAACAGAAGCATTTAGATTCCTTTCCGGGTTATCTGGGGAAGTCTGCGTTGCAATGCTCTGTCTTCACTCTTGCACTCCAATTCTGGAAGAGACCAGATTGCCCCAGGGTACCAGGAAGTAGAAGGGACACGCACTGGTGGAACAAGGTTTTTGCCTCAGTCTACTGTATGTAACTTATAAGATACTACTTAACAAATTTTTAAAAATCAAAATATTTCATCCTCATCACTTACTATGGAAGAAATTCACTCAGAATCAGAGATCAGTTTGAATTCGGTTAATATTGCACACTGCAACTGTACGTATTTTTTTCCCTTGGTGTTTTCTTGGAATGCTTCGGGGGATTCTCTAGTTGAGCCCAGGTCCACTCTTCCTGCCTGCCCTGGGAAAGCTCCAGGATTTGGGAAGACTGGCATCCCCTCATTCTGTCCACTCTTACTTTGTGGCCGAACCAAGACATGGACCTTCATCTCTGCCTCATTACTTTGGGGTTCATGTCTGGCTTTCAACACCAGAAGCAGTGTGCACTCAGGGGAACATAAAGTGTCTGTCTCATACCCCTATCCCTGTCCTGAGCTGCCTTGCATTTCCTGGTGAGCCAGCTCCTTAGGGGAGCAATAGTGTGTGTCACCTGTCCTGATAAGGAATTCAGTGGCGTAATAAGCAGATCATATTTGAGAATTGGAGGCTCAGTGGGTCTAGAGTTATATTTCGAGCATCTACTATTTATATAATTAATACATATGGGTAAATATACACACAGTTCCTGATTTATGATGGTTTGACTTTATGATGGGTTGACTTTACAATGGTGCAAAAGCCATATGCATCCAGTAGAAGTCATAGTTCTAAATTTGAATCTTGATCATTTCCTAGGATAGCAAGTGATCCACTGTCCCAGTGCTGGGTAGCAGTACCTCCCAGTGAGTTCAACACCACAAGGGGAGACAATGAACAGTACAGTATGCTGGGTTATTAAAGTGCAGTGCTCAGTAGGTTAGGGGTGTGAAATGCATTTCCAACTTAACAATATTTTCAGTTTACCATGAGTTCATCAGGATATTAATGTATCTTAAGTTGAAAAGTATCTGTATATACAAATATACATATATAGATATAGATATAGATATTGATATAGATTTGTTTCTGGGAACTTCAAAAGGATTGTGGATAATCAACTTTAGAACTAATGCAATGTTTGCCTGAACTTTTTGAGGCCTGTGTGTGTGTGTGTGTGTGTAACTAATATAGTTATTGATACTGGTGCTGTCGAAAGGCCACATGCAGGAGGTGAGTGTGTGGCAAATACAACTTCCTCAGGAGAAGTAGCACACAGGTTGTAAGATGAGAAGTCGTTTGTGGTGCAGGTGGGAATTATGAAGCATCTCAGAACTTGGAGAAAGCCTCAGGTTGACAAAGACTGCTAAGGTTTGCCCAGCAGTCGCTGCCAGTGGGAATTGCTTCGTGAAGCAGGTGCCCAGCAAGGAAAGTATTTTGGCCTTAAAACACAGTGGTGGCAACCTAGGAGCACTTCTTAGTACTCAAGACAGGATGCTGGCTTGAACCTGGAATGGAGAGCTGGATACAGGGCAAGACAAGCAGGGTCTTGCAACATGGTGAGGGATGCTTCTGTATTTACAGGGTAGATTAAAACATGTGATTACTAAAACTCAGTGTAACTCTGGAAAGGTTTATCTCTACAAAATTATGGCAAGTTCTGAACTGGTCGAGGCTCTCCAGTGTTTACTTACCAGCTCAATTGTGTACAGAATCTACAATCTTGCTCCATAATGAAGTAAATCTTAAAAAATAAAAGTTGTAAAACTAAAACAAAGTAGTGAAATACTCTAGGTTGTACTACAGTGTGAAAAGCAGGCAGACTCAAACTAACAACTGGTGACTGTTTGGTGAAAACAAGACGCCTCAGAGTTGCTGTGGGATGCCAGGATACCTGACAGGAGGAAGAGAGACAAGGCCTTTATCAGTGTTCTTACATGTTGTGGAAGTGCCGGGGAAGTTCCTGTCGATTGAGTTCAGGCCAAACCTGGGTGTGTGCTCATGTTTTCTCATGCTCGTTATTATCTCACAGTTTTCCTACCCTTTTGAGGGCCACAGACCCAAGATTGGCCCCAACTAAAGTTGCCTGTACTCATTTATATTCTGTATAGAGAAAAGCTTTTGTGCCTACACCCTCATGTGATTTGAAGTAAAATTTCAGAAGTTTCACTTTAAGAACATTTGCTATAATGACAGAAGCTACAGTTTTATATTATTTATAGTTTTAGAGACATTTATATAAATATGCATAGAAGATCGCAGAACTTCTATAATAAATAGATTCTAATTAATAAGCCACAGGTATGTGCTTGCCATAACCAGGCTCTTGAAATCTGTATATCTAAATAAGCTTTATGCTAGAATGCCATAAAATACGTTTTCTGTCTAAAAGACAAAGATGTTAGCTAATGTAGTTCCTCAGACCTTTTTCTGATGGCTCTAGCTTGAAACATATGTTTGTTAGGTAATGTAATTTGGCAGAGTATTTTCTGATGGTTCAAGTTTAAAGGATAACATACATTGCCTATGAAATCCTGTATCAGAATTTATTCATTCATTTCTTCCTCTGCCCATTCATTTATGCAATACTTTATTAACATTTACCATACTGGTCTAGATTTTCTGAATGACACAGTAGAGTTGGACAAGTGCTCACTTCAAGGAGCTACACATAATAAATATTCTAACTCGTGAATATTTTATTATGCTGAAATATTTTATTATGATCTGTTTGCAGGCGATAGAAATATAGATTCTCTCAACCACTTTGCAAAAGAATATCTTTTTATTCAGTGCTTTTCTGTACACCTGCACAAAAGTGTACCTTTCTTATTATTTGCACAGCAACTGCATATCTTTATTATTTCCACATAGAATTCAGAATCTCATATATATACATATATATAAAATACTTTATCTAAGAAACTTGTCTAAAGCAGTAATTTATAAAACCATATGCAAGGAACATTTCATTCTAGAACAGATGTTTTCAATAGTGGCATTATTGACATTTCAGAAGGCAAAGTTTGTTGCCCAGGACCATCCTGTGCATTGCAGACAGAACAACAATGTGGTTGGCCTCTATACACCAGATGCCTGCAACATTCCCCTCTCCCCAATATGACAATCTCATGTACAACAAGTTAGGGACACGAGTGCCCTCAATTGAGAACCTCTGCTCTAAGGTCTGCAACCCCCAGGTCTTAAGAGAAATGTTCAGTAGTGCTCCAGTAATATATACAAATAGTTTACCTTTTTTGTTCATCCTTGATTTGCTGCAATTCCCAGAAGCTAAAGCACTCCCAAGGAGAATATTTATACCATATGTGAAGTTTATGATTTCTCTTACAGCAAACTTTAGAATCCACAAATGAAGACAAGTTAGATAAAAGTCTGAGATCCAGAAACAAGAGACAAACAATGACTCAGTTTACAGTGACCTTACAAAATACTAAGCTTCCTCAAATGTGTATTATGAAGAAACTATATGGTGATTTAAAAATTTTGCCAAAGAATAAACATTTTTAATTCTGTAGTCCCATGAACATTTTGAAATATCTTTCAATCTTAAGCTTCTCTGGTAATTTCAATTAAAATTTATCCCTTGGATGAATGTAATTAATCATTGTTAATCACACCATTGCTTGTCTTGATAACTGTAAAATAAATCATCATTAATATAACAAACCTAGGTAGCAATGGGGAAAATTTATCGTATACTCATTATCTTCACAACTAATAAGATAGACATATCACTTCTTAACATTTATTATGGGCTGAGGAGCCACAGTCCTCCACCAAATACTACCCCTAAGCTCAGTTTAGTCACCTGTGAAGAGGGAATAACAGTAGCAATCACCTCAAACAGGGTTAAAATAATTCATGCAAAACACTTAGTACAAATGCTGTATTCATTTTTATTTATTTATATAAGGAGACTAGATTTCATGTATTTCTTTTTTAAGGATTTATTTATTTGTTTGAAAGTTAGAGTTACACAGAGAAAGAAGGAGAGGCAGAGGGAGAGAGAGAGAGAAAGAGAGTGAGAAAGAGAAAGAGAGAGAGAGAGGGTCTTCCATTCGCTGCTTCAGTCCCCAATTGGCTGAGACACCCGGAGCTGTGCCGATCTGACCAGTAGCTTTTTCTGGGTCTTCCACATGGGTGCAGGGGCCCAAGGACTTGGGCCATCTTCTACTGCTTTCCTAAGCTATAGCAGAGAGCTGGATAGGAAGTAGAGCAGTCAGGACTCGAACCGGCGCCCTTATGGGATGCCATTGCAGGTGGAAACTTTACCAGCTACAACACGTTGCCGGCCCCTTGTATATTTCATACCTACAATTTTAAGCTCATGATACTACCTACCCACCCTCCCTGCTCCTTCCTTCTTTTTTTTTCTTTCAATTTTTGAGATAACATACTTTTAATTTACTTTATAGTCATAGGCTTAATCCTCCACTTAGTAAAGAATTCAACAAGTAGAAAGTCCACTATTTTGTGGGACTAAGGACAAGGACTATAAGCAGTAATCAAATCTCAAAATGTCAGTTTCACTGGTAAACATTACATTTTTTGTACCCTATATTAGCTACAAATCAAAGAAAACATGTAATATTTGTCTCTTTTGGATCTGCTTTACTTCACTAAACATACTAGTGTACAGTTGCATCCATTTTCTTGCAAAAGACAAGATTTCATTATTTTTTATGGCTCAGTAGTATTGCATCATGTATATGTGCCACATTTTCTTTATCTAGTCATCAGCTGAAAGACGTCTGGGTTGATTCCATATCTTAGCTATTGTGACTTGAACTGCTATAAACATGGGGATACAAATCTCTCTTTCATATGCTGATTTCATTTTGTTTAGGTAAATTTTTTGGAGTGGGATGATTGAGTCATATGATAGATGATATGAAAATATTTTGGAGGAATTTCCATACTTTCTTCCCTTAAAAAATATTTATTTATTTTAATGTCAGAGTTACAGAGAGGGAGAGTCAGAGTCACAGAGAAAGAAAGGAGTCTTCCATCCACTGGTTCACGCCTCAGATGACTGCAATGCCCAGGGCTGGACCAGACAGAAGCCAGGAGTCAGGGGCTTCATCCAGGTCTCCCACATGGGTGAAGGGCACAAGTCCTTGGGCTATCACCCACTGCTTTCCCAGGCACATTTGTAGAGAGTTGGATAGGAAGTGGAGCAGCCAGGACTTGAACTGAAACCATATGGGATGTCAACACTGCAGGTTACCCTTTATGCCACAACACTGGCCCCTATACTGTCTTCCATTATGGTTGTACTACTTTACATTCCTGCTATGTATTAGGGTACCCTTTTCTCCACATCCTCTCCAGCATTTGTTATTTTTTGACTTTTGGATGATAGCCATTCTTACCAGGGAAAGGTGAAACCTCATTGTGGTTTTTATTTGTATTTCTCTGAAAGGTAGTAGCCCTGAGCATTTTTTTTTTCATGTGTTTGTTGGCCATTTGAATTTCATTCTTAGAAAAGTCCCTGTTGAAGTACTTTGCCCATTTCATTTATTTTTTTAAAAAGATTTATTTGAGAGGCAAAGTTACAGAGAGAGAGAGGGAGAGACAGAGAGAGAGATCTTCCATTTTCTGGTTCACTCTCCAACTGGCCACAATGGCTGGAGATGGGCCCATCCCAAGCCGGGAGCCATGAGCTTCTTGCAGGTCTCCCAGGTGGATGCAGGGGCACAAGCTCTTGGGCCATACTCCATTGCTTTCCCAGGACATCAGCCCAAAACTGGATTGGAAGTGAAGCAGCTGAGACTCAAACCAGCTCCCACATGGGCTGCTGGCACCACAAGTGGAGGCCTTACCTACTATGCCAGAGCACCTTGCCCATTTATTAACTAGATTGTTTTATTGTTGAGTTTCTTGAGCTCTTTATATGTTTTAGATAACAATCTTTTATTGTATGGGTAGTTTGCAGATATTTTCCTCCCATTCTGTCCGTTGCCTCTTCATTTTCTGGAGTGCTTCCTTTGCGGTACAGAAGCTTCTTAGCTTGATGTAATCCAATTTGTCTATTTTTGCTTTTCTTGCCTGTGCTTCTGGGGACTTATCCAAGAAGCCTTTGCCTATTCCAGTGTCTTGCAGTGTTTCCCTCTTGAAATCTGATGTTTTCAGATCTTAGGTTTAGATTCTTGATCCATTGTTAGTTGATTTTTGTATAGGGTATATGACAGGCATCTTGTTTCATACTTCTGTATGTGGATATCCAAGTTTCTCAATACCAAATTCTTGAAGTGATTGTCCTTTCTCAAAGGAGTTATTTTTAGATCATTTGGCAAAGATTAGTTGGTTTTAAATGCATGGATTAATTTCTACGGCTTCCTATCTGCACCATTGGTCCACGTATCTATTTATGTGCTAGTACTGGGCTGTTTGGTTATAACTTCACTGTAATATATATTGAAATCTGGTGTTGTGATGCCTCTGGATTTATTTTTATTCTTTAGAATTGGTTTAGCTATTCAGTGGGTCTGGCGTTTGCATATGAATTTTAGGATCATTTTCTAGATCCAAGAAAATGACCTTGGTACTTTCATTGGAGTTGCATTGAATTTGTAAATTAAGTTGAGTAGTATGAACACTTTGATGATAATAATTCTTCCAATCCATGAATACTGGAAAATATTTCCATTTTTCTGTTTCTTCTATTTATTTCCTTAATGTATTGTTATTATCATTGTTGAAATTTTTCATGCCTTGGTTAAAATTATCCCAAAATATATAAATTTTTTTGTAGCTGTTCTGAATGGAACTAACCTTACAAGTTCTTTCTCAGATATGGCATTGTTTGTATATACAAAAACTATAGATTTTCTTAGTGATCACCTATGACAACAATTTCATTGATTTTATCCTCCAGGGGTCAGGTTAAGGGCTGTAAAATAGCTGAGAACTGCCATACTCCTCTTCAGAATTTCTTCTCTTAAGTCTTTTTTGAAAATGCCCATTCTCACACAGTTTACATTTTTTAAAAAGATTTATTTTATTTAGTTGAAAGAGTTACACAGAGAGGTAGAGACAGAGAGAGGTCTTCCATCACTGGTTCACTCCGCAGATGGCCACAACACCCGGAGCTTCGCCAATCTGAAGCCTGAAACCAGGAGCTTCTTCCAGGTCTCCCATGTGGGTGTAGGGGCCCAAGGACTTGGGCCATCTTCTACTTCTTTCCCAGACCATAGCAGAGAGCTGGATCGGAAGAGGAGCAGCCGAGACTAGAACCGTCGCCTATATGGGATGCCGGTGCTTTAGGCCAGGGCTTTAACCTGCTTTGCCACAGCACCGGCCCCTAGCTCAATTTACCTTAAAAACCGGCGTCACTCCTGGGGCCAACCTTGTGATGTAACAGGTTAAGCTGCTACAATGCCAGCATCCCAAATGGGTGCCTATTTAAGTCCTAGTTCCTCCACTTCTGATCCAGATCCCTGCTAATCTGCCTAGGAAAGCAGTGGAAGATGGCCCTAGTGTTTGGGCCCCAGCCACCCATGTGGGACACCCCAGATGAAGCTCCAGGCTCCTGGCTTTGTCCTGGCCCAGCCTTGGCTTTTTCAGCTATTCATGGAGGGAAACAGTAGATGGAAAATCTCTCTCTCTCTCTTCACATCCCCCCACCCCTCTCTTTATGTAACTCTGCCTTTCAAATAAATAAAATATGTCTTAAAAAAAGTCACTCCTAAAACTGTTGTTACTTATAATTGGAACGTTAGGATACTCAAGGTGCCTGAGATGGTTGAGGTCCCTTCTGGCCTTAGGAGAAAAATGTTTCCTGAAGAATTTCAAAACTCCAGCCTAAACTTATCAAAAATAAAAAATAAATAATTGATTAATAAATCCACAATTTCATCCATTTTAGTGTAAGATTAATTCTTTAGAGGACGCTGGAAAACAAGAACATGAGGTATAAACTGGTATGTCCTTTTAAGTCCCTTAAAATTACACAAATTGTCCAAGAAAGTATAGCTTTAGGAATTCACTTTAGACCTATGAATGTGGGTGATGGCATAACTCCAGGCTTGCAGATATATGCATGGGTGCACCCACATGTGCTTGGGATGGGAGGTAAGAGTTGAGAACTATCTTTCTGTTTCAATGGAGAGCTAATGCATGTGTATTAAACTAGATTATTTTTATAATCTATGAGAAAAGCAAAACATCACCAATCTAACAGCAAATGTCAGATTTGGTCTCCCCTTCTTACAAAGCCACCAAGATTCAGCCATGCAGCACCAGTAAGTAAGGTAAGATTTCATCACTTTATCTCCTCCTGATCACTTCCCACAAACCCCACATCTAAATCCCGTGATCAGACTAAGTTTCTACCCTCTTAATAACTCACAGTGATTACTAGATTTCAATATGAGTTTTGGGGCAACAAGCCATATTCGAACAATAGCAATCATACTGTTCTTCCTCCCTTCTTCTATGAATGTGGTATCCTATGTTGACTGATTTTCAAATATTAAAACAACCTAGCAATGTTGAGTGAAGTCTCTTGGTCATCCTGTATTGTCTTTTGATATTGTTGTACTGGATTGGCTATTCTGTTGTTAAGAACTTTGCACTCATATTCATGTAGTCCTGTTTTCTGGCGATGTAATTTTTTTCTGGTTTAGAATCAGGGTAACATTGGTCTTATTTAATTTGCCAAGTATCCGCTTGTTTATTGTGTCAAAAACTGCTTATACAATTAATGTTTCTTTCATATTTGTATACAGTTCACCTGTGAAGCCATTTAAGCCTGGAGTTTATTTTGCTGGTGGATTTTCAATTGCAAGTTTAATACCGTTAGTCGTTACAGAGCTGCTTATGTTCCTGTTGCTCCTACGTTCTGCTTTGGTAATCTGCATCTTTCAAAGACTTTGTCCACTCATACAGATTGTCAAACCCATTGGCCTAATGTTCTCAGAATATTATATTTTAATGCCAGAAGCATCTGTCATCAGGGCCCTTCTTTCATTCCTGATTGGCAGTTTGTGTCTTCTTCTTGCCCATTTTTCATTGTTGTTTAAATCACAAGAGCAATGCCTGTGAAAGAATAAGCGGACTGGGGAGAGCTTTCCAACTGCAGTATAACTCAGACCCTGAGCCCAAAAGAAAGGGACGGGTGAGGGGAGAAGTGTCCTACACTGCTGTGTAACACAAGGAAGATTGGAAGGTTTGACAAAGCCATCGGGAAGTCATTACTCACCAACCACATCTCAGGGAATTCACTGTCTTCCCCAGCTAGCCAGCCTTAGTGCTCAGGGATGAGCTGGGTGCAGCCTGTGGGAACCGTGGCTTCCCAGCAGTACAGCCAGTGGCAATCAGACTGCCCGCTGCTAGAAGTCTGCGAGGCACGTTCTTAGGCCTGCCACTTGCTCTCCTGTGCACTCATGGTGCTCTCCATTCTCAATGCTTTCCCTGACTGCTCCAGTTCGGAAAGGTGGCCAACCAATATTTATTGATCCCTTGTCAAAAACAGAATGGGGTTGTGTTTTGGTACAGTGTTTACTTGTATATATCCAGATTATATTCAAAGTCATGCTTCTCAAGATTATTTTTAAGTGCCCCAAACTCAGAAACTTTATGAATTAATTCATCCTGCTGTGCATGCTGCATAAGGAACGGAGAAGCTCATGATAAATCCCAGCTACAGTTTACTTAAAAATAACCAGCTGAAAGCTACTAAGGACGTGATGTGTGGGAAATGTCATTTGTCTTTTTGTTTAGGGGCTAGTGTTTGGCTAGGTGGGTAAGGCACTCGCATCCCACATCAGCGGATCTGAGTTCATTACCTGTCTCTGGCTCCTGTCTCCAACTTCCTGCTGGTGTGGATCCCGAGGGCAATGGTGATAGCTTTATAAATTGGATTATTTTCTTTTTAAAAGATGTATTTATTTATTTATTTGAAAGTCGGAGTTACATAGAGAGAAGGAGAGGCAGAGAGAGAGAGAGAGGTCTTCCATCTGCTGGCTTACTGCCTAGCTGGCCACAACAACTGGAGCCACACCGATCCAAAGCCAGGAGCCAGGAGCTACGTGGGTGCAGGGGCCTAACGACTTGGGCCATCTCCTACTGCTTTTCCGAGCCATAGCAGAGAGCTAGATCAGAAGTGGAGCAGCCAGGGCTCGAACTAACACCCATAAAGGCTGCCAGCAATGCACACAGCAGCTTTACCCACTACACCACAGCACTGGTCCCAAGTAATTGGGTTCTTGAAATACCAAATTCTGGGGACCAGACATTTACCCGATGTGGGTTACACAGTGATAAAATAGATAGACTTGTTCCAATTTTGCTTACAGGTTTTGGAGACAAACACAAAATAAACACTTAAATATGATAAACATGAGGGTATTTCAAAAAGTCGATAAGAAAATAATTAATATCAGGAAGTAGATAATATGAGCCTATGATAAATTATCACAAAATTCAAAGTTGAAGAATCTATAAATAATGGTTACATTTTCTCTCCAGGTAGAAAAACCAGACTTGCTTCCTGCAACATCTCCAGGAGAGCACCTCTTTAACAAACCCTTGTTAACCCTAAATGGGATATCTGTAAAGATTTAATAGAATTCTATGAATTCATTCATGTATTTTCTGTCTGTTTTTTGTAGTTCATTACTTAGTGCTGGAAAACACAAAAATGAAGAGAATAATTTCTGTATCCACAATTGTTAAATCCCACAGGCCATTGTCTGTAAGTGACAATTCTTGCTACTATTAGCTATTATCTATTTACAATTTATTTTATTTTTTCCACCATGTCAGCACTTTGAAAACTGTGTGTGAGGGGCTAGCGCTGTGGTATAGTCAGTAAAGTATCTGCCTGCAGTGCCAGCCTCCCATAAGGGTGCCAGTTGGAGGCCCAGCTGCTCCACTTCCAATCCAGCTCTCTGCTGTGGCCTGGGGCAGCAGTAGAAGATGGCCCAAGTCCTGGGGGCCCTGCAGCCACATGGGAAACCTAGAGGAAGCTCCAGGCTCCTGGCTTTGGATCGGCTCAGCTCCAGCCATTGAGGCCATCTAGGGAATGAACCAGAGGATGGAAGACTCTCTCTCTCTCTCTCTCTGCCTCTCTGTAACTCTGAATTTCAAATAAATCTTAAAATAAACTATACATGAAATGCTATCAATGTGCTTGGTGAAGAGAAATTATAAATGGATAAGACATACTTATCCTAGCCTCTGAAATTTGATAGTAGTTCTAATACGAAAATGCTTATATACTTGATTTCATTGTAATCTGCAGGAAATCAAGGTTTGACTTTAAAAAAATGTATGCATTTATTTCCACTGTATTTGAAAGGCAAGGAAACAGGGAGTATTCTTCCATTCACTGGTTCACTCCCCAAATGCCAGCATCACTCAGAGCTGGTTGAGTCTGAAGCCAGGATGTTGGAATTGAATCCACTTGTCAGGGACCCAACTATTTGAGCCATCATCTGCCACTTTGCAGGTGCACATTAGCAGGATGTTAAACCAGAAGTGGAGGAGCCAGGTTGAACTACGCATCCAACATGGGATGCAGGCACCTTAACCACTGTACCAAATGCCCACCCCAAACTTTGACTTTTATATCTGAAAAAATATCTCCTTAGTTATCACCGAATTTTTTGGAAAACTCACCTAATACTTATGCTACTGAACCAAATGGGTTCTTGCTGGGTGCGTACTGTCAATGAGCATGCAAACCAAGGGTATTTTGGGTTAAGAAAGATTATGAGCATGGAGCCAGGAGTACCCGGGGATGAGTCTCAAAGCAGTACTCTCTGATGCAGGAGGCAGTGAGGTCCATATAGGCTAGCCTGTATGTACTCATTTAGGGTCCTGAGGTCATTGTGTGCAGAGGCAGGGCACAAGTGCAGAAGTTGGTCAGGCTTCTTTGTGTATCCCATGTTTAGGAAATTACTCTTGGAGGGCCAGCACTGTGGCCACAGAAGACTAAGCCAAAGCCTGCAATGACAGCATCCCTTGAGAGAGCTGGTTCACATCCCGGCCACTCCACTTCTGTCCTGCGAATGCACCTGGGAAAGCAGTTCAAGATGGCCCAAGGACCTAGTCGTCTGCCACCCAAATGGGAGACCTGGCCCAGCCTTGGCCATTAAATCCACTTGAGGAGTGAACCACTAGATGGAAGAGCTCTTTCTCTGTGTGTCTCTCCCACTCTTTTTGCAGCTATGCCCTTCAAATAAATAAATGTTAAAAGAAAAAACTGACTTTCAGTGTGGATATTGTGGTGCAGTGGGTTAGGCTACTGCTTTGACATTGGCATTCCATATTGGAGCAGTGGTTGGAGTCCCAGCTGCTCTACTTCTGATTCAGATCTCTGCTAATGCACCTGAGGAGGAAGATGATGATGGCCCAAGTCCTTGGGACCCCACCAGTCACATGGGAGACCCAAATGAAGCTCCTGGTTCCTGGCTTTGGCCTTGCAGCCATTTGGAGATGGAAGATCTGTGTGGGGTGTGCGTGCGCGCACGCATGCGCTCGCGTGTGTGTGTGTGTGTGTATCCCCTCACTCTGGCTTTCAAATAAACAAAAATAAGAGAAGAAAATTGTTCACGAGTCCCCTCCAAAGGACAAGACTTTGTTATCATCACAGGACAAGTTTACCAAGACATTTGTACATGTTCTTTTTGGGGTTAGCTAGAACAGGCTCCTTGCAACTTACTGTCCCGTGACTGTTAGCTGGCCCCTGGCACCCATCTGAGTGTTGGAAGATAAGCTCCAGCAGGCGCCACGGCTCAATAGGCTAATCCTCCGCCTTGTGGCACCGGCACACTGGGTTCTAGTCCCGGTCGGGGCGCCGGATTCTGTCCCGGTTGCCCCTCTTCCAGGCCAGCTCTCTGCTATGGCCCGGGAGTGCAGAGGAGGATGGCCCAAGTCCTTAGGCCCTGTACCCGCATGGGAGACCAGGAGAAGCACCTGGCTCCTGCCTTCGGATCAGCGCGGTGCGCCGGCCGCGGCAGCCATTGGAGGGTGAACCAGCGGCAAAAAGGAAGACCTTTACCTTTCTCTCTGTCTCTCTCACTATCCACTCTGACTGTCAAAAAAAAAAAAAAAAAAAAAAAAAAAGAAGATGATAAGCTCCCTAGAACATTAGCTGAAAATCAGGCCCAAAAGAATAGGAATTTAGAAGTTGTTTTATATTCTTTGTTGTGTTCCTTTTTCTAAATGCTGTCTTATTGTTTACAGTTATGAAATTACTTTTTTTTTTCTTTTAGGAAAGTCTTAATAGACATCGATACCTGAATTCTTTCTTTTCTCACGAAAACTCTACAGCCGTCTATGGAATAAATCAGTTTTCTTATCTGTTTCCTGAAGAGTTTAAAGGTTAATTCATTCACTAATTACTTTTAAATTATTTGCTTAATTCTTGAGAAGTTGTTTAATTCTAATTCTAGTAAATTGAGTAATAATTGACATTTGTTAACTGCTTACTAACTGTTAAGCAAGTACCATGTGCTAACTGTAAAAAATATAAGTTCATAGTCATTTTCTGCTAATTATTACTAAATAACTAAATATTACACTTGGTCTTAGCCAAAAGGCCGAGAAGTGATAAAACTAAATATTAAAAGTATATACATTTCCATGAAACAATGAGGGATCATTGTCTCATCAATTCTGCATTTTTGAGTGCTGTTTTCATTCAGGTCACCCAGAGTTCCACAAATTATGATAAAACAAATGATGTCAGTTAAACTCATTTGTATTATTGACCTGGTTCCGTCAAACAAGTCATTTTAATGTGCCAGCTCCAGTCTTTCTGTGGAATTTCTTGTCTGTAGCTTTCTGCTGAATTCATTGTCTGTTCTCGAAAAGCACAAAGAATGTGAAATGGCAGATCTACTAGGACAGAAAGAATCGTAAAGGCCTCTCCCTCTAGTGTACTGATTGCCTTTTCTTTTCGTGTTTCTCAGCCATTTATTTGAGAAGCCAACCTTCTTCATCCCCCAGATACCCCGCAGAAGTGAAGATGTCCTTCATCCATGTATCCTTGCCATTAAGATTTGACTGGAGGGACAAACATGTTGTGTCTCAAGTGAGAAACCAGCAGATGGTAAGTTTTAGAAGCTTTTTCTTTTTTAATCAGCTACTCACAGGCAGCCACCTTTTAGGTCAAGTTCAATGAAACTTGTAACAGGACCCATGGTTTCTCCAGGTGAAATTGAACTTCAGTCATTCCAATGTGGTAAGGAAAGGGGACTCTGGAGGAATGAGGGGCAGAAGTCAAAGCCCTGACTTCTGTTCCTGGACACAGAGCTTCCTTAGGGTGTTCTCTCACTGCCATTGCCACCAGCACACTGAGTCAGGGCTACTTCCCAGGGACTGCATCACAGGTTCCCAGCCCTCACTGAAAAAGTAAAATGGAAGTGAATATGTTTGGCAGCCATCTGGCTGTGTTCCCTGGATTCTCAAACTTTGATTTGCAAGCTTCATCAGAAACCCCTACTCCCATTATTGCACCCTACAAGTCCACACACCTTTTAGTCTGTGATCTGTTAAAGCAGTCAGTCCAGCTACAATATAACATATATGTTTCTAAAAAGCACCACCTACACCAAATTGTACAAATGACAGAGATTATTGGATAAATAAGGTTTGGATAGAGGGTTAGAGCTCAAAAAATTCAACAACAGAAAAACAATTCAGTTAAGAAATGGGCAAAGGACTTGAACAGACATTTTTCAAGAGAAGAAATTCAGATGGCCAACAGACACTTGAGAGAATGCTCAGGATCACTAGCCATCAGAAATGTAAATCAAAACCACAGTGAGGTTTCACCTCACCCCAGTTAGAATGGCTCTCATACGGAAATCAACAAATGACAAATGCTGGTGAGGATGTGGGGAAAAAGGTACCTTGGTCCACTGTTGGTGGGAATGTAAACTAGTACAGCCACTGTGGAAGACAGTATGGAGATACCTCAGAAATCTGAATTAGGCCTACCATATGACCCAGCCATCCCACTCCTGAGAATTTACCCAAGCTGAAAGAAACCAGCATATGAAAGAATGATCTATACCCCCAGGTTCATTGCAGCACAATTCACAATAGCTAAGATATAAAATCAACCTAGATGTCCATCAACTATTAACAGGACAAAGAAATTATTATATATATATATACACTATGGAGTACTACTCAGCTGTAAAAAGAAAAAAATAAATGCAATACTATCTTGCAACAAGATGGGCACAACTGGAAACCATTATACTTAGTGAAATAAGCCAGTCTCAAAAAGACAGATATGTATGTTTTTCCTGATCAGAAGTAACTTATAGAGTACCTGAATGTAATGTATTGGAATGAAATAGACATTTTGATATTTGATGATCATTACAGCTCTTGTCTCCTCTATTGAGGAACATTTTGTTTTTTTTTTCCTTCATACTATTTGCTAAACTCTTTACTTCCTGTAGGGTTAACTATGTGATCATTAAGTAAGTTGAAAATAGATCTTTGTAAAAGTTAAGAATGGGAATGTGATCAGGAGGGAGAGTTGAGGGGAAGTATCACTATGTTCCTAAATCTGTATATATGAAATACATGAAACTTGAATAACTTAAATAAAATTTAAAAAAAAAAAAACAATGACACATTTTAAAAATTGAAAACGGATACAGTAGCACAACTTTGCATGTGTTAAATGATTTAAACTATGTAAATACTGAAATAAATATAGCAATTTACCTTTAAAAAGACCCGAGGTGTGCTTATGGGAGTGTTGGAAAATCTCCAGCTTGGGGCAGATATTTGCTACAGCAGTTCAAACACTGTGTGCTACATAAGATACCCACATCCCACATCAGAATGCCTGGGTTCAGGTCCCAGCTCTGCTTTCCACTCTGGATTCTTGCTAGTGCATATCCTGCAAGGCAGCAGGAGATGGCTGAGCCATGTGGATCCCTGCCACCCACATGGGACACCCCACTGAGTTCCAGTTCCTGTCTTTGGCCTGGCCCAGTACCAGCTATTTCAAGCATTTGAGGAGGGGACCAGTGGATGAGAGCTTTGTCTGTGTCTCTCTCTGTCGGTATGTGTGTCTGCCTTTTAAATAAATTAAATAAATAAATAAAATTTTAAAAATAAAAAAGCCTCAACTTGTGGTTATCGTGGTGGAAGGAAGGTTACCTGAATTGAAGGAAAGCAGTTACCCCAGTTGGGGATGGACATGATCCATAATGCACAGAGTGCGTCTACGTAGTTCCTACATGTATGAGCAGCCTGTGCATGTTTTGCTGGTGACCTCTACCCCTCCACAACCTGAGCACTGGCACTGGGAACATAACAGACATCAAGCCTCTAACCACGGGGTGAAGGTACCAGTCAGTGCCTGGTAGAAACTAGGCAGTCATTCCTCTTCCCACACATAGAAAGTTTTAGCCCCAGCAGTTCCTTAGGCAATGTCTACTTAGTGATCATTTTTTATTTCTCAGATTCTATATTTATTAAACTTAGAAATTTTACCTCCAAATCATTTGCTTTAATATTTGATTCATAATAAAATGTGAATTAATCATAAACCCATTCCTTCCAAGAGTTGACTCCAGTTTATTAAAAGGGAACATTCACTTAGATATGTTTGATCGAAGGAATGTACTAAGAGATGTTTTCTACCAGGAGCTGCCCTCAAGGCTTGAGTAAAGTTAGCTAAAGGCGTGGTGTCAGCCACTTGTAATCACATTTCTCAAGCTTCCGATGCCTGGCCTTAGAGTCATTTAGTGGGTGTTTTCGGATGTCACAGGTAAGTCACACCTGGGGATTAATTCTGCAGCACCTGGCCCTGTGATTCAGTCTGCCCTGTTCAACCCTGCACTCTGTTTCCTGTGGATCCTTCTGCCTTCCAGGTGACCCCTCATTCCATTCCCTTTGTCTCCTCCCTTTCTTTCAGGACCAACACTTTTATTCTTTTCTTTTTTTAAGATTTATTCATTTATTGAAAGGTGGAGTTGCAGAGGCAGAGAGAGAGAGAGGTCTTCCATCCATTCGATGGTTCATTACCCAAATGTCTGCAACAGCCGGAGCTGAGCCAAACCAAAGCCAGGAGCCCGGAGCTTCTTCCAGGTCTCCCACGTGGGTGCAGGGGCCCAAGCTCTTGAGCCATCTTCCCCTGCTTTCCCAGGCCATGGCAGAGAGCTGGACTGGAAGTGGAGCAGCTGAGACTGTTCCATATAGGATGCTGGCACTGCAGGTGGTGGCTTTCCCCACTATACCTTAGAGCCGGCCCCCACTTTTATTCTTTCGTGCTAATTGATCAAGTGAAACTGTGTTAATAGATTTACAATGAGCATAATTGGCAGCCAGAATTGGAGGAATAACTAATGTAGGTTTATATCATTAGGACATTCCAAATGTATCCGAGACATATATAATTAATAGGTATATGCTAACATCCTGATAGCCTACAAATAATTCACTCAGCTCCTGTTACCAGCAAATAATGAGTACAACACTTATCCTGTCAAACCTCGCCTTGTTGCTTAAACCCACCCTTGCCGTAGAGGTGTGGTTGACTGCAGAAGCGGGGGGTGGGGGGTGGGGGGTGGGCAAGAAGCCTGGAAGGAGGGGTGGGAATTGATACATGGTCTCCAGTAGAAGAGCCACTTATAAACAGAAGTCATATGTTCAGTGAATTGCCCAGTGTTCCAAAAGATTGTGTTAGTTCAAGAGTTTTCTCAATCTCTAAAAATTTACTTTTTATCATGATGCCTAATTTATAAGGGTGATATTACTAATGTAACACTAATGATTGCATGTTCATTGCTTAAAAGGTGTTGGTTTCTTTTATTCTTTCAGTTTGGAAATCTAGAGGATTTGCATGGATGTTTTGTAGCTTTCCAGAATCTAGATATTGTACTTGATTTGATAACTTATATTTAGAAATGTCAGGAAACTTGATTGAAACACTATCTGTTTTCAAACAGTGTGGAGGATGCTGGGCCTTCAGCGTGGTGGGTGCTGTGGAATCCACGTGGGCAATCAAGGGACATCCTTTGGAAGATCTCAGTGTCCAGCAGGTCATTGATTGTTCATATAACAACTATGGCTGCAGTGGAGGCTCCACTCTCAGTGCTTTGAATTGGTTGAACAAGGTGATTCATCTCTGTGTGTGTGTATGTGTGTGCAATTTCTTCACTTCTTTATTATTTTAATTTATTGACAGTGATTGTACATATTTTAAAGTAAAATGTAACATTTTGATACATGCATACATTTTAATGATCATACTAGGATAATTAGCATCCATTGCTTCATATATTCAAGGTTTCTTTGTAGTGTGAACATTCAGAAGTCTTTCTTCTAGCTATTTAGAAAAGTACAGGATGTTATTGTTAACTATTATTACCCTACTGTGCAAAAGAACACTAACAGGATTGTTTTTACAAAAAGGGAAAAATTAATTTTTAACTCAATAAAAGTAAACTTTTATGAGGTTTGACTTATCTATCTATCTATCTATGTCTATCTATAGATATTTTTTGAGGGAGTTAACTTTGGAGAAGAACCCAAGAATGGTGCATCTTTTGTAAGCACTTAAACATTACTATAGCTTATGATACATAGATAATGTCCTCTACTTAATACGTTAAAACAAGATAAAACTTTGTGATCAAGTTTTACTATTAAGTCTCATAATCTAACTCTTTGAAGACAGAGATCCTGCATGGGAAGTTAATGCACTCATATCAGTGATCACCTGAGGCTCTTTACATGAACTTCCTAGGCTATGGAAGCCTTTTGAGTCCACAAACTCCATCAGTATTTAGATAAGGCCAAAAGCGAAGTGAAAGTTCTCTCTTCCCCTCAGAAAAAAGTACATCCTTCTTTGAGGACCACTTCTTTCTGTTGGGGTCTCACCCACAGAAGTCCTTCATGAAGGAAACTTTTTGCCATGGTGTTTTGGCTTTCCATGCCTAAAGTGCTGTCATGGGTTTTTCAGCCAGACCAGAATGCCTTAAGGACTGATTCTGAGAGCATAGTGTTATTTGAAGTGATTACCTAACATCCTAATAGATATGAGTCTATCTGTGAGTCTGCTGTATGAGACTGCTTCCCATGTTGGAGTATTCACTCTTTTTTGATTCTATTTTTTTTATTATTTAATAAATGTGAATTTACAGAGTGCAACTTTTGTATTGTTGTGGCTCCCCCCACAACCTCCCTCCCTCCCGCAGCCCTCCCCTCTCCCACTCCCTCTCCCATCCCGCCCTTCATCGAGTTTCATTTTCAATTACCTTCATATACAGAAGATCAACTTAGTACATACTAAGCAAGGATTTCAACAGGCTGCCCTCATACAACCGCACAAGGTATAGGGTATTGTTTGACTAGTAGTGTTGTTTTTAAGTTTCATAGTAAAACACATTAAGGACAGAGATCCTACGTGGGAAGCCTGTACCCAATGACTCCCATTGTAGATTAAACAATTGGCACTCTTATTTATGGCGTCAGCAATCACCTGAGGCTCTTGCCATGAGCTGTCTAGGCTATGGAAGCCCCTTGAATTCACCAACTCTGAACTTGTTTAGTCAAGGCCATATCACAGTAGTGGTTCCTTACTATTTTATTCCTTTTAGTATTTTGTTGTTGTTGTTGCTTGGTTTGTTCTACTTAATACCACTGGTTGAACTCTGTAATCAATACACAATCATTCTTAGGTGTTTAAAAATTAACCGAAAAGTGATATCTGTTAAACATAGGAGTAGGAATAAGAGAGGGAGGAGATATATAGCTCGGCACAGGCTCACTCGGACTTACCTCCAATGGTGGAGCTAGAAATGTGCCAGGGGATTTCAACTCAGTCTTATCAAGGAGGCATGTACCAATGCCAGCACACTTGCTAAAGTGATAAAAAAGATAGGGTAAGTGTCGAAGAGATTTTACAAACAAGACCAGTGTAAGCAAATAATGAAGGATAGAATTAAAAGGGAGAGAATGATCCTGTGGGGGAGGCAGGACACACAGCAGACTCATAGAATGGCAAATGCCCCAAACAGCACTCTGGCCTCAGAATCAACCCTTGGGGCATTCGGATCTGGCTAAAATGCCCATGAGAGTCTCACAGGCATGGAAAGCCATGACATGGTGGCAAAAACAATCTAAATGAAAGATCCTGGTGAACAAGACCCCAGCGGAAGGAACAGGCCATCAAGGAGGGAGGTGCCTTTCTCTGAAGGGAGGAAGGAACCTCCTCTGTGATTCTATTATTATTATCAAACATTTAGTCTAATGGATATGATCACTTTAACACCTAATCCTATCTATATGATCACTTTATAATTAAATCCTGTCTCCATGCTCACTCTAACATTCAAGATGCCATATTTTCCCACCCACATTATGGGGGTTGGGGTTCCCACAGTAAGTTTTTAAACTCCGTCCTTCAAAGTAGGTCCATATGAATGTATGAAGAACTATACAGTTTTGCAGTTGCAAACATCATAGGTATCACAGTTACATCTTTAGGAACATGGTGATCCTTCCCAACCCCTTCTACTTCCCTCTCTTATTTCCACTTGTGTTTTTTACTAAGATCTATTTTAAGTTAACTTTATACATATATGATTATCTCTATTTTGGATAAAAGTTCAATAGATAGTATGAGAAAGAAGAAAAAAGAGAAGAAAAAAAAGAAGAGAAAAAGAAAAAAGAGGCAAACTGTACCTCAGCAGTCAAGACAGGAGCTGTTCAAAGTGATTACTTCTTAAAGTGTCAGTTTCACCTCCACAGATTGCCTTTTAAATGCTCTATTAGTTATTGCAGGTCAGGGAAAACTTATAGTATTTATCCCTTTGGGACTGGCTTATTTCACTAAGTATGATGTTTTCTTTCTTTTCTTTTCTTTTTTTTTTTAAATGTCTGGTAGTATTCAGCAGTGAAGCCATCCAGTCCTGGGCTTTTTTTTTTGTTGGGAAGTTCTTTGTTACTGATTCAATTTCCATCTTGCTTATGGGTCTGTTTAGGTTTTCTATGCCTTCATGGCTCAATTTAGGTAGGTTATATGTGGCCAGGAATCTATCCATTTTTTTCTAGGTTTCCCAATTTGTAGGCATACAGCTCTTTGAAGTAATTTCTAATGATTCCTTTTATGTCTGTTGTTACACATTCTTTTTCACCTGTAACTTTTTTTTTAATCTGGGTCATCTCCCTTGTTTTTTTGGTTAGTTGAACCAGTGGTGTGTCTATTTTGTTTATTTTATTTTTTTCAAAGAAACAGCTCTTTGTTTTGCTGATTGTATTTTTTTTTTTAGTTTCAATTTTGTTTCTTCTCTAATTTTAATTATTTCTTTTCTCCTACTAGGTTAGGTTTGATTTGCTGTTGTTTTTCTAGGTCCTTAAGGTGCATTTATAGCTGATTTATTTGGTGCCTTTGTAAATTTTTGCTGTAGGCACCAGCTGCTATAAACTGTCCTCTTAACACTGCTTTTGCTATATCTCATAAGTTTTGATATGTTGTGTTGTCATCTTCATTTGTTTCCAGAAACTTTTTGATTTCTCTTTTGATTTCTTCTTTGAGCCACTGTTCATTCAGGAGCATGTTGTTCAATCTCTTAAGTGTTTGTATATGTTCTTGGAATTCCTAAGTTTTTGATTTGCAACTTCATTCCACTGTGGTCTGAGAAGGTGCATGGTATGATTTCGATTTTTTTAATTTGTTGAGACTTGCTTTATGACCTAGCATGTGGTCCATCCTAGAGAAAGTTCCATGCCCTGCTAGAAGAATGTGTATTGTGCAGCATTAGGGTAGAACGTTCTGTAGATATGCAGATATCAGTGAAATCCATTTGATCTAAAGTGTGGATTAACTCTGTTGTTTCCTTGCTGGTTTTCTGTCTTGTTGATCTGTCCCATCTCTTACACTTTCAAACTATTATTTCTTCATTTCCTTTTAACCACGTGTTCAGAATCAAACAATTCACTCTCCTATGTTAAGTAATGTTTCCAAGGTCAGAAATTGATTTATCAGAGTTTTATTAGTTAATTTGAAGGTTAAATATTAATTACTTCCATGCAAACCAGTCACCAAAAACCCAAAGGATAGGAGAAGACATTTAGCTTAGCCCCTAAGATGTCGGTTAGTCATCCACATCCCATATTATGTCGGTACACATCTTCAGTCACTCATTCCAGTTTCCTAATACAGACACTGGGAAACCGAGGTGATGGCTCAAGTAATTCAGTCCCTGCCACCAGTGTTGGGTACCTGGAATGAGTTCTCAGCTCCTGGCTTCAACCCAACCCACTCCTGTCCATTGTGGGCATATGGGGAGTGAACCAGCAGATCAGATTGGAGTTTTCTCTCTCATGTGTGTGTGTTCGTGTGTGTGTGTATGTGTCTTTCTCTGCTTCTCAGATAAATATTTTTTAAAATAAGTCAAAAGGTGAAAAAAATTCACTAAAATTGTTTCCAGAAAACATATTTATGTTTACTTAACATTCCTTAATAGGTAAATATTATTTTTGCAGATACTTATCACATAATTCCCCAGAAAGATGAGAGTACATGATTATTCATTACCATAAGAGCTCTCACTATAGAGGCTAAAAAGGATATGAGAGATTAGCTAATGTAACTCTTTAAAAAAAAACAATCATTTATTTATTTGAAAGGCAGAGTTACAGAGAGGCACAGAGAGAGAGAGAGAGAGAAAGGTCTTCCATCTGTAGGTTCACTCCTCAGATGGCCAGAGCCATCTGATCTCATCCAGAGCTGAACCGATCTGAAGCTGGGAGCCAGGAGCTTCCTCTAGGTCTCCCATGCGGTTGCTAGGGCCCAAGGACTTGAGCCATCCTCTACTGCTTTCCCAGGCCATAGCAGAAAGCTGGATCAGAAGTGGAGCAATCGGGACTCAAACCAATGCCCATATGGGATGCTGGCACTGCAGGCAGCAGCTTTATCTGCTGTGCCACAGAACCAGCCCAATGTAACTCTTTTCATAGATGAGAAATAAGATCTGAGAGGTGAGATCACGGTGCCAGGTTAGTAGCTGAGCCCAAGCTACACCTTAAGTCCCCTAGGCCTCTGTTCAGTATCCCAGTGTTCATCAGTGCTGTTAGCACACTCTGTGGCTTTGGCCCAGATCAAGCATCAACTACATGAAACCAGCCAAATGACGGTGCTGCTAGGGTTTGTAGAAAGTCACCAGCCGTAGTTCCCCAAACTAAGATGTCCTTCCATTATTCAAAATCTCGGCAACTGTTCTTGCACGTTGTGTTCACCAGGGAAACGTGTCGCCCTCCATTCTGTAAGCCCACCATGCAGGAAGGGAGGATGTAGGGGAGACACTGTGCTAGATGAAGGGCATAAAGAGAAGTGGCAGAAAAGCTTGCGACTGTCTGAGTACAAACCACTGAGTCTCGAGGGCTTGCAAACAGCAGGCCAGGAGCCCTGGAACGTAAGTGTGATACCCTAGTGGACCATAGGGGAAAGAGGACTAGCTGTTTTGTCAGGCTGGGAGAAGTGGTAGGGAAGAAAGTTATGAGAAAAACAAGACCAAAAGAAAAAAAAATTATATTGACTCAAAGTATTGAGAATGTTTTGGGGTGGATGTTGGGGTGCCCACATCTTATCAGAGCCTGGTTCAAATCTGAGCTACTCCAGTTCCATGCAGTTTCCTGCTAGCATGCTTCCTGCAAGGCAGTAGGTGATGGCTCTGGTCCCTGAGTCCCTGCCATTCACATTTGAGCCCTAGATTGAGTTCTGGGTTCCTAGCTCTGGCCTGGCCCAGCCCCAGCTATTGTAGGTTTTGGTAAATGAACCAGGGGATTTTCTCCTTCTCTCTCTCTCCCTCTCATTCTTTCACTGTCTCTCTGCCTTTCAAATAAATAAAAATGAATAAACTTTTTTTTTAGAAAAAAAAAGGCACCTAAAGATGTGTGTACCCATAATGAAGCTGTGGGAAAGTTGAAACTATTTTGGCACATTGAAATAAGTTCTGGGCCGGCGCGTGGCTCACTAGGCTAATCCTCCGCCTTGCGGCGCCGGCACACCGGGTTCTAGTCCTGGTTGGGGCGCCGGATTCTGTCCTGGTTACCCCTCTTCCAGGCCAGCTCTCTGCTGTGGCCCGGGAAGGCAGTGGAGGATGGCCCAAGTGCTTGGGTCCTGCACCCGCATGGGAGACCAGGAGAAGCACCTGGCTCCTGGCTTCGGATCAGCGCGGTGCGCCGACCGCGGCGGCCATTGGAGGGTGCACCAACGGCAAAGGAAGACCTTTCTCTCTGTCTCTCTCTCTCACTATCCACTCTGCCTGTCAAAAAAAAAAAAGAAAAGAAAAGAAAGAAGTTCTATTTGATTTTGAAAATAACTGCCAGTGAACATCTCGGGTGATTGTTTTCTCTTAGACGCAGGTGAAGCTGGTGAATGATTCGGAATACCCCTTCAGAGCACACAGTGGCCTTTGCCGTTACTTTCCTAGTTCACATTCCGGGTTCTCAATCAAAGGTTACTGTGCCTATGACTTCAGGTAAATGTTATTCCACTGTATTTTTTTTTTCATAAAGCCTGACTTTTATGATCTAGTGACTGATTATTTGTAACTAATAACTTGACTGAAGCATCATTGCATACTTTTAATTGTTGCAAAGCTTACTATAGTAGAGATTGTTTTTCACAGTGTTGTAGGTATTGTTTCTTAAATAGAATGTTTCTATGTGTCATTACACTAGCAGTAATGAATTTATGTTAACAAATGTAAATCAAGCTTAAGGGATAATTTGTACTTACCACCTTCCTCTTACTAACTACAGGTATTATCCTAACATAAGCTTATTTCAGTCTTACTATTAAGTTAATCCAAAATTACTTTGTATAGATCCTTCAGCCAATAGCAAGCAGGCTACATAACAAAAAGCCTTTATGAACACTCTACTTTCCTTGCATTTTTCAAGGCATCAGTTATAAGAAAAAAACACAGACTCAAGCTTTCAGTTTTGAAACCATCTGAAAGAGCACACCACTAGAGATAGATTATGTAGCACACACCCCAAGTACGATGAAATGGAAGGGAAGGACTTGCTTTGGAAACTGATGGTCAGGAAAACTTTGGATAAGTTCAGGGGATAACAACCACTTTAAAAAATGTTTTAGAAACATATGGAAGTTGCAAATCTTGATAGAGAATCATTATGATCATTTGATATAGTGCAAAACAGGTGTTTGGGCTGATAAGGACAAAGGAAACACAGGCAACTCCTGGTTTCACTGTTTTAAAAATATGATAGGACTTTTGAAACAGAGGAACTACATTGAATTCAGATAAGGTAACAGAATGCCCTGTGACTTACTGATACTGAATATAAAAGGATCTCTCGATCCAGATGGTGCTTACTCATGGGATCTGAAGGAAATCAAGGGTAAAATTGGATCCTTGAACAAAATGGAACCCCTTTAAATAAGAATGAATGTGCCAGATTGTCAGCCTGACTCCCATCTGCAGTCAGGGCCCTAGTGATGGCCCTAGGAACCACAGCAGAGAGCCGTGATGCCACAGCTGGCAGGCTGCACAGGGGATCTATAATAAAACGTCTGGGTCACTAAGTACAGCGGCAGCGTCTCCTCTGAGGGTGCAGGCAGGGTGCTTCCTAAATGAGGAAATGAGCCTCTGCATCACCTGTCACTCACTCAAGAAACCAAGGAAAGGGTGTGTGCTGAAGAAACCAGATTTGCTTTTATATTTCAAATAAACTTACCTTTCAATTTCAGGTTTGCATGAGCTAGCTAGCTTTTCTTGCTTGCTTTCTCTCATTCTTTCTTTGAAAAGCAAAGAAACAGAGAGAAAGAGACAGAGATCTTTCATCTGCTGGTTCACTCTCCAAAAGGCCTCAACAATAGGACTGGGGCAGGCCAAAGCCAGGAAGTCCATCCAGTTCAACCACGTGGGTTGCATGGGTGGCAGAGATCCAAGTACTTGAGCCATCACCTGTTGTTTCCACCAGTGCATCCTAGCTGGAAGCTGGATCAAAAGCAGAACTGGAACCTGAACCCAAGGATTCCAATAGGAGGTGCAGATATCTCATATGCCGTTTTAACTGCTGCAGCAGCCACTTGCCCCAGGAGCTAAGTTTTCAAAATGTTATTAAAACGGATTTAGGGAATCCATTGTCATAGGTAACAAGTTGAAAACTTGTTAAGAAGCAAAAAAATAAGGGGCCGGCGCCGTGGCTCACTAGGTTAATCCTCTGCCTGCGGCGCGGGCATCCCATATGGGCGTAGGGTTCTAGTCCCGGCTGCTCCTCTTCCAGTCCAGCTCTCTGCTGTGGCCTGGGAGGGCAGTGGAGGATGGCCCAAGTGCTTGGGCCCTGCACCTGCATGGGAGACCGGGAGGAAGTACCTGGCTCCTGGCTTCGGATTGGTGCAGCGCCGGCTATGGCGGCCATCTGGGGGATGAACCAACGGAAGGAAGACCTTTCTATCTCTCTCTCTCACTGTCTAACTCTGTCAAATAAAAAAATAAAGAAAAGATAAGAAAAAAAAGAAACAAAAGAATAATAGGTTTGAGTCAGAATTAGGGATGAAGAGGATAGAGAATGCAAGACTTACTGGTTTTAGGTGTTTGATTAAGGAGGAAGAGGTCCCAATGAAAATCTTCGTGATTACATTAAACACTAAACTCCCTGATAGTCCAGCACTAAGCTGATTGTGTTAGACAACAAGATCTTTTATTTATTTGTTCAGATATTCATTTAATACTATTTTAGTTTTGGGGGATTTGGCAGTGAATAAAACAGATAAAAATTCTGTCCTTATGGATTATATTTTAGTGCTGAACACAAGAAATAAGCAAAACAAATAAAAAGCTGCCTGGCGTGTTAGGTATAATAATATCTAAAGAGAACAAGATAAAATAGTGGGTGCATGAGGAGATATCTGGAAGGCAAGGGAGTATAAAATTTTTCATTTTTATTTATCTTATTCAAAATACAGAGTGACAGAGGTAGAGGAGAAAGGGAGAAGGAGGGAGAAAGAGAAAAAGAATCTTCCGTTTGCTGGTTCACTCTGCAAGTACTGCAGTAGCCAGGGCTGGGCCAGGCTGCAATCAGGAACTCCATCTGCATTTCCCACCTGAGCAGCAGGGGCCCAAGTAATTAAATCACCATTCTCTGCCTTCCCAGACCTATTATCAGGAAGCCAGTAGGAAGCAGAGCAGGTAGGACTCAGACCAGCCCTCCCCTCTGGGATGCTGGCATCACAAGTGGCAACTTAACCACCGCACCACAGTATGGTTCCCTGTACAACTTAGAAAGGGTTGTCAGAGGGAGCCTCTCTGAGAACAGGTGCATTTGAGTGAGGTTCTGGAGAAGTGTGGGGTCTTAGCCCTGTTGATATTCGGGAGAATACTGTTCCAAGCAGAGAGAACCATTTAGTATTAAAATAACAAAACCCATAAATGCCTGCTTAAAGATCTCTAAAAAATAGATCTTCATGTTAACAGGTAATGTGAATGAACATATAGTTTCTATTTCAATAAATCCCATTATTGTTGATTCAACATTTTCGTCATCTGTTGTCAAAATATCACCTTACTTGACACTGCCCTCCAGATGAACGGATTTACATTTTAACAACACCAGTCCACCCATGAGTTGCTGCAGGAATAAACTACCAAGTATTATCTTAATAGCTTAAACATTGGGTGACTTGACATCTGTGTACTTCACCCACAGAGCTGACCTTTGAAAAATGTAAATGATGGTTTGGTCACATACTTTTAAGACCGATGAAGACCAAATGTTCCATAACATAGGACTTTATCGGCAGATGTCCATGTGTGGAAACCATGATTGTGTCTTGTGTAGTCTTCAAAATCTAGCATCACCTGTCCGGGGCATCCTAACAGCTACTCCTTTCTAAGGTCTTTTTCATGTTTCTTCTGTGATATGACTATACTAGCCACTTTTGGAGAACTCTTCCCTATACATTTTTTAAATTATTAATTTTCCATAAAATTCTGATTATATATACAATTCTGATTATAATGATATTTCCTTCCCTATACTGTCTACATTTTGACATGCATTCCCATAAGTTGGTCTGTCCCTTGATTATTGTAGGGCGTGGCAAAGTTGACAATATATTTTCAAATATCCACTCCTTCCTTATTAAAGAATCCCTTTGTTTTAACTGGGTACCAGACTGGCCTGCTGAAAAGCTCCATTCACATCTCCCATTCATCTAGACTGAAGTAAAAGCCAGAGTGCTGTCCAACGCAATCCACCCTGAAGAAGTGTTGTGCGTTATTTCCGGCACATCTTTTCAACTGAGACGTAGCGGTTCTCCTCCTTTCCATTTTCTGCAGTCTGAGATGGGTGTAAAATGGCTGGAGTGCCAGCAGCCTTCATGGACCACTAAAGAACCTTGCGGAGGGAAGCTTTAATAGCAGAAGAAGGATGTAGGAAGAGTCTGGTTTACAGGTCCTGAACTACCAATTCAGCCTCATCATTTTAGTCCTTTTTTCATTGTTAACAAACATATCCCAACCTGTGATTAAACACATTTTTTTATCTTTCTCCTAAAAACTGAAATTCTGTAATCAATGTTTCTTCTTTTGGTAGTGACCAAGAAGATGAAATGGCCAAGTTGCTTCTGATCTATGGCCCTCTGGTAGTCGTCGTCGATGCAGTGAGCTGGCAGGATTACCTGGGAGGCGTGATACAACATCACTGTTCAAGTGGAGAAGCCAATCATGCAGTCCTCGTAACTGGCTTTGACAGGACAGGTAATGCAGCCCCGCTTGGTGGCTTGGTGGCTTGGTGGCGGAACTCTGCCGAAGGATGGCCATCCTGTAGAATGCCCACGTTCAGCTCTGCTGTGTCGGGAGTCCTCCTCAGACCTGCGCAGAATCTCAGAACCCTTGAGTGAAGTTAGCCCATCAGGTCCCTGAAATGTTTCCTAAATACCTGGCTGAGATGGTAATTGTTCATTTAAATAATGTGCCTTCTCTCAAATATTTAGGACCAATTGTTTGGAAAAGAGATGTACTTATTATGTTGTGGTGAATTCAAATGCATATCAAATACATAGATCAACTGATTGGATTGTTATGCTAAATACAGTTCCAGTTTACTTAGCTAGTTTAAGTTAGCATCACATTAGAGTTATATTCTTGTTCTCAGAGCAACTTATCAAGAACCCAAATTTCAGTAAATAAGCTTATGCATTCTTAATAAAAATGAGCTTTTCAGGGTTTGTTGCCATTTTATATTTTGCAGGGAGTATACCGTATTGGATTGTCCGGAACTCATGGGGAAGTTCATGGGGAGTGGACGGCTATGCCCATGTTAAAATGGGGAGTAATGTTTGTGGTGAGTCATGAATTTGCATTTAAAGCTGTAGGCTAAATACCAAGGAAGATTCTTTGGATATATTAACTACAACCCTGATTAGCTTGTAATATTCTCCCAAAGTACTAAAATCACTTTTGGATTAATAATTATTGTTCTTCAAGTTTAATTGACTGACATAAGAGGATCTGGGGGTGAGTGTTATGATAAAGCCTGTGGAGCTACCTCTTGGGACACCAGCACCACGTATCAGAATTCAGGTACAAGTCCCAACTCAAGTCCTGTTACCTCTGCTTCTAATCCAGCTTCCTGCTAACGCACCCTGGGAGGCAGCAGAAGATAGCACATGTGTTAGGGCCCCTGCCACCCATGTGGGAGATCCAGATGGAGTTCCAAGCTCCTGGCTTTGGCCAGTCCAGTCCTGGTTGCTGAGAGCATTGAGGTAGTAAATCAGCAAACAGAAGATACACCATTTCTCTGTCATGCTGCCTTTCAAATAGATGAAAATAAATAAATGTTTTTAAAAAGACTAAAATAAGAGTGTTTTAAAAAGAGGCACTATGGCAAATATTCTTATTTTGAATATTAAGAGGGGCTATATACAAAATATAAAAACGTGGTCTTCAAAAAAGAAAATGCATATTAGGAAAAAATGCATAGATTTCAAATTTTTGCACCAAAATTAATATATTTTAATCCCATTTCCATAATTTTTTTAGATTTATTTTATTTATTTGAAAGATAGGGTTACAGAGAGAGGTAGAGACAGAGAGAGAGGTCTTCCATCCACTGGTTCATTCCCCAGATGGCTGCAAAGGCGGGAGCTGCACCATCTGAAGCCAGGAGCCAGGAGCCAGGAGTTTCTCCCATGTGGGTGCAGGGGCCCAAGCACTTGGGTCATCTTCTGCTTTCCCAGGCCATAGCAGAGAGCTGGATCGGAAGAGGAACAGCCGGCACTAGAACGGAGCCCATGTGGGATGCCAGCGCTTCTGACCAGGGCTTTAACGTGCTGCCCACAGAGCCAGCCCTCCATGAACTTTTTGAAGTACCTTCATGTGTTATGTACATACGACAAAATGCAAGATAAAATAATTTATCCAGAAATGTCTCTTTGTTCCAAATTTATTTTTGGTGACAGTATGAATTTCTTTCATTTTGTGTATTAGAATACCTGCCTGGGATGATTATGAAGAATCAGTTTTTCTTTGCATGAAAATATATGATAATCTGATTGTTACAACTGTTTCTGACTTAATATGCTCCTTAACACCTACAAAATTCTGGGGAAGCAGCCACTAGAATTGAGAGAATTAGGCAAATATCAAATGTGCTTTTCATTGATTAGCAGACTGGTTTTGCTTTTGTGATTGACTAAACATCAACCAAACTAAGATAGCTAGTTAAGTATTTCAAATTGTACTTTAAAAAAAAAAAAAGTTCATTCACTTTATTTATTTGGGTGACAAAATTGCCCTCAGCCTCCAAGGGTGTCTAGAGATGATTTCTTTTCTCCATGGGCCTGCTTGGTTATGGATTATACTGGGATCCAAATCGTTCTCAAAGACATTTTCTAAAGATTGTGTACCTGGTGATAGTCATATTATTCTTATGAGGAATGGCATAATACAGATAGCATTCATAACCCCAAGGGATTTCACATGTTCTGTCAATTATGGTGAAATCCTGTCTTCCAGTAGGCCATGTATTGTCTCCTCAATGATGTTGAGATGCATATTCTTATATGTTAAGGAAGCATTGTACACTTGTGATTCGGTGAAATTCTGCTCCAGTTCTAATCATAAAATAATCTATGCTATTTTATTGACCCTAGGAAATATATATCAGTGCAATACAGATTTCAGACGCATTCAGCAATTCAGTTAACAAGTATTTTTATTTATTTGTTTTTCACATTAAGCAAAAATATTAGAAATCTCATAATATCTGCTCTTGAGGTTACGATATTTACACTGACAGTGATCACCGTTAACTTATTTTCTCTTGGTAGACACTGTTTCTGACTCCAAACGAAAATTAATTTTGATTTGCTATTTGAAATTCATTAACAGGATGTAGAATAATCCTAACAATTTCTCTTTTTTTCTTAGGTATTGCAGATTCTGTTTCCGCTGTATTTGTGTGACGTGTTGGGCAGATCAGGAGACAACTACAAAAGTGAAGGGGTTCAGGATGCGATAAATGTAAGATGGTTCTTTAAGCATTAGTCAACTTCAGACTTCAGCAACCCTCCACAAAAGGTCCTGGGGCCCAGTGGTATTTAAATTCATTTGTAGAATATTCCTTTCTTAGAAAGAATTGGACAACCAGAGTCTGTAGGAAGAACTCTAGAACCATGGCCCTCAACGAAACCTGTGGAATGGCTTCCGGCTCTGCACGGAGGGTCAGATTAGGAGATCGGGAGTGTTCATGGTAAAGTAGAATTAAAAGTGTTTTTTGGTGTGAAAACTTTTTGGAAATCCATGCACATGGGGGGGGGGGTCTTCATGGAAGATGCAAAAACTATGCCTAGAGCTCAAAATTTTTGTGTCAATATAAACATCTTTTAATTATATTTTTCTACACACCTTCTGAGGTACCTTGTATTTTAGGGCAGTCTAATTTGAAAAGGCTATTTGTTTGCCTTTTTTCCTTGTGTTTGTTTTCAATGAGATACAACAGGGTTGTGGGGCAAAACCACTTGCCTTACGTTACCCTTGCCTACAAAATCGGCCAACCTAAAATGATGGGTGCCTCTCACAATGATAGTAACAGCCTTCTGAGATAGAGTGCCAAAGGAGTTCCCATAGGAGTTGCTTTACCTCAGTACACGGTGCTGCCCCCTGAACAGTAGAGTGACCGGATCGAAGAACACGAAGCCACTATGTCCCTTCTGGAGAAAAAGTTAAAAACTGATAGAAACACGCAGACCAAGGAGACACCTGTGTGACAAGAACCCTCAGCTAGTCTTGCCAAGAGACTGATTGCTGTTCTGCAATTTTCACTGGGAATGCAGTGGATTTCATTTCTTACGTCAGTCTCCCCCTGTTTGAGAACACAGGATTTTGCCACCTGTTCTCACTCTCTGTGTAGCTCTGTACTGCAGGCACACCCCGGTTGTCCTGTGTCCTGCCTTCCCTACTAAAGAATCCCCTCCGTCTACACTCCGCATCTCTGTTTTCTGACCACCTGCTCGGCTCCCTTTCTCAACATGGAGATCTCAATTCTTCCTTGGGTGATCCTAGGCACTGTGCCTCTCCACATCCAATCTTCTGAGCTGGGCTGTCCGGTACAATGAGAGGCTTCCGGACTCTGATTTCCAGTGTCCGGCTTCGTTTTCCTGGCCTCTCAATCCCACTTAGTTCTTTGGCTGGCTCCCAGTCCCTGACACCTGTGATCTCTCCTGTGAAGCTCACTACACAAGGATTTCCGGCGCTGTGCCGCCATTGCTATTCTGAGTAACTTGCATCCTCGGCAGTGAGCAACGTCCTGTGTGCGCAGAAGAGACACTGTTAATGCTCGTCTCCGTGAGTGCAAAGCGAGTCACTTCCTGGACAGCAGTGAGAGGGGAAGAGATAATCTAGTTGGATACAGTATAACCATATTAAGTTAATTAATATAAGAAAATCAGGTGCCCGTGCTTTGGCACAGCAGGTTAACACCTTGACCTGCACTGCTGACATCCCATATGGGTGCTGGTTCTAGTCCTGGCTGCTCCTCTACCGATCCAGCTCTCTGCTGTGACCTGGGAAAGCAGTAGAAGATGGCCCAAGTCCTTGGGCCCCTGCATCCACGTGGGAGACCCGGAATAAGCTCCTGGCTTCAGGCTTCCGATTGGCGCAGCTCTGGTCATTGTGGCCATTTGGGAGTGAACCAGCAGATGGAAGACCTCTCTGTCTCTACGTCTCTTTGTAACTCTGTCTTTCAAATAAATAAAATAAATATTAAAAAAGAAAATCATATCAAATGCTAAATATACCCAAGAACTATGTATATATTTCTTTTCTAAAATTCATGGTCATCTTCTTCGATGCAGCAGCAACCAGGAAAAAAAAGAGTCAAGGACAGCCCATTTTCCCTCTCACTTTATTTATCGATTTCTTGTAGTAGATAAACAACAAAAACAGCATGTATTTTTATACCAGTCACAAGGAATTTGAAAGAATATTTGTTGATTCAAGTTTCGACATGTTCCAGAAAGACAATATTAACATTTTAATTGATAAATATTCCCATTATCCAAGAATGCCAGAAAAGAATTATATCCTGGTTCTTCTAGACCCTGTTCAATTACTTTCTGAATGATGTGAATGCTTTTTCTAATACTTTTTTTTAAATACTAAAGGATTTTTTAATTTCAAAATTAATCATACTTCTAAGTGTTCTGGAATTTGATATTTATAGTAAAACAACCTACCTTTAATTAAAAAAAAGACTCTGTTCTCAAGTGTGTGTCTTATATTTTGTCAGCACTGTGTTAATATGCTTAATAGTCACACAGAATTTTCCCAGCTCAAGTCCAAGATCCAATTTTAGTTTTTTTCCATGGACATTTAAATCTCAGTTCCCCAAATGTCTTCAAAACTCCATTTATCATCTTCCCTCACTCCTCACTCCTCACATCCCAGCAAAGGCCCTTTTCCTCCTAGATTCTGTATTTTGATTTGTAATACATCAACATCGTGTAATAATCTGATCAATGAAATTACAAGAATTCCTAAGCCCTTTAATTAAGTTAACTACACCCTGTTAACTTATCACTTAATCACCTCCTTCCTCTCCATGTCTACTGTCATTTCTTAGATATGTATCTTTAGTATCTCTTCTATCCAGGACTCAATAATCTATTGTCATTCTCTGAAGCTAATGAATTCACTCAGGAATGAATTTGTGGTATTGGGAATGCATATGGTCATATCCAAGGATGCAAAGGCAGATGAGGGTTTTTAAAAGTAAAATTAAAAGGGTTACATAAGGTTTTGAAACAGCTATACTTGGCAACAAGGATCAGTCACAAGGATGGTATCAGCACAAGTCTGAACAGGCAGTTGCTGGGCAGGTGTCCTTGCAAAAGTATTTCTTGTGGGCAGATTGTGGTGGCCCTTGTGTATGGATATGGCTCTGGCTGTCTTTTCTGATAGTTCTCATTATCAATCATAAGTGCATGAGAGCCCCGCCTTCATAATCTCCTACCTGTGTTTATTTATTTGTGAAATAGACCCAGAGAGAATTTTTATTATTGTTAGGGTTTGACACAGTGACTATACTGATTCCAACACTACTCGCTAAATTTCATGTCCCTTCATTTAGGGGTTTGATTCCTGGCTGTGCTTCTGATAATGCACACTTTGAGAGGCAGCCAGTAATGGTTCATATAGTTGGTTCTCTGCCACCCATATGGGAGACCCAGATTGGATTTCAGCTTTTAGCTCAGCCTTGGCTGTTGTGGGTATCTGGGGAGTGAACCAAACCTGTGGATGGGAGATTCATTCTCTCTCTCTCTCTTTCAAATAATTTTTAAAATGTTTTAAGTGAGTACTACATTGGTTGTAACCCATTTAGAATTTCCAACATAGAGTGGATCATCAGCAAAAGAAGCAAGTGTGAGTGGGGCTGTGAAATTAAGATAGGATGGGGTTAAATTGGAATGTAAAATTAAGATAGAAAGGGTTAAAATGAAGTTGCTTGAGCTAACTGCATATTTTGCTTCTGTGCAAAATGCTTTGGCTTGCAAAATGCATTTTGTTTAAGATAACTAGACTTTAGCTGACCTTGTAACATGTGATGAATGTGCTAATGCTTTTATGAGATAATGGAGCATGTGATAATTATTTTAGGAGCTATGTTAAGTTTTTGGTCATGATGACCCCGTGTTTATGCCTACTCAAGGTTTTCTGTCCCCTCACCCTGGAAGTTTGTCATGCATCTTATGAGAATTTGTCATGCTGCGGTTTATCTTGTGATTTTTGGCAATGATGTGGAGATATGCTAATGTTGTGGTTTTCAATCTTAAATACGCTGTGCGGTTGATGATTGTCGCCTCTCTTCTCACACTGCACCAGAGAGTGTTGTTGTGCTTAGAGTTGGCCCATCTGCGCAGATGTAATAAACTTCCTCTTGCTTTTATTGCATCGGTTGGACTGGAATTCGTGCTTCTGGGGGTCTCTCTCTATAGGACACCAATTTTTGGGGTCCTACATTGGGGGCTCGTCCGGGATTGGAGACCCCAGACCCACGCTCCATTTTCCAATCGGAGGTAAGTTTTTGCTGTTTTAAGTGTTTTTTTGTGTTCTGTTGATTTTGTTGATTTTTTATTTTTTCCTGGGGCGCTTGACGTACCGGAGGTTCATGTTTTACTGAGATTGTGCCTGCAGGACCTGTATCTGAAAAGAGCCAGTAGTAGGAAGGACAGACGTGTCAAGACCCCTGGCTCAGGCCCTTGGAGGACGCTCCATTGGCGGTATTCTGGGGGGGGCCTGGCGGGTGGCAGCCGCTTCGCTCCCATCACTAAGCTTACCTGGGGAGCGTGGCGGGTGGCAGCCGCTTCGCTCTCATCGGAAGCTCTGGTTAGGATTCAGTAGGGTTTTTTTCCCGGGAGAAGAGCTGGTGGCAGCAGCCACTCCCGTTTTGGTTTCAGTTTTGTTGCGCACAGGTCTCGTCTCATTAGGGCGCGCAGGTCTCGTTCCAGTGTTGTGCGCAGTGTCTTTGTGAAGTCCTGTGATTTGTGAGTCTTGTGGTTGTTTTCTGTGTTTTAATATACTAACCTCACTTGCCTTTCCCCTCCAACATGGGACAGGAATTAACTACACCTTTGAGTCTTACTTTAGATCATTGGAAAGAGGTCCGGGAGCGGGCCCAAAACTTGTCTGTGAGAGTGCAGAAGAAAAACTGGACAAGTTTTTGTACGTCCGAGTGGCCAGCCTTCAACATCGGGTGGCCGCGGGATGGGACTTTTGACTCTCGAATTATCTTACAGGTGAAGAGCCAGGTCTGCAGAGAAGGCAAGGAAGGGCACCCGGATCAAGTGCCCTATATCTTTGTGTGGGAAGACCTGGCACAATATCCCCCAAAATGGGTAAAACCCTTTCTCCCGGCTGACCGGGTCGTGGCGGGTGCCTTACCCGCCCCGCCCCCGTCCGTAACACCTTTAAAACCGCAACCCGCGGATCAGAGCGGGCTCCCGTCAGTTGACATCTTTGTGTGGGAAGACCCAGCGCAAAATTCGCTGGTTGCCCCTGCCTCGGCCCTTTGCCCATTAAAGGAGTTAGATTCCCACAAGGCGAAGAAACCCTTGGTCCTCCCGGGCGGGCAGGAGGATCTTTTGCTTTTTGACACCCCACCGCCTTACGCACCCCTCCCGAGAGAGCCTATGGCACCTTCCCCAGATTCTACGCAGGGGGATTCTACGCAGGGAGAAAGGGGGGAGGAACCCCCGGCTCGTACAACCCCCATGGGTGCCAGGCTGCGCTTGCGTCGGGGAGGGGGGAGTGAGGGTGGCCAGTGGGAGGCACAGGCTTTCCCACTTCGCTCGGTGGGGAATCAGATGCAATATTGGCCGTTTTCAGCCTCAGATTTGTACAATTGGAAAACCCATAACCCGCCTTTTTCTCAAGATCCACAAGCTTTGACAGGATTAATTGAATCTATTCTTTTGACCCATCAACCGACTTGGGATGACTGCCAGCAGCTTCTGCAGGCTCTCCTGACCACGGAGGAGAGACAGCGAGTTCTCACGGAAGCTCGAAAAAATGTTCCAGGGGACAACGGTCAACCTACTCAACTGCCAAACGAGATTGACGCAGCATTCCCGTTGACCAGACCAGATTGGGATTTTAGTACGGCAGCCGGTAGGGAACGACTTCGTCTCTATCGCCAGATTCTCCTGACAGGTCTCAGAGGGGCAGGGAGACGCCCCACCAATTTGGCTAAGGTACGTGCCATAACTCAGGGTAATGAGGAGACCCCGGCGGGGTTTCTAGAAAGATTGATGGAGGGATACCGGATGTACACCCCGTTTGACCCCCAGGCTCCTGACCGGCAGTCAGATGTAATAATGTCTTTCATTGGCCAATCGGCCCCAGATATCCGAGCACGGTTGCAGAGACTGGAGGGCTTACAGGGTTATACATTGCAGGACCTCCTAAAAGAGGCAGAGAGAATCTTTAATAAGAGGGAAACTAAAGAAGAAAAAGAGGAAAGAATGCAAAAAGAACAAGATCAGAGAGACAAAAAGAAAAATAGGGAACTAGCTAAAATTTTGGTCACCGCAGTAAACGAATCTAATAGGCAGGATAGGTCAGGTTATGGAAGAGGTCAAACAAAGAAATACCCGGGAGACAGAAATAAACCGTGGGTAGAACGAGATCAGTGTGCGTACTGTAAGGAAAGAGGACACTGGGCCAGAGACTGTCCAAACAAGAATACCACCAGAAGAAGAAAGGAGACTGACATTCCAGTTCTTCCCCTAGGGGAAGAGGACGATTACTAGGGGGGTCAGGGCCAGGAGCCTCCCCCTGAGCCCCGGGTAACCCTGAGAGTGGGAGGCAGGCCGGTCACGTTTATGGTGGATACCGGAGCTCAGCACTCTGTTTTAAACAAAAATATTGGCCCCCTTAGCTCAAAAATTTCTTGCGTCCAGGGAGCAACTGGAAGAAAAATGTGCCGTTGGACCACAGAACGACAGGTAGATCTAGCCACTGGCCAGGTCACCCACTCATTTCTTTTAGTACCAGACTGCCCGTATCCATTATTAGGAAGAGATTTGCTATCTAAGGTGGGAGCCCAGATTCATTTCCAGAAGGAAGGGGCCTCAGTGACGGACTCTGGAGGGCGCCTTCTGCAGGTATTGACTTTACAATTAAGAGATGAACATCGTCTCTATGACAATGACAAAGAAAAAATAAAAACCTCACTAGCCCCTGAGTGGATTGAAAAGTTTCCGAGTTCTTGGGCAGAGACCGGAGGGATAGGATTAGCAATTCAGCAGCCACCTATAATAGTAAATGTGAAGCCTACAGCTGAACCAATATCTGTACGGCAGTATCCTATGACCAAGGAGGCAAAGGATGGAATCCGGCCTCATATTAAGAGATTGCTGGACTTGGGAATATTAAAACCCTGCCAATCCCCTTGGAATACACCCTTACTGCCGGTACGGAAACCAGGCACCAGTGACTTCCGACCTGTGCAGGACTTACGCGAGGTAAATCGTCGGGTCGAAGACATTCACCCGACCGTGCCAAATCCGTACAACTTGCTAAGCACTTTGCCTCCATCGTGCACTTGGTATACAGTGCTAGATTTAAAAGATGCTTTCTTTTGTCTGAGATTGAGCCCCCAGAGCCAACCTTTGTTTGCATTCGAATGGAAGGACCCGGAGACCGGATTCTCAGGGCAATTGACTTGGACCAGACTCCCACAAGGATTTAAAAATTCGCCCACACTATTCGATGAGGCCTTACATCATGACTTGGCAAGTTTTAGGGTGAGTAACCCTCAATGGACTCTTTTACAGTATGTGGATGATTTACTCCTGGCAGCAGAAACCGAAGAGGACTGTAAACAGGGAACGGAATCCCTGCTCCAGAAGCTAGGCGAACTGGGATATCGCGCCTCTGCCAAGAAGGCCCAAATATGTGCCCGACAGGTAGTTTACCTGGGTTATAAATTGAGAGGGGGCAGGAGGTGGCTAACAGAGGGACGTAAACAGGCGGTGGCGCTTATACCCCCACCTAAAAACCCACGCCAGTTGAGGGAATTTCTGGGAAGTGCCGGTTTCTGCCGCCTGTGGATTCCTGGGTTTGCGGAGATTGCGGCTTCCCTATATCCCCTCACAAAAAATAATTCCCCTTACATCTGGGGAGAAGAACAGCAGTTGGCCTTCGATCAACTAAAAAAGGCCCTCTTGGAAGCCCCCGCACTAAGCCTGCCTGACCCCAACAAGCCTTTTATCCTATATATAGACGAAAGAAGGGGGATTGCAAAGGGAGTCTTGACCCAAAAATTAGGGCCTTGGAAGAGACCGGTGGCCTATTTTTCAAAGAAATTGGACAGTGTCGCCTCTGGGTGGCCCCCGTGTCTTCGCATGATAGCGGCGGTGGCCACGATTGTGAAAGATTCCGACAAACTGACTCTGGGACAGCCACTGACCGTAGTGACGTCTCATGCTATTGAGACGGTCATACGTCAGCCACCTGATCGATGGCTATCAAATGCCAGAATTACCCATTACCAAGCAATGTTACTCAACCCCGAGCGCATCCGGTTTGGAACGACGGCCTCTCTCAACCCCGCCACTCTACTGCCGGAACCAGGAGACCATACGCAGGTCAGTCACAATTGCCAACAGGTACTGGCTGAAGTCTACGGGGCCCGTGAGGACTTGACAGACCAGCCCCTGCCAGACGCGGAGTACACCTGGTATACAGATGGCAGCAGCTTCCTCCATCAAGGTGAGAGGAGGGCAGGGGCGGCGGTGGTCGACGGAAAGACTGTTGTTTGGGCCTCTGCCTTACCACCAGGCACTTCAGCACAAAAAGCTGAGTTGGTAGCTCTGACTGAGGCCTTAAAACAGGCAAAAGGAAAGAGGGTAAACATTTATACAGATAGTCGATACGCCTTCGCTACGGCGCATGTGCATGGTGAAATATACAAAAGAAGGGGACTGCTTACTTCAGCAGGCAGAGAAATTAAAAATAAGCAGGAAATCCTAGATCTCCTACAGGCCCTCTTCTTGCCAAAGAAGGTGAGCATCATACATTGCCCTGGCCACCAAAAAGGAGAGGATCCAGTGGCACAGGGTAACCGGATGGCGGATGAGGTGGCCAGAACAAGCGCCTTGGGTAGCTGCGCATTAAACATCAATGTGCAAGATTCTCCCAGCCAGGGGCCGGAATGGAATTATACCGAACAAGATGAGGCATCCATACAAAGGTTAGGGGGAATTTACGACGAGACCACTAAAAGCTGGAAAATACAGGGCAAAGTCGTGCTACCCACAAAAGAAACTAGAAGATTAGTGCAAGATCTACATAGATGGACACATTTAGGGTATAAGAAATTAAAGACCTTACTGGATAGAGAGGAGATTTCTTATTTTTTATTGGGACTACCTGCAGCAGTAAAACAAACCGTAGAGGCCTGCATCCCATGCGCCAAGGTAAATCCCAGATGTTCTAAAATACCTGAAGGAGTCCGGATACGGGGGGCTAGACCTGGAATTAATTGGGAAATAGATTTCACAGAGGTCCGCCCAGGCAGATATGGAATTAAGTACCTTCTAGTGTTCGTAGATACCTTTTCCGGCTGGCCTGAAGCATTTCCAGTGAAGAAGGAGACAGCACAAGTCGTGGTTAAGAAGCTATTAGAAGAAATCTTCCCGCGGTTTGGCTTGCCTAAGGTATTGGGGTCGGATAATGGACCCGCCTTCGTCTCCAGGGTAAGTCAGTTGGTGACCAAAGTGCTGGGGATTGATTGGAAATTGCATTGTGCGTACAGGCCCCAGAGTTCAGGTCAGGTAGAACGAATGAATAGAACACTTAAGGAGACCTTAACTAAATTAACAATGGAGACTGGCACTAGAGACTGGGTCGAACTGCTGCCGATGGCTTTGTTTAGGGCTCGTAATACACCTTCTGTATGTGGACTAACACCCTATGAAATATTGTACGGAGGCCCTCCACCCGCAGCAGATTTGTTGGGACCCAGTATTGACTCATTTGCAACATCCTCTACTTTACAGACCCGCTTCCGAGCTTTACAGCTCATCCACAGGCAAATAGGGGAGCAGCTGACTGCCGTATACCAGTCCAAGTGCCCTACGCTCCCGCATTCGTTCCAGATTGGGGACATTGTCTACGTCCGCAGACACCAGATTAAGACGCTTGAGCCACGTTGGAAGGGACCCTACACGGTATTATTGACTACACCGACCGCGATAAAGGTAGACGGAATTGCCGCTTGGATACACGTGTCACACGTCAAGAGGGCGACAGCTGAACAGAGACAAGAGACCGACGACCCTGCCGACGAGCCGACACCAAAATGGAAACTACAACGTACTCAAAACCCACTCAAGATAAGAATTTCAAAATCTGTTTAGTACTGCTTACAATTCTTTTTACCCCTATTATGGGCGGCTCGCATGCCCCGGTGAGGCTCACGTGGGAGGTGCAATCTGGTACCACGGAGGTCGTATGGTCCGTTACCCGCGTGGCCCCCTCCGGGACATGGTGGCCTGCCTTGCACCCTGATGTATGTGAGCTAGTAAAGGGAATGGATAACTTAGCAGCCTATGGTGTCGCGTTTGCCCCTGGTGCATTGGTTAGTGGCTCCGTGCGGCTTGGGTGCGAGTCTGAGATAAAAAGATGCCAGTTACAACAACAAGAGTTTTATGTGTGCCCTAAGGATGGCAGGTCTACGAAAGAAAAGGGACGATGCGGGGGAGCAGAATCTTTCTACTGTAAGGCCTGGGGATGTGAGACCACTGGTCACACATATTGGAAACCCTCCTCTAGTTGGGATTGGATTACTGTACACCGTAACTTTACTCCTGGGAGAGATCCCAACTGCTCTATGCCCCTTAATATTTCTTTCACAGAAAAAGGACAAAAAGCCAACCTTACTGACTGGAAAAGGGGAAGAATATGGGGCTTAAGGTTTTATGTTTCTGATTACAATCCCGGGCTTCTATTTAAAATTCAACTTAAAGAAGAAGCCCTTCCCCAAATTGAAGGTCCCAGTATGTTGGGGAGGTGGGAGGGTCAAAGGTCATGGCCTACATTGTCTAGACAAGGGCCTGTGACTGAAGTCGTAACCTCGACTTCCCACCAAAGGCCTGTACCTGGGGCCACAACAATAAAATCCCAGGGCCAACCCACGACCTTGACACTCTCCCAGATAGCAAATACATCTAAAAGTTTTAATTCGACTGATTTGTCCCCTACTGTACGGTCGGATACTTTTTCAATAGTACTACTTTTATCCTTAGTTTTTGTAATACATGGGCTTTCTGCTGCCGCCTATGCCATGATCCTAGCAAGACAGAACCGAAGGCAGGACCACAGGCAGGACCAACGTGTTGAGACCGAAACAATAGAGGGAATATATATAGAAATTCTTTAAATTTTAAGATTAAAATTTGACCAAAAGAAAAGGGGGGAAATGTGAAATTAAGATAGGATGGGGTTAAATTGGAATGTAAAATTAAGATAGAAAGGGTTAAAATGAAGTTGCTTGAGCTAACTGCATATTTTGCTTCTGTGCAAAATGCTTTGGCTTGCAAAATGCATTTTGTTTAAGATAACTAGACTTTAGCTGACCTTGTAACATGTGATGAATGTGCTAATGCTTTTATGAGATAATGGAGCATGTGATAATTATTTTAGGAGCTATGTTAAGTTTTTGGTCATGATGACCCCGTGTTTATGCCTACTCAAGGTTTTCTGTCCCCTCACCCTGGAAGTTTGTCATGCATCTTATGAGAATTTGTCATGCTGCGGTTTATCTTGTGATTTTTGGCAATGATGTGGAGATATGCTAATGTTGTGGTTTTCAATCTTAAATACGCTGTGCGGTTGATGATTGTCGCCTCTCTTCTCACACTGCACCAGAGAGTGTTGTTGTGCTTAGAGTTGGCCCATCTGCGCAGATGTAATAAACTTCCTCTTGCTTTTATTGCATCGGTTGGACTGGAATTCGTGCTTCTGGGGGTCTCTCTCTATAGGACACCAATTTTTGGGGTCCTACAGGGCAAAGGTAGGAACTGTAGGAACTGACATTATAATTTTGATACTTGCATACAAATTATTGAAATAACCCTTTAGAAAAACTCTTGCAACTGCATAACTTATTCATAACAAATACACCCGTACTAACGTAAAGAACTAAGTAAAATCGTATAGTCTATTGAAGGAATGATAAACTTTTACAAATAACATTTATTTCAACATACCAAGGTATTTAGTGACAGAATGTCTATAACATGTTTCCTCTTTACTTTATGAGAAAAGACAATGATTGCAAAATAAGTAATTTTATTCTCATTGAGACAGGAAGCTGTGGCTTATGTTTGTTTTTGTACCAGCGCAGTTAATAGGTGGCAGTCAGCATTTTCTCCCAAGTTGGTTGATTGCAAAGTTAGTGCCTTTATCCACCATTTTATTTGCCTCTTTATTATTTCTGCTTCACCACCATTGGGTACAAGGTAGACATGCACAAGCACATGCACAAACATGCAATTGTCATGTATGGAAAGGCAGTTATAGATGACTAAGATACAAAATAGTGTGATCCTTATAAGAGAACAACTTGTGACTGATACCAAAGAATACTTCAGTTCCATTAAGAACCTCTGGTTGCTGGAGATAATCATTCTAGATCCAAGTTGATATATTTAAGATCTTGTGATAGTATCATAAACTCCCTCTCATAACAGAAAGTGAGCTAAGAGTTCTAATATTTGGGCCAACCTAGAAAAGGAAGCCTGGAATTCAGGGCTGAAATCAACTCAATATTTTTATTAGAAAATCATTATTTGGTCTCCTTTTTTTCTTTTCTGGGAAAAAAACATTCTTTAAGGGTTCTTCTGCTTGTTCCTATCTCAATTCTGCCATGCATTAGAGACCGTTCTACTTCCCAGACCACAGGGCAGGGGAAGAGCACATTCACACTTCTATGTATCCACAGGCACCAGAAGCTGGGACACAGCGTGGGAAAGGGGACTGGCTACAACAGGAAAGAATAAAGTCAAAATCTACAGAAGATATGGTATAGAAGACCCTAAGTGTTCCAGGAAAATCATATTCCAGAACTGGATCCAGTCTATGTACATTAAAGCTCCCCAAGGAGGGAGGAAGGAAGCAAGGGAATATCATTATATTCTTAGAAATGTATCTACAAGTATCTACAAGGCCAGCGCCGTGGCTCACTAGGCTAATCCTCTGCCTGTGGCACTGGCACCCTGGGTTCTAGTCCTGTTCGGGGCACTGGATTCTATCCTGGTTGCTCCTCTTCCAATCCAGCTCTCTGCTGTGGCCTGGTAGGGCAGTGGAGGATGGCCCAAGTGCTTGGGCCCTGCACTGGCACAGGAGACCAGGAGGAAGCACCTGGCTCCTGGCTTCAGACTCACGCAGTGCGCAGGCCACAGCACACCGGCCGTGGCAGCCATTTAGGGGGTGAACCAACGGAAAAGAAGACCTTTCTCTCTGTCTCTCCCTCTCACTGTCTAACTCTGCCTGTAAAAAAAAAAAAAAAAAAAAACATATATATATATATATATGTATATATATATCTACAAACTATACTGAATCTGTTAAAAACTGATTAAAAATTTTTTTAAAAAAGCTCCGCAGGCCCCTCTATTCTAACACTCCCCTGATTTGTGTGGGAGGGCAAGTGTTAGGCCTAGCAATGAGCTCACCCACATGCCCCACCAGACAGTCTGACTTCAGTGCCCAACTCTGGTTCCTGAATCCAGCTTCTAGCTAATGTAGACTCTTGGAGGCAGAAGCCATGGCTCAGACAACTGGGTCCCTGCCACCCACACAGTAGCCCTGGGTTGTATTGCCAGCTCCTGGCTCCAGCCCTGGCCATTGCATCTGGGGAGTGAATCAGTAGATGGGAGATATTTCTGTCTATCTGTCTGTCTATACCACACTCTCTTGCCTAAAATAAATAAGTAAAAATCAACAGAATTCTCTGAGCTAACACAGCCATCATCCATTCATTCTTCTTTAAGCATAGATATCAACCTTTGGTCATGAAAAGCTCTAACAAATAGAAGCAGTGTTTCAAAAAGCATACACATCAAAAGACTAATGTTTATTTTGAAATTTTTGCTTGAATATATCTTGATACAGAATGACATTTTATTATACACAATATCTGAAATGCTAGCTGACTTTACAAGCTTATAAAGTATGAGCAATGAAGTGATGATCACCTTAAGAGGTTACATTAAGGTAAATATCTGGAAAGTTGAATTTTAATAGAAAAATATCCTATATACAAGGCTACAGTTTAACTGAATTCAGTATCATGTTAATCTTTAGACTTATATAAGGCATAATCACACAAAGTAATACAGTCAGTTCCAAAATTGAGTCAGGACACTGATGCCAAACTACATTATAAATATAGTAAAATTATATACTCACGATAATTAACATAAAATAAAATCATAGACTGAGAAATCGATCATCCTTGTAGATTTTGCAGGTGAATTTAATCGGACTCATCACTACTGAAGTAAGAGCTGTCACAGTATTCAGCCGTATAAAGGAATTTGTGAATGATTGGGTTCATCTTTGGTATCCAGTGTCGAGGAATCAGATATGTTGAAAGATTAAATAAATCTACAAATACCTTGTACCTGTCACTGGAAAAACACATATATATGGAAATGTGTTAATATCTTTAATATTTCCTATCCAAAAATTTTATTTCTCAGATGTTTTACTTAAATAATTAGTATTTTATATTACATGCTATGTATCTAAGCATATATATCAAATAAATGTTGCATGAGGATTTATATAGTATTAGTATTATGATTGGTTCTTATTTTATGTCAAAAGTTCATGCCCATGAAGCAGTATCATGTGTTTGACTGATCTAGTAAAGGGCAGCCCATGTTAAAACACAGTCTTACTGCTATAGTATCTTCATAAAGACAGAGATGTGTTATCATTGCCTACTTTTTAAGGATGGTGAGCAAAGTAACAAACTCAATGCATAAGGAGTTCTTAATTATTTATTGGAAAACATTTCCCAGCTGCAAAGTAGTGGCTAAGTAACAGCCATGAATTAATTAATCAATTGAAATGCGACCTTACATTCATAACCAATGTCTGTTAAGAGTGGCTTTAGCATTAAAATTGTGGTTTTGCCTGTTAGTTAACTATTTTATGAAGAAGAACATTGACAGAGAGGACAACTCCCCCTCCTACCTCACGGTGGAGCGCAGGTACTGATAGCCAGAGGAGCCTCCAGTGCCAGCCTTGCTGCCCAGCATCCTGTGCACCATGCACACGTGGTTATCTAGGCAAACACACACTCATCAAGGCTTTGCTGCCATTAGTTTCCATAATGTTCCAAAGGGGTTGGTAATGATTATTGCTTCTGCGAAAAGACTGACCCCTTATCACTTGGCGGTCCATGCGTGAGAGCCAGGGGAGACTGTTAGGTTGCCTGGCACCCTGTGTGGTTGAGTATGCATGCATTTTACTGCACCATTTAGCAGTGTGCTCACCACCAGGGAAAGAGCCGCCTCAGGACTTCTATGAATCCTTACCAATTTTGTCTTTAGGAACCCTTCCCTCCACTATCAAAAATAGTAGTAACTACTAAAATTATATTTTAAAACTGCATTGGCATAAAAATGAATACATGACTATTATATATTCAAACACTTTCTTTGAATATTTATTTTTCCTTCTGATTATAAAACTAAAACATTTTCCTAGACTTTATTGGGGTAAAGAAGCAGGATAGAAGGAGAAGGAACATTGGGTGAGGGAGGACTTACACCTCCATTTGGTCATGAGTGTGTCTATATCCATGAGAAAAGTCAGCAACTGGAACGGGACCTGGAATCTAGGTTCCTCCCTAAAGGAAAGCAGGACAACAATAAGAAATCTGTTCAGGCAAATCCAGGGTGTTAGTAAACCAGTTTATAAACCAGTTTATAATCAGTTGACCCTGGCATCAAATGTCACCTTTGCCACTCAGGAGCTATGGCAGTTTTAAATGACTCTCTTAATCTCTCTTCATCTCAAAATGGAAATAATGCTACTCATCTTGCAGTGTTTAAAGTCTAGAAAATTCCATAAAATAGACATGAAGGAACAAGATAGAGTTATGCCTAAGGTAGGTTCTTATTAAAAGGAAGACATATACACCAACACAAGTCAATCACTTTGAGATAAAGGTATTATAACACAAAGAGTGGCCAGCGCCATGGCTCAACAGGCTAATCCTCCACCTTGCGGCGGCAGCACACCAGGTTCTAGTCCCGGTCGGGGCACCGGATTCTGTCCCGGTTGCCCCTCCTCCAGGCCAGCTCTCTGCTATGGCCTGGGAGTGCAGTGGAGGATAGCCCAAGTGCTTGGGCCCTGCACCCCATGGGAGACCAGGAGAAGCACCTGGCTCCTTCCTTGGGATGAGCGCAGTTCACTGGCCGCAGCGCGCCGGCCGCGGCGGCCATTGGAGGGTGAACCAACGGCAAAGGAAGACCTTTCTCTCTGTCTCTCTCTCTCACTGTCCACTCTGCCTGTCAAAAAAAAAAAAAAGAGTACTTTTTATTTCCTCTAATATACAAGAGTACTTTGAAATATCCATGGAAAAGTGAAATTTAAAGATAAGTTGTCTACTTGACTTTGGCACAAAAAATTTAGAAATCCATGAAAAATGTTTTCATAATAGGCATTTTTCCATGAATATTTTAACAATCCATTGAATACATGCATTTCAAAACTTATTTGCACCAAAATAAATTTATCCTTTAATTCCATTTTATGTAAACTTTCTGAAATCTACTCACATATCTTCTTTTTTTATTAAATCCAACTTTCTGAGTACATTTTATACAAGGATGCATATGCTCGAGTGACTTAGACTCATTCTGAGTTTAGGAAAACAGTTCAAAAATTATTTTGATGTTGATATACATTTGTTACTTAAAAGTCCAAAACTAAAAGTATAATTGCCTAACTTTTCTCCAAAAGTCCAATTATGGTGTTAAATGATGACTGCAATTTATAAACTTAATGCTTTATAAAATACCTATATCACATCCCCTCCTCAATTGTAACTCCCTCCTCTCTTCTGACTTGCTCTTACCTGTAAAAATGTATCATCAGTGCTCCCTGAAGTGCTCTGTATGACAGCCGCCTTTCACCTGCAAGATACACAGCATGTTTTAATGTCACATGTATTTAGGGGAGTCATACTAAAGTGACATCAGCACTTTAAATAATTAATAGTTTATATTTTTAGAAAACCATGCAAGTTTGGGTTGAAATTGTTTATCCCTTGATTTAAATTTAGAAACCTATAATCTAACATATTATTTTAAGAATGAATTTTAAAAGGCAAACCCCCCAAAAACCTGTAAATTATCTCATGTTAAGAATAGCTGATTTTGAAAAAAATTAAATTTCAATGATAAAATATATTTCCAAGGAAAATAGTATGATCGTTTACTTTTCAAAAGGTTAAACGTGATCCATTCCAAACTTCATTTGAAAGTAGTCTTCCCTAATTCACTGAAAACCACTATATTAAAGTTTAAGGGAGATCATGATTACATAAAATAGTTTCTGTTCTCTAAGTCTTTGCGCCTAGCTTCAAGAAATCAAGATCTGCCATTCTTGACAGGGGTTTTCTAGAAAACTCAGGTTAATAACCTTTACGTTCGTAGCATTTAATACTAATTTCATGTACTGCTGTGTCCTGCACTTGTATTATAAAAATTCATTTTTACTTGTAGTTTACCTATTTCCAAAAATATTGCATCACACTTTACAATAAAACTTCTAAATAACAATTAGTACAGCGATTTCTCACAGGTGAAAGACCCGAGTTCAGTAGTGAAGGGAGTGATTCGTCTGCTAAGTTACTCTGGAAATACAAAATACGAAAGGTCTACACCTGTGTTTTTCCTGGTCTGCCTGAGAAGCATTTCCTTGCAAAGCTGTCCTCAAGCTCAGTAGCTATTTCCTCCTTCACTGACCTCCCCCACAGCATTTACAACAGCTTGTCTTCATTCCTGTCCCTGTTGGCCTGTGAGCTACCTGAAAAGCCATCTGTAATTTATCTTGGTATCCATCTGGTCTGCCATACTATGGAAGTTTCTGCTGTATCTTTAAAATCAACTGGACGGGGAGATCTGTTAAGACAGGATTATCAGGGATGACACGTACATTTTCTATCAGAAGCCTGAGTATCAATTTTCATTCCACTTCTGAGTCAAGCTTGGTAGTCCTATGAAACTGTATTTTGATCTCACACTCATCCACTCCAGGGAAAGGATCCTGGTAATAAAAATATTTACCTTTACTAAGGAGATGCTCATGGCGTTTCTCATCGAATAAGGACAGTAACACCTCTTTTTGTTTCTGAAATTCAGCCATCTGGTCATCTTTTTCCTCTGACTCTTCCATAGCCTTAGAAAAACACCACATGAGTATTCCCACAAGAGAGAACAGATTTCTCCATTGTAGAAAACTTGGCTCATGGAAATACTCTCAAGTTGCTGATACGTTGTCCTTGGAGTATGTTCTATATTGTCAAATATCTTACTTTGGAAAATATGTTCTGAGAAGCGATTTTCCACACATGTACTTAGATTTATCCTTTTGATAACTTTAAATTATTAATTAATTCCAAATATTCTCTTCATAAATATCGTAAGAGGTGGTCCAAGGTGAATAAAATTGGAAATAGCTATGAGTGGTCAATGATGGTCTAATTTTAAATGGGGATTATTTTACCCATGAGCACAGTAATTCTACTTAGGAAAGTTAAGAGGTCCTAGTCAGAATAACTCCTAAATCTATTGAAAACAAAATTGAATATTGTATTCCATAAATAAAATATGTATTTATCACCTTATTTTTATTCATTTGATATCTATGGGTGAGTTTAAGGGAAATCTTACTTTTCTTCCTACAACCCATGATCTACCTGAACTCAGTTAAACTGAGGTAAATTAAACCTGATCTTGCACAGGTTGTTGTCTGATGGGGATAAGACACTGCACAGGTGATCACCCAAGCTTTAAGTTGCAACCATGCCCAGGGCTATACAGGAGCAGTATTAGTGTTATTATAACTTACAAGTAATAAGGAGATGGATAAGAAAAGACCTTCCTAAAGAAGCTTTCCTAGAGCCAGAAAGATGGGAACAAGCTCAGCATTGAAGGGACTGATTATACTGGTACTATTTCAGGGCATCAAACAGACCTTTGGCTATGAATCACGCTTGTTTTATTTCCAGAGTGCCCCATACTTCAGCCCTTGGAGCTGGGACCCCTCCCCTCCACATGCACCTGGGGTTTGTGCATGTTTCTTCCTGGGTGGGATCAGAGGGTGATTTCTCTTTTGTGTACATATGTTAAATAAATATAATTTTAAAGACAAGAAAAAAAGAACATTTGTATCCCAAAGAAACTTAACACACACACACACACACACAAATCAGTAAATTGAAAGAACTAAACCCTGTTAGTAAGAGACGTTCAGCATGATTGGACCATGTGAGTTCAGAAGGCCTTATAGGTCACATGAGGGACAGTCATTTTTATCCTGAGACGATGGCTTTGAGTAAAAGGGATAACGTGATGATATTTGCAGTTTAGAAAGATTACTGCAACAGCAGTGTGGGGAATTAACCAGAATGGAGCCAAACTGAGGAAGATGGAGGAACAGTTGAGAGCCTACTACTTCAGTCCAAGTGGAAATTTATGGCACTGTGCACCTCAGTGCTGGTGGCGATTCCAGACCCAGTCAGGATGGGGAAATTTCTCTCAAAGGAGTGCCTGAGGAGAGCGGTGCCAAGGGTGACTGATGAGTGTCTGACTAGACTAGATGGTTTTGTCAGACTAGATGGGTTATAGGAGAAAAATTTCTTTTAACTCAGAGAAGACCAGGTGGCACAAAAATAGATGGAAGGAGGAGCTTCCCAAGCTTGGTTTTGGTGGTGTTGTTTAGAGAATCAGGAAGATGCATCGAGCAGATTTTGACATACATGATCTGAGGGTTGGATGTTGACCTAGCTCAAGAAACCAGTTACGATGCCTGCATCCCATATTAGAGTGTCTGGGTTCGATACCTGCCTCTGACTGCTGAATCCAGCTTCCTGTTAATGCAGATCCCAAAAGGCAACAGTGATGGCTTAGGGCTCCTACCACCCACATGGGAGTCCTGGATTGAGTTCCCAGCTCATGGCTCCCGTCAGCCAAGCCCAGCATTTAGAACGTAAGCCAGAACAACATAGCAGCACACTTTCCTTCTCTCTCTCTCCCTCCCTCTCTCTCTCCTCATTTAAATAAACAAATTTTCAGATATACGTGAACTATAATCTAAAGTAATCTCTAAGCTAGAGATAAATTGCTGGAAATGACTGATAAATAAGTAGATATTGGAACAATAGATATAAATGAGGTTGTCTAATGAAAAACTATGGAAATAGACAGGAAAGGATCTAAGTCAGTCTACAAAGGACGTGTGACATTTCACAAGGTCACCATTTATTGATCTCGGAGAGAAATGTGAGTAGTTAAAGGAGTTAGAGAAAAAAGAACAAGAGCAGTAGGTGCAGACATAATGTGTGTAATGTACCAAATCCAGGGGAAAAGAACATTCAAGAAAGTGGTAGTTAATTCTGAATGCTGCTAGAAGGTCAGGTAAAATTAAGATTAAAGATAATGTTTGCATTTATGTACGTGGAGGCTAGTGATTAATTTAATGCTGATCATACTCTTATTTTCTATTGTACCAATGATAAAAGTGAGGCAAAGAGAGATTAAGTAAGATGTTCACTATCACACAGTTCCCAGTGGAGGTGGAATTTGAACCCATGCAATGTAACTTCAAAGTCCATGCTTTAACCTGATGCAGCCTCTCAAGATAAAGGATTTTAGCAACTATTTCAAGAAATTTGGTCATGAGGGTCCTGCAACTCAAGTATAAGAGCAATCAGCAGTGTTTTTTAAGCAGGAGAAAACTGCCATGGTCTGAGAGCTGATAAATGGACCCAGGAAATACAGGAGTGAAAGGGAAGAGCTCTGGCTACCTGTCTTTGATTCCCTTGTCCTCTGTGTACCTAGTTCTATCTGGAACTGATCATAAAAGAGGCTTCCTATAGAAATGGAAACATCTTTGTATCATAGCTGTTGATCACAAAAACCTTGCCTGCCATGAACGTCTAAATTCTGTGTAATTTTAATTGCACACAGGCAAAACTCAATCAACCACAAATTGTATTCCAAGAATGATTTTTATGAAATAAAAAGAATAGAAGAAAATGAAAGAGTAAGAGAACAGCAAGAAATTACTACAATGAAATTCCTAATACTTCTTCTTTAGTAAATTTTTATAAGCTCATGTCATTATAAATACCTGAATCTTTATGAATTCTTCTTCCAGGCCTTGAACAATATTTTTTTCAAGCTTTCCCCAGAAATTAAATCCATGTGGCTCTAGACCTGGTGTTCTTTCCAGCCATGCCTTAAATAAATATTATTTGAATATGTGAAATTTAAATGAATATGTGAAAATTTAAAACATATATTGTCAAAAATACATACTAGAAATAATAAATCATCAGTTTTGAGAAGTATGCATCACCATTCTATTTGTATTTTTTCCTTCTCTTCAATGTCTTCATTTATGAAACAGCTGCTGATATATTTCATTTTCTTGATCTTTGAAAAAAACCATCATTAATGCTTGCTCTTTGTTTCTTAAGAAATACATGATTACAGAAATCTCAATTTGCTTTTAAAAATCACTTAACTTATTTAAACATTCTTTTAGTATTGCCTTCTGATTTGGTCTCAAAATACTTTATGTTTTAGTAGCTGAAGGAATGTAAAAAATATGATGTTTTCTAAATTCAGGGGCATGATATACTTAGCAACTTTATAATTAAACAATGATGCAATTTGTTCTAGGATTACCCAAGACTTTGTAATCTAAAGGTAAAGCTGAGAAGAATATAATTCGCAGGGAGAAAAGTTTAATATGAAAAGAAAAAGGATTTCTGAAGATATCAAGATAATACAATTTTATATAATAATCTGCTTAGGAATAAACATTAATACTTTTGCAGGAATGTGGGCCCCTAGGACATTAGGATATGAAAAGGAAACTTCTGAAGAGCATATACGTAGTAGTTTAGTTTAAGAAAAATACCCAAGTGAAATTTTTCAGTCACATTTACATTTTAAAGAAGCAAAGCTTATTGAATGGTTAATCATACTCATTCAAAATATCAACTAAATTAAAATTGTTTAACAGGGACGCTTAGAAGAATAGAATTTTTAAAATGAGATTATCCAGTTATTTAATATTAATTTAAAATTTATTATGTAAAGATTTGTGAAGGTTTCAAGAGGGTTCATTATATTTTAACACGTTGAATTTATAGATTTAAGCATTTTTAAATAAATTATTTCTGTATTCTTTTTTTTTAAGATTTATTTACTTATTTGAGAGTCAGAGTTACAGACAGAGAGGGAGAGACTGAGAGAAAGGTCTTCCATCTGCTGGTTCACTCCCCAGATGGCCGCATCAGCTGGAGCTGAGCAGCTCTGAAACCAGGAACCAAGAGCTTCTTCCAGGTCTCCCACATGGGTTCAGGGACCCAAGGACTTCGGCCATCTTCCACTGCTTTCCCAGGCCATAGCAGAGAGCTGGATCGGAAGAGGAGCAGCCGGGACTAGAACTGACACCCATTTGGGAATCCAGCACCTCAGACAGAGGCTTAGCCTATTACACCACAGCGCCAGCCCCTCTTTCTGTATTTGTGATGAATATAAACCATCTCTAATATAAGTCTTAAATTCTGGAAGGATAGTATCATTACATCCTTAGAATTGTATCTCTGAGCTACATGGAATGTGTTCTATTTGTATTAGTATCATATTAACATTAGAGCTGAAGAAAATTGTGTTGTAATAATTATCATGCATTGGTATGACTCTGAGAATCTAGTGTGTTAATAAATTTCTTTTAAAAATAAAAAATAAGTTTTTTAAAACAATAAAATAAAATTCTGGGGCCAGTGTTAAGGTTAAGCCACTGCCTGCAGCTCTGGCATCCCATGTGAACACTCCAATCCATCTCCCTGCCAATGTGGCTGGGAAAGCAGTGGGGAATGGCTAAAGTGCCTGGGTCCCTGCACCCATGTCAGAGATCAGGAGCTCCTGGCTCCAGGCTTCCAGATGGTCCAGCCCCAGCTGCTGAAGCCATCTGGGAGTGAACTAGTGGATGGAATATTTCTCTCTCTCTCACTTGCTCTCCCTCCCTCTTCTCTCTCTTAACTTCATCTTTCAGATAAATAAATAAATCTGTAGGAGTAAGTTAATATCTAGCAGAAGCTAGATTGAGATATTGCACTAGACTTTAGAGATAGTACGTAAGCACGCACCTCCACTAGTTGCAGAAGTGTCTTCTCCTGCTCAGATTGAAGCAGCAGTGCATTGTCTTCTCCTTTGAAGTTGTCACGATAATGTCTTCTGTTGTAAGGGACTCTCAAGCTCTGGAAAACACCTATCTTGTTCTCCAGGAGTCGAAATTGCAAACTCTGGAAGCCTGATGCTGGAGACAAATACTCCCTTTGCAAATCAATGGAGGAAAGAGGAGAAGAGAAAGAAAGCTGTGGGTTGACATTGTAAATCACTCTACTGGTTTCTTCTATCTGTTCTACCTTCCTAGATATCACCAAGAACAGACAGCTGCAACTGCCAAGAGCTGGACCCATGGTTTGCCCTTTATTTAATGAGGAAAATGAGCTATTTAAACATTGTCACTTCTAACCATCAATTTCAAGTCAGAAACTCTGTAGAGTTGTAAAATGTCATATATATTCTAATATATATGATATGTATTTTAATATAAAGAATCATATATATATTATGTAGCTTATATATCATAAAATGTCCATGAGTGTATATTGGACTAATAGCATATACATATGTGTATAAATAGACATATGGTTAGATACATGTAATTGTGTGTGTGCATTTGTGTGTACTAAATATTTTCATAAAGACATGTGGATACTGGGAAATCATTCATTCCACATTGCTAAAAGATTCTTTATAAATATTACTGAATGCCTGCTATAAGTTACATTCTTGGATATTACTATAAATCTTGCTACCTGATATTATTATGAATGCCAGTGAGATAATGTAAGTAAATGAATGGAATATGCCTAGCACAAAAAGAGCAATCCAAACATGTTGTTACTCCCATCCCCAAAACCAGCTGCACTTTTGGCAAACATTGTATTTTTGAAAACTTAACTATTTTATTCATCATTTTCCTAAATTGCTAAAATTCTTTATTGAGAAAAATAGATCATGCACTGATTAATTGAAATTAATAATCATACAGTTTTGTAGGTAAAAATGGCTGGCAAAATGTTTTTCATAACTTTTCAAATGCTTTTGATGGGAGACCCCCAAGCCCTCATAGTGACAGTGCAGTAGGGCAGGTCCTTCACGTGATACAACCCACACATCCTCCTCTTCCACCATCAGAATTAAAAGGTTAGCCCTGCGCATTTAGAAAAATTGCCACAGGCACTCACCTGAAGTCATTGAAGTCCAAGGCAGTCATTGTTTCCAGAACAGAAAACTGCTGAACCAGGAGTTTCAGGATCACTGCCACTCGGTGCATCCTAGTAACAACCTTAAGCATATTCCTTTCATCTCTGACCTAAAGTTAAGAAATAAAACACTGAGAAACCAATTCCAATTTCTACAAAATACACAATAAACTGTAAATGACAATGCATAGATAGCTATTCATCTTATATCTCTTTGAAAGAGGAACTTTGGAGCTGAAAATTTCCACAAATATGTTGAACTAATAATAATTCTCAACTGTGTGCGAGGAATGTCAGCAAAACCAGAATCAATTTTCTATCTTGAAAATAGAAAATTAAGTGGAGGGGCTGGCACTGTGGCCTAGTGGGCTAAGCCTCCGCTTGTGTTGCTAGGAGCGCCAGTTCATGTCCCGTCTGCTCCACTTCCAACCCAGCTCTCTGCTGTTAGCCTGGAAAAGCAGTGGAAGATGGCCATGTGCTTGGGCCCCTGCACCTGCATGGGAGACCCGGAAGAAACTCCTGGCTCTTGGCTTCAGATCAGCACAGCTCTGGCCATTGTGGCCATTTGGGGAGTAAACCAGTGGATGGAATGACTCTCTCTCTGTCTCTCTCTCTCCATCTCTCTCTCTCTCTCTCTCTCTCTCTCTCTCTCTCCCTGTCTGCCTTTCAAATAAATAAATCTTTAAAAAATAAAATAAAATAAATCTTAAAAAGAGAAAGAAAATTAAGTGGAAGCAAGGTAAAAGTACATTCTGGAAAAACAACTGCCTCTGATGTCAAAACAAGTTTTCTGGTTTTGGTTTCTTTGTAGAAGAGAGGTCAAGGTAACATGGGGACTTCTGAGGATTAAGCAACACCTGGATAGATCTCCTCTTTCCTGAGGACAAAGCCATCACGGACATAAACAGGAAGTGTATTCAACCACAAAGGAAGTACTCTGAATGAGAGCACTTCAGAAAGTTCATGGAAAGATGGAATTAGAAATTTATGTTGGTGCAAAATCACTTGAAACCCAGGCATAGATTTTTCATGATATCCATTTTCCAGGAGCTTTTTCAAGACTCCTTGCCACATACACTCTTTGCCAACCATCCTTGGAGCAGGAGCTCAGGGGTAGAGGACCACTTTGAGACCCTGAGAAGTCTCAGGAAGAAATGCAGTGGGAGATGGGGCGCGTGATTGAGCTCCCAGCACCAGGTGAAGGGCCCCCTGCCCGCTCCTCATTCCTTGTCCTTATCTTATTCTTTCCCATTTCCCCTTTTCTCATCTTTTTCCTCTTTTACTTTCTCTCCTCCTGCCTTCCCCTCCCTTTTCACTTTCTTCCCTATTATTCTTGTCTTCCCACAGCTGATAAACATTGGGAAACACAGCATTGGTATCTCTTGATTAAAGGCTCTCTATTGGTTAGCTTGGTGATCCAACCCTCATTTATAACACCTTTGCTTTGAGGGGGTATGGGGGGAATTGAATTCTAAACAAAAGGCTTGAAACCAAAATTTGGAAGGAAACTTAAAACAATGTCCAATTAGGGCACTGGTAAAATATGGCTGAGCTCTTTGTCCAGAAAGTGTTTGTTTATATTTTAGCAAGTAGTAATTTTACCATTTTCTGTTAAATTTTCCTCATTACTATTTCCTGTATATCCTAAGAAATACCCGAAACCAGTATTGTGACATAACAACTTACATGACCATTCTGAAAAATCTCTCGAACAGAATCTAATTCCCAGAGGATTTGCTTAAACCAGAGTTCATATGCTGGAATAAAAAAAAATCACTGTCAGTTGGAAAGATACGGGAGCCTCATTGATCACAATTATATATGGCAAACATTATTGAAAGAGAAATGAAAAGATGAATTTTAAATCATTAAATATAAACATCATCCCATTTAAGCTAGAAATCAATATTAGTGTTAGAAAATTATAGTACCCAAACTTTATCAAATGTTTCCATATGTGCAGTACAATGGTTATATGGTTTCTATTGCTTATTATCAAACCTACTGTTAGGTCTTTTAGAGGTAGCTCATAATCTGGTTCTAACCTCTTGTTAGGAAGCCAGAGAAATGTGGGGAAGCAGAAATGGTATTCAACGTTAATAATGACTCAAAAGTTAATATGTACTGAACTCTTTGAAAGATGCTGGGGTTTTAAAATCTTAAAAACATAAAGCCACATTACTTAACATGTGCTGGTTTTTATTTTTGTTTCTTAGTGGTTTTTTTTTTTTTATTCTCATGAAGAATTTAGCAATTCATAGGCTTGGGATACACAGCAATGTGGCCACATGTCCGTGGCAGAATAATAAAGGCAAAGTTCATCTTATCCTCACAGCTAAGTCCTGGGGGCAACTTTCTTGGAATTGAGTCAGCATCACCAGTATATCTCCTTTTAGGACAGCCATCGGAGTCCTCAGCTATTTGTTGAATCATAAATTCAGCCAACATAATTCTGTTCAAAGATTGTTATCCTATTATCATGTCCTTTCCATAAGGGTTAGTTTCTAAGCCCTTAGTCTCTAGACTTTGTCACATTCAACTATTTTTCCTCAATATTTAACCAAGCGTTAAAATAAACACTGTAGGGGCCTGTGCTGTGGCATAGGTTGGTTAATCCTCTGCCCGCAGTGCCAGCATCCCTTATAGGTGCCAGTTCTAGTCCCAGCTGCTCCTCATCTGATTCAACTCTCTGCTATGGCCTGGGAAAGTAGTGCAGAATGGCCGAAACAGTTTGGCCCCTGCACCCGCACGGGAGACCCGAAACAAGCTCCTGGTTCCTGGCTTCAGATCAGCTCAGCTCCAGCTGTTGCAGCCATTTGGGGAGCAACCAGTGGATAGAAGACCTCTCTCTGTCTCCTCCTCTCGCTGTCTGTGACTCTACCTCTCAAATAAATAAAAATAAAAACTTTTAAAAAATAAATGGAAAAAATACTGATGGTTGGTTTATGAATAAATGAATGTAGCCAGTGTAACAATTGAATAAAATGACAAACAACTGAAAATCTCTAGTGCATCCTTTTTGGTTGCATTGTATGGACAGAAGTTAGATTTCTGACATATTTATTGGAATCTAATTATACTTTTAAATTATATTTTAGGAGTCTTTTAGACAGACAGAAAACCAGATCTGCGTTGATCAGTTTGTGTATCTCTCTTGTCAGATTTAACCTCTTGGGCTAGTCCCAGGACTCACTGCTTATGTTATGACTGAAGAATGAAAGGAAAGTGAGCCTATCAATTATGACAGCTGCTGCTTGTTGCATGCCTATTAAGTGCTATCCCTTGGGCTCAGGACTTAATGCACTTTGTCTCCTGTGCTCCTCCTAGGATCTCTGTGAGAGAGAAGATGTCCTAATTCTCCCAGTCTTACAGTTGTGAAAACGAAGATTCAGAGACCTAAGCAACTTGACACGCTTCTTAGTCATGATAGAAACTGGGTTCCATGCACTGCTCAAACTCCACGTTCGCACCACTAAGCCATGGCTCCTCTCCTATTGGCTTTGCATTGGCATAAGATGCCCATAAGAGATATAAACACAACAGCAGGAGGAGTAACACATTAAGCCAGCTGTTCTCCATCCTGAATTGCTTTACTGCGAGGAGTCTGTTGGTTGAGCCAGTCAGTGAGCGCCCATTTGAGGAAAGAACAGAAAGAAGTGGGAAGGAAGGGAAACATGAGTAAACACGAAGCACTGACAGCAGGAGGTACTGAGGCCCTGGGTGAGACAGAGGATGGTGTTACAGCCTGGCAACCTTAAAGAAAATATTCTTGACATTTGGGAATGACATACCTCTTTGGGATACATATTCATGAAAATCTGCACACAATTTCAGAGTTTATGGAGCTTCTAAACTCTTAAAGCTTGGGCTCCTAGATTGAAATCCACTGCCCAGAGGTGAGAAATCTGAACGGACCACACATATATTTTAGAAAAAATTTACTTTTTTGTTTAATAGCAGGTTTGGTTTTTGGTTTTTTTTTTTTTTTTTTTTGGACAGGCAGAGTTAGACAGTGAGAGGGAGAGACAGAGAGAAAGGTCTTCCTTCTGTTGGTTCATCCCCCAAATGGCCACCACGGCCGGTGTGCTGCATCGATCCGAAGCCAGGAACCAGGAGCCAGGAGCTTCCTCCTGGTCTCCCATGCAGGTGCAGGGCCCAAGCACTTGGGCCATCCTCCACTGCCCTCCTGGGCCTAAGCAGAGAGCTGGGCTGGAAGAGGAGCAACCAGGACAGAACTGGCGCCCCATCCGGGACTAGAACCTGGAGTACCAGTGCCGCAGGCAGAGGATTAGCCTAGTGAGCCACGGCGCCAGCCTAATAGCAGGTTTTTATGTAAATACACATAAATTGAATAGTTTATTCCCTCAAAACAGCTTTTCTTAATGTTCCAAGTGGAGAAATAGTAACATCTTAGCTTGTAAATTCTTTGTGAAATTCCAGGACTGAAAAGTCTCCTTAGAATTAGACAAAGCAAGAGTCCTACTTGACCCAGCTAACAGTGAAACAACATAAAAACCCTGTTAAAATCCCAACAATGTGTCTTATGAGAACATATCTAGGGGCAAAATTGTCTCAAGCATTTCTAAAAAAAGACAATCCCTTGATCTTTCATCAGCTTATCGTTAAGAGATCTTATCTTTCCTCATTATTCTTGATTTATGCCTATGGGATTGTTAATGTTGAGTCTTCATACAACTTACTTACCTTGATGAGTGATGATAAAAAGATGTTCATCATGGATTTTATTTCCTTTTATTTCACTTTGAAGTTCTTGTGCATTCAAAATTTTTTCCAACTTAAAGTGAAAAATAGAAAGATTGATTTTGATATTCCAGAATGTGGTTTTTCACAACTTTAATACCAATTGAAAGACTATTGGACATGGTTTCTTAGAGTCCTAAATTCACAACAAACAGATCTATTTTCCTTTAAATAATGAAATGAGTCTCTTAAGACAGGAAGAGTTGAATTAATGATTTTTATTGGTATCCAAAAATTTCTGTTAGGATTTTATCATAACAAAAGCTATTACATTCAAAGGGAAGTGATATGCTTTTTATCTCATGCAATAAATATGAAAACTTGAAAACAGGTTTAGCTGTGTATCTGCCATTCTTTTATTCACCTAAAGCCTGTTTTTAAAAGATCTTAACATTCTTTATCAGTGAAAGTATTAAGGTTTCTACTTTTCTTTTTTTAAAGAGGTAGAAGACAAACAGGTTAAAACTTAGCCTAGAATGATCTCCAAATATCTCATTTGTTAACATGCTTCTTTTATTGACTAATGATCTCCAAAAACAAAAACAGAAAACAAACAAACAAAAACCTCTAAGGGTGCCTTTAACATTCGTATTTTACTACAAGAGAGTTTAAAAGATAATGTTTTGGAGACACACTTGCAGTTTTCTAGGCTAAGGTTTATTGACCATGACATATTTATTTAAGTTATGTAATGCCTGCCAGCTATGTACACTGTGTCTTATCATTTATACTCCTATGCCCTGGCTCTCAGTTCTCTACTGTCACTGTTCCTCTATTAAAGAGGCGAATTTTCACCTGTGAGGCTCTTGAATTGTTCTCACAGAAGTTCAAAAAGGATAAACTTGTATGAATAGGGATAGACTCAGGTAAGGAAAATTGTTGATTACTGGCAGGGGGTAGGGGGACATGGAAAAGTCATTTAGCAGAATTTAGTGCCTAACAGTGGAGGCCAAACCCTCTGAGGACCCTGCCCCTTACCTGCAAGTAGCTCCCATAGATAAGTCCTCCTTTGCTCGCTCTGTTCACACCGGTCTGTGATTTGTCTTCTTCCCTGCTTTCTACAGATAAGTTCTTAAAAGCATATCTGTTGTTTTAATAAATAAGGAGAAAAGAAAAATAGAGTTTGAGAAAGCATACAACTAATAATACGAGCGATTAAAATTCACTTGCTGTTAATTTCGCTTAGATTATTCAACAAGGGAATAAAGGTGACTGTTCCCAATGATCTTTATATTCAGAAATTTAAATGCTTATACATGGTGTTCCCAATCATGTAAAACTACTTAGGAGAGAGGCAAATACTCACCCAAAGTTGTTTCCTAAAAATGGGCATCCACTCATGGTGAGGAGGCTCTATCTGAGCACCAGAGTTTTGACTCTAGGTGAGAAGTACCTCTGACTTCTTGTTCGACAGCTGCCTTTTATAGACCCTGTTTACCCTGCACCAGCCAATCAGCTCTCTCCTTGTTCTCTTAGGTTTTCATTTCAGTTGGTTCAGAACTGAGTCTCTGTACATTTGCGAATCCTTGAATCCTTTGACTTACCAAGTTCTGCCTTAAAAAAAAAAAAAAAAAAAAAAGATTGATGTGTTTATTTGAAAGGCAGAGTTACAGAGAGATCTTCCATCTACTGGTTCATTTGCCAATTGGCCGCAATAGCCAAAACGAGGCCAGGCCGAAGCCAGAAGCCGGGAGTCAGGAGCTTCATCTAGCTCTCCCATGTGGGTGCAGGGACCCAAGTACTTGGGCCGTCCCACACTGCTTTCCCAGGTGAATTGCCAGGGAGCTGGAACGAAAGTGATGCGGCCATGACTGGGACCGGGCCCGTATGGAATGCTGGCAGTGCAGGTAGCAGATTAATTTGCATTTCACAGAGCTGCCCTGCCTCGACCACCGAGTTCTACTAGTATATCCAAAGTAATGAATGTCAAATAAATCAATAGAGGTGAAGTTTTAAAAGTACCATTCATTATTCAACTCCAAGAAAACACATGGCATAGATTCAGGATATGTGAGATGACAAACTTGTAGAAAACCAATGTTCTCTCAGATTCAGATATTCCTACAACTTCTAAAGCAGAAACAAAACTGGATATGTCTAAGGAAAGAAATCCACTGTATTGGAGACCAGGTGCTTGCTCAAAGCGCTCTTTTGTCTCATCATTGGAATTATTCTGATCAAAATCCTATGTCATGAACAACAGGTAAGCTTCCAAAACATTGTAGTGGAATTTATTTTTTTTCTTTTTTTTTCCTTTTTTTTATTTAGTAAATATAAATTTCCAAAGTACAGTTTATGGATTACAATGGCTTCCCCCCACTCATAATTTCCCTCCCACTCGCACCCCTCCCATCTCCTGCTCCCTCTCCCATTCCATTCACATCAAGATTCATTTTCAATTATCTTTATATACAGAAGATTGATTTAGTATATATTATGTAAAGATTGCATCAATTTGTACCCACACAGAAACACAAAGTGTAAAATATTGTTTTAGTACTAGTTATAGCATTACTTCACATTGGACAACACGTTAAGGACAGAGATCTCACATGAGAAGTAAGTACACAGTAACTCCTGTTGTTGACTTAACAATTTGACACTTTTGTTTATGGTGTCAGTAATCTCCCTAGGCTCTAGTCATGAGTTGTCAGGGCTATGGAAGCCTTTTGAGTTCGCTGACTTTGATCTTATTCTGACAGGGTCATAGTCAAAGTGGAAGTTCTCTCCTCCCTTCAGAGAAGGGTACCTCCTTCTTTGATGGCCCATTCTTTCCACTGGGATCTCACTCACAGAGATCTTTCATTTAGGTCTTTTTTTTTATTTCCAGAGTGTCTTGGCTTTCCATGCCTAAAATACTCTCATGGGGTCTTCAGCCAGATCTGAATGCCTTAAGGGCTGATTCTGAGGCCAGAGTACTATTTAGGACATCTGCCATTCTATGAGTCTGCTGTGTATCCCACTTCCCATGCTGGATCTTTCTCTCCCTTTTTGATTCTATCAGTTAGTATTAGCAGACACTAGTCTTGTTTGTGTGATCCCTTGGACTCTTAGACCTATCAATGTGATCAATTGTGAACTGAACTTGATCACTTGGACTAGTGAGATGGCATTGGTACATGCCACCTTAATGGGATTATATTGGAATCCCCTGGCACGTTTCTAACTCCACCATTTGGGTCAAGTCCAATTGAGTATGTCCCCAATTGTACATCTCCTCCCTCTCTTATTCCCACTCTTAAATTTAACATGGATCACTTTTCAATTAAAATTTAAACACCTAAGAATAATTGTGTGTTAATTACAGAGTTCAACCAATAGTACTAGAACAAAAAAAATACTAAAATGGATAAAGTATGATATTGTACATCAACAGTCAGGATCAAGCTGAACAAGTCACTGTTTCTCATAGTGTCCATTTCACTTCAACAGGTTTCCCCTTTGGTGCTCAGTTAGTTGTCACCGATCAGGGAGAACATATTATATTTGTCCCTTTGGGACTGGCTTAATTTACTCAGCATAATGGTTTCCAGATTCCTCCATCTTGTTGCAAATGACCGGGTTTCATTGTTTCTTACAATGTATTGTATAGTATTCTATGGAGTACATGTCCCATAATTTCTTTATCCAGTCTACTGTTGATGGGCATTTGGATTGGTTCCAGGTCTTAGCTATTGTGAATTGAGCTGCGATAAACATTAATGTGCAGACGGCTTTTTTGTTTGCCAAATTAATTTCCTTTGGGTATATTCCAAGGAGTGGGATGGCTGGGTTGTATGGTAGGGTTATATTCAGGTTTCTGAGCAACCTCCAGACTGACTTACATAGTGGCTTAACCAGTTTGCATTCCCACCAACAGTGGGTTAGTGTCCCTTTTTCCCCACATCCTTGCCAGCATCTGTTGTTGGTAGATTTCTGAATGTGAGCCATTCTAACCGGGGTGAGGTGAAACCTCATTGTGGTTTTGATTTGCATTTCCCTGAATGCTAGTGATCTTGAACATTTTTTCATGTGCCTGTGGCCACTTGGATTTCCTCTTTTGAAAAATGTCTATTGAGGTCCTTGGCCCATCTCTTAAGTGGGTTGTTTGTTTTGATGTTGTAGAGTTTCTTGATTTCTTTGTAGATTCTGGTTATCAACCCTTTATCTGTTGCATAGTTTGCAAATATTTTTTCCCATTCTGTCGGTTGCCTCTTCACTCTCCTGACTGTTTCTTTTGCAGTACAAAAACTTCTCAATTTGATGCAATCCCAATAGTTAATTTTGGATTTGACTGCCTGCGCCTCCAGGGTCTTTTCTAGGAAGTCTTTTCTGGTGCCAATATCTTGCAGGGTTTTTTCAATGCTTTGAGGGTTTTAGGTCATAGAGTTAAGTCTTTAATCCACGTTGAGTGAATTTTTGTGTAAGGTGATAGGTATGGGTCTTGCTTCAAGCTTCTGCACGTAGAAATCCAATTTTGCCAGCACCATTTATTGAATAGACTGTCCTTATTCCAGGGATTGGTTTTAGATCCTTGATCAAATATATGTTGACTGTAGATGTTTGTATTGATTTTTGGTGTTTCTATTCTGTTCCATTGGTCTATCCATCTGTTTCTGTACCAGTACCATGCTGTTTTCATAACAACTGCCCTGTAGTATGTCCTGAAATCTGGTATTGTGATGCCTCCGGCTTTGTTTATGTTGTACAAGATTGCTTTAGCTATTCGAGGTCTCCTGTGTCTCCATATGAATTTCAGCATCATTTTTTCCAGATCTGAGAAGAATGTCTTTGGTATTTTGATTGGTATTGCATTGAATCTGTAAATTGCTTTTGGGAGAATGGACATTTTGATGATATTGATTCTTCCAATCCATGAGCATGGAAGATTTCTCCATTTTTTGGTATCCTCTTCTATTTCTTTCTGTAAGGTTTTGTAGTTTTCATCGTAGAGATCTTTAACGTCCTTGGTTAAGTTTATTCCAAGGTATTTGATTGTTTTTGTAGCTATTGTGAATGGGATTGATCTTAGAAGTTCTTCCTCAGCTGTGGCATTGCCTGTGTATACAAAGGCTGTTGATTTTTGTGCATTGATTTTATATCCTGCTACTTTGCCAAACTCTTCTATGAATTCCAGCAGTCTCTTAGTAGAGTTCTTTGGATCCCCTAAATAAAGAATCATATCATCTGCAAAGAGGCATAGTTTGAGTTATTCCTTCCCAATTTATATCCCTTTGATTTCTTTTTCTTGCCTAATAGCTCTGGCTAAAACTTCCAGAACTGTATTGAATAGCAGTGGTGATAGTGGGCATTCCTGTCTGGTACCAGATCTCAGTGGAAATGCTTCAAATTTTTCCCCATTCAATAGGATGTTGGCCGTGGGTTTTTCATAAATTGCTTTGATCGTATTGAGGAATGTTCCTTCCATACCCAGTTTGCTTAGAGTTTTCATCATGAAAGGGTGTTGTATTTTATCAAATGCTTTCTCTGCATCTATTGAGAGAATCATATGGTTTTTCTTCTGCAGTCTGTTAATGTGGTGTGTCACATTGATTGTTTTGCGAATGTTGAACCATCCCTGCATACCAGGGATAAATCCCACTTGGTCTGGGTGGATGATCTTTCTGATGTGTTGTTGCATTCTATCGGCCAGAATTTTATTGAGTATTTTTGCATCTATGTTCATCAGGGATATTGGTCTGTAATTCTCTTTCAATGCTGCATCTTTTTCTGGCTTAGGAATTAAGGTGATGCTGGCTTCATAAAAAAGAATTTGGGAGGATTCCCTCTTTTTCGATTGTTTTGAATAGTTTGAGAAGAATTGGAGTTAGTTCTTCTCTAAATGTCTGGTAGAATTCAGCAGTGAATCCATCTGGTCCTGGGCTTTTCTTTGTTGGGAGGCCTTTATTACTGTTTAAATTTCTGTCTCAGATATGGGTCTGTTTAGGTTTTCTATGTCTTCCTGGTTCAATTTAGGTAGGTTGCATGTGTTTAGGAATCTATCCATTTCTGATAGATTTCCCTGTTTGCTGGCATACAAGTCCTTATAGTAATTTCTGATGATTCTTTTTATTTCTGTGGTGTCTGTTGTTACGTTTCCTTTTTCATCTCTGATTGTATTGATTTGGGTCTTTTCTCTTCTTTTTTTAGTTAGTTGGGCCAATGGGAGGTCAATTTTGCTTATTTTTTCAAAAAATCAGCTCCTCATTTGGCTGATTTTTTTGTAATTTTTTTTGTTTGAAACAATCCTGTTGATTTCTTCTCTGCTTTTAATTATTTCTCTTCTCCTACTAGATTTGGGTCTGGTTTGCTGCAGATTTTCTAGATCCTTGAGATGAATTGAAAGCTCATTTATTTGGTGCCTTTCCAATTTCTTGATGTAGGCACCTATTGATACATCTTTCCTCTTAACACTGCTTCTGCTGTATTCCATAAGTTTTGGTATGTTGTGCTGTTATCCTCATTTACTTCCAGAAAGTTTTTGATTTCTCTTTTTAATCCTTCTATGACCCATTGTTCATTCAGGAGCATGTTGTTCAATCTCCATGTGTTTGCATATGCTCTAGAGATTCCTGAGTTGCTAATTTCCAAATTCATTCCTTTATGGTTTGAGAAGCTGCATGGTATGATTCTAATTCTTTTGAATTTGCTGAGACTTGCTTTATGGCCTAGTATGTGGTCAATCCTAGAGAAGGTTCCATGTACTACTGAGAAGAATGTAAATGCTTTATGTGTAGGATGAAAAGTTCTGTAGATATCTGTTAGATCCATTTGGGCTATAGTGTTGTTTAAATCTACTGTCTCCTTGTTGATCTTCTGTCCTGTTGATCTGTCTTTCTGAGAGTGGTGTATTGAAGACCCCCAGTACTATTGTATCAGAGTCTAAGTCTCCCTTTAAGTCCCTTAACAAAACTTTTAAATAAACTGGTGCCCTGTAATTCGGTGCATATACATTGACAATCGTTGTATCTTCCTGTTGAATTGATCCCTTAATCATTATATAGTGCCCCTCTTTGTCTCTCTTAACAGTTTTTGTGTTAAAGTTAATGTTGTCCAATATTAAGATGGCTATGCCCGCTCTTTTTTCATTTCTGTTGGCATGGTATATCTTTTTCCAGCCTTTCACTTTCAGTCTGTATGCATCTTTGTTGGAAAGATGTGTTTCTTGTAAGCAGTAAATAGATGGGTTTTGTTCCTTAACCCAATCAGCCAATCTGTGTCTTTTAACTGGACTGTTCAGGCCATTAGCATTCAATGTGACTATTGATAAGTAGTAACTTTGCCCTGCCATTTGCCAAAGATATTTTCTAATATATGGTTTGAGATTCCTGTGATCTTTTGCTGTGAGGTTTCCTTCCTTTACGTTCTTTCATATTGATGACCATGTTTCTATGCTTCTGTGTGTAACACATCTTTAAGCATCTTTTGCAGGGCAGGACGAGTGGCGACAAATTCTTTCAATTTCTGTTTGCTATGAAAGGTCTTTCTTTCACCTTCATTCATAAATGAGAGCTTTGCAGGATATAATATTCTGGGCTGGCAGTTTTTCTCTCTTAGTACCTGGGCTATATCTCACCATTCTCTCCTCGCTTGTAGGGTTTCTGATGAGAAGTCTGCTGTGAGTCTAATTGGAGATCCTCTGCGAATAATCTGGCATTTCTCTCTTGCACATTTTAGGATCTTTTCTTTGTGTTTCACTGTGGTGAGTTTGATTACGATGTGTCGTGGTGAGGATCTCTTTTGGTCATGTTTACCAGGGGTTCTATGAGCTTCCTGTACTAGGATGTTTCTCTCCTTCTCCAAACATGGGAAGTTCTCTGCAAGTATCTCACTTAAAAGGCCTTCTAATCCGTTCCCTCTCTCCACACCTTCAGGAATTCCTAGAACCTGAATGTTGTTTTTTTAATAGTATCCTGTAGATTCCCAATAATTTTTTTTAGATTTCTAATTTCCTCTTCTTTTCTTTGGTTTGACTGTATACTTTCCTGTGCTCTGTCTTCTAAGTCTGATATTCTCTCTTCTGTTTCACTGACTCTGTTTTTAAGGCTCTCTAATGTGTTTGTCATTTGATCTATTGAGTTCTTCATTTCATTTTGATTTTTCTTCACTATCACACTTTCCTATTCTACTAGTTTCTGTGTTTTGTTTTGATTCCTCCTTAAGATTTCATTTTCTCCAGCCCACTGTCAGACATAGTGAGCATCCTGTCCAGTAAGGAATTCTGTAGCTCAAGCATTTGTTTTTGAACACTTCTAATTGTTCTTATCATAAATTTTTTTAAATCCATATCTTGCATTTCTTCCATCTCATCATTGTTCATTTGGGGGTGTCATACTGTCCTCCTTGTTCTTATTTTCTTGGTTTTTGCATTTGTTGCTTGGCATTGTAAAGATATTCTTTGGATTCTCCTTCCCTCACTGTGGTGTTTTTTCTTGTTATACTATGACTGTATTAAGTGGACTGTCTGCTTTTGATGGAGCCTTAGAGGCTTGAAATGGGTGTGGCCTGAGAGCTCTGTTTGGTTCCTCAGGGTTAAGGGTGTGCCAAAGGTGACACTCCCAGATTAGGCGTGGTAAATCTCTCTTTCTCTCTTTCTCTCTTTCTTTCTTTTTTTTTTTATTCAAACGGGAATTAATTCCACACAGCTGAACGTAATTGGAGGTAGTTAACAGGCGAATGATATACCCACAGGAGCCAGAGATTGGAAACTCTTTCCCAAGGACTACACAGGGAATCTGTGCTGCCCTCAGTGTGGGCTCAAATTCTCCTGCAGTCTCCCACTGGGTTGCCAAGGTTACCGAATAATTGTAGCGCCCCTGGAGAGTACTCACGTGATTCCGTGAGTTCTCTCCCCCACTGTCTCTTTTTTCACAGTCTCAGTTCATTAGCACCACACATTCACTAGGTCCTAATCTCCTGTTATTTCACACACACACCCCCAGAGTCAGGTTTTTCTGCTAGGCTCAGGGCCGGTGCAGACCTCAGGTCGCCCTGCCTATGACGTATGTCCAAAATGGCGCCTGCTCTTTGTCTTGCTAGCCTTTGAGGGGTGAGAGGAGAGAGAGAAACTCGTGTCCGTATCGGTCACTTTTTTTTTTCCTCTCTCTCTTCTAGTTAGCCTGGTGAACTTTTCCCCATGGGATTTCAAGCCTCGTTCCCTCTAGTCTCCTCTTTCCACTTGCCCGCTGGTATCTCGGCCTATTGAGGTTTGGCTCACCTCGTGTTCCAGCACTGGTGTGTTGATTCTGCCGCTGGTGTCCTGAATTATGGGCTCCCACGCTCTCCATGCAGGTCCACTGTGAATCACTAGTTCTGGAAGAGATTCCTCTGCTGTTTCTTCCCCTACTCTTCCTTGACCCTGCAGTATCTCCACTTTTATTAACCTGTCTCTTCCCGGACTATCAGTGTGCTCCCTTCCTATTCCGCCATCTTGCCACTCTCCTGTAGTGGAATTTAAGTGGGCATTACTTTGCTGTTCACCTGTGGCAAATCAATGACAGAGTAGTCATCCATCCACTTTGGGGTATAGTGTCGATAGAGAATTTTTAAATGATAACAATTTTAAATGTCAGCGATAAAACAGTCTTCCTGAAAATGGTATTTTTTGGCTTATAGGCTATACAATAGCTTTAAGGAGCTATCAGGTCAGGACAGAAGAGCCATTACCCTGTCATTAATATACCTCTCCTACTCATTCATAAATACATGTAGAAACCACATCACCCATTTATTTCACTCTCTAGAATCATAGAAATTAGAACCAAAAGCTTCATCTCAGATCTTGGCTATACTACTCATCTTATGATATGAGAAAAATTGATTTAATGTCCGCACATATCAACTTCTTCTCCAAAATAAGGATAATAAAATGGATTGCAAATCTGAAGATTGTAATACCTTGAAAATCATTTTATTGCTATATCAAAAACGATGATGTTTAGTGAAGTTTCCCAGAAGTTTCAACAACATGAAAGTGTTATCATAAAACCCAGGGAAAACTGTCAACAAGTAACATTTGCTCAGTAGTCATTACTTGGAGATAAACCCAAGGAAAGCAGAAAAGAAACTCTTAAGACACTGGTTTTCAAGGAACGGAGCTTTCACTGATAATCATGGGTTACTTAAGAAACTGTTTCTTTTCTCTGTGTGGCTTTAGAATGACTGGCTTTCTAAGGGGAAAAAAACTCCTGGATGTGGCATAAAGACAGGAAGGAGCCTTGTAAACAGGGAAATGGCATGCCTCTCCGGAGGAACCCAGAGGCTCTTTCTCACCCTAGGCTTCAGAATGTTGTATTTGTGAGAAACGCCTACAAATGAACTTTTAATTTAATTTTTATTGAAAACCATAAATATTAGAAAAATAACTCCTTTGAGATTTCCAATATAAATTGTAGCAAACTCCTTCTATTTGCTATTGACAGTGTGATTTTTATTAAAACACTAATAAATTTCTTTTTTTTTATACAGGACTTTATTTATCTTTTTTTTTAAATTTTTATTTAATGAATATACATTTCCAAAGTACAGCTTATGGATCACAATGGCTTAAATTTCTAACACTCATTTTTCCCAAGTTCAATATGATGTATTGCTATGTAAAATTGCTGTGGCACAGCAGGTTAACGTCTTGGCCTGAAGCACCAGCATCCCATATGGACGCCAGTTCAAGACCCAGCTGCTCCATTTCCTGTCCAGCTCTCTGCTGTGGCCTGGGAAAGCAGTAGAAGATGGCCCAAGTCCTTGGGCCCCTGCATCTGCGTGTGAGACACGGAGGAAGCTTCTGGCTCCTGGCTTTGGATCGGCGTATCTCTGGTTGTTGCAGTCAATCGGGGAGTTAACCATCAGATGGAAGACCTCCCTCTCTCTCTCTCTGCCTCTCCTCTCTCTGTGTAAGTCTAGCATTCAAGTAAATAAATAACTTTTTTAAAAAATTATACCTTCCAGTATATAATTTAATAGAATTTTTTAAATTAATATACTATTTTTAAATGAGAAGTGGTTTCAAATAATTCATGTAGCATGATTTTATAAAAATAAAATTTACAATGTCATACTGTTTTATATACTTTTTAAAGTACTAAGAAACACATTTATTTTCAAGTACTGTAATGAATAGCTCAGTTCTGAAAAAACAATGGTTTGAGAGGAAAGGAACAGAAACTGTAAGCTATTCACAGATGAAGGGGCAGCAGGCTTCTGAGTCAAGAACTGCTGTCCTGCTGAGTTAGGGTTTTTGGGGTTTTAAAGGAGGCTACAAGGAAGCGGAAGGGGGTTAGGGTAGGGGGGAGTCAAGCTGCATGTTGGCCTCCAGCCAGATGAGAAGGGCTGGTTGGAATCACAGTGGTTACCTGCTCGGTTACATGTTCCACTCATGACAAAGTTCCTGGTTGGTCACTGCAGAGCTTTCTGCCCTGAGCCTGGAACCCTCCTGCCCAGACCTGGAGTTCCTCTACATGAAGCCCTTCAAGACAATCCCAGCCATCAAGGTGTTACATGACTACAACATTGTAGGCCCAGCTATTCCATTACCTGAATTCAGCAACTTAAGCTAAAGTAGGAAAACTAGGAGACTGGGGCCTGATGGTAGCACTAAAGGCACTATTTAGGGCCTCAACTTCACCACATGAAGACAAGAAAATGATGTACAAGTTTAGGTACAACTGCTATAAAATACAGTTAGAATCAGATGAAATTAATGTTTTATTGGTTAGAATAATTGAATATCAGCAATTTTATTTGGTTCATCTCATCATTATTAAAGTCATACTAAATACTTAACACTAAAAACACTACACAGGACTCTAGCAAATCAGGAAAGCTTGTAAACCACTCAGGTAAGTCTTTTATTTGAAAATGGGAGAGGCGTATTCTGATGCTACTATGATAAACGTTTTTGTTTAGATAGCTAACAAAACTATGTAATTTATCACATGCAGAGAATCCATGATTTCATATTTTGAAACAGATTGTGTAATTTCAGAACTCATTCCCCCTTGGCTTGCTCCTAAATCCTGGCAATAATTCCAGAATATGGGAGGTATCTCCGTGTGCCTCCACCCACTGGACTTTTCTTCGTTCTCTTTCATATATCTCAAAAATGTTGCTGCTGGATCCTTCCCATGATATCCTCAGGAAGAGCGATTTCATCCTCCTCAGTGCTCAATGAACTTTGTTCTTTAAGTTCTTTGTACTTACCTCACATACAAATTTTTAGGTTTTATGCCTGACTTTCTCTCTGGCCTCTATTTCTTCTGAGTCACCACTGTATGTTACTTCTCTTTGAACTTTCTGCACCCAACATAGTTCAGGCAAATAAGAACACAAGTATTGCTCAACAAAATTGAATCTCATCTTTCTATCCCCCTTGTTTCAATCTGTCAAAGGTGAAATCAAATGATTTGTTATCCCACAGAGAAAGTAGCATAATAATAAAAAAGAAGTAGCATATTAATAATGGCTCAGTTTGAAGGTGAGGGAAACAGAAAATTTTATCTGCCAGCAGATGAAGAGGTAGCAGACATCTACATCTCAAGAACTACTGCCTTCCTGAATAATGGTGTTTTAGGGTTTTTAAGGAGGCTACACAGAAGATGACCTGGTCTTCTGAAATAATGAAGGAGTCATAAGCCTCTGGTGTAGCTGTGATGGCCAGACCCTAAAACTCGTCACTAGATTGATGACAACACCTTCCTTCTCTATCGTGTCATGGTGATCCTTGAAGTCCACAGCTGGTGAGAGTAGACCTAGCCCGCCCGGGTTGTCTTGCTCTGGTTGTCTGAACAAGAAGTTGAGGCAAGGAACAAGGCAATGTGCACCTTAGGACATATGCAAGAGGGAGGCCAGCAGTCCAGCCCTGGAGCATCAACAAGATGCCCTACATGAGCTGCCTGGCCCACATCACCTGCTTGGAATCTCATCTCAAAGAACAGAGTAACTGTTCTTTGCATTGAATTCCCTTAATTCTGTTAGTCAAAATTGTATGTTTATGTTATTTTATACCTGGTTACAATAGTATGAGGGTATTTCAAATTGTTCATGGAAAATTGAATTAAAAGATATTTATTTTGATGTAAATTTTTAAGTCTGTGCTTATGATGGGTTTTATGGAAGCTCATAAAAACATATATTATGAAAAGCTATGCATACATCTCAAAATTTTTATAACAAAATAAAACATACTTTAATTCCACTTTTATCAAACTCTTTTAACTTCCCTAGTGTCTGGAACATGAGAAGGAATCAACATGGATAAACCATGAAGATCAGGGATCTTTGCTGTAAAATTACAAAGCATTGGGTGTCATGGGTTATTCTAATTTAAGCATTTATCTATGCACGCAGGCATGTCAGTAAGGCAACAACTTTTCAACACCTTGTCAACAAATTGTTTGGGTAGTATTAACTTCTGTGCATTTTGAATTCTCAGCCCAAGATTAAATTTATCACTCCCAAATAACTGAGCAATATTCATGGTTTTATCTGTACAAATGAGTTAAGAATATTTAGTGATGAGAAAAGTAGTGTGGTTTTGAAATGCATACCACATGTCCGATGCTGTGCTAGGGATGGTCCACGTGCTTATGCATGTAGCTCTCTTAGAAGTGGCTTTGCCAAGATTGTATGTGCTGGCCATTGACCATACAGAATATAAACTAAGGACGTTTACTCCAAAGTTTTTGCTCTTTCTTCTACTCTTTGCTCTTCTATTATAAGGCTACCTTATAATTACAATTGTTAAACTTTAATATCATACATGTATGGCTTATCTTCTTTATCAAGAATAAATACTCGGGGAGAGCGGCAAGATGGTGGAATAGGAAGGGAGCACATTGATAGTTCGGCAAGACACAGGTTAATAAAAGTGGAGATATTTCAGGGTCAAGGAAGAGTAGGGGAAGAAACAGCAGAGGAAACTCTTCTGGAACTAGTGATTCACAGTGGACCTGCATGGAGAGCGTGGGAGCCCAAGGTCGGGACACCAGCAGCAGACTCAACGCACCAGCGCTGGAACACGAGGTGAGCCGAACCTCAATAGGCCGAGACACCAGTGGGCAAGCGGAAAGAGGAGACTAGAGGGAACGAGGCTTGAAACTCCGTGGGGAAAAGTTCACCAGGCTAACTAGAAGAGAGAGAGGGAAAAAAAAAAAGTGACCGATACGGACACGAGTTTCTCTCTCTCCGCTCACCCCTCAAAGGCTAGCAAGACAAAGAGCAGGGGCCATTTTGGACCTACGTCATAGGCAGGGCGACCTGAGGTCTGCACCGGCCCTGAGCCTAGCAGAAAAACCTGACTCTGGGGGTGTGTGTGTGAAATAACAGGAGATTAGCATCTAACTTGGAAACCCAGTGGGAGACTGCAGGAGAATTGGAGCCCACACTGAGGGCAGCAGAGATTCCCTGTGTGGTCCTTGGGAAAGAGCTTCCGATCTCTGGCTCCTGTGGGCATATCATTCGCCTGCTAACTACCTCCAATTACGTTCAGCTGTGTGGAATTACTTCCCTTTTGAATCAAAAAAAAAAAAAAAGAAAGAGAGATTTACCACACCTAACCTAGGAGTGTCATCTTTGACACACCCTCAACCCTGAGGAACCAAACACAGCTCTCAGTCCACACTCATCTCAAGCCTCTAAGGCTCCACTGAAAGCAGACAGTCCACTTAATATAGAGCCATAGTGTAACAAGAAAAAACACCACAGTGAAGAAACCAAATATCTCCAACATGCCAAACAACAAACGCAAAAACCGAGGTAACAAGAACAAGGAAGACACTATGATGCCCCCAAATGTAAATGACACCCCAATTCAAGATTATGAAGATGATGAGATAGAAGAAATGCAAGAAGCAGATCTCAAAAAATTGATAAGAACATTAAGAAGTTCTCAAAAACAAATTCTTGAACTACAGAAATCCTTAATGGACAAGATAGAAAATCTCTCTCGCGAAAATGAAATATTAAGGAGGAATCAAAATGAAATGAAACAACTAGTAGAACAAGAAACTGTGATAGTGACGAGAAATCATAATGAAATGAAGAATTCATTAGATCAAATGACAAACACATTAGAGAGCCTTAAAAACAGAATGGGCGAAGCAGAAGAGAGAATATCAGACTTAGAAGACAGAGAACAGGAAAGGAAACAGGCAAACCAAAGAAAAGAAGAAGAAATTAGAAATCTAAAAAATATTGTCGGGAATCTACAGGATACTATTAAAAAACCCAACATTCGGGTTCTAGGAGTTCCTGAAGGCATGGAGAGGGAGAAAGGATTAGAAGGCATTTTCAGTGAGATACTAGCAGAAAATTTCCCAGGTTTGGAGAAGGACAGAGGCATCTTAGTACAGGAAGCTTATAGAACCCCTAATAAACATGACCAAAAGAGATCCTCACCATGACACATCGTAATCAAACTCACCACAGTGAAACATAAAGAAAAGATCCTAAAATGTGCAAGAGAGAAACGTCAGATTACTCTCAGAGAATCTCCAATTAGACTCACAGCAGACTTCTCATCAGAAACCCTACAAGCTAGAAGGGAATGGCGAGACATAGCCCAGGTACTAAGAGAGAAAAACTGCCAGCCCAGAATATTATATCCGGCAAAGCTCTCATTTGTGAATGAAGGTGAAATTAAGACCTTTCATAGCAAACAGAAACTGAAAGAATTTGTTGCCACTCATGCTGCCCTGCAAAAGATGCTTAAAGATGTGTTACACACAGAAACACAGAAACATGGTCACCAATATGAAAGAAGGTAAAGGAAGGAAACCTCACAGCAAAAGATCACAGGAAGCTCAATTTCTCTTTGACATAGAATTAAACTCTGATGCTCTGTTAAAGCAATGTGTTAAAGTAATCTATTATGTTCTCTTGATGTCTGTTAAATTCTAATTGTTCAAAAACAGCTGAATTTTTATTAAGAGCTATGGGTTATTTAAATATGTGCTTATTTTCAAAGATTTGAATAATCACCTTGTAACAATGATCAAATTTGGTCTATGTTATGTCATGATTTTAAGGAATCCTATTTCAACCAGATATTTTGGATTTTGAGCCTTCTTGGCATTCTTGACAGGCATCCTAAAAATCAAAGTTTCAAACAATCTGGTCTCTAAAATTTCCAGTAAATCCTGGACTTTGGTTTTTCCAGTTTGGGCCCAACTGAAAAAATCGAAGGACCTATGTCTCTCATCTTATAGAGACACCAACTAATCAGGCTATTTGGATTATATTAGAAGTACTGTCAAGATGTGATGTGGTACCAAACTTTAAGTTTCTATAATGGAAAATGCTATTAATACAAATGTTTGAGAATTAAAAAGTCTAATGATTTTGTGTTACTAGACATGATAGTTATCTTAATGAGAAAGCCCCAGAGGCCTAAAGGGTTAAATACTTCTAAAATCCTACAGGTGCTTTCAAAAATACTGTGAAGTAAGCAAGTGCCTCTTGTTGGTTGATGAGTTTATAATTTTAAACATGGCGACTTAAAGTCTTTTGTCATCCATAGTTATATATGATTTGCTGCTCATAAAACTAAAGTGTTGTTGGTTCTGTGTTTAGCTGTCCTCCTATAGATTCCTATGGACTTTTTCCAGCCACTTCTATTGTATTCAGTATTTTGGGATGGCTCTGTAAACAGATGAAGCCAATAATGTATTAATAGTACCAACTGAGAGAAAGTATGGTTAACTGAGGTTACTAAAAACAAAAAGCAATTCAAATCAATTGGCAATCGACAAAAAGAGTTAAAGATTTTTAAAAGCTATTATTAAAATTGCTATATTGGTCTATTATGCTATGTTATATGTGTGTACATATTGTATGTCCACATGGGGAAATTTTATTAAGAGTTTTACTTTAAATGGCTTATAGATAAGATTGTCCATAAATTTAAGATGCTAAAATCAATCAAAGATACATTTTAATTTGTGTGACCTGAATCTGTGTATCATACTTTTTAAACTTGTTGGTAGAAAGAAACTAAAAATATTTTATATGGTTGTGCTTAAGTTTACTGGTTAAACAAACTACACCATGTAGATATTTCAGAGGTGTTTTCAAATACATGATTCTTAAAATTTATAGAAGGCATTGGACCTTCTGGTAAATGTTTTCTTAAGTTGTTATCTAATGGTTGAAACTGTTTGCTAAGTATTCATGTGATATTGCTATTGTCAGCAAGCGATCTAGGACTTGCTCCCTCATTTCTCTATTCTAAGCCCAACTTGTTCTTTCATTTCTCTATTCTCTTCAAGGTAGGAAACTAATTCTATTATGAAGGAATCTGTAGGACGCACAATTTAATCTTTAGACCTTATAAGAGATGGCTAACATTTTTCTGTAATAGCATAGCCAAAATAAGAACTTAAATAATAATCTCATAGCTAGATTCTCTTCGCCATCAGCAAAGTATACAGTAAGTAGAAAAAACCTCCCTTTCAGACCAAAGGGAAAGAAAGTTTTAAAGTGAGAATATAATTTTCAGCATGGGCATTGTCCACCTTAGAAAAACTACTACAGAACATGCCTGTGAATATAGATTTGTAGTTCAGGCCACCGAAGATTAGAAATGGGACACGGGCACTCCCTTGACTTGCATCCTCTGGTCTGCTTTAACACAAACCAGGAGGAAAAGAAAGCTCGGCATCAGAAGCAATGGGTGGCAGGCCTATTAATGGCTGATCTGTACAGTGATCTGCCCTCAAGGAGACCCAACAGGCCAGTCCACTGCAGTGGCTTTCACAGTGGTAAGCCTGGGCTTCAGCAGAAGTCAGCTTGTGAAGAGCCGTGGCAGCTCTGCCAAGAGTTGGATCACTGGAAATGGACCTGCCCTGGAGTCGAAGGATGCCCAGGTCAGAGCCACAGATCTTATTGGCTCCAAGCTGAAAAGCCCTTCACTCAGCCCAACTTCCAAAGTGACCACTGCAGCTGAGGGGATGGTCAAGTAGGGTCAGCAACATTGCAGGCAGAACTGTAAATTTCTTGTTAGAGATGCCCCCTGCCTTTACCTGGCCAGCTCTCCTCCCAGGCCAGCCAAGTAATGAAAGTCAGCAGAGTGCCTTCCCCTAGGAGGTTCACACCTCCCTTAGGATATACCCCATGTGAAGAGATAGATAGGTCTGGGCCTCTGAATTTACAAGGCCTAAAGCCCAGTAGACTATTATCAAGCCCCTTCTGTCAGGTTCTATTTGCCTCTCAATCAGAAAAATTACTTGTAGCTTAGACAGCACCTTTCTTAGCTCCTCTAATAATGACTCTGTCCTTTGTTCTAGACCCTGTCTAGCGCACTTGGGCTTCATTCCTTTGTAATCATAACCTCTACTCTACCACCAATGGCTCTACTCCCAACCTGTGTGTACTGATGGTCCTCTTCCCCACTTAATGCTGTATAATTGTTCAAACCTGGTAAATGCCACTCTTAGGATCATTGGTTACTATCATCACTCTGTCTTTTATGACCTTGTCTAAATCTGAACAGAGTCGGCAAACTTGGAAGGCTTCCATAGCCATGGCAACTCATGAGGAGAGCCTAGGGTGGTTACTGGCGCCATAAACTAGAGTGTCAATTTCTTGGGTCAACAACAGGAGCCACTGTGCACTTGTTCCTCATGTGGGATCTCTGTCCTTAATGTACTGTACATTTTGATTTAATGCTATAACTAGTACTCAAACAGTATGTTTCACTTTGTGTTTCTATGTGGGTGCAAACTGTTGAAATCTTTATACTAAATTGATCTTCTGTATATAAAGAGAATTGAAAATGAATCTTGATGTGAATGGAAAGGGAGAGGGAGCGGGAGAGGGGAGGGTTGCAGGTGGGAGGGAAGTTATGGGAGGGGGAAGCCATTGTAATCCATAAGCTGTACTTTGGAAATTTATATTCATTAAATAAAAGATAAAAAAAAAGAATAAATAGTCATGTTTTGCACTACTATAAACTAGGAATAACTTTATCTCCTGCAATAAAGAAATTAATTTTATGACAATTACTGATTAATTTAATTTCCAATTTTGTTTTAGCACATGAACAAAATTGCAATGTGCAAATGTACTAATGTCTACAGAAAGTGAGACATCTGTGAAAGAGTAAGTTTATGGGTTCCAAATTTGCTTTAAAGCTTGCAACTCTTGAAACAGCCAAATTGGAGGAAACACACCCAAGATTAATAGGATAAAATATCAGTATGTCATCTAAACATTCATATCTCTCATATAGTAACAAGTGAAATGGTTGGTATTTTCTGCATATTATTTATTTTATATATTCTTAAGTATTTTAAATACAGTGTAAGTGTTAGAAAAGCCCATCATCTATCCAAAAATGGGGTCCTTTAAAATAACATACCAAACTATAAATAATCTGTTGTTGTTTTGTGTTATGCCAACTCTAAGTCTATTTAAATGTGCACTAACAACATCCATTCACTCTGTATACTAAATAAGCACACTGTGCAACAAGCAGTGTTCTGGATCCTACAGTAAAAGTGATGAGCAGAACAACAACAACAAAAAAAGTCCATTCATTTATGAAGCTAAGACCCTGAAGAAGAGGGCAATTACAATACAAATTAGAACAGATGAAAATAAAATGATGATTTTAGAATAAAATTATGGCCTTGAGTAAAATAAAAGAGTTTTAAGACAATACTAGCAAGTGAGGATGACAAGGAAAGTTCCCTCTGAGAGGGAGACACAAACTGAGCCCAAATGATGTGGAGGAGTCAGCCAGGCACAGATCTGGAAGAAACGTATCTAAGTATCTAAGGACAACTGCAACTTGTTCAGAACTTGATTTCACTAGCAACTTTATAAAAATATACAAATAAAACTGTATAGCCAATACATTTAAATTCACAATCTAATGTTCTGAAATGGTGAGGCCAGCCCCAGTGTGACTGTGATTTGTGTGTGTTGTGTGTGTGTGTTGTGTGTGTGTGTTTAAGATTTATTTTATTTATTTGAAAGACAGGGAAAGAGAGAGAGAGAGGACAGAGAAAGAAAGAGAGAGAGAGAAATCTCCCAATGACTGGTTCTCTCCCCAGATGGCCAGCCTGAAGTCAGGAGCCTGGAACTCCATGTGGGTCTCCATGTGGGTGGCAGGGGTCTAAATACTTGGGTCATTATTCTCTGCTTCCCCAGGCTCCTCAGCGAGGAGCTGGTTTGAGAGCAGAGCAGCAGGGACTTGAACTGGCACTTTGATATGTGATGCCAATGTCACAGGTGGCAGTTTAACCCACTGTGCCACAATGACAGTGCCCTCTCCCATCTGCTGTGACTGGTTATACTTGTGGCAACAGAGGTTTTCCCGGATTGTGTTGAACTTTAACGCTATGACCGTATCACACATCCATTCTCCCAGTTCTTTCGTGTATTCATACACTTGAAAACCACCTGTTTCAGGAGAACACGGGGAGGACATCCAGCCTTTGCTTGGTGTGCAGTCGCATATCTGTTAAGTCCACCTGTGCTCTTTTGTCATTAGTCTACAACAGTTACAGATGTACTTGTGTTGACATGGATGTAAACACAAGAACAGGAAATCTTCAAAAAATTATGAAAATGTGACAACGCTATTCAGAGATTTCAAAAAATTTTGCATCAAATAAGCTCATCTTTTAGTTCCAGTTTCCATGAACTTTCTGAAGAGCCCTCATAGATACCTTGTTACGTACAAGTGTTAAGCAGCACTTTCGTCAGCACAGAGCATCCTGAAGGAAGCATGGGTTAGAGGAAAGCTTTTCGTTAGCTGTGGCCTGTTACAGTGAGACATTCTCACAATATACCTGTGCAACGCAGTCAGCTAAAATTCTGAAACTAAAAATGTAGAAATATTGTTTTTTTGTGAGATTAAAAGTTTTATTTTCAACATGCGACTTTTTAACCCATTTTGACCTAGTTTCAGAAGAGTCTAGTGAACAGAATGAATATGCTGATTTAAATTTATGTCCAGGTCCTCATTCCACTTCAGAAATCATCCAGGCTAGTTTCCATCCCACGCCTGAGTAAAGCTAGCCCTGCCTCATTCCACTTTCTTTCCAGCTGATGGTGGAAGTTACCACGGTGCCTCCAGCCAAAATCTATTTCTAACAAATTTATTTCATAGATAGGAAATGAAGCCCCAGAAAATTCTCAAAATATTGCCTAAATGCATCAGCTGGTTAGAGATGGAATTGAGACAAAGCCATTTAAATCTCCTGGCCCAAAGAATGTAATGATCATTCTCCAGTGTCACACTTCTTCTCTAAAAGAACACTGGATTCATTAAATTAAATATATGCTGGTAATATGTCAAAGTAGAGTTGCTGATTATTTGTTTATGCCCTTCTTGCTCCAAATGTAAAAAAAAAAGGTAGAGAATATAGAAAAAATGCAGATAAAAACAGGCATGTAAGGAAAACAAGACAAAAGAAAAATTAATGTAGGAAAATATAATTAAGCCAAGACAAAGATTATTACAATGCAAGCCATGAGATAAGCATTTGTTCGACATTGGTAAAAATTTGCCCACAAGCAGGTATATGAATTACACTCCCATTAAAATAGAGAATGACCAATTTTATGGAAATTGTTATTATGTGGAGTAGACAAAGGAAAAATTTCTTTATTATAATGAAGAAATTACCTAGAATATGGGTAAATCAAACACTAATCTCAATCCGTGATGTTTTGTTGAGGATTATGGCGTGCTTGAATTGCCTACACTGTATTACTATGTAACAGTTTCAACTTATTGTTTTAGAGAGCAGTCCAAAACAGAAGGCTCCCCCTCTTTATAGGATTTGTAGAAATGAAGATTTCTATGTTACCTCAAAAACTAAAAAGGGAAGAAAGAAAAGTGTAGAAGGGAGACAGGGAGAAGGAACACTGAGGAAAGAAGGAAACATTCTATCTATGAACTATATTGAATCCGTTAAAACTGATTAAAAATTAAAAAATAATACCCTCGCCCAAAATACACAGATTTCTGTCCTCAAACACTGGCCATACACAAATGAGCTTAGCACTTGAAATGCTTCTGAGAAACTTTTCGAACTGCCAAAGTGGGTAGTGAATCTCAAACCTAAGTGACTTTCATTTAAAAATTCAAAGAAATGTATCAAAAAATGTATGAAAACTTGTGTACTATAGAACACACTTTGGGAAGTCCTTTACTGGAAAGCCTAAACTCTGCCTCCTTCATGGCAGAATCTTGATGTCTCACCTGTGAACTTTCCTTTGCCTGTGCAAACATGGCAAAATAAACTAAACACAAGAAGCATCAAGATGACCTAACAAAATTAATGATGGATGTTGTAGGAGGAGGTAAAAGTGGGGCTACAGTTTTCACTGGAGAAGTAGGAGTTCCTGTCCTATCTACAGAGGTCATTGTATGTGGTCTCAGTTATTCCAACAAGTAATAAACAAACTTCATAAGATGTCTTCACATGGTGCAAAATAACATGGATAGCCTTCTAGCAATGTCCTACTTTTTCAAGGCTTGGCTGAAATCTTTCTTTTACACCATCAGCCCACAGTGGCATGCGACACCTATGGCTCAGAGGGGATCCCTCTATAAAACGCATCTGGGAAATACTGGCTTTGCTTCTGCATCTGAAGAGCAGGATCTGGACCTCCTGGTGAAGGTTGGCATTAGCTTTGTATATGGTGAACACTGAGAATCATTATTGAATATTTTGTGGTTCTGGTTTTCCTTTTTATTTATTATCTGACTAGGTATTACACACACACACACATGCACATGCAGGAAACAATCTTGGTGTCAGCCAGTCTTCGGAAATCCCGGTGTTTTCTTCAGGAGAGAGGTTTGATCAACTTGAAAGACCTCAAGGAAGAACTAGTGTTGAATCTCTCCTTATTAAATCACAAAAGTACATCCTGTAACAAAATAGCTCTACAAAAGCACACCTCTTAAAAAATAAGCAGTACTAGGCTTTCACCTCCAGGGTGTAACGAACCATTAACTTGATTCATATCTTCCTCCAATTTTTCTGTGCCTAGAAAAACAATTGCTTTAAAAAGAATTTTAAATCAAATCTTCTTCCTGTCTTCTGAAAAGTGTGAAGACACATTTGACAGTTTTTATCACACGGTTCATCAGTGCATTCCTGAGAGCTGTAAACACAGAAGTAAGCTTGATGAACTGGTTTTTCTTTCTACGGACAACCTCTCCTCCTGATGCAGATTTTCCCAGGACTCTCATGTAAAGACCATTCTGCTCCCGCCAGCCCTTGCACCATGGGACCTAGAGGGGAATTAGAAGGCCGAGTCATTTCTTACTGTTGTTTTCAGACCATGCTCCTACCTTTCTCCCTACAACCCACATCACTCCTCCTTGTCACTATTGTCTCCCTACTCTTGCGTTAACCTCTTCCATTTTTCAGTCACTGGGCCTTCTGCTACCTGATATCCCCTCCTTCACTGAGGATCTTGAATTCCAGCTACTCGGCCAGGCACTGCTGTAGGCAACATCTAGACAGGCACCACTGCCGTAGCTGCTAGCCATGGGGACCTCCAGAGTGAGGTGTGAGTGCAAAGTATACCCTAGATTTTGAAGACCAACACTGAAAAAACAATTGAAGACATATCCTTAACAATTCTCTCATTAATTATGAGCTGGAATTGTTAGCAGAGGCAGATGAAATAGGGTTTTGTCTTCACACAAGAAAGAATTCAGACGTGGGACAGAGGAGTGGCAAGCAAGGTAGCCAAGTTTACTGGGGTAGGGCATCCATTGGAACTGTTGGGCATGTCTCCAGGCAGAATCTGAGGGAGCATGCCCAGTAGTCAGACCGGGATAAGTCAAGTCACAGAGGTGGATGAAGAGAATACACCTGTCAGACAGGATGAGCATCTCAGGAGGGGCAGAGAACGCAGTCTGTTCCAATTGGGGCTTATAAGGGGGTGGGGTCCAATTCTGTGTTTCTCCTTACCCTCCAGCTGTTTCTCTTGGACAAAAGGTTTGTTCCCAAGGCTTTATTGTCTGATGTTATCAAACTTGATAGTGCACCTGGTGCCAAGAAGGGGAGATTTCCACAGGGTGCCTTCCTTGGGAGGGAGATGTGACTACCTGTAAAGTTATTGGGGTACGGTCATGACCCTGGTGTGAAATACTGGGCTGCTTCCGAGGTGTGCTTCTGCTCTGCTTTCCAAAGGCCCCTCTCACATACATAGGCCAATTTCTAATGTGCTACCACAAAATCTTATTTTTGTTTATTTGATTAAGCAAAATATATTATTAAAATTAATTTTGTTTATGTCTACCTTTTTAAACGCTCTAAGAAAATCTAAAATTCCATGTTCCTCATACTATATTTGCATTGAGCAACACCAGGCCAGAGCTTTCAAAAGTAACCGTTAACTTCCATAATTTCAATTTCCTGCACGTGATTTATGCCCACCCCTTCTCTTTATTTTTTTTAAAGATTTATTTATTTTACTTGAAAGTCAGAGTTACACAGAGAGAAGAGAGGCAGAGAGAGAGGTATTCCATCTGCTGGTTTACTCCCCAATTGGCCGCAATGGCCGAAGCTGCACTGATCCAAAGTCAGGAGCCAGGAGCCAGAAGCCAGGAGCTTCTTCTGGGTCTCTCACATGGGCACAGGGGCCCAAGGACTTGGGCCATCTTCTACTGCTTTCCCAGGCCACAGCAGAGAGTTGGATCGGAAGTAGAACAACCGGGTCTTGAACCGGCGCCCATATGGGATGCCAGTGCTTCAGGCCAGGGTGTTAACCCACAGCGCCACAGCGCTGCCACCCCCCCTCCCTGCCAAGCACACTTCTTCTGCAGTCCTGACCTCACCAGCCTCCCTGAGATCCTAAAGGCACTGAGCTGATTTTTCTCTCCCTCAGCCCCTCCATGTCCTCCCATCACTCTCACCCTGCCGAACTGCACTGACTGGTACTTAGAATCTTTCTTGGGCATTAGCTGTTCTCACCCTAATCCTGGGGCCAGAATTCCACCATGGCTCAGTCTCATTTATTTACCGGATGTCTGCAGCAAGATGCAGCCAGAGGGAAAAAATCACCCTTAAGTCACTCTTAACCTGGGAAATCTTAACCAGATTCTCTCTAAAGTTATGGCCATGAACCTCCTCATCAGTGGACCCTTCCCACGGCTGGGATGTCGTATGGTTATGATGCTTATACAGGGAAATGCCTTTTTAGGTGTCTACCCCACACTAACATTATTTGTCTTTGAGAATATGATGCCCTGTCGTTAGAAGTTGCTTCTCAGGCTAACTGCCCACAGCCAGCTAGACTCAATAAAGATGGATGAGTGGCCTTCATAAAACATCAAACTTCATTATAATCTAATTTGCACAGCACAGGCACCATGGCAGTTAACATCACCATGAGAACCACCAGAAGAGAACAAAAAGGCAAGAAAAGGGGGCTGGTGCTGCGGTGTAGCAGCCTAAGCCTCTGTTAGTAGCACCAGTATCCCATGGGCAACAGGTCATGTCCTGGCTGCTCCTCTTCTGATTCAGCTCTCTGCTTATGGCCTGGGAAAGCACTGGAGGATGGCCCATGTGGTTAGGCCCCCACACCCACGTTTGGGAGGCCCAGAAGAAGCTCCTGGCTCCTGGCTTTAGATTGGTCCTGCTCTGTCCATTGTGGCCATGTGGGGAATAAACCAGTGGATGGAAGACCTTTCTCTCTGTCTCTCCCTCTCTCTGACTATAACTCTGCCTCTCAAATAAATAAAATCTTTAAAAAATGCAAGAAAAGAAGGTGGCTCTTAGATTCTGAGAATTACGCTGTCCCTTCCCCAGAAAAACGCAAGTTCTCTTCCCACTCATGAGCATATCCCTCCTTCTCATTCCTGTTGCCCCACTGGACTGATAAATTGAGTCACAAGCCAGGCTGTCACTTCTCCACTCTTTGGCCACTAGATAAAGTTTGTGCTACTGTTGCTCAGCTTCAGTTTAATTCCTGGGTTCATGACACCTAATAGACAAAGGACCTATATTGCGGTCCCTCCTCCACAATGGGGCCCTACAAAGGGGAGTAACAATATGATTCATCCATTCTACCATGAATGAATGAAACATGAATTTGGAGAGACATTATCTCAATGTATTGTATAAAATCTACATGAAAAAATTTCTTAAGCATTCATATTAAATTATTCCCCATGATTTGTGCCTTCCTAATGTTTGACTTTTTAAAATATTACATATTTGAGCTGTTTTCAATTTAATTTTGTTTTGTTTAGCTTTGCATTTTTTTAGAAGTTTCCATAAGCAAATTACTTATAACCATCTGTTAGAATAGTCCTCAATGTTACTAATATATTCACAAATCTATATTTGTGTTGTAAGTCATTGGATGGAAGGTAAATTTCTCCCAAATGTTCTATTGCACACAGATGAAAGATCAGCGTTGAGAAAACAGACAGGAACATTAAACGGCAAAGCAAGTATTTGGAGGGCAACAGTCAGGTCACCTTGACCCACGGTGTTATGTATTGCGTGAACATGCAATTTTGCAACCTAATGGACCCACAAGTTAAGCATTAGTGGAGTCCTTCCCCCTGCCTTGACCAATTACAGGAACATTTTCAATATTCCATGAACCACAGAGGTGTTTAAACACAACCTGTCTCCCTGAAGGTGGGGCTGTCAGCTGAGTGACAAACAGAAGCCTCCTACTGACTGAGCCAATAGCAAGTCTCAGCCAAGAACAGGAGTAAGAAACTCAGCAAGCAGATTCCCAAAAGTCTTTCATTTTCGGAAAACTGAACACACCAGCTAGGGATGGGCTTTTGAATGTGCAAATGACTAGGATCGATCCATAACTCATTGAGTACATGTCGATGACGATGTCACAGATATGTTCTCACCCCACAGTCATTACTCCACTATTCCAGTGCAGATTACAAGAAATAGTTGCGTTCTATATTTAAATATACAAGGATGATTAATTTTCTATCAATACACGCAAATAAAAATAAGCAGAATTATTTTGGGTAACAAGCTGAGCATCTTCTAAGCTATAGTCATGGAATAAAAAAGTAGAATAAAGAGGGTTAAGCAGAATAAAGTAGTGGTTAAGGCACAGCTTGTGATGTCCACATCCCATTTCAGACTGCCTGGCTCCATTTCCGGAATGCTCAAGTACTTGAGTTCCTGCCACTCACGCGGGAGACCCATGATAAATTCTGGTATTCAGGATTTGGCCTGGTTCAGCCCTGACTATTGTAGGTATGTGGCAGGTTGACCAGAAGATGAAAGATCTCCCTTTGACCATCTCTCTGTCTATCTCTGTGTCACTTCTTGTATCTCTGTCTGTCAAATAAATAAATGATTATTTAAAGTAGAATAAAGAAATAAAGTATGTGATACACAGTTGTTTTGACCAAGCAATCTAGAAGTTTCATTTCTAGTATATCTGACAAAAGACTATAAAATGAATAGAACATAAGTAAATTATGGAATTATTTAAAAGGTACATCCAGAAGTGAGTATGTCTATGTACTGTGTTACCTCTTTCTTCATGAACTCTCCAATAAGCAAGAACTAAAATGATTAAGAATCCTATCTCCTGTCTACAACTGAATACACTTGTGCTTTTAATTGGTTAACCTGAGTCTAAAGTATTACAAGTTTGAACCATCAAATTATTAATATTTTTCTACTAAAATATTTTAAGTTACTTTTAGTAGATAATTATGAAAATGAGATATCTATAAATACAGTAAGCTCATTTTAATTGGTACTTTCCAGAAAAAATACCAATTTAAAGAATTTTTAAAGAAATAAATAGGAATAGGTAATCATGTACAAAATAATAAAGCAATACATGCATTTTCAAATGTATTTAATTGTTTTTAAATCAGAAGAGCAGAAAGTAAAGCTCATTGTTATAGGATAACACCAGCAAATAAATAGAGAAAAATATAATAGAAATAGATCACCATACCAATAATTATTCCAAAAAAATTCACTGATGTACACTGAAAATCATTGCATGAGAAAATGAGAACAAGATAGTCTAATCTCAAATCATTGCCTTCATATATTGCTTATTAGTTACAAAATAGAAGTCGTGCTCTTAGAAAGGAGAACTCTGGCTGACACTTTAAGAGATCAAACTTACTGTCACCAAAGACAGGAGAAGCTGAGGTCACAGACTCATTGATGGGACCCATGACGGAGAACACATCATCCACATGGTGCTCATCCCATAAATACACCACCTGGACCTAAGCAATGAACTGCACAACTCCGAACTGAGAGACATCCTGCAGAGCATCTGACATGAACCCTTTGAAAATAAAAATGGGATGAGAGGACCAAAACCAGCAGATAAATTAGTGGCCAGGGAATTCTGCTGTATGTGAAGACTGAAAACAACATGTGACTCTAGACTGGGTTTATGATTGGTGAAACTGAACACTTGAAAGTTAATTTCAGGGGGCTGGAACTGTGGGTTAAAGCCCTGGCCTGCAGCACCAGCATCCCATATGGGTGCCGCTTTGAGTCCTGGCTGTTCCACTTCTGATCCAACTCCCTGCTAATGCGTTTGGGAAAGCAGTGTAAGATGGCCCAAGTGCTTGGGCTCCTGCCACCCATATGAGAGACCTAGGAGAAGCTCCTGGCTTCAGATCAGCTCAGCTCCAGCCATTGCGGCCATTTGAGGAATGAACAAGCAAATGGAAAATCTCTCTCTCTCTCTCTCTCTCTCTCTCTCTCTCTCTCTCTCTTCCTCTCTCTGTAACTCTGTCTTTCAAATAAATAAAATAAATCTTGAAAAAAAATAAAGTTAATTTTGGGAAAAATTTGTAATATTAGAGTATGGATTGCATTTGAAATAAAAGTTAAGTTCCCTGAATGAGGTCTTTATATTGTTTTAAGGCAGGGTGGATGTCCTTACATTTAGATAAGAGGAGGAAGCATTTAGGGGTGAAGACAAAACAAATGTGAGAAAATATTGAAAATTGGTGCAATGAGGTAAAGACTGCATGAGTATTCATTGTTGAGTCTTTGTAACTTTTTTGTAAGTTTGTACTGTTCAAAATAAAATGTTGGGAAAATTACAATAATTTTCTCATGTCATAATAATAAAAAACTCACCCCTGGAACAAACTTATTAGTTATTCAACAAGTATTTATTTTCTGCTATCTGCTAGTCATTAGTCTATGCAGTTGGATAGACCAGCAAACAAAAAAAAGGCTACAACAACAAAAAATCTTCGTCCATCTTCCACCTTTCTTCCATACTTCTGGGATTACTGTCCCAAGGGTAAGTTTTGGACTTGATATCTCAAGGTCACTTTCTGCATCACATGCTCTCATTACCAATGCATGAACATATTTGTTTTGAATAGATAGAATATGTTGGCTAATTTCTTCCACCTGATTTCTAAAAAGAATATATTGTAATAAAATAAATCTAACACAGCCCATACCAGAAGATGACTCTATCGGTTCCATTTATTACAAACCCAAAGCAAGACACTACTGAACCATTTATTATCTTAAACATGTGCTAAGATATGACATTGCTTTGATTTTTCTTTCCAAGATTGTTAACCCCAAAAAGTCTATTTTGGACTAAATTTAAAAGGTATTCTTTTTTAAGATTTATTTATTTATTTATTTGAACAGCAGAGTCAGAGAGAGAGAGAAATAGAAGAGAGAGAGAGAGAGAGAGAGAGAGAGAGATCTTCCAATTACTGGTTTACTCCCCAAATGGATGCAACAGTGGCTGGAAGCCAGGAGCCAGTAGCTTCTGCCGCATCACGCATGTGGGGCCCAAGCCGGTAGATCACCCTCACTGCTTTCCCAGGGGCATTAGCAGGAAACTGGATCAGAAGTGGAACAGTGGGGACTCAAACCAGCTTCCACATGGTGTGCTGGTGCCACAGGCTTCGGCTTTACCTGTAGGCCACAGCACTGGCCCTGAAAAGTACTCTTCACATGGTCTTCTTCTGCAGACCCTGTTGAGTGGCAACAAGTCATAATAATGCCATATGGAGTCTGGCCCTCCCACACACACTTGGTGCTCCCCCTCCTTCTCTCAAAGCAAAGCAAAGCAAACAAACAAAAAACTTGCTGTAGCTGTGTCTGTACTGCTTGCTGCCCCTAGCTGGAATCCAATGTGTAAGCTGCCTTCATTAAGTCTTTGATCCTCATGTAGCACTTTCTTCTTCATTTTTTAGTCGCAGGATTCCTGCTCAGTTCAGGAGATGTTACACCCTCTGTCCCACTGACACACAAACACCCTGTGGTTTCTATCTTCTCTCTCTTGAAAACAAATCGTATCACTATTCACAGCCAGGCATTGCCTCAAATAACAGTGAAATACAAAGTCTGAATCCAAAACTAAATAATTTTGGGTATCTGAAAATTAGCAGAACCTAAATTGTTATTAAAACACATAAAAACTACTTTCTTTTCAAAAGTAGGATTGATTGGAAATATTTGAATATTATATGTCTATGCATTTGGATAATGGTCCTGAGCCAGAACAAACTCACTTGTCTAGACACTGCATGTTGATTCTGGATGTTGCTTACCCTTTGAACTCAAAGTCAAGCTCAGATGAAAGGTACGTTTGTTGTGTGTTTGTGTGTGTGTGTTTTATCTGCTTGTTTTGATTCCATCTTTTGTGAATCAGTGTGAATAAGTAGTTTTCTGCTATTCATACTACTTGTGCAAAAGCAGTAGATAAGGACAATTCAGAACTCTAGATCCTCACTGGGTTTTGATTTTGTCTAACGACTAAGCTGTATGTGAGTATGTATGTGGCAGTAGACAAGGAAGAGGAAGGAATTCGAAAATTTGTCGCCTGTCAAATCTATTCAGATCAGCTGTAATGAACAGGGAAACTAGAAGAAGGAAAGTGGGAACGTATATAATATTTTCACTTAAGTATTTTTATTTATTTATTTTTTGACAGGCAGAGTTAGACAGTGAGAGAGAGAGAGAGAGAGAGAAAGAGAAAAAGGTCTTCCTTCCATTGCTATGGCCGGTGTGTTGCGGCCAGCGTGCTGCGCCAATCCGAAGCCAGGAGCTTCCTCCTGATCTCCCATGCGGGTGCAGGGCCCAAGGACCTGGGCCATCCTCCACTGCACTCCCGGGCCACAGCAGAGAGTTGGACTGAAAGAGGAACAACCGGGACAGAATCTGGCGCCCCAACCAGGACTAGAACCCTGGGTGCTGGCGCCGCAGGCAGAGGATTAGCCTAGTGAGCCACGGCGCCGGCCTCACTTAAGAATTTTTTAAATTGTTTTTTATTTATTTGAAAGGCAGAGTGACAGAGAGAGAGAGAGGGAGGGAGAGAAAGCAAGAGAGGTTTTCCATGTGCTGGGTCACTCCCCAAATGGCTGCAACGGCTGTGTTGGGCTAGGCTGAAGCCTGGATCTGGGAACTCCATCTGGGTCTCCCACATGGGTGGCCAGGAACCAAGTACTTAGGCATTATTTGTTACCTTCCCAGGCACATTATTAGGGAGCAGGATCTGAACTAGAGCAGCTAGGACTCAACTGGTACTATGAATTGGGATGCTATGTCACTAGCAGTGTTTTAACTGGCTGCACCACAATGCCAGCCCCCCATTCCCCCACCAAACTACTCTTAGTGGATTTTAGGAATTTAGGAAACTTGGAATAACAGAGAAGAAACAAGGTATAGCCATGAAGAGGACATGGAGCTCTGATTTTCTAACTATGTAGAAAAGTAGAAATTCAAATTTATTCAAGTCACTAGTAAAGCAAGGCCAAGTGTGAGGTATTCTCAAAAACTATTTATTTGAGAAGCAGAAACACTCACAAAGAATGACAAACAGGGAGGGATCCCATTTGCTGAGTCCACTCATTTCAATGCCGATGAAGCCTCTGGCTGGGCCCAACTGGCCTGAGCTGGGAGCTGGGAATGCAAGGAGTGAGGTACTGGCAGAACTGAAAAAGAAACAAGGAAAGAAAAATGGGCTGGCACTGTGGTGGAGTGGGTGAAGCTACTGCCTGTGACATCAGCATCCGCTGTGGGTACGGGTTGGAATCCCAGCTGTTCCATTTCCAATCCAGCTCCCTGCTAATGGCCTGGGAAAAGCAACAGAAGATAGCTCAAGTGCTTGGACAATTGCTACCCATAAGGGAGGCCCAGATGAAGCTCCTAGCTCCTGGCTTCCATCTTTGGCCTGGCCCAGCCCAGCCTGGCTGTTGGGACCAACTGGGGAGTGAACCAGCAGATGGAAGATCTCTCTGTCTCCCAATCTCTCCTTCTCTCTGTAACTCTGCCTTTCAAATAAATAAATCTTAAAAAGAAACAAACAACAACAAAAAAAATGAGAAATGGAGAGCTATCATGTAAGATCAAATATTTTTAATATTTTATAGAAGAGAGGGACAGTTTCAGCCAATAAAATTAGGAAACACTTACTCTAGACTGTGTGGATCCAGTAGAGGATAGGCAGGAAATGGGAAAACCAATCTGTCTTCCTTTTTCCTTTTTCCATCTTTTTTCTTTATCAGACACAATGCCATGGGGGAAATATTCACAGGTTGTGGCTGGGAAGAAAGAGGACGTGAAGTGGAAGCAGAAACAGTCAGTGAGCTTGAAGCCAGTTTGCTCTCACGACTGAGCCCCTTGTCACTGTGCCTTCAGCCTGGTCTGAGTTTTCCGGACAAGCCCCACTCCCTACTAGTCTGTGCGCAAACTCAAAGCAACCAATTGCTCTTCCCCTAGCAGTTACAGCAGCACGTACCTGACAACTGGGCCAGTTGGCAATATTAACCCTGTAGGTCACCATGCTGCCGGAGTGCACCTGAACACTGAGTAGAAAGAGTAAGGGAAGTCGCACAAGGCGTGGGGACTAGTGAGGTGGACGGCTATGCTGCCCAGCGGGTCCTGAATTTCAAAACTGTGACTAGCCAAGAATTTCCAAGTTTCCAAGAATATGTAAGATACATGTTAATAGTAATTTGGGGCCAGCACTTTGGTGTAGGGGCCACAGCCTGCAGTGCTGACACCCCATATGGGCGCCGGTTCAAGACTCAGCTGCTCTACTTCCAATCCAGCTCTCTGCTATGACCTGGGAAAGACTCTGCTAAGTCTTTGGGCCCCTGCTCCCATGTGGGAGACCCAGAAGAAGCTCTTGGCTCCTGGCTTCCGATCGGTGCAGCTCCAGCCATTGCGGCCATTTGGAGAGTGAACCAGTGGATGGAAGATCTCTCTCTCTCTCTCTCTCTCTCTCTCATTCTGCCTCTGCCTCTCTGTAACTCTGCCTTTCTAATAAAATAAATAAATTTTTTTTAAAAAAGTAGTAATTGGTTAGATGCTTCTAAAATTTTACCTTTGCAAATTCACAGGTTTGAGCTAGTAGAGATACACGCAATTCCTGAGTTGTGTCAGGAGATGGTGCCATTTATAAACAAAATGAGCATTCTTTGCTCAATATAACAAATTCTAATGATTTTTCAAAATGTTAATATGCAAAACAATTGGTGTCAAGGTTTTGCAACACATGTGTGCTTCCAAAAACCACTTATTCCTGAGGACATGTATTCTGCAGTTTTATTTTGTAGTTTTCATTACTATTTCTGTTATAAACAATTTCATCTGTTAAGAATACTAAAAAACTTCAACAAGAAAAAAAACCACCTTTCCACCCAAAAGTTATTTCATCTACATTTATATTTGGAATTGCATGAGGGTGAAGATAGATATAACCTGAGGAGACCCCCAGGTGGGTCATCTGTCAGCCTGGACAGAGCTCCTGTGAAACCACAGGTTTTTGATAAGGATCGTCCCATTTAAATCTCTTTATTTTTAGAAAATGACCTCCTCAAGATAGTGTTCTGTTTTTCAGTCCATGATAGCTTCTCATCAGTCCTTAAACACCCATTGCTGGCTCAGCCAATACATTGGTTTGCAGCTTATGTAGTTTGAGAAGCAGAACATAGCAACACAAATATTTAAATTGCCCTCATGTTTTACAACCTCAACTGCTGTATTTTATATAAAGGCCACAAAATGAAGATTGTTATTGATGACAATCAAACACAGCCTGAAGACTCCGGCTTGCTGAAGTCACTAATGGAGCAGACCCAGCCACACGCTGCGGGAGGTAGGTCCTGAGAACCAACTTCACCCCTAGGGGCTTGGAATAAGACAAAGGAAGGGATTTCTTTTAATTTATCCATTTGGTAGGTTTGAATTCCAGTGTTACATGGACATGATATAGGGCAAATAAATTTGCAAAATGTTGCTCAAAGAGTAAGTTATATAAGAGAGTAAAAACTAGTTTAAATACGATTGCATATTAGAATCTATTCTGTGTTTGTTTTTGTTGTTTTGCTCCTTTTGATTTACATTTATAATGTGCCTGCAGGTTTTATTTTTAAACAAAATAACACTTGCTCTGTCTTCCTCAAAATGCCCCTATGATGATCAGCACTCAACGGGAGGGCCACTTGCCCTCATTCCCCAGCATGTACTCTATCAGGAAGCAGAGTTCTCTGTCTTGCAGACCAGGGGGCTGCTCATTTAACCCATTCTAATCCCTCTGGCAGTCAGGCACAGCCTTGTTTCTTCACTATTCACCCAGCACATTATTATTATTATTATTTTTTTGACAGGCAGAGTGGACAGTGAGAGAGAGAGAGACAGAGAGAAAGGTCTTCCTTTGCCGTTGGTTCACCCTCCAATGGCCGCTGCGGCTGGCGCACTGCAACCGACGCACCGTGCTGATCCAAAGCCAGGAGCCAGGTGCTTCCTCCTGGTCTCCCATGGGGTGCAGGGCCCAAGCACTTGGGCCATCCTCCACTGCACTCCCGGGCCACAGCAGAGAGCTGGCCTGGAAGAGGGGCAACCGGGACAGAATCCGGCGCCCCGAGCGGGACTAGAACCCGGTTTGCCGGCGCCGCAAGGCGGAGGACTAGCCAATTGAGCCCGCGGCGCCCAGCACATTATTTTAAACATGTCCTAAAACCCAGTAAAGGGCTGAGAATGTTCCGGTAATGCCAACCAACGGTCTAGGGCAGATCTGTATTAAATGGACCGGCTGGTTTCTGACAGATACATGTGAGACATAGTCTCAGGATAAAGCTTGCAAACAGCCATACCTAGCACGGCCAGTTGCAGTTATCAGATCACTTTCCCTCCTCCTGGATTTGATGCCTGTAATAGAGGAGATGAAGGTGCCCTGAGAGTGAGCTACCCCTTTAATAATGAATTCTTCACAGGTGTTTGTAATCACCACATAATACACAAAAAAAAACCCAATAATTAGATTGATCTTGCTAACTAATAAGAATGAAAAAAACCCTTTTCCATGTTTCCTACTCTGTCCTGGGACTGAGACAGTTGCTATATACATATTATCAAATTTGATATTAAAAAGAACACTAGGTGGGTGCTGTTGTAAGATTTTAATCTTTTTTTTTTAATTTTTTTTTTATTTTTGACAGGCAGAGTGGACAGTGAGAGAGAGACAGAGAGAAAGGTCTTCCTTTTGCCGTTGGTTCACCCTCCAATGGCCGCCGCGGTAGGCGCGCTGCGGCCGGCGCACCGCGCTGTTCCGATGGCAGGAGCCAGGTGCTTCTCCTGGTCTCCCATGGGGTGCAGGGCCCAAGGACTTGGGCCATCCTCCACTGCACTCCCTGGCCACAGCAGAGAGCTGGCCTGGAAGAGGGGCAACCGGGACAGGATCGGTGCCCCGACCGGGACTAGAACCCGGTGTGCCGGCGCCGCAAGGCGGAGGATTAGCCTGTTGAGCCACGGCGCCGGCTGTTGTAAGATTTTAGTTCAACTTCAGGCTCAGCAGATTTTCCTGCTTTTTTTTATAGTCTTGAGAAAATAATCACAGTGTAATTTGCAAGCACCACCAAACACTGACCATGAAATGGGCTCCCTCAGAAAATGTTGCTAAGTGCATATTATATGCACCCACGTCTGAAGAAAGTCTGTAGCTAGTTGTTAGTGTCAATTATTTAATGATAAGTAGAGCTTGACAGTGCTTGAGAGTAAATTAATGCCAGTCAGTTAACAAAAATAATACTTCTTGAATTTTAGCAAAGGACACAACATTAATTCATCTTACTATGAGCATTCATGAGACTGTGGAGTACTTGTTTCTTATGTGAGAATTTAAAAATTTACCAAACCCCTTAACTATTTTACCATTACCACATCACTTCTGAATTAGTAGAAAAAACAGCTGATATTGTTGAGTACCTATCAAGGTCTAGGTCATGTGCTAAGCTCTCTGCACACATTATCTTCCCTATACACACAACCAACTCGTGAGCAGAAACTGTTGCTGCAGTAGGCAGAAGAGGAATGAGTGAGATTCAGAAACTTGGCTGAGGATGCCAGGTTACAAGAGGTGAGGGCTGAACTGGAAGTTAGACTTCCCATTGCAAGGCCCAGCCCATCATCTGAACTGTGCTGTGTTCTTCCCTGAGCAAAAGGAGTCTTTGTATCTTTTCCTATGGACAAATTAAAATAAATTAAACCAAAATAAAATTCCAGATTTCATATATATATAATATCTCCAAAATATGTTAGTACAACTCTCACTGGTTCTTGTCAATCAATATCAACAAATATTCTTTGAATATTGACAGTCTTGAAAAGATTAGTTCATTTATGAAGAGGTAGAACAGATTTCTTTTTTTTTTTTAATTTGACAGGTAGAGTTAGACAGTCAGAGAGAGACAGAAAGGTCTTCCTTCCATTGGTTCACCCCCCAAATGGCCGCCACGGCCAGCACTGAGCCAATCCGAAGCCAGGAGCCAGGTGCCTCCTCCTGGTCTCCCACACGGGTGCATGGGCCCAAGCACCTGGGCCATCCTCCACTGCCCTCTGTGGCCACAGCAGAGAGCTGGACTGGAAGAGGAGCAGCTGGGACTAGAACCCGGCGCCCATATGGGATGCTGGCACCACAGGTGAAGGATTAACCAAGTGAGCCACGGTGCTGGCCCCAAAAATAGATTTCTTAACTGATGAAGCAACTGTAAACATTCAGACTAAAGAACCCACAAAACCAAAACTATTGTTTATGGAAGCATATAAAGCATGGAAGCTGCACTCACCATAAATTCCAACACCACAGGACAAAGATTAATTGAAGAGCAGATTGCTTTTAGCTCCACTTAAGATATCAGAAGAATAAGACTGATGTAGCTCTGCAGAGGGAGCCTGTTGTAGTCCATGGCATCGAAAGGACTCTCAATTCTTCAGGGGCAAAGGGTATTTTAAAAATTACAGGGGCAGGTATTTGTTCCAGCAGGCAAGGTGCCACTTGGAATACCTGCCTTCCATATCAGACTCCCTGGGTTCACCACCCGGCTCTGCTCCCATTACCAGACTCCTGCCAATGTGCACCCTGGGAGGCAGAGGATGATGGCTCAAGTAGTTGAGTCTCTGGCACCCATGTTGTAAAGCTACACTGAGTCCCAGCCCCACGACTCAGTCTGGCCCAGATCATGCCATTGTGGGCATTTAGGTAGTTCATCAAAGAATGTGATCTCTCTGTATACATCTCTCTTTCTCTCCCTCTCTCTCTCTCTCTCTCTCTCTCTCTCCCCTTCTCCCTCTCCCTCTCCCTTCTCCCTCTCTGTCTTTGCTTATCAAATAAATAAAAATTCCAAAAACAATTCAAGCTAGATTTTAAAAACATTACATGTTGTAGGAAATTCATTCAAGGTGGGTTGATTTTGAAGCTGGAATTAACCTCATATTAATATGATGCAATGAATACATTTGCATTAATAGTAGTCACTCTGAATAGCATTAGCATGTTCTCAATAGATTCATGTAGGAAACACTTGTACTTTTTGACTCCTAAATAAGTCATCCAATGCAAAATAATTTTGAGTCCTTAAAAATAACACATAAAAAGGGGTAACCTGTTTGGCTTCATATGGCTCATGTTTTTTACACATAAGACCAAGGTTTCCTAACTCACTACTTTTTTTTGTTATTTTTTTGGGCAAAATCGTAAGGATTCTTAGAAAAGATAAAGCTCTACCTTTCGAAACAAGCCCTGCCATCTCCCACTGACCGAAAGAAGTTTGACCATGACTTTGCCATCTCCACTTCCTTTCACGGGGTGCACAACATTGTCCGGAACCAGAGCAGGTGGCGCCAGGCGATGTGGGCCGCTGTTGTGCTGGGTTCAGTCTCACTCACGGTGTGGCAGATCTACGGTCGCTTGTTCAACTACTTCAGATGGCCAACCACAACGTCTGTAGAGGTGCAGTATGTGGAAAAGATGGAATTCCCAGCTGTGACGTTTTGTAATTTGAACAGGTAAAAATCACTGTTTGCATAAAAATTAATCTTTATTTCTTTGCTAACATAAGCTTTCTTGGGTGGCTGTCATAAATATTAGCATTGACCAAAGACATGGTATTTAACATATGTAAAATTACTGAAGTTCTTATACTTGGAAGCACAGCTCTATGAAAGCAAAGAAGCTTATTAATTTCTTCCTTTACTGACTTTCATTTCTATTACAATTAAATGCTAGGTTCCAGTTTCTATGTTTGAAAAATAGATATAAATTTTTGGACTCCTGCCCTTAAAGCTTATCAATTAGTAAAAAAAAAAAAGCTATACTAAAAAAGTAAACATCACAATGTAATATGGTAATTGCATGTTACAATAAAGTTGTTTTCAATGGCTCCAGAAGCACAGAGAACAGAGTAACTATCTGTTTAGGGTGTCATAAAAGTCTGGGTATTACGAGACCAGAGGCTCAGAGGTGGATGTGAGGAAGAACTGGAAGAGAGAAGTACTGTGCAAATGCACAGACATATGGAATGTTGTGGTACTTCTGGCAAGATAGTTGATGTAGTGGAGGCAGGGCTAACTTCATGGATATGTTCCCTGGGGCAGTCGCACAGGGCCCTGAGTGTGAAAGAGCCTCACACTTGATTTATGCTCGGTTACTGCTGTCACATCAGAAAACTGCCATCCGCTAACTGTGCGCCAAGTCTGCAGGGAGGAGGCCAGATTTGCCCAGCGAGCTCCTGCAGGTGAGTTCACATGTTGGATTTTTCCATGATGTGGAGACCTCCTGAAGATCGCCTGTTCGCCAGCTATTTGACCATGGAGAAAGCATTCAGCCTCCTTGTCAGGCGTCAGATGGGTTAATAGGCAGTCAGGGTGGTCCTGATGGAAATTTAGGGTGCAAAATGATTGCTTTTCCCAAAACTTACCTTTAGCAAGGTCCAAAGTGCCTGTCCCATTCCTTAAGAATTCCCAGTTTTGGCCGGCACCGCGGCTCAGTAGGCTAATCCTCCGCCTTGCGGCACCGGCACACCGGGTTCTAGTCCCGGTCGGGGCACCGGATTCTGTCCCGGCTGCCCCTCTTCCAGGCCAGCTCTCTGCTGTGACCAGGGAGTGCAGTGGAGGATGGCTCAAGTGCTTGGGCCCTGCACCCCATGGGAGACCAGGAGAAGCACCTGGCTCCTGCCATCGGATCAGCACGGTGCGCCGGCCGCAGCGCGCCAGCCGCGGCGGCCATTGGAGGGTGAACCAACGGCAAAAGGAAGACCTTTCTCTCTGTCTCTCTCACTGTCCACTCTGCCTGTAAAAAAAAAATTCCCAGTTTTACCATGAGAATAGCAAGGGGGTGGTGAATATGTTAAACAAGCTAATCAAAAGGCAGAAATTAGATTAAACAATAAGATCCAGGGACCATAATGGGTAAAGCTGCCCTCCTGCAACACTGGCATCTCACATCAGAGCAGCAGTTCAAGTCTCAGCTGCTCTGCTTCCACTCCAGCTTCCGCTAATATACCTGGGAAAGCAATAGAAGATGGCCCAAGTACTTAGGCCCTTGGCACTCACGTAGGAGACCTGGTTGGAGTTCCAGGCTCCTGGCAGCTGCCTATCCTAGTCACAGACATTGCAGCTATTTGGGGAGTGAGCCAGCCAATACCTTGAAAGGTATTCTTATGCAACTATCAGAAAGCTACAGTGGCTATACTCATCTCAAAAAACAGACTCTAAAATAATGCATATTACTAGATAGAAATATAAGTATTTTATAATGATAGAAGTTTTACGCCATCATGAATATATATATATATATATATATATATATAGAGAGAGAGAGAGAGAGAGAGAGAGGACACTTCAAGACTTTCCATTAGTAATCAATAGAGCAACCAGAGAGGATCAATAGAGTACTTAACATACTCGAACATTCTTATACAAATTAGATTCAAGAAACACCTGCAGAACTCTACCCATTTATGAGACAATGTGCATTATTCTCATATACACATGGTTCATCTGTTGAGATAGACTAAATGAAAGCATAAACAGGTATAAGGAATTGAAAGGATTTTAGATCAATTAAAATATGTTCATCAGTCTTCATAGAAAGAAATTAGAAATCAATAAAGAAATTTGGCATACTCACAAATATGAGAATATCAAACAATGCACATTTAACTAACCAACAAGTTCTAGGAAAACTCACAGAGGAAATTGGAAAACATTTTGAGATGAATGAAAATTAAAACACAACATGTGAAATTAATGGGGCACAGCTAAAGAAGTGATTACAGTCAAAGGGTATTAAAAAGATAACCAAAACAGATTAAAAAGCTATCTAAAGAAAATACATAATACTGGCCAGTGCCATGGCTTAACAGGCTAATCCTCTGCCTTGCAGCACCGGCAAACCAGGTTCTAGTGCCGGTTGGGGCGCCGGATTCTGTCCCAGTTGCCCCTCTTCCAGGCCAGCTCTCTGCTATGGCCCCGGAAGGTAGTGGAGGATGGCCCAAGTGCTTGGGCCCTGCACCCGCATGGGAGACCAGGAGAGGCACCTGGCTCCTGGCTTCGGATCAGCATGATGCGCCGGCCACAGCGGCCAATGGAGGGTGAACCAACGGCAAAAAAAGGAAGACCTTTCTCTCTGTCTCTCTCTCTCTCACTATCCACTCTGCCTGTCCAAAAAAAAAAAAAAATACATAATACTCTATGCTTTCATTCTTTTATATTTTTGTATGAAACAATATATTTCTCAGAGCTCAAATCACAAATCAATGATTTAAGATTTGTGTTAGATGGTGGTATTTATTTATTTATTAAAGATTTTATTTATTTATTTTATTATTAAGAATCCAGAACCTTCTTCCAGGTCTCCATCAAGGTTGCAGGGGCCCAAGCACTTGGGCCATCTTCCACTGCTTTCCCAGGCCAGAGCAGAGAGCTGGATTAGAAGACGAATAGCTGGGACAGGAACCAGAGCCCATATGAGAACAATGAGGCATCTGCAGTGGTTTGAAAACCCTTGTTTAAACCACATGTTCTATACATCTTTTGAGAGAAAGCAAAACTGAATATTATGAGCTGTTCAGTTATCAGCTAGCGGTCTGCTGATAGATCTCAATTCCTATAATCTTTTGGTGAAACTACCTGATTAACAAGAGACAGATACGCAGCATGGGGAGATTTGGTCAAGGGACTTGGGATTACTAGGAAGAGTTTACATGTGTGATTGGTTCCAGGGGCCTATCCAGTGTATGTGACAGTAAGAGCACATCCTGTTTAATACTCTACTCCTCTGTACTGCAAAGTTACTTTAGTAATGGCTATGAAATTAAACAAATGGCCAGCGCCACGGCTCAATAAGTTAATCCTCCGCCTGCGGCGCCGGCACACCAGGTTCTAGTCCCGGTTGGGGCGCCGGATTCTGTCCCGGTTGCCACTCTTCCAGGCCAGCTCTCTGCTGTGGCCTGGGAGTGCAGTGGAGGATGGCCCAAGTCCTTGGGCCTTGCACCCGCATGGGAGACCAGGAGAGGCACCTGGCTCCTGGCTTCGGATCAGCGCGATGCACTGGCCGCAGCGTGCCTACCGCGGCAGCCATTGGAGGGTGAACCAACTGCAAGGGAAGACCTTTCTCTCTGTCTCTCTCTCAATGTCCACTCTGCCTGTCAAAAAAAAAAAAAAGAAAAGAAACAAATTAAACAAACAATGCATGCCATAAATGTTTAAAAGTAAAATAAGCACAATACGTAAATAGGGGTAGTGACAGATTAGTGCATTTTAATGCTAATGTATTTTTAAAGGACATGCTTTAAAATAAATACTTTACAGCAATGAAGAATAACATTGTTCCCTTTTTCTGCCCATTGGATGACTTCATCAAAATGAACCTTTCCATAGTTAAAGTTCAACAGTGCAGCCAGAGTTGCAAATTTAGCTTCACTCATGGTTGGTTAAAGAATAATTCTTAACTTTAATTTTGAAAAGTTTCTTTCACATGAAGTAGCAACTGCACAAATAAGATGATTTAACCGCATAAAGATACATTGAGCAGCGGTTCAAGAAAATTAAATTTCACAATAAATTCCAGAAACTGCAATACTGTTCATGATTTTGTTTCTTTAGAACATAATTAAGTGATTTTCAAATGTTTCTGGGTAAAAAATTTCCACTAAAATGTCTTCATCATGAAATTTATCATAAATTTTCATTATATTTACTTAAAAACTTTTGAAATCAGTTTTATTCATTAAAATCAAGTAATGGCTGGATATAATAGGGACTGGTACTTTTTAATCTATTGTTTTGGGACAAGAAACTCAGGGTTCTTCAACGTTATAATCACCATGCTTCTTATTTATTCCAAATCTGTTTAAATTTAAAACAGTATTAAATGACTTTTAATAAAATGTAAAATCATGATTCATAAAAATAGAAAAGAGTTTTATATCACAAATTTTATTAATTAATGAGAGATATGTAGCATGTTTAAATTGGCTCAAAAGAGAAGAGAAATCAGACATTCATTCCAATTCTGCTTCTCCAAAAACAATTTGTAAAATAGATATATTTTGGGGCCAATGTCATGGCATAGTACATAAAACTGCCGTCTGCAATGCCAGCATCCTATATAGAGACTGGTTCAAGTCCTGGCTGCTCTGCTACCAATCCAGCTCCCTACTAATGTGCATGGGAAGGCCACAGAAACTGGCCCAAGTTCTTGAGCCCCTGCTTCTGTGAGAGACCCAAAAGAAGCTCCTGGCTCCCAGCTTTGGATTGACCCAGCCTCAGCTATTACAGCTATCTGGGGGAGTGAATCAGTGAAGAGAAGACCTCTCTCTCTCTCTCTCTCTCTCTCTCTCTCTAACTCTGAGTTTCAAATAAATAAAATAAATCTTAGATGTACACAACACACACACACACACACACATCTGGGGAGCTAGAGTTGTAGCTTAGCAAGTTAAGCCACTTCCTGTGACTCCAACATCCCATACCGGTGATAGTTTGTGTCTTTGCTGCTGCACTTCCAATGCAACTCTCTGCTAATGTGCCTGGGAAAGCAGTGCTTGGACCTCTGCACCCACACAGGAGACCCAGAGAAAGCTCCTGGCTCCCAGCTTAGGCCTGACCCAGCCCTGGCCTTTGGGGAATGAACCAGAGAATGGACGATACCTCTCTCTCTCTCCCATTCGCTCTTTCTGTAACTCTACCTTTCAAATAAATAAATACATCCTTTTAAAAACCTACACACACCTTGTTAATATGTGGAATACTTGGGCATGTTTTGGCAGGACTCAATGAAGGACTGAGACAACTGGAACATTAGAAATGTATGTATTTGGAGCCGGCGCCGCAGCTCAGTAGGCTAATCCTCCGCCTTGCGGCGCCGGCACACCGGGTTCTAGTCCCGGTCGGGGCACCGATCCTGTCCCGGTTGCCCCTCTTCCAGGCCAGCTCTCTGCTGTGACCAGGGAGTGCAATGGAGGATGGCCCAAGTGCTTGGGCCCTGCACCCCATGGGAGACCAGGAGAAGCACCTGGCTCCTGCCATCGGATCAGCGCGGTGCGCCGGCTGCAGCGCGCCAACCGCGGCGGCCATTGGAGGGTGAACCAACGGCAAAAAGGAAGACCTTTCTCTCTGTCTCCCTCTACTGTCCACTCTGCCTGTCCAAAAAAAAAAAAAAAGAAAAGAAAAGAAAAGAAATGTATGTATTTGGGTCACGCATTTTGGGGAAGCACATTTAAAACCATTACCACACATAATCAGGATAGATTTAGTAACTGGTTACCAGTGTTAAATTGTTGAAGCAAAACAATATATTTATTATTTTCTTTTACTTGGTCCTTCTCAGAATATGTTAAGTAACATAATAAGGTAATCCTTATCCAAGCAATGTTTCTTAAAGGCTTACTCAGCAAGACTTTAAAGTTCAAATTAAAGCCAAAAGAAAAGCCAATAAAAACCATTTTGGTTTTAATCAATACATCACACAAAAATCACACAATCAATACATCACACAAAATTTCACTTCCTTGTTCCTAATATTGTTCAACATTATTTATTGAGTTTAATCCATTTTTAAAAGAACATTTCAAGGAATCCTCTTTTTGCCTTTTAGCCTTTTTATCTATTGTGTTTGTACTTCCCACAAGTGTGATCAACCCTCCAGTTCTCTGAGTTGTCCTAGGCAGAATCCAGTGAAGCTTACATAAGGGAGCGTGGACGCTGAGCCGGTGCAAGATTCCAGAACCTCAGGCTCTGGGAGCAGAAACTGGTAGTGGACACAAGGAGTCCATTCACTGGGGGTGTTGCCAGATCATCAGGCACTAGCAGGAGCTGCTCAGTGGAAAACTGCATATATTTGTGGCGTGTGAAGGAGACAGTACAGCCCCCGAACAGCAGCTGCCTGCCTGAGAAGCAACTTGCTAGGGCTTTTGTGTTAAGAGCTGGGGAGTGGCCCAGATGCAGAGAAGAGAGAGCTGGGAGGGTCTTCCTGTTTGCAGTATATGTCTTCACACATCATGCCTTCAAAAAATCTGCTTCCAATTATTTTATTTTATTTATTTTTTTTTGCAGTTTTTTTTTATTAAACTTTTATTTAATGAATATAAATTTCCAAAGTACAGCTTATGGGTTACAATGGCTTCCCCCCTCCCATAACTTCCCTCCCGCCCGCAACCCTCCCCTTTCCCGCTCCCTTTCCCCTTCCATTCATGTAAAGATTCATTTTCAATTCTCTTTGTATACAGAAGATCAGTTTAGTATATATTAGGTAAAGATTTCAACATTTTGCCCATATAGCAACATAAATTTAAAAAAACTACCATTGGATTACTAATTATAGCATTAAATAGCAATGTACAGCACATTAAAGACAGAGAACCTACATAATTTTTTTTTCAAATTAATTAATTTTCTATGCCATTTCCATTTTAACACCAGGTTGCTTTTTTTTTTTTATTTCCAATTCTCTTTATATACAGAAGATCACTTCAATATATAATTAGTAAAGACCTCATCAGTTTGTGCCCACACAGAAACACAAAGTGTAAAAATACTGTTTCAGTACTAGTTATAGCATCACTTCGCTTTAGACGACACATTAGGGACAGATCCCACATGGGGTGTAAGTACACAGTGACTCCTGTTGCTGATTTAACAATTTGACACTCCTGTTCATGGCGTCAGTAATCTCCCTAGGCTCTAGTCATGAGTTGCCAGGGCTATGGAAGCCTTTAGAGTTTGCTGACTTTGATCTTATTCCGATAGGGTCATAGTCAAAGTGGAAGTTCTCTCCTCCCTTCGGAGAAGGGTACCTCCTTCTTTGATGGCCCCGTTCTTTCCACTGGGATCTCACTCACAGAGATCATTCATTTAGGTCTTTTTTTTTTTTTTTCCATGATATCTTGGCTTTCCATACCTGCTATACTCTCATGGGCTCTTCCGCCAGATCCGAATGCCTTGAGGGCTGATTCTGAGGCCAGAGTGTTGTTTAAGACATCTGCCATTCTATGAGTCTGCTGTGTATCCCACTTCCCATGTTGGATCTTTCTCTCCCTTTTTTATTCTATCAGTTAGTATTAGCAGACACTTGTCTTGTTTGTGTGATCTCTTTGACTCTTAGACCTATCAGAGCTATCAATTGTGAGCTGAAATTGATCACTTGGACTAGTGCGATGGCATTGGTACATACCATCTTGATGGGATTGTGTTGGAATCCCCTGGCACATTTCTAACTCGACCATTTGCGGCCAGTTTTAACTGTTGCTTGTCTGTGGTGATCTGGCCCTCTCTAAACACAATGCTGCACGCTAAGTTTGTCTGATACATTCTCTGAAAAGCAAGCTGAAGCAAATAAACTGCTTTCGACTCTGCCCTTCTTTTTCCTAAATCCGACACTCTTGGTTGCAGAACCCTGGTATCCTGTGAGGAGGCATTGTCAGAAACTTGAAATAGCTTCGAGGTGTATCATCCTACTAGTGATTCACATTGCGTTTCTCCCCAGAATCTGTTGTTAATGTAAACTGCTACCTCTTCAAAAGAGTCCCAGAAATACTTTGATCACGACAGGTAAGGCTTGGGATACACTGTAGTGAGGTGGAATACTATTACAACAGAGGCTGAGTACTCTCAGAGGAGCTGGCATTGTGGCTCAGTGCGGTAAGGCACCACTTGGGACACCTGCTACTCTCATTGGAGTTCTGGCTAGAATTCCAGCTGCTGCACTCCTCATCCAGTTTCCTGGTAATGTTCTTGGGAAGGCAGTGGGAGATGATGGTACAAGGATTTTGGTCCCTGCCATCCATGTGGAAAACTCTGATGGAGTTCTTGGCTTCTGACTTTGTCTTGGCTGAGCCCTGACTTTTGTGGCCAATTGAGGAGTGAACAAGTAGATGGAACACCTCTCTCTCTCTCTCTCTCTCTCTCCCTCTCTATCTCTCTCTCTCCTCTCTATTACTCTGCCTTCAAAATAAATAAATAAGTAAATTTCTTTTAAAAAAAATGGTGTCTCAGAAAAGAGAACTGAGAGACTGGTGTTGTGGCATAGCAGGTTAAGCTTCCACCTGCAACACCAGCATCCCACGTGGGCAATGGTTCCTGTCCCCATGCTCTGCTTCACATTCAGCTCCCTCCTAATAGCCCTGGGAAAAGCAACATATGATGGTCCAAGTAAGTGCTTGTACCCCTGCCACCTCTGTGGGAGAGTTGGATGAAGCCTCTGGATCCTGGTTCCCCCCTGGCTCAGCCCTAGCCATTGCAGCCATCCGGGAGTGAACCAGTGGATAGAAAATCTATCTCTCTCTCTCTTTCTCTCTCTCTGTCTCTCTCTCTCATCTCTCCCTAACTCTGAATTTTAAATACATAAATGAATCTTTGATAAGAAAGGAACGGAGGAAGGAAGGATGAAAGAATGAGATGAAAGCAGGCCATTGACAGGGTTCTGGTACCTGGGCTGTTTCTGCAAGGATCCCATATGGTTAAGCAAGGTTTTATATGAGATGCTGATCATGAAAACTGTTTTCTCATCTCTGAAAACATATAAAAGGCTGGTTTGATGTGTTTTTTTCACCCTCGTTTTTTGTTTTGTTTTGTGTATGATCCACTTTGGGAAAGGATTTCATATATTTTGTGCTAGAAAGGAAAACTATATACATATAAAAGATAATATCAAGGAAGCAAAACTAGAGTACATGACATAAAGCAGATCCAGGAATGATCACAAGCCCCGTACCACGTGGCCCTGTCCATGTACCAAGCATGGACCACACAGTCCTCTCTATGCTTTCTAGCAGCCAATTTAAAGAGAGAAAGTTTGCTTAGTTTCAAAACTTGCAGAATTCAAAATGTGGAAGTAATGATCATATTTGGAAAAGAATAAGAAGCATGCAAATAAAGCATCGTACCTACCACAAAGCAGGAATTTCTCAGCAAAATGAGGATCACAAAATAACACAGATTTTAGGATAAGTACATTACTTCTTCTTCTTCTTCTTTTTTTTTGACAGGCAGAGTGGACAGTGAGAGAGAGAGACAGAGAGAAAGGTCTTCCTTTGCCGTTGGTTCACCCTCCAATGGCTGCCGCAGCTGGCGCACTGCGGCCAGCGCACTGCGCTGATCCAATGGCAGGAGCCAGGTGCTTCTCCTGGTCTCCCATGGGGTGCAGGGCCCAAGGACTTGGGCCATCCTCCACCGTACTCCCTGGCCACCGCAGAGAGCTGGCCTGGAAGGGGGGCAACCAGGACAGAATCCGGCGCCCCAACCGGGACTAGAACCCGGTTTGCCGGTGCCGCAAGGCGGAGGATTAGCCTATTGAGCCGCGGCGCCGGCCAGTGCATTACTTCTGCTTTGGTTGCTAGAACATTGACAATAATGAGACATTTATTTAATGAATACTTACCGAATAGTCACTATAGTCCCGGCACCCTTCTACAAGTTTTCAGAAAAATAATTCTTTTTATCCTTGTTGAGATAGGTTATATGAACATATACTATTTTTAACAAGGGAGGAAATGAAATGCCAGGCAGATGAAGGCATTTGGTAAGTCATACCACTACGTGGCTGTAATGATCAGGGCTTGATTGGAGAAACAGACGGCTACAGATGGAGTAAGAGATGTATTTCTGGGGAGGAAGCTCTCGCTGGGTGAGCAGTCACTGTAAGTCTGTTGTCTGTTTCTGGCCCCAAAGTCAGCAGAGCCGGTAGTCAGAAGGAAAAACACATGTGGAGACAGGGGAAAGCATAGAAGCTGGTAATGCACATCTTCTTCCCTCTGATCCTAGAGGTATGTGTGACCTGCAGGACACAGGGCAGCTTCATCAGGTCTCACTTCCACCTCACCCAGGATTTGAGGAAGCAGAAGAGAGAGATTGAAAACATGCTGGCCGCTCCCCCACAACAAGTTGACTCTGCAGACCAGCTGCAGTGTTTTGAGTTTCTGCTCTACTATGGACCTCACAGTGTAACGAGATATGTACAAGGAAAGGAATGTTGGAAAATACAACTGAAACTAACACAGTGAAAATGTCAGCCCTGAGACTTGAACCCAGGAAATCTGGTTCCTAGGTGCTAACAACTACACATTCCCAGATCTTTCTTTGAAGGAGAGAAGAATACATATCCATTGGGATTCATTCAGAGTAGGGTCTGGAAAATATTCCAAGTAACTCAAACTGTATGTACAAATGCAGGGTAAATTTCACCATATGTCAAAGACCACTGAAATCCAATTTTTCTTGATTGGAGTATAGTGTAGGAGATAAAAAGAGGAGCTGATGGAATCCTGATGCTTAGTGTCTGTCTTCTGGATAATCACCAGCTTTTATTATTCTAAGTATTGGCTTTCTTCTAACTAATAGGTTTCAATCTGATGCTGTAGCCAAATTTGGTATGGTGATTTTATTATGGGATATTGTATCTAAAGTCATCCATCTTCAGGATATTGGAGCAAATTCTACTGCTTCTAAAGAAGCTATGGATTTTGTTACAAGTCATCAAAACTTCAGCATTACAGAGTTTGTCAGGAACAACGGTTTTTATCTCAACAATAACACTTTGTTGGAATGTCAGTTTTTTGGAAAGCCATGTGGCCCAAAGGTAATGATTTAATATCTCTCCAACACTATCAACAGAATAGGCTACTTTGCTGTGCTGTTTCATATGGGGATAAAGTTTACTCCCATAGGGAATCCATCTTAATTTTCTCAAAGATTGTATTTCATCAACTTGGCCTCATGATATCAGATCTGTGTAATACACGTGAGACAAGTTTCCTCTTTCACACAGTTACATAGGAAAGGTAGTGAACTGAATGTTGATTACATTTCTTGCAGTATAGTACTTCCAACAGGTAAATAATTTAACAAAAAAAGTTTTAATTTTTCTCATTCATCACAACTTATTCCAATATAATCTTATCATAAGCAACCACTATTATTTTTTATTTTTGTGATATTAGAAACTACAGAAAATGAATGGATCCAGCATTTAATAAGAAAATTGTATATATTATATATCCATGAAATATTTTGTTAACATATATATGCACATATACATATATATTCACTCATAACACATGTGCAATTCAGTTTTCGTTTTTTAATTGATTAATATACATTTAAGAGAAAGTGCTGGATATATCTGGAATCTGCCAATGGAAAGATATGTCAGTAGTGGATCCCATTTTCCAGGTAGCAATTTTGTAATCTGTTTTCTTAAGTGCTTTTAAGTAAACTCCACAAGGTCATTACTCTTGGATTCAATTTCTTATCCCTGTTGTAGCCTTCTTTGGCATGCAGGAAACAGAAAATTAGGTGAAAGACATTTAACAGAGGTGAAGCCACTGGCTACAATTTTACTTTAAAGAAATTCTACTAGGTTGCTTTTTGTTTACCATCATGCTCAAACTCAGCTCCCAGAAATTTTGCATTAGAGACGAATTTCAAGTTGCATATTATGAACACCCAATAAGAAATGAATTGATTTCATTCAAGTGGGAAGCCTAAGAGTAGAATTTGCTTCAGAAAACACTGAACCAAGGCAGCCCAAGACTATCATTAAGATCCTGTCTTTGTTTCCGTCTCTTAACTCTGCATGGCTGTTTCCTGTATGAGCCCTCCCCACTCAGAGACACGGAGGCTGTTGGCAACACCAGATTCCATTATTACAGTCTGACACTACACTATCCATGCCCCATACCCATGGAAGTTGCTAATTGGCTCTCTTTGTGACACATATCAATTCCTGAACCAATCACAGAGTAGAGAGGGTGGGCTGTTAAGGCCCAGCTCTGTGGCAGAGACGGTTGGTACAGGAGGGTCAAAGGAGCAGAGTGACGTGATTGACCTGCAGTGAGCACAGAGGGGAAGGGGTTTCTCAAAGGCAGGGTCCTGAAGTAGTTCTCCACAGGTGAAACACACTGCTGCAGATCCACAGTGAAGCATAAAGCAAGCAGTGTTTACATGCGGGGAAAAGATGTCTAATTATATATGAAAATGTCTTCTTTATATAATCACAGGCCAATTGACAAGTGTATATGTTTCCAAATGAAAACTATCCCTGAAGACATGTATAAATCACCAGACGGCCATTCTTTCTGATGTTTCTATATCCTCATTTAGACATCTGTAATTTTTTTGAAGTTAGACAATTTGAACTTTTGAAATGACAAAAATACCCTAATAACTGTATTTTCTCTCATTCCTTTTCATATTGGAGGATTTTGCACATGTCTTCACTGAATATGGAAATTGTTTTACTTTTAATCATGGTGAAAATAAGCAAGCAAAGGAAAAAGTGAGTGTGTCTGGTAGAGGCTTAAACTTGGTCTTCGATGTCAATCAGGTACTGAATTTTCTTAAGTCTAAACAAAGTTGAAGGCAAACAAGAGGGGGGAGTGGGATTAGGAGAATCCAAAAATGTGATCAGAAACGTCTACCCTGTAAAAAAGCTCTCAGAAATTATATATTATCTCAGCTTTTGTTGGTTTAGCCTAGATTCCCGTGATTCTATATAACTATTGACTTAGAAATTAAAAAGTACTGAAACAGTATTTTTACACCTTGTGTTTCTGTGTGGGTGCAAACTGATGAAATCTTTACTTAGTATATACTGAATCGATCTTCTGTATATAAAGATAATTGAAAATGAAAAAAAAAAACTTGGTGTTAAATTGGAAATTGCATAGAAAATTAATCAATTTTAAAAAAAAATCATGTAGGATCTCTGTCCTTAATGTGCTAAACATTGTGATTTAATGCTATAACTAGTACTCCAACAGTATTTTTCACTTTGTGTTGCTATGTGAGGGCAAACTGTTGAAATCTTTACTTAATATATACTAAACTGATCTTCTGTATATAAAGAGAATTGAAAATGAATCTTGATGTGAATGGAAGGGGAGAGGGAGCGGGAAAGGGGAGGGTTGCAGGTGGGAGGGAAGTTATGGGGGGGTGGGAGCCATTGTAATCCATAAGCTGTACTTTGGAAATTTATATTCATTAAATAAAAGTTTAAAAAAAAAAAAAGAAATTAGGCCGGCGCCGTGGCTTAACAGGCTAATCCTCCGCCTCGCAGCGCCGGCACACCGGGTTCTAGTCCCGGTCGGGGCGCCGGATTATCCCGGTTGCCACTCTTCCAGGCCAGCTCTCTGCTATGGCCCGGGAAGGCAGTGGAGGATGGCCCAAGTCCTTGGGCCCTGCACCCTCATGGGAGACCAGGAGAAGCACCTGGCTCCTGGCTTCGGATCAGCGAGATGCGCCGGCCGCAGCGGCCATTGGAGAGTGAACCAATGGCAAAAAGGAAGACCTTTCTCTCTGTCTCTCTCTCACTGTCCACTCTGCCTGTCAAAAAAAAAGAAAAGAAATTAAAAAGGAACAATTTAGAGCATAACCTGGAGACTTTTAACTGTCTTTCATTATTGTGACTCCAGGAAATATTCACACCATAAAATAAGTAGAAATTTCCAGATTGCAATGTTGTATTCTAAATAGATAATTGAAGATGACTCTATGCATTTAAAAAATCTTAGATTTTCATGTAAAGAAGGCAACTAGTCATACACATTTGACAAATCAAAAAATCTATATCTGTAAAAGTGATGAAAACTCATTGCTACGTACAGAATGCTGTACAAAATGGACAGTCTCGTTTCTGGAAAGTTGTAATTAGCCTAAGAGTTTGTCAGTGTTCAGGCTAGGGGAACATGTGTTCGAACACCTGGGAGATGCAGTGGTGTTTCTTCAAAGGTGTCTGGTATAGTTCCCACTATGTTCTCATTTTATTTCTTGCATAAACATTTCTAGTATTGTAAATTTAGAGGATATTCTGTTCCATTATTGTGATTTCATTATTGAAAATTTTGAAATGTTGATGGATGCAGGATCCAAAAACAACATAATTAATGTCAAAGGTAAGAAACACACCTGGTCTTCTTGATTCTCAATTCCCAATCTACATGAAAGAGGCCATTGGCCACTTTTAAGAATTTCTTACAGGATCGCATCATAACTTTTTCCTATTTCCTATTCAAGGTAGTTTTTTTTTTTTTTTTTTTTGACAGGCAGAGTGGACAGTGAGAGAGACAGAGAGAAAGGTCTTCCTTTGCCGTTGGTTCACCCTCCAATGGCCACCGCGGCCGGTGCCCTGCGGCCAGCGCACCGCACTGATCCGATGGCAGGAGCCAGGTGTTTATCCTGGTCTCCCATGGGGTGCAGGGCCCAAGCACTTGGGCCATCCTCCACTGCACTCCCTGGTCACAGCAGAGAGCTGGCCTGGAAGAGGGGCAACCAGGACAGAATCCGGTGCCCCGACCGGGACTAGAACCTGGTGTGCCAGTGCCGCAAGGCGGAGGATTAGCCTATTGAGCCATGGCGCCGGCCAAGGTAGTTTTCTTTATGCTAAAACAACATAACACAGCACATAGCAAGGCATGCATCTATCAATAATTGTACATGTATTTAATAGGTTCAGGTCACTAAAATATTAACTGTACAGTCAGCTCAAATATTAGTTATGCATCTTATTAAATAGAATTTATCAAATATTTTTAAAATGCAGCAACTCAACGTCACTGAAATGTTATTACAGACTAACCAATTACATGTTTCTTAGAAAATCGTGTCAGGTCCATGAGAAATAGAGTTTGGAGTTAAAAATTGAATATTAAACACATTTATAAAATGTAATTACATAAACTGTTGTTATTCAACAAAAATCATTATATTCTTAGGTCCATTCCTTTTGCTTAAGATAATTGAACCATTAACAGTGATCATTTGTACTTGGGGTATTTACCCCAAGGTGAAATGGGATTCATGAAAACCTGGCCTTTGTCTTAGGTGCTTATTTTTCACAGCTTTTATATGAAACCTTAATATTGAAGCTTTACTATGAAATATGATTTTAGATAAGTCAAAGGTCTCATGAGATGATAAAACTCAATCCTAAACTTATGTAGAACAGATATAACCACTGAGCAACTTGGGGGAACGGATGTTTTTATTTCAGGAGGCGTTCACTGATAACCCAGCCGTGGGTTTTGCTGATGCTGGGATCATCTTTGTTATCCATTCTCCAAGGAAAGTGCCGCAGTTCGATGGTCTAGGCTTGTCGTCGCCAGTGGGCATGCATGCTCGGGCAACAATCCGCCAAGTGAAGGTAAAAGTGCAGTCTAGTGACTGCAGTGGGGTGATGAACGCCTTCGACACAAATGCTGCTTTCCTATAGAAGTCCCCTTCTCCAAGCCATTAGAGCCCCACTGGGCACGCCAACATTCATTTCAGATTCGTTTCCTTCATCTGGAGGCATAGATTTAGAGAATACAGCGAATGCACACACACACAGTAAAATGAAAGCTGAGACTCCTATCAAATCCAGCACGACTCTGAATTTCATCAGAAACACAAGGGGCCATAGGGGAGACACTCAAATTGCTGAGCTTTGCAGTTTTCTCATTGGAACTCTGAGAAGGGGAAAATGACTGTGGGAAGAGCTTCGACGTGGTCTGGGCAGGTGTCCATTTGCCAGCCACTTTCCCAGTAATTTCCTTAATTAACTTCCTGGATTTCCATGCTCTGTCTGCATAATCAGGGGTGGTGATATTTCCCTCTCATAGTTATCATGAAGTTTAGATGCAGGACCATGAAGAAAGTACTTACTTTGTTGCCTGGGACAGGATTATGCTCAGTGAAAGATTTTTTTCTTGTGATTTTGGTTGCTGTTTTGTGGGTAAGTTAATATGCTAATCAAACATTTATATAGATGATTTTTGTTTTTCTTATATGAGCTAATTTTTAGAGTTAATCTTTCTGGTTTCATTGATTAGAGCTTGGATTATATGTCAAATTATCACTATTGCATTTACCTTTAGGGATTTTAAGGTTAATAGAGTAGGCAAAATTGGCAAATACACTCAATTAAAAATATTAAAGAGCTATAAATCAACCTCTCTGATGGACATTGTGTGGATTCATTTAAACCAGGCATTTCTTCTACCTTTAGACAGTCCATCAGGAATACCCTTGGGGAGAATGTAATCCTAACATGAAACTGAAGAATTTCAGCAGTTACAGCACCTCTGGTTGCTTGAAGGAATGCAAAGCCCAGTACATAAAAAAGCAGTGTGGATGTTTGCCCTTTCTGCTTCCAGGTAAACAAAGAATGAAGACCATTCCCTTAATTACCTTTAACTTGAAATATAGGAAATCTACACATCATTATATTGATTTCCACTCTTAGGAAATTTTACACTGGAAAATGTTCACTGGCCAAATATAATTATCACTGAGCAATTGAAAATCATGGAACGATAGTAGAGATTTCTGGAAAAGAAAGGCGTGTTGTTAGGGTGGGTCCCAATTCTTATTTCCAAAGGTTAAAATCAGGTGCTCTCAAACGTCAGCAACTGCACATCAAAATTTTCTCAATTTGAAAGCAAAATTTGACCTTGAATTTAGCTCTTACTAACCATGAAGATTTCATGGTAAGGAAGTTTCTTTCTTGGGGACTGTAAAAGAAGCCTCAGGGCTCTTTTGCATGCATCTGAAACATTTGCAGATCCATGAATCTCAGAGGCAGGCAGTCAGCAAGGCCGGAAGGGAGGGTGGCGAGGAGCTGGATCTGATCCAGCCAACTCATCCGAATGCCACAATTTCTCTTCTAGGTGATCTTAACCTCTCAGTGTGTCCTGTAAAACTGAGAGCATAAGAGTTCCCTACTTTATGCGGTTGTTGTAAATATGAAACAAGTATGTAAACGGTTTACAAAAATGCCTGGCATAGAAAATGGAATACCTTACAAATGTCGGACATTTTAATTCAGATATCCTTCCTTCCTGGAGTAAAGCTATAAAGAAATGTACAGTGCATTAAGGTCATATAAGTTTGGCTCTACAAGTTTACCGTTTATAGCCCACTTCCTCTCTCTCTCTCTCTCTTTCTCTCCCCCCTCCCCACACCTTACACAGAGGCTCCCACATGACATTACCAACTGCCTAGCAAACTGTGTCTCAGGGATTTCAAATCATCTCTTCCTTCTTTTTGTTTTCAGTTTTATAATACTTTTTAACATTTATTATTTTTTACAGGTTTCATATATGTCGTAGGTACAATTCTAAGAAAACCATATTTCCCTCCCTTCCTCTCTCCCTCCTTCAATCACCCTCCTTCCATCCTGTCATTTTTCTTTAATTTTTGCAAAAGCCTAATTTAAATCCACTCTATAATCACAGGCTTAATACACCACTAACCATAATATTCAACAAGTAAAAAGTAGAAAGACCACAGCTCCACAGGAGTAGAAACAAGGGCTAAAACCAACAATCAAGTCACAAGATGTCCACTTCATTCTTTCTTTCTAGACTCTTGATCACTATTCTCTGACCTTTCCAGGAACTGTCCTTCTGTAAAACTGCTAGGTCTGGCTCTGATTTGTCATTTCCAGTTATATGGCCTCATTACTAGGAATAAATCTGAATTAACTGACATGGAATAATGTTTATATTTTTTAAAATGCAGTATTTATCACAAAATTCAAAGACTCATATGCAGCAGAAACTAGGCAAGATGGTGTACAAGACACCAAGCATGACATTTGCATGAACTGTAGGATGTGTCAGGTGCTTTCAGGAACATTTTCTTATTTGATTAGATCCTTGCATATTCCTCAAAGTCTTTTATATGGGGAAATGGAGACTTATAGACACAAATGAATTAGCTGAAGCAACTCCACTAAAAATCTGCAGAAGCAATCCCCTAAATCAGGTTTTTAGATATGGGTTGTTTCTAAAATTTCATTGTTCTTTATAATGGAAGAAATAATTTTGCATGAGATAAGCCACAATTTGGAAAAAAATGAGAATTTTTACCAACCTAATGCTGAATGTTGTTTTTGTTCGTTTGTTTTCTATCACTTCCCTCAGAGAGAGAACTTCCTCATGGTTAACCAAGAATTCCACAAATTGCCTACAAATATTAAGCAGATAATCTCCACTGGTTATTGTTAGTATTATCAACTAAACATTGTGAGTAACCTCAGACACCACAGGGATTGTCGGGAAAGATAAATGCTTTGTTAAGATTCAAATACTAAGACTTCAGAATCAGTACTGGGATCAACCCCAAGTCTAATACATATTGATTTTACAATTTGGCTTGCAATCCACAGCTAGTACTGACCAAATATTGGTACTTTTCTGTACCATTCTACCCCTAGAAAGGCAGCGCACCAAGGACATATACACATCGGTGGATAGAAAGAGCAGAATAGAAGACATAGAGAATGCCAAGGCCCTTGGCACACGGTCTTGGGCAACCGCTGTCTGAGTTCAGTGTATTCACCTGTACCATGGTCAGCCCTGGCATCACAGATTGTGAGTAGGATCAAACGAGGGGAGCTGTGAATGCAGTTACAAATTGGAAAGCTACCGATAACTTAAAAATATTATTCCACTTGTAGAGTTTTAGAATTACATAGTCAGAAAGAAGTAAGTATGAAAAGAGACAAAAACACTATTCTTTCAACAAATATTTCCAGTGGGTCCAACATGCTTTCACATGTTTTCTTACAGAAGAATAAATGTCTATATGGATAAACTGATCGATGATTGTAGATAGGAAACATACTTTTGCCATTGGTTTACCTGTTTTATAAGATCTAATCTTTACATACTCTCTGTTTTTAAGGAAACGGGGTAGAATGTGATCTACAGAAATACTACAATTGTGTTTCCCCTCTACTTGGTAAGTGCTGTGCTTTACTTCCTTTATTTTCAGGATCTATATGAAGGTTGCCTAACACAAGACATTAAATCAGTACTATGAATAGCCTATACAGGAAACAGAAAATACACTAAAAGAAGGAGCTTATTAATTTTTGAACAGTAGTTTACATAAATATGGAAATTACACAGAGACACACACACAAATCCTCTGATTTCAAGACACATGTGATTTTAAAGATACACAGTGACAAAGCAATAGTAGATAATTTTAACTTTTATTTCTAAATCTCTATGTTGCTTTTAAAATTTTATAATTTCTATAATTAACATGTCCTTATTTTTTCTAATTCTGTAAATAAAACAAGCTTGCTCTGAGTACTTCAAACATTATGGAATAGAAAAGAAACCATCTGCGAACATGGACAATTTGACTTCCTCTTTTCTGAGTTTGATAACTTATAATTCTTTCTCCTCCATAATTAATCTTGCTAATATTTCCAGTTCTGTTCTGAAGAAGAGTCATAAAAATGGACATCCTTGCCTTTTTCCAGATCTGAGGGGAAATGCATTAAGCCTGATATTGACTGTTGATTTGCCATATATACTGGGTGTATGTTCAATAAATACGAACACATTGTATCAAAGAGACACTTGCACCACTATGTTTATAGCAGCACTGTTCACAATAGCCAAAATATGGAATCATCTAAGATGCCCATCATCAGATGAATGGATAAAGAAAATGTGGTATGTGTGTGTGTATATGTTTGCACAGGCATATACAATAGATTATTCAACTATAAAAATAATGTAATTCTCAAATTTGCATCAAAATGAATGCAACTGGAGAACATCATGTTGAATAAGACAAATACCACATGATCTCTCATATTATTTTAAAATTTTATTCATATGGGTGAAATTTTCCTCTATTTCTTTAAGGATTTATTTATTTATTTGAAAGTCAGAGTTACACAGAGATGGAGAGACAAAGAAAAAGGTCTTCTATCCCCTGGTTCACTCCCCGGAGATGATTCAGGCCAAAACCAGGAGCCAGGAGCTTTATCCGTGTCTCCCACATGGGTGACAGGGGCCCAAGCACTTCAACTATCCTCTGCTGACTTTTCCCAGGCCATTAGCAGGGAGTTAGATTGGAAGTGGAACAGGCAGGACAGGCACTGGTTCCCCTATAGAATTCTGATTTTGCAGGAAGCAGTTTTACCCACTATTCCACAACACCAGCCCCATCATACTTTGATATGATTATTGTTTATAGCCCTTTCCTATATTACCACTGATCTAGGATTTACTTTTTACCTGTTGATCTCTTTATTTAGTAGAGAATTAAGTCCTTGGCTATAATCTTAAGTAAAAATATGTTGTCTCAAAAACTAAAAAAGAAATAAGGAAAGATAAAAGGAAAGAAAGGGAGAGGTAAGGAGAAAAGTTAGGAGGGAGGAAAGGGGTAACGTTATATCCTTAGGATTGTAGCTATGACCTGCACTGAATCTGTTCTCTTTTAATATTATTACATTAACATGAAAAAGTAAAGCATAAAAAAAGAAATAAAAATCAGTAGAAGCAGCTGTATCACTCTGAAAATTACTCTCTTTGGGAAACATCCTTTCATTTATTCATTTCATTATACATGTATTATGCATAAATGTACCCATAACATTTCACATAAATGGAATTGTAACTATGCATGCCATATTTATTTGTGAAATTTATTCCCAAACAGTTAACTGTTGTTTATATACTTCTTATATTAACCCCCACTATTGCTACACTAGTATAATCTAGCATAAATTTCTCCATATTTATAGCTTCATATTTATGACTTTCATTCATGGATTGTTTTATTGAAAGAAGTCTCATTATATACCATTCTATAAAAATTGCTTATCTTACTCATTGTGAAAATATGTCGAGGACAGCACAGATTGTTTAAACAGGTTTGTTCATTTTAATTACTGTTAAATAGGATAAGATATTATTTTTAATAAATATAAAATATACATTATAAAAATATTATATATATATATATAGCTCACAAGCTAAGTAGGCAGAAGCTATATTACTGAATAAGATAATTGAAATTATTCTGGCAAATTTCTTCTGATTTTCTTTTCTTGATGGAGATTTGAATTGGGGAAATATATCCACACACACTTCTTCAGGGGCTGCTGTGGGCACAGGCGTCAGCAAAGTATTTTTGCCTGTGTGAGTGTATGAGTGTGTAAGACTGTGTGTATGTGAGTGTGGGGAGACTGGGAATTATCACCAATGGTCTTAAAGAACTAGGGGATGCATTAAAACAAAATCATGCCCTAAAGTGGTATCAAAATTGGAGGCTAGAGGCCAGAATTCTGCCTAGAGGGTAAGACACCAGTCAGAACGTCCGTGTGCCAGAGTACCTGGATTGCAATTGTGGCTCTGGTCATAGATCTCAGCTCTCTGCTAAGAAAAGCTTTCTGGAAGGCAGGGGTAACAGCACAGGGCTAGGTTCTTAGCACCTACGTAGGAGACTTGCATGGATTTCCCTGCTCCTGGCTTCAAGCCTGGCCAAGGCACAGCTATTGTAGGCATTTGGAGACTGAATTCTCTCTCTCTCTCTCTCTCTCTCTCTCTCTCTGTCTCCTTTCTCTCTTTATCCACCTATCTTTTTCTTTGCTTCTCAAATAAATTAAAAATGAAAAAAGAGACAAAAAACTTAGAATCTGGAAGAGAAGTTCAAAGATGATCATCAGTCAGAGTGTCCTGGTGAAGTGTGTGTTCACAAGAACAAAGATTTCAGGCTCAAAACCCAAGAGTGAGGAATAGTGAGAAAGAGCATTAGCAGTTCCAAGGGCTGAAGCTGGAGACAAAGTCTACTTCGCAGAGGCTTGTCCCAGGACCAATTCCTATGACTAGTGTGGTTGCCCTAAAGGGACTAAGAGGGACCAGAAGACAGAGAACCTCTGGAGCTGACTTGGAACTGTTAGGTCCACAGAAACAAGAGACTCCCAGCACCTGGCCACACAGTTCACAACACCACATCTGGAGACAAGTGTAGGGCAAAGTTCGGCTTGAGTCATGGACTTTCAGGATTTTTTTTTAAAGTTCCCCCAAAGTGGCAAACGTTTCATTACTTGCCATCTTTCTCCTGCCAAGTATCTGATATTTTCTGGAAATGTATCCAGGGACTTCCTAGAAGGATTGTCTCCTTTCTAGCAAGTATTTGAGCCCAGTGACTCAATGATTTCCAGGACAGCAACTCCTGTGTTTTACACTGTCTCCACTGCTGTGCTCAGAAAAGAGGAAAGTACTGATGAAATGGACACTTTGAGAAGCAAGAACTTTGAACAGCCCTTGTCTTGACTGTTGAGGAATTTTTTTTTCCTTTCTTTTCTTTTCTTTTATCTTATTTTACTTACCTTTTTTTCTTTCATACTAATGATTGAACTCTACTTAAAGTAGAGTTAACCATATCTGTGTAAGTTTAATTGAAAATAGATCATGGTTAAAAATGAGTGAGAATAAGAGAGGGAAGAGGAAGGGGGGTGGGAGTGTGGGTGGGAGGGTCGGCACTTTGGGAAGAATCACCATGATCCTAAAGTTGTAATTGTGAAATATATGAAGTTTGTAACTGTAAAGCTGTATAGTTCTGCATACATTCCTATGGACTTACTTCTAAGGGTACGGTTTAAACAAAGTCCCCTTAAGCTGGGTGGTAAAAACAGCATTTTAAGTGTTAAAGTGATCATGTAGATAGGATTAAGTGTTAAAAGGATCATATAAATAAGACTAAGTGTTTGGTAATAATAATAGAATTAAAAAGGAATGAATGCTCCAACATGGGAAGCAGTCCACACAGCAGACTCAGAGAATGACAATTGCCTTAAGTAGCACTCTAACCTCAGAATCAGCACTTAAGGCATTCTGGTCTGGCTAAAAAACCCAAGGGAGCATTTCAGGCATGGAAAACTAAGAAATTGTGGCAAAAATTTTTCTATATGAAGGACCTCTGTGGATGAGACCCCAGTGGGAAGAAGAGGGTTGTAGTTTCCTCTGAAGGAAAGTGAGAGCTTCCACTTTGACTATGGCCTTGTCTAAATACTGATGGAGATTGTGGTTCCAAAAAACTTCCATAGCTTAGGCAGCTCTTGTCAAGAGCCTTGGGTGATCACTGACAGCATACATAAGAGTGTTAATTGCTAAAGTAACAACAGGAGTCACTGTGCACTAACTCCCCATGCAGTCACTGTGCACTAACTTCTTGTTCTCAGTGTTGTATTACCAGACTTAATATTAAAACTTGTTCTCAAAGAATTACTTTGTTTTCATGTATTAGGTGGAGGATATTCTCATGTCTCACAATTATAGTAAAATTTAAGCACTTGCATTAACACTTGGGTTCTTCTTTAAAGATCATTAAGTTTCTAAATAAAAAAGAACTGTAATTGCCTTCAAGATGCAATGACTTTCAACAGGCCTTGTCTGGACTGTTGAGAAATAGCGGGGTTTTTTTTTTGTTGTTGTTGTTGTTTGTTTGTTTTCTATTTCTATCTTATACAAAGTGTTGAACTCTACCTAAAATAGAGTTAAATAAAGTTAAATGAAAATAGATTTAGTAAAAAAAACAAGACTGGGAACAAGAGAGGGGAAGAGGAAGAGGGGTGGGAGTGTGGGTGGAAGGGAGGGTATGGTGGGAAGAATTACTATGTTCCCAAAGTTGAATTTATGAAATGCATGAAAAAAAAGTATTGATTGGGGCCGCCACTCTCACATAGCAGGTAAAGTCACCGTCTGTAATGCTAGCATCCCATACAGATGGCAGTTCGAGTCCCGGCTGCTCCACTTCCCAACCAGCTCTCTGCTATGGCCTGGGAAAGCAAAGGAAGATAGCTCAGGCCCTTGGGCGCCTGCACCCATGTGGGAGACCTGGAAGAACTCCAGCCTCCTGGTTTCAGATCCACCCAGCTCCGGCCATTGTGGCCATTTGGAGAGTGAACCAGTGAATGGAAGACCTCTCTCTCTCTCTCTATGCCTCTTCCTCTCTGTAACTCTGCCTTTCAAATAAATAAATAAACCTTAAAAAAAAAAAAGTACTGATAGCACTTGCTAGGCACCTTTTTTTAACATGGAAAGTAAACTTACAAACTTAAAAAAAAAAAAGCATTATTCTCCATGCTGCTAATTTTTCCTCTTCTCTGAATGTGTTCCTCATTTTCATTTCAGACCACATTGAATTTAAGGAATTATGTACAGTGGGAACACATAATTCCAGCTGCCCTGTTTCTTGCGAAGAAACAGAATATCCTGCTACTATTTCTTACACCACTTTCCCAAGTCAAAAAGCTTTGAAGTATCTCTCTAAGAAGTTGAACCACAGCCAAGAATATATCAGGTAATTTTTTATTGATCTTATAAATGATTCATAATTAACATGACTTTTTTCTCTATTGGAAACTCTCAAACACTTAGGAAATGAAATTCTCATCAATTAAGAGAAATGACAGCTTGTGTCCCTAAGTTAACAATGAGAGAAAAGAATTGTTAAGTAAGATAAGGCACATCCTTCAACCCCTTAAATGTAATGGTGTGGAAGGAAAGATGAAGCTTGCCTGAGTGATTTGCTCATGACCAGACCTTTATTGCCTTAACTGGGGAAAGTAATAATGCTGACTAATATCCATTAACGTTTTAACATATGAAAATGTCCTTACCTCTATATTGCACAATTTGAAGCTTTCTGTAATTGTCTAAAGTAGATGGAGCAGAAATTATTATTCTCACTTTACAAAGGAGGAAATTGAAGCATGTCCCCTTTTAACTAAGTGTCCTGTCAAGATAGTCAAAGGCACAGAAAGAAGTTACGCCAACTTATGCAAATCTGGAAGGCAGTGGTGATGGCTCAGGTGACTGGGTTCTCACAACCCAACAGGGAGACCCGGTCTGAGTTCCTGGCACCAGGTTTCAGCTCTGGCTCAGCCACAGCTGTTTGACCCTGCTTTGACTCTGGTCCCCACCTCTTTTCCACAGAGATATATGATTCCAATTCTCCTCCGTAACTGAGAATTAAACTAGTTTTCTTTCTAGAAAACGCTAAGAAATTCTAAGTCATACGTCACACAGGATTCTTTCCTGTTTCATCAGGAAGCAACAGTAATATTTCTCATCTTGGGAATTTACATTCTTAGCCTTAGGATCTGAAATAGCAAAGCAATATATTAGTATTTATGCATGTATCTATTAAAATAACAATGTGTTAGAGCTGATTTATATTTGCACAGCAATTCCCTAACTTGAAACTATGTTTTGACTTCAGTTTTGAGTGGGTATTTGTTTTAGTAAAATAAAAAACATTGCTCTCATATCAATGCCAAGCCAGTAAGCTGGTCTTTCCAAATTAGAAAGGAAAATGTTTTAATTAAGATAGGACTGATAGGGTGTCATTTTGAACACTGAGAGAAGGCGAGCTAGAAAATCTGCACTATGCTTTTGTTTACACTTTTGCCTCCAGCAGCACGATATTTTAAAAATGTGACTTAGAAGGCCACTTTGAACTGTTTAATATGCCGAGAATTTAGGCCTGGGTTGGAGATATACAGGTGAATCAGAAAAGAAATCCATCTATAAAACAATATAATCACAGAAAACACTGTACTTTTTTTCTTAAAAGTCAGAATATATTAAAAGCTCTCCAATTAATCCTATCACATAATTAACACATACTGACCTTCCATGATGGTGAATTTGGGGTGCTGTTAACAGGGAGACTAAGGCATGTAACTGAACAAAGGCAGGTAGATGGAGGAGTTGCCCGAGTCCCAGACAGAGACACCCAGAACTCAAACATACAATGAAGAAGTCATTGTACTGACACTGGAAAAGTTGTAAATGAGAACACACATTTTTAGTTTGACAGGAGACCAGGGTGGCCTGGGACAGTTCCTGTCCTGGCAGTTCTACTTCCCAACCAGCTCCCAGCTAATGGCCTGGGAAAAACAGCAGAAGATGGCTCAAGTGCTTGGGACCCTGTATGCACATGGGAGACGTGGATGAAGCCCTGGCTCTTGATTTTGTCCTGGCCCAGTGCTGGCCATTGCCACCATCTGGGGAGTAAACCAGCAGAAGATCTCTGACTCTCTCTCTCTCTCTCTCTCTAACTCTTTAAAATAAATTAATTAATTTAAAAAAATAAACAAATAAACAAACAAAAAAAGCCCTAAGCATCAGGAAGCCTTCAAAGGAAGCACTCCCTAACTAAATCACAAGGGCTGAATGTGACAATTTCAGGGGCAGAAATTAGCCCCAGCCTTCGACCACATCAGGGTGTTAGGTGACGGGTGCTGAACGTCATTAAATAATAAGAAACTCACCTGGACTGAAGCAGGCAGTGAGGAGATGAAGATGAAGGTAAACTGTAGCCAAAGTTGGTCATTAGTCAAACAAATGAATTTTTAAAAAGATTTATATTTTAAAGTAACATATTTTATAATAAAAAGTCATAAATTGGTATGCTGTGTGCAAAACCAATCCATTCCCCTTCATGCAGCACTCATGTTCAGGCACCTGCAAGCATTTCCTGAGCATTTTGTAATGTAATGAAGCCTCATTTTTTCTTTGCTCTCTTTGGCCTTATTATTTATTTTATAATTATGCCTCTTCTGATAGAAACAAATATTATTTGATTTAAGTATTAAAGAATTTCATTCTCACCAGCTGGCAGATACAATGGGGTAAATCTCATAATACTTTTGTGGGGGACAAATTTATCTTCTCTCTAACACAGAGAATAAAGCTTGGAAATGATCATGAATATTGTGCTTGGGAGAGTCAACGGTACTATCAGTGTACGTGAAAATTAGGAGCATAATTATGGACAAAAAGATTGAAATATTACTGAAATGTATGGCCTTCCAAGACAACTTTATTATTTTCTTTACTTTGGTGACTACTTTATTATTTGTCAACATTACTATATCTCCTGATTATCTTTTCAAACACAGTACATTCTTTTGTCACCCAGGGTTAAACCAATGGAAATTAAGTAAATATATTAATAATGTGTTTCAAATTAATTATGATTGGGCTTATTGATTTTAAAGACTATAAAAACCAAGGAGAGTGTTTTACAACCATGTTCCTAGATATATTAAAGAACATCATGTGATTCTGGGAAATACTAGTAATAGGATCCATTCCTAATGACAGTGATTATTATCTGAAAATCATGAAGGTGTTGGGTTCCACCTTAGCTCATTACTCAGATTAATATTTTATCTATTTATTTATTAGAATAATCTTTAATTTGTTCCCTTATGTGTTCATGTTATAAATATATAATGAGCACCTGTTATGTGTAATATTCAAGAAATGTTCTAGGCATTAGAGATCCTCAGTGTATGAAAGACAAAACTCTGTCTCATTGCACCTATTTTCACTGGGGTAGAAATGGACAATCAATGTATAGAGGCATGTTAGAAGATCGTAGGGAAGGCAACACAAAAGCTGGTGGCAGTGTTGTAGATTATGATCAGGAAAGAAAAAACATCTAAACAGTGGTTCGCAAAATTCCATGGAGGAGCTTTCCTTACAGTGTCCTGGGGAGACTGGGATGGGGAAGCTGGAGTGGAGGAAAGGTTGAACAGAAGAGACATGGTTTGTCGAGTTAAGGGAGGATAGCTTGGCTATTGTGTAAAGAACAGAAGGTATGTATTTGTTGAAGTGGATGCATTAAAAATGGAAGTCAAAGACCAGTCAGAAACATTTGCAAAACTGTAGGGAGAATTCATGGAGATTTGGGCAGAGATGGTAGTGTGGAGTGGAGTGAAAAGTACTAAGACTCTAGATACATGAATATTTTGAAAGTAAGACAGAATTTCATGCAGGGTTGGCTATGAATTGTGAGATTTTACATTATAGCTAGGGGAAATACCCAGAGTTCAGCTTGGGAAATATTATATTTGAAATATCTGTTAGGTATCCAAATAAAAATACCTGGATGCCATAACTGTGTCACTGAAGGTCAAGGTGGAAGTCTTGGCTGGAGAGGGTCAGGGTCTCTTAGAACAAACACCTATTATTTTATAGCAGTGTTTTCCACTCTGATCACGTGTGATGATTTCTAGAAGACATTAAGAAACAGGGTCTTTGCCCACTTATATATCCATGGCATAGAGTAAATGACTAATATTTATTGAGTACTAATACGGACCATATTGTATGCCAATTCTTTATTATATTATTCAACTTCTCCTCTCCATAACCCTCTATCCTGCAGCAGATGAGGAAATCATGACTCAGGTAAACAAAGTGAGTTCCCTAGGGTTGTGTAAGCAGCAAAGAATAGAACAAGTACTTGAATTAAAATTAAATACACCCTTAAACGTTTGTAAATACTTGACGCAGTAGGCAGTTCTGCCTACTCAGCAGATATTCTGATTGAATGCCTTTTTTAGAATTTCTCAGGAATGAAACGTCAAAAAAGTATTAGATTTCAGGAAAGGATCTTTTTCCTAAAAACCCAGCTAAAAAAAGCTGCCTCCTAAATGTGCTATTTGTAATTAATGTTGAATACAATGCCATACATAGCATTTGAACCCAAAAGTGAATACTACCTTCCACCAGATGGGATTTAAAAGTTATGCTGCTTGAAATAAGATTCCTTAAAATCATGACATAACATAGACCAAATTTGATCATTGTTACAAGGTGATTATTCAAATCTTTGAAATAAGCACATATTTAAATAACCCATAGCTCTTAATAAAAATTCAGCTGTTTTTGAACAATTAGAATTTAACAGACATCAAGAGAACATAGTAGATTACTTTAACACATTGCTTTAACAGAGCATCAGAGTTTAATTCTATGTCAAAGAGAAATTGAGCTTCCTGTGATCTTTTGCTGTGAGGTTTCCTTCCTTTACTTTCTTTCATATTGGTGACCATGTTTCTGTGTTTCTGTGTGTAACACATCTTTAAGCATCTTTTGCAGGGCAGGATGAGTGGCAACAAATTCTTTCAGTTTCTGTTTGCTATGAATTTTGGATTTTGAGCCTTCTTGGCATTCTTGACAGGCATTCAAAAAATCAAAGTTTCCAACAATCTGGTCTCTAAAATTTCCAGTAAATCCTGGACTTTGGTTTTTCCAGTTTGGGCCCAACTGAAAAAATCGAAGGACCTATGTCTCTCATCTTATAGAGACACCGACTAATCAGGCTATTTGGATTATTTTAGAAGTACTGTCAAGATGTGATGTGGTACCAAACTTTAAGTTTCTATAATGGAAAATGCTATTAATACAAATGTTTGAGAATTAAAAAGTCTAATGATCTTGTGTTACTAGACATGAGAGTTATCTTAATGAGAAAGCCCCAGAGGCCTAAAGGGTTAAATAATTGTAAAATCCTACAGGTGCTTTCAAAAATACTGTGAAGTAAGCAAGTGCCTCTTGTTGGCTGATGAGTTTATAATTTTAAACATGGCGACTTAAAGTCTTTTGTCATCCACAGTTATATATGATTTGCTGCTCATAAAACTGAAGCGTTGTTGGTTCTGTGTTTAGCTGTCCTCCTATAGGTTCCTATGGACTTTTTCCAGCCACTTCTATTGTATTCAGTACTTTGGGATGGCTCTGTAAACAGATGAAGCCAATAATGTATTAACAGTACCAACTGAAAGTATGGTTAACTGAGGTTACTAAAAACAAAAAGCAATTCAAATCAATTGGCAATCTACAAAAAGAGTTAAAGATTTTAAAAGCTATTAATAAAATTGCTATATTGGTCTACTATGCTTTGTTATATGTGTGTACATATTGTATGTCCACATGGGGAAATTTTATTAAGAGTTTTATTTTAAATGGCTTATAGATAAGATTGTCCATAAATTTAAGCTGCTAAAATCAATCAAAGATACATTTTAATTTGTGTGACCTGAATCTGTGTATCATATGTTTTAAACTTGTTGGTAGAAAGAAACTAAAAATATTTTATATGGTTGTGCTTAAGTTTACTGGTTAAACAAACTACACCATGTTAGATATTTAAGAGGTGTTTTCAAATACATGATTCTTAAAATTTATAGAAGGCATTGGACCTTCTGGTAAATGTTTTCTTAAGTTGTTATCTAATGGTTGAAACTGTTTGCTAAGTATTCATGTGATATTGCTATTGTCAGCAAGCGATCTAGGACTTGCTCCCTCATTTCTCTATTCTAAGCCCAACTTGTTCTTTCGTTTCTCTATTCTCTTCAAGGTAGGAAACTAATTCTATTATGAAGGAATCTGTAGGACGCACAATTTAATCTTTAGACCTTATAAAAGAGATGGCTAACATTTTTCTGTAATAGCATAGCCAAAATAAGAACTTAAATAATAATCTCATAGCTAGTTTCTCTTCGCCATCAGTAAAGTATACAGTAAATAGAAAAAACCTCCCTTTCAGACCAAAGGGAAAGAAAGTTTTAAAGTGAGAATATAATTTTCAGCATGGGCATTGTTCACCTTAGAAAAACTACTACAGAACATGCCTGTGAATATAGACTTGTAGTTCAGGCCACAGAAGATTAGAGATGGGACACGGGCACTCCCTTGACTTGCATCCTCTGGTCTGCTTTAACACAAACCAGGAGGAAAAGAAAGCTCGGCATCATAAGCAATGGTGGCAGGCCTATTAATGGCTGATATGTACAGTGATCTGCCCTCAAGGAGACCCAACAGGCCAGTCCACTGCAGTGGCTTTCAAAGTGGTAAGCCTGGGCTTCAGCAGAAGTCAGCTTGTGAAGAGCCCTGGCAGCTCTGCCAAGAGTTGGATCACTGGAAATGGACCTGCCCTGGAGTCGAAGGATGCCCAGGTCAGAGCCACAGATCTTATTGGCTCCAAGCTGAAAAGCCCTTCACTCAGCCCAACTTCCAAAGTGACCACTGCAGCTGAGGGGATGGTCAAGTAGGGTCAGCAACATTGCAGGCAGAACTGTAAATTGCTCGTTAGAGATGCCCCCTGCCTTTACCTGGCCAGCTCTCCTCCCAGGCCAGCCAAGTAATGAAAGTCAACAGAGTGCCTTCCCCTAGGAGGTTCACACCTCCCTTAGGATATACCCCATGTGAAGAGATAGCTAGGTCTGGGCCTCTGAACTTACAAGGCCTAAAGCCCACCAAATTATTATCAAGCCCCTTCTATCAGGTTCTATTTGCCTCTCAATCAGAAAACTTAATTGTAGCTTAGACAGCACCTTTCTTAGCTCCTCTAATAATGACTCTGTCCTTTGTTCTAGACCCTGTCTAGCGCACTTGGGCCTCATCCCTTTGTAATCATAACCTCTACTCTACCACCAATGGCTCTACTCCCAACCTGTGTGTGCTGATGGTCCTCTTCCCCACTTAATGCTGTATAATTGTTCAAACCTGGTAAATGCCACTCTTAGGATCATTGGTTACTATCCTCACTCTGTCTTTTATGACCTTGTCTAAATATGATCAGAGTTGGCAAACTTGGAAGGCTTCCATAGCCTTGGCAACTCATGACAACAGCCTAGGGATATTTACTGGCACCATAAACTAGAGTGTCAATTTGTTGGGTCAACAACAGGAGCCACTGTGCACTTGCTCCTCATGTGGGATCTCTGTCCTTAATGTGCTGTACATTGTGATTTAATGCTATAACTAGTACTCAAACAGTATGTTTCACTTTGTGTTTCTATGTGGGTGCAAACTGTTGAAATCTTTATACTAAATTGATCTTCTGTATATAAAGAGAATTGAAAATGAATCTTGATGTGAGTGGAAGGGGAGAGGGAGTGGGAGAGGGGAGGGTTGTGGGTGGGAGGGAAATTATGGGAGGGGGAAGCCATTGTAATCCATAAGCTGTACACTGGAAATTTATATTCATTAAATAAAAGTTTAAAAAAAGAAAAATAAAATAAAAGTTATGCTGAAAATCATGACTATGTTAACTCACCTTTTAATCCCTAGGGAGAATTTTGTGCACATTGAAATAAACTATAGTGACTTAAACTATAAGATAACCCAGCAGCAAAAAGCAGTGAGTGTGCCTGAGTTACTAGGTAAGTGCTATTTGGTTGTTCCTAATTTTCTGTTAGCTTTTTTTCTCTTCCTGAGTTGAGATTTCACTTATCAATGGAGGAAAAATAATTAGCAAAATTTCCACTTGTCAGCTATAGGGATATATCAAAGTGTTTGCAAAGATCAAATGCAAAAATGAATTTATTTGGGGACAAAAAAATGAAATTTTTGTATATGAGAGGTCTTCAAACATTTCATGAAAATGTGTGAGAGGAAAAGACTATGCACGGATTTCAAAATTTTTTACACTGAAATAAACTTAATCTTTTAATTATGTTTTCCCCACATTTGTTGAAGTGTCCTTGTTTATAAATCCGATACTTCTCCACTCTCTGGCAAACACTTCAAACCAGCCTCACTGATCTGAAGAGAGGCTGAGGTTACTCATCTCAGACTCACACTCACGTTTCACTGTCCTTTCAGAGTATCCTGATCGTCAGGTAACAATCACAGAGTCTCTCAGCAATCCCATGTCTGCCACCTCCCGCCTGCACCTCCACCCAGAGTTCCACACCAGAGAGAGTTAAAAGGAAGAACCTGAGTGGCCAAGATTAGCCATTTAGTTAGCGAGCACTATCTGCTCACTCTCAGGATACAGTCCTTAATTAACTTCATCACTGCTTTGCTAGCTGGTATTGCCTACTGGAGGAAGCTATGGAGGTGAGAGAATTGGCCAAGAGAGTCAGAAGAAGCGACAGTCATCAGATCTGACAGCTGAGACCCTGTATAGCGAGGAGGAAATGTCCCAATTCCTGGAAGCTCTTAGAGAAGCCAAGCCTTCATTAACACACTTTACAAATAGCATGACCCTGAGAATGGCTCAGAGCAATGAGATAAAGACTAATAACGTGATCGGTTTCATAAGACAGTGCTAGAGTGATCAAATTTCCAGGGACAAAAGGTAAAAGGGTGATTGCCAAGGGCTGCAGAGAGGAGGGGATGAACAGCTACTGTTGAAAGGGGTTCAACTGATGAAGGTTAGAAGTTCTTTGGAGCTGGGTGACTGCTTGGGACAGATACATCCGTATTGTAGTGCCTAGGTTCAAGCCCCAGCTCCACTCCAGATTCCAGCTTTCTGCTAATGTGCACCCTGGAGGCTGCAGGTGAATGGCTCAGGTATTGGGTCCCTGCCACCCACATGGGAGACCTGGATAGAAATGTTTGGCTCCTGGGTTCAGCCTGCCCCAGACCTGACTGTTGTGGGTGTTCGAGGTGTGAACCAGAAAATGAGGGTACACACATTCTCTCTCCCCAACCCCCAACTCAAATAAATAGCAATTAAAAAAAGAGAGATGAATGATGATTATGGGTACACAGCAGTGTGTACTTAGTGCCACAGACTGCACACTTAAAAATGGTTCAAAATGTAAATTTCACATTATATATATTTTAGTATAATAAATACCCAGATAATGAAGATAGAGACTTAAAAACATTTTAAAGGCACAGCTGTGTTAATATATTTTTGTTAGATAAAATATTATAAATGCTCAGAAAAAGACAAAGTTTGTTGTAACCCAAATTACTCAGAAATTTATTTTCTGGAAAACCACATGACCCAGTCATGTCATCTGAATGTCCAATTTATACTCTTCATTTAACACATGGAGTTGAATTTTTAAAAAATATTTATTTTTTTGAAACGCAGAGTTACAGAGATGGGCAGAGAGAGAGAGAGAGAGAGAGAGAGATCTTCCATCTGCTGATTCACTCAAAAAGTGGCCACAAAGGTCAGGGCTGAGCCAAAACGAAGCCTGGAGCCAGGAGCTCCATCCAGGGCTCCCACATAGGTGCAGGGTCCCAAGCACTTGGCCATCCTCGGCCATAGCAGTGAACTGGATCAGACATGGAGCAGCCAGAACTTGAACCAGTGCCCACATGGAATATTGCTGCCCCAGGTAATGACTTCATTGGCTATGCCACAAAGCCAGCCCCATGTAACTGAATTTTAATGACACAGGATTTATAAATTTGCCTAGATTTATATATCCCAAAGTCTGAGTTGTATTTTTGGGAACAGATTTTAGGTGTGCTTGTTTTTTCTTCTTTTGGGGATAATTTGTGTGAGCATGATTGTCAGATATTACTAATTGTAGTCACTTTATATGATAATTTAAAACACTAGAATTAACCTATGTTTATATAATATCACTTATGATTAACCCATTAGTTTCAAATAATTTAACATCTAATAGTGTTTTATTTGCTTTTAATGAAAAAGCAATGACATTCAATTTCTATATTGATTTTATTACAGCAGATATTGGCGGTCAACTAGGCCTATTTTGTGGGGCCAGTATGATTACAATCATAGAAATTATTGAATATATATTCACAAATTTCTACTGGATATGTATTTTCTTTTTGCTGAAGATACCTAAAATGACAGAATGGATTCCTCCTCACCAGAATAATTTGGGGACCAAAAACAGGATAGAAGAATGCTAATGTTCATTTGGAATGAAAGTGTTTTTCTCTTCACAATAGTTTATTATGGCTGATTCTTTGTTATGTTAACTGTATTATAATTTCTCAGGAGTTCAATAAAAACCATTCTCTTTATACATCTACATATATATCGATATTTATTTTACATATAAATGTGTGTAAATATATATAAATACAAAATAGTCACTCTCTAGCTTTTTTCACAACCATACTCCCAATTATATGACAGACATTTTATTTTTTTTCAATGAATGAATATTTTAGTAATAAAAACTCAGCCTTTACAGAGAAATATATAAATTACATCTAATAAACTATGAGGAAGTATGATAATTATTTCTTCAAGAAGTTATATGTATAGTTATACTTCATAAAAGTTCTGAGAATAGTTAAGTCCACTGATTCAACATAATTTTTTTATCCATATAGTTTCATATAATTGACTTGGAGGGGCAGAAACCTATATTTCCTACATTGCTGGATATTTAAAGTAAATCTACTTGGAAATAAATTAAAGCTATAGTATATTGGTAATGCATGGATTTTGTCATTTCTTTATAAGTACTTCTATGTATGCATTTCATCTAGAGTGGACATTGAGAAGTGGCAATGCAACCTTTACACTTCAGGAAGTCAACCTACTTTCAGCCCCTTATTGGAATACTCATCCAATCAATGGTGAATTGCTCAGAAATCCTCTCAAACACATTCAAGAAATAATAATCAAGCCAAAGAATTCTAACCCTGAGTTCATGTTGTAAAGTATTGCTGGGTTGTATTTTCCTCCAGGACACTTGAGAGTTAACTCCTGAAAGTTTTGAAATGTTGTTTTCAAGTCCAGTGATAAGCTAGTGCTGGTGCAGTGGGAACAAAATCAGTGCAGTTTGATGGCATTCAGTCAAATTAGGAACGTGTATGTCTCATGATCCAAAGGACCCAACCTTGGGAACATGGGCCAGAGGAATCCTATCACAGAGATGTGATGTGCTAGGATGTTCACCATCGACAGATCCATCAGCGGTCAGCAGTGTGAATGCATTCTGAAAAGTCTAAGCAGGAGGGAGACTCTGTGCATTAAATGTGCCTACAAGGATGTTAATAGATTATAAAGTTGGGGGCCGGTGCTATGGCTCACTTGGTTAATACTCCACCTGCAGCACCGGCATCCCATATGGGCGTGAGGTTCTACTCACGGTTGCTCCTCTTCCAGTCCAGCTCTCTGCTGTGGCCCGGGAGGACAGTGGAGGATGGCCCAAGTGCTTGGGCACTGCACCTGCATGGGATACCAGGGGGAAGCACCTGGCTCCTGGCTTCGGAATGGCGCAGCGCCGGCCGTAGCGGCCATTTGGGGGATGACCAATGGAAGGAAGACCTTTCTCTCTGTCTCCCTCTCACTGTCTATAACTCTACCTGTCAAATAAATAAAAAAAAAGAAATAAATAAACCATAAAGTTAAAATTCTTGGTAGAAAAACTGAGGATAAAAGAAAAAAGTGGGATTAAAATGCAATAGTCTTTATGCAAATAAAATATGTACACATGGGGGTCAAATGTGGGTGTCTTTTTCTCCAGTTTTCCTCTAGCCTTTCTTTTTAAAAATTTTAAATGTATTTATTTGTTTGTTGATTTATTTTGAGAGAGAGAGAGAGGGAGAGAGAGATCTTTCATCCTCCGGCTCATTTCCTGAATGCCTACAACATTTGAGGCTTGGCCAGGTCAAAGTCAGGAGCCAGGAATTCAATCTGAGTTTCTTGCTTTTTCACTTTTTTAAAGACTTATTGATTTATCTGAAAGGTAGAATTAGAGAGAGGCAGATGCAGGGGCAGAGAGAGAGATCCATCTGCTGATTCACTCCCCAAAAGGCCGAAGCTGGGCCCATCTGAGGCCAGGAGCCAGGAGCTTCCTCCAGGTCTTCCAGGAGGGCCCCCAAACTTGGGCCATCTTCCACTGCTTGTCCCAGACTACCAGCAGGGTAGGGAATGGAACAGTCCGTATACAAACCAGTGTCCTATGGGATGCCAGTGTTGGCGTCACAGATGGCAGCTTCATCCATTGTGCTGCAACACCAGCCCCTCAGTCTGAGTTCCTTATGTGGAGCACAGAGATCCTACTGCTTGTACCATCACCCACTGCCTCCCAGAGTCCACACCAAAAAGAAGTAGAACCTGGAGCATAGCTGGGCCTCAAACCCAGAAACTCCAACATGGAATGCAGATATTCCCAGCGGCACCCCAGCTGCTTAGCCAAGTGCCTTCCCAGAATAGATATTTAAAAAAACACACATAATGAACATTTAAGTCTCATTTCTCTTAATTCAGACCAGCGAACCTGGTCCCTAGACCCTACACCAATGATGTTACTCATGTGAGGTGGACAATGCACCATGTTGCAAAAAATAAGGTTGACTTTCAAACCCTGAAATCAATACAGCAGAAGCACCATGAGAGGAAAAATGAGCTCTAAGGAATTTTGATGTCCCCTGATTGTCAGTCTACCCTTGTTTTAAAGAAGCAAAAGCTTTAGACTACCAGAGGTAAATGCTATCCTTAGACTTTGCATGATAAAGCTCTGGCCCCTGAGAAATTAGCAAAATGAATTGAAACAGAGGAGCTGAATTAAGGAGGAAATGCTGTAAACAGAATACTCTGCTACTGCTAATCACTTTAAGTGAAAGTGAAATCACACATGAAAGAAAGGAAACAAAGCAAAATAAAAGCAACGTGAAATTGGGTCTGGTATTGAAACAACCACACACATATGCAAATCTTTGGGCCTTATTATAGGCCAAAACATTCTGGTGGGACTCTGGAAAGATACAATGTTTCCTCCTGAGGCTACTTCTTTTTGATGCTTTATTACTAAAAGCATGGTCTAAATATAATTTTTGTTTGTCAACAGTAATTTTAAAAATCAAATAAATAGGCAAATAAATAAAAGTCACAAGTCCAGGGAAAAAAACAAATAAATGGATAAATAATAAAACTCACAAGGCCAGGGGAAAACTGGACCACTCGGCTGAAAATTGTCATCAACTGCTTACAAAACTTTGCCATCTGAAGACCGCAAAATAAAATCAGCGTTGGGGCCAGTGCTGTGGCGCAGCGGGTTAACGCCCTGGCCTGAAGCGCCAGCATCCCATGTAGGCGCCAGTTGGAGTCCCGGCTGCTCCTCTTCTGATCCAGGTCTCTGCTACGGCCTGGGAAAGCAGTAGAAGATGGCCCAAGTCCTTGGGCCCCAGCACCCGTGTGGGAGACCCGGAAGAAGCTCCTGACTCCTGGCTTCAGATTGGCACAGCTCTGGCATTGCCTCCCCCCTCTTTGTGTAACTCTGACTTTCAAGTAAATAAATAAACCTTTGAAAAACAAATAAATATAATCAGTGTTGACAGGGATTCAAAGGAGGAGAGAGTTCTAAACCAGTGAGATTATTCTGATTTTTTTTTTTTATTTGAAAGACAGAATTACAGAGAGAGGTAGAGACAGAGAGAGAGGTCTTCCATCCTCTGGTTCACTCTCCAATAGCTGCAATGGCGGGGGCTGTGCCGATCTGAAGCCAGGAGCCAGGAGCTTCTTCCATGTCTCCCACGTGGGTGCAGAGGTCCAAAGACTTGGGCCATCTTCTACTGCTTTCCCAGACCATAGCAGAGAGCTGGATTGGAAGAGGAGCAGCCAGGATTAGAACCAGAGCCCATATGGGATGCCGGCGCGTCAGGCCAGGGCTTTAACCTGCTGCGCCACAGCGCTAGCCCCAGTGAGATTATTCTGGATGACACTGTACTGGTTGATGTATGCCATTATGTACTTGACAAAATCCACAGAAGGTGCAAGACTTAATTCCAATGTCAACTCTTAAATTTAGCTAGAAATATCAATATTGATTCATCAGTTGCAACAAACCTACCACAATAATACAAAACGTTAATAGTGTGGGAGATGGGAAGTGGTTGAAGGGGTATGTGAGAACTCTGTAATTAGCGCTTAATTTTTCTTTAAACCTAGAACTACTCAAAATATATATTTAAGCAAGAAGGATTAGTGCCTAGTGGTGATGGATACCCAGGCTGGGGGAGTGCATTTGTAAGAATACTACATGCAGATTAAATGATCATAATATGTCTTCGGTAATTGAGAACACATTTGCATCATTCCTATGTCCTGGCCAGAGTTCTGTGAATTCACAAGGAACTTTTCCTATTGTATATGCAATTGGTTGGGAGACAGATGATCAGTGTTTCGTAATGAAACCTGGAATCATGTGTTGTTGAAAATTTGCTTCTGGAGCTGGCACTGTGGTATAGTAGGTTAAGTATCTGCCTGTGGCTCCAGCATCCCATGTGGGAGCTGGTTCAAGTCCCAACTGCTCCACTTCCAATCCAGCTCCCTGCTGATGGCCTGGGAAAGTAGTAGAAGATGGCCCAAGTGCTTGGGCCCCTGCACCCATGTGTGAGACCTGGAAGAAACTCCTGGTTCTTGGCTTTGCATCAGCCCAGCTCCATTGTGGCCATTTGGGGAATGAACCAGAGGATGAAAGACCTTACTCTCCATCTCTCTCTGTCTGTAACTCAACCTCTCAAGTAAATAAATCAATCTTAAAAAGGGGGAGGAGAGAGCAGTGCTGTGGTATAACAGGTAAAGACGCTGCCAACAGTGCCGGCATCTCATATGGGTGATGGTTCAAGTCCGGCTGCTCCACTTCTGATCCAGCTCTCTGCTATGGCCTGGGAAAGCAGTAGAAGATGGCCCACTTAGGCTCTGCACCCATGTGGGAAACCCAGAAGAAGCTCCTGGCTCGTGGCTTCAGATTAACACAGTTCCGCCCATTGTGGCCAACTTGGGGGTGAACCAGCAGATGGAAGACCTTTCTCTGTCTCTCTGTCTCTGTCTCTGTCTCTGTCTCTCTCTCCCTCTGCTTCTCCTTCTCTCTGTATGTAATGACTTTCAAATAAATAAATAAATCTTTAAAAAAAGAAAACAAAAGAAAATTTGCTTCTTGAAGCCTGTGGTATGGCTGTGCTCTACCTACCCCAGATGGAACAGAGTGTTGTGGGAAGTGGCCTCTGGAACTACCATGGGAGCAGGAAATGCATTTTATATTGAAAGACATCTTTCACCAGAAGTTGGGGAAATAACATGATAGAACTACTGAGGTAAGCTGTATAAAGCAAAATTTTAATCTCTTCAGTGCAGGTAAATGACACAATATAAGACTTGCTTACAAGCCTAAATGTAAATAAAATGAGTGGACAGTAGTCCTAGGATGAAGATGTATTTTTGGAAGGAAATCCCCATGGAGATGGAATAGCCAGATGTAAAATAATGCAAATTTGGGAAAGTTACATACACAGTTCAATTACTCTAAAAAAAATCTGCAAAAAAGTACAAAACAATGGACAGAGGATAGAAATACTGAGTTCAAGAAGTAAAGAATTATCAGAAAATTTGTGAGATGTTTGGTGACATCTAGCTGAATTAGAAACGGAATCAGAGCACCTCATTGGATGATAGAGTTCTGGTTGTCATTAAAATCTTAGTAGTTCTAATTCTATGCATCGAATACATTTGAAGTTGCTATAATGAGATTTAGGAAATTTCTGGGGGATATATAGAGGGAGATATAGTTAAGGGCTGAGTTGGTTCTGTGGTCTGGCCTCCAGCCATAATGACAAATTGCCTATGGAACTCAAGAACTTACAGCAATGTACTTAGCTCATATCAAAGATAATGGACAATCAGGCTCAGCACTGTGAATAGCAGAAAACACCTGCCGTTTCATTTTGGGGGTGTTTATAAAGCAACAAAGAAACAATATTTGAAGTCTAGCTGCATTGGAGAGTAACAGCCAGTCCCCCACCCCGAGGACAGCCAGGATCAGTGGATTACAAAAGTGGAGAGGCTCCAGAACCCAGGGGTCCAGATAGTCTTTCTCCTCTGCACATCCCAGTTCAGTGTCTCCACTACATGAGGAGAGATTTCTGGAAGTCACAAGACCACTTATGCGCTTGGCATGAATCCTTCATTGTAGCAGACTGTGTGTTCATCTCCAGTTACATATCCGGTTGTTTCTCTTTGGATATTTTCTCTGATTTCTTCTTTCCTCTCAATTCCCAGGGCCACATCCCAACCCCAATCTTTATGCCTAGAATTTGACAACGGTCTTCTAGACCTCTGCATTTCCCGTTGATAATCTCTTGTCATCTTAGAAAGCCTAAGCATTTTATATATCCAACATCATTTAAAAACTTCATTCCTGGGGCCGGCACTGTGGCGTAGCGGGTAAAATCACCTGCTGTACTGGCATCCCATATGGGCGCCGGTTCAAGTCCCAGCTGCTCCATTTCCAATGCAGCTCTCTGCTATGGCCTGGGAAAGCAGTAAAAGATAGCCCAAGTCTTTGAGCCCCTGCACCCACATGGGAGACCTGGATGAATCACCTGGCTCCTGGCTTTAGATTGGCGCAGCTCTGGCCATTGAGGCCATCTGGGGAGTGAACCAGAGAATGGAAGACCTCTTTCTCTTTCTCTTTCTCTCTCTCTTTCTCTCTCTACCTCTCTGTGTAACTCCAACTTTCAAAATAAATAAATCATAAAAAAGCCTTCATTCCCAATATACTTACTCAAGGCAGTTCTTTCTCATAAATTTGCCATGATGTTTCTCAATAGAGTGTCACATTTCTTCCTCTCTGAGTAATAACTTTCCCTGTCATGGAGATATCCCAATCGTTCCCATTTTTGAAAATTAAATTTCCCTCTTCTCCTTCAATCTCAATTTAATCCCTTTTTGTCAAACTATAATAAGGCATTTCATCAGTATCAAGCAGTTTTTTCTAAAATTATTTAAGTGTTACAGTAAATAAGTAGATAATTGAACATATTTTACATAGTTCAACATAGAAAATTGGATATAATCAATCTATAATTTTTCTTTTTGGCTATTAAATATTTGAAAAAATTGAAAAATTTAAAGAAATAATGAAATCTACAAGAAAAAATAATAGAAGCACTTCAAGACATTGGGGGCCGGCGCCGCGGCTCACTAGGCTAATCCTCTGCCTTGCGTCGCCGGCACCCCGGTTCTAGTCCCAGTCAGGGCACTGATCCTGTCCCGGTTGCCCCTCTTCCAGGCCAGCTCTCTGCTGTGGCCAGGGAGTGCAGTGGAGGATGGCCCAAGTGCTTGGGCCCTGCACCCCATGGGAGACCAGGAGAAGCACCTGGCTCCTGCCATCGGAACAGTGTGGTGTGCCGGCCGCAGCGCACCTACCGCGGCGGCCATTGGAGGGTGAACCAACGGCAAAAGGAAGACCTTTCTCTCTGTCTCTCTCACTGTCCACTCTGCCTGTCAAAAAAAAAAAAAAAAGACATTGGGGTAGACGAGGATTTCTTGAATAAGACATTAAAGTGCAAGTAACAAAAGCAAAACTAGGCAACTTGGATTATACCAAAGTCTGAAGCTTCTTCCTAGCAAAGGAAATAATCAATACAGTAGAGACACCTGACCAGATGGGAAAATATTTCCAAGCTACTTATCTGACAAAGGATTAATATCCAGATTATGTTAGGAACTCAAAAAAGTCAGCAACAAAAAACAATAAACCTAGTTAAGAAATGGGCAAAAGACTTGAATAGACAGTTCTCAAAAGAAAAAATACAAATGGTCAAAAATACTCAAAATCACCAGCCAGCATGAAAATGCAAATCAAAATGAGATATATTACCTCACCCCTGTGAGCATTGGTTGTCATAAAAAATACATAAAAGTAACAAATGTTGGTAAGGGTGTAGAAAAAGGGAACCCTTATAGACTATTGGTGGGAATATAAATTAATGCAGCCACTGTGGAAAACAGTATGGAGATGTCTTGCAAAACTAGAAATAGAGCTGCTATATGATATAGCAATCCCATTACTGGGTGTGGATTTAAAAGACATGTACTAATTCTATCAAAGAGATCCCTGCTCCACCAGGTTTATAGCAGCACTTTTCACAATAGCCAAAACATGGAATCAACTAAGGTACCCAGCATTAGATGAATGAATCAAAAAAATATGGTATATAGACACAATGGAATACTATTCAGCCATTAAAAAGTATGAAATCCTGTCATTCGCAGCAAGATGGATGGAACTGGAGACTTCATGTTGCATGAAATTAGCCAGACACAGAAGGACAAATATCACATGTTGTCCCTTATATGTGGAAGGTTAAAAAAAAAAAAGATGACCAAAACACAGTCTACACAGAAATATTTACTATTACAGGCTGAGAGGTGGTAGAAGGAGTTGGATAAAAATAAAAAAGTAGGGGAACCTGGGTGGGTATGGCTCATTAATTGTGACAAATATACCCATATGAGATGCTAACAATAGGGGAAACAGGGTGAGGGGTATTTGGGAACTCTTCCTACTATTAAGTCACAGTTTTTGTTTTGCAAATTTAAAACTTTTCTGAAATTAAATGTTAAAAAGGAGCTTTATGACTTTTATTATAGCACTAATGTATTTTTAAACAGCTCTTTTAAAAATGGCTTACATGTGAAAAAAAAAAGTAATGAGCTGTATTGAGTGAGTCTTGCATCTCAAGCTTTTGCTAACAACTTCTGGTAAATTCAAAGGCATGTGGTAAGGATACCTGCTCTTGCTAAAATCTGAAGAGTTCCTATGGTTCTGGTACATTTTGTTGAACTCAAGTAAAAATGGCTCCCGTGTACACACTCATGCAAATCTCCTGGTAGTTGTCTTTCACATGATTCTCCTCCAGTTAAACTTTGGTACTATTCCTGTCAAGTGCAAAAGGAGTAGGTTGGGTTGACAAGAAAAGAACAGGAATACAAATGAAAAAAGTATCTAATGTGGGTGGTAACTGAATGATGAATAGATCTTTTTAAAGAGGCTCAAATCTGTCAAAAGATAATAGGTTCTGACTAGCGCTTTATAATTGCTTCCATTAAAATATTGCAAAAGAATTGTCAAGTGAAAATGTTAAAATCCTTTATCATCACAAAAAAAAACCACATTAACTTGCTAATGTTAGCAACTTACCAAAAAGTCCAATCTCTTTTTCTTAAATATTTTTCTAGAAACTCTCATTATAATGAACTCATTTTCCTTTATTACGTTTCTTGCCATCATTTATATTATGTTGTGATACATAGAAGGTGAAAGTTCAAAAGAAATGCTCTATTGACTGCATATTGTAAATCAAAATAAAAGTATAAACACACATGCTTTTGTTTTTAACACAGTGGCCACTTGCAATTTTAACCATTCAGCTACTTTGCTTGTTTTGTTTTTATAAATAACAAGACAATCAGTCAACAAGCAATCAAGTATCAAATGACTAATCATTTTTAAGGAAGATCTAATCAGTAGCCTTTCTATCTAGATTTGCATGTCTGATGTAGCTGCCAGCCTCCTTTGACCACTAGACATTGGAATGTGGTTAGTCTGAAGTTCAGTGGTCTGAAAACATACAATATACATTGAACTCTAAAGACATGGGACAAAATAAAGAATGTACAATACATAATTGACAATTTTAAATGGATTCCATGTAGAAATGATATTATTTTGGCTACACGAGGTTAACTAACATATAATATTATAACAAAGTCTACCAAATTCTCCCCACCTTTTGAAATTTGGCTATGAGAAATCTTTAATTTAAAGACACATGTCATTTGTGACTCATATTTTTGTCTCATGTTACATTTCTATTAGACTGTGCTGACTGAGGCTACTTCTGCAATTTTTATAAACAGACTTTTAAAATACTATGCTTTGGAGAACAATATCTCCTACTAATAAATCAAGCAATTACAACCACCTCACTATTTAACACCCTGTTCTATACTTACAACCGAGGATATGAACACATTAACCAGATACATTTCAAAAACATCACTGCATGTTACAAATGGAAAAAGCCTTCAACATGCCAGACACACTTAATCCCCCAAATCCTTCATCCCTGTAACTTTTCAAACTCCTGGCTCGTTTGAATGGGTCACCAGGTGTTTTGTCAGATCCTGAGCCTGACCTTGACATACTTCTTGAGACTTTTATTTTCTTCAAGCCCTGACCTCACGTTCTTTTAGATCCTCAGAAGCAAACTCTTCCTGAACGATACCCCTTCAGAATCCCAGTTGCCTGGCAGTGTTCAGCCCTTACACTGTAATTATTTTTACACAAAGATAAACAAATTCTATTTGGTTCCCAACACTCAAAACTGTAATCACAATGTCAGGTTTAGTCACTGTTGTTCAGGATTTATGATTGCCTTATCCCATGGGTAGATGTAAATTATATTAAAATTGATTCATGTTATGAGGAAAACCGCAAAGGGAAAGTATTTACAGTTTTTTAAAGGAAGTGTTTTGTAAGTTAATACTTTCATGTGACTTTTTTTCCCCTGATGATCTAAAACTGCTTAGTAGGGACTGCTGTTGTAGCTCAGTGAGTTAAGCTTCTGCTTAGCACACCAGCATCCACATTAGAGTGCCTGCCAACTGGAGTCCTGGTTGTTCTGCAGCCAATCCAGCTCCCTGCTAATGTGCTTGGGAAGGCCGCAGATGAGCCAAGTACTGGGATCCCTGCCACCCCAGTGGGAGGACTGGGTAGAGTTCCTGGTCCCTCACTTTGCCTGGCCTAGCAATAGTAGTTACAGTCATTTGGTGAGTGAACCAGTGAATGGAAAGATTCTCTCTCTCTCTCTCTCTCTCTTTCTCTCTCTTTTCCCTCCCTTCTTTCTGTTGCTCTTTCAAATAAATGATAAAGTTACCTGGTAGGCAAATGTTGTCACTTTATAAAATGAGCAATAAACTTCATTAGTAATAATTACATTAATAAAAATCAAACTATGTGTAGCATTTACTGATGCTTACACTGTTTAATTTTTAAGAGATAGTTTTCAGTCCAAAAGGATGATGGATAGTTGGGTAATTTAAGCTGTACTGGGGTCTACTCTATTGCAGTTACTGTGTGAGAAGGAAGACAATGACTGCACTACATAAATTTTTCTTCCCTTGTTTTTAGGCAATCAAAAACCCCACTCTTTAATTAGAGAATTTGAACATGCTAAGGCAGTTACCTATTTTACAGAAATACATAGTCTTCTACATTAGCGTGAGGTTAGTCATTCTGATTTTATTTAAAAACAAATCTTCACCAGGCTTTTACCTCAGATCTGTTTATTTCCTGGAGGTTAGCTCTCAAATCCCTCAGTTATCTAGTCAGTGTTCCTAGTTAGAGTTAAACCAATCAGAAAAAAACGACCAAAGTCACAGCAAAAACACAGTGGCATTTTTGCCAAGAAAAATGATGGAATTTTGTAGCAGGGATTAACTTAAGAGATCATCTTGATGTATGCATTAGGAAATCAGTCCTAAGAGGTTAAATAGCTTGTGAAGGGCACAGGGCTGGCCTTCACAGAAGTGGGCCCAGGATCTTGACTCTGTCCTGTGTTTTTGTTTTATAAATCTTCATTGCATTTTTACTCTCTTACAAGGTAGAAGTAGCAAAGAAGACAAGGTGCACTTTTATTTTGTGAATGTAAAATAAGTGCTATTCATGTTCTCCTTCTAAATAAACACTACTTTCTCATTTGTATTTGGTAGTTTTTAATATGAATTACATGCAACTTAGTTCACTGATAGTAATAATGCACAAAGCTCTCTCTTCTATGCAAACTGCTTGTTTTGCAACTTCTATAGCTGCCTACAAAATTAACAGGAAACAGCTGTGTGAGATTTCTGAACAAGATAATTGCAGAGAGGTTTCGCTCTATATAGATGATCATATCTGGTAGAAATAATCATTTCCGTGACATCTCTGAACCTGAGGAGGAGGGAGGGCTCAGGGTTGCACACAGGAAGTAGCCTTTGGAAGCCCACGGTGAGCTCCCCTATGGGATTTGTTTCCTTCCCCAATTCCAAATAATATTCTTTGCTGCCCTCTAGAGGTTCCAAGAGCCACTAGCAAAGGAGAAGAAAAACAAAATTAAGTAGACAAAAAATTCTTTCTGCCCCTTCAATGACAATGAAACTAAAAAGTTTAAAATAATAAACTGGTTCAGAAATATACAGGTACACAAATATGTGTTCAACTGTAAGCTCAGAAACATGTACATAATGACAACAGGGGATGCAGGACCTAAACTTGCAAAAGGGACTCAGGCAAACAAAATCTCCAAAGAGAGGAAACTGGGCTGAGTCTTGAAGAGAAACGAGTTTTCCACCAAAGCGTGAGTGGAAGGCATTCCAGAGAGAGCAAGGGATAACACCACAAAGGTGCCAAGCAGCCCACGCTAGTAAAGGGGACAGTCTTTGTATTCTTTGCAAATGAGTGGCAACCATGTGGTCTCAGGAGGAACTGGTATTTGTGAAAAATCACTCTGGTAGCAATTCGAGGGTGTGAAATGAAGGGGGAACAGACAGGAGGTAGACAGATTTGCAAGGGAGATTCTGTAATTGTTCATGTGGGAGATAATGAACGCCTGAACCAGGAACATCTAGTCAGAATAAATCAGACTTTTTAAAAGACATTCAGGCTAGAGTGGACATAGGGCATAGCAGTTAAAATGCCAGTTAAGATTCCCATGTCCTGCACTGGATTGCTTGGGTTCAATATCCTCTCCAGCTTCTAACTCCAACTTCCATCTAATGCAGACCCTGGTGTGATGGAGATGGCTCGAGTGATTGGATCCCTACCATCCACACAGGGGAGCTGGGGTTGAGTTTCTGATTCCCATCTCCTGCTCCGCCCTTCCAAGACACATCTGGCATTTGGGGTGTGAACCAGTGGGTAGGAGATTCGTCTCTTCCTGTGTCTTTGAAATAAATGAATACTTTGAAAAGCCAACATCCATGTTATAAAAATTAGAATATATGGTTTTCAAGGGCAGAGCTCTTTTGTTCATTGATGCCTCCCAAATCCCTACAACAGGCACAAAGGCACTTCAAAAAGTTCATGAAAATTGCAAATTATAAAAAACTATGGGGGCCGGTGCTGTGGTACAGTAGGTTAGTCCTTTACCTGCAGTGCCAACATTGCATATGGCCACTGGTTCTAGTCCTAGCTGCTCTTCTTCCAATTCAGCTCTCTGCCATGGCCTGGAGAAACAGCAGAAGATGGCCCAAGTGCTTGGGCCCCTGCACTCACATGGGAGATCCAGAATAAGCTCCTGGCTCCTGGCTTCGGATCAGCGCAGCTCTGGCCGTTGCGGCCAACTGGGGAGTGAACCAGCAGATGGAAGACCTCTCTCTCTCTCTCTGTCTCTGCCTCTCTGTAACTCTGCCTTTCAAATAAATAAATACTTCTTAAAAAAATTAAGAACACATTATAAAATCGTTTTACACTAAAATAAACACATTTTTTAATTCCAATTTTACATGAGCGTTTTGCAGCCCTGTCAACTGTAGTTTTTGAGCCTTCGTGACTCTCCTTTAAAAGAGGCAAAATGATTATTCTTGCTTCACTTCCAATCTCTCAGGTTACTCATTCCCAAAGTTCTTTGTCTTGAATATACTTCATCATTACAAGTATCAAATATTTTAATTATCTGCTTTTCTACCACCCCTAAAATGTTGGGAGCTACTTAATGAGGCTTAAGTCATTTCATATCTATATGTGTATCTCCCCAATAAGGAGTTGTGCTTTTTGTCAATTTGTTAGTGCCAAAAATTAGCACTTAAGAATATGCCCATTTAAGAAGCACTATTAAAAATGTATAATAATGGCAAATCAAAATTAATTTAAAGTTTATGTTAGGTACAATGCTAAAATTTATACACAAAGTGGCACTAACAGAACTATAAATGAGAATGTTACCATCATTTTTTTGAAATAAAAAGCATCTAGAGACAAGTGGAAAAAATAATTTATTGTAGATTCTTTTACACTTTAACATGGAACATTTATACATATATTTAGGTGCTGATATGAAATACTAAATTTAAGACAAACATTTTGACACAAAAGTCATTGTACTATATTTTATAAAGATTGATATTAATAACTTATCAGAGAAATTCAAGAACAACAGGCCAATTTTTCCACAAAGAATGCATTTAACGTTGAAATTACACTAACTTTTCTGAATATGATGCCCTGGATGTAATCACATTATTCAAAGCTAGTAAAAGGAATCTCATTTCTGGGAATAAAAGGTTAAGGGTGGCTCTGGTTAGCAGGAGGACCCCAGTAGTATTTCTCCAGCTTTATTCCTGGATGTGGTGAGAGCCCCTAACATTTAGCCCAAGCTAGTGAAATACTCAGTATGAAATCATTGAGCTTTCTATAACAGCTGCATGTGGCAAATGAGTTTTAAAGCAAGGGATACAACACATAGGATAACATTTTAGAGGAACTATAATTGCCACATGATTTGAATGAGCAACCAAATGCTTTAGTAATTGAATGTGTATTCTCTATTCCCAGTGGGAAATTAGCATACATCAAAATATGCACTATTTTCTTAGCATGGTATATTACCTCTTACTTTGGGAGTTAGAAAATAAATTGAATTTTTCCTAAAACGTAGAGATCACTCCTTTAGAAAATGATTTCTATGATGATATACACCAACATGATATAAACACTGTCATATAGTCATTAAAATATACATATTTATATATATGGCATACTAAACAGATTTTGCAAACCATGATATATATATACACACAGATGGTCAAATACTGTTTAGCTTCACTTAATTAAATTCAACAAATATTTATTGGGTGCCTACTACTAGTGGATCACCACGTAGGTAATGCTTGTAGTAGATTTTAAGACATATGAAATTGACATCGTCCACATCATAAGCCAAACTAGATAATATACAAACACCTTAAAAATACTCAACAGCAGAACTGAAGTGGAATAATAATGAGAGATATACCCAGGAGGAAGGCTTGAGATAACTGAAGGGGAGAAAGAAGCATCTGTATTCTTCGGGAAGACTTGCTTGTGGGTTTGACGTGTTAGGAGATGACTGGAGCCGAATCTGCAGGCTCAGAGATTCAGCTCTCATCCTGCTTCGTTTCCTGAAACAATAAAAGAAAGGAAGATTGGCAGGCCATGATCGCAAGCCTTGTATTATGCCCTACACGTATTTTTCTCTCTCTTAGAGCAAGACCTGCACTCACACCTTATGGTGTCTATAAATTATTCTCATCATTATTCTAGTGAAATGATTCTTTGGGCAGCCCAGCATAGACAACCAACAGACAAGGAATGGTTTGCTTTCTCAGTAAGTATCCCAGGCCCATAGGTAAATTATTTAAAGCAAAAATAGCAGGAGAAAGATAAATATTTAAAGTCTTGGCATTCCATCCCTTTAGGACTTATGCTCTAAGAGCATTTTTAGGGAATGTGTACACAGAGAAACAGAAATATACTCCAGAGTCTTATTCTCTGTGGCCACGCCACACATCAACAGTGGGACAGGGTTACCGAATTCGCTTGTGATGTCACAAGGTGTGGGTCAGAAAGGGCTGGGCATGACCTTGGTGTGGACAAAGGCACTGGGAAGGGCACCACTCCAGTCTGCATGGCCTGGTGCTCCCAAGTGCTTTGCAGCACAGGAGTTCTGGCTGAAGCAAAGCGCACAAGAGACCAGGATTTCAAGCATATTCCAAAAGCTATCTGAAGGGAGATGCTGTGGCCCTCAAAAGAATTTTAAGCTTTGTGGTTAAGAACCTTCTCGAGAATTGTAGCCCTTGCCTAGCCCAGATGGTGATCTCAGAACTAGCTTGGGGGGATTGAGTAGAGAGGCTCAGGCTGTCTCCTCATAGCCCACTTGTCTCAGTGGTGCTTGAGACACATTGCAGAAAAAGAACAAAATGAACAGACCTTCTCAATCTAGTGCCCTGGTTACATTTCATTAGGGGCTGGGGCTGGCACTGTAGTATAGCAGGTAAAGCTGCTGCCTGCTGTGCTGGCATCCCATATGGGCACTGGTTCGAGTTCCAGCTGCTCCACTTCCAATCCAGCCCTCAGCTATGACCCAGGAAAGCAGTGGAAGATGGTTCAAGTCCTTGGACCCCTGTCCCCACGTGGGAGACCCAGAAGATGCTCTTGGCTCCTGGCTTCGGATCAGTGCAGTTTTGGCCATTGCGGGAATTTGGGGAGTAAACCAGCAGATGGAAGACCTCTCTCTCTGTGCCTCTCCTTCACTCTCTGTGTAACTCTGACTTCAAATAAATAAATAAAATCCTTTTTTAAAAGATTTTATTTATTTATTTATTTGAGAGGTAGAGTTACAGACAGTAAGAGGGAAAGACAGACAGAAAAGTCTTCTTTCCATTAGATCACTCCCCAGATGGCCGCAATGGCTGGAGCTGTGCTGATCCGAAGCCAGGAGCCCAGAGCTTTCTCCCGGTCTCCCATGTGGGTGCAGGGGCCCAAGAACTTGGGCAGTCTTCTATTGCTTTCCCAGGACATAGCAGAGAGCTGGATCAGAAGATGAGCAGCTGGGACTAGAACCGTTGCCCATATGGGATGCCGGCGCCGCAGGGGGAGGATTAACCTACTGCGCCATGACACTGGCCCCAATAAATAAATCATTAAAAAAAAAATCATTAGGGGACAAAAGGCAGCCAAAAGTGTATCCCCTAAAAGGCATTTCTTACGCTGCATTGCTCATTAATGCTTCTTTCCACTGCCGTACTTATCGGTTGATTTCTGTAAGCAAGTATTCTCTCCAGATGGAGCATATTTTCAGTGGTTATCATTTAACTCCCCATATCCTTGTTCTAACTTAAAAGCAAGAATTCTATTCCTGGGGTCATACCTCTGTTCCTGTATTTTTTCTGGATAGAAACCACACTTGCATTGGCTCTTTCTTGCCCTTCATGGACACTGGGCCTCTGTGCTCCAAGTGGAACTGTGGGTCGGAGTTTTCTGGAGACATGAGGCATCTAAAAGATGTCGCCGGGAGCAGGGACAGAAGGGTCCAGAGGTCACATGGAAGAGACAACAGAGGTGAATAGCGAGATTCATACGAAGATATGTTTATAACACAGAGCTTCAGACACAGTGGTCATGTCACGGACGGCTAATATGGTGGACTCATTTAGGGTGGAAATAACTACACAGTCTTTTCAAACCACACAAGCAGTCCTCTTAGGAACAAAGGGATGCTGTTTAAAGGTAGTCCATCACTCTCAATTATACCAGACACATTGTCTTGCAGTGAGGTGAATACCATCAAGACATTTTCTCTTACCTGTATGTATACTCAGACACATTTATCTTCCCTTTTTCTCCTGTGGTTTCTGTCCTGCTTGTGAGGTTGACGGTATTTCCAAAAAGACAGTAGCGAGGCATCCGCTGTCCTATGACACCTGTCACTACCTCTCCAGTATGTATCCCTATTGTTATCTGCAGACATCAAAGCTTTCATTAGTAACTCCCATTATTACCACATGCATTTTTGCTTACTTTATAGAAGAGAAAAATGTGGAGTCGTCGTACACAATTGCAACAATTTTCTATGAGGACTCCAAGCATACTATAGGTAACATCAAAATCCCTCACAGAATCCCTCTAGAGGAACATTCTGCCCCAAGAGACACATCTGAAGTCTGAAGATTCCAAGATATGAATCTCCCTACATAGGACACATAGGAAGAGGAAAAACAAACAAAAACACAGATAGAAGGGGCAGGAAGCTTTACCGCATCCTCATCACTTTTATTACCTGAGGCACACTAGATGCTTTCAAATAGGCAAACTTGCATCTCTATCAAAGAATCTCATACAATGGGCTCTGTAAATATTACAGCCATATTGTCAAGATGATATGGCCCCCACATTGGGCAGATAAAATTAGACTGATCAAAATTGCTGAGCCATGCCCCTCTTCCCCCTACCTGATCTCACCTGTATACGCCCACCTGCCAATTAGACTACGTAACCCTTCCCCTTTTGGAAGTGACTAAGAGGCAAGGAGCACCCAGGGCCTCCCTGCTCTCCCTTGCGCCTCTTGGGCACCCAGCCCTTTGGCTGTTTCTTGCCCTGTTTACCCACATGCCACGGTATCTGCGGCTGGTTCTGCCCACGTGGCTGCCCACACTCATCCAGCCTGTGGGCTCACACACGTGGTCCCCTGATCTGCTTTCTGCATGGTATGGAACTCCCGGTTCATCTTTCTGATCCCCCTCTCCCTTAAATAAAATAAATCCCTCACACTCCTTTGTATTTCTCTCACTTCCCCAAATAAATTCTGAGCTTTTACCATGTTGCTTAAATTGTATATATCAAAGTTTAGAATGCCTCTCTAAGCTTGCGACAAGAAACCCGAAATACTAATTTTAAAATGTACTCCCTGATATCAAAGATATCCTTTCTTGTACATATGAATGGTTACCTGCTTAAGAATATGAATTAGTTGTTAACCAAGGTATACTGCTGCTGTTATGGCTTCTATTTTACTTACTAACCTGAACAGATTCCCCATCGACTTGAACCTGGCCAGCAATTTCCATCATGTCCAAGGCCAGGTGGCAAATGGATCTTGCATGGTGGATGCATGGCTCTGGTAAGCCACTCACCGTCATATACTTATCACCAACAGTCTCCACCTAACACAGCACACAGACATGGTGGGCCATTAATTAGCATGAAAATGTGATATTTGCTACCCTACTAAACAAGTATTTTCCCACGGCTATCAGTAACTCTAAACTGCTCCACTCCTTTAATTCTCTTTAAATGCTGACACATTCAGCTCCAACAAGAGGAAGCTTTCTAATTACTTAGGATTTACACTCAGTAGCACTTGGGGTCTTTGATTAGAGGTATATGCAGACACTGAATTATTTTTTACTCCAGGAAGCAAATAGTTCTCACCTACTTCTGCTCCACTTATAAGTCACTAAAATAATGTATTGTCTTTACCCTGAGACTAGTGACGGTTTGATGGCACAAGAACCATTGCCGGAACTTCGGCGCTCCATCCATTTATTTTCATTATGTGCACACCAAGTGCTACATTGTACCTCAAAAAACCCACTGTAAAACAAATAGTCCTGGAGTTATAGTACCCCAGTTGCCTAGGGATGGTTTAGCTAACATTCTTGCCTTTACGAAGCAATATTCCACTGATTTCATTTCTCCAGTATTATATTTGCCCTTGAAACAAAGGGCAGAAATATCTTATAAATGTTTATCTTCCAGCCGATGTTATCTGAAAGTAAATCTGGGTTGTCAGTGCCCTCCTCCTCCTCTGACTTCTTTACGGTACACAGCATTTATACATTTTACTAAAAATGTCTTTTGCAGAGCACTAATGAATGCCATGTTTATATTACGTGTGATAAACCACCTGCACAGATTTTTTTTTTTAACCTAAGTGCAACTAAGTGAGTTACTGAGCATTTCATTTTAACCTGGAACTCATCTACTGGATGAAACATTCACCTTGCTTACAAGGAAAAGAAAGTTTTCTCCAAGAGGTAGCTATCATAGAAAACGATAAATACTAACTACCCAGAGGCTTGCTATAACGGAGCTGCAGAGCTGGCCAGGGAACTGTGCAGCGCCCCTACCAGGAAGACTCAGTAAAGCAGACTCAACAAGGGCCCTGCAGGTGGGCGCTAAACAGGACTTGCCTTATAAACAAATGGGTTTTTCCGCGAATCAGTCAGCGTGTCAAATCTGGTGTAGAGGTCGTTGAGGAGGTTCACAATCTTCATGGCCCCTTCTCCAGACGCGTGCTTGCTACAGAAAGCATTGAAGCCCACGATGCCACTGAAGAGGATGGTCACGTTGTCATATCTTTTGGCAGGCACTGGACGCTTATGTCTCAGCTCATTGGCAACGGATGGGGGAAGAACAGAATACAGCAATCTGGTGGGTGGGATGGAGGAGAGCCACTGTGAGGAAAGCTCGCAGGAGAGGATGAAGCAGAAACAGGGGAGACCCACAGGCTCTGGGCAACAGACACAGAGGGACAAATGAGGCCTCCTTGCCTCTCTCTTCCCTAAAGCAAAAGGGTGAAGTGTAAATATATAGAACAGACCTGAGCTCTTGGTGGTCCTAATGGAATTTTTCCAGTCTTGTAGTTTTTTTTTTTTTTTAATAATTTTCGAGCACAGACTATGATATAAAATGTTAAAGCTCTATTTGAATATTAAATGTGGACAGAACTGCCTGGTTTTAAAGAAAATATAAAAATAATCGCTTATAATCAAATCACCTTGAAAATTCAGTATCAACAAAAATGTCTCATCCGAATCGAACAATCTGCAAATTAACACAAGGATTCTTGAAGCACAACAACTCTGAATAAGCACAGGGAGTTTCAGGAAGTCAATGTCATCTTGGGATGAGAAATTGTCAGCTGCTCATGTTAAAGAACAGCCCATGGCTCTCTTCCCAACAATTCCCAAGTTTGGGTTCCTGGTCTGTTGGAAGAAGCAAGGCTAGAAACACAGAAAGCAATCGTTTAGGTGTAAAATGTGGTGAAACAGTTCTTAAGGGAAGTAAGGCAGATTGGCTCAATCTTCTAACAAGATAGCTTTCTAGTATGTAAATAATAAAAAAAGAACGCATGAGAACCTGGGTAAGAATGTCAGTGATGTAGTGCTTTTATTGACTATAGAGAACCAAGACCAAGTAGCATCCATAATGTATATTTATCAAATATATTATTTTAGAATTAAGTATTGTATTTGTTGCTTGCCCAATATTTTGTAATGGAATCCACCATTCACAGAAAAAGAATAGTTGTATTTTTTATTTGTTTTAAAAAGTTTTGTTTATTTTCATTTTATTTTAAAGGTAAAGAGAGTGAGATATAGGTCAAGAGAGACCTTCCATCTACTGTTTCATTCCACAAACCCCACCCAACACCTGGTTGGGCCAGGCCAAGGCCAGTAGCCTGGAACTTGATCCCAGTCACCTATGAGGATGGCAGGGTCCCAAGTACTTGAGCTGTCATCTCTTGCCTCCCAGAATACATTAGCAGGAAGCTAGATTAGAAGTGCTGGAGCCGGGACTCAAACTAGGTACTCTGATATGGAATGTGGGTATACCAAGCAGTGACTTAAGTGCTATCCCAAATGCCTGCTTCAAGAATCACTTTATATTTTGATATTTTTGCAAAAGTATGAGGGGACTTCTAAAATTTCTTGGGAAAATGAAATTCAAAGATGAATTTAGTTTGTTGAAAATAAATTATCAGTTTAATATCTTCTAATTTCTAAAGCAATTCATAGTTCAAGAAAAAGAGTCCTTTTAAAACATAATTGGCAATTCTAAGTTCATTATTCAGCGTAACTCTCGCTCCTGGCCAGCCCCTGGAATGATGAAGATGATCAGCACAGGACTCTTGAATGAATGAATGAATGAATGAAGAGTTGGACTTCAATTACAGATTTGGATTGTTCTCATAACTTGCAGAGAGAAGTTTTGGCATCTGTTCTTTCAACTTGGCTTCTAAAATTAGAAGATACATCTCCCCCTACCATTAAGACTGACTTATTTTCTTACACATAATTTCTTTTTAGAAGCAACGTGGAAGGTTTTGCATACTACTGCAGAGCTACCCCAGGGCCTGCACCCTTTTGGTCTGGTTACCAGTTTTGACAACGGCAGAATCCCAGTACATGAAGGATGAGCGGTGCACCTTCATTGACCACAAGGGTCACATTCTTACGTGTCTGTCTTTTTCTTTTCGTCTTCCAGGGCTCTTAAGGTGAGCTGCAGCCGGTCTGTGAGGATCTCCAGCTCCTGTGTCAGTTTGTACTCCTCTCGGAATTGTTCTCCCAAAAGAACCAGGTCACGTGTGGCATCGTGCAGAGGGATGTCACTGAGGTACAGACCTCGCCTTGTCAAATCGTCCAGGTTCATCACGCTGCCATGGAGAAATGGGGCTAGAATCAGTGACAACCCTGGGCCTGATGACTGTCCTCCCATTCAAAAGTCAGGCTGAAGAAACAAAACTGGGGGGATCCAGTGAATGAGAGGACTTTACCCTCCTAAGTACTTAAAGATCTATCAAAAAAGCAGTGAGACTGAGATGCACCTTTGCCAAGTTGCACTCTTTGGAGCCATCGGCCTAAATGGAAGTGTCATATAGAACACGACCCTATGAAATCTGCTCAGGTGTTCAAGAAAATGTTATTATTTATTGTCTTTTCACTTCTTCTTCATTAAAAGAGAGGAAACAATACCTCTCCACTCTTATATTAAGAATAATGCTGCTTCTTTTGATAAACTGGTCCATTTTTTCCTTAATATGTTCTATGAATCTAGTAAGTGGTTGCTTTTCACTTTTGAACAAAGTGATTAAAAGTCTACAACAAGGTATAAAACCAATCCTCAACACACATTTTAAGGATGTAAATGTTGTTCTGGTATGCGCTTGAACGTGCTATTCTTACCTCTGGTTCTCATTTCTGCTGTTCCTATTTTCTTTGACTAATTCTCATTTTTGAAACATTCTTGGATTTTGTTGAATTCTATTCATTTTAATAATTTACGTCATTTTGGGACCACATAGGTTTTTTTTTTTTGGATTTAGTGAATATCTGTAAAAAGTTGACTGCTGTTTAAAATTTATTCATTGGTTAAACTGTCTTAGAATTATGTTATGAACCTGAAATCTGTAAGCACAAAAGAATTACTTTTGGTTACTCAGAATAATTTCTCTAAATGACAAAACTGGATAATGACTTTACTAATGAATTGTAGATTAATAAAAATTCTCCCTGCATCACAGTCTCAGCAAAAACCTCAAAAGTCAAAGCAAATATCAGCATATTAATGTAGAAAACAAAAATAATTAAAGGTTTTATAAATTAATCCCATCATCTCTTTAGATTTTGATAAAATAATTGTGCAAGCTGAAGTTCACTTGCAGGAAGGTACCCATCTGGATCAGGGCCAGATCATTTGCCAAATGGTATACAAGATCTGCCCATGAGCTGGAAGGAAAAATAATGTACTTAAATGGAAATGAATGGTTAAAAATGCTCCTATTGAATTGGAAAATTGAATCATACTAAAAAGGTCTCACTATTCTAAAAAAAAGTCTATTATTTTAATGAATGATTAAAATAAGTGTTTTTCTAAATATAAACTAAGCTTCCTGGAATTAAGCAAATCTTCTTTTCTTGATCTCTATGGATCTTTCAACACAGATTTGCACATCCCTTATGACATTCTGTGAATGTCTTACTATGCAACGTACAGCGACTAACAGATGGCCTCCATGCTTTCTGCCTCTCTGCCTGCGTTTCCCATAAAACCTTCCCCTCCATGGACAGAAACTGTCCCTGCTGGGAAGCTGTCGTTCCACTGCAGTTCAACCTGCAGAGAGGCAGAACAAAACACTTACTGATGGCGTTGGAGACACCATTTGATCAATGTGGGTTATTCACAAAGAAAAAGTATTTCTATTCCTTAGTTTTTTCATTTTTATTTTTATAATATATACTTTCCAAGAAAAAAATTGCAACTCTTATACAGCCTCATATATTAAAATTAAAAATTTTAAATATATAATTAAATAATATTTAATGAATGTCAAATGTACTTAATTGATAATACATGTATTTGGTTTATGTAGTCTTTAATACTATGCCAATAATATTAAAGGTATTGTTACAAAGTTTGTTAAATTTGTTTCAGAAATTTTAAGACAGTCTCCAAGTGAAAATAGATCATTGTTGAGTTTGAAGCAAATTTTTAACCAAGTCTCCACCAAAACATTAGCTTCTTTGAGTGTACAACGAGACAGCTCACATACATTTTGGTTATACATAGTTATTAATACATAAAATCTCACCAAATAACTCCTGTAAGTGTCTTTTTCTACTGTTCTAGAGCTGAGAGATATTATTCATATTCTGAATGCCCAAATATCTGTTAGCAAAATGTTTTATCAAATTGGGAAAATGCAGACATAATTTTAATTTCCTTTGACATTTGTTACAAACAACATGTTGTATACAAATTTTGATTTAATAGCATGATTGAATACTGTATCTGAACTAAAGTAGTTAAATATTTTAATGTGAAATAGTTAAAATCCAGAAATACAATCCTTTCATAATTTTTACTAATGCACCACACTACTATAGAAATAGTCATCTCTATATGCCATCATATTAAGCATTTTACAGAATTGTTTTTCCACATGATGCTTCTTTATAAGATACACAAGTAATGAATTAGCCAACTGCAGAACAGATAGCCCACAGTCTAATGGCACTAATATTTCTCAAACAGATGTAGCTGTGGCAAAGCATAGTATTTCTTCTGAGTTTATTACAAATGCCCAGTAAGATCACCCTTGTGATGGAAAAGGGTTATAAAATCAAATTGCCCTTTGGCATATGTAAACAAAATTGAGTAGAATGGTATGAATTCCTTTGTTAGTTAGCCAGGGGTCCTGATATTCACTATAATGAATATGAAGGTTCTTACCTTGGTGAGCACAGGAAAAGTATGCTATCTGCCTCAGGTAAGTAGATCATTTGACCCTTGAGACGTAGGCAGCTGATCTCAGCCCCAGTCAGTTCATCCTCACATTCTAATTTCTCTACATCCAACAATCCTTCCTTTAAAGGTAAGATATGCATACGCATTAGTGCTTTTTCCCTAAGTTAACAATTCAGCAACAGAAGAACACCCAAGCTTCATTTCCCACAATTCCATAAGGGCAAGTAAGTGCATCTGTTAGAACAGGGGAGGGCATCTCATCAGTTCTGCTGGGCAGTAGGCACAGTGGCTCTGTCAGGACCCCACAGAAAAGTAAACTGATGGTCGCCTTTGAACTCCAAAAGGCAACAGCTGGGCTACTGTCCATCTGTGAATCTTTTCTCCCTGATTTTTCCAGTAGACTTACAACATACACGAGCGGACTTCAAGAAGTCTAGGGAAAACTGAGTCAAAAATTAAGTTTATTTTGGTGAGAACATTTTTTCTCATATTACACATTTTCCATAAACATTTTGTAGACCCCTTGTATTACAAGGTTCTGACAGAAAAAAAAAATAGATGTAGTTATGGCCATTGGAAAATGCGTACTCCAGGAAAATTGCTTTTGCTGAATTTATCCCAAGAATAGAAACTATGAGGTCTGGACACGACCTAAATTACCAACTGCATGAATGAATATCCTATCATTTTTCTTTTCCTACACAAATGGCACCAAGAATGATAAACAATTTAAAGAAGAATGAATCAGTGACTTTAGATGAATTTCAAAAAAAAGTTTATTAGTTCTGATTTCTAAAATAAGGCATTGTAGCTGCACAGAGAGTAAAATATGTCACTTTTATTACATGAAACTAAGCTGCCCCAGCACAACATTTTCTAGAAGTTACTTTTGTGACGTTTGACCAGCAGAGTTCAACTCCTCCTAGGCAAGCCAAAGATCAGTAAACAGGTCTCCCTTGGCGGTTCGGTTTTCTCACTACCTCACTCCAGAACAGAACGTGATAGCAGCTTAGCTGATATTCCCTCCTGATCACTTGTAATTTGTAACATGCCTTGCTTACAATTGATGAAATAATATCTACATTACCTTGCTTCTTAGCACAAAAACTGTATTGATGTGTGAAAGGATCCCATGGAAACTGATATCAATATGAGGGCGAACCAGAGAGAAGACGGACAAAAGGCTGCAATTCCCAGGCTGGAGCTAAAATGAAGATAAAAAACAGAGGAGACTGAATTAGTTAAAGCTATTTTTATGATTTTGACATTCGCATCAGATTAAACTGGCTTGATGATGGTCAAAATTAGAAAAACACAAGTATTTTGTGGGGAACTTACCTCAACTATAGACTCCAATCTTCACTAGGCAATTTAGTGAGTAAGTAACAATCAAATAATTATGTGAACACAACACCTAATATGGATTCAGATGACCAATATGCAAAATAAGCTAACAAAATAAACATTTTCCAAATTATTTAAGAAAGAATGGAAATTTATCTTTTATTTATTTTAAAGGCAGAATGAAAGAGAGGGAGCGATGCAGAGGAAGAAAGATTTTCCATGCACTGGTTCACCACCCAAGCGACTGCAATAATCAGGGTTGGGTGAGGTCTAAGCCAGGAGCCAGGAACTCCATCCATCTGGGTCTCCCAAAGAGGAGACCACTTGGGCCATCTTCCTCTGCCTTCCCAGGTGCATCAGCAGGGAGCTGGACCGGAGGTGGAGAAGTGAGACTTGAACTGATACTCCGATATGGGATGCAAGCCTTGGAAGTGGAAGTTTAACCTGTTGCGCCATGACACCAGCCCCCCAAATTTATCTTCTGAAATGTAGCATGAATTGTTAAATGCCTATGACTTAAATAAAATTTAAATATCAAAAACATCTGCAAATCCTCTTTTCACTTTATCAAAGAAGAGCAAATAATAATGTTTGGTGACATTTTTGATTGCTTATCAATCAGGCACTGGACTAAGCAATCTAGATATGCTATCCACCCTAAAGTCAGAACAGGGGAAAGTTGTGTAAGGAAGAGAGGTAGAGCCAGCACAGGAGCCCAGGAAGAGAACCAAGCTGCTTCCAGGTTTACATCTGATCCTGTTGGAAACAACTATGAATTATCAAGTCTCTTGAATTACAAGCAAAAGGTAACAGTGGACAGATGTCATGTATAACTCCATAAGTCAGTAGCTAAGAGGAGTATGTGAAAAGGATGGAATGGTGGTTGAGCATAATGTAAGTCAAATGTAGATTCTCTCTAAAACACTGTTCTTTGCTGCTTGTTCTGCTAACCCCCATGAAATTCTCTATCTTTTTCCTTTTTATGGCTTTTAAAATTTCTTTCTTTTCTTTACTGAAAATGTCCATGACTGATTTTGAACACTATTCTCAGAATATAGATATGCAATGAATGTTTACTGAAAGTTTGCTGCTTTCTTATTAAAACAAGTGCACATTTCCCTCATAATTTACCTGCTCTCCCTGTAAGTGATTATAAAAGAAACAAAGGTGAGCATTTGGCCTATTAGATAGGACATTGTTGGGATGACCACATGCAGTATCAGAGTGCCTGGGTGGAAGTCCCAGCTGTGCTCTTCATTCCAGCTTCCCGCAAACGTTCACCCTGGGAAGCGCAGGTAATGGCTCAGGTGTTGGGTCCCTGCCATCCACATGGGAGATCTCGCTTGAGTTTCCAGCTCCTGGCTTTGGCTTGGCCCAGTCCAGGGCAAACTGTTGTGGCTATTTGGGGAGTGAACAGTTGAATGGGAGAGTGCTCTCTCTCTCTGTCTCTTTCTGCCTCTCAAATAAAGAGAAAATAAATAAAAACTTTAAAACACAGAAATAGATAACTACAAGAGCTAGGAAAAGTTGCAGTAAGCTCAAATATACGTAGCTTACGATTCAGGATGTCGTGTTACCTGATTCCTAGTGAGAGGGCTAAGTAAACAGATGGCCACGTGTAACAGTGGCATCTTACGACCTTTAGCCTCAGGCCCCAAGAAAGTGTGCTGTCATTTTACCTGGGGGAGCACTCTGTAAATGGCATTGCCACACTGAGTGACCACTAGGTCCCGGTCAAATATTATGTGAAAAGGAAAAGCTTTGCAGAAGGTATATGGGCTGATGCGTGATTCCTGGGTACCATTTTCTTCAAATCTGTCCAGGTCTTCATAGAAATCCTCTTCTTTTGACTCTTTTTCTTCAATTAGAAATTGAGTATGATCACACTCTTCATTTCTTTGCTGAATAACCTAGATGGCAGAGGGGGGAATGGTATTAGTTGCATTTCAGCTTAGTGAAGGTACCTAAAATTTAAGAGATTTGTTATAAGAATTGCATATGGAGATGCAAATGCAATACATGTCTAAAATAGAAAAATATTTCTGGACATTGATCTATGAAATTTGAAATAACTATTGACAGTACAATGCAAATCTGGTATCAGTTTCCCTGTAGCTTATGTAAATTCCTTGATATAATTAGGAAAAAAAAAACCTTTGGCCGGATGGGCCCAGCCTTCTTAAATACACATTAATACTGTGAACAATCTACAAATGACCCAAGGTGGCACTATAAAAATGACATTTAAACACAATGGCAAAAGAAATGATGGAGAAACATATCCAAAAATATCACTAATGTCATTTTGTTACCCATTGGCAAGCCTTAACAATTTTCAATACCAAACTGAGTAGGGTACTAAAAAAAGGGACCTCTTAAATAGCACTAATGGGAGGTCTTTTGACTCATTTTGCTGAAGGATAAATTGATAATACGAGTAAAAAGCCCTTAAAATGTGTAGTCTTTGGTTTATTTCCAAATCTAGGGTTCATTCAAAGGAAAGAATCATAATTGAAAATAAAATTATAAAACTTAAATAACTAAACTTGTAACGTGCAGTTCACAGGTTTATGTACTTCAATAATATATCAAAGATTTTTTTTCTTTAGAGTTTAAGACATTTCAAGTAATGTGTCCATTTATAAACTGTCTCAACTGCAGCCAGATCCAAACAGGGAATGGCTGGGGTGACATTTCTTTTGTTACAGCTACATAAACACAAAGTATTGCTCATTGTCACTGTTTTGTTCAGGAGTTCACTGTAGCACACTCTGAGAACTAAAGGAGAAATCACGATATGCATGCATGCTCATGTATATGGTCACTTATGGAAAAATTAGGGTATAACTACCACAGCCACTCTAGTGTACCAGAAAATTAAATATTAATATTTTTATTTATAATCTAAAAATGTTGCTGCATTAAGGATGCTTTTCTTAAATCATGTACAAAACAAGACAGAATCAATCTTAAAATTCAGGACTAATTTTGATGTTTTGCTCTGTCTTTATTTTGGCTAAAGAAACTGAATAAGGACCTATGTTTACTGAATAATTTTTCAGTTCTGCTTTTTTGCTTTGATAAAAAATGGCAAAACAAATTGCTTTTCTGATGCTATTTTTAATCTCTCATTGGTATATTACTTCATAACCTTATGATTCTCAGGACCTTAAGAGGTTAAAATAGTGCCTGCAAAAAATTTAAAATGCAAAACATATTTATAAAATGCAAATATTTTAGAATCTATATTTGAATAAAACACTGAGAAGCTAAATATGGTATAAAGTGAATCAAAACTTGAATTTTATGTTGCATGAGCGAATGCTGTCCAGCTCCTACTCCAAAGACACCAAGAATCATAGCAAATACAATTTCTAAATGTCCTAACTTGTGTTTCTTTTTGAATTTTCTATGTACCTGCTTCTTGCTGCTTTGTTTGGTTAAATAAAAACAAAACCAACTGTAGACACAACACACACATGAAGTCCCCAAAACAGATTCACTCAGTATCTAAGTCATGTTAGTTTGATGTCAAATAAATAAATAAATAAATAAACAAACAAACAGACTGGAAATGGAAAGCATAAACTCTTTTTGCTGGATTCCAGTGAGATTCCCATTTGTGGATGAACTTTGATCCTTTAATCCTGGCATTAATTTTTAAGTGTTCCTAGATTTTATCATGTTATGTTCACATCGTCTCACTTTCCAATTGTAGAAAAAATGATGTATATTTAGGAATCACCAGCAGGTGCCACCTAAGTACCAACACCAACTCTAAAACAAAGGAAACCATGAAACCTAGTGTGACATGACCAGACTGAATAAGTGGGATTCCTTTCTAATGGAATCGATTTAAGTGTTGCAACTTCTTGTTTTGTATAATACTATACCAAGACGTTGCCCCTTTCCCATGTGTGTTAAAAACACAATAGGTATGATCGTTTTAATGAGGCACTGCTTATCCAATCTGCCATGAAGAAAGACAGCTGAAATTGGGTATCTCTCTCTCTGCTTGGGTTCGAGGGTAGGGGCTGCTGCAAAAGATTCTTGGGGCCGATCATGCACACAAAAAGCAGCTGACTGGGAGTGGCTATTTAGCCAGAGACAGGGAGAAACAGTGGAGTTCTCTGTTGCACCATTGCTACATTAGTACCTCGAAATTATCACTCAGAACTCAGGGTGTGCTTTCTCATGGGAGTGCAATTCTCAAAGTAGTAGTCCTGGCTTCTTTCACCAAAGTAACGAAGACAACACAAAACAGAACAGTTAGTCCTCAAAATGAGACACTGCAACTGTATTTCAGGGCAGACAGACAAAAATTTCCACAGAGAAACACAGTCTGCAAAATAATTCCTAACCTTACATTATCTCAGAATTCAACCACTCCCCTGATGGATATCTTGAATGCTGAAGCCCACAGCGCAGCCACACACATATATATCCCTCTGCTTCCCGCTGGAGTGTACCCGCAGGGAATGCAAACCAAAATTCCTTGTTGCCTTAAGCACTGGATAATTAGAAAGAAAAATCTGCTGCCACAGGGGGAAAAATAGATTCTGCAAAATGCATAGCGAGGCCAAATATAGAAAACTGCTGGTACTTCCCCCGCTACAGCTTGCATGTGCTTCTGGCGGGTTCCACTATCAGTGGTAACTAAAGGTACATTCACATTTTTGACATTCCTAATGCCATCAGTGTTTAGAAGTCTCCATTCCTGTTCCGTACCTTCATGTCTATTTCGGTGCCGTGTATTTGCTGAGCTACGGTTTTGATGATCCCGATGACGATATCCTGAAGCCCCTCTCTCTCGGAGTAGTAGTGCAGGATGAGTCCTCTGCCCTTGTCCGCATCCGTGCACCTAAAGGAAGGTGCCCGCATCCCAGGGTAGATGGTAGCGAGGTGGTCGTGCAGAGCATCAAGGTTCTGCAATGAAGACGACAGAGTGAGGAACACACAACACCTCTGCAGTGACAGCCCACTTGGGGAAGGCAAGGTATGGAGACGAGGTTCAAATCCACGTTGTTGGGGCAGAGCAGCAGAGTCAACATTCACTGGGATATCTGCAGGCAAGTACCAGAGGGAAACTGGGACTAAAATAGCACCACTATTAACAGTACATGTTAAGAAAGGATAATCAAGTGTGATGTAAAAAAAAGAAAGCCCAATACAAAAAACAAATACAGTTAAGGGCTAGAGCAAACATACTTGTTTGTAGGAATTTGAGGCATCTGCATAGTGTATATCATGTTAAACAACAGGGAATGCTTGAAGCGACCTCATGTCAGCTTATCTTTACACTACAATCCTAAAACTTAACCACTGATGCAAAAATCTGTATCAGAGTCATAAGCATATGAAAATATAGACATACTTTTTTAAGATTTTATTTATATATTTGAAAGGCAGAGGGAGGGAGAGAGACAGAGAAAAAGAGAGAGAGAGAAAGAGAGAGGGAGAGAGAGAGAGAGAGTTGTCATCCATCCACTGGCTCACTCCCCAAATGGCCACAATGGCTGGAGATGGCCTAATCCGAAGTCAGGAGCTTGGAGCTTCCTCCAGGTCTCCCACATGGGTGCAAGGGCCCAAGGACCTGGGCCATCCTCTGCTGCATTCCCAGGCCATAGCAGAGAGATGGATCAGAAGTGGAGGAGCTGAGACTCGAACTGGCACCCACACAGGATGCTGGCACTGCAAGCAGTTGCTTTTCCTGCTATGCCACCGCACTGGCCCCGACATACTATTTTTGAAATCATATTTTAGAAATTAAAAACATACTTTAGAAATTAAAACAGCATACCTTCTTCATGTTCATTAATAGTCTCCAATCAAGATAAGAGTTTCCTGGCTAACCTTTGAAATACTCATAATTATCTTTGGAAGTTGAAGTCTTAGAAATTAATAAATTGGCTAACAAATAAATTTCTAATCATGCAGCATTACCCCTAGTTCAGGAAATGCCCAGTCCCCTAAACTCCTCTATTACTCCCTAACATACAAGACTGTTTTGAATAAAGATGACCAGGAGAAATGGTGCAAACTATACTTTTTACTTGGTCTGCCATGAGTTTTCAAACATTGAGTTCTTACTTGCTGCTGGAGGTCAACGTCGGTTAACAGAAGACTTCAGGAAGGAAGGGGAAGGGGCATGAGATGACTCCATGAGCACCCAGATTTGAGCAACACTTTCCCAGGGCACTTGCAGCCCTGATGCTTAGTTTTCTCCATCCTTGGTTTATCTATCCACTCACTCACTTAATCACGTGGTACAGGTGCATTTGTTAGCATGTGCTCTGTTACGCACGCTGAGGCAGCAAGGTAGAGCTGTGGATACAGATCTGCATGGTGCAGAGCAAGAAGCTCATGGTTTATATCTGCAAATGGACAGTCACATTGGTTTTCAATGAGCAAATCTGAGAGCCAACAGCTTGCCCTGAAAGAGTGGAGTAGAAAGACTTCATGGTGGCCGGCGCTGTTGCTTAACAGGCTAATCCTCTGCCTTGCGATGCCACCGGCACACCAGGTTCTAGTCCCGGTTGGGGCGCTGGATTCTATCCCGGTTGCCCCAATTCCAGTCCAGCTCTCTGCTGTGGCCCAGGAAGGCAGTGGAGGATGGCCCAAGTCCTTGGGCCCTGCACCTGCATGGGAGACCAGGAGAAGCACCAGTCTCCTGGCTTCGGATCAGTGAGACGCGCCGGCCGCAGCGGCCATGGGAGGGTGAACCATCGGCAAAAGGAAGACCTTTCTCTCTGTCTCTCTCTCTCTCACTATCCACTCTGCCTGTCAAAAAAAAAAAAAAAAAAAAAAGAAAAAAAGAAAGAAAGACTTCATGGTGAAAATGCTGAGGCCTGAGCTTGGGCATGAAGGTTAACATGCTGACACAGATGAGTGTTTCAGTAATCCCCCTCACTGGGAGAAGCTGGTGTCTGTCAATTTCTTTCATCCATAGTGCTTTCTGCTTTCTTTCCCCCAACTACAGCTGTTAAAATCCAATCAGGCTTGTGCTAAACAAAACATGCATTCCTCCAGACGGCCTCTAGAGGATGCTATTGCTATGTAAAAGTAATCCAACATTGCAGGATACTGGGTATTGCACAGGGTAGGTCACCTGCAGGCTCTGGAACCCCAGAACGGTTCCAGCCGGTGGAAGAGTGTCCTTTTCACAGCATTTCTGCCCTGAGAATGGACATTGCTCTTCCTACTCTTTCCACATCCCTTACACTTCCCTGATGGGACAATCTGGTGGGAAGAAAAAGAAATCACCAGAAAGGTTTTACTTTTATCTCCTTTTCCCACAAACTCAAAATATAGCTGGGGCTGCATGCAGGAAATTTTTCTAACATAGGTCCAGATACTGAGCTGTGGCTCACTTGAAAGGAAAAACAATTAGGGGGCCAAGGCAGTGGTGTAGCAGGTAAAGCTGCCACTTGCAGTGTTGGCATCCCATATGGGCGCTGGCTGGAGTCCTGGCTGCTCCACCTCCCATCCAGCTCTCTGCTATGGCCTGGGAAAGCAGTAGAAGATGGCCCAAGTCCTCAGGCCCCTGCAGCCACATGGGAGACTCAGAAGAAGCTCCTGGCTCCTGGCTTCGGATCAGCACAGCTCCACCCATTGCAGCCATCTGGAGAGTAAACCAGCAGATGGAAGACCTCTCTCTCTGCCTCTGCCTCTCTGTAACTCTTTCAAATAAATAAATAAATCTTTAAAAAAATTAAACAGAGGACAACTCAAAATACACATTTTTGTATTTTTTTTATACAAAAAGCTGAATTATTTCATAGGTCACCATGCCTATATCACTTATATACCGTCCATTTCCATCCTGTATCATGCTGTGTTATTAGTACATTTCCACATGCAGGCAGGAAGACGGCACAAGGCAGTACCAATGGTACCACTTATGTTAGCAGCACCATTGGTGCCAAGGTCGGCCAGAGGTGGATGCAGTGGCTCAGCCCAGTTACCAAGACACCAAATGTGGGTGGAGCTGTTTGTAATGATATTGATTATTAATATTAATAACAAAAATATTTTACATTTATTTATTTGAAAGATGGAGTTACAAAGAGATTGATGGGAAGACACACAGAGAGATCTATTTGGTGATTCACTCCCCAAATGGCCCAACTGCTGGAGCTGGGCTGGTCCAAATCCAGGAGCCAGGAGCTGGTTCCAGGTCTCTCATGTGGATGCAGGGGTGCTAGCCCTTGAGCCATCTTATACAGCTTTCTCAGGCACATTAGCAAGGAGCTGGGTCTAAAATAGAGCAGCCGAGACGTGAAATGGCACCCGTATGGGATGCCGGCAGCAACTTTAACCACACACCACAATGTGGCTTCAATAACAAAACAATATTGAGGTTGCCTAAATTTATCATTTAAAGGATAATAAAAAAAAAAAAGCAAAAAACAAACAAACAAACAAGCAAAAAGCCCATTGAGAATGTTCATCGTTCAAGACTTTCTGTGGTAAGGAACTCTCCATTGATTTCCTGTTTTACTGAGTTTCCTATTAATTAAACGGACAAGTAAAGTGCTTCCCTGTAGCATAAAAGATTTAACACCACTTAATGTAATATTGATTTTCTTTAGATAGTATCTAAAATAAAAACCACTCTGGGGATTTCTCTAGTTACAGCTTTCCTTGCTCCATTTTACTCTTTCAAGATTAAAGTGATTACCACAGGCTGCCTGTTATAAGAAATGGGATTACGAATTAAAAATTAAATTATCTCCATTTGAGTACATTTATATAGCTAATAAAAGTGTTGTGTTCATACTTACACTACCATGATTTGAAACAACTTCAGAAGGTCACCAAGCAAGTCCTAAAATAGCCTTAGAGAGAATCTTTCCACATTTGACAATATGAGGGTGGTCTTTAAAAATTTCATGGAAAATGCATATTATAAAAATATGCATGGAGTTCAGAATTCTCACACCAACATAAAATTATCTGTTAATTCAATTTTACCCTGAACTTTTTGAGGCATCCACATATTATCTAAACAAACTTGATTATTCACACTCTTGGCTGTAGCAAAGTGTCCTGGGAAACCAGAGCTTACTGTTAAAATTGACATGTTGTTTCATTTCTAAATATATACATGGCAGACTATTATCATGGTGCAGAGGATTGGCCCAGAGCCTGCAATGCCAGCATCCCACATAAGTGCCAACATCCCATCTCAAGTCCTGGCTGCTCCACTTCCTTTACAGCTTCCTGCTGATGTGCCTGGGGAAAGGAGCAGAAGAAGGCCCAAGTGCTTGGGTCCCTGTCATCCATGTGGTAGAACCGTAAGGAGATCCATACTGCCTGCTTTTGCCTGGCTTATGCCTTGGCTTTTTGGGATTGAATCAGCAGGTAGAATTTCAATCTTTCTCTCTCTCTCTCTCTCTTTTTTTTTTTCTCTCTCTCTGTAAGCCTGCCTTTCCAATAAATAATAGATACATCTTTTTTAAATGAATGAATGAATAAATAAATAAATCTATGCATGTATGAAAATATAAAAATAAAAGAGCTACATGGCGATTGCAAGTATACACGCATGTTTGAAAACAGAAAAGATATGGGAAAAGATGTAAACACACATCTCATAGCAAAGGTGGATTCCCAGGAAACAGTGAAGCATAGCTCAAATATGCTGTCAATCGTGCTTTTTAGCTTTATCAAATTGACAACCAGAAAACTCCTACAGAGCAACCCCTTTCATGTATCTTACCTTATGACAGCAACAGGCTAGTCTGAGGTTCTCATTTCATTACTTCATTATCGGTTAAGTTGTATCAGAAAGCAGTCATTTTCAAATTTTGAGACAAAAGAAAATTTAAATGAAGTGGAAAACCAAACCCTAGATGATGGGAGGCACTAAAGAAAGTATCCTAGGATTAGGGCCGGTGCCATGGTACAGTGGGTTAATCCTCCACCTGAGGTGCCAGCATCCCATATGGGCTCAGGTTCTAGTCCTGGCTGCTCCTCTTCCCATCCAGCTCTCTGCTATGGCCCGGAATGCAGTGGAAGATGGTCCAAGTCCTTGGGCCCCTGTACATACATGAGAGACCTGGAAGAAACTCCTGGCTCCTGGCTTCAGATTGGCACAGCTCCGGCCATTGCAGCCAACTGGGAAGTGAACCAGCCGATGGAGGACCTCTCTCTGCCTCTCCTTCTCTCTGTATAACTCTGGCTTTCAAGTAAAATAAATAAATCTTTTTTGAAAAAAAGAAAAAAGAAATAATTACAACTATGTGGATATTTTATTTTAATGCTTTTAAATTCATCTTTTTTCTATTTATTAATTTTTAATTATTATTATTTTTATTTATTTGAAAGGCAGAGGTACAGAAAGCAGAGGCAGGGAGCGAGAGAGAGAGAGACAGATCTTCCATCTGCTGGCTCACTCCTTAAATGGCCGCAACCGCAGGAGCTGGACCTATATGAAAGCAGGAGCCAGAGGCTTCTTCTGGATCTTCCACAAGGATGCAGGGACCCAAGGACCATCTTCTACTGCTTTCCCAGGCCACACAAGAGAGCCGGATTGGAAGTGGAGCACCCAGGGCAGCCATATGGGATGCTGGTACTGAAGGAAGTGGCTTTACCCACTATGCCACAGCGCCAGCCCCTAAATTCATCTTTAAAACAAACAAACAACAACAAAAAAGAGATCCAGTCTATACAATCCTACATTTGGCAATGAAAATTTTGTAAAATTGCAAGAACATTTGAATTCTTCAAAGAGCAAGTATTATAATTCTAAATAATTCTTATCTTTCTTCACATGGTTTTAAAATTTTTAGTTGATTGATTGATTTTCACTTTATTTGAAAGGTAGAGACAAAGAAACAGAGAGTGATTTCCCATTTGCTGGCTCATTCCCAAAATCCTGAAACAACCAAGCTTGGGCCAGGCAAAAGCCAGGAGCCTGGAACTCAATGTGGGTGGTAGAGATACCAGTACTTGAACCATCATCTGCTGCCTTCCCCGGGCACACATTAGCAGGAAGCTTGGATAAGAAGCTGAGGATCTGAGTCTGGAACCAGATGCTCAGATATGAATTCGGGAGTCCTAAGTAGTGACTTATAGCTACACCTTCCACAAGATTTTAAACTAAAACTAAACCCCCTTTTGCCAATTTTAAAATTGCAAGCTATAGGAATTGGCATTTTGGATGCTGAACAAATGGTTCCTTTTGAAATTCAAAAGTTAAAAATAAAGTGAATGGTGCATTTTTCTGAGAAATATAAATAATTTAGGGAAGTATTAGAATTCTACAGCTGTTCAGGAAAATCCTCATGTTTCCCAAAATAACACTACACAAACATTGAAGAATTAGACCAGTCTACAATCCCAGATTGTTCCTGGTGGGCCAGCCAAATCACAACGTTGTATTTTATGAGCCAAAATCTGGAGTCAACATGAATTGGAAAAAAAATCCCATTGAAGGCTGAACAGAGGGGCTGGTTATAGAATCTGAATATATATGGGTTGAGTGAATGTGTGACATTGCCACTACATTAACATCAGTTGAGGGAGAGAATGCCTCCAGGAAATAATTGAAGAATGCCGAAACATTCAGCTGAGATTTCTAAGCATAGTCAAACAGGCTCATAATTCAAATCTTAAGTGGTCTTGACAATTCCCTTTTTCCCTTTATTTTTAAATAGTCAATCTGGCAACCTTTGGTGCTCATTTTAATTTGATTTTAAGTCTGTAAAATTGCTGGAGAAATAAAGAATATATAATAAATTAGGAATGAATATCATTGAAAACAAATTGGTAGCCCTATTTTGGATTGACATGGGTCCCATTCCCAGAGTTCAAATTTAATCAAATATGACAATTTAAGTTCTTGACTCCTTGTACAAGGGTATCCATATATACTCACACCAATTAAAAATATAAGGGGAAAGAGAATGCATAGATTACTGTTCCAGTTACCCAGTGTTGTACATCAAATCATCCCAAAATTCACTAGTTACAACAAGGATTTACTTCTTGCACTGGATGGGAATCAAATGGACACCAGTGCTGGAATTATCAGAATACTGTAGCAGAATGGTTCTCTAAGATGGAACAACTCAACTGGATGGTAACTGTCAAAAGCTTTTTGTTAGGAGCTTGGGGCTGTTGCCTGAGGGTATATAAATGGCCATTCCATGTGGCTTGTGCTTCTCATTTCATGTGCCTGGGATCCTCAGGAGAGCATTCCAAGAACTTTTCTAAGCTACCTAGGGGGAAACCTCATGACTTCCTAAGCTCTTGTTTAAAGCATCTGGCTGCATTCAATTGGTCAGACACTCGCCAAAGCCAACACATATTCAGGAAAAGGAGAACTCCACCTCTTGATGAGGACAGGCAAAATCTTATTGCAGAAGTGTGAGGGGGCCGATGTCGTGGTGCAGCAAGCTAAGCTGCTGACTGCAAAGCTGATATCCCATATGAGTGTTCGTTCAAGTCCCAGCTGCTCCACTTCTAATCAAGTGCCCTGCTAATGTGCCAGGGAAAGCAGCCCAAGATGTCCCAAGCATCCTTGCCACCCATGTGGGAAACCTGAATAGATTTCCTGGCTCAGCACCCGCTATTGTGGCCATTTGGAACGTGAACTTTGGAAGAGCTCTCGTTCTCTCTCTTTAGTTGCCTTTCAAATAAATCTTTTAAAAAATGCACATGACCTGAGAAATACGTTGCAGAGATTTCTGGAAAACATGATATTTCCTGATGCAACAGGACACTGGAAAGTAGAAATGACACAGGTTGAGGCAGAAATACCATCAAATCGGACATTCCCTACCAGTATGTTACTGATGGCATTTTCAAATCATAAATATTCTCTGCATGTGTTGTAATCAATACACTAAAAAGTTTGCCAAATCTGTGTAGATGAAATACATGAAATTTTATACCTTAAATAAAATAAAATTTAAAAAAAAAAACCCTTAGGAAAGTTAAAAAAAAATAAAAAACTTTGCTATAGCGGCAGCATGGAACCATACATTTTGTTTCCAATATAAAAATATTGAAATATAGTCTTGTCTCTGAAGTCATATGGCCAAGTCAAACATATACAATCCAAAAATATAAAAATATCTTATTTCTTTATCTCTTTTTGAGAAATTATGTTTTTAATTATCAAAACAAGCAAAGGATAAATTCCAAAGATTATTACTGTTACAAACAGCCCACAAATTGATACTTCCATGGAAAATTTAAAACAACATCAATTCCTAACTGTGTAATGTCTAGAGAAGAGGAAAGTTTATAAAATATTTCCTTTAAAAATATTTCTTATATATTTTTTTCACTTTATCCTTTTAGGGCTGTTAGCTATCTTTTGCTGTTATTCTCAAAACTTCCAGGTGGATTACAATAAGGATAATGCAGAGTTTTTTACATTGAATCTGGAAGGTCAAGAGATTATATGAATATAAGCAGGGCTATGATTTCAGTATTGACAGCAAAGCTTTTCAAGGGAAGAAGATATTTTGGTGTTCATCAGTTAAATGAACAAATCAAAGAAAACGATAAAATCCATAAGAAAATAAATATTTCTCTGGAATTAAACTACAGAATTACCTATATAGGTATCTCCTTGAATATAAAATTTCTTTTAAAAGGTTAGGAATTTGGTATAATGGTTAATACACTGCTGGAGATACCTACATATCAAACTGGAGGGCCTGGGGTTAAGTCTCAGCTCTGCTTTTAATTCCAGGTTTCTGATAATGTGAAAGCTCGTTGGCAATAGGTGACTGTTAGCAGGCTTGGACCCCTGCCATCCCTGTGGAAGAATCAAATCGCTTTGCAAGTTCGCATCATCAGCCTGGTCCATTTATGTGTCTTGTAGGCATTTGGGAAGTGAAGCAAGGGGAAAAAAGATCTTCTATGTGTCTGTCTGTCTTTTCCTTTATGTCTCTCTTTCTAAAAAGCTCATTAATTTAAAAGATTTTTTTAGGGGCTGATGGTGTGACAAGGTGGGTTTAGCTGGCATCACAGGAAGCCAATTTCACAGCACTGGTTTGAGTCCTAACATCTCTGCTTCTGATTTAGCTCCCCGCTAATAAGCCAGGAAAAGCAGCAAAAGATGTCCAAAAAGAACTTGGCCCCTACGACCCAAGTAGGGGACTTGAACACAGTTCTTGGCTCCTGGTTTTAGCCTGGCCCAAGCCTGGCCAACACAGCCATTTGGTGAGTGAACCAGTTCATGGAAGATCTACGACTCCCACCCATCCCTACCCCACTATGTCTCTACGTCTCTCCCTTGCTCTCTGTCACTCTGCCACTCTGCCTTTCAAACACATAAATAAATCTTCAAAATATTTTTGAAAAAATACATAAAATTTCTTAAACGAAGAGGTATTATCCTGACTGAGCCGGATAAAGTAGCTTCAGAGAAAAAAAAGAGAGAAAGAAAGAAACCACACACACACATACTTCAGAATAATTAATGCTATCCTTCAAGGATTCTACTGATTGCCTATTTGTACATTATATGCTGTATGTATCTGGAACTAAGAAAATTTGTAAAAAAGTGTTTATAGAATAGCAGAAACAGCTTTATACTAAGCACACAGGGACTGTTTTTTTTAAAGATGTATATATTTGAAAATCATAGTTACACAGAGAGAGAAGGAGAGGAAGAGAGAGAGAGAGAGAGGTCTTCCATCCTCTGGTTCACTCCCCAGATGGCTGCAATGGCCGGAGCTGTGCTAATTCAGGAGCCAGGAGCTTCTTCTGGGTGCAGGGGCTAGAGGGCTTGGGCCATCTTCCACTGCTTTCCCAGGCCATAGCAGGGAGCTGGATTGGAAGTGGAGCAGCCAGATCTCGAACCAGCACCTATAAAGGAGGCTGGCACTGGAGGCGGCAGCTTTACCCGCTGCATCACAGCGCCAGCCCCCAGGAACTGTTCTTAACAATGTATGCACATATGCAAATGAGGGGTTGAGGAGAGAGGACTCCAGAGAGGTCCCTTTTGGTATGATGAATGAGGCAGAGTGGCCTGGCTAAATCATAGCCCATATTACGATTTCAGTAGATATTTTATTGTTCTCTGAGCACTTCAAATGGAAGGATTACAATGACTATTTTAGAAATGTCAACAGATATAAGCAATGCCCCTTGTAAATTCAACAATGAATAGTAATTTGCCACGTTCACATGAGAAGGAAATGGTCTAGTGTGTATCTCTTCCTTTATATTTCAATCTATGCTTCATTTCTAAACAAAGTTATATAGTCTCACTCAAACTGACTTAACTCTTCATAAAAGAATTCATCTTGAGCTACTGGTGTGTTTGCTTCCCACTTTTTTTTAATCAATAATCACTTTTTTAAAAAAATGATACTTACTCATTGCCAGACACATAGATAATATCTGTGGAGATGCAATCATTGAGAGAGTGTGGTCTCTGGCCTGGGTTTACATTCCAGTCCAATAAACAGGAAATGATCCTGCAGTGGGAGGACTACTGTGGCTGTGAAATAATGTGTGATGAAAACATGAGGAAGGCCAATTACTCTGGCTCAGATAAGGCAGATATTGGTGGTGTGTTCCTGCAAGAAGCAATCTGACCTGCAGACTGAATGGGATTTATCTAGGTGATCAGAACAATGGTCCCTGGTAGACAGAAGACCATGTGCTGAAGCTCAGAGGATAGGGGCGGCAAGATAAACACAAGGAATCTCTGAAAGAAGTTAGATTTGCCTGGTGGGGGAAGTGAGAGAAGAGCACAGATAAGGCGTGGTAGTAATTTTCATTATTGTTAAAACTTTCCCATGGGCAGAGTGGCACTACTCAGGGGGTTTAAGCAAGAAAATGCTACCATGAGATATATTTGTATTAAAAAAAAAAAAAAATCTCCAGGGTGGCAGAATGGAGAATGGAGAGAGAAAGGGAAACCATTCAATCTCTAAATAATAGGGAAGTGTTGGGGAAATGGAGAAAAGTGGCAGAATCCTCAAAAGTCAGATTTAGGAAAAAATGCCCAAAGCTTTGTTGATAGATTAAAACTAAGGGGTGAAAGAGGCAGAAAAAAAAATCTTTAAAATCTCTTTAAAATGGGCCCAGTTTATCTTACTCCTTAGTGAAGGATTAAAGGTTGTCATGATGTTTTATTTATGTAATGAAAACGTCAATTTTTATACATGATCTAGGATCTTAGCAGTTTATAAAAGCCAATTGCTTCATAATCAGCTAAACAGAAAAAGTCCATTTAATTTTTATGTAATTATCCTGAGCAACATATAAATATCTACTCACTAGAAAGCAGCATTTTTACCATATTCGATTCAGCTTTAAGTTTAAAACCCGGGAGGAAAAATTGTATCAAACTTGCACAATTTGATGAAAACTTTACAGTTAGTGTAACAAGCACGTAGTTGCTAATTTTACATTTTTAGAAGGCAGAGAGAAACACTCAGAGAGACACACGAACACAAGGAGATACAGAGACAGAAACAGAGACAGAAAGAGATCTATCTGGGCCAGGCTGAAGTCAGAAGCCCAGACTTGGATCTGAGTCTCCACGTGAGTCACAGAGACCCAATAACCAGAGCCGTCACCTGCTACCTCCCAGGATGCACAATGGCAGGAGCTGGAATTGGGAGCAGAGGAGTCAGAATTTCTGATATGGGATCCAGATGCCCCAAGCAGCACCTTGACCACTGTGCTAAACACTGGCCCCTTATATTCTTTTTGTATTGTCTTTGGAACCTGGTGTGTTTTCCGCTGACAGCCCGCCTTCTTCCCAGTGTGGAGTAACCCTGTATTTGGTGCCTGTCCTATTGGATAACACAGCACTAGAACAGACAGAATCATGCCTTGGAGCCTGCTTGCTCCCCACCGCACACACTGTGCCATAAGCAGCTTAACACATGGTCATAATGAGTACATGTCTTTAAAAAAAATTCAAGGAGGTCATTTGAATATTGCTTTCATTATGTAGATAGAGGCCATTGAGAGAGAAAGTGAAGTCTCAGTTACTAGAAGTTGAAACTTTGCTTATAAGGCGACAGAGGGCAACAAAAGTACCAAAAAAAAAAAAAAAAAAGGAACATGTACTCAAAAATCTCAAAAAACTTTTAAGTAATAAACCTTAATCAATTTAAATAGCCCATTTAAATATCACCTGTTCAATTTTAATTTAAATATCTCCCTGCGGCTACTTCACTTGGAAGTGGCAGCTTTTTCTTTTTTATCTGACAGCAGCAGTTTCGTGAATGCATGGTAAGAGATTGCAAAGCAGTTTCCATCTTGATTGAATGCTGTTTTAAGTTTATAAGAAAAATGTCACTATGTAAACAACAGACATTTTGATTAAACACGAAAGTTCTTATTTTGGCTGTTAAATCAATAATGCAGCTGGATTGAAAGTAGTTTACATTCCCTCAGAACTGGGCTCTGGTTCAGCTAGTATTGCACTGACATCATTTTCCAGCAAGATCTGGCCGCTCTCAGCAGCCAGTTGGAAATATCCTTTGCAAACAACCACATAATTTTCAATGTTAACACATTTCAACAAGAGGGTCTCAGGAATGCCAGTGCTTAAAATAGTACAGTCAGTCTAGAAATAGCCTCTCATCCAGTGTGTAATTTACTGGTGAAAATGTTCAAGGTGAATTTAAAAGAGTGTAAGACAAAGGCCCTTTTTTTTTTTAACATTACTTATCTTTTTGAAACCTGAAACCAAGCTTGGAAGGTTTCCTATTTTCTTTTCTATAGTAGATTAATTAATATGTAACTCACAGCAATGGTTCTCAAATTTGTAGCAGAACACCTGGTGGCCCAGGTGCTTTTCCCTCAACAAAGAACTCCAGGTAGAACTTTGTGAACACTGACACACTGTATCCATTATACTGTACAAGCTAGGAACATTCTTACCAATAGAAAATAAGACCATGTTATCTGTCAAAAACCAACCACAACCACTGGCATGTAGAACCATGAAACAAAAGGCAGCTGAACCGATCACAACAGACCAATGGATACTTTCAGAGTCTGTTCATTTGTGATATGAGAATTCAGGGTCAGCATCCAGATGTTAGAGAAAAAATGTGAAGCAAAAATGCTAACATGTCCACTAACCATGGTTTTATGTGAGTTAGAAAAGGATCACCACCACGATTCCATTCCAGCTTTCCGACTGGCAGAGCAAAAGCATCCTAGAACCTCACAGGAAGAACCACAAATCAGAACTTCGGGGGAGAGGACCCTAAGTTGCTTACCTGTAAAAATTCTCTCACGTTAGATCCCAGGACACGCAAGATTGTGTCATAACCAGATTCTTGACAAAATACGAAAAACATCTTCCCAAACATTTGGAGGATCTCTCCAGCATTGAGATCTAATTTACAGGTTTAAGAGAGAGAGAGAAACAAACTGTGTATTAAAAGCAGAATACTGGGGGAGGGAGGAGGGAAAGGAATATCATTATGGTCTTAGAATTCTATCTACAAGCCATATTGAATCTGCTAAATACTAATTAAATTTTTAAAAATAATAATTTTCTTTAATTTTTTATTTTTTATTTCATAAATATGAATTTACAAAGTGCAGCTTTTGTATTGTTGTGGCTTCCCCCTCCCAAGTAAATGGAAATATGAATAACATTGGGTTTTTTTTTTAGATCTATTTATTTATTTGACAGAGTTGTAGGGAGAGAAGGAGAAACAGAGAGAGATCTTTTCACACACTGGTTCACTCTCCAAGGGCTACAATGGCCAGAACTGGGTCAAGCCATAGCCAGGATCCAGGAGCTTCTTCTGGGTCTTCCACATGAGTGTAGGGGCCCAAGCAATTGAGCCATCTTCCACTGCTTTTTCCGGCACTTTAGCAGGAAGCTGGATTGGAAGTAGAGCAACCAGGACATGAACCAGCCATACGGGATGCTGGAAATGCAGGTGGTAGCTTTATTCACTGTGCCACAATGCTGGCCCCACCAGTAGCATATTATTAATTAAAACAATGAAGATATGTAAGTGCATATTAAAATAATTTGAAATATTCTTAAAGTCTGTGCAGAATGAACATGTATCATATGAAAAAATTCTGGCCAAAACAATGCAATAAAATCTGAGAAAACAATGGGTTGATATGTCAACAGTGTGAATTTGTACTTACAAGCAAAGAAATCAGTTACTCAGGTTCCATGACAAGTTACTTAATTCTTAGCTTCTTAAAGTATATATTCAATTTAGTAATTTTTTTGAAAAACTGATTTTCAAAATCATTAAGACTGCATATGGCCGGCGCCGTGGCTCAACAGGCTAATCCTCTGCCTAGCGGCGGCAGCACACCAGGTTCTAGTCCCGGTCGGGGTGCCAGATTCTGTCCCGGTTGCCCCTCTTCCAGGCCAGCTCTCTGCTGTGGCCCGGGAGTGCAGTGGAGGATGGCCCAAGTGCTTGGGCCCTGCACCCCATGGGAGACCGGGAGAAGCACCTGGCTCCTGGCTTTGGACCAGCACGGTGCGCCGGCCATAGCATGCTGGCCACAGCGGCCATTGGAGGGTGAACCAATGGTAAAAGGAAGACCTTTCTCTCTGTCTCTCTCTCTCTCTCTCTCTCTCACTGTCCACTCTGTCAAAAAAAAAAAAAAAAAAGACTGCATATGACAGTATTTTTGGTGCAAAATAGTTTTTCTTTATATACATATGGTTATTTAATAACTTGATGTCATATATAAGATGAACCCTAATGGTTCGCTTATTCTTAATATTCAATCATATGTTTCCTACAATATTAATTTTTACTACAAATTTTCTGGATCTATTATTTGGCATTTTTATTTTTATTCACTACAACAATCTATACAACAATCTATTTAATCATTTCCCTATTATTTAAAATATAAGTTTTTCCATTTTTTTAGTGATGTAAGTAACTCTGACTTGCCACATACAAATATTAATGCAATGAGATCTGATCATTTCTTTAGAAGAAACTCCTAAAGAGTTTGAATATCTTTTAGAAAGAATTTGGTGGGGGCCAGTGCTGTGGCGTAGTGGGTAAAGCTGCCTGCCGCCTCCAGTACCCACATCCTAGATGGGCGCTGGTTCGAGTCCTGGCTGCTCCACTTCTGATCCAGCTCTCAGCTGTGGCCTGGGAAAGCAGTAGAAGATGGCCCAAGTGCTTGGGCCCCTGCAGCTTTGTGGAGACCAGGAGGAGGCTCCTGGCTCCTAGCTTCGTATTGGCCCAGCTCCGGATGATGTGGCCATTTGGGGAGTGAACCAGCAGGTGGAAGATCTGTCTCTGTCTCTGTCTCTCTCTCTGCCTCTTCCAATCTGTAACTCTGCCTTTCAGATAAATAGATAAATTTAAAAAAAAAAAAAAGAATGTGGTGATACAAAATTGTTCTCTAAAAGATTTGTCTTAATTTACCATTAAATTTTCAATGTGTGTGATTTCCCCTTTTATTTCTACCCTTGCCCATACTAGGTATTTCATTTCTAAAACCTGTCAAACTTAAATGAAAAAAAAAATTTCATACTTGTTTCAATTTTGATTATTAAGGAGGCAGGATATTTTTCTTATTACTGATAAACATTTACCAGTCTTCTTCCCCCAAATTTTTGTGTTCTGACTATATTTATCAAAGCTGAGTCTCATTTCATTCTGTCCAAACTGTAGCCTAGTTATAAATTCTACATCATGAGAATAACAAATACTACTTCTTGTTTTCCATGGAGCTTTCTGAATTTTGCTTTGTCTCCAGTAAATCTCAGCCTCTTGTTCCTTTCACCAATAGCCAAGGTAACCAGTGACTGCGAAAGAGATTTGGAGAAAATGCTTTCCTCACAGCACTCTTGCATAATTACCAGATTGTCAACACCGCAAAGGAAGCTCTTGCTCCAACTATCAGCTATTTCCCTCTCCCCATGCACAGTTTTCTGTAAGGAGGCACAAGCAGCATCTTTTCTCTCTTCATTCTTCCAAGGGCTTGTAAAAAGAACAGGGCTGGGCACCATCTAAGCCCAGCACTATGTGTAAATGCCCTCCTCACCAGGGCGGTGCTATGCACAACTTACAGAATCAGTGGTTGTAATTTTGAACTATGCATTTCTTTGGGCTTCTACGTGTAACTTAGGCACAGAAGCAAAACCGCATTCAACTTACTGAGGACTTTGCTTGCGGCAGCAACCAAATCATAGGTTTTGGAGTCATCGTATATTATTCTGACAAGAAACTGTCCTTCTTCATCTAACTGCGCCTCTTTTCTGCAAAACAAAAATGAGAGAGACAGAGGGGAACTTGAAATAAAAGCGTTACTACAGCTTTGATGATTGCATATAAAGTAGTTTTACATCTGAAATGGATGTGTTTTTGGCAAATGTCTATAAATCAACATCATGGACCAAAAAATTCTCTGATTAAAAAAAATTATATCACAAACCACTCTTCAATGAAAGGATATATTTGACTAGATTTTAGCATACCAACATTTATACAGTTCTCTAATGCTTGATACAATCTATGACATTAAATACACTTAAAAATAACTTATGGTTTAATAAATATTCAGTAAGTATTTGTTGAGTCCTTCATATGTACTAGACACCGTTGTAGGAACCAAAGATAAATTTGTTAGTAAAACAGACAAAGACTCCTGATCTCTTGACACACATCTATTCATAAATTCATACATTTCATTGGTAACATGCTGTGAAGAAAAAGAGAGCAAGATAAAAGAATGGAGAACGCAAAGACACAAGCCAGGAAGACCTGACTGAGCAGCTGGCTCCTGAACAAAGTGTGAAGCAGCTCAGAAAGTGAGCCATGTGCAGTCTCAGGACGGTGTGAGGTGTGTTCTCGTGTGGAGGGAAGGGGAAGTGCACAGCAGCGGGAGGAAGAGCAGAGACCAGTGTGGCTGGAACGGAGGAGAGGGTGAAGTAGCTGTTAGAAAATGGTTCAGAGGGCCGGCCGCGGCTCAACAGGCTAATCCTCCCGGCCGTGGCGGCCATTGGAGGATGAACCAATGGCAAAGGAAGACCTTTCTCTCTCTCTCTCTCTCTCTCTCTCTCTCTCTCTGTCCTCTGTCTGTCAAAAAAAAAAAAAAAAAAAAGAAAATGGTTCGGAGATGCATAAAAGGGTCACAAGTGTTTAGGCCAAGTTGGACCTTATGATGACTGTTACTGAAGATGGTTTTGGCACTTGTGACGTGGGCACTGATTTGAACTAACCTAGGCTAAAGGGATTAGCATGTCTTGCTTCTGCATTGAGAATGGACCAATGAGAGGTAGGACAGGAGACCTGCCGACACTGAGATGACTTGGTTTAGAGGCAATGTAGTGGAGTTGTAGGGAGAGGTCCAAAGCCAGATGTATGCAGAAGGTAAATCCAACACGATTGCTGGTGGGCTGGATACAGAGTGTGAGCAGGGATGAGCACTCAGGGATGACACCACGATTTTCTGGCTTGAGCAACTGGAAGGATGCTGTCACCAGTAGCTGAACTGAGAGACACTGCTGGGGCAGACTGGGGATTAAGATCAAGAGTTCTGTCGTAAACATATTAAGTTCAGAATGCCTTTAAATATATCAAGTGTGAGATGCCAAATGGACTGATAAAAATCTTCCAATATATCCTTAGCTTATTAAACTCAGTAGCTTAAAATGCACAGTGGATTAGTAAAAAGAAATTATGGTTACCATTTTTAGTGGTTGTTATGACTCTAGAAATGTATTTATATTGACAGAATCTGGATTGCTTTTTTTAAACAAATGTCCAAAAGGGAGGGGGAACTCATTGTTCAAACAGTGCCAGCTGTAGGAAAGAACTGACAAGGGCCCCAAATGTCTTTTTCAGTGCTAAATTCACAAAAATACATGGAGCTTGGATATCAGCCTCTGATTCGCAATCCAACTCCTATAAATCTCTCCGTGTTGCTAGGAGAACACAAGAAAAGCTAGCCACTATAATTAGGTGAACTTTCAACACTTTGGCTCCAATAACTCCTTAAATGTTGTTGAGGCAGGTCACGGTCAGCCTCCCTCCCTAAGAAACCGTTGTGATCACAGCTGCTGCTGAGGGCTACACCTGGATCTGCTCAAGGGAACATTTCAAACAATGGCCTCTCTAGTCGCCGTCTTATGCTAGAGATCGTCCTTAAAAGATCCTATGCTTCTCAGGATACCACTTATTCACCTGCAATTATATATAACAATACACGCAATAAAAAAGAGAGCTCTCAAGTCTTTTCAACAACAGAAATCAATAAGATGCTCAAAAATTGTGACAATAAAATGTACAAACACTGACTTATCCTCAAAAAAATGCTACAATGTATTCTATGCATTCCAGCTTCTAATTGTAAACAATTATAAACATGGGAAAGGAAAAACTATAAAGAAAAAATCCTCTACTCCTTTGAGTTGACTACTGTTAATATTATATTCAATATGATTATTATATTCAAGTCATTCATGCCTGAATGCATTTGGCTGTTTGTATATTTCTTTAAACCTCCATTTTTTACTTTATATTTGATGAATGTATTTGCCAGCTTTTGGCTACTACAGCAAATTACCTGATACAAGCTACTTATGAAGAAAGGAGGTATACTGTGTCTTACAGTTTGGAAGGTTCACAGTCCAAGATTAGGCAAGCCCCATTATTCCAGCAGTCTGGTGATGCTGGAGAACAGCAAGGGTGGAACGTGTGCAGAGGAGTGATCACAAGCTGAACCCAGAAGCAAGGAAAGTGGCTATGCCAGTCTCAAGCTTTCATAATCAACTGTCTCCCAAGAACTACCTTCCAAAGGCATGCCTTGAAAGACCTAAAGAGCTCCCACAAGATGCGCCTTCAACACACTACTGTATTGTTTCCACCCTCTCAGCATCATCAACCTAAGACTTGAAGTGTCTATGTGAGTTCAGGAGCCATATCTTATTCAAGTCACAGCAAAGGGTATCTTTCCATGTCAACAAATATACTTCTATTTTATGATTCCACAATATGGCGCTGTGTAGTCATACTTGAGTTTTGGTAGATATTTAGATTTTGTTTTTCACAAGAAAACCCATAAAGACAGTTAAACTTCAAAGTCATAAGTTAATGGTACTAAGTGGAAACTGAATCCAATTATGATGCTTAGGAGGTGGGCCCAGTGGAAAGTCCTTAGGCCACTGGGAGTGGGACCATGAAAGGTGGTTCTCACCGGAGGGTCCACCCCAGGCACTCACTCTGCTTTCTGGCTCACCATGTGGTTGTCACTCCATATGTTCTCCCCACTGCTACCCTCCAACCTCAGCACACAGCTGAACCCATGGGGCCGGCCTGGGTTGGATTACAGACCTCCAAAATCATGAACCAGAACAAAACTCCTTCCTTTATAAGGAGTTGTCTTATATTTTGTTTCAGTGACAAAAAGGTGACTAATACAGTTGAGTATCTCTGTGGTTAATTGTATTTCCATGCACAAACAGAAAAAAGTCCAAGAAATGGAATTGTTGGTTTGAAGTATATAGATATTCTAATTTTTGTCATTTTGCAACAGCCCTTTTTTATGAAATGATATTAATCTGCAGATTAGAATTTTGTAACCTCTAATTTAAGATATGCTAAAAAATACAAATAAATTTTAATTAAATACACAATGACATGAAAATTCATCTTTTCACCATTTGATTCTTTCACCCCATTCTCTTTTCTTCATCTTTTAGCCTAGTCTCTTTCTTTCAATTAGAATCAGTGAAATTACATACATTTCTGTAGCGATTCAGTTTCTATGAAAAATTTACCAATTCAAAACTCTAAGTGAGTGAGGTATAAGAACATTTGGTCCTTCTACACAAAGCAGAGGCACAGCCGTTATCCCCTGAAACCCCTAGCCATGAGTCAATGCATTCCTTCCTCCTCCTATATCGTTTTTATTAAATAAATTCCCTTATCTTTTAAACTTTCTTCCTGATATTATCAGCTTCAACATGTTCCCTAGAGGAGGGCTAAACTAAACACCAGTGAACCAAACAGCAATACATAGAAGGCAATAATGACCTCTTAAAGATTTCACAACGCGGCTAGCACTTGGCACTGCACTTAAGATGCTTGTATCCAGGGGCAGTGCTGTGGTGCAGCAGGTTAAAGCCCTAGCCTGAAGTGCTGGCATCCCCTATGGGTGCTGGTTCAAGTCCGGCTACTCCACTTTCAATCCAGCTCTCTGCTATGGCCTGGGAAAGCGGCAGAGGATGGCCCAGCTCCTTGGGCCCCTGCACCCGCATGGGAGACCGGGAAGAAGCTCCTTGTTCCTGGTTTCAGCTCAGATCAGCTCAGCTCCAGCCATTGCAGCCATTTAGGGAGTGAACCAGTGGATGGAAGACCTCTCTCTCTGTCTCTTCCTCTCTCTGTCTGTAACTCTACCTCTCAAATAAATAAATAAAACCTTTTTTTAAAAATGATGCTTTGATGCTCCATCTGCGTGCTTGATTCAGGCCCTAGCTCTTCCATTCCCAATCCAGCTTCCTGGATTGTGCACGCTGGGAAACAACAGGCACTGACTCAAGTATTTGGGACTCTGCCACCCACAAAAGAGACTTCAAGCTCCTGGTTTTACCCTGGCCTACATGTTGCTGTTGAGGGCATCTGGGGAGTGAAACACTGAATTGAAGGTATTCTCTCTCTGTCTCTGTCTTCCTCTTTCCCTCTGTGTCTCTCCTCCTCCCCTGGTTCTCTCTCTGCCTTTCAAATAAAAAAGTGAAAATTTATATTTTTATTCATATATATATATATATATACACACACAAACACAATACACAATTCAAACTATTAGGGCTGGTTATCTAAATTTACCTTAGAAATCTCTGGGAACATTCGGTTGCCTTTTTTTTTCTCGAGGAAGAGTTTTACAACAAATATTTGGATACCTAGTATATTTCAGGCAATTTTCTAAGCACAATTTTTTTTAAGATGTATTTATCTACTGAAAGGTGGGTGTAGAGAAAAAGAGGAGAGAGGGAGAGAGAGCGAGAGAGAGAGAGAGAGAGATCTCCCATTCACTGGTTCACTCCCTAAAACAGCCAGGGTTGGGCAAGGCTGAAGCCAGGAGCCAGGAGCTTCTTCTGGGTCTCCCACATAGGTGGCAGGGGACCAAGTACTCGGGCCATCTTCTGCTGCCTTCCCAAGCTTATTAGCAGGCAGCTGGATAAGAAGTGGAGCAGAAGGGACACTAACCAGCACCCCTAAGAGATGCTAGTATTGCAGTCAGCATGCCCCCCAGCTATTGTGGCCATTTGGGGAATGAACCAGCAAATGGAAGACCTCTCTCTGTCTCTCCCTGTCTTTGTCACTCTGCCTTTCAAATAAATAAAATAAATCTTTTTTAAAAGAACCTTACAATTCAGCTGGCAAAGATATGCAATAAATATAATGTGTAATGTCCAATGAAATTGCATAATATGCTATGAAGTGGAAAATATTTTAAGGAAAAGCAGATTAAGGGGGAGAGCAGGGAATGCAGGAGGAAGGGGTAGAAGGCAACACTAAATATGGTGATCACAGCAGGCTTCCTGGGGAAATGGACATCTGAGCAGACTTGAGGAGGTGGAGTCTGTCTATCATCCAGCACCAAACCTTTGTGGAACCACTTCCCTTCTCTCTATAACCCACTGTCCATCATCTTTCCTGACAGAAAGGGAAGCTAACTGGAGCTATCACAAACCCTGGAGAGGGAAGTGGTTGCACACACTGAGATGACAAGGAGAATTTTCAGAGCAGTGTGAGCGTGAGGGTGGTAAAAATTTTGAATCAACAAAGCGTCCTCTGTGGGGGCTCAACTCTGCACACTGCTTTTCTGCTACCTTCTAGGCCAGTTGGTGCTGGACCAGCCTTCATGCTGCAGTGTGCTGGCCTCTGGCAGCCCAGAGATGTGCTGATGAGCATCTGCTGGGCGCTTGGAGAATGCACCTGCCGCTGTTCCTGCAGGGGAGCTGCGGTGCTTCCTTTCCCACAGTTCACCGGCTACCTGAAACCACAGAGGATTTCCAGCACCATGAAAAGTCAGGCTGCAAGCTACTATCTAGAATATACAAACAACTTTAACAATTCAAGTACTATCACCTCATAATTCTCCATTCTCTACATTGCTACTCCACAGCTTGAGTTTTATCTTTAAAGGCGTTGTACATATTATTTCTAGCAGCTTATGACTTATTTTCTTGGTATGTAAGATTTCTTTTGTACTTAAAGTATTCAAATTGGCCATGTGGTGCGCCGGCCGCAGTGCGCCTACCGCGGCGGCCATTGGAGGGTGAACCAACGGCAAAAGGAAGACCTTTCTCTCTGTCTCTCTCTCGCTGTCCACTCTGCCTGTCAAAAAAAAAAAAAAAATGGCCATGTATATTAACCAAATTTTCAGCATTATTTTTTGAGCATCAACTTTCTTTAAATTGTTGCATTACACAAAGAGCTTATGTGATATCCTTGTTATTTAAATTGTATTTAGTGAACATGTGAGGAAAACCAGAGCTCTCTGAGAGTCATAATTTAAACTTTTTCCTCTGAAAGGGAGATTTTGGGTATACTTTTATTTTTTCAGTGATTTTATGACTATAAAATAATACCATATGAAGTTAGTATGAAGGTAAAGTGGATCAAAATGTATTCGGGATTCCTCATCTATCAAATAACAGCCAGTGGAACTGCTATCATCATGTCTCTCACTTTGTGTTATTATAGTCTGTTGTTCCCTATTATTATTATTATTTTAAAAATCTCTTAGTTAACCCCAAATTAACATAGTCTTCTACTATTTTTCACAGTATAACTCAGAGTTTCTTTTTTTAAAAAAATATTTATTTATTTATTTATTTATTTGAAAGTCAGGGTTACACACAGAGAGAGGTCTTCCATCCGCTGGTTCACTCCCCAATTGGCCGCAATGGTTGGAGCTGTGCCAATCTGAAGCCAGGAGCCAGGATCATCTTCCGGGTCTCCCATGTGGGTGCAGGGGCCCAAGGACTTGGGCCATCTTCTACTGCTTTCCCAGGCCATAGCAGAGAGCTGGATCAGAAGTGGAGCAACTGGGTCTCGAACCAGCACCCATATGGGACACCGGCACTGTGGGCAGCTGTTTTACTGGCTATGCCACAGCGCCGGCCCCCATAGAGTTTTTTGTGGTCATTATCTATATGCTCAAATTACTGTACTTGCATTAAGGGTTAAATTCTGCTCAGGGGGCTGGCACTGTGGCACAGTAAGTTAATCCTCCACCTGTACTGCGCCATCCCATACGGGTACCGGTTCTAGTCCCGGCTGCTCCCCTTCCGATCCAGCTCTCTGCTATGGCCTGGGAAAGCAGTGGAAGATTGCCCAAGTGCTTGGGCCCCTGCTCCCCAGTAGGAGACACAGAAGAAGCTCCTGGCTCCTGCAGGGATACTAAGTTTGAGCAAATCCACATTTTGTTTCATTCTCTCATCTGTAAGGACAGAGTATCTGTAGTACTAACCTCCTACTGCTTCAGCAGGATTACTCTACAAAAGAGCCCAGAACGGAGCTTTTCTCACACTTAGCACTAACACATCTAACTGGTAAGAGTCACAGTAGCTGAAGAAGAGGGAAAAAGGGGGGAAGAAGAAATACCAAGGGGAAGTAGTGGGGAAGGAAGAGAAACAATATCTCAGAAATTTTTATTCATTATTAAAATAATTAAAATAAATATACTCTCAGATTGTTGACAGAATTATGAATTCAGATAGTCAAAAAAAAAAATCAAGCTGTTTATCCTAAAAGCTTTAAAAGTAAAGACCAAATTCTCACCTAGGAACAAAATGAGGAAAAAAAAAATCATATTCCATGTGTTGGTAGCTGTGGGGAAATTAGTTACATGAGGGTGCCCAAAGGAAGTAAGGTGGGCGGAATCCAAAGTTGTTTACCACTAAAACTAATTGGCTGTGCAACATCAGGGGAGGTAACAAAACTAGTAACAAGTGTATAGACATATGGCTAGTCCTATAGAAATCCCACGTAAAATGACCGTTTAAGTGATTGGTTGGTCCTTAGCCCTGCCCCAATGACTGCAGTTTTGTGCTATAAAAGGTTCTGTTTCACACGAAGTAAATGAGTCCTTGCTAGACTTGGCTCCCCGCTGCATCTGATTGTCTCCGGGATCGGGAGGCTGGGGAACGGGCGAGCGGCGCACTTACCTTTCCTCGGACCCAGTCCATCCTTATACGGGTGGACTAAGACCCAGCAGGTAGCCGACATGACTGCTTCAAAATTGAGACTGCAAAGTGAAATGTTTCCAGTAGCAATTACTTTCCCACTTAGTCCTAGAGATTACTCACTATCATTTAAACCAAACTTAGTCCTAAAGATTACTCATTATCATTTAAACCAAACTTTTATTTATACTAACTACCTTTTCCCAAGAAGGTAGTAGGTATTTTTATCACGGTGGTGAACAGGTTGGGATTTTTTTCTTATTATTAATTACTGTTGTCTAACTCATGTGCCTAGAATACGCTATATGTGACTGAATGAATAAAATATATATATATATCCATGTACCCAAACTGCTTTGCTTTAAAAACAAGCAACCAAACAGTACTGACAAGTCCATAGCTTATTTTCAAAATTAAGAATATTTATGTTCCATTTTTAAAAAAAATATTTTATTTACTTATTTCAGGGGCAGAGCTACAGACAGAGAGAAGGAGAGACAGAGAAAAAGGTCTTCCATCCACAGGCTCACTCCCCAAATGGCTACAATGGCCATAGCTGGGCCCATCTGAAGCCAGGGGCCAAGAGCTTCTTCTGGGTCTGACACACAAATGCAGGGGCCCAAGCACTTGAGTCATCTTCTGCGGCTTTCCCAGGCCATAAGCAGAGAGAAGGATATGAAGAGGAGCAGCTGGGAATAGAACTGTTGCCCATATGGAATGCCAACATCGAAAGCAGAGCCTTAGCCTATTGTGTCATAGCACCAGCCCCAATTTTTTGGTTTTTGTTTTTTGTTTTTTAAATATAGGAATATAACATATAACAAATGGCAGTATTTCTCATAATTCCATACTTAGGACGTATTCCCTAATTCTAATACGTGAACATACAAAATTAATATTTTCACAAGTTCCTGCTATTGTACACTCTTCCAGTGAGCTAAGTATATTATGAGGACTGCTCATTTTTTAGGTCTAAGTAAATTCATTTGGGTGACAAATTTATTTGCACACTTTTTGTATGCGCTACATCGTTAACTCTTCAGATACATTGTTCAGCTTTCAGGGCAATGTGATTTTCCATCAAAGTGTGAAAATGGGAGCACCTAAATACAGGTTTGTTGAAAATACAGTCTCCTAATAAGATCTGTTCTCAGATTGGAAAGGTCAACAATCACCCAGCAGTCAACCCAGCAACCAGAGCTCCAAGTTCGCTTACCCTGTAAACAACATTATCAGGACACACACTGCTCTTAGAAGCACTATGCAGATGTTGTCCTGACAAACCCTGGGATGGCCCACTGCAATGAGCTGGAAGGGTATCATGCATGCTGCCTTGTGTACATTTTTAATGTTAAAATCTCCTATTATAAACCACGGAAAATAATGGTACATAAGATGTAAAAAATTAAAACTTCATATTGCTTTTCTCTAAGCATCTGCAAAGCATGAATTGCCTGTGAGTTTTCAACACCCCCATCTAATAATTCCCAGTCAGTCTAAACCCCCAAAGCGAGAGATTCTCCTTTGAGGAAGCTGCTGAGCGGATGCGCTGGCCCTTCAAGTCCAGTTACAGCCTCCTGCTTAGACCCTTTTTCAGTTGGCAAAGTCAGTCCTTCAATGCCAACGTGTTCACTCACACGAGCACTGTAAACCGTAACAATATGTTCTTGGGAGTCACACACATAGCTTCTCAGTTCTAGGCAAAGCAACCTCACTGAATATATGATTGCATTTTGTTTTCCTAACTGTGACCCGAGTGGGACAAGAAATGACTGTACAATAAGTTCCCATTTTAAAAACATCTCCACAAATACTTCAAATGAGTCATTTTCAGGAGTTTCACCAGACAAATGGATTTACTTTAGGTTCTTGTACAGGCACTTCATCTGTAACTCTTATATAACCTGCCCCAAATTTCCAGGGCTCTGAGTTTCTTTAGTAGATGCGTTAGTTGGTGAATAAAGTTACTTTTAAACATACTGTAGTCAAAACCTCTTGTAACAGGGCTTGAACACCCCATGAAAATAAAAACAAAAACAGGCAGTGCTAATAAACAGATGAATTATTCACGTTCTTGTTAACTTGGTTATCTTGGAAAAGAGAAGGTTACAGGTCCTTCTCTTTGGGAGAAACCACATAATATGATAATTACCAGCCTACTCTGTCCAAATCACTGCTCCGATAATTAATAGCTGAGTGGTCGGAGCCAGGTTGTCTTAAAGTCTTTTTTAAAGTCTTTATGCCTCCACTCTGTTATTTGTAAAATGAAGATAATGAGCGCATCTATTTTTTATGGTGGTTGTGAGGATTAAGTGATGTAAGAATAAAGCACTTAGGCTGTGGCTGCAGAACCATGTGGTAAGTGTCCAATATATATGAGCTATTACACTCAAAATGGAATGACAGGGTGAGCATTTCCATCTGGTTTTCAAGTTTAATTTCAGTATTACAAACATTTATCTACAGTCCATGACATTGACTTTAAACAGCACTGCACATACCTGCCTTTTAGAGATTTGCTAAAGGATTCAATCGCATCCTGAATCCAATCCAATAACTGTCTTTTGATTAATGAAATGGGCAGTAAGCAACAGCATTCTTAAGCCTTCCAATACATCCACATATGATGTGAGACACATAGAACTCTGGCCCCTCCAAAAGGAAATGCTATAATTTACTGTTGTAGCTTCTGCCTTTTACTGATAAAAGAAATGTCCATTTTGTGTAGCAATGTGACTATAGCTAACAAAACTAAAATATGTCCCTAAAATTAGCCAAAACAGATTTTACGTGTTCTCATACAGGAAAGATGGGCAACTATGTGAGGGCATGGGTATGTTAATTAGCTTGATTGTGGTGGTTATTTCACAGTCTACAGCAAACGTCAAGTTCCTACAAATTAAATACATATAATTTTTTGTTCTTAATTATGTGGCAATAAAGCTGGGATGGAAAGAAATGTGTACTTCAACAGGGCTTGTATTTTATTAATCGTGGTTAAAGGTAACACCATTCTGACATAAATTCTGGTTACAGAAAAACCATCTTGATGAATATGTGTGTGGTGTATTCTCTGGAAACCAAAAATATGGAAGATATGCAATTTATGAATAAATATTCATATATATATATGAGAGAGAAACAGAACTTGGTAAAGGGTCTACTACCTACTCCTATATGAGGAGTAGGCTCATGGAAAACACTTACTGTGAATAAATGATGAATAGATTAAAAATTGTTTTGAACTAAAGTAAGCTTTTGTATTTAATTTTTTTCTCAAAAACTTTTGGAATTACATTCATAGGGGTGTGTGTATGTGTGTGCATATATGTATTTGGGGAGAGAGGGGGAGGGAAGAGAACACTCTATCAGGCTCTCTCCTAGGCAATAGTTAATGGAGACTAGAGTGTGCTGAGGCAGGACAAATATTAATTAAATGGTACAGAAACATAATTCTACTCTTTTACATATACAGTGTTGGGGGGCACAATTTGGGCAGTGAGAGAAGGCTCCCTTGAGAATTAACATTTGTTCTGACATCTCAATGTCGAAAAGTATTAATGCTTGTAGGAGTTGCGAGAGAGGAGAAAAGACCCTTCCTAGCACAGGTATGTCACTCTGACACATCCAATATCTCAGAATGAGGGGCCAGCACCGTGGCGCAGTAGGTTAATCCTCCGCCTGTGGTGCCAGCATCCCATATGGGCGCCGGTTCAGGTCCCGGCTGCTCCTCTTCTAATCCAGCTCTCTGCTATGGCCTGGGAAAGCAGTGGAGGATGGTCCAAGTGCTTGGGCCCCTGCACCTGCGTGGGAGACCCGGAGGAGGTTCCTGGCTCCTGACTTCGGATCGGCGCAGCCCTGGCCTTTGCGGCCATCTGGGGAGTGAACCAGTGGATGGAAGACCTTTCTCTCTGTCTCTGCCTCTCACTGTCTGTAACTCTACCTCTCAAATAGATAAATAAAAATCTTTTTAAAAAAATCTCAGAATGGTTGAGGACCTAAAAAGTGGCCAGTGAGGCTAGAGTGCTAAAGGAAAGTAGGATGCATAAACCACAAAGTCTATGTTTGGGTGATTTGAAGGTTGACCATAAGAATTTGAATTTAGCAGCAATTTAGTATTTCATGATTCAACAGTGAATGGCAAGTGGATCAGAATATGCAATAGAAAAAAAAAAAAACCACAGTACCAAAAGAGTACAATGAATATTGTGGTGCAGGCATTATAGCATAATGGGTTAAGCCTCCTGCAACAGCACTGGCAACCCATCAGAGCAACAGTTCGAGTATGAGTGCTCTGTTTCCAATTCAGCTCCCTACTACTGTGCCTGGGAAAGCAGCAGAGGACGGCCCAAGTTCTTAGGCCCCTACACGCACCTGGGAGGCCAGGATGAAGCTGCTGGCTCCTGGGTTCAGCCAGGTCCTGCCCAGGCCATTGTGGCTATTTGAGGAGTGAACCAACAGATGAAGACCTCCCTCTCCTTTTCCCTCTCCCCCTCCCCCTCTCCCTCCCTTTAACTCTGCCTTTTGAATAAATAAGATAAATCTTAAATAAATAAATAACAAATGCTGCAGAACCTTGAACATTGACTAGAAACCTATCTAACCTCAATGATTTTGATACAGTTTGATACTGGAAAAGGTGTTCCACTCTACTAGGCACAACAGTAGAGAATCCACAACCATTGCCCCCCACAGCTTCCTGTTTACTAGACAAGGAGTTAACATTGCAAGTGGAAAAGCTGCAGGTTCTCACACGTTCTGAGTTGTCACCCTCTAAATGGGCCAGTTCAGATTTCTTTATCGTGTTCATTTCCTTAAGAATATCTTCCTGTCGACATCTGCACCGTTTCAACCTGTAACTATCACTTGCCAGCACACTAAAGAGAAACACTTGCTAGTGTGGCTTATTCTGGAGACAGGTGAGCACGTAGACAGGACATTTTTCTTGCAAATGGCAATGTCTAATTAATATTTGCCATAACTAGTTATGGGAATATGAAGCGTGAAAATACACACTTTCTGATCTCTCTCCTAGTGCTCAACATAATGTGCAAAGATCTTGCTCTGATAAAACCAAACTTTTTATTTACATACACAGACCTATTTGGACTAGCACAAATAACATCAAACACTAGTGAGCTTATCAAGTTAAACACTAAGCTTACCTCTCTAACTGGAAGATCTTTCTACAGAAACGCAAGTTCCTAACCATGATCTGGTCTATCTATTTTCAGTATAAATATTTTCCAGGTGGGAAATGAATATGGTTCTTGGTCTATCTATTTTCAGTATAAATATTTCCCAGGTGGGAAATGAATATGGTTCTTGTGTATGTTTACTACATTAGCTCTTATTTTCTAAGTTGGCTTAAAAGAAGTATCAAACTTGACTCTCGAATAGCAGGGTTGGAGTTCTGACTCTTTAGCTTCCTATATATAATTCCCTTCAACAGTCATTTAACCTGTTGGAAATTCAGCAGTGTTAAATAAAATAAAGAAAACTGGGGCTGGCATTGTGGCATAGCAGCTAAGGCCATTGTCTGCAAAGCCAGCATCCCATATGAGATCTGGTTCGTATCCCCTCTGCTCTACTTCCAAGCCAGCTCCCTACTAATGCTCCTGGGAAAGCAGCAGCAGATGGCCCAAGTGCTTGGGTCTTTGCACCCATATGGCAGACCTGGAAGATGCTACTGGCTCCTGGCTTTGGTCTGGCCTAGCCTTGGCCATTGTGGCCATTTGGTGAGTGAGCCAGCAGATGGAAGATCTCTCTGTCTCTGTTAATAATATTCCTTCCAAATAAATAAAATAAATCTTAAAAAAAGATAGAAAACTAAAAGTATTGAGCTAGAAAGCCCTTTCTTATTTCAAGTAGATGTTGTAACACTCAGTTGAAATTACAGAGATGAAAGGACTGGGAATTTTAAGTAGCTTCATTACATAAAATATCATTAACATCTTAAAACATGCATAGACATTCATATTTAAGCATAGATGCAGGAATGTGTAGAAATTTATTTCATATCTTCACGGTTATGAAATTCTGCTTAAAACGTGGCAAATTTTGGTGCTACACTATTTTGTTTGTTTTAACTTGCTTGGGTAAAATGAGTATTAAGAGCATATGTCGCATTGCCAAACAACGAACACGGAACGGGGGTAGGGAAGTGGCAGAACTGATTTCTAAGCAGAACATCAGCAGAAGAGCAGCAGGATGGAGAGGAACAAGGCAAGTCAGACCCAAACGACCTGGCTGAGGGCTGTTAGAGCTACTGGAGGGAAGGTGGTAGAGGGTGAAGATGAGGAAGAGAGACTGAAAGGCGCTGTGTATGCAGTGTGTGGGTACCAGCTGTATGGAACGGCTGAGAAAAAGAATCATGACCAATACCAGTGAAGTTATCACCTACTCCAGAGTGATAAGGAGGTATTTAAACTGATGTGCACTTTCAGGAGCTCAGGGGTGGACAAGCAGCTGGTCTAACAGTTATGAGGCTGGGTAAGAAGCTCCTTCCCCACACCAGCGTTTCTGGGTTCAGTTCAAGCTCCTAAGCAGCTAAGGAAGACCTTGGAAGGCAGCAAAGATGGCTCAATTGGGAGACCTGGACTGTGTTCTAGCTCCTGGATTCTGCTGGCTCAGTCCTGCCTGTTGCTCTCTCTCTGCTTCTCAAATCTGCTTCTCAAATTAAAAAATAATTGTAGAAAAACGGAATGAAACAAAAGGTCTACTTTTGGCAAGTATTTTAAAATTCAAGCATAGGTATTTCACAATATGCATTTTCTAGAACTTTTTGAGGATTGCTCATATGCATGGATTTCAATTTTTGCACCAAAATAAACTTATCTTGTAATATCATTTCCATGAACATTTTGAACATTTTGAAGTATCTGGGTCTGTGTCAAAAAAGGGAGCTCCATGTGTCTCAGGTGAGCTTGGGATTGAAAACCTCTGATTCTAGGTAAAATTAAAAACAATAACTACCACTTATTAAGCAGTTATTTTTCAAGAACTGAAAAATTTTTAAGTATTTTGCAACACTATATATAAGTATTATATTTTTAAGTATTTTACAACACTATAAAATAAGTATTATCTTTCCCTTTTGTTATAGAGGCTTATAAAGTTTAATTCTTTACATATTATTTAATTGTGTATTTGAAAGGCATAGCAAAAAGGAGGGTGTGCATGGGAAGTGGGGAAGGGAGATATTCTACAGGCTAGCTCACTCTCCAAATAGCCAAAACAGCCAGATCTGGGACAGGCTGAAGCCAGGATCCAGGGACCCATCCATGTTTCCTTTGTGTGTGGCAAGGGCACAACCACTTGAACCATCTTCCTCTGAATTCCCAGACACTTTATCAAGAAGATGGATTGGAAGTGGAGCAGCCAGAACTCAAACCAGCACTCTGACATGGGATGCCAGCAGCGGCTTAATTCACCAGAGACTTGGAAGGCTTAGGGAACTTGGAAAGTCACAAAGCTAATTTATGGTAAAGCATTTGCTTGTTGGAACCATGATGCATAATTTGTGATTAGCAGATTCAATTAGACATATTAATTTCCAAACTAGCAGATCAGTATATGCTATGCAGCAGTCAAAATGTTTCCACATTGAGTTACAGGCCGGAAAAATAAAACTTAAAAAACAATAAGGCTAAAAATATCTTGATATCTCCAGACTTTTTGTTGAAGTGACGGATTACATCATTCTTTTTTCTAACCTCAGTGCCTACAACAGACTATGCCCATTCAAGATAAGCTTAACAAAGAACGAAAGAAAATGAATCAATGAATGAAAAAATATGCTGTCTTGCTGTAAGTAAATCAGATAAAGCCATCCTAAACAAATATGTATTCTTTACCCAATGGAAGATAAGGGCCAGCCTCCTATTTTTACACTATGTAGACTTTAATACTTAAAAACAATTTTAAATTTATTTTTTGGCCTTTCAACCCTAGGCGAATAGCTTTCAGGTGTTTTGGTTTATTTACTAATTTTTAAGTAAGACTTTATTCACCTTAGGATTTCCAGGTTTTCAAATCCATCTTTAGATGGATGCATATGTTCCAGTGAAATTAAAAAGCTGACACTTAAATCCAACAATCTGATGCCTGATAAGCTCAGCCAAGGCTGATACAAGGATAACAGAGATGATTATGTCAAGGGGCTCTGTCAACAGTAAAAATCCTGCCTTCAGTTTCTAAATCAATAGTTGGTTTTTCTCATCCTTTAGGAACCATGGCCTCTTCAAAGAATCATCTGAAAATCAAACGGAAATCCACAATAGAATACTGGAAGTAGATTCAGAAATCTCTCTGGCTTTTTCACGTTTATTATGGGGCTAAATCAGTGCTTGGCTAACTTGTGGTCTATGGGTCAAATCGAGCCCACTGCTCAATTCTGCCTGGTGCAGGAACTAACAATGATTTTTACATTTTTGCATGTCCACATTCTAGTATCTAGATAGCTACATAACATCCTCAATTCTGACTTAGCCTGCAGCAGTGCCTAACACACTCACTATCTGTCCCTTTAAGAGGGAGCTGCTGGTCTTTTGATCTAGATGATTTTTCTTTTTCTTAAAAAGAGGAATTTAAAGCCCTTGTGAAACAGTTATATTGTTGGTTAAGAGTGTAAGTGGACACTGAGTTTATAATGAAGCATTTTTGGCTCTCATCCACTAAGAATTTTCTGTCTGGACTCTGTTACTTAGGGCTTTATTTGTCATTAAATGTTTGGCATCCTTTCTCATGAAGGATGGATGGCCATTTCCTGAAAAACCAAAAAAGTATTATATAAAATTTTATAAACATCAATTTAGATAGTTTCTCACAAACCAAAAGAGAAGATAAGGAGTTTGGTACTTACTGAAACAAACAAGCAAAAAATCATTTCCTCCTATATCTAACATCTCATAAAAAGCTAAAACTGAAAATATCTTGGGCCAGGGACTGCAGGAGTCTCCCCTGGAGTGGAGGGTGGGTGGGGAGGAAAGATCAGAGCCACTCAAGGAGCGTTTTTTCAACTATACTGGGGGCAATTTCTCCTTCCCTGCTCCCAGCCAGTGAGAATCTCTGCTGCATTAAGCAAATGATCTTCCAGCAAGAGATCCCTCCCGGGTCCTGGGCTGAAAACAGGAGCAGCTTTAATCGCCTCAAGGCAGAAAGCTGAACCAGATTCTACAGCCCAGACAGTAAACTCCACCCAAGACAGGCTGGGATCCTCCAAAAGGATGCTCAGACAAAACAAGAACCAAAATTAACATCTGAATTTCCACGCTAGTTTGTCAGTATTTCTTTGACCTAGGCACAACCTTTGAAGTATTTTGATGGGAAAATATCAACAGGTTGCCTCTTTTTTACCAAGAAAAAATATGTTTAGATGACTAGAATTGTCATTGTTTAAACAAATTAAAGATAATGATTGAGGCTAGTGACAGGTAAACTGGTGAGTTAAAAGATACTGGTGTTTAATTAAAATGTACCAAGTTATTTTTGATATAGAATACAACAGTGTTAATATGATTTGGTAGTTAAGTGTTCATGGATGTTATTTGTGTTTTCAGAAATTTTGATCTTCTTTGGAGAAGACATTACAATAAGAACAAATTTCTTGATAATTTAATTGTTTAAAGTTTCAGATATGTATTTCCACCAAGTACAATTTTTCATCTCTATATTTACAAATGATTTAAACTGGAAAAGGGCAGGACACACATTCTAAATCTGGCTAAGTTATGTAAGGGCTGTCTAATCATAGTAAACAGTCATCTTTTACCATACTCTCAATATTCTAAACTATGGCACATCCATCAGGAAATCTCAGAATTCCTTTCTTAGAGATGAGAACACTCACATGCGGAATAGGTTTGTTGGTTTCATAAATTCACAAAGGGGCCATAAAACTATCCTATACTTAAAATCTTGCTCTTGATGTCTGCCTTCTCTGTAACTGCCTACCAAGCAAAATAAAACTTGTAATGGTATTTATAAGGTGGACAGCAAATTCCAATCTCTAACCTCTAGTGTTCAGAGGCTCATTTGACACAACCACGTGACTGCCAAATCTCAGCCTTGCCTTAAAGAAGCATCCTGTGAGTAACATAAATGGCTTAGAGAACGTGTAAGAAACGTCCAGGAAGAGGACAAGTGGCATTCTAGCCATTAATTTATAACCCTGGTCATTATAACCCATGAAAAAGACAGCTCTAAGAAATCACTATTGTGCACAATAAGGCACGTTAGAATTGATTGCTGTTAACTGCAATGTGCTGAGGGAGAAAAAAAAAAAAAAGCCATGGAAGCTATCTACTGGAGATAAGAAAATGCAATCAGAAAGTACAGGAATCGGAGCACAGAACAGCAGTGTGTTCCCATCTGTTCCACCAGGTAACACTTCCCTCTACCTCTGTTAGAATTCAAGAGCACAATTTCTGCTCTCATAGGAAAATCCGTGAATTTCTATATATGGAAAAGCTCCACGTGCTTGGAGAGGCGATGACCCAGCAGGTTCAAACCCTCAGGTGGGTGTGGTATTTCCTGTCAGATTCCAAGTCCAGGGCTCTAAGCTCTGGACAAACCAGGAGCCAGAACTGCCAAGGCCTCATCACAGCAGAAAAACAGGACAGGGGAAATTCAAGAGAAAACGTTTCAATTTCACTTTAATGCAGAATGAATCAATGCGTTGGCCTCGGTGGCGATGGAGAAAAAGCCGCTGCGTTCGATTCGGCATTCCCAACTTGGCACCTCTGCAAGGTGTGCCAACCGCAAAGGTGCCTCGGTCTTCCCTGGGCGTCCACGGCCTCTGCACACGCGACCCTCCCCATCTCCGCGTGGGCGCCGACCCGCCCGCGGGGCCTGGGAGCAGCCAGGGCGCTGGCAGCGCGTTCCCACGCTCAGGCCGGGTCACAAGGCCGCGGTGACCCCAAGGGGCTCCTTTCCGCCGCTCCCGGCCTCCGGAGCGTGGGAGCGCGGCTGCAGCGGGAGCGCCGGGCGGAGGCCTCTCCGCGGAGATGCGCGCCCGCGGCCCCGCCGGGAGGCAGAGGCGGCAGCGGGGCGCGGCAGGGCGCACGGGGGGCGTCCCCCGGGGGTCCTCCAGAGCGAGGCGCGCACGCAGGGCCCCGGGCCCGGGGCCTGGCACTTACTTGATGTCTTCCCACACCTCGGGGCCGTAGTTGCGGATCACCAGCAGCTCCAGGGCGTGATTCACAAATCCGTACTGAGGGCAGAGGGGGAAACGCGAGGGTCAGGGAGCCGCTGTGGGCGGGAAGGGGCTCGCGGGCAGGACCCCTGCGTCGGCTCCCACCGCGCTCCTGCCACCCCTTACCGCGACCCCCGCCCGGCTCAGCTCCCTGAGCGGTACCCAGCACGGCCGGGGCTGCCATCCCAATCCCAGCAGGGGCAAGTCGTCCCCGCCAGCCTCCGCGCCACCCCCACGCCATCCTCCCAGCCTCGATCACCTGTCACCGCTCCGAGACAGCGGGGCAGAGCCGGGACGACCCCGAGCCGCCCACACCCGCAAGGGCCGCTCCGGCCGCACCTGCCCTGGCCGAGCCCGGGGACCCGCGGTCCTGCGCAAAGGACCCGCGGCGGCAGCAGAGGCTCCGATCGCCCTTCGACCCCTCGCGTCCCCACCGCCCCAGTCCCGATGGACGCGGGCGGAGCGGCGGCCGGAGCGGCGCTCCTCCGGCCCTGGCGGCGCGGCCGGTTCCCTCCAGCAGCCCGGCCCGGCCCCGGGTCGCGGCGTGCGGCGCGGCAGAAAGCACTCACCATGGTACCTGCGCCCGGAGCCCGGAGGGCAGCCCCCACGCAGACGCACAGTCGCAGGGACCCGGGCAGCAGCCGCGGCAGCCACAGCGCAAGCCGGCCGGGGCGGCAGCACCGAGCCGGAGCGAGCGCAGCGGCCTCGGCCCGCCCTGATTGCCACCTCTTCCCGGCCAATAACGAGTCGAGCCGCGGGAGGCCGGGCAGTGCCTACCAGTTTCCAGCCAATCAACGACAGAGGAGGGAATTCGGATGCTCCCGAGGCGGCTTCGCTCCAGTGCCTTCCCGCCCCCGCCCGGTGACAAGGCCTTGGTTTGAGGCCGTGACGACGAGGATGCGTAAGTCCCAGCTGCTTGCCGTGCCAGGATAAGGTGCCTCGCGCCCCCTCCCACGCCACACGTGTTCTTATGCAGGGGCCTGCTCTCAGGCTTAGCAAAAAACTAAGTGGAGAGGACTCTGTGTGTGTGTGTGTATGTGCGCGCGCACACACGTTGCAACAGAGAAACCTTAAAAGGAATATGCCCCCAGGATCAGCATCTTCACGGTTTTGGGTGGCCTTGCCGATAAACTGTTCCTTTGTGGTTTGATCACACGTGTGGCAAATTAGAAGTTGCTAACACTGAGCTTACCACCGCTTGCCTTTAGTCATGGAGACGGGTTGAATGAAGCACCTAAAATTTCCAGGAATATGATTTGGTGAACAAAATGTCAGTATCAGCTCTGCCCCTTGCTAGACCGGACAATCCAGCGAGGTGGGGCGATTCATCCCTGGGGCGGGGTTGAGGGTACCGATCCTAGGTCATGTCCAGGTGCCCTGATTCTGCGTGATTGGACTCTCTAGAACTGGCTACTGCTGCTGTGTCTCGAAGGCAGTTGGTGAACTGAGAAAGGCCCAGTACAAAGAAAGGCCACGGAGACGTTGAATTACTCTATCCCCGGTCTATATTCTGTTTGGATCAGTTAATGCACCACGGTGTGCAGGTGAGAGAGTTAAAAGCTTTTGTGCCTGAGGCGTCTGTATTGGTTGTTGTGGAGAAAGTAATTAGATCTCAGGGAGGTCGCCTGTCACAAATGGACTTAAGAAGGACAGTATTTTAGGATATGAGTAGTATGCTGTGAGAACAATCTCAACATGGTTTAGAGAGAACACTAAGACAATAAAATTGTACTGGAATCAGCAGGAAGGGAGATATGTTGAAAGATAACTTATACAGAAATAGCGATCAAACCAAAAAGCAAAACAATAAACGACTCACAAAAATCCCCATCAGTGGTGGAGTGACTAGTCTTTCATGAAAAGAACAGCTTTTAGATTATAGAAAGTTGTCAGTATTTAATATTAGCCCCTTATGTTTTAACCATTAAAATGGCTCATTACTCCATGCGACCATGAAAAGGTGTGAGGGCGGCTAAATATGTAAGGATATAGAAAGAGACATTGCTAGATACATCAAAGACTCAGAAAGTAGTCACCTTCAATTTCTTAATGGTTTTGCAGAACAAAGTCACAAGAGAACATAGGAACACACTTTGCTATAAAAGCTACCTCTGGGAAATGCACAGGAAAATGTTGCAATGGCTATTGTCTTTATTGAGAGCCAAGATTTTTCCTTTTTCTGTATTTTTTTCTCCAGTTAGATGTAATAATTTTTAATAGGTCAAAAAGAATTTTTTTAATCGTGTCTCTACCTGTGCTCCTTTGCACTGCAGTGGAGCCATCCAGAGCCTCAGTCTGCATTGTGTTCTGGAGTGTGTTATTCTCTGGGCTGAAAAATTGGAAAAGTTCTCTTGGAGAAAGATGCTAGAGGGAAAAGAAGGGTGCATGTTCCTGTAAAACACACACACACACACACACAGTGTCTCACTCAGATTTCCAACCTCAACGTTCCTCTATGCAAGAACTGTTTATGCACTTATTATCCTTTATCCAATACATATTTGCACCAAATCAGGGCTGCCTTTTGTTTGAACCCCAAGATGCTACAAAGGATATAATGTTCATGGGGAGAAGGGTGTCCACCAGTCACGGAAGAGCCCTAAAGGTGCAGTGATTTGCTTCTCCATGTGCCCTACCTATTGTGAGCCCTGTTGAACAAGAAGCATAGAATAATATCATGCAGTGGATTATGTCATACGAGTATTCTCAGAAACAATAACTTGCATTCTTCTTGTATGTCCCAAGCTTAGCAGAATCAATTAAAGAGGAAAAGGAGGAGCTTAGAGAATGCCTTAACCAGCTCTAAAGTCAACACTAACTATTTGAAGATCAGTCTAATGAATGAAAAATAAATAAATAAAAGGCAATATGGAGCTATCAGAAATGTCAGCTGATATGACTCATATTTTCAAACAATAAAAATAAAACTGTCCGGAAAGTTAGATATTAAAAGTATCATAACCATTGTTTTCAAGGATTTTTCCAGTTGATGTGAAAATACCAAACCTTAGTTTGGGTATATAGGGGCACCTTTTAGCAGGGTGTTCTCAGGTCTCTGCACGTATTTTTCAGGGCTTTGGTATTTTGCCGATTTTTTTTTTTTCTATCACAGAATCAAGACTTCTGTTTTTGGAGCATTTTTGGGAGTAGCATGTTCTTTAATTTCATCAATTCCTTTCAGTGTATCTCAGAACTTCAGGTGCCAGTATTGCATAGGCTCATGGTAATAATCATTGTGACTTCTGCTATACAATCACCCAATACTTGAAATGATTGGATCAGAATGCTTTCAAGTGAAGAAAAGGGTATGATGTTGTAAATAACACATTCTGGGATGCAGATCTGGATCAGTGGGAAATAAGAAATCAAAAAGGTTCAATAATAAAGATCGCTGAAAAGTTGGTATTCAGGTTTCTTTTTAGTTTGCAAATTAATTGTCAGTCTAGCTATGTGAAAAAGCTGTTATTAAATATCAAAAGAAATATTTTAAAAATATTTATTTATTTATTTGAGAACTAGAGACAAACAGAGATAGACAGAGAGTTCCCATCTGCTTATTTACCTCCCCAAATGCTTGCAACAGCCGAAGAAGTGCAGGGCTTGCAGCCATGAGCCAGGAACTTCTGGTTGGCAAGGACACGACTATTGGGGCCATCTTCCGCTGCCTTCCAGTGCACATCAGCAGAAAGCTAGATTCAGGAACCGAAGTCAAGCCCTGAATCCAGGTGCTCCAACATGGGATGTGGACGTCCCAACTGGCATCTCAGCCAGTGCATCAAATACTCACTCCAAGAAGCGCTTTTTAAAGTTACCTTTTTTTTTTTCCGTGATAACAGTTTATTCACAGAAAACATAATGTGGGGAGTCTTGTTCACAGGGCTTGACCAGGCCAAGCCCCCTTCCTGTGGGTGCTGTCAGAGGGGATGGGCTGACATTCTTAACTTGCTCGATTTTCATCCCCAAGCAGGTAAGGGCCCTGAGAGCTGGCTGGGTCCCTGCTCCAGGAGTCTTGGTCCTATTTCTTCCTGTGGCCTGGAGTTTGATGTGTAGGGCAGTGAGGCCCAGCTCCTTGCACCTCTGGGCCATATCGTGGGCAACAACATGGCACCACATGACAAGGATTCATCTCAGGCCACCTTCACCTTCACCCGACCAGTCACTCAGCAGATGGTTTCTTTATGAGAGATCAGTGACGTGGACAGAGGTGTCACTGAAGCCCATAGAGATGTGGCACTCACCAACAACTTCCTTTCCTTCAGCCACTCCAGGCCCAAGGCTCATGACCCGTTCTTCCTTCTTTTCCTGCCCCTTGCTAGGTGCCATTTCTGCACATCTTCACCCGACTCCACCACCGGAAAGAGAGGGAGTAAAATCACTTTTTCTACACCAAAGCTTTTTAAGTGTTTTTCTTGCCATAAGATGTACAAATAAAAATAAAATCAGTCTCATATTATATATATATATGTATATATGCACTTCCTTATAGAGTTAATCATTATGTATATTATAAATGCTTTATGCTTCTGGAGTCAGTTGATTGAGATAAAAAAATTTGGGGGCAGCACTGTAGTGTGGAAGGCTAAACATCTGCCTGCAACACCAGCATCCCACGTGGGCACCCGTTCGATTCCTGGCTGCTCCACTTCCTATCCAGCTCTCTGCTATGGCCTGGGAAAGCAGCAGAAGATGACACAAAGTGCTTGGTCCCCTGCATCCACATGGGAGACCTGGATGAAGCTCCTGGCTCCTGGCTTCAACCTGGCCCAACCCTGGCCATTATGGCCATTTGGGGGAGTGAACCAGTGGATGGAACATTCTCTCTCTCTCTCTACTTCTCTCTCTGTATCTCTGCCTTTGAAAAAAAAAATGAATCTTTAAAAAAAAAAAAAACCTAACTGTTCTTCTGTTAGCCACAGTGCAAACTTATACATGAATAGGAGATATTATCTGTTTTATTTTTGGTAAGAAGTGGTATACTATGATTATATTGATTATGCTACAAAAGACATTTTAGATCACTGAGAGGTATTTGATCATGGAAAAGTATTTTAGAGGTCATTTAATCAAGCACTTTTCCTGAATCAGGAGACCCCTTTATGTGCCTTGTATATTAGGGAACAATGAGAAATTAAAATCTTAGGCAATAATTAATAGTAATGAATTTTTGTCCTTCAGAAATCCTGCAGGATTTAAGGTTCCCATAAAATCAGAGTGAAATATACTTTCTTATAATCTCATTCTGTGATAACTGGAATCTGGTGTTTGAGTTGTTGGTTTGTGTACCAAAAGCATTTTCTAACTTAAAAGTTTCTAGATAGTGCATTAAAATGTTGCTCTTTTTTTTTTTTTTTTTTTTTTTTTGACAGGCAGAGTGGACAGTGAGAGAGAGACAGGTCTTCCTTGTCTTTTCTCTCTGTCTTTCTCTCACTGTCTAACACTGCCTGTCCAAAAAAAAAAATTAAATTAAAATTAAAAAAAGAAATAGTTTATTTGAAAGACAGAATGAGAGAGAGAGAGAGAGAGAGAGAGAGAGACCCTTTATCTTCTAGTTCACTTCCCTAATGGCCACAATATGGCTGGCCAGGCCAAAGCCAGGAGCCTAGAACTCCATCGTGGCCTCCCGCCTGAATAGCAAGGACCCAAGTGCTTCTTCTATTTTGCTTTCCCAGGCACATTAGCAAGCATCTGGATCAGAAGTGGAGAGCCACTTCTCCAGCCATCACTCTGTAACAGAATGCCTGCATCACAAGAGACAGCTTAACCAGCTACACCACAAAGATGACTCCTTTTCATTTTTTCTTGATTGAAAGAACGATGTTAGCTTTGGGACAGTGTAGTATAATGATGAACCACTCAGATTAACCAGACTCTTTCTTTTAGCAGTCAATAAAGACCTAATGTTGGGTAGCTGCTTAATTTATTGGAACTACAACTTTATCACTTGTACACAAAAATCAGAAAAATAATAAATCAATATATACTAGTGTTGAAGAAATTAAAAATATTACCTACCTTTCAGTGTTGTTGTAGGCAGCAGATGTTTTAAAGCAGGTATGATGCTTTGAGTACCACTTGTCAAATACACAGAAATGATTAAGTAATATTGTTTCTGAGGTTGTTGCTATTATTGATGTTTTTGGAATCAATAATTATGTTTAAACCCCTTTTGCCAACCTTTGAGAAATGTAGCCTAGCCACTGGCAGTGAATGCCGGGGTAGTGCATAGTGAAAAGATCTGAAATGCAGTAATGAAAAGACCTGGATCAACCTTGTGCATTGATGTGCAAGGCAACCCAACCCGTGTGAGCCCATTTTATGTTGGTGATAACATTGCTTGGATGTCCTTGTTCAACTAAGTTACTATGAGATATCATGAAACAACGTGTTTGACAGTTTCTCATAAACTTTACAGGGCTGTACAACTCAGTCATTAAGTATGTGGCTTTAGTAACTGAATAAGCCAAGCACCCACATGGGCAGTGATCAATGTTCTGTTGCTTGGTCAAACTTCAGTTAGACTTCTGAATCTTCTGTTAGGCACATCTGTCCACTTCCTTGTAAAATCCAGTTTTAGCAAAGAGCCCTAATAAATCAGTCTGACAAGGATCTTCTATACGTAATGTTTGATCATCTTTGACAACTGATAAATTTCCTTATCTTCTACAATACCCAAGTTGGTATCTCATCATTCTAACTTACTTTCAGCAAGAATACTGTTTGTCCTGTTTAGACAAAATTTCCCTTACTTTGATGTTTCATCTTTGTAATTTCCCATCCAGTGACCCCACTCTGCTCCTAGGTTTTGAATTCCCACTTAACTTTTGTTGAAGTCAAAATTGAGCCTGATCTCTCTGCCCCAATGCAAGGCCTCCCTGCAGAGGCCCTGAACCTAAAGTGATGGTCATGAATAATGTCTTCCTTATTGTGCTTTAAAACAAGTATCACTGAACAACTTCTTTTAACAGAAGTATTGAGTGACAAGTGATAATCTGCTAGAAAATCCCTTGCCAACATCTACTTTTCATATTCTAATTACCATTACCTTTTTTGGTAAAAATCAAATGTGAATCTCACTAGATGGGACAACTGTATTATGAATTTCTCTAACAAATATAACTTGAATAAAAATAACTAAAAGGAGGTAACTTTTCTATTAACCCATTGACATGGAACATGAAAAAATTTTTTTCTCTGAATGGATCATTTATCAGCACAGTAAAAGTTGAAATTAGCCTGTGCTGGTTGGATAAAATCTTACTGAATCTACCATTAGTATGTTAGAAAAACATATCTATTTCATAAAAAGACATTTAGAATGTACTTTGAAGGATCCTGATGAGTTCTTGTGTGATAATTCATGAAAACACATAATAATTCTACCATGTAACAAACAACATGAAACTTCAATACACAGAGTCCTAAACTGGTTTAGCCACATTCAAGAGTTATTAATGAGGTTTCTCCTGAAAAGCATTAATGGCCTATTGAAAAGAACAGAGTGCAAAACAAAATCTGTTCCAGTGCAATGATTTCAATGCTATTTCACTTTTTAAAAGTAAGTATCTCTAAATAACATTAGCAGGTGACATGGTACTTTCTACACATTATATCCTCTGGTTTTCTGTGACCTAAGTATTGTTTTGTCTGTTTGGCATGTGAGGGCACAAGAGACTTGTACATTATTAAGGGTCATCATTTGACCCCTTGGCCCATTGAAGATAATGTACTGGAAACCCCAGTCACTTCGCTTATGATATTCTTTTTTTCTTTTCTGTGTCTGAAAAATCAGCAAGTGGTATTTGTTGGAAGGTAATTAGATGTATCTGCAACTTGAGAGTTTTGTAAATTGGGGGAAGTCACAATTTCCCTAAATTTCACCTTCCTTGTCTGTAAAACAAAGACAATATAAAAAGTAACTTTTTTACACTCTGTGGGGTTTTTGGAAAGGATCTAATGAGCTTATATTTATGAAAGCATTATATACACAGTACAATTTAACACACATTAAATTTGCTATCTTTATTATGTGATCCTCTGTTTGGATTATATATACATTGTAAACATTTTTCATATGACAAAATGACATGCAGATAAGAGAAAGGGATTCATAAAACCTTTGATGTTTGACCTTACCTTGAACAATTTACTGATCCTCTCCCAACATCAGTTGGCTTTCCTGAAAATAAGGCAATTGTGGAGATCAAATGTGATTACATCTTCAAAGGACATATTACAGTGCTTGACACATGGTAAACATTCATGACATGTGAGCTTCATAATCCGTTTACTCACTGTTCTTAGAAAAATGTAAATGCTTCATTTTCTTTTTTTTTTTTTTTAAGATTTATTTATTTACTGGAAAGTCAGAGTTACACAGAAAGAGAAGGAGAGGCAGAGAGAGGGAGAGAGGTCTTCCATCTGATGGTTCACTCCTCAATTGGCCACAACAGCTGGAGCTACATCAGTCCGAAACCAGGAGCCAGGAGCTTCTTCCAGGTCTCCCACATAGGTGCAGAGGTCCAAGGACTTGGGCCATCTTCTACTGCTTTCCCAGGCTATAGCAGAGAGCTGGATCAGAAGTGAAGCAGCCAGGACTCAAACCGGCACCCATATAGGATGCTGGCACTGCAGGTGGCGGGCTTTACCTGCTACGCCACAGCACCAGCCCCAATAAATGCTTCATTTTCATGTTTGTTGTGTTTGAGTTAAAATGACTTGCTAATGCGCCATACGGCACTGTACAGAATATAAGCCAGGGTTCCGTGATCCCTTCCTTTGTCATCATTCCAACCCCACAGACAGCAGCCAAAGTTGACAGAAACAAGCAACTTCTGATGTGTTCCGTTCTATCAGCCTAAGTGAATAAAAATCAGCCCACCATGGAGCATGTTTTCATGTTCTACCAAAAAATAATATGCATGCAATTTATTGAACTGATCTTTCTTTCTTCTTTGTACTCTGTTACTTTCATTTTCATCCCTGCCAAGAAACCAATTTTAAAAGTCCACAAAAATCTTGCTCTAATTTCCAAGGCTACTCAAACCGACGTTTTTGGTCTGCTTTGAAAATCTGTAGTTTCCTCAGTCTGATCCTAGGTAAAGTTGATTTTAGGAAGTTAAGGATTTTTCACATTAAAAAAAAAAACAAACATAAAATAGGGCTGTGAGTCTTTAGCATATCATTCCTTATTGGAGTACTTGGGCTTAATTCTTGGTTTTGTTTCCTGACTAAGGCTTCCTGCTAACACATCCTGGGAGGCAGCAGTGATGGCTCAGATAATTGGGGTCTTGCCACCTACATAAAAGACAGGATTCAGGGGCTGGCACTGTGGCATGGCATGGTGGGTGAGGCTGCTGCCTTCAGCGCCAGCATCCCATATGAGCACCGGTGCGAGGCCCAGCTTCTCCACTTTCGATCCAGCTGTCTGTTGTGGTCTTAGGGAGCGGTGGAAGATGGCCCGGGTCCTTGGGCCCCTGCACCTGACTGGGAGACATAGAGGAGGCTCCTGGCACCTCAGTTTGACTTTGGATGGGCCTGGCTCCAGCTGTTGTGGCCACTTGGAGAGTGAACCAGCAGATGGAAGATCCGTCCTTGTCTGTCTCTCTGCCTCTGCCTCTTTGTGACTCTGCCTTTCGAATATATAAATGAATCTTTTTTTGAAAAAAAAAAAGACAGGATTCAGATCCTGGCTCTTTCCTTTGGCCCCAGGCCAGCCCCATCCTTGGCTGTTGGGGCATTTGGGGAGAGAATCAGTAGATGGCAGCTCTGTTTCTTTTCCTGTCTCTCTGTTTCTCACTTCCTCTGTCCCTCTGCTTCTTCAATAAACAAATAATTTTCCAAATAAAAAATGAATGGTAGAGTGAATTAAGTCAGGAAATCCGGAGCTTTGATCTGACTCCTCCTATGTACATAACCTTAACTGTGCTAGATGATGCCACTCCTGCCCAAAGGATATGTCCACTTGCTAAATCCAGAGCCTGTGAATATCACTTTACATTACAAAAGGGATATTGAAAATGTTATAATATCAAGCATATTTATATAGCTCATTCGGAATTATCTGACTAGGCCCAATTCAATCATAAAAGTCCTTAGCAGAGAGAGGCAAGAGTGTCCAAGCAGTGAAGTGATAAAAGCAGAAGTTGGAAAGATGTGAGGGAGGGGCCCAAGCCATGGAATTCAGATGGTTTCCGGCTGCTGGAAGAGGTAGAAATGGATGATCTCCTGAGACCTCCAGAGAGAAAGAGCCCTGTTGGCACCTTGACTTTAGGACTCCAGGTCTCTAAAATCGTGTGTTTTCAGAGATACCAAATATAGTAGAAAGTCTCTCACTGTCCTTCCACACATATCCGGTCACTGTGTATGTCAACCTCATATCCTCCTACCAACCTTGTTTCACTGAGAAGATGACCATGCTGATACAGCTTATATATAGACGGGACTCCCTTCCCATAGATACCTACAGCCTTAATTGTTGAATTCTACACCAGTCAGAGTTATATATTTGAAACAACAGTAATTAGTTTTGGAGAGGTCACAAAATCATGAGGAAGATTGAAAAGATGGTGGATGAAACAAAAACTATGTAAATTCTACTCATTTCCTCCATGGAAAGTGACAAAAAAGATAGCTGTTATAAGTCAACTATGCTGGATGTAGTATTTAAGTATTAAGATTTTAGGGATTGATTTTTTTTTTTTTTTTTTTTTTTTTTTTTTTTTTTTTTGGACAGGCAGAGTGGATAGTGAGAGAGAGAAAGGTCTTCCTTTGCCATTGGTTCACCCTCCAATGGCCGCCGCGGCCGGCACGCTGCGGCCGGCGCACGGCGCTGATCTGATGGCAGGAGCCAGGTGCTTCTCCTGGTCTCCCATGGGGTGCAGGGCCCAAGCACTTGGGCCATCCTCCACTGCACTCCCGGGCCACAGCAGAGAGCTGGCCTGGAAGGGGGGCAACCAGGACAGAATCCGGTGCCCCGACCAGGACTAGAACCCGGTGTGCCGGCACCGCAAGGCGGAGGATTAGACTATTGAGCTGCGGCGCTGGTGGGGATTGACTTTTATAAGGGGATAACATTATTTGAATTTTTGATTTGGAGAATCTAAAAAATATTGTGTTTTCTTTCTGCACTTGTAGGTGCATTTCAGAATCTAAAATTCTTTTTTTTTCCTACCTGTCTTCTTATAGCTAAAAAAATCAGCACTATCAGAATTCATGCACTCTTTCTCAATACTGATTGAATTTTCTGTATTTTTCATTTGAACATAACAAATGTTGGAAGGAAGTAGTTTGTTCTGGGAGTTGAGAATGAAGAAAGCCAGCAGTGAAGCTAGAAGACCTGGAAAAATTCAGAGATCTGGGCCTGGCACTGTGGCGCAGCAGGTTAACACCCTGGCCTAAAGAGCCGGCATCCCATGTGGGCACCGGTTCGAGACCCAGCTGCTCCACTTCTGATCCAGCTCTCTGCCATGGCCTGGGAAAGCAGTGGAAGATGACCCAGGTCCTTGGGCCCCTGCACCTGCATGGGAGACCCGGAAAAAGCTCCTGGCTCCTGGCTTGGGATCGGCACAGCTCCAGCCGTTGCAGCCAATTGGGGAGTGAATCAGCGGATGGAAGACTTCTCTCTCACTCTCGCTCTCGCTCTCTCTCTCCCTCTTGCTCTCGCTCTCTGCCTCTCCTCTCTATGTGTAACCCTTTCAAATAAATAAATAAATCTTTTAAAAAACATATTGAGGGATATTCAAAAACTTCCTGGGAATACATATTAAAAACTAGGTAAGCATTTCAATATTTTTTGCTCCAAAATAGTTATCTTTGAATTCTTTTCTTCCATAAACTTTTGAAAGTCCACTCAAATAAATACTCATTCCTAGGTTAGGGAAATATGTCTGGAAAAGATGAGTCACATTTCAGTTATAAGCCTGTGAAATAAAATCAATCCCTGTTATTATCAAGAATTATTTTAGAGATACTGATTATAAAATTGAAGATACAATTATAAAATTAAAGATAAATGCCGTAAAGCCACTGTTAATTGGCTGGCTATTCTAGATTGGAACTTTACCATCCATCCTCCAATCTATGGCTTAGCTGCTATTCACTGCACAGATTCTTAGAATGGATCCTTAACTTGGCCTCACCTATAACCCTATGGTGTATGGTTGGCCATCGGATTATATCTTTTTCTTTTATTCTAGGCTGAATATACTGAGTATGCCTATCATTGCCGTAACTTGCTGATCCTAGGAGAGACAGAAATAAGAAAGAATTCTGATGTTCTTCTGCTTCCTTAAATGTGTCTGTGTTCAGCATGTAGGGAAACTAAAAGTTTAAACGTTACCCCAACATTTGAGGACTGATAGTAATTATCAGAGTCAGCTGTCCAGACTGTAAAAACTAAGAGCATTCCCCAACCCTTTGAGATGGACTACGGTAGCCTCCTGGGATTGAAAACTCTTGATAAAAATCTGTTGGAGCACTTATTTAAAAGTCAAATTCCTGGTACAAAGTCTGCTATTCTGATTGCTAGATACATGGCTGTTTTCAGGAATCTTCAACTTCAATGAGTGCACCTCTTCCTCCAATGACTTGCAAGCAGATGGGCACACTTAGAGGTCCACTGTCTAGTTTCCAAGACCAGTGCATAGTATTCCTGGTCTCCTCTCACCTGATCTCAAGGTTGAAAAACTATATGACACTCAGTGTACAGGGAACTCTGTGTGAAAAACTACAGGAGATTCCTAATTAGGTTGTACCAGTTACAAGAAAGTTCTGTATAGACTATTGCTAATTCTGGCAGAAATGATCTTCTCTTAGCAACTGCTTGGCCAAGCTCCCCCTGTTAACCCAAAACGCTTCTTGGGAAGAAGCTGTATGCTTGGTCTAAAATTGCCTATATCCCGGGCAGCCAGACTGTAAGCAATGACCCGCCAGAATAAGGTAAGAATCAATGTGAACAGAAAGACTACATATCACCTCCAGGGTGGACAGTTCTTATAGTCTGGTTGCCTCCCATCCAGAACCTTGGTGCACTACCAACTATTGATTTTGTTACTCTTCTTTCTTTCTTTAAATGGACAGACATCCTTTTATCAGCATGAGTTTGCATGGGTAGGAGGAGGAGAAATCATAACTTTCAGAGACTACTAGACACTGGCTATGAATTGACTTTGATTTGGCAAATAGAAAATTTCACTGAAGGGTTCCAGTCAGAGTAGGGGTTTATGTAGGTCAGGTGATCCATGGAGCTTTAATTCAAGTTCAGTGGGTCTCTTAATGCATTCTGTGGTTATTTTTGCAGTTTCATAATGCCTAAGTGGGAGAGACAGAGTAAATGATGAGATGCAGAAAGCAGTTCCCTCCCCAGTCTTTATCCTTGGGCAATACATTCCAAGAGGTGAGCTGATGCTTGAAACAATAGATAGTACTTTCTATACTTTGGATGTAGTTTGAGTCTGTCCACCCAGACTTCAAGTGTTGGAAGCTTGGTGAAAATTTTGAGATGGAGCTTAATGGGAGATGATTAGGTCATCAGAGGCATCACCCTCAGAACATGGAATCCTGGTTAGTCCTCCTGAGAAGGTTGTTAGGAAAGAGTAAGACTGACCTTTTGCTGTTCTCTGGCTTCCTTTCTCATTATGTGGTCTCTTCCTCTTGCATAAGCTTCTTCTATGATGCCATCCATTGTGATATGATATAGTCAAGAGAGACTTCACCAGAGCCCCAGTGAATGGAGCCATATGACCCTGAACTTTCTTCTTCCAAAACTGAGCTAAAGAAACTGCTTTTAAGACTCAGCTTTGGGGACCGGCGCTGTGGTGCAGCAGGTTAAAGCCCTGGCCTGCAACACCGGCATCTCATGTGGGAGCCAGTTCTAGTCCCGGCTGCTCCTCTTCCTGCCCAGCTCTCTGCTATGGCCTGGGAAAGCAGTAGAATATGGCCCAGGTTCTTGGGCCCCTGCACCTGTGTGGGAGACCTAGAGGAAGCTCCTGGACCTGGCTTCAAATTGGTGCAGCTCCAGCCGTTGTGGCCATCTAGGGAGTAACCAGCAGATGATCTCTCTCTCTCTGTAACTCTGTCTTTCAAATAAATCTTTTTTAAAAAAAAGACTCAGCTTTGAATATTTTGTTATAGCAATGAAACTTGAACCAATGCAACATAGAACCCTTTGTATACTACTATTTTCAATAAATGCATAACTATTACAAGTTTAAATTCATAAATTAGACACAGTAAGAGATTAATAATAATAATTTACTATAGATTTTAGTAACTTCAGAGTATGAGTTTTTTCTTATTAAGTCAAAACCTTTTACCTTTTCACTTAAGCATTTTACAATTTTCTATGGCATATCCTAATTGTCAGCATCACCACTCCTGCTCTGGAGCCATTATAAAGTAAAGTAAGGATTGCTTGATCAAAATCAGAATGATGTCATGGATAGTTGATACCAAGGCAGCTACTGAGTGCCTAATGGGTGAGTAGTATGTACAGCAGATACTCTGGGCAAAGGAATGATTCATATTCCATGAGGGACAGCATAATAGATCATCGAAAGTTACTCAAAACAACACACCAAACTAAAATTTATGAATTATTTATTCATGAAGTTTTCTACCTAGTATTTTCTGACTGTGGTTGAATGTGGGTAATTGAAACCAAAGAATGTGAAACTGAAGATAAAAGGGGCAATGTTAAGTCAAAATGCTACTTCATCCAAAGAGATATTATATACATTAGTGCCACCATTAAAAACTTGAAAGATATAGGCATGGGAATTCCTCTCACATCCTCAGTCCACTCTATTTGCTCTATGCAGAAGACAGATAAATCTTGGAGAATGACAGTGGCTTAACCACATGGCGACTCCAATTCTATTTCTATACCAGATGCACTTTCATTCCTTGAACAAATTAAAACATCCCCTTTGACTTGGCATGCTGCTTTTGACCACATAAATGCCTTTCGCTCCATACCTGTTGATAAGGTCCCCCAGAAGCAGCACTTGTGTCATTTGGAAATGCAGCAACACACCTTCACTATATTTAAAAGCTTTTATCAAGTTTCCAGTCCTATATCTTCATGTACTTTGCCAGGATCTTGATTGCCATTCCTTTTGGCAACATATCATACTGGTTCAATATATTGATGACATTATGCTAATTGGATGCAGTAATCATAAAGTAGCAGTTACCTTGGGCTTGTTGATGGGATATTTGCATATCAGAGGATAGGAAATAAATCCGGCTAAAATTCAGGGACTTTCGGCCGGCGCCGTGGCTCAACAGGCTAATCCTCCGCCTTGCGGCAGCGGCACACCAGGTTCTAGTCCTGGTCGGGGCACTGGGATTCTGTCCTGGTTGTCCCTCTTCCAGGCCAGCTCTCTGCTGTGGCCCGGGAGTGCAGTGGAGGATGGCCCAAGTGCTTGGGCCCTGCACCCCATGGGAGACCAGGAGAAGCACCTGGCTCCTGCCTTCAGATCAGCGCGGTGCGCCGGCCGCAGCGCACCAGCCGCGGTGGCCATTGGAGGGTGATCCAACTGCAAAGGAAGACCTTTCTCTCTGTCTCTCTCTCTCACTATCCACTCTGCCTGTCAAAAAAAAAAAAAAATTTCAGGGACTTTCCACATCAGCAACATTTCTATGGGAAATATGGAGTGTTGAGATACCCTTTCTTCTCTTTCTTTTTTAAGATTTATTTTATTTGAAAGTCAGAGTTACAAAGAGAAAGGAAGAGATGGAGGGAGACAGATCTTTCATCTGCTGGTTCATTTCCCAAATGGCTGCAACAGCTAGGACTGGGCCACGATGAAACCAGGAGCCACAAGCTTCATCTGGATGCCCTACGTGGGTGGTAGGGGCACAAGTACTTGGTCCACCCTCTTCTGCTTTCCTGGGCACATTAGGAGGGAGCTAGATTGGAAGTGGAACAGCCAGGACATGAACCAGCACCCATGTAGGATAAGGCATTGCAGGCAGTGGCTTAATCAACTATGCCACAACACCAGCCCCCACTCTTTCTTTTCTTTAAGAAAAAAAAAAAAACCTATTTGAGAGGCAGAGACACAAAAAGAAAAACTGTAGACAGAGAGACTGAGCAGAGCACCCATCTACTGATTCATTTCCCAAACACCACCAACAGATGGGGCTGAGTCAGTCCAAAGCCAGAAGCTGGAAAATCAATCCAGGTCTCCCACATGGGTAGTGGGAACTACTTGAGCCATCACTGCTGCCTCCCAAGATGTTCATTTGCAGGAAGCTCCAATAGGAAGTGAAGTCAGGACTCACACCCAGGTACTCCAATGCGGTACCCAGGCATCCCAAATGACATTTTATTGACCAAATGCGATCCTCTTAAGTTTTTAAAGATTTATTTTTATTTATTTGAAAGACAGAGTTACAGATAAAAAGGCACACACACACACACACACAGAGAGAGAGAGAGGGAGAGAGAGAGAGAGAGAGAGAGAGAGAGAGAGAGAGAGAGAGAGAAAGAAAGATCTTCCATCTGCTGGTTCACTCCTCAAATGGCCTCAACATTTGGGACTGTGCAAGGCTGGAACTAGGAGCCTGGAGCTTCTTCCAGGTCTCCCCATGGGTAGAGGAGCCAAAGTACTTGGGCCATCCTCTGCTGTGTTCCCAGACACATTAGTGGGGAGCTGGATCAGAAGTTGAGCAACTGGGTTTTGAACTGAAACCCATATGAGATGCTGGCATCACAGGCAGCATCTTAACTCTCTGTGCCACAATGCCAGGCCCTTGAAATATGCTTTCTAACATGAAGAATACATTGCTGCACCTGGCCTCTTCTATAACCAAGAAAGAGCAACAACACCTGGTGGGCCTGTTTAGATTTGGCTGCACTACTTTCCACATTTGGGAGTGTTAACTCTAGCCAGTTTACCTAATGACTCAAAATGCTTTAAGTTTCTGAGTAGGGCCTAGAACAAGAGAAGGCACTGCAGCAGGTCCCGGCTGCTGTGCCAGCCTCTTTGCCAATTGGACCATAAAATCCAATCAGTGCCCTTCCAGAACAGGCCCTTACCATGGGTATTTACATGAATTATGCAAACAATTCTGTGAGCAATTGCAATGTTTCCATGGTTCCTGCTTCCAAAAGATATGCCTTTAATCTCTCAAAATGCAGTTTTCCAAGTAGCAGACCAAAGGACTAGGGCATTAGCAATGACCAACAGGACACCACTGGGCTCCAGGTTAGCTGAACCATTAGTAAACCAGGCTCATTTCACAAACCTCTGTGAATCAAAGGCCCTGCCAAGCCACTGTGTAAGTGGCAGAGTGAGGATGAAGTTCCCTCCTGAGTGACAGCTGCCACTTTTTCATGTGGAGTTGACATGCTACTGGGATTAGGCCAGCTGTATTCATGAACTTATCATTTCCAGTTACTAAGTGAGGCTTGTTAGGCCTTTCCCACATTGTTAACCATCAAGTCTGAATCAATCCACTCCAAAATGGAGATATCAGGATGGAGAATCATAAGGCTTTCGTGGGTCCAGCATTTGGTTATAAAAAAAAAGCCTTGCAGCAAGCGGAAGAGATGTTATAATCAGGTGTATGTGGTAGGTTGTCAGCTTAAGAGTCACAACCACAGTGAAGGCCTCTGGGTGAAGGTTGACCCTCTTCACCCGTAGTGTCCATCACCATGCACAGGATCAGACACTGAGAACCATAGCTCATGGAGGCCTTTAGTGTGGTAGGTCCAAAGGTACTAGCCCCTGTCTATTTGCTGCTGTGACTGATCCTCTGGCACTTCCTAGACAAGGAGGTATGGACACATAGCACACACCAAATTCCTACCATACATTGAGATATAAGAGTAGGTGGCACAAAAACAACACGTTACATCGGCCCAAACAAGGCCGCATTTGCTTCCTTGCATGGGGTTTGCATGTCCTATCCCAATAACAAGAAAGTAGGATGGTGACCTAGATGCTACGTATAATGCAGGCATAAAATTTTGATTCCCTCTGGCTATGGCTTGAGTGTTTATTCCAAAATGTATGCTGAAATTTGGTTGCCCTTGTTGAAGTCTTAGGAGATAGGACTTTTGGGAAGTGATAAGGCCATGAGGATTCACCCCGTGGGTGCGGTTTATGCTATTGTAAAAGGATGAATTGAGCCTCTTGTCTCTTTGCCCTTCTGTCTTCTACCATATGATGGTGCAGCAAGGCCTTCATCAGATGCTGACCTTTGCCCAGATTTCTGCATCAGTAAGGCACTGTTCTTTATCATTACACCGTCTCAGGTATTTGCTATGGCAGCACAGAACAGACTAAGACCTCTCCCCTCTCCACACCCCGCCATGCTTAAGCAGATGCTCACAGCTGATCATTCCCTTCTGCAGGGAGAGGCAGGGAGACTTAACTTTACCCTTAATCATGTTTTCACTTAAAGCAGTTGGGTTGAGGATAGAAAAGGGGCTATCAAGGGCTCAGAGGAAGAAAGTGGCTCCAAAGCACTAAACAAAGATCATTGACTTTTAACTTCAGGGCACAGGACAGCAGCTTATGCTCTGACATATGAACTTGCCATGTTTCCACCTGCCCCAGGTGGAACTGCAAGATCCCCGTTAGCAGCAGCATCTATTTCAGCTTTGGGGCTTCCTTGATTGAGCAGCCACAGCTTCCTGTAATCCAATGAGGGGAGTGGCTTTGCACCTGTCAGTGGTATGGGATGGACTTGCACAGTGCCCAGGTTTTTAAAAGGAGTCCACTTTAATCTGGGATGCTTGCTACCCTGTTATATAAAAAATGTGTACGTTCTTGTCCAATTTACTTTCAAGGGATAGAGGAATCTTCCAAGTCTCCCCTCAGATTCTAGACTCAATAATTTATCTACCATGCCAATCTGCCATTCTCTAATGAGTCATTTTCATCAATAATGTAAACTCAATTCAGGACATCAAAGGCTCGGAACTTAGCCATTGCCTGTATTCATTTGCTACGGCTGTCATGAGAAAAGGCTTTTTTTTCTCCCATTTCTGGAGGCTAGAAGTCCAAGCTCATGGTGTCAGCAAGCTAGAATTCTTCTGGGGGCTCTGGGAGCCTGTTCTATACCTGTCACCTAGCTTCTGGTGGTTTTCCAGCAGTCCTTGGCATGCCTGAAACATCCGCCCTCTCTCTGTCTTATGTTCGCTTGGTGTTCTCCATGCATCTCTGTGTCAAACTTCTTCTTATAAGGACACTAGGCATAAAGGAATAGGAGCCCACCCTCCCCAATATGACCTCATCTGAACTAATTACATTTGCAATGACTCTATTCACACGAAGGTCATGTTCTCAGGTCCTGAGGGCCAGAACTTCAACATACAGGTCTTGAAGGGACACACTAACAACACTCCTTTAGGGTTTCCCATGAGAGTTTGTCTCAGGGAAACCTCCAAAAGGCTGAGCCCTTTAACTGGAGCCAAGACCTATTGAAAAAAAAAAAAAAAGAAGAAGAAGAAGAAGAAAATAAACAAACAAAAAAATGGAGACTTTCCCCTATAAAATAGGGGAAAATATGTTAGCATCCCATCCTCATTACCGTAATTGTCAGTAACTGTGAAAGGTCTGAGCTTTAATTTATCTGCATGTTGGCAATTTAGCCTGCCACAGGTTCATGGATGCTGGTAGAAGACAGGACCCTTGGGTCAGTGATGTGTAGCACCAAGCAGAGGAGATCACTATTATCTTGCAGTGAGTTCTTACACTTCACCTTCCCCACAACAGTGTGAACCCATAGGGGTGCTATTACTGGACAGAGACCCTCAGTTTTGTAACACCAATCCTCTGTAATGGACAGTGCTCTGGAGGGAGACATTGTCACTATCTCCCAATGCTACTTGCTACACAAACATCCTTGAAAAGATAATGTAGATCAAACACATACAGTAGCTCTTTATTCTCTACAAAATGTGAGGGAAGGATGGAAAAACATCTCCCAGTGGAATTCAACAGAGACCAAAGGACCCGAAACCTGTGCAACTAACCATAGCAACTGGAGAAACCCAGTGTAATTCTATTCTGAAGTTTAGTTTCAGACGATTTTGATTTTTTTTGTGTGTTTTGGAAAACTTTATGAATTTTGTAGAAAATATGAGCTTTAGATGCCTTTTAAAGACATGTGTTTTGATTATATTAATACTTTATTTGAAGAGGGATTTTGGATACACTGACCTGTATCTAGCAATAGCCTGACCTAATAGTTGTTAATCCTGTTTTTCCACATTGTTGTGTTGGAAGTTGCCTCTCTCTGTAGCAGCAAGATCTACATCAGAACAAATGTATTTGTGTAACTTGGAACAATATTGTTTTTACTTGAGTCAATGGTTCAGTTTTCTTTTTTAAACAGAACTCGTTTTAAATTTTAAGAGGATTTTTATTTAAGCACTTTTATTACAATATTTATGTGGCAGCAATATCTAACAAACTTTGGAGACACAGGGTAGCGTTTTGATAGATTTTGCAACTCTGCCAGATGCAGAACTCAAAATAAATGCTATTTAAAGCAACAACCAAAGTAATAATAAAAGAAGAGTTCTTAGTAGCAAGATGGTTTTCAATGCATGATCCAATAGCTATTGTCCTTTACACAGAAGAAAAATTCTAAGAATTTATTATTACAAAACAAGGGGACACCTACAGCAATGCAGCTAGAAAAAACTGAGATGTTTCTTCAATATTTGCTAAAAAGGAAACTGGGTGCCATTCCAAACAGTAAGACCAAAAAAATCAATTTCCTTGATTCCTCAGAAATCAAGTGGTCTTATCTAAACCAACAGTCAGACTTCTGCCAATTTTTCATTCCCATCATTTCAAACATTAGCTACTTTTGTCCTCAACTCTCCCCAGACAGTAAGTTCTTACCCAACATTTTCTGTTTTGCCCCCTGTAGACCATAAAGTCTACAGTGCCTCTTTGCACTAGATGCTCTGGTCTAAAAGTAGATTCCAGAGAGTTCTGTCCTTCTGGACGTCTGTGTGCTTGTGGGTTTAAGAGAACATGCACACATCTGGAGGGTGACGATCTACACCTCTCATCTTTCATCCACTTCTCAAAGTGATATGAGACTCAGTAAAAGTAAAGACGTCCTGACCAATTGTTAACAGGTTCCAAAGTAAAATATAAAGATGATTCATTGAAGTAGGTGGATACAATACTGGAATTTGTTTATATGTGTGCTTATTAAGAAAAAGAAATAAGCTGTACTCTATGTAGGATATAGATTGAGAGCAGCATATAAACTTATACATATATAAATAGACATACACGCTTATACTTATATATTTGAGTGCTAAAATATTTTACTGAGTGTGCAAAAATTCAAAAGGTTGGAGGTGAGAGGACAGAGTTCTGGATCTGTATCAAGTTCTAAGCTTTATAGGGCATTTTAAATTTCTACATAGGAGGAGGGGAAGAAACAGTAAATTCTCAAATAACAACTATATTTTTATCCACTTCAACTTTACCAGATGCAATTTATTCAGGGAACAGTGCAACTCCTTGTGATTAAACAGTGCCTGGATGCCACAAGTCCCTGCATCACTGGGAATAGCTACCGTATTTCTAAAGACACAGAACCCCACGATCACTGTCACCATAACTTTCCACAGGGCTTCAGTTGTGCTAATGTTATTCCAGGCAAACCATACATAACACATCTGACTGGCTGACTTCTATAATAGCTATTTTTTTTTGCTTTGTCTTAGTTTTCCCTGAAACGACCTCAGTTATTTTCTCAATATAAATGGGTCTGGCAGTACTTCAGGCTAAAACATCTCAGCAAATACTTGAGAATTTGGGTGTTATGCAAATTCATTTTCTGCCAAGCAATTTTCTTCACAGTCTGGAAGGTTTATCTGCAATTCCATTTTCTGATATGACATACTTTGAAAAATTGAATAGCTTGAAAATCAGTCACAAACTTACATAAATCTTACGGTAATATGGTAATATCTGAGATTAGATCCTGAATAGGTCATTTAAATTTTGTCTTTTTACCCCAATGTTGAAACCTAACAGACTGAAATGTTCATGATACTGAATTTATTGTGATAGAAATGAACCTGCATAATTATAACAGAAGGGTAGCTTTTAGTCACTTTCATTTAGTTTTTAAAAATTGAAATTTATGCATTTATGAAGACCTTGCTAATTTTTGAAGGCAACTAACATGGAGAAACTGGGCTCTAAAAAGGAGTAGTTTTGAACACACACACAAAAAAACACATGAATTCTGTGGTCTAGTCAAAATAGATGCATGGGTGGTTCTGGGCAAAGCTGCCCCACGGGAAGTATAAAGGATTCAATATTTGAAGTGCCTTAAAATGTGCCTATCAAATGAGTACACGTGATCAATAAAACAAAAGAAGCATTTATAAAGGAGCAATATTTCACCAAATCTAGATTTGATGAACAGCAGAAGGAAACTGAGCCTCACAAAGCACTAATCCCTTCTCTCACTGTAAGCTCTTGGCTTTCACAGCTGGTATGTTCCTTCTGCTTCACACTGAAGAACACACAGATTCCCAAGGATGTGCGAAGTATCACAGCAAATCCATCCTAACACTAAACTTGGTTTGCAAATGAGATGCGGATATTCTCTGCATCATCAGATGAGATGCCCTTGTGCTTAGCCAGCGTGTAGACAAGACTGAAGAGTTGAGATTGTTTTGGAGGTGCTGATAAGTCCCTTTACAGGAATTCTAAGCTCTGAGGTTAAGTCCCTTCTAAAGACTGCCTGCCTGCCTCACAGGGGTCATGTCACCCTCTTTGCAAGCTGTACATCCACCTCCACGTAACTGCCCAAGAACCACTAGCTATGGAGTGAAAAGGCACCAGAGTGCACAGTTGGGTGACGTTAACTCGATTGTCCTATGCTAGGAGGATGGTGATCTATCAAACCATCCCCAGCAAGTCTGTGTCAAAGACATTTCTGTTTATCAGTAGCAAGTTTTTCAGGTCAAACAAATGCACTTATAACTACAGCAGTGATGCTCTGTGGCACTTCAGCAGTTGCTTCAACAGGGACTTGAAGGTAACTGTCAATTAAAAGCAGAATAAAACTTTAAAAAGCATTGTGTAGCTCTGGGCTTTCTCAGGGCTTTGCAGGTGAGGCTCCATTCGGACAGTTTCCTGGCTGGTACTTGTCAGGGGGCACTTGTGTCCATTCACATCTTTCATTGCCAAGCCAACTGCAGAATACCATATTCCATTATCCTGTACCTCCTCCTAATGTAAACAAGGGGAGGCCACGGCAGATCTGCCGTGGTGTGCATGGTAACATCAAGAAGCCATTTGGAAACAACCCTTCTTTCTTCCCTACCAAAGGATCTGAAGGACTAGTGGTCTTGAACATCATATGAAATTCCAGTGTCAGACACCCAGCTTTTAGGTTCCCCCGTGTGTAAATCACCCAGCACACAGCATGAATCATTTTCCTTTGGGGTTGAGATAGATGTTCTTAAAGTCACTGCAGATCAACGTCCAACCTGATCCATGCTGCTGCTGACATCACCTTTCCACCCTGTGCACCTGGTCTGCCCTCTTCTTCCTTTAAGATTTACCATCTCTCTGTCTAGTTGGGACAACAGGCAGAAGGCAATGCGTCTGCTCTTCTGCTCTTTTGCTGCTTCTTTTTCCATAATTAATGGATCTTTGTTCTCTGGTCTGGGGAAGCTATCCTAGATGACTTAATCTCTCTGCAAAATATTTTTTAGATAATTTTTATTTAGATAAAAATTTCAGATCTATAGAAATGTTGCAGCAATAGCATCAGGAAAAACACCCATGCAGGTTGTACCCAGATTATGTACATCCCTCTTTTGCTCTGTGTGTGTCTTTATGTATGTCACAGGCGTGTGGAAGGTACATCTGAATTCTGATTAATTTACAGAGAATAAAATATCACCAAACATTTAAATATGTATTTGATGAAGATGACATCGTATTTTATGCTTTTTAATTTTCTTGAATCTCTGTTATTTCCCTACAATAAAGGTTAAGTTTTTGAAAGAAAAATGCATTTATACCTTAAATTTCCTTGCAAATACTAATTTAACTTCATATAACTGGGAGACTATAGACATATTTTCTCAAGGCATGTGATATTCTCTCACAACAGTGTGGGTATTCAGTAAGAAATATTCAGTCTTTTAAGATACTGAAGTACATCCTGGTAAAAAGGTAATCATTATAATACCTATCCTAGTTCCTTTGGGATACTAGAAGCCAGTCAGTAATGGCCTTTTATTCTTGATATCACTAAGGGCTAGGCTGGGATGGAAAAAGAAGTTGTAAACTAAGTTATTTCTCAGAACCCCAAATATGACTTCAGTGTATTTGTGATTCTGTCAATACTGATTTTAAAACCATGATGTTCATCTTGCTCTTGCTTTGAAGGTAAGGTCTTTTTAAAAGGATATCCTCTTCCGAAATCAAACTCTGTAGTTTTTTTTTGTTGTTGTTGTTATTTTTGAGTTCACCAGAGAACTGAAGCCGACATCTGTCAAAAGTTCAAGTTCTAGAAAAATGTTTATAAAATTCCATAATAAATCACGGCATCATTTTCTGCAACACTACTCGTGGTCTTTTAATAAATATCACCAAGATATTTTAACTAGAATAAAAAAAATCACATCACAGATACATACTTATTGAGACTAAAAATTGGTCCTTCTTATATATACACACACTAAAAATACTCAGCATGAATACTTAAGAAAAATTGTCAAGCAACAAAAGGAAGGAAAGAAAGGGGGGAGAGGAGAGAAAGGAAATGAGGGAGGGAGGGAAACAAGCAGGAAGAAAACAGTCTTATTTTCCACTCTAAACTTGGCATTTTCTGTGGCTCAGCATGGCAGTGGAAGATGTGTACTAAAGTAGGCCTCAATTATTCCAAGTGTGTGTGCACGTGTGTGTGCACAAATAATTCACGACTGTAGACTCCCTGGATGCATACTTTACTCTCATGCTGTTTCTTACTAAGGTAAATTAGAACGATATTATTGCATTTTATTATAGGTTATGTATCTTTTTTATCCTGAATATTTTGCTATTATGATAACTGAATTAGTTGGAACTACATTAATAATATGAAATAAAATAAGCTTTACTGTGTATGTATAAGATAAAAAATAATATATGTCAAACAAAAGGTCAATTTATTATTTGACACATTGTATTATGTAGAATATTTTTAACTTGAAGAGTTAAATATAAAATTTTATACATTTACAGAATTTTTTTATATTTATATTGTGTCTAATCCCTAACTGGTTATTTCCTTAAAAAAAGTGCAAAAGAGAAAAAGTAACTAAGTCTATTTTGTTATATATGTTAACAGTTAAATGAGAAAATGTAATAAAATGCAAAATTGAAAAGCTGAAAGAACCTATGGTATCAATGACTAATTTCTATTGAAAAAGCTTTTTTAAGGCAACACTATCACAAATACACTGTAATAGCCATGACATTCCACCAGGACACAAGACTGCAGGTGACTTCATCACTTTGTGTACAGTCAACTACAATTATCTGGTCTATGTACAATGTGCTGATTTCTGAGTACAGGTGGTGACTGCTATAAAACCAAAAGATTCCCCCAAAAGTCAATTTTTGAGGTTTCTTTAAAAAGAAAAAAAAAACAGAAGAGTTGAAGGACGGAAGTTATGCTTTTGGTCAAGTTAAACTGGAGAAAGATCAGATGGTGACTTAGCTCCTGGAATTCTAATACTGCTTTTTAGCCTCCTGTAATCCTAAAGTGCATTCCAATGTGCTATACATCCTTCACGGAGTCACACCCCAAAGACAAATACACAAGAGTACAGTGCACTAATCTATGCCTGATGCTTTGCCTAAGAAGTTGGCATTGCCATCCTCAATATCTTTCTTTTGGAAACAGAGTTGTGAATTTGATCCTTGCTGATAGGCATCCAGAAAATGACAGATTCCAGGAATGTCACTGGGGAAGTTGGGTGGAAGCTCCTCTCTTGATCGAGGAGTAAACACAAAGCCAGGGCAGTCTTTGAGCAATCTGCAAAGATTAAAATAAAGATATTAGAATTTCATGCCGACATCAAAGCTTGCATAACTCAGTCAATATTACTGAGAATATTCATAAATCAGCTGATTTAGGTATGATTATCGGAGATTCTGATGACATCAACAAACACCTTCACAGAAGAACAATGATGAATCACTTCATAATAACTGGAAAATCTGGGGCCATAGCGCGTTAAGCCACCACCTACACTGCCCTCATCCCATATGAGCGTCGATTCAAATCCTGGCTGCTCCAGCTCCCTACTAATGCACCAAGCAGAAGATGGTCCAAATGCTTGGGCCCCCACCATCCACATCACAAAGCCAGATGGAATTCCAGGCTCTTGGATTCAGCCTGGCCAAGACCTGGCCTTTGAAGCCATTTGGGGAGGGAACCAGTGGATGGAGGATCTCTCTTTCTCCCTCGATCCCTCCCTGTAACTCTTTCAAATAAATAAATAAATCTTTTAAAAAATAACAGGGAAAGTGCACCCACTAATGTACTTAACTTATATTGAGAAAATAAATAATTATGAAGCATGTTTGTAAAGATATATAATAGTATAATTCAAAATAATGAAAAATTCATAATAACAGAAGTTTAATATGAAAAATACATAATTATTAAATAAAGCTTCTAGGTCAAAAAAGGTAAAAAACTACTTATTCATTACTTTTCTAAATTCTAAATTCTAAACTAGGAAGTAATCACAAACAAGAGGTTGTTAAAGAAAAAAAAAAGGTGAAAGTTATGCAGGCAGGCATAGCACAGGGAGTTAAGCTGCTACTTGTGACTCCCACATCCCATACTGGAGTGCTGGTTGGATCACAAACTAAACCTCTTTCAATCCAGCTTCCTGATAATGCATCCTGGGAGGCAGCAGATAGATGATGGCTCAAGTATTTGGGCCTGTGCTGCCCATGAGGGAGACCTGGATGGAAATCCCAACTCAGAGCTTTGGCTTGGTCCAGCCCTCTGTATTGCAGGCATTTGGAGACTGAACCAGAAGATGGAAGGTTCTCTCTCTCTCTCTCTCTCTCTCTTTCTGTGTGCATGTGTGTGTGTGTCTCACCTTCTGTTGCTCTGCCTTGCAAGTAAATAAATAAATAAATAGATCCTTGTTAAAAGGAAAATAATATCATCTGAATTTGTTGAGTGCCTTGTTATCACACATCTGGCAAACACTGTTTGGGACACTAAGGTATGTCTTCTGACTACAAATCCTATGCTTTCATTTTATTTTATCCATTTGAAAGGTAGGAAGGAGGAGAGAGAGAGATCATCCATCTTGCCCCAACACCTGGAGCTGGACGAGGCTGAAGCTAGGAACCTAGAACTCAGTCTGGGTCTCCCACATAAGTGGCAGGGCCCCAAGAACTTGAGCCATCACTTACTGCCTCCCAGGGCATGCACTGGCAGGAAACTGGAATTGGAAGTGGAGCCAAGACTTGAACCAGGCACTGAGACACAGGATGCAGGCATCCACAAGCTCTGTTCTTAGCCGCTGCCACAAGTGGCCACCCCTCAATCCTACGCTTTTAACAGGGTATCATGGAGCTGGAAGTGTCTACTAAATCATCTTTCTTTAAAATCAGAATTTATAAGAAAAGCAACATGGAGGCATGAAAGCATGCATGCAGATGAAAACTGGATGACAGTGACACAGTCAGATGTCCCCACTTAGCAGCTTCTTCTCTGCTTCCTCCTGACTAGCAACTGTTTCTTCAAGATTATCACATCACACTCCTATTCTTTTTATATCTCCTAAGTCCCGTTATTCACTTTGCTTTTGCCCCTGCAGAATGCAAGTCCTGCTCCTCTATGACGATGCTACCCTGTAAACCAGAGTCTCGAGTCTATTCACCCACCCACACTGGGCCTCATCCAGTTACACCTGCCACTTTTAGCCTTAGTGATCCCTGGTTGCCATCTAAGCCTCTATTCATAATCCACTGACCCAACACTTCAGAAAGATCTAACACAGTCTCTGTAAGCTGTCCTGACTTCTACAGGAACAAAGAGAAATGCAGAATATGCCACTAAAATAAAAGCAACACTCTAAATGATGTTTAAAAGGGATGTATAATCCTCATAACAGTGCTACACTGTGAATCACTGATTAGAATTTAAAGTGGAAGTTTGAAGATGAGCATTTTTTTGTTATGTATTCGATGCCCTAAATTTACATGCATTTCAAGTATATCAAGGAAACTATATTTGATGTTTAACAGATTATTTTATTATCTGGAAAATGTCATTCCAGAATTCATGTATTAACAGCAATTCTCTCCACAGGAATAATCATCTTTTATATATTATACTTTCTAGTAATGTCCACTACTTGTCCTGAACTTTGAAAAAAATTAAAATTACATACCTATTATTAATTACATTTCACAAAGAATGAATGTTTGAATGAAATTTTAATTATCTATTCCCTTTAAATTTTCATATCACATGAAAAAGATGAAGTACCTCTGTAAGAAAGGATTTTCAATTGCTGTAAAAGTTATTTTACATTAAGTATTTATATATTGCCAAAAAAAGCATGTAAACCATTGGTTGCCTTTAAATATGGCATAAATGTTTCCAACTGAGAATAAAAGAAAATTATCACTCAAAACAATAAAAATGGGGAAACGGCACATTTGTCTATAAAATGTAAATGGGAAGAGCAGTAAGGATGTTACTGGTTAGGTTACTGGTTGTTGTTGGGAGAGATAATGGTGACTTGGCGGGGGTGTAGCACTGTGGGAGCTAAGAAAGCTGTGATCCTGGTGATTTGTGGAAGTAGGTGATGGGCCTAGGGGAGAAGAGAATGCTTGGTGTACTGCTACGGTCCCAATAACCAGGTAGATGGTGGCGCCCCTTTAAGTAGAGTGAGTATAAAGCTCAGATACGTGGGAAGTATGTGGGTAATCAGCTTAATCTGATCAAATTAATTTTAATATGTTGAACAGCCATTCAAAAGGAAAAATGGAGCAGATGTCAACATCTATAGCTCCATGGAGATTTATGAAATGGGCTGGAGATGTAAAAAAAAAATGAGAGTCATTAAAATTTAGACACAGAATAGTGATGGGGATTCTACAATATTGCAAAGTGTGGTAGGAAGGACTGAGCAGGTGTAGCCAATGGGTGATGAGAAAACAGGGGAGTGTGGGCTCCCAAAAATAAAGAAGAAAAATGTTGACGGAGGGATTACTCGGTCTGTTTGATTGCAACAGAGACGCTGATGGAGACAAGGAGAGAGAACTGACCATGAGGGTAACCAGGTACACCAATGACCCTGAAACGGACCGTTGCAGCCCAGGGGACAAGCACTGACTTGAGTGAGTTGAAGAGTCAGTAAGGGGTAAAGAGAAACAGAAATGATAAAGATGGACAACTTCGAATGTCCAGTGAGATGCACTTGGAAACAAAGACTTACAATCTTTTTTTTTTTCCAAGAGAGACTTAGTGGTAAGATATGTTTGTATTCTGTTGGGAATAATCATTTCATCAAAGGGAAACTGATCATAAAATGAAAGCAGTTATTTTCGGCATAAATGTTCTTGAGAAAGTCTCAGGAAATAACATGTGGAACAAAACTGTTTAGACGGGACAGGCAGCTGGTTCTGTGTAACAGAAAGGCTGAAGACACAGAGACTGGGTAGATGTGCCGGTGGAATCCACAGCATGAAGATGGAGTGGGTCTCATCTGACTGCCCCATTCTTGCTGTAAATTATGAGGCAAAGTTATCAACTAAAAGCCTGGGCTGGAAAGCGAAGGTTACTGGAGCTTTAAAGAGAGTTACCTGGGAGCGAAGGGCTTGTTTGGTCAAGCAGGGGTGGGGAATATTTTCCTTTGCCAAGAGCCATGTGATATTTATAACATCATTCATGGGCTACCCACAATCATCAGCTTAAAAATTAGGCTGCTATAGATTTATCAGAGTTTGAGTCCCACCTGCAGGTACCTTGGCAGGACCATACCAAATGACTTCATGAGACTTATATGATCTACAGGCTGGAGGTTCCCCAGCCTTAAGAGGTTAAGATGCCAGTTCCACATTGGCCCCCGACTCCAGTGTCCTGCGAAGGCAGACTCTGGGATGCAGCAGGTGACGGCACAAGCGACTCGGTTGCTGTCACCCACATGGAAGACATGGATTGACTTGGGAGGCTCCTGCCTTCCGGACTGGTTCAACCCCAGCCATTGCAGGTGTTTGGGAATTAATGAGGGGATGGCAGCTCTGTCTGTCTCTCTTTGGAATTAAAAGAGTTACCTCTGCAGACAGGAAATATGATTTGTTTTAACCTGACAAAATGTATACAACAGAAATATTTTTACCTACCAGAGAGGGGTCTAGTTTGTATTAAAGATGATTAAGTGATACCAAAATGGCAGAGTGTGTTGATTCAAGTTGCCCACTGCCCGTTGTCATGGAGACAAGTCAAACCCAGGTTTTTTCGGATGCTGGATGTCCCATTGCTCCTCTTTTACCGTGTGAAGGAACATTTGATGCCAGTCTGTAAGAATCTGCAACCCTTGGGAAATCCACAATGGCCTGCTAGTTTTCTCTGCTAAATTCTTATCTGTTGTTATACAACAGGGAATTCAACTGGCCCTTGCCACTGATTGCAGGGAGGGAGTTTCAAAATCTTTGGAATTTCCTGAGTTACAGGAATGTCTGTTTTCCAGGAGTCCCTAGCCTCACACCTGAGTTCCTGCTAAAGAGATGACTCAGAAGCAGGGCAGGGCACCAGAAAAATCAACCCTGTGATTAGAAAGCTGGGGCCTTGAGCCAGCCTGACCCCTGGGTGGGGGGCGGGGAGTGGGAGATTGAGTTCAGCACAAGACTGAAGGGTCCATCAATAATACCCGCAAAATGCAACCGATATGCCTGCACACCACAGCTCAAAGTTGAGCTCAGCACAGCTTCCTGATTGGTGGACTACCTGATGTGCGGGAAGGTGATGCATCCAATGTCATGGCCAGAGGCACAGAAGTTCTCTAGGACTCCCTGCTTCCTGTCTCGACTTCTCCCTATCTTTCTCTTTGTTTGGCTCTGACCTGCATGCTCTATAATAAAACTGTGAATAATAATAAAACTTCTGAATATCTGCACCCAGCTAGTCAGAAATGTTAGTGGCCTAAGCATGCCCGGAGTGTGGTTGAATAAAGGCAGGGTTGTTATTTTTTTATGGTTGCCCTGTATGTCATGGTTATAATTGTGTTGGCCCTGGGTAGCTAGTCCCAGAACTAGGGCATCAACTGATGACAGAGCAGCTACCCACATACCGAGAGAGCATTACATATGCATTTAAAGAGGACCTATGGGAGAAGAGGTGATGTCTGCCAAGTCTTACCGCTCGGCTACAAACAGCTATGAGGCTAATGAAGGGACTTTTAAAAACATAAAATGAAGATCAGAAGATTAGTTTGCTTTCTTGTGTGGGTGTACTCACATTTTAAAGTATGAACCACAGTTAATTAGTGGTCTCAGGGGTAGTGAAACACTCTTTTTTTTTTTTAATGGCTTAGTTGAAGTAAAAGATACTGATCATGCTGTGTTAGTGATTTTGGGGTGGGGAGATGACTCAGCCATCTTTTGTGTTGACCTAACAAAACTGTTAAGTGATTGTTGATTACACTTTAAGGTGAATTTGTCTTCTATTTTATGAGGAACACAGTGCAAGTCACTAAATATTGTCTAACAGTGACATCTGCCTAAGACTTGTAATAACTAAAGTTAATCGAGCTTAAAGGAATTGTTACCATTAATGTCTGTGTTTAAAGACAAAAAAAAAGTTATTGCTTTTCCCTTTCCTTTATGATTATCTAAACCCAAGATAATGGAGAATTCATCAAATCAATGACGAAAATCGAGTGTGTATCAATTGTTTATCAATAAAAACAACACATTTCAGGTGCTTCACGTCATTTGTACCTGTAAGTTGTTGGACTGACATTGATTTTCCGTGGCACACTGCAGGACTCAAATTTGTTAGCCAGAGTGACATTGTTTCCAAAAAGACAGTAACGAGGCATCTTCACGCCGACGACTCCGGCGAAGACGGATCCAGAGTGCAGGCCGATGCGCATCTGAAGGGGAACCGCAGCACAAGTCCCCAGTCACTGTCAGTGCTGACCGAATGCTCTGATAAACTGCTTCCCCAGCAACGCTCTGCACACCACTCCCTTCCTCAAAACCTCCAGCCAACTTCTTTCCACTTCTCAGGTGCAACTGACAGCCAGGGCACAGTCGGCAGCCACCCTCCTCACCATCCACTCACATCATGAAGTTTATCACACAGACCCCGATTCCACCTGTCTCCGATACCTGAAGCAGTCTGCATACACACCTCCCACAGTCACCACAGCAACGTAAAGAATCCATGCGCTGTTTATGCAAACCGGCCCTGCCCATCCAAATGAACCAGGCATAATTTCTGGACTCTGGGAGCTGGTATCCAAAACGCCAACAGAAAAGGGCCAAATTTATGTAGTTCAAAGGATAGAAAATGGTTTTAAAAGACATTTTGCCTTAAAATAACTTTGAGCCAAACATTATCCCACTCCTCAAATGACTAACAATCAGGGAAAGAAAATTGTGACATTTAAGTGGAAAATGATGGAGGAAGCAGAAAGCTGGACCTGCTTAGGCCTCAATCACTGTGGCTGTTCACATTATCCTATAATCTAGAGCCACACAGAACCACAGTTGTGCCAACTGTAGATGTACGAGGCAGTTTGGGATGTGCTGGGTGAGGGTTCAGGAATTCCAAATGTGATCAATGACCTTGAGAGTCATGAAACAGAGTGTTTTAAAGTTGATCCTCAGGGCCGGCACTGTGGTGTAGTGGGTAAAGCCTCCTCCCATAGTGCTGGCATCCAATATGGGTGCCGGTTCCAGTCCTGGCTGCCCCACTTCTGATCCAGCTCTCTGCTATGGCTTGGGAAAGCAGTGGAAGATGGCCCAAGTCCTTCAGCCCCTGCACCCACATGAGAGACCTGGAAGAAACTCCTGGCTCCTGGCTTCGGATCAGCGCAGCACTGGCCATTGCAGCCATCTGGGGAGTGAATCAGCAGATGAAGACCTCTCTCTCTCTGTCTCTCCTTCTCTCTCTGTGTAACTCTGACTTTCAAATAAATAAATCTTTAAAAAAATAAAGGAATAAAATTGATCTTCTAGAGCTCATTACTTTAAAAATACCAATCTGAACACAAAATGTTGATTACTAGAATCTTGGATGGGTGAGAGAGCTAAAAAGAATTGTATTTAAAAAAAAAAAAGGGAAGCTGGATGTGGTTCATTAATTGTGACAAAGATATGAACATGACATATTGACAGGGGAACTGGGCCATGGGATATGTGCATTACTGCCTCATGACTTCTGTTTTGTAAATTTAACACTATCCGAACTAAAGTGCTTTAAAAAAGAAGTAATTTCTCCATGACCCAAGAGTATGCATCTATTCTTAAATTACGGATACAACAAAGCAAGTTAAAGTGGGTATATTTTAAATGGCACTCAGCCACCATGTTCATTGCTTTCAAGATCTGTGTTCAGTTGATCACTGGAACACTTTTTATTAGATATATGCATTTTAATATGGCCACTTCCTCGGTAACACAATGTAATTAGAAGTCAGGAGACTCCAACTCTGCTTAGTTTCAAAGATAATTTCAGGGAGCTGACAAAAACTTTCCCAGAATTATTTGTTCTTAAGATGTCATGCCATGAATTCTGCAGAATTTTCAAACAAAAAGCACTACGGTGTGAATTAGGAGATTTGCATTATAAAACAAGCTTCACTAGAAAATGGTGATAGGACTTCCTGTGTCTATTTTCCTCTTATTATTTCTTCATGTATAAAATACAGGGATGGACTATTTTAAAGTCATAGTTTTACTTTAAGAAACAAAACTTAGAGGGCTGCTGTATTTGGTTATTTCTTATTTCTTTAACTTTTATTTAATAAATATGAATTTCCAAAGTACAACTTTTGGATTATAGTGGCTTTTCCCCCCATAAATTCCCTCCCACCTGCAATCATCCCATCTCCCACTTCCTCTCTCATCCCATTCACATCAAGATTCATTTTCAATGATGTATATATACAGAAGATCAATTTAGTATATACTAAGTAAAGATTTCAACAGTTTGCATCCACACAGAAACACAAAATATAAAGTACTGTTTGAGTACTAGTTATACCATTAATTGACAATACAATACATTAAGGACAGAGATCCTACATGGGGAGTAAGTGCACAGTGTCTCCTGTTGTTGATTTAACGATTGACATTCTTATTTATAACATCAGTAATCACCCGAGGCTCTTGTCATGAGCTGCCAAGGCTATGAAAGCCTCTTGAGTTTGCCATCTCCGATCTTATTTAGACAAGGCCATAGTCAAAGTAGAAGTTTTTTCTTCCCTTCAGAGAAAGGTACCTCCTTCTTTGATGGCCTGTTCTTTCTGCTGGGATCTCACACATGGAGAGCTTTCATTTAGGTGTTTTTTTTTTTTTTTTTGCCACAGTGTCTTGGCTTTCCATGCCTGAAATACTCTCATGGGCTTTTTAGCCAGATCCGAATGCCTTAAGGGCTGATTCTGAGGCCAGAGTCCTGTTTAGGACATCTGCCATTCTATGAGTCTGCTGTGTATCCCGCTTCCCATGTTGGATTGTTTTTGGTTATTTCTTCTTTAGGAGAATATAGTTTTACTAATCTAACAATTGCTTATTTTTAAAAGATAAGAAAAATCTTCTGCATGACTTAAGCCCATTTAGTTTAAGAAGAAAATGTTCCAAAGCTTAAGGTGCACAGGAAGACCTGAATGTACCTCTTTTCACTGGAAGCAGGCTGCTCCATGAGAAGCAAAGAGAATTCTGCCTCCTAAGAAAAGTCTGAACAGGAACTTCCTTGGAGAGCCCTCTACTTGGAGATCTCTTTTGTCATAGCCCATTTCTCATGATGAGCTTCTGAGGGTAGGCAAGGGAGGGTGTCAGAAGTCCTTGTACTCATTCAGCACCTGCTGACACTCACTGCTATGTTCAGCTCTCTGGTCTTGAGCAAGATTAGTCGACCTCCCGTGTTCTGAGCCCTGGCAGATGGAAGTCAGTAGGAACAAGCGAGTGGATGCATAAGTTGTGTATGTGCCGACTGGAGAAGAGCACCATTTGTAAAGGGGGACAAAAGGGAACCATTTTCTTGAGTGCTTGTTTTTTTTTTTTTTTTTTTTTTTTTTTTTTTTTTTTTGACAGGCAGCGTGGACAGTGAGAGAGAGACAGAGAGAAAGGCCTTCCTATACCGTTGTTTCACCCTCCAATGGCCGCCGCGGCCGGTGCACTGCGCTGATCCGAAGGCAGGAGCCAGGTGCTTATCCTGGTCTCCCATGGGGTGCAGGGGCCAAGCACTTGGGCCATCCTCCACTGCACTCCTGGGCCACAGCAGAGAGCTGGCCTGGAAGAGGGGCAACCGGGACAGAATCCGGTGCCTCGACCGGGACTAGATCCCCTGTGTGCTGGCGCCACAGGCGGAGGATTAGCCTATTGAGCCGTGGCGCTGGCAGGGAACCATTTTCTATCCTTTCACTTCAACTCCATTGCATGAGGTAGCAGGGTAAGAAATGGAAGAAGTCTGGGCTTTGCAGCCAGACCCTAACCCATGAGACACATAACTGCTCAGTTCTATGAGTGAGCTGTAGATGGCTCTTTATCATGTTGCTACAAGGAGGAAGTGACACACTGGTTAAGTCCGCAATATGCTTCCTTTTGATACACACAAATGACTCCTTGTCCACCAACAACACTCTCCACTCTGTTGACGTGAGGTTTTGCAGGTAGCTCCAAAGGCCCCAAGTACTTTCCAGAACCATCAGCATCCTCAAAAAGGTTTGTTCCGTGTCTCACTTCACAAGTCATTAAAGCTAACCTATTATTACCTAGATAAGTACCTTTGAAGTTAGTTATAAATAATTCTTCCAGCTGCAAAAATCTAAAACTACATTTCCACAAATAAAAAAAAGTCATGCTACTAATCCTCCTGCCCCAAACATAGACATCATATTTACCAAAACCATTTATGTGGAAATCACTGGTCTTTCTGTTCATTATCTGAGTATTTTTCATACTCTGATGGGTTGCATTCCCTCACAAAAAAACCACAATTATCAAAATCTAGTCTGGAAAAGTTACATGTGGTGCTTTCAAAACACAGTTGTAAATTATTTCACACCCCGCCTATGGTGACACCGTATCTAAGCCTCTCTCCTCTGAGAAGATTTATGATTGCTCTGATCAACAGCATCAAAGTGTCACCGTGTACCTTCCAAAGCTAGGACCTAAAAGGCCACGTGGCTTCCACCCATCTTGTTCCCTGGGATAAAAGCCCCCATGAATGTGATGACGTGGAGACTGCCACGCCACAGGCAGCATCTGGGTAACAGCAGAGCCCGCCCATGCAGCCATCCTCAGGGAGGAAATGGACATTGCAGGGAGGCAGCTGTCTGAAAGAATTACTCAGCTCCCGGTGACGCAATCCCACCATTCCAGCTCCCCTCAGGTATCTGAGTACCCGCAGCTGAAATCCCAGAGAGTGTGAGGCAAGAACATGGTATCCCTGTATGCCTGGACCAAATTCTTGATGCGCAGAAATCAATGAATAATAAAAATTCTGTGGTTTTACACCAGTGAATTGAATAAAGTATTAGAAACAGTTATGAGGCCAATGCCGTGGCTCAATAGGCTAATCCTCTGCCTTGTGGCGCCAGCACACCGGGTTCTAGTCCCGGTCAGGGCTCCGGATTCTGTCCCGGTTGCCCCTCTTCCAGGCCAGCTCTCTGCTGTGGCCCGGGAGTGCAGTGGAGGATGGCCCAAGGGCTTGGGCCCTGCACCCCATGGGAGACCAGGATAAGCATCTGGCTCCTGCCTTCGGATCAGCACGGTGCGTCAGCCGCAGCACGCTGGCCGCGGCGGCCATTAGAGGGTGAACCAACGGCAAAAAAAGGAAGACCTTTCTCTCTGTCTCTTGCTCTCTCTCACTGTCCACTCTGCCTGTCAAAAAAAGAAAGAAAGAAACAGTTAAGACTTAGATGGCTTCTGTTAGAGACAGCCAAGGTAAAGCCTCTAAATACTTCGTTTTTAAATATTTTCCTGGGACCAGAATTAAGGTTCCCTGGGTTAAGACTCTGCCTGCAATGCTGGCATCCCACATGAGTGCCAGTTTGAGTCCAGGCTGCTCCATGTCTGATCCAGCTCCCCGTTAATGTGCCTGGGAAAGCAGTGGAAAGAAGTGCTTGGACCCCTGCCACTCACATGGGAGATGTGGATGCAGTTCCTGGCTCCTGGCTTTGGCCTGGCCCAGCCCCAGCCATTGCAGACACTTAGGGAATGAATCAGCAGATGGAAGATTCTCTCTCCCTCCCTCCTTCCCTCTCTGTAACTCTGCCTTTCAAACCAATAAGTAAATATTAAAAACTTCTTTTCTTTCTTCTTTCTCCATTTCATACATGCCAGATAGGATTCAACAAGACTTTAAAAGCTCATTTCTGAAGATCACCAGTTGAGGACTGTTCTACAAGTTAAGGGACAGAATCACCGCAAGTAGCACAAAGAAGGGTAATTCACTCATGTTCTGCTTTTTATTTTTTGGTAATCAATACCTGGCACGTTAATTTCATTATCTCATATATGGCAAGATATTCTTAGATCTGACTCATGTAGAAATTCTGACATGTTACATGCCTTGGAAAGTACTGGTGCATTAGCAGTTAATATTCGAGTAACATCCTCTCCTGCGGAGGATGACAAACTAAAAACTGTATTTCCCAAACTTGAGGTGCATTTAGGCTTGCTGAGTCAGATACATTTGCATGACTGTGGAAGCTTTTGGGTTTTCTATGGCATGTTAAGCAGAGTCCATTTTCCATCTCCTGATGGTCATGATGCAGGATTTCCACCTTGCCAATTCTAATTATAGTAGGTGAAATTTTGTTCTGTAATGAGCCATGGAGGCAGCAGCTTTCTGAACATAAGAATTCCCTGACCATGGCTGTGGTGGTACAGTTCTGGAGTCAGTTTGTGGATCATGGAAATGGTTTCTCCAGTCTTCTCAATGATTCTGAAAGCCAGCTAATGCCCCAGAGTAATTTTTTCCTTTTGAAACAAGTTAGAGAAGATCTCACTCTGCAACTAAACCCCAGTGAACACACCACTCTTGCAATAACTATGCAGTAAGCACTTACTCTCCCGATGTCTCCTGGAGAGACTGTCCCCAGCCTTACCTTGATGGGTTCTCCATGGGGAGACATGACTTCATCAGAGAGCTCCATCATCTTCAAGGCCATCAGCGCTATCTGCACAGCATGGGTATCACTCTCTCTGTGTAAACCCCCAGCTACACAGTAGGCGTCGCCAATGGTCTCCACCTACACGGGATATATTATCTGTATTATAAGTGAAAACTCGGGAAGAATCACAGCAGAACTCAAGAATCATGTAGCAGAAACGGCAGTGCTTAGGCCCTAGGGAGAAAAAGCCCAAATCAGATCCTCTTGGAAATGCCTTTCGTTTTCCCTCTCAGAAAATTCACTAGAATTAGAGCTCTTACATCAGGACACTCCACACAGAGACTGGGCCATCCTGTGAACACTGTGTTAGTGGCTTCCACTCTCAGACTTGCTGCTGATTCATTGTCATCTAACTATATTTTTTAAATGTCACTGTATAAAAAGCTTTTGTAGAAATGTATTTTCTAGAAACTCATTGTGTAGAAGTTCATTTGTATTTTAAAATAAATTGCTTAAAAATATTGGGATCATTTACTCATTTTATATTCACCTAATCCCAAAATGGTGCTTTACATGAAGTCACTATTCAGTAAGTGTCATAGGAATGTAGTAAAAATGTGTCATGTAAAACTAAGGCACTAATAGTCATAAGTAAAAGAAATACAACTTTCCTAAAGGACTTCTCTTGTTCTCATAGCAATTATCGTCTACATGGATATGTATCAGAGTATAGACCCTAAGATGTCAAACCAGGAGGTAAAAACAATAGTGCCTGGAAGTCTACTGGAAAGCAAACTATTATATAAATTACCAGTATTGCTATCATTATCAACATTATTGTTGATACAGGAAATTTTTATCTTTCCAAGACATGAGCCACAGAAAGCTACTAATTGTTTAACAATCCATCTAGTCTGAGCAGATGTACTTTTCTTTTTCTCCAAATACAAAAGATCTTCCAAAAGTTCATGGAAAATGTGTATTATGAAAAATACTTCTTCCCCATTAAAATTTTTTCCACACAAAAATGAATTTATCTTTCAATCCCATTTTCCATGTATGTTTTGGGGTACCCTTTTGCTCATTGTAACTAATTAGATCATGTTACTCTTATCTATTGTGAAAGGGTGAGAAAAAAGACAGGGGTACGAGCCTTCAGTCGTTCCATATTTCACTGAAGAGAAAGCACGAAAGCCCTTGTGATGGCTCCGTCTTCCTTGGCCTGTCCTTCTGCCAGTCCCTCACTGTCTCCTAATTCTTGTCTGACCCTCCGTGTTCGAATGTGGCTGGACTGGTGTTATCCCTCAAGCATACCAAACATGCTCCCACATGCTATTCCTTGCCTGGAACCAACTCTGCAGCTAAGCGTTTGTCTTGTTCCTCTCTTCCTTCAGTCTCTGTAAAAACACCACCTTGTTAGAAAAGCCCACCCCAACCACCCTCTATCAAGATCACTCCTGACCCTTTGCACCTCTCCCCCTAACCTATTTTTCCTATAGAATATTGCACCCATTGGAATATTATAAAATTACTCATTTGTTTATTGTCTTTCTTCCTCCCAACAGAATGGAGGCTGAGTCTTCCTGTTATCTCCTACATCTCCAGTGCCCAGGAATGAATGAACAGACAACTCCTCCCAACAGTGACCAGATGGGAACGGTTCATCACAACTGGTGCTATATCACAGGTGCTCAAACACAGCAGCTAGGAGAATTCCTATCCTTACACTACCTGGTGGGAGATGCCTGTTCTGTCTGCTCCTGTGGAGTCTTGCACCTCTTTGGGTGGAAGCAACATGTCTCCTGTCCGACAGAAATCTGACACTGTCATTTCTACCATCACCCTTTGTCCTCTCACGCCCACCTGTTCTCTTCTGGAGACTGGACCTCCTCCTTTGCAGCCATTGCCTAGCTATGCTTGCAACTGCTGAGCAAACCATAAATATTTGCCAAAACAACAGATAAAGGAAAACAGAAATACACAGAAGCATGACCAAAACATTGGAGGACAGAAAGAAAATGCAATGAAAGGAAGCCCGGGCACACTTAGGTCCTGGGATAAATAGCATTGACTATTCCTGGAAGCTGTCTCTCCCCGGTCAGCCTCTGATTAGACCTTTCACATATCTGAAATGTAGCCCATGGTTCAGGTCCTTTGCTAGGTAGTTCAGCCATATCCAGCTATTTTCATACAAAATCAGAAGTGGAGCGAAGGTGGAAATGAGGATTGGGAGAGAAGGTGATTCAAGACCAGCTCCTCTTGGATTAATCCGAGAACTGTGTGGCTGCTGCCCTTATAGTAAGCATCACAGTTTCCAAATACTTGATAGTGTAGGTGGAAACTCCACCGTGCACCCTTGAGAGGAATTACCAAAAGGAAGAGTGTGCCACTTCTGCTAGTGATTTCTGCAATTTGCTGAGGGAGAAGAAAGAAAAGACTTCCTTTTCACAATTCTGAAAGAGGAGATATTCTTGAGGTAGAAAAACATCTACAAATAAATACAGTAAATTCCATAGGAGGCCATCAAACTTAATCTAACCGAAGCCAATTATTTTTATCTGTAATTATACATGGATCTCTTATTTTCCCAAGAGAATCCTGGCTCTGTCTGGAATTTCCTGTTAGAATTTTTTTAAAGGAAGGGTTTACTTCTAGCATCTAGAATGAAAGAAGGCAAGGGTTTATGTATTCCCATAAATAATACTTGTTTCCTCCTCAATATTTTATTTATTTCATGTTGAGTTAAGCTCTGGAATGCCAGACTGTTCTGTGGCAAATCAAGCAGATGATTCAAACCATACAAATGAGAAACATACTTTATTTTTAATGCCAATATTGAAAACAAAGCAAAATAATTTGAATCTGCCCCAAATGATTTTTTAATTCTAAAGAAGCAGGCTGAATCTGAAATCTCTTCATTCTCTTAGTAATAATAGTTACATGTCGGGGACAGTCACTCCCTAGAAGGGAGCCTGTCGTTGGCTGCAGGCACTCAGTAAATCCCGGATGCCCGCACAGTAGCACATGTTATCTACCACAACCTTCATAACACTCCTGTGCACAAGATTAGGGGACTCGGGGTTGGCATTGTAGCGTGATGGGTAAAGTGGACACCTGCAGTGCCGACATCACATATGGGCGCTGGTTCCAGTCTCGGCCGCGCCACTTCCGATCCAGCTCCCTGCTATGTCCTGGGAAAGCAGTAGAAGATGGCCCAAGTCCTTGGGCCCCTGCACCCATGTGGAGACCTGGAAGAAGCTCCCGGCTCTTGGCTTCCAATCGGCGCAGCTCTGGCAATTACAGCCATCTGGGGAGTGAACCAGTGGAGGGGAGCACCTCTCTCTCTCTTTCTCTCTCTCTCCCCCTTTGCCTCTCTGTAACCCCGCCTTTCAAATAAATAAATAAATCTTTAAAAAAAATTAGGGGGCTCACTGTGTATTATTCATGTATATAAACTCTGTGGCTATTATTTTTTGTTTTAAAAATGAGAAAGGCTATTTCATTTGTTCCATTCATGAAGAAAGTAAGACAGAGGGCACAATTTGAAGTTAAACCTTATTTAAATGCCTCTACCCTTGGGCAAGGTGCAAAGATGTGATTTTAATTTCTGTTAACTGGACATGGAAAGTATCATATTAATTCTGTATTGAATTATTCCATTTAAGGATAATTTTTATAATCTTCATGTTTATTTTTAGATACAAAGGATAAAGTCTCCCTGTGCAAGTCATGCTTAATAAGTCAACACAGTGAAGTGGCATGGCAGGTCCACTAACTGTCCTCTCTTATCTCTTCACAGACCCTACACCCCAGCCTCTGTTCTGCTCTTCCTTCCATTCTAGGCTCATTCTTTGAAAGGACAATGTGGCAGCCCTTTCCTGGAACAATTATCTCTGTTCCTGAGCAGATTGAGAGCTATTTCTAGCTGGAGAACACCCACGTAATTAATACACAATGCCTGCTCCCAGGATATGGCTTGCATGACCCTGCAGCGAAGGCCTTTCACTTGCATTATCTCTCTCTCTCTCTCTCTCTTTTTTTTTTTCTTTGACAGGCAGAGTTAGGCAGTGAAAGAGAGAGACAGAGAGAAAGGTCTTCCTTCTGTTGGTTCACTCCTCTAATGGCCGCCACGGCCGGCATACCGCACTGATCCAAAGCCAGGAGCCAGGTGCTTCCTCCTGGTCTCCCATGCAGGTGCAGGGCCCAAGCACTTGGGCCTTCCTGGGCCACAGCAGAGAGCTGGACTGGAAAAGGAGCAACTGGGACAGAATCCGGCACCCCAACTGGGACTAGAACCCGGGGTGCCAGCACCGCAGGTGAAGGATTAGCCTAGTGAGCCACGGCGCCGGCCCTTTCACTTGCATTATAATTCAGGTTCTAGGCTGGGTGCTTTTCCCCTAGTGATTTTCGCCTGTGAAGCTGCCACTGTCCTGCTCTATGCCTACCTTGTAGACATCCAGCTCCCCACACTGCTGGTCGAAACGAGTGTAGAGTGCGTTGAGCATAGTGATGACCTGCAGCGGCGAGCACTGGGAGCAGATGGCAGTGAACCCAACAATATCTGAGAACAGCATGGTGACGTTGCTGAACTTCTTGGCCTGCACAACTTGCCCTTGCCAGAGCTGCTGAGCAACCTCGCAGGGAAAGATAGAGCACAGGAGATCGACGGTCTTCTTCTTTTCCTCCTCCAGAGCTTGGTGGGCTTGCTCCAGGGTGGCCTTCAGCTTCCCCAGCCTCTTCTTCAGGCCATCCTGAGCTCGGGCTTGTTCCCCGATCAAGACCACATCCCTCAGCGCGTTGTGAATTGGGATGTCTGACAGGTAGAGCCCTCGTCCTGTGAAGTCTTCCAGTCTGTCCACACAGGGTGACCCCAAGAACAAGATGGCACTGGATTCAACAATGTAGATCATTTGGCCTTTGAGGTCCATAATCTGTGAAGCAAAGGTGAACCAATTGTTGTGGTTTATTCAAGTTTCCAACACCTTTCTGAGACAAAAGGAGAGGAAGTTGATAACAGCAATCATCCCTTTGCATCTATGCTCTATTTTTTTTATTCAAAGATGCTAAGGAAGAACACATTCTAGATCCAGTTTGCTCTAAGTTCTAAAATGCGAGCAGACATCTGAAGACCATCTTGGAGTATACTCTATGTAGATCTCATGACCCACAGTGAACAATGCAAAAAATTCTTACTTCAAGCAACTAAATGGCCATGCCTATGCCTTTGCTACTGTAGTCTTTGGATATTCTCTTTTGTTCAATCTGGAGTTATATTTTGTGTATAATTTGATATTCATGAAATGTAGTCTTCCTTCCTCTTCCCTCTACCTCCCTCCCTTTCTCCCTTCCTTCTTTTCTTTTTTTTTTTTTTTTCTGATGTCCTGTTTTAGAAGGCTTCTCTTCTCTTTTCCCATGAGCTACTTATTCCATTTGGCAGGTATGGGGGTTAACGAGCCTCCAAAGGTATGATGTTTGTTCTAACACTATTTTTTTCTGTCGGGAGTAGCCCCCACCCCCAAGCTATTGTTTTGGAAGTAATTTTTCCAAACTACAGAGGAGGTAACTGGATCTCATAGAAACAGCTACCTTCCTGTTTCAACTTTGCACCTGCTCTGCCTTCCACAATACAAACAAAAGAATAAACCAGCAGAAAGACTTGTACCCAGGAGCTCTTAGGGAAAGTGGAGCTACAAGTAATCATCCTGGACCACAAGAAGATTTATCTGCATGCGTGTGGGCAAACACAGCCATGAATGTTTGTTGTAGCAGCAAGTCAAAAGTTATCAAATGTCTGGGAATAGGGAACTGGTTAAATCAAGTAGGGCACAACTATACAATGGAATATCACCATTCCCCAAAAAAGTGAAATAAATCTCTATCAAATGATGTGAAAGGATGCCCGAAATATATCATTTAGAGATAAAAGAAGCTGTGAGGGGTCAGCGTTGTGGCATGGCAGGTTAAACTGCTGTTTGCAATGCTGGCATCCCATATCAGAACACAGGTATGCATCCCGACTGCTCTACTTCTAGTCCAGCTTCCTGCTAACATGCCTGAGAAGGCAGTGGAAGATGGCCCAAGTATCTGGGCCCCTGTCACCCATGTGGGAGACCTGGGTGGAGTCCTTACTCCTGGCTTCTGCCTTGCCCAGCCCCAGAAGGGCAGAAGGTCACCGTATCTCTCTCTTCTCTCTCTTCCTCCTTCAGATACTCTGCCTTTCAAATAAACAATTAAAAGCAAATCTTCAAAATAAGATTGCAACAGGTTATAAAAAAAGAAGCTGTGGATAGTATTATTTTGTTTTAAACAAAGACATAATTAACATTTTTGACTTTTTGCTACAATGACATCTTTAAGTAGTATCCATTTTTTAAAAAATAGAGATAATATTATTTTTACAATACAATAATGAAGTTGTTTTCCTCTGGGGTAACAAACAGTACTTCTGCTAGGGTGACGCACGTCTGAAGCCTCTCAGCTTTGCTTGCACTATCAACTATGAGTTAACCAACTTTCTTTCCTGAGACTAAATAATCACTAAAGTTCACTGAGATGAAAAAACACGTCTTCCCCCACATTCTGTAAGAATTCATCATACAAATTACATAATTTCTAAGCCCATGAATACTGATTAAAACCCATTTAGCTGCCTCCTATAAGAAGCCAGTAGCTTTTGTTTGCTCATTATGAAACAATGCTATTATTATTCAAATTAAGCCAGCTATCTGATATTTGAGAATGTATTTTACATAAACATTTATTTCATTTAATTACAAAATACACCAATGGGTTTTAGAAGGTGAAATATTTTCAAGAAATACTTATAACGAAATGAATCGCAGAAGCAAGAAAACGAATGCAGAACGGATTTTGTTTTAGATTCTGCCAGCTTAAAATTAGTTTTTAAAAAGTCAGACTGCATTCGGCAAACACTTGTGATGTGACAGCTCAAGTTAGCAAACAATTGAATGTGAAAGGAACTTTTCAAAGCTTATTTCAGCTTTCAAGTTAGTCTGGAGTGATTTCAAAGCACAAATGTTTTTATCAAAGCTTTTGAAGTGATGCTTCAAAAAGTTCATGGAAAATGGAATTAGAAGTTGCTTATGTTGGTGCAAAAAGTTCTGAACTCTATGCAGCTGTTTTCAGAGTACACATTTTCCATGAACTCTGTGAAGACTTCTCTTCCATTTTTTTACTTTTTGGTTTCTAATCCTCACATAGGTGGGAGTTTACTTCATACTCAAATGGTATCCCGTTTTCCTTACCCTTGAGGACTTCTTTACTGAATTGTCCCATCGTCTCACTCGTACAACGAACTGCATATTCAACATAGTCATGATCCCGCTGAACGACTGGTTGATTTTTGGAGTGAGAACTTCGAAATATTCTTCGAAACGAGGCTTTCCTTGAAAGTCTCTCCTGCTCATCAGCCTCCTGATGCCGTTGCCAAACTGCAGAATGGTCATTTCTTTGTCAAACATGAAATGGAACGGAAACGTCTTGCAGAAGAGCGACACAGGGATGACCAGCGAGGACTGGGGCCTGCCTGGGGACAGGGACGGCCTGGCGCTTTTCACGTGCACGGAGTACAGCAAGTAGGGCTGATTGACAAACTCGGTGCAATCATTGCGGAAGCAGGGAGGCAGTAAGGACACCTCCACTTCACTTTCGTACAATATGTGAGCGGCTGCCTTGATGATGCCAGGCAGAATCAGGGACGTGGTTCTCTTTGGAAAGAAATAGTAAACGTTCAAGACGTCGGGGTCCTTGTCCAGACACAGGATGGAGGCGTCCTCCAGCCTGCCCTTCTTCTCCGCCTCTTGGCAGTGGCTGCTCTGCTTCAGCAGGGTACTGAAGCTGTTGAGAAAATCTTTCAGGGTGCCGCCAACCACGCCCAGGATGTGTTCGTCTTCCTCGTAGCATATCTTGAAATGCTCTTCACCGACGGATTCTCTGATGACCTCCACCGGCACGCCTGAAAGCACACACATGTTTTGCTACTCATGTAAAGCATTTTGATAGGATGTCCAACATGAAACTTGAGAGCACTGTACTGTTAGTCTTACTTTCTGCACTGTTTCAGCTGTTGAGTTAGTTTCCTTTATATCTGATAAGAGTTCCAAATGAAACGCCTGCATTCAAGCTATTTACATAGTTAGCTTATAAATTCTGCTAAATATGAATGAAAGTCCCAAATTGGTAATTTTTTAAAATTACCTTACACTTGACTACAACAGAACTATTATTTCAAGTTCAAGTCCATTTTAGAAAAAGTTCTGCTATATTTCTGTTAACAACAGAAAACAGTCCAACTTCACAAATAGCCAGACTCTCTACCTCACAGGGCCTCCAGTAACACCAGCACCATATCTGAGAATTAATTTAAAATCATTGATTGCCTATAGAGAGTTTCGATTTTTTTTTCTGATAAGAACAGTATTCTTATTGTTCAATGACACTTTAATGGATATTTGCTTGGAATATATTATTTACAGCTTCTTTTAGAACTTTGTCTTCACAGCCTAAGCATTACAACTTCGAAAAGGACATACCAACAAAGTCACTCATTGATTTTTTTTTGCCCCTAAACTAATTATTATTATTATTTATTTTATTTGAGAGGCAGAGTTACAGACAATGAGAGTGAGAAACAGAGAGAAAGGTCTTCCATCTGCTGGTTCACTCCCAAAATGGCTGCAATGGTGGGAGCTGCACTGATCTGAAACCAGGAGCCAGGAGCTTCCTTTGGGTCTCCCATGTGGGTGCAAGGGCCCAAGGACTTTGGCCATCATCTACTGCTTTCCCAAGCCAGACATGGAGCAAAAGAGGGCAGCTGGGCCCAGAATCGGCGCCCATATGGGATGCCGGGGTCGCAGGCAGAGGATTAACTCACTGCACCACAGCGCTGGCCTCTCCCCTAAACTAATTGTTAATGTGAGAACACTGTTAACCTCTTTTCCCATGACTGCTATCAATTTTTAAGAGAATTTTATTTTACAGAGTTTTTCATGCATAAATGAAGTATATTTAGTTAGGTTCAAGATCAATGCTGGTGAGTCAGCTTCCTTCCCAACCTTATCTATGTCTCAACATTAACATAAAAAGAGGAAATATTTTACGACAAACAAAAATGTATAGCATGAAACAGTTACTCTTCAAGTTACCATGACCAACAAATATAGAGAACATTCTGGGCTAATAAGCTAATCCTCCGCCTTGCGGCGCCAGTACACCGGGTTCTAGTCCCGGTCGGGGTGCCGGATTCTGTCCCGGTTGCCCCTCTTCCAGGCCAGCTCTCTGATATGGCTCGGGAGTGTAGTGGAGGATGGCCCAAGGGCTTGGGCCCTGCACCCCATGGGAGACCAGGAGAAGCACCTGGCTCCTGGCTTCGGATCAGCGCAACGCGCCGGCCGCAGCGCACCGGCTGTGGCAGGCCATTGGAGAGTGAACCAACGGCAAAAGGAAGACCTTTCTCTCTGTCTCTCTTTCTCACTGTCCACTCTGCCTGTCAAAAAAGAAAAAAAAGGAAAAAAAAAAAAGAGAACATTCTTGGAGAAAATATTAGTTCTACAAGAATAGGATGAACTTCCCAATTGCATACACATATCCTTAAACAATTCTATTACCTGCTACAGTTGCTTGGTCAGCAATTATTTTTTCAAAGTCGTCTCTTTCCAAAGACTTCCTGGAATTATTTGAACATCTTTAATTAAAATGTACAGATGAGTGATAAAATTTCAGGTTATAACATGCAGAAATAATAACTGAAAATAATTTGAATTACTTTTTCTGAAGAGGTAAATGTTGACTATAAATCTTAAGGGAAAGGAGCAATGACATGTACAATCCAAGGCAATGCTGGAAAAACCCAAAATACACATAATATGGAGTATTTCATTGTTATTAATGATGCATATTTGTCTTTGAGGTTATCTTTACGTAGACTAAAGCCAAAGAGTACCCATACAGGCAAGGAACTAGGAATTGCAGTGATCAAGACAAAGCTGGAAATAAACTAGCCCAGGGGTTTTCTGATAACCCAAGGAACAAGGAAAATCTACAAACAGATGGGTGTATCTTTTAAATATCACCATTTTGTCCCTTAGAGAAAATGTAAGTATTTGCTTTTGAGTTTAAATCTCTATGAGGGAACTTCAAATATTTCATGGAAAACAGAATTAAAAGCTAAGTTTATTTTGGTGAAAAAATTAAATTTACTAAGTCTTCAAAAAGCTTGTAAAAATGAGTATTATTAAACCACAAAGCATGGATTTCAAGAATTTTTGCACCAGGAAAATCTTACATTTCAATTTCATTTTTTTCGTAAACTGTTAGAAATACTCTCTTATGTAATTATTGCTCAGGCATAATTACATTAAACATTTATCTTTTGTATTTAAAAACAAACACAAAAAAGAAATCTATCCTTTAATCAACTGCTGTGTTTGTTTAGAAGTTGATAACATAATAGCATTCATTATTTTAGTTGATAGAAAGTTCAGGATTTTAAAATGGACAACTTGTTGATTCATGTTTAGCTAGTTGTTGTTTTGATGATTTCTGGTAGTGGTGATTGATTAAGAACAAATCTGCCAAACCATGCAAGGATATTGAAGGACACCCAAGGTTCTATTTGTGGTTCAATTTGGCCTCAGAGAAGCCAAGTTTACCAACACTCATACAACTGAAATTTTAAACGGATTTCAATAAAGCACGATATATGTTGAGAGGTGTTAGAAGGAAACATTTTCAGGAAGGGAAATTTCTCAGTTCCCAACTTTCATCACACAGAGGTATCCTGCTTGTACAAAGTATTAGGAAGAAATATTCTTACCTCAGTTAGTTGAGCATCACTATATGATATACTAGTCAGTTTTGATTTAGAGATCAAAAAGTCCCTGGATGTGTTTTTCTATGTTAGACAATCTTCTGATTTGCTTCTTTTTCTTATTTAAACTAAATCTGTTTCTTTTAAAGAGTGAGAGCAAATCTCTCCAGAGAACACTTTCTAATGCTGCCATTGCCCAGAACTTGTGAAATGAGACGTGAGCCATGCTTAGCAGGTGCATACATTATACAGCATAATTCAGACTGAGTTCTCTCTTCTCTCTTCTTCAAAAAATACAGGCAGCATAAAGCACTTGTGTATGCTAGTCCTTTCTCTCTGTTTCTCTCTCAACAGCTAAGCATTCAAGTGCATGATGTAATCAGACGGTCTCTGGGCAACCAACTCAGAGTGATATCATCAGGAATACAGCAAAATTCATTCACATAATGAAAGGGGAGAGAAGCCACCCTAGTCCTAAGCTTAGCTTAGTCCCTGCTCAAATTATTGGAATTTTGTTTGTCAAGTCACAGAAGATGCTAAGCTGCAGAGGCAGGAGTGAAGGTGTGTTCAGTGGTTGGCAAAAGCGGAACAGAAGAAATGGCAGCTGACTCATCAACAAGGAAGTGGGGGCAAAAACAGACAGAGGATGCCCAAGAACTAAAGAGAGCAGAGCCGAGAGGAGCCAGTGAACAGAGCACCAGGTGGTCTGACGAGCAAGAAGCTTATTTCAGCAACCGAATGATTATCACCAGGACAGCTTAAAAATATCATTAACTTTAATAAATCAAAAAAATGGTATAAAGATGTTTTGAGATTTACAAACAAAATGACTGCTGTTTAAGTCTGGAGATGTTTTAAAGGAGCTAACTGCTGGGAACATATTCTGAATATCTGCTTGTAACCGCAGGAACATTTTAGAACACAAAACCCTGAGAATTAACTTTGAGTCAATTGGCAGCCAAGGACTTGAGGAGACAGACGCAGTAGCACAGTGAGGATGAGCTGTGCTATCTTATCAGCTTGACTGAAAATCAAGGTCAGAGGCTTCTGGAATGCGTTTCACATCACTCATGTAAACAGCGCTTCTGTCAGACACATAGATTCACACTCTCTTCTTCTGGATAGTCTGTGACCCCTGTCTTGGCTTGGTCCTGCTGCCTGCAGTCTGAGAACAGTTAGTCCGCAGGGAAAACTAATCCCACATAATCTACAGAACAGATTATCCACTCATGGGTAGGAGACGGATGAATGAAGTTATGAAATATCTCTCACAATGGTATTTGTTCAAACTTTAACATTCAGTTCTACAAATTTGAGGTTTGCAGGAAAATAGCGTTAGGAGATAAATTTATTCTGGTACAAGAAAATGAAACATGATTGGTTTTTTCATGATATGCAATTTCATGAAGTTTTTTGAAGACTTCTTATATATGATTTACAAATTAAATATTTTTTGGTATTTCAGGGGCTGAAAAACAGGGCTAGTTGTGAGCATTTGGCCTGGTGGGTAAGACTTCATTAAGGATTCTGTCTTGGGGCCAGCACTGTGGCTGAGTGGGTTAAGCTGCTACCTTGCAGGCCAGCATCTCATACAGGCACAAGTCCCAGATGCTCCACTTCCTTTAGTTCCCTGCTAATGCAATTGGGAAAGCATGGAAGGATGGCCCAGGTATTTGGGCCCTTACCATCCATGTGGGAGGCCTGTATGGAATTCAGGGCTCCTGGCTTCAACTTGGCCCAGCCTAGGCTGTTGTGGTTATTTTGGGAGAAAACCAGTAGATGCAAGATATCTCTCTCTGTGTGTGTATCTCCCTCTCTCTGTGTCACTCTGCCGTTTGAAGAGGTAAATACATTTAATAAAGAAAAAATATTTCATATTACTATACTAGAGTGCCTGGGTTCAATTGCTAGCACTGGTTCCATGTTCAAGCTTTTGGCCAATACAGACCCAAGGACAGAGTAGGTGATGGTTGAAGTAGTTGAGTCCCTGACACCCGTATGGATTGACTTCCCGCCTCATGGCTTTGGCTTGGCCCAGCCCCAGCCACTGCAGATATTCAGGGAATGTTGCATTAAGTGGGATCTCTTTCTGTCCCTCTTTTTGTCTCTCTGACTCTCAAGTAAATTTTTTTTTGAAAGATTTGTTTGTTTGAAAGGCACAGTGACAGAATTACAGAAAGAGGGAGAGACAAAAGAGAGAGAAAGAGAGAGATGATAGCCAAAGCTGGTCTGGGACCTTAGCCAGCAGTGAGGAACTCAATCTTGGTCTCCCATGCGGGTGGCAGAGGCACAAAAATTTGGGTTTGTTGCTTTTCCGGGTGCATTAGAAGGAAGCTGGAACAGAAGTGGAGCAGCCAGGACTGGTGCTGGCTCGCAGATGTGGGATATCGGAGTTGCAAGCAGCGGCTGAATCTACAATGCTGGCCCAGAATAAATTTTTCAAAACAACTAACAGAGCAAATTACGCTATCTACCAGCAGTGAATGTGTCACATTATATTTGAAAAAAAATTAATTTTTAATCAGATATTTTAAAATGTCACCTTGCACTGTCTTTTCAGAATCTTTTTAAGAAAAATTGCAGGCAGGATACAAGAAAAACAAGAATACACAGGGCTGATATTCACCAATACAACAAAACTAGTTATGAGAATAATGAAATGCTTCCCTAAGGATGAATGACAAGCTGCTGTCCCTAGCCCCAAGGCCCCCTTCCCATCAAACCTCCACATGCTCCTGACGCTACAGGTTTAGCATGTGAGGTGTGCGTGTGTGCGCGTGCATGCGTGTGCGTGTGCACTGCAGGCAGGGAAGCATGTCCACTGAGACCCTGCTGGACCTCTGACAGTATCCTTCAGACAAGGAGTCTCTTTTGATTATTTGGCATCCATGCCTTATCTGTTGGTAAACATTTTAGAAATTATCCCTTAGGATGGAAGCGTAGGCCTTATGAGTCCTTGTTAAAGGCAGGCATATATGCGGCGCTGCGGCTCAATAGGCCGCCTTGAAGCGCCGGCACACCAGGTTCTAGTCCTGGTCAGGGCGCCGGATTCTGTCCTGGTTGCCCCTCTTCCAGGCCAGCTCTCTGCTGTGGCCAGGGAGTGCAGTGGAGGATGGCCCAAGTCCTTGGGCCCTGCACCCACATGGGAGACCAGGAGAAGCACCTGGCTCCCAGCTTGGGATCAGCGAGATGCGCCGGCCGCAGTGGCCATTGGAGGGTGAACCAACTGCAAAGGAAGACCTTTCTCTCTCTCTCTCTCACTGTCCACTCTGCCTGTCAAAAATAAAAAAATAATAAAAATTAAAGGTAGGCATATATGGTAGCATGGTTAAAATCATGGGCTTGAGTCCCAGCTCTGCCTTTTTCTATATAGCTATAAAACCCTAAACATTTGACATAAGCTGAAGTTTCATCCATCAAAATGTGAAAACAAAATGCACTTACTTTCAGATTAAATAGCATTAAATTCTCTAGCCTGGTTTCCGGTGTTCCATAGTCAATCCATAAAGGTTGATGTGCTCAGTGTGGGTTGGCTGGAAGGAACAGTACTGGTAATTATAATGGGAAGTTCATACCAAATGGTTTGACTTACCTGTTTTCTTTGATTTTATGCTTTGCCAATGTTCTCTGGAGTGCAAGGTTCAGTCGTTCAAACTGAAAACGGAAAAGACATGCTTTAAACATCCCCTAAATAATGATTTACCAGAAGACAGGCATTTTAAGAAGTTTTCCTGCAGGTTCTTTATGAGAATGTGGACAATTACTTGAACAACAAGGGCAATGGATTTTCACTCTGAGCCTGGAACAGACTGGGTTTTTTCAAACTTGGGAAGCAGCAATGTGGCCCGAGGAGTCTGTTTGGATGCGTGTTGTGGCCTGCAGACCTTGCCTCTGGGAGCCTCTTGCCGACAGCCACAACACTGTCAGAGTCTAATTCCAGACAGGGGACTGCAGGCTGCTTTCCCAGGTCTTCCGTGACACAGAAAGCTGCAGCCGTCACTTCTGCAGGTCAGGAGACCTTTCTGGATGCCCTCCAAATGTCCCCATCTCAGGACCGTTCAGGGCCGTTCCTTTCACGAACTCTACACCCAGCCACCCCGCTGGTTCTCCGCCCTCAACTACACATTCACAATTATGGTTCACACTTCTAGTCTAGAAAACTCCAGAATCATCTCTCTCTACCTTTTTGTAAAATCTCTTAAGTCCAATCTGTCATCAAAGTCTGTTGGTCACTTTATTTGAAATGAGCCTTTTAAAAAATATTTATTCATTTATTTGAAAGGCAGAAATACAGAAAGAGAAGTGGGGAGAGAGAGAGAGAGAGAGAGAGAAAGAGAGAGAGAGAATCTTCCATCCACTGGTTCACTTCTCAAATCGTCACAACAGTTTGGGCTGGACTAGGCCAAAGCCAGAAACCAGGAACTTCTTCTGGGTCTCCCATGTAGGTGCAAGGGCCCAAGGACTTGGACCATCTTCCACTGCTTTCCCAGGCACATAAGCAGGGAGCTGGGTCGGAAAATAGAGCAGCTGGAACTTGAACTAGGATCCATATGGGATGCTGGCACTGCAGGTGGAGGCTGGCACCTGAAATGAGTCTTCTGTTTACCTTAACTTGTATTTTAACTAGTAATCCTCACCAAACATTTATATTTTACTTTTATTAGTTTCATAATTTTAGATTGCTGTTTTGCAAACTTGCATATTTGTATGTGAGCTTCTATGCATCAAGGCACATTTTTAAATCCGTTTCAGCAAAGATCCTTCCTAATCTGTCATCACCTCACTGTCTCTAATAACGCCTTTTGCTGGTCCTTTCCTCCTAACACATGTGCTATCAATATCAGAAGGCGGAAGAAACAGTCCCTCTGCCCATTGCTGACGTTAGTGGAACACGTTTATTCCTGGTTTTTCACTTTGAATAACAATTTGTTTTCCTAAACAAAAACGTGCCAAAGAAGTGTTATATAAAAAGTTCTTTAGAAGCATTAGTAGCATACTTTGGTGATTAAATAAACTTTAAATGGACATTTGTGGCAATCTACCTTCATCTTATACTATTTCTCATCTGGACAATCATCACGAATTCAAAACAAAACCCACGAATGGCAAAATCTGTAACTTTTCCAGGTAAAACATTCATTGGTAAAGGTTCATGGCATATACAGTTGCTTCCTCCACAGCTGAATTTCCTGTGACATACCTGAGTCCAGACCCTGAAATACAGGAGTCTGTGATAACATCATGGGCAGGACTCAACTCTAAGTGACAGCTGTCACACAGAGCCAATGTGAGGGCCTTGTAACATAGCCTAGCAATGCCACATACTGGATTTGAGTTTAATGTGTCAGATTAGGATGATATCTTCAAAATTCATTCACTGCAATGCTACTCTCACGGATTTTGTGTAGCAGTATTTAGCATGGGTTTTAGTTGTCCAGCACGCAGACTTCTTTATCTTTGGAAAAGCTTCCCTTTAGAGTTTGGAGGAATGAGGTTCATTTCTATGTACAATCCTTAGATCTTAACAGGTTAAATGAGGCACAGTGAAGATACCTGTCCCTAAAATAAGCTGCTACTTTCAAATTTGTTTACTGAACAATGGTCTTTTGGCTCAATGAAGGCTAGCTACGTATTTACTGTTCTTTTTTTTTTTTTTTTTTTTCTGACAGGCAGAGTGGATAGTGAGAGAGAGAGAGAGAAAGGTCTTCCTTTTTGCCGTTGGTTCACCCTCCAATGGCCGCTGCGGCCGGCTCATCGCGCTGATCCGAAGCCAGGAGCCAGGTGCTTCTCCTGGTCTCCCATGCGGGTGCAGGGCCCAAGGACTTGGGCCATCCTCCACTGCCTTCCTGGGCCACAGCAGAGAGCTGGCCTGGAAGAGGGGCAACCGGGATAGAATCCGGTGCCCCAACCGGGACTAGAACCTGGTGTGCCGGCGCCGCAAGGCGGAGGATTAGCCTGTTAAGCCACGGCGCCGGCCCATATTTACCGTTCTAAAATGTACTTGCTTTATATATACACACATGAGAATACTTGAGGATTAACTGCTATTTGAAGCAGCACTGCTGTGTACACTATGGATTTTGATGGGTAAAATTTCATTGGTCTGGTATATGGATAAGTAATTATGTCAGCTGATTCTTAACTTTTATATAGTTTTTAATATTTTTAGACCACTGAAATATTAATCCAAAAGGACAAATTATAATATCATTTCCTTTTCTCCTCTCTTCAACTCAATATTCTGGAACACATCTGTAATCTCTTGATTCTCCTCAGATCCACTTAGTCTCAGGAGGTCTTCTGTTTGTGGGAGTGCCATTTACATATGCAGATCCAATTTAATTGGTTCATTTCAATAGCAGGTTCTTATCTGCCACTGGAGTTGCTTATACTTCATTACAAGCTTCTTAAAGACACCATGATTATAGCAATAGAAATATCCACATAAGTGAGCAAACAATATCATTGAAAAAATGAACAATGAATAAGATGCAGTTTACCATCACTTCAGTTATGCCTTTTACTCAAAAAAATGAAATAACTTCATGTACCTCAATTTCTTCACATAGAAATAGAAAGTTTCTATTAGATGATCAGTAAGACCTTTTAAAACTCAAATATTCCACTGACTCAGAATGATATCTTCCATTCTAATTTGCTACAGATGAGGAACTCGGATACTTGCCATGACCTTACAAATACCTAATTGTACAATTAAATCTGATTATCTAAAATAAGACTTATGATTCTGTCAAATACTATTTTGAGTCTCTTCCTTTGAATTATTGAAAACACTTAAAGTAATCAATAGGCTAAGCATTGAATCTGTCAACACAAAAAAAGAATCTGTGTAAAAAAAGGTATTTTTCAAAGATAGGCATATGTTTAACAATGGATGAATTCATCTAGATCAACTATTACATGGCTCAAATATACTCAACACTGAGACATTTGTTATCAGAGCAGAGATGGTCTCAGTTGGAGAGGAGTCCCAGTAGTTAATGTCAAATGTATGTTTTCACCTTCAAGAATTTCCATAGTCTTTCTTTCCCTGCTACATGACAATGTGGCAAATCTTAAAGTTTTTTTTTATATATTTATTTGTTATATATTTGGAAGGCATTCTTACAGAGAGACAGAGGAAAAGACAGAGAGAGTAAGATCTTCCATCCACCAGTTCACTCCCCAAATGGCCAGAGCTGGGCTAGTCTGAAGACAAGAACCAGGAGTTTCTCTTACATGGGTGCAGGGGCTCAGGGATTTGGACCATCCTCCACTTCTTTCCCAGGTACATTAAAAGGGAGCTGGGTCAGAAGTGGAGCAGCAGGACTCAAGCCGGCCCCCATAGATTATTCTTATGAGCCCATGAACAAACAACCAGGTTTCACTAAATGAAGAAAAAGGTATCCCTTGTGGCCCTTCATTACACTTCTTTAGGGACTAAAAAGGGGAAGTTTACAGTGGCCTGCATATCTCTTCCAGATTGAGATAAGGCACATAATTCTATAACTTCTCCCCTAGCAGACAGCAAGCAAGAGGGATGGAATCTGCATAGAAACAGAAAAGGTTTGAGAGGTTGCAAGAATCTTTAGCTGGGCCAACTGGTGAGGGATTTCCTTGTCAAAGCCAGTCCATAAAGACTGGAGGGATGGGCATTTCTTCAGCTGTGTAGACACCAAAGCTATGAGACACATGAAAATCAGGGAAATGTGACACAACCAAAGGAACCAAATAGATTTCTAAAGAAATAGAGAGCTAAGAACTGACCGGCAAGTAATTCAAAATAATAATCTTAAGGAAACTCAGTGAGCTACAAGACTACACAACAGACAATTTAAGAAAGTCAGGAAAATGATACATGAACAAAATGAGAATATCATCAATGAAATGGAAGCCACAGAAAAGGAACCAGTCGAATTTTATAGTGCAAGAATATAGTCACTGAAATGAAAAAATTATTAAAGAATTAAGAGAAATACTTGATCAGACAGAAAAATCAGGGAACTCAAAAGACAAGTTTGAGTTTGAAATTATCAAGTCAGAAGAGCAGAAAGGAAAAAAGAATGAAAAAGAGAGAAGCCTGTTGGGACATCATCAAGTGAACAGAATGTTATAAATATTTTTACCAGAGAATGGGCCTTTTGGAATATCATCAAGTGAACCAGAAGATTTTCAAAAGAGATTCCAACATGCCCATGACTCCTTTTGTAGGAATTCAAAATTTATAAAACATAATAATAAAGTTAAAATGGTAATGATAGGATTTTGGAAAAACATGGAAGCTGCCCAACTCTTCCACTATCACCATCCCACTAGACAAGGGCTCATGACTCAGATCCATGGTAGCAGGTCAAGACAGCACAGAATTTGAGACTCAGAGTCACCAGCAGAGTGGAGATTTTGTCCTCCGTAAACTGGCAGAAAACATATGATGGTCTTTGAAACCAAAAGAGGAAAACTCAGCAGACAATAAATTATTCTTCAATAAATTATTCTTCAAATAAATTATTCTGTTGCAGAGCAACAGAGAGAGGGAAAGACAAACACAAACACGCACACACAAACATGGGGTGGGTGGGGGAAGTGGAGAGAAGAGATCTTCTGCTAGTTTACTTCCAAAATTGTTGCAACAGCCAGGGCTGGGCCAGGCTGAAGTCAGGAGCCTGGAACTCCATCCTAGTCTCCCACCTGGATGGCAGGGGCCCAGCTGGGTCATTTTCCATTGTTACCCCAGGCACTTTAGCAGGGAGCCAGTTTGGAAGCAGAGCAGCCAGTACTGAACCAGTGCCCTGATATGAGATGTTAGTATCACAGACTACAGCTAACCCACTGTGGCACAATACTGGACTCAGGAATTTAATTTTAAAATAATTGCCATCAACTACTGAGCATGGCAAGAGCCATGGATGACCTTGCTTAAAAGTCATTAAAACTGTAGGAAATGGCACTGTTACCATTTCCATGTTATAGATAAGCAAGAAGCTGTGAGGGGTAAGCAGCTGTAGAAGATCCTTTCAAAAACAATTCCAGATATTAAGCATCTTGGGATTAAACTCGATTTAAGAACATGACTGTCATAAAAGAATGTTTTTTCCAAGTTTGAAGGAAAGACGACATTTATTATAGCCTTGAAAGAGGAAAGGTACGAATTCCTAAGCTTTTGCTTGGAAAACCATTTTTTGTTTTTCACAATTTCAAAATATCATTAAGAGCTCTATGGCAAAGCACTCACCTCTGGGAAAATCAGTTTGCAAATGCTCTCGGCCAAAGTGTGAAGGTAGACTCGGCTCCGACTGGTCTTTCTCTGGGGCAGACCTGCTTGTGCGTTCTTCTCAGGAACGTCCTGGCAGACGGGCAGCGTCGCTTCGCAGCTCTCTGAGCTCCCTGCCGCCTCCTCGGCCGGCTCTCTGGGAACCTGGCCTGGCGCCAGCAGGGAGAAAGGGCACTCCCCCGTGATCTTGAGGTCCTTGAGCTTTGTGCAGAACATGGTGCTGGTGGCTCTCACCTGCTCTGATCTCCCCCGATGAGCTGCTCTCCTTATGTGCAGAGGCACTCTCAATTCAAGGACACTCACAACTGGGGTGCCTATGGGCAGCAAAGGATCAGAAAGAAGGGTGATTTTATCCACTAACAAAACCAGAAAAAGACAGGCAGAAAAAGCAAAGCCTAGGCACCATTTTCCAGTAAAAAAAAAAAAAAAGTTCTGATGGAAATGCCGATTATAAAATGAACAGAACTTTACGTCTTTACCATCTGTGCATTTTAGCATTCTAGTAAAACACTTGCTTTTAATATTTTAACACTTTTCAAATGAAATGCAATTTTCTCTGAAGTATCCTTAGATGATCTATGGATTTTCATTTTTAAACACATTTGATTTAGTTTGATTCCAAGAAAGTAGGAAACCATGGTTTTATGGTGAAGTCAAGTCTAAAATCGTGTTTTATTAGTGCGAGTACTACTATATAATGCTATCCTTTCTAAACCATCAGAATCATATAAACAAATGTGTCCCCAAAATGCCTAAAGGAATAAATGTCTATAATGGTGTCCAATCAGCTGTTTTCAGAGTTGAAAAAGTCCTAGATGGAAAAAAACTTCAATAAAAATTATTATTGCAAAAGAAAATATTTAATTCTATAATGAATAAAATAATTTTTAAATGTTATCATCAATATAAAAAAAGTATTTTTTTCCAAAGAACTCTTGATCCCTAAGAATATATCACGGGATTTACAAGAATCTCTGGATCTGAATCCAGATGACCCTGTACTAAACCAACAAAGCTGCTCTTGCCAGAGGTCACTGAACCACAGACATCGCCATTCCTGCAGATTTTCCCTTATACTTTCGCTTTTAATGATGTCGTCGTAAATCCTTCAATTTACAACTAATTTATTGTTCGTTGGTTGTCATTGGAACTGCCTAGTTATGAAGTTAGCTCATCAACCATACTAATAGGGGCAAGCATTTGGCACCGCAGTTAAGACACAGCTTGCGACACCCAGAATTCCATATCAGAGTGTCTGGGTTGGGATTGGAGTCCTGGCTCCAGTCCCCATTCCAGCTTCCTTGTTGGTGTGCACTCTGGAAGATGTCTGGCGTTGCCTCCAGAGACTGAGACCCTGAGAGCCACAGGGAAGCTCCTGACTGGGTTTCCAGCTCCTGGCATGGGCCTAGCCCAGTTCCAGCTGGTGAGGGCATGTAGGGAGTGAAACAGTAGATGGGAGATCTGTCTCTCTCTGTCTCTCCAACTTTAGAACAAATTAATACATAGAACGAAGTTAGGAAAGAATACCAATAATCTTGATAAACTGGATCCATCAACCATTTCCTACTCACAGAAAACAAATATGCCACATAAAGAATGGAACATAACCCACAATTACTAGTTCTCTGTGCTGGACACGGTGCCGTAATTCAATGTTCCCCATGGCAACCATTAGACACAGGTATCGCTATCCCCAGTGGCCCAGATGCTCAGAAGTTCATGTCATTTGCCCTCATTTCAAATGCTAGAAATGACAGAGGTAGGGCCATCTGTCTCTACAGCCATTGTGTTTTCTATTACTCCAAACTCCCACTTCCAAGTTAGACCAGCTCCTACAAAGTCAGGGACAGTTGATATACTAGCTTATCTACCTTATTTACAAGTTTACATCAAGTATCAGTGAAGAAAATAATTCTCCTACTCATTGCCCTGTGGCAGTGAATCATTCAAGATACAGCCCTATATTTCAATCTTTAGAACTGGAGTTCAGTTATTTATTTTTCTTCTCTATGCTTTGCAATGCCCTTAATATGCTACCAATACATAAGCCACGGTCTATAAATTGTCAGAAATAAATTATCTGATTAGTTTAGAACCATGGACAATTCACTTTCTGAGCTGGGGCAAATCAGAAGGTTAAATTCAACATCTTGCAGCCTTTGGGGTGTCATGGAATATTATACACCAGGGGAGATACAAATGCTGACAGGCTGGAAGAAGTTGTCAGTACCTTGGTTACTTAAAATGGTACTCAAAACTCTGTGATAGTATATAATTTTCGAGTCTTCAAGAAGGCACAAAGGGAAATGTTATGTACTTCTGACTGGAAAACATATTCTGCCAGGGTAACAGGAGCTGTCTGCCTCAACAGTCTATAAAGCTGACCCAAATGTAATATGGCAATGGGGAAAGGTCACTTGGATGCTGGAAGACATAAAAATCGAAGGTTTTCACATGTTTCTCTTAAGACTCAATTCAAGGATGGGTATTGTGAAACAGCGGATGAAGCCACTGCTTAGGATGTCTGCATCCCATACCGGAGTGTAGGTTTGAGTCTCAGCTGCTCCTTTCCAGCTCTAACTCTCTGCTGATGAGTCTCAGAGGCAGCACAGGATGGCCTCGTACTTGGGTCCCTCGCACCCAAGATGGAATTCCTGGCTGCTGACATTAGCCTGGCCCAGCCCCAGCTGTCGTGGTCACTTGAGGAGTGAACCAGAACACGGCAGGTCTTTCTGTCTCTTCTCTGTCAGTCTGTCTTTCAAATATATAAATGAATTTTTCAAAAAGACTCAATAAGTATCTGTTCTCAGTCTTTACTGCATCTCAACATGGCTTGTTGTTTACTAACTTCTGTTACGGTTTGAATTTGTGATCAGCAAAACTTTTCTGCAAAAGGCAGAACAGTAGATGCTCTAGGCTTTGCAGGTGCATGCTCTCGACTCAGCTCTGCTGTTGCAGCACAAAGGCAGCCAAAGGCAATATACAAACTAATGGGCCTGGATGTGTTCCAATAAAACTTTATTTGTAAATTATAATAGTGGTTACCACAGGCTGAGGTGGGCAGCAGAGAGGGAGAGGCTGATTGATGGGTGTTAAGTTACAATTATATACAAATAAGAAGCTCTGGGGTTCTATTGCACAGTAGGATAACTATTGATAACGTTAATGTTAATGGGGTTCTATTGCACAGTAGGATAACTATTGATAATGTTAACGTGCTGTGTGTCTCTCTACTTAAAAAACCAGAATACAGCATTTTGAGTTTTCACCACCAAGAAACACTAAATGTTGAGGAAGAGACAGATATATTTACCCTGAATGGAAATTACACATTGTATAAGTACATCAAAACATCACATGGTAACCCATAATATGTACAAGTTTTGTGTATCTGTTAGATTTTTTAGAAACTAAATAATATGTATGACTGAAAAAGAAATAGCCTGATAAAGCAAGACCTAGAAAAGACAAATACCACTTTTTCTCATATTTGTGGGAGTTAATATAGAGAATAAAAATCAGATGAATGTCATATCATTTGGTATTTAGCTATAAATATTGCTTCACTGAATCATACCATGTAAATGACAATATGCTCTTCTTTCCCCACATGAAAAAAAAAAGAAATGGAGAGGGCGGAATAATGAGGATTCTCAGGGGCCTTATAATGTTTTATTCTCTCTTTTTTTTAACTTTTATTTAGTAAATATAAGTTTCCAAAGTACAGTTTATGGATTACAATGGCATCCCCCCCCAATAATTTCCCTCCCACTCACATAATGTTTTATTCCTAATTTGGGTGTAGGTTATGAGTGTGCTCAGATGACAAAAATCTCATTTATCTGTACAAATTAAATGCATTTCTGGGCATGGATACTGTATTTCAAATAAGATGTTTAGAACAAGAACATTAATAGTATGTATAACCAAACAAAACCTCAGCCAAAACAGCATGAATTTGGCCCACTGGTCATTTGCTGACTTCTAATTTTAAAAATTTAACTAAGTTAGCATTTTAATCCAATTTTGACTCTAAGACCCGAGTTCTTTTCTCATGTTCCCTACACATGCCTCTCTCCAAAAGTAGCAGCCTATATGAATCCAGCTTCGTACACGTTGAATGAATCAAGGAGAATACGGCAGATAATAGTAAATAACTATAAAAATAACATCAATATTTTACATTAATTTTCAGAAGGAAGAATTTATTAACAATGCTAGAATCTCAGTTATATCAAAATATAACTTCAATTAACAGAAGGGAATACTGAAGGGAAAAGAAGGAAGGCATTGAGAAATAAAGGTTGGAGACTGACTCTGACAAAGGTATACACTGCTTCCTATGATGAGTTATTCTGGAACATATTATAACTTTGATATTGGACTTAGAAGTTTGATATAATACAGTTTATGATTAATGCTTCTATTAAATTTAATTTCTTTCAATCATGGTCGATTCCAACTCTAGCATCCAAACCCAAGATTATTTTAAATTTAATTTAATTTACAATGTTTTCTTTATTCCTTTGAGAGGCAGAGAGAGAGAGAGAGAGAGAGAAAGAGTTATATCACATCCATTGGTTCATTCAGCAATGCCCTCAACAGCTTTGGGCTGGGCTCAAGTTAAGATAAGAGTCAGGAAATCAATCCAGGTCACCCATTTGGGTTGCAGCAGACCAATTACTTGAGCTGTCACCTCTGCTTCCCAAGATGTGTATCAGCAGGAAGCCTCGGTTAGGGATGGGAGCCAAGGTACCCTGGTATTGGATGTGCATGTCTTAACCAGTATCAACAACCAGGCCAAACACTTGCCCTTCCTGCCAACACCTCCCTGCCCCAACTCAGTATTTTAATTCTAAGCCACCTGCTCAATCTGGCTGTACTAAGAGACCACTGAGCAGTCAGTCTTCCCTGAAATGCTTTCTTTTTCTGTACTGCACAGTACTATAATTTCCAGAAAATACGTTTAACACTTTTTTATTAATGTAGAAACAGCGACAAGAAACACGTTGTGCTTACTTCAAAATCAGTTAAGTGTTTAGTCTCATGAAATCACATATATATAAACAAACTAATTAGCATTCTTCCCCCATTCAGCTGATGAATTTACACTGTGACAAAGATGTACACAGGGCCGATACCTTGGAAACTTATGCTCGTCTTGTGTTTGCTGCCAGGAATACAGAATACGCTCTTCAACTAAAGCGAGCTATGACTTTCAAGTGCAACAATGGCATGGTTATTTGATGAATTCAGTACATGGTTGGTTGTGGAAAGGGCAGTAATACAATAAGGGAAAAACAGACAAATTAAAATAATAAATTTTAGTGAGAAGGTCTGGGCAAGCAGCTTGACAATATGTTCTCAGAAATGTGCAGAGGTACTTGCCATCCCAAAAGTTGATGATTAAACAGCCTCCAAATATATTTAATGCTCTCTCCCTTTCACTGGTGAGTGATTAACTTTGCCATGGTGGGAAAAATGACCCAACTTCTGGCCTTCTATTCATAACTGGGACATATTATTGTTCAGGTAAGGAAACTCTCCACCTTATTTACTACACACAACAAGGGAGTGCAGACCTGGGGAGAACACTCCCCAGGTACTCTTGACACAAAGCGCCTCTTTTGTCACAGCAGATTTCAAATTAGATGTTTGGTGCAGGAGTAAAACATCACTAGGATGTCTGCACCCCATGCGGGAGTGCCTAGGTTTCAGTCCTGGCTCCTGCTTCTGGTTCCAACCTCCTGCTAAGGCACACAGCAGGAGGCAGCAGAAGATGACTCAAGTAGTTGAGTCTCTACCACCCACCTGGAAGCGTCAGGCTGAAATCTCAGCCCATGACTTCTGCTGGGCCTAGCTTGGCTGTTGTGAGCATTTGAGGGAGTGAATTGGAGGATGAAAGATCTTTCTCTGTGTCTGTGTCTGTCTCTGTCTCTCTGCCTTTCAAATAAATAAATAAATAATAAAAAAAAGAAGAACCAAAGTTAGAAATGGGGGATGCAGTGGCAAGCTTAAGCATGAAGTCTCCGTGGTAAAAGGAAGCAGCTGCATTGGATGCCAATATCAGCTTTGGGACCCAGGCACGCCAATGACTGTACTGATACAGATTGACATCTTTTAAGATCATATTTGAAAGTCCAGATTTTTAAAACTAACCCAGAGAAAGAAAGAACTTAAAAAAGCAAATTGTCTTGGTGATGATAAAGTTTGCATGCTGTAGTACAAATCCTAACAGTTACCCAATTTCATAAACAAAGGTAAGGAAAACAGCTTAATTTCCAGCTTAGATTGAAAACCTGGAGAGTTCTCCTTCCTCAGAAATTGAAAAAAATATTAAATCAATTCATATAAATCATCCTTTAAAAATGTGTTCCTTTTCATTTTTCAGGAGGAAATGTTTATAGAACTTTCCCTATGACTTACAAAGAAAAGAAGACAAAGTATCAGTAGAAAAATGGATGAGCATATCCAAGTCTCTCCAGTACTAAGTAAATAAAAAAAGGCAAACAAATTTCAGACTCCATCCCATCATTTCTCTCTAACATTATCATGATCTCTTTACTTTAACGCTTCTTGAAAGAACAGGTCTGATGGGCTACATTCATTTCCTTAAATCATGTGTATTCCTAAGTCTATAACTAATCTGGCTTTTCCTTCTAGAATGTTACTGAAATACTGTTACATACAACTATGCCTAAAGTCAAAGTTCAAGAATCTCTTGGTTTTAACATTCCTGAATCTCCATTCACTTGCACTTCCTTTTTCATAATCTTCACTTGCACAGATTCTTTGTTATCACTGGATTGCCTCTGTTTCATTTACTTGTTCATTTTTCATCCTATTCAACAAGTATTTATGGCTGTATGTTAAACACTAGGCATTTTGTTAAACACAAGAGCAGGGCAATGTATGAAGGACATTACCCTGCACTTGTGGAGCTCCCCACCCAGTGGGAAATCAGTTCTAGGAAGTGTTTCATGTGCTACCAAAAGGGGAGACACACGGTCCTGCTTGAGTGCAAATCAGGTTCCAAATCTGGCCCCATGAAAAACATCTGAGCTGAGCCAGATGAAGAGAGATCTACAAAGAACAGTACGCTTGGAGGCCAGGACAGACCCGTCAAGTTCTAGTCACTGAGATAACTTCAGTGTAGTTTGGAGTACGGGGTGTGGGACAGCAAGGTGATAGCGACAAGAGATACGACAGGCAGGGTTCAGGATCTTGCAGGGTTCTGAATGCTCCACTGGGAAGGCTACAATTCTGTTCTAAAAACAATCTACTAGATGTCTGGAAAGCAAGAGCTTCATTGATTCATATAAATTGAATGCACTGTTAAAAGACTGAGACATAGAATGCAAACCATGTCAGAGTTGGACAGACAACAGATCTTGGGATGTGGAGATGGCCCAACTGCAGAATCATTTCCAAGAGAGACTCCACAGCCCTTGGCTATTGACAGAATATGGGGGATGAAAACGAGGGAGGACACATTCCTCTGATTTGGCTTCTCAAATCCGCAGCCAAGGAAAAACTCTGGAGACCACACGGAGCAATCAAAATAGTGCAAGATACATTTCCCACGCCTTTGGCCATTTCGTCCTAATGACACCCAGATCTGGGGTTATATAACACCTTGTGGGAACCAGGGCGCTCCAACTTTCCTGATAAATCTTCTGGAAAGTCATGTTTCGTCTTCTTCCAAAGTCCAGACATTGAATGTTGACTACAATTTATATCACAAACAGAACATCTGCTTTCCTAACAGTCTACATCTTCATGTAAAAGTGTGAGTGTCTACACATAGTTTGGAGAGTGAACAGCACCTATCTTACATTTGTGTGACTAAAGAACCACATTGTAACTCTCCCAAAACTAACAGACCAACTCTAAAGTCAATGGCAACTTTGCTTCCAATAATCAAATAGACTGAGGATACCCCCACCCCAACAACAGATGGCCTCATCCAGGTACAGCACTGAGCACAGATTAGAGTTCATAAGCCACATTCATTCCACATTAAAACTGAGGTGGAGGCCAGCGCCGCGGCTCACTAGGCTAATCCTCCGCCTGCAGCGCCGGCACACCGGGTTCTAGTCCCGGTTGGGGCGCCGGATTCTGTCCCGGTTGCACCTCTTCCAGGGCAGCTCTCTGATGTGGCCAGGGACTGCAATGGAGGATGGCCCAAGTGCTTGGGCCCTGCACCCCATGGGAGACCAGGAGAAGCACCTGGCTCCTGGCTTCGGATCAGCATGGTGCGACGGCCGCGGCGGCCATTGGAGGGTGAACCAATGGCAAAAAGGAAGACCTTTCTCTCTGTCTCTCTCTCTTTCACTGTCCACTTTGCCTGTCAAAAAAAACAACAACAACAACCAAAAAAAACTGAGGTGGATAGTGGTGGGAATTAGGCCTGTTAAGATGATGTTTGAAATACTCATGTCTCCTCTCAGAGCACCTGGGTTTGGTACCCAGCTGTGGCTCCTGACTAACTTCCTGCCAATGAATACCCTGGGAGGCAGTGATGGTTCAAGTGACTGGGGCACTGGTTCCCAACATGAGAGATCTGGATTGAGGTTCCCAGCTTCCAGCTTTGGCCCAGGCCCAGTCCCTACTATTGCAGGCACCTGGGGAGTGAACCAGCTGTTGGGAACTCTCTCGGCCTCTCAAATAAATTTAAAAATCTAAAAAAGAAAAAACAAAGCGAGTTTGATCAACAACCTTTCACAATGAATTTGGGAGACTTTCTGTGGCATCTCTGAATTTGGTTCACAGTAGGGAAATTCTAAACTCAGAATTAGCATTCTGTGTTTCTCAGTCCTTATTGCAATAAGTTTACAGAGTGTTTTGTAACTAATTAGAGGGCAAAACTTTGGCACTATAAATCCTAAACACACATACTTAAAACTCTCTAGTGTGAGAATCACTGAAATTTCCATACATGCTTCTTCAGATTAATATCATTACCACTTGGAGTGGATCAGGCAGCGTATGAGAAAATGAAATATACTTTTTAGATTTCCTGCAGCTCCTATGATTTCTATTACAGTTATATTGCTAAAATAGTTTCTTACGGATACTTAGTCATTTAAAAATGAATTTATTGGAAGTATTCTAATTATTTGACAGGAGTTAAAGAGGAAATGTTAATTCCTTTCCAGCCTACAAAAACACGTTTTGTTTGCATCTATTTGGGAGTAAATACTGTGTATTTCTGTAATGTGAATTGGCTCAGGCACACCTATAAATAGGGGAGTGATGTCAGCAGCAAGTGTCACAATCATGCTTGATCCCCTCAGCCCACCTTCCTCTCACAGGCTCTGACCCATCTTGGAAACATTAACTGCCGTTCCCTTTATATTCCCCTTGTCTTCAAAATTCAGTAGGCTTTTCACTTTCTTATAGGCCTTTCCCATTAGCTACTTTTCACCATTTTCCCCTGAAGTCAAAGGCTATAGCCATAGAATTCTGCCTGTCTTACTAAGCTTGCATGCTTTTTAGGGTTGTTATTGTTTGTGCCAGTGCTCTGAAGTGTTCAATGGTTTCACGCCAAAAAACTTTTATTTTTAGTTCACAATTTTGTAGTACACAAAGTATGTAAGGAACACATATAGCATAATATACCACAAATGCTTCCACTCTCAAAAAGCTTTGATTTAAATCTGCAAGGATGCCAGGAGGCAGACTTTACCTGGAAGAACAGTCAATAAGGTCACATTGTCTACAGATTCAACTTTGACTTATGAATACAATCTGTTGAAACATTTAAGAAGGAAATTCTTGATTACTAAATAGTTGGGTTGATTGGTAGATTTAATTTATGTGGCATAACTAATCATTGCATAACATCACAGCTTTTTCTCTTCTTCTGAATTTTGTTCAGGAATTAACCTTCTACAGCCTGGACATCATATTCATAAACACAGACACACAAACATACTTGCATACATATATCTGTTTTATCCCTTCTGCAATGGTGATTTTTTTAAAAAAATAATTTATTTATTTGAAAGAGTAACACAGAGAGAAGGAGAGGCAAAGAGAGAGAGAGAGAGAAAGAGAGGTTTTCCATTCACTGGTTCACTCCCCAATTGGCTGCAGCAGCTGGAGCTTGCGCCGATCTGAAGCCAGGAGCCAGGAGCTTCTTCAGGGTCTCCCACATGAATGCAGGGGCCCAAGGTCTTGGGCCGTCTTCTACTGCTTTCCCAGACCATAGCAGAGAGCTGGATTGGAAGTGGAACGGCCGGGACTCGAAACCGGCACCCATACGGGATGCCGGCACTGCAGGCGGCGGCTTTACCCGCTACGCCACAGTGCCAGCCTCTGCAAGAGTGATATTTTAAGTGTCTGCAAAATATGTGTGAGTGAGTGTGAGTGTTCCACTTATGAATATGATTGCCATGAGAGATACTCACGATTTGGAGGGATCAGTTTACATAAATGTAGGTACTAGAACCAGCTGTGTCTTGAGGCAATGGTGCTACTACAGTAGTTAAGAGTTTAGACAAAGGGCCAGCATAGTGGCATAGCAGGTAAAGCCACCACTTGGGATGTGGCATCCCAAGTGGGCACCCGTTCATGTCCCGGCTGCTCCACTTCTTTCTATTTATTTATTTATTTATTTATTTATTTTGACAGAGAGAGTACACAGTGAGAGAGACAGAAAGGTCTTCCTTTGCCGTTGGTTCACCCTCCAATGGCCGCGGCTGGCGCGCTGCGGCCGGCGCACTGCGCAGATCCGAAGCCAGGAGCCAGGTGCTTCTCCTGGTCTCCGATGGGGTGCAGGGCCCAAGCACTTGGGCCATCCTCCACTGCACTCCCGGGCCATAGCAGAGAGCTGGCCTGGAAGAGGGGCAACAGGGACAGAATCCGGCACCCCAACCGGGACTAGAACACAGTGTGCCGGCGCCACTAGGCGGAGGATTAGCCTAGTGAGCCGCGGCGCCGGCCCCGGCTGCTCCACTTCTGAACCAGCCCCCTGCTGATGTGGCTGGGAAGGCAGCAGAAGACGGCCCAAGTATTTGAACCTCTTCCTCCCTTGTGGGAGACCAGGGGAGTTCCCAGCTCCTGGCTTCAGCCTGGCCCAGCCTGGTTCACCTCATTTAGGGAGTGAACCAGCAGATGGAAGATTCTCTCTCTCCCTTTCAAATAAAATGAACTCCATACATATAATATAATATCTAACCAATAAAGGCGTGTGCTTTTCCTGCATTCCAGCTTCCCAAATTGGAGTGCCTGGATTCAAGCCCTGACTGCCCCTCCTATTTCAGTATCCTGCTAATGGCCCAAGCAGCTGGGTTGCTGCCACCTGCATAGGATTCCCAGGTTTTCAGTGTCCTGGTTTCAGCTTGACCCAACCACGGCTGCTTGGGGCATTTAGAGAGTGAACCAATAGACAGACAGCTATCTGTCTTGGGTGTGTCTGCAGGGGTATGTGTGTTTCTCCCTCTCTTCCTTTCAAAGATAAACAGTCTTATATTCTTATATTCAAGTCTTCAGTCACTGACTTCACAAAATATTTGATTTGTCTTCTACTAGATATCTAGACAACTTCTTAAAACAGGGATGAAATTATCAGCCCAGACACAGCCCAGCACTTTTGATACACACAGCCAAGTACAAATGTCTGTGGCACTCTACAAGAAAATCATGGTACCAGAAGTTACAAATAAAGGACCAAACTTGTTCTATTTTCTCAGAAAGATCCAGAGAAACCTTCTTTTTAAAAATGATGCACTTAAGCCTATTTACAGGAATTCTGATACACTATCAAGTGCAGTACGCTACAAACACAGAAGCCAGTTTCCATTTAAAGAAAATAAACACCACTAAAGTCTTATCTAAGTCAAGAGTAGGGTTCCTTCTAACGAATGACAAAGTAATAGACTTCACAGCTCAGTCCAGAGCAGGAAGATTCTATTTTGGTTTTATCTTATATAAGTCTGTTAATTTAAAAGCATATGTCCAATGTGTTTAATAAAACATGTTATATAAAAGTTGGTGTGCTATGCTGGGATTTTAAAGTTCTTTGCTGTTTATTAAACCGAAATTGTTGCATAATTAAAGACATTATGTTTCTGGAGCATATGCAATTTTCTACAAATCCACATTATTTAAAAGTGGAATTTTTTTAAAAATCTCATAACAATCAAGCTTAAGTGGAAATTCTATGGTGTCTGATTTTCTGTTTCTAAAATGTTACACTGAAAAATAATTGGCATTTGTTATAGAAAGAATCTTGTCTCAAAACACTGCTTTTATGAGCTGTTCTTAATATCAGTTCAGTGTTAACACTTTTATCTACATATTTTCTCGATGTTCACTTATTTTGTAGAAAGGTTTATGTGATCAATGGGGAGAGATAAGATACTAATTGGCATGTTCACTGTAGGATATTTGTGAAATCACTCAGAATCTAATTAAAATGAGGTAAGTCACCCAGAGTCCAATTAAATAGGAGGTGCACAGGTTTCTGCAAAAGTGAAGAAAGTTCTGGGACTTAGAGTAACATGTAGAGCACTTGAACTAACATTCTGAACAATGGGGAGAAATCAAGGCCATTTCAGCCTTGACAGGAAGGAGGAGGTGACCTTGGGGTCATGAAACTTGCCCAGATAAAGAGGAAAGCTTAATGATTTGGCATTTAACCTGACCATTAAAAAAAATTCTGGAGTAATAGACATCAGCGATCTTCATTGTTTCCCTAATACAGCTCTTGGAAATTTGCCCAAGGTCCTCAAGAGGAATGACCCAAGAACTAAGACAGACATGCAAGCTTAAGACCCCTATGCATGGTTGGAAATAGAACCCTAGCTGATTTAAGAACAAATTAATCAAGAAGTGCAGGAATTTATCCGTGGTGGAGGGGCACTGGAGGAGCCACAGTGGAGTCCTGAAAGTGCAGGGTCAGATGTTTGTCCTGAGCTTTCCTGGGGCCGCAGGCCATTGCCTAGTGAGAGGCCGGTAAGCAGTCATGGTCCTTTCCAAGTGTTCAGGTAGCAACATGGGACAGACCATCAGAATCTCTGATTCTTCAGACATAAGGAAAAAAAAAATGATCTCTTGTCAAGACACTGGGACACCGATCCTTGATGCTTGTTAAAACCAAACCAAGCGAATTTCAACACTAGTTCATTGTTTATTTTTCCATAATGACCAGTTTATAAGAAATCATTTCCAGAAACGACTTCTGGCTTCTAACGTACTTCACAGGTATATATTTCCGTACTCACAAAGAACATGTTGAAAGAGGATAAATCTTTTCCCACTAAGTGGAAACCACAGCCTATTCTTTTAATGCCTTCTGCCCTCTAATTGATTCAAAACAAAGAGAGTTAAGATATCTTCTTGTTCACAGTAAACCTCAAGCAATTCTTATTCTTATTTCACTATCTCGTACATAAAAGTCCACATAAAAAACAGGCATTTACGTAACAAAACTTTAGAACTGGGATAGATGTTAGTGATTATTTACTGCAATTCCTTCCACTTTCAGATGACAGGACAAAAATCCAGATTTTAGTGACTTGGCCCAAATCTCAAAGTTCATGAGGTGTAGAAATGAGAAGGAAATCTGGGAAGTGTGACTACCAGCCCATGGCTCAGCCCAGGAAGTCATGATCACCTTCTCAACTGAAATATGGAGACGCTCTCTCCTCCTTTTGTGGACTCCTAGCCACGGCCCCATTTTGAGAAAAACTCTGCACTTAGTGCTTTTAATTTCGGTTCCATACTCAGCAATCTCCTGAGTGTTATAAATGCATCCCAGTTGCATTTCATCTGCACACCACGCTAATGTTAGCACACACGACAAACTTTGCTTTGGTTGTCTGTGGATCCTAAAGCCTCTCCCTAGACTCTTTCACAATTTCTCATCACACTTTGCACCTTCTCCAAAAATTATCTTTAGAAACTTTTCAATTCATTAAACACATTTTCTAAATAACCTTACTCTTGTCCTCACTTTTCCATTTATGGAAAATTAGATAAGTTTCCAGCTTCAAACTGACCAGTAAAATGTACTTTATCCAATGCTGGACTGCCAGCAAGTTACTGTCTGCTAAATTAAAAGACAGGCTGCAAGTAGTCTGGTATGAACATGGAAGGGGTCAGGTAGCCCTAAATTATTATCAAATTCAACAATCTCTTCCTTTTATTGTCCCTAAATCTTTACAAGTGAAGACACAAATATATATATGTATATATATATATATATGTATATATATATATATATGTAACATAAAACTTGAGCTGAATTTTTCAAGTTTTCCTTTTCTGCTTAAATATTATTAGTAGTTTCAATTTTTTACTCTTTGACATGGTGCAATCTCAACATACAAACAGGTTTATGAATTTCACTAAGGTCTGATTTACCAGAGAGATCAACAATGCTTGTGTAATTCCTTATCCTTATTGTTCAATTCACTGTGAGGTCATATAACTGCAAATCCATACTTTCATCCTAGAGCTCCTCACCTATTATTTAGCACAGTATCATGCATGACTGGGCATTCAATGAAAGTAACAAACATCAGTAAGATATACTAATATTAGGTTATTAATTATAGTAATATATAGAAAAAATATAGGCAAGGAAAACTATAAAATCCAATAAAAGTGAAGATAAATTGAAGCCTACAAAAATTGTATTCCTTGGAAACAGGTTTTAAAATGAGTTGTTACTAAATTCAGTTAGAATTCAACTAAAATTTATTGAGCTTCTAAACAGGATAAGACTATCGTATTAATTTTCTTAGGAGCCTAATGAGGAATCTATACCCACAACCACACTGATTTTTCTTAAATAATCATCGTAAAAGTGGTAGAGATGGGGTATTAACAATATTCATAAGAAATATCACTCTCAGGCAGTGGCAACTAATGGATGATCAGGAAAGCCTTGGAATGTGAAGAAGTTGAGCTTAATTTTGAGAATGAACATCGTGACTATGGCAAAATGGCTGGTCATGGAGACAGAACAGCCTGAGTGAATATGAGAAACATGGGAAGCTGTGGCAAAGACAGGAAATGGTGTTCGCTAGAGATACTATGAAATTAAGTTGGCATGATGTGGCAACTCACTAGAGCTGAGCAACACGATGACAATAACCGAGGTTTTACTTGGAATGATAGCGGTGTCGCTACCAGAAAGAGGAAACAGAAGTAGAACAGTGGACCTGAAATAATGCTGAATTTTATTTTTTTATACGTGGGTATTTAACTGATAACAGGGCCTCTAAGTAGAAATACAGCTGAAAACTGTAGTCTTTAATGTAGGAGCAGATAACAGGCTAGAAATGTGAATTTATATCCCTACCTCCCCTACTCACACGCAGAGGAAGCCATTAGCATCAGGAGTTAATTCCAGTTCTTCAAGATCAAAAGACTACATGCAGAGAATGAAGATGGCCAAATTTAGTACTCATAAAGACGGGAGAAGGATGTTATGGTTAAAACAGAGAAGCAGCAATTGGGACAGAATGGTGAGGATAACTCAAAAGTGGGTAAATGTTCAAGAAGAGGTGTAAATTGCAAGAGGGCAAAGAAGATAGACCATTTGATAATACGTGAGAAAGATATTTACAACTTTTAAGAGATTTCAATAGCAGTAGTGAAACAAAAGTGAAAAGGAGTAAGTCGCCATGAGGAAACGCTCTACATAATGGAGTACAGATTACAGGAAGATCAATAATTAGGACAGGTTTTTGGCACAGTGGTTAAGACATTCAGAATGCTTGCATCCAGGACCAGAGTGCTTAGGTTTGAGTTCTGGCACTACCTCTCAGTCCAACATCTTGCCAATGTGCACCCTGTGGTACAGTAGTAATAGCTCAACTACTTGAGTCCCTACCACCCACACGGGAGACATGGAAGGAGTTCTGGGCTTCTAGCTTTGGCCTGCTCAAACCCTGCCTGTTGAAGGCCTCTGAGGAGTAAGCCGGCGGGATGCAGCTCTTTGCCTATCTGTCTCTGACTCTCCCTTTCACATAAATAAAAATAAATAAATAATGAAACTTTTTACTTAAGAGTAAAAGCCAAAAATTAACAAGCAGCATGTCTGAAAGACAGGAGTATCTTTCCATCATCTATATTAGAGTTTTCTGCCAATTAAAATGCTACACAACTACAAAGTTAACTCAAAGTCAACATGGATCCTTTATGTCCAGTTAAGTTGTAGAAAATCCCAAGAGACCTTTATTCCAACTCTAATAATGACAATAAGCAACATAAATCATAGTTTTTAAAAAATCCATCAGAAAGTGTGCTATGAAAGTGACAATGGGAAAGACTGAACACTTTCCTTCCATTATCAGAAGTAAAGCAAGGGTGCCAGGTCTCATTACTTCCAGTCAACATTCTACTGAAGTTAGGTCCTAGATGCAGCAATAAGTTAAGAAAAAGAAACAAGTAGCAAAATTATTGACTATCTGTTATTTACACATATAATTATTCCTGTAGGAATTCCCAAGAGACTTGCAAAATAACAATTAGATGTAAGAAGGTAAACTTAGCAAGGTTTCAGGATGCAAAGCTAATATACAAAAGCCCTCTATAATACCTGAACTAACAGTTAACATTGGAAAATTATTATTTTAAAAAAACCACTTACATGGCCAGTAGTGTGGCATAGTGGGTAAAGCTATGGCCTGCAATGCCGGCATCCCATGTAGGCTCTGGTTCCCATCCCAGCCCCTCCACTTCCTATCCTATCCTGCTAACGACCTGGGAAAAGCAGTAGATTACAGTCTCAGTGCTTGGGCCCCTACCACGCACATGGGAGACCTGGAAGAAGCTCCTGGCTCCTGGCTTTAGCCTGGCCTAGCCCTGACTATTGTGGCCATATAGGGTGTAAACTAGCAGATGCAAGATCCTTCTCCTTCTCCGTGTCTCTCCCTCTCTCAGTAACTCTGATTTTCAAAATAAAAAAAAAAAAATAGGGTCCGGAAATGTGGCATAGTCGGTAAAGTTGCCACCTGCAGTGCCAGCATCCCATATGGGTGCTGGTTCAAGACCTAGCTGCTCTACTTCTGATCCAGCTCTCTGCTATGGCCTGGGAAAGCAGTAGAAGATGGCCCAAGTCCTTGGGCCCCTGCACCCATGTGTGAGATCCAGAAGAAGCTCCTGGCTCTTAGCTTCAGATAAGCCCAGCTCCAGCTATTGTGGCCAATTGGGGAGTGAACCAGCAGACGGAAAATTCTCTCTCTCTTTCTCTCTCTCTTTCTCTGCTTCTCTGTAACTCTGCCTTTCAAATAAATAAATAAATCCTTAAGAAATAAGCCATATATATATATATACATATATATATATATAAACTATATATATCAAGTGGACCCTGCCTGGCCCCCAGGAACTGGTTCCACCACTAATTCAATGTAAGACATTTGATACAAGTTACTTACCCACTCTAAGCCTTCCATTCCCCATCTGTAAAACTGAGATAAGGATATATCAATTCTCAAGGGTTTTGACCAGAGTCATAGAGTTCCATCACTGCTTGGGACACAGTATATGCTTAATAAATCTTAACAATTATTATTTAGACTTGATATTATTGTAACACCCTTATGTTTATCTTCTTCAAAAAACAACTGACCCAAAAGAGCATGTTTTGAAGTGCAGTCTGCATATTCTCAGAGATGACCTGAGACCCTTTCAGGCGATCTGCAAGGTCAAAACTATTTTCATGAGAAGATTCTGATAATATGTGCCTTTTTCACTTTCATTATTTCATGGAGCACAGTGAAGTCTGCCAGAGGCTACATGACATACGGTGATGTAATCATTCTAATGGAATTTATCTTTGTTATGTTGAGGCCATAAATGCAGGTTTCCAGAAGTTAATGCAATTTATCAGGGCTTCTATTTTGTTCTTTCCAACTATCACCACACTTACTATAATCTCTGCAATCTTATTGTTACCTAACAAGTAAGTACTTTGAAATCCTGAACTTTTTCCCTTGCTTACCCGTAAATACAAGCAGTAATTCACTTTGTTATTTTGCTTTGCAGTCCTATGAAATTATTTTAATTTTTCTAAATTTAAAAATTTTTGTTGACTTATTATTTTACAAATTAACATCTATTCTAATTAATCAGAAAATCTATTTCTACTTTTCTTACATTTAAGGATAGGTTTTTGGCTCAAAACTAAAATTTTAGAAGATTTTCTGAACCCATAGTTGTCCCATCAAAATGGTTTCACAATACTTACAATGTCCTGATGCAATCAGCAGAGATAGTAATGAATGTGAATTTCTGACACCATGTAATAAAGTGTGTCACCATCTGGAAAATCTGTACATTTAATGGACAGATATTTTCCACATAGCTGTGATTGACTTGATCGAGTTGTAGCAAATCATGCATGGATAAAGAAAGGGTCCATTCAAAGAACATGACAGAACAATGGCTCTGGGGCCGATATTGTGGCATAGTGGGTGAGGCCACTACTTGCAATACCAGCATTCCATATGAGCACCAATTCAAGTCCCAGCTGCTCCACTTCCAATCTAGCACCCTAATGCACCTAGGAAAACAACAGAGGGTGGTCCAAGTGCTTAGGGTCCTGCCACTCAGGTGAGAGACCTAGATGGAGTTCCTGGTTCCTGGCTTCCAGTTCTAAGGCCTAGGCCAGACGTGGCCACTACAGCTATTTGGGGAATGAACAAACAAGTGGAAGAGTTCTCTCTCTTCCTCTTTCCCTCGCTATCTCACTCTCTCCTCTCTCTCCCTCTGTCTCTGTAACACTGTCTTTCAAATAAACAACTAAATCTTAAAACACACACACACACCAAGCACAGAGAACAACAATATCAGTAGGTACATCCCATATTCCAATTTAACCTTTAAGACGCTATCTCTTCTCAATTTTGGTGTTACATCAAAGAAGATCTACAATTATTTGATCATATACACTATAATATCACTCCTCCCTTTCAACTATGGATCAGTTCAAGCTTGAATTTTTTTCACATACGTCCAACAAAACATGTTGAATCTGTTCAATATTTAAAACATAAATTTCTTTTTATTTCAAACAACCACATAATGATTGTGAGTCCTTTTACCAAATGCACAGTTACTTCCTACAAATTGATTAGGCTCTAAATTTATCTCACTAATCATTTGAGTAATGCTATCTAGCTCTTTCATATAAATGTCAACTACTAGAGCATCCTTCTAATATTGAACAAGGCTGACTCTTTCCTTTTTAAAGTTTATATTATTCTCTGGGCTCCAGAGCAATTTTATTTATTTATTTATTTTTTACTGAGCAATTATTTACACTGATAGTGTAAAAAATCACAACAAAAGAAAATCGTACTGTGTATTAAATAGACTATGACAACAGTCGGCTACTGCTTTCCACTATACACTGAAACAGAGCCCATGTTACGGTAATTACATCTAAGTTGATTTTACTCCGGTTCAATATATATAAATGACCACGGGCATAACACTGATGAGGAAAATGTGCCAGCCATCCCCAGTAATGAAGTGACAACCAAAGTGTGAAGAAACAGCTCTCCTGCTTCCTTTGGGTTTCCTCCTTTTTGAGCACCATGTTGCAGCCCAAAGTAACCTATGTGGGTCTCCGTCTCTTATCTGTGCTCCACACACTGGGCCTTTGAGTTTCTTTTTCCTCTTAACTTTAAAAGTCTATGTCCAGAGGCTGGCACTGTGGCATAGTGGGCTATGCCTCTGCCTGCAGCACCACCATCCCATAAGGGCACCAGCTGGAGTCCCAGCTACTCCACTTCCAATCCAGCTCTCTGCTATGACCTGGGAAAACAATGGAAGACGGCTCAAGAGCTGTTGGGCTCCTGACTTTGGATTGGCCCATCTCCAGCCTTGAGGCCATTTGGAGAGTAAGCCAGCAGATGAAAAACTTCTTTCTCTGTCTCTCCCTCAGTCTGTGTGACTCTGCCTCCCAAATACATAAACAAATTTTTTAAAAAATAAGTAAAATAAAGTCTAGGTCCAAATCTCATTTTCTGGATTGAAAGCAGAAGACAGCATAATACATGTAACATTTGCCTTTGGCCAAAGCAAGGTTGTGCTGCTCCTCTGGGTAAAACAGTCACCCAAAGGACTCTTAGAGACATGATCCAAGAATGTATCATCCCAAAGAAGCACTGGACTGCAGAGCAGGCCTTGTGATACCTCTCATATATATGACCTTTTCCCTTGTTGCCAAGCCTGCAGATAAGCTATAGGTAGTAACCAGCAAAAGTCATGAAAAGCTCCTAGCTTCAAAGCAAGGGGAGAAAGTAGAGGAGAAATGCCAACACTTCAGTTAGAATAATCTGTTGTGGCTGGCGCTGTGGCCTATCGGATAGCCACCAGCTGCAGTGCCAGCATCCCAATATGGATGCCAGTTTGTGTCCCGGCTGCTCCTCTTCCAATCCAGCTCTCTGCTGTGGCCTGGGAAAGTAATAGAAGATGGCCCAAGTGCTTGGGCCCCTGCTCCTGCCTAGGAGACCCAGAGGAAACTCCTGGCTTTGGATCAGCACAGCTCTGACCATTGCAGCCAACTGGAGAGTGAACCAGCGAATGGAAGACCTTTCTCTCTGTATCTCCTTCTCTCTGTTTAACTCTGCCTTTCAAATAAATACATAAATCTTTTTTTAAAAAAAGAATAATTTGTTGTCCAATTAAAGTACAAACTCTTATCAAAAACTATCTTTGTGTGTGTGTGTGTGTGTAAGATGACACAATAAGAGCTTAAGAATTACTCTGAGTGGGAATAAGAGAGGGAGGAGTTGTACACTTCAGTTCAGCACACAATCCCACGGACTTACCCCTTAGGGTAAAGCTAAAAACTTGCCATGAGACTCCAAATCCCATTAAGCTAGGTGGTACTAATGCCATCTTACGTGTTTAAGTGATCATATTAAGTGTGTAACTGATCATATAGATAGGAATAAGTGTCAAAGGGATCACATAAATAAGACCAAGTGTCTGCTAATAACAATAGATAGAACTAAAAAGAAGACAATGTTCCAACATGGGAAGCAGGCCACACAGCAGACTCATAGAATGACAAATGCCCTATACAGCACTATGGCCTCAGAATCAGCCCTTAAGGCATTTGGATCTGGCTGAAAAGCCCATGAGAGCATTTCAGGCATGGAAAGCCAAGACACTGTGGCAAAAAATGACCTACATGAAGGATCTCTGTGAGTGAAATCCAGTGAAAATAAGGGGCTATCAAAGAAGGAAGTATTTTTTTCTGAAGGAGGAGAGAACTTCCACTTTGCTTACAGCCTTGTCTAAATACTGATGGAGTCTGTGGACTCAAAAGGCTTCCATAGCCTTGGAAACTCATGACAAGAGCCTTGGGTGATCACTGACGTCATAAATAAGAGTGTCAATTGTTAAATCAACAACGGGAGTCACTGTGCACTTATTCCCCATGTAGGACCTTTATCCTTAATGTGTTTTACTATGAGAATTAATGGTAAACTAGCATTCAACCAGTACTTAATACTTTGTGTGTCTGTGTGGCTGTAAACTGTTGAAATCTTTACTTAGTATAAAGTTGGCCTTCTGTATACAAAGATAATTAAAAATGAATCTTAATGAAGAATTGAATGGGAGAGGGAGCAGGAGTAGGACAGTAGTGGGGGTCAGAGAGTGGGTGTCGGGGCAAGAACTGCTATATTCCTAAAGCTGTATCTATGAAATTTATATTTATTAAATAAAAGCTTTCTAAAAGAAATAATTACTCTGAGCCAGTCTCCAGAGAAAGACCCAGATGTAAATGCTGTGGCATATTAAACTGTTATTTAGGGTAGCAGTGGACAAAAAGGAATGTTATTTACAATCAGTTACTTAAAATATTGTAAGACATGAAAAGCTAGATTCTGCCCAGTTTTCACTGGGAAGCCCGTGTTCTGCTAATTACCTTTACAAACAGCGTGAATGCAGTGTAAGAATATCTTGTTTAAATCTTGACATCTCAAGTACTGTAGATTTTATTGTGCTTATCCAAATCCCCTTCCATACCACATTTATAATAGTAAATACTTTAGACACAATACTATCTTTTAAATCACTATATTCAAAACTATGTGATCTTATTAAACAAACAGAATGCTGAAAATTCTTGTCCTAACTTTCATTAACTTAATATAGTCATCTTCTTTTATCCACGCAGACACATTCCAAGACATTCCACAGACTCTTGAAACCACACTTAGCACCAAACCCTACACATACTGTGTTTTTTTTTCTAATACATACATACCTATGATAAAGTTTAATTTAGAAATTAGACTGAGTAAGAAATTAACAATAACTACAAATAAAATAAGACAACTATAATGATGTACTTCACAAAAGTTATTAACATTTATTTCTGGAATTTTCCATATAATATTTCAAAACACAACTATGTGGAAGTGAAACCCTGGAAAACAAAATAATGAATAAAGAGGAACTCGTGTAACATTAACCACATGCCACTTAACCATGTCTGATAGAGTATATCGAAGGTTACAAAAGGATTGGCAATTGCGATCAGCAGGCCCCTAAAAACTGAAGTGCAAATAGTACAGGAAATCGAACTATTACTAAAAACACCTCAAGTAAAGACACACAAAATTAAAGTCTCCCTCTCAGGGAGGTAAACACCGAATCCCATTCTCTTGACTGAATGATTGTGTACTCTCTAAATTGGTATGTCTAGCCCTAATCCTAAATGTGATGGTATAAGGAGATGGGGCCTGTGGAGAGTGCATGGGTCAGGAGGGTGGAGCCCTCATGGGTAGATCAGTGTCTTTTTTTTTTTTGGATAGGCAGAGTTAGACAGTGAGAGAGAGAGACAGAGAGAAAGGTCTTCCTTCCGTTGGTTCAACCCCCAAATGGTTGCTGCGGCCGGCACACTGCGCCAATCCGAAGCCAGGAGCTGGGTGCTTCCTCCTTGTCTCCCATGTGGGTGCAGGGCCCAAGCACTTGGGCCATCCTCCACTGCCCTCCCGGGCCACAGCAGAGAGCTGGACTGGAAGAGGAGCAACCGGGACAGAATCCGGTGCCCCAACCGGGACTAGAACCTCGAGTGCCGGCGCCGCAGGCAGAGGATTAGCCAAGTGAGCCGGGGCACCAGCCTAGATCAGTGTCTTTATAAATGAGACCACAGAGAAACCCTTGGTTCCTTCTGCCATGCGAGGAACTAGTGAGAAGATGACCTTCTGTCCATCTATGAAGATGCAGGCCTTCAACAGACACTGAATCTTCTGGTGCCTGTGTCTCGCATTCCCCAGCCTTCAGCAGCGTGAGAAATAAATCTGTTATCAATAAATCCACCAGCCTACAGTGCTTTGCTGTAGCAGCCCAAGTGGACAAAGACACAAAGAAAGGATGCCAAATAACTTCCTAGTTAAGCCTAGAAATGCGAATCAGGCTTGCAGCTATTTGATTTACGAAGATCTAATTAAAAATGATTCTCAAAAATTCATAATATGGTTCCACATTACCTAATAAAGCAAAGACTCAGCCTCAAATTCTAGTCTCGTTGCAATCCAAGTCCCCTTAATCTTCAATCACTTTTACAAACATCTTCCATCATAATGTCATGGCTCCAAACTGGCCCTGTCACTACACACATTTTTACTAAGTGCTTGAGAGCCACAAAGGACTCTCGAAAAGAATGGAGAACTAAACAGAAATGGTTTCTGCAACTGCAGAGGGTTCGTCTCATCTGCATCCAATTAGAATACAGAATTATAGGGCCGGTGCCGTGGCTCACTTGGCTAATAGTCTGCCTGCGGCGCTGGCACCCTGGGTTCTAGTCCCGGTTGGGGCGCCAGGTACTCATCCCGCTTGTCCTCTTCCAGTCCAGCTCTCTGCTGTGGCCCGGGAGGGCAGTGGGGGATGGCCCAAGTGCTTGGGCCCTGCACCCGCATGGGAGACCAGGAGAAGCACCTGGCTCCTGGCTTCGGATTGGCGCAGTGCTGGGCATAGCGGCCATTAGGGGAGTGAACCAACGGAAGGAGGACCTTTCTCTCTTTCTCTCTCTCACTGTCTACAACTCTCTCTCTGTCTCTCTCTCTCTTACTGTCTAACTCTGCCTGACCAAAAAAAAAAAAAATACAGTATTATAATATGATAAGGAAAATACAGGGTATTGCCAGAAGATGCAACAAAAAACTCAACTTCCTCAGCACAGGGAAAGTTCCTGGGAAGCAGAGCTGAGTTTGAGAACCCAAGGATGGAGCAGCGGTGGTCTGCATGCAGACAGATATCAAATCTGTGGCTTGCTCCAGGCTCCATGTTGCCCTGTGTGCCTCTACATCTTGGTTACACACACACACACACACACACCTCTGATCCCTACAGTGCTTCTTTCCTATTGCTCTGCCTACAACATTCTTCCCTCTATTCTCTATATTTCATTTCTACCATCTTGTGAAGTTCACCACCCTGGTTTTGTTTTAGAATCTCCACTAAGTCCTAGATTTTCTCTGGAAAGCCTTCCTCAATATTTCCATCATTCAGACCTCTCTCTTTTTTCTGTAAATTCTATAATCCAAAAATTGTACTTTTGAAAGTTATATTTATTAAATAAAAATTTAAAAAAATAAAAAAGTTATAAAAAAAACTGTTCCACAAACAATAGGATCACTGTCAAGTGCTGACATGTATAATTTTGAGACTATTTCTTGCAGACTTTCAATTCCTTCATGTCAAGAGCTGTGTTCTAAACATTGTTTTTAGCTCCTCCACAAGCGTAATCCATAACAGACTGTACTGGGGAAAGCTCAAAATACTGACTGGTTCTCTAGGAAGAGTGTTATAGAGCATAAAGCAGAAAAGAAACAGACGTTTTCAAAAATTACAAAAACAAAAAGAAATATACATTTACTTCTTGCTATGATGAAGAAATTCAAATGGAAAAAAGAGATCAGCCAAGCAGAACCACTCTCCCCTTGTTTCATCTCCATTCCTTAAGAGTATAGTATTCATACTCATAAAAGCAGGATTACATTTAAAATAACAAATGTAAGGCTTGTGATATAGAATGATGTCAAATATTCAAAATGAGTTTAAGTTCATTAATTTGGAAAAATTATACCACAAAGTACTGAAAGGATGTGTATGTAAAATCATTAAATTATTTTTAAACTTATGAAGAGAAGGTTGACAAATAAAGAATCCAGACATTGCCTTAATTTTCAAAACAGAGAATGTGGGTTCCACCAACTCCAGCCTAGAGAGCTTTACATTGATTCTAGGCACTACTCCAACAATAATGACACCCTTAAGATCATGGTATGTGAGCATTCTGACTATGAACTGCTGTTACTTATCAGCCAGAGACACATCAGAGGAATGTATGATTATAGTGTTGCTTTCTTTTGTTTTAACAAGATTACTTGATTGATATCTGTTCTGCAGAAAGTGGAAATGCATTTCAGCAAGGACTCTACCCAGTCCATCATGGTATACTTTTGGGTCACACAATGGATTGCAAACGCCAAAGAGAATTATTTGACTATATAACTGGTTGACTAGCCGTCTAACTTATGGACCAATGTAAATCGGGAGCAAAATAAGTAGCATCATGCCAAAGGTCCCTCTCGTGCAGCCTTTACACAGTTATTTGAATGAAGACATTAACTGATCCTGATCAGAACTGTTAATGCCTCCACATTGGAGAAAATGGCTAATCTGGATTATGGAATCAGAATCCAAAAAGACACTGAGCTCCTGGAACAATGGGTTAACTTAATGTAACAACTAAATATATGTGGTCAAACATAAAATTAGGGAAAACAAATATGCCTATAGAATAATGGCAAAAAACATGTAATTAAGCACTAAAGTATGCATTCAAACACAAACCAGAAAGATCAAAACAGATTAGGTATCAGGTTGATTGACTACAGAAATCCAGAGGAAATAACACAGTACTGTGTATCCCATTACATAAAGACAGTTCTGCATGCCCAGCTCTTGGGACTACATTTAAAAACCAAAACAAAAAGGAGAAAAACCTCTAATGAGACTAAGACTCTCAATCTAGGCCAAACCAGGATGAACTAAAAGAACTGAACATTATCTTGGAGACTCGAAGAGTTGTTACATGCTTAAGTATATTGTGTAAGTTCCCTATAAGGTAAAAATAGGGATATGAATATTATAAAAACAAGTAATTTTGTTCAATATAAGAAAAGAGTCCCTACACTCAGAACTGGTCACATAAAGAAATGTTTACTATAATCAAGATGAGTACTGAAAAATAATTTGCTGAAATTGACCTTAATAGCCTCTGTGAATGAAAAAGCATGATCATCTGCTAAGAATAAAGAGGGAGGGTAATCAGTTTGTGCTACAACACCTGTAAAAATTCAGAGCATGTACTATGGGGAATTTGTTATGGAATTAACCATGAAAAGATAAAATAATTTGATAGCACTGCTGGTTACCCCTTAAAATAAAGCTGAAGGGAATCCATTTGTAGTTGACCAAAAGACAGAGCTATACTACTTCATCCACTAAAATCCACAATGAAAATGATGCAGATGTAGAGAAAGCTGAGAGGGGGACGCAGCAACAGATCTGAGTGTTGAAGAGTTGACATTTCTGTATAAGATGTGTGTGATAAAGACAAGAACACATTAGGAAAAGAGGGTAGCCAAGAAACAAAAATGGGAGAGGAAAGTGTTCAATGATTAAGTGAATGGAGTTACTGGAAGGATAGGACATTGTGGTCAGAAAGAGAATGAGATTCTCAGGTTTTTCAGGTGGGGTAGTTCTAAGAAGGCCCAGGTGTTGGTGAGTATCAAGAGGTGCCCAAAAAGGAAGTTACAAGTCAAATGTGTGGATGTTGAGTGAAAACCTGACCAACGATGAGAGACTACGCTTAGAAACAAAGGGCTTTGTTGTTCCAGACTCTCAAGGAAGGTGGAATGTTCACAAATTCAGTAAGGGAAGGATGGAAACTTATAAGGAGAAAGGGACACAAAGAACAGTAAATCTGCGGTTCCCAACAGGTTGCAAACTACATGACAGAAGAGCATGGAGGGGTCTCTGTGTGACCAAGGCTGTAATACTCTGCATTGTATTATCAAAAACAATTACCTATAGCATCAATGAACAAGAATCACGAACTGAATAGTAACAAAAACAACAGCATTAAGCTCGCTGGTACTTTGAAAAGTTTGTGAGAAATGGAAAGAAAAGATAAGTATTTTGTTGTCAAAAAATTTTGAAATCCACACATAAGAGTTTCTTAAAAAGGTTCATGGAAAGTGCATATTATGAGAAATTATGCACGATTTCAAAATTTTTTGCGACAGTAGAAACTCATATTTTAGTTCTATTTTTACACAAACTTCTCAGTACTACATAGGTATTCAAATAAGGTGAAATTAACAAGGATGTCCTAAGGGAGATTTGAGTTTGGTAGGAGATACAGACATTCAAACAAGTATATTCCAATGTAATGTGGCAAAATGAAATAGGAGATGAGGATAGGATGGATCTAGAAAAAAATTTTCGGAGCTAAAATGTGGGTCGGTTTCACTTCTTCCTTTCCTCAGGGTATGCATTCCCACTGCCATTGTTTCGTGCTGACTTACTGTTAATTCTTACTATGATGAGAGGAGCTGGCAGGTGAATTAATTAATTTCAGTTGGCTTCCATGTATGAAAGGGAGAATTTGTTTAAATAACAGATTATTAATGACCAGGAAGCGTGCCAGGTAGGAGAAGTTAGGGACTAAAGCAGTGACAGTCACGTTGTTGTCGTCAAGGAGACCATGCCTAAGAGTCTTTCAAGTTTGATAAAGTAGAATTTCTCTCCCTCTGTGGGCTGAGTGGGAAGCTTGCCCTGCAGCCCTTCATCCGCCTATATGTGTTCATACTCTGCACATCCCCCAGGCTTTAGGAGATGAAAGCTGCTGGCCTGCACTCACCGGAGAAAGAAAAAAAAAAATACATGAAATAGGTAGACATCTCAAACTAGTCCGGAAAGAAAACAAAAGCAGCAGCTGTGAGTCAAGACAATCAAGAAACTGCCCTAACCCCAAGTAAATCAACTGGTTCATGTGCAACTTAATTGGTTCTACAAAAGACCTAAAACTTGCCAGAAGCTCTTCTTGTATTAAATTACCTTGGAGACATCCAAAACAAATTACTGCACAGGCACTTAAACTTGCAGAAACCATCTAGATGGCCTAGAAGCAAAATATGTTGTAATGACTGATACTTTAGAAAGAAAAATAAATGTTTTTACAAATATACAGAAAAACAATAAACAAGAATGTTGACTAACATTGCTTGTGCATTTCTAAACAGTGCCATCAAAATTGAGTATCCAGCAAAAAAAAAAAAAGCAACTTTGCAGTAAATCTGATATATAGAAAGTCATTCTGAATTATCACTTCCAAAATTTCTCCCCATTAGTAATATATCTTTATCTTGGTTTAACCAAATACTGCTTTATCTTTCCATTTCCCCTTGTTTGTTGAAATTCATTCATAAGTCTAATATGACATTTATCCTTTTTTATAAAAACGTAAGTTGGGAATTCCCCAACTATTAAAAATTCTCCTTCATACACACTCGTCACTTGTTAGTAAATGTAATGAAGGATTTAATTTCTATGTTATGGCTTCTGATGAATTCAAGGTTATACAATCTATAAATATATCAACAAATGGATGTTAGCTTAAGATTTCACTTTTTAAAATTTTCTGTGTAAAATATGTGTGACATAATTATTAGCATTTGGCCACAAAGTACTTGGTTGATGTATTCACTGTAGATACAATTTAATTTCAATGTTCTCAGTAAAGTTTGAAATGAAATGTAACATTTATTAAAACAGTTTTTCAAAATGTCTTAAAACAAGATGATTTGACAGGCAATAATGACAGGACATAAAAGTGAACATTGTAAAGTTTCTGAGGCTTCATTTTTTTTTTGCAGTGTTGTCAGATACAAGTGAAATAACTTTATATTTTCTTCCTCATTCTCTGAATGAAAAAAAAAACTATCTTAAGTGTATTATTTCACATCCTAAAATCATTTAGAAAAGGGTCTTTAAGGGATTATTTCTAATTTAGATCCTAAGGAACGCATACCTAGCCTAAGTACTTTCTATTTCAGTTTTGTAAATTTCATTTTCTACCAGATCCTACAGTATAGGAAGAAACACAAGGTGCCCACCGACTCATTACAAATTTCAACTTCCAACTACAAGACTTGTTTCCTGACACATTTAAAACCACACAAACGGGCGTATTTTTAAGAACTGCTTCACTATTGTAATACCAACTCATTATTCTAGAATTCTTCCTGCTGGTCTATGCAGATTTTATGTAGAAGGCCTGTTGGTTAAGCAACGTGTGGCTTACATGTTTTAACTCCGTGGTTCTTAGTTTTCTGTTGGGCTGCTGTCCTGCCGGGTATCTGAGAACTCCAGACTCTCGCTGAACATTCAGCAACTCATCTATTTGAATACAGTTCCAGGGACCGCATAACCCGCTGAAACAGACCCACAGATGCAGTTGTTCAATAACTAAACAAAGCACAGAGAATACAGACCATCTCCGTTGCAGGAGGAAGAACAAGTTTTGCTTTGGAATTCTAGAGAACCCTTCTCTTCCATTGTCACTATCACTGATTTTGACATCTCATCCTAGGAGAGCACCGGAAATGCTCACTCTTAAAAAAAAAAATACAAAGCCATTTAGGAAAAGCAACAAATGACTCGCACATCATGAACCAAGATGTAAAAATCTACCCTGTTTAAGAAGGGGCCAACAGGTTCACAATGCCAGGCCTAAAAATGTTCCTCACCAAGACTGGAGGGCTGATCCCAAAAAGTTAAGTACCAAAATGTTAAAACACTACTGATATGAAGTTTAAATGAAAAATAAACAAAAAAAACCCTGCCCCATTCAGATCCTAGGAGGGAGGGTTTCCCGGGTGGACCCCAAGCTGCCCTGCACCAGTCACCCTGAGTCACAGAAACCCCTGGGTTTACTTTACAAGATGACCAGGTTTATCAGGCACAAACTGAAGGAAGAGCCCTGTGAAAAGCAGTGAGCAAAAAGAAGCCCCACAAAAAGCCACAGCCGCGGTCACGTGGCCAGGAGGCCCCCGACTTAAGGGTCACCCTAAGACAGCTCTCAACCCACAGGGCACCGGCACCCTGCTCACCGTCTCCCGAAGCGCCGAGGTCACACGGAAAACAGAAATGAGCGTGCAAAGCAGCCTCACGCGCGCGCACTCGCACACACTCGCGCGCTCAAGTTTGCCGGCTGCTTTGTCCACGCAAGCCGGCGAGCGCTGCGATCCTCACCCACGGCACAGAGCCGGGGCGCGGCCACCAGCCCTCGCCGGCTCTCAGGTCCCGGTGTCTCTCCGCAGCTCGCGCTCGCCCGCTGCCGCTCGCAAGGCCACGGCGCTGCCCCGGGCTGGCGTGGTCTGCGGCCCGGGCGCCCCGGCCGTGGGAGAGCCGCGGCCCCGGCGCGCCCCGCACGTCCTCACGGCCCGGCCCTGCGAGCACAGCCGCCCGCGTGGCGCGGCCGAGCGCCCACCCCCTCCCCGCTGCTCCCTCGGGCGCCGCGGGTCCCCCCGGACGTCCTCCCCAGCGTGGGAACCGGCCGCGGCTTCCCAGGGTCGGGGCGCGCCGCGAGCGCACGGAGGACTTGGACGAGCTCAAGCCGCGGACCCGGGGCGAGGGGCCGTGTCTCTGCGGAGCACCGACCCGCTTGGGCACGCCGCGACCACTTACTCGGTGGACTGCCCAGACCTCGGGGCTGCGTGGCGGGATCCGCAGCAGCTGCGGGCACGCCTGGCGAAGCCGCACTGTGAATGCAAGAGAGAGCTGGGCGTGAGCGCGCGGGGCGGGGGGCGGGCGAGGGGCCCCGCGGTGGCACCTGTCGGTCCCTGCGCGGGCGCTCGGGCGCCCTCGTGTCTACCTGTGCTCAACAGGCTGGGTGGGCGCGACGCGCGGCGGAGAGCCGACTGCCCGCGGCGCTGGCGCTCAGTCAGTTCTTGCCTTTGTTTCGACCTCCGCCTCTCGGCGTCGCTCTCCGTAGTGACCCCCAAGGCTCTCCTAGCCCGCAGCTCCCGACTTCTTGCCAGACCTCTCCTCGCCTCCTCCCCGCCTGTGCACAAGGCTGAAAACAGAAAGGAGCGGCCCAAACCCACCATGGCGCGGTCACGCGCGGCCCGGGTCCCTCGGCGCTCGCCGCGCTCCCCCTCTCCCGCAGGTGTCCTGAGCCTGCTGGCTTCCTCCCAGGCCGCCTGGCTTTTCGTCTCGGGTCTGGCGCAGGCACAGTGGAGGAGAACTGCGTAGGAACCTGCCGGTGGACACGGCCTCTGCTCCCGGTACCACCCCCCTGCACTCACATCCGCGCAGGGGAACTGAGTCTTGGCGTCTGCAGCCGCCCAATCGCCATCCCAGAAATTACCGTGTGGAAACGCCGGGGGGACCGGGAGTCAGGAAGGGAAAGGGAGAACAGAGGGAGGGGCTCCGGGAAAGTTTGGCCCGCTTGAAAACAAAAATAAGAGCGTATTTTTTCCACTGTGTACACTTGGATGGAAAAACTCTAGTTTTCCATAGCCAAAAACTCCAACGTTTCTGCTGAGAAGTTTAAATCTATGCTTATCTCCAAGGGTGATTTCCTTTTTTAAAAATCCTGTTTTTCAGGGTTGAAGCTAACGTACTCCTTTCCAAATGGAATTCTGTGCTGAGAGACTCTGTCTGGACTATGGTGCTATATCTGCTGTGTTCATATTTACTTTGAGTTGCTTTGTGTTTGTGTGCGCGCACGTGTGAGTCTCAGTATTTTTTGATTAGCCCTTCCGACTTGCAAAAATCCCATCATGCTATGCCATAATTGATCATAATCCTTCTGTGATCAGTCTCCAATCTCAGGAACTCTTGAGATAAATTGTTCCTGGTTGTATCCTATACATATTTCAAAACCCACCATCTAAGCTGATCTCATTGAAGTTTCATTATTTTGTCAAAGTTTGCTCCCAGCCTTGCCTACTAGTTTGCCTCACAGGAAACATCAGTGGAATGAGAAAAAAAAGAGAGGAGGGGTGGCATTTAAATAAATCAGGAACAAAATTAGGAGAGCCAACAATGCAGGGAAAAAAAAAAAAAAGCAAGTGGGTAGCTATAGAAACGTTTGCCTTGGTGTGCAGCAAACGTTCAGAGCTGTTGGGATGCATTTTTAAAATATTTCTGCCATCTCAGAAGCTTCTCTGCCTTTGTTTCTGACTTGTGATACTCTCTAAAATCAGTAGTGTGCTTGTACTCAGAGTACCTAAGCCTACCAGCAAAAATGAAAAGGAATGCACAGTATCCCATAATTAAAAGGTAGTGATCATACTGTTGTTTAAAGTAAATGCTATGAATGCTCACAGGAAGAAGAAATATCTGCTCACAGGGAAAATACATCGAAATGTACCAGCATTAGAGCCAGTGTTGAAGGATTATGATCTGTTTGGAAACAGGTGAAATAGAGGAAGGTTCATTTTTTTTTTTGTTCTGGGAAGGAAAATGTAAACAAAGGTATGGGCGAGAGAAGGCATGGCACTGATATTCATGAAATGGGGAGGGATACCATTTAGCAAAATAAAAAATAGGTAAAGTACAGGGAGATGTGGTGGGAAGACAGGTTGGGTCTACAGGCCCTGGTTCACCTGCCCTCTAGTTGTCATGAGTTGTTAGCTAGCATAAAGATTTTTTCTAGTTGATTTAATCTTCCCCTACCGATGCTACTCATATTGATAACTTTCATTCTCAGAAAGAGTTCATTCATTTCTGCTCATTCATTTCTGCCTTTACCATCATCAAATTTTATTGCACACCAAACTCCTTATGTTTAAGTCCCAAATACTAAAAACTAAGAGTTCCTCGATGTTAGGGAAGGAATCTTCAAAGCCTCAATGCCTAACAATGACCGTGATTCATAATAGAGCTGTTGAGTGGTTAGAGATCTTCAGTCTCTTGCATTGTAGTTGACAGGTACATTAAAACCAACTTTCCAGGGCCACCGCCGTGGCTCACTTGATTAATTCTCCACCTATGGCGCCAGCATCCCATATGGGCGCCAAGTTCTACTCCTTGTTGCTCCTCTTCCAGGCCAGCTCTCTGCTGAGGCCCGGGAAAGCAGTGGAGGATGGCCCAAGTGCTTGGGTGCCTGCACCCACATGGGAGACCAGGAGGAAGCACCTGGCTCCTGGCTTTGGATCGGCATAGCTCCAGCCGTAGCAGCCATTTGGGGGGTGAACCAACGGAAGGAAGACCTTTCTTTCTGTCTCTCTCTCTCACTGTCTAACTCTATCTGTCAAATAATAATAATAATAATAAAAACTTTCCTTTTATTGAGAGTATGACTGTTGTCATGACAACTTGATAAAAATGTTAACAAGGGCAGTTATTCAGTGGAAAGTAGCACCCTTAAAGCTTTATTGAACTCAGGCAGAAAAACTCAAGATATTTGTTTCTTCTCAAGAAGCTTTGATTTTCCTATACCCACCATTGACAATAGCACGAAAGCATTTGAATGCATATTATTTTCACACTTGAAAATGCAGTGACAATGACAACCAGAGATACAATCTAAGTCCTAGCTAGTCAAGGCCAAGTTTATATATTAGTAGCAACAGCATGACCTGGGATCCTGTTAGAAATACAAAGCCTCAAGCTTTGGCTCAAACCAATGAAGTCAGATGTGTACTTAACAAAATCCTCAAGTGATTCTGGACGTATTAAAGTTTGAGGATCACTGATCTAAAATCAAGACATTAAGTATACTAAATCTCAAAATGAGTTCTATGCATCTTTCTAAATCCAGGGGTTTTTAGAGCCAGCATCTTTATTCTTATGGATTATTATTGTCATGTCTGTTCAAATAATGAAAGTAATGGATCCATCTCTACAGACTTTATAGACCATAGTAAGTTCATAGACCAAAGAAAATTGAAAAACAGAGAGAGAACAAGAATAGCAAGAGAGTGGAAGTGAAAATAATAATATCTAGTTTTCCCTCTGACATACATAAATAAGACAACAAACATATCTACATATATGTCACACTCACATATGAATGACATATGTGTGTGTTTCAGGGGATAACTATGCTTTATTCTTTACCAAATCAAGATAACCTGTCAAACACAAGAAAGAAATAATAAACTTCTAACTCTTCATGACGCTTTTCTCTCCTCTTCTTAATTATTACTGATTTCTAATTAGGCTTTTGTTTAAATTTTTTTTTTTAGAGAGAAAGAGAAATCTTCCATCCATTAGTTTACTCCCCAAATGGCTGCAATGCTTGGGGCTTGGATGGACTGAAGTCAAGAGTCAAGAATTCCTTTAAGGTCTCTAATGTGAGTGGCAGGAACACAAGTACTTGAACCAACCTCTACTGCTTTCCAGGCACATTAACAGGAAGCGGGATCAGAAGCAGAGTAGTTATGACTCAAACCAGCACTCTGAGAAGCAGTGTGGGCGTCCAAGGTAACAGCTTTTAACCCACTGTGCCGTGATGCCTGCCCCTATTTCTGATAGTTTTAACACAGTTAGTTAGATACATTCTACACTGAAAGTTGTAGTAGGAATATGCTAGCACATAAATTGTTTCTTTTAGAATTTGAAAGCTTAGCTGGAAAAAGAACACCATAAAATTTGGAGTTTATAAATTTCTAGTCCTCGTATAAACATTCATGAAACAATCTGCATTTGAGGAGATACTAATGGTGGCAAACATGTTTTCTTCTATTTTTTGCCAAAGAGATTTTTTTTAGCAGTAAAAAAAGAGGTAGGCAAATTAATGGCTCTCCAGGGATATCCACACATTAGTCCTCAGAAACTATGCTTATTGCATGGCAAGGAGGAGTTTGGGATACAGGTGAAATTAGGGCTGCTAATTAGCTAATTTTGAGATGGGGGATTATTCCAGATTATCAGGATGGGAATAATGTAATTATAAGAGAAAGATGAAGGCAAGGGAGCCAGTGTCAGATTCAGAGAGAGAGTTAGAGTGATGCTATGGTCAGAAATGACTTGACCAGCAATTTGGGGCTTTGAAAATTGTTGAAATGTATGCAGCCTATGCAAGCAGGGTAAGGCCAAAAAATTCTCTCCTTTAGAATTCCCAGAAAATAAAACAGCCCTGCTGTCATCTTGGCTTTGGTCTAGTGAGACTCCTTTCAGACTCTTACTCCTACAATTTAAAGATAATTTTTGTTGTTGTTGTTGTTGTTGTTTAAACATTAAACTTGGGGTAATTTGGTAAACAACAATAGGAATCTCTTGGAAAGTATGATTCTTGGAAATAGATGATGCTGTAACAAATACCCAAAAATGTGAAAGCATCTTGGGAACCCAGCAGTGGCAGAGGCTGCACAAATTTTGTGGAGACAACTTTTAAAAAGCCAAGATTTCCTTGAGCACATTGCTTATAGGAATATGAATGTTACCTCTGCTAGTGACCTTCAGAAGGAAGAAGACACACAGGAGAGAACACCTTATCCTCTTAGTACATGAACGGACAAACTTCCACTGAAGACATTCAAAGTGCTGCTGGTGAGGACTCAGAAATGAGGACAGTGCTGCTGGAAACTGGAAGCTAGGATAATCCTGGTAAACAGTAGCAGAAAACCTAACCTTACGTATGCCCTGCAGATGGGCTGGAATAATGATCTTGGATATTTAGCTAAGGCAATTTCTAAACAAAGTTGTGAAAGTGTGGCCTGGTTTCTTCTTGCTACTTTTGGCAAAATATGTAAGAAAGAGATACACATAGATTGAGGGAAGAACTGAGAAGCAAAAAACACCTACATCTTTATTGTTTGAGAAATCATCTCCTTATCCAAAGTTCAAAATAAACTCTGTCATCCTTTGCCCTGGTAAGCATAATGTCTCTGTGCTTTGGCCAAACTATAAGATTTTATCAACTCTCATATTTGGTAAACCCATTAAATGTATTATCATAAGGGATATCCATGTTTTCCATTTGCATTAAAATAAGTTTTATTGACCATTTTAGTTGCAAATATTTAATTCTAACATCATTACTCAAGTGCTGGTATTCCATTAAACATACATACTTTGGAAACAAAAATGTTGTCTTGTAAGTCTCCATATACTTTCTTTTTTTTTTTAGTTTTTATTTATTTGACAGGCAGAGTTATAGACAGTGAGAGAGAGAGACAGAGAAAAAGGTCTTCCTTCCATTGATTCACTCCCCTAATGGCCACTACGGCTGGCGCTGTGCCAATCCGAAGCCAGGAGCCAGGTGTTTCCTCCTGGTCTCCCATGCGAGTGCAGGGCCCAAGGACTTGGGCCATCCTCCACTGTCCTCCCGGGCCACAGCAGAGAGCTGGACTGGAAGAGGAGCAACCAGGACTAGAACCTGGCACCCATATGGGATGCCGGTGCCGCAAGGTGGAGGATTAACCATGCGAGCCACGGCGCCGGCCCTTCCATATGCTTTCATAAAGGGTTATTTATGTCTTGTGTATTTATTTGTTTATTTAAAAGAGCAATGGAGAGAAAGGGGGCGAGAAGGGAGAGAGAGAGATAGAGAGAGAGAGAGAGAGAGAGAGAGAGAGATCTACTTTCAATCTGCTAGTTTTCTCCCCAGCTGAGTCAGGCTGAAGTCCGGAACCATGAACTCCATCTGGGTCTCCTATGTGGGTCGCACGGGTCCAAGCACCTGGGCCATCACCCCCTGACTTCCCAGGCTTATTAGCAGGAAGCTAGAAGAGAAGCTGGATCAGAAGCAGAGCAGAAAAGACTGGAGCCATTACCCTGGATGTGCCTTGCTGGTGTTGCAAGTAGCACCTTAATCCTCTGCACCATGTCTCTGTGACCAGTCATCATATATTTCATTCTGTTTTAAAATACTCTCTCACAGGGATAGCTTACAATTTCACTAACTTTGAGAAATTGGAAAAAAAAAAAAGCCCACAATGTAGATGCAGTGACATATAAAAGAGTAAGAAGAATGCGTTAATGACTACTGCAAATACAAATTTGTAAAACTTGTTCAAAGGTATTTACTGAGTGTACATAACTTAAGGTATTTCTGCACAGGATATAGTACACAAGTAAAAGTTGACCAATTTTAACAGAACGGTCCAGCCAATCAAAGATATGATAGCTTTTAAAAAAGAATAAAAGAGGGCTGGCTCCATGGCTCACTTGGTCAATCCTCCACCTGAGGCGCCAGCATCCCATATGGGCACCAGGTTCTAGTCCCTGTTGCTCCTCTTCTAGGCCAGCTCTCTGCTGTGGCCTGGGAAAGTGGTGGAGGATAGCTCAAGTGCTTGTACCCCTGCACCCGCATGGGAGACCAGGAGGAAACACCTGGCTCCTGGCTTTGGATCAGCATAGCTCCGGCCATGGCGGTCATTTGGGGGGTGAACCAATGGAAGGAAGACTTTTCTCTCTGTCTCTCTCTCTCTCACTGTCTAACTCTATCTGTCAAATAAATAAATAAATAAAAATTTAAAAAAAGAATAAAAATATGAAAGTCCATATAAAGGAAGCTACAATTACACGCTCATTCTAATGGTTCGAAACTCTTTTTGTAATACTGTTTTCTCTTCTCCAGCTTAGTTCCTCCCCTCTAACTCCACTTTTTTGCAAGATTTCTGGGCTTTACAAAATATTTGGCCATGTGAACACACATTCTATAATTTAGGAGTCTTTGACTCTATCATTTTTAAAATAGAAAATTAACACCAGCTGCCAACAAAGACATTATCAGAGGAAGGACCAGTGAGTTTTTTGCTATGTGATTAACATATTGTCAAGAGGAAAATCATAGTAGTTAACATTATGGGATGTTACTTATGTTCAAGGTACAGTTCTAGGCACTTTAGTCCCTCCCCCTAAAGATAACACTATCCGAGGTTAGCACTATTGTTATGTCAGCTTTACAGATGAGGAAATGGGAGTATAAGGAGACTAGTATCTTTCCCAAAATCATAGAGATAGAGAATGGCAAATCGGGACTTTAGCTCATAACTCTAGTGTATTAATCACACTGGGTATTCTGAAAAGAGTTTTGAGTTATCAAAATAGAATTCCCAGTCCAAACTTACTAAATCACATCCTTTCGATACAGATAGGCTCCAGTAACTTACATTTTAATAAGTATATGTAGATCATTCTGATGGTTGACAATCACACTCAAATACATTAAAATTTCAAGGTAGTAAAGCTATCATCCTGAAGAAATCCTTGGACAGGTGACACTGGTGATGCTATTAAAGAACAGGTTCAGGTTCCCAATGCTAACACTTGTTTGCTATTCTCTAAGTTTCTTTATTTGATATTATTTCAAGCTACTGAGTGGTTGAAAATATGAGTCTTGATAGATTGAACTCCTAATGGAATGAGGGTAGTGTGTTTCCATTTAAGTATGCATTTGCTGGAAGGAATGGAGGAAGTGGAGGGAGGGAGAGAAAGATAATCAGCCCACTGAAGTAGGTAGGCAAATGGTCGGAAGTCTAATAAAGCTAAGCCTGGAAGAAAATACAACGGAACATATACTTAGGAAACGTCTTCCCAGTTCTTCAGATATCATAAAGGTTGCCTTATTCCTGCTTCCTTTCGTGGCAAAGCCAATACAAAAGTAGTGATTGATCAAATGAATGCCTCTTACAGAGACGCATACATTCCTTAACATTGTCTCTACCTAGACCCTGGACATATGAAGAAACCCAAACTTCTGGAAACTGAATCTCCCAAGCATCTTTCTCAACAGTATGGCTGTCTGCTGCTCCAGGGAATTCTTGCATAGAGAAATTGAAATAAAGCAAAAACATCATAGCCTTAATGACCATCACATTCAGAAATCCATATTTACTCAAAATTTAGAAAAGTATTGAAAGTGAACCTCTATGAGCCATTAAAGAATAAGAAATATGCCAAAGTAACATAATCTTCTCACCTATGACAAAGAGAGTCATCTGTGCAGAAAGATAAGTTTATAATTTTTAAAGAAGTACAAAAACAAATTAAAATTATACATTAGTGCAGTGCTGTCTGTTGTTTAGCACATTGTAATAGGTAATAGTTCTTTTTTGTTTCCATATTTTACTTTCATCATTTAAAGATGCAAAGCACAAAAGAGGAAAATAATATGCCTCTAATTAAGCTGCAGAGTTGGGATAAGGCTTAGTGATTTTCATTATTCTCACACATAACACTCACTAATGTAGGAGGTGGAAAGTATTTTTTCTTTTTCTTTTTTATTTTGAGAGGTAGGGTTACAGACAGAAAGAGGGAAAGACAATGAGAAAGGTCTTCCATCTGCTGGTTCATTCCCCAATTGGCTGCAATGACTGAAGCTGGGCCGACCCAAAGCCAGGAGCTTCTTCCAGGTCTCCCACACCGGTGCAAGAGCACAAGGACATGGGCCATCTCCTACTGCTTTCCCAGGCCACAGCAGAGAGCTGGATTGGAAGAGGAGCAGCCTGGACTAGAACTGCCGCCCATATGAGATGCTGGCACTGCAGGCTTTACCCACTATACCACAGCACTGGCCTCCTGATATTTTGTCTTAATGAACTATTGTGACTGTATCAGACATATTGAAAGTATCAATTTTGTTTTTGACTTTCAGTTCATTTCAGAAATCTATGTGTTGCATTTGAACCTTGCTCATAAAAATGTTTCATGCATTCTTCTCCTGGGGAAAAATGAAGCACATAGGTCTTGAAACTGGAAAAGGCAGCCCAGGAATCAGAGAGGCTATTAGGACAGAGCCAAAAAGCACACCCTGAACCCTGGTTTAAAAAAAAGAATCTGAATCAAGTTGCATTGTAAAGAGAACACCGTTTTCATAAAGAAAAGGCAAAATATGCAAAGGAATATATTGAAATCTTATTTTATGAAAATGACAGTTCTGGCGCCTACCTTCATATTGAGAAAATACTTTATTTAAACAGTTGAAAATATTACCCAAGGGAAAGAATGTCTTACCAAATCCCCTTTCTTATTTCTTTTTAGAGTATTATATTTTTTGTTGAATTATAAAATTAATGTAAAGACTTTCCTTTCCACCAGCATAGAAGATGAGCAGAAAAATCCTTCCAAGTACAAACACCTACAATGCTGGATAAAAACTATGCTTTTAAGGCTTATCCAGGCTCACCCAAGCTCATTGTCTAGGAAAAGGCACTAGAGACAAAATGAAGGGAGAATATCAGTGGAAAGTAAGCACTCCAGTTATCCACTGCCCCAAAGTCATTTTCTCTATCTGCCCAGGGGACTGAGAAGACAACACTAAAGACACAGCATTGGGACCGGCACTGTGGTGCAGTGGGTTAAAGCCCCAGCCTGCAGAGCCAGCATTCCATATGGGTGCCGGTTTGTGTCCCAGCTGCTCCTCTTCCAATCCAGCTCTTTGCTATGGCCTGGGAAAGTAGTAGAAGATAACACAATTCCTTGGGCCCCTGCACCCACTTGGGAGACCTGGAAGAAGCTCCTGGCTCTTGACTTCGGATCAGCTCAGCTCTGGTCATTGTGGTCATTTGGGGAGTGAACCAGCGGAATGGAAGACCTCTCTCTCTCTCTGGCTCTACCTCTCTCTGTAACTCTATCTTTCAAATAAATAAAATAGTTCTTAAAAAAAAAAGACACAGCATTGTGGCTCAATGGGTTAAGCTATATGAGCGCAGGTTTTAGTCCCAGCTGCTCCACGTCCGATCCAGCTCCCTGCTAATGCTCCTGGGGAAGCAGCAACAGATGGCCCCAGTGCTTGGGATCCTGCCACCCAAGTGGGAGAACGGGATGGCAGTCCAGGCTCCTGGCTTCCACCCCACCCCTGACCAGGCTATTGGGGTTATTTGGTGAGTGAGCCAGCGGATGGAAGTGTACACATGCACTCTTTTGAAGGCAGTGCTAGTTACACAAACAGGAAATGACAACATACTATATTTTCACACTGTGTGCCTTGTCTGTTTAGATGCTGGCTCAGAATGGAGCAGGGGAGAAACCCAGTCTCTTGAGAATTCTAGATCAAAATCCTGTACTTCCACAGTTTTGCACCAGAAATGCGCAATTCTGCGGTTTGAACATCCCTAGGCAGAATCTATATTTTAAAGTGGTCATCTGTTGAGAATGCCCCCAGGAACTTGGAAGAAACAAACAAATCCTCACGGGGAAACCATTACAATGATAATATTCTAATCTCTACAGATAAATAGGAACACAAGCCTGTAATAAGGACACCAGAAAACACATGAGGGATAAAAAGCCACCTAAGTGGTAGAAAGAAGCATTAAATACATTAAAAGTCAGAATTACAAGGGCAACAGAAGTAGATATTCAAAACAAAATATATTAATTGCTTTTTAATTTTTTAAAAAATTTTTTAAATTTATTTTTTCACAGTTATGATTTTCATTTATGAGAAGTACACAAAAGTCTCAAGCAAATGAAAATCCTCAGATAGCTCAGCAGGCAGACCCCTGTTCTTCACGTGCCCCGAGGTAGGCTACTGGGGGGCCACATTTCAGCTGCTGGGGCTGGGGCTGGCAGGATGCAGCAGACCCACAGGAGGAACCTGAGGATCCTCCTGCCAATCCTTCTGCTGAATCCCTGCCGACCTTGCTCAGGAAAGAGGCAGCTGCTGAGGTCCCAGCCTCCTCAGCCTCAGCTGCTGGGACCTCTGGCACCACTGGGTCCCCATTGTTCCTGGGGCAGGGGCTGGAGGGGTGGCCACAGGAATGGGCTCAGGGGCTGGGCTGTTGCCAGGGCTCCTCTCCTCTTGCAGCTGTCCAGGGAGGGGAGAAGCAAGCAGGATGACTGCAGCAGCAGTGGTGGGATCAGCCTCAGAATTTGTCACCACATGTCCAGCCTTGCAAAAGATGCTTAAGGACTACTTGCTGCACACAGACACATCACTATGAAAGAAGGTAAAGGAAGAAAATCTCCCAGTAAAAGTACAAGGAAATCCAAAGTAAAAAACAGGAATATTTATGGAAAAATGGCAGGGCAAAGTTGTGACTTATCAAGAGACACTTTGAAGGTAAATGGCCTTAACTCTCCAGTTAAAAGAAACAGACTAGCTGAATGGACTAAAAAATAAAACCCATCTATTTGCTGCCTACAAGAAATACATCTCACCAACAAAGATATACACAGACTGAAAGTGAAAGGATAAAATAAGATATTCCATGCCAACAGAAACCAAAAAAGAACTGGTGTAGCCATCCTAATATCAGACAAAATAGACTTTAACACAAAACTCTTAACAGAGACAAAGAAGGGTACTATGATTAAGAGATTAATTCAATAGGAATATGTAACTATTATAAACATATATGCACCTAATCACAGGGCACCTGGCTGTTTAAAAGAAATGTTAAAGGATCTGAATGGGGACTTAGACTCCATTACAATAGTAACAGGGAATTTCGATACATCACTTTCAGCAATGGACAGATCAATCAGACAGAAAATCAGCAAGGAATCAACAGAGTTGTTTGGACCTAAGGGATATCTACAGAACTTTCCATCTGACAGTTGAATAATACACGTTCTTCTCGCCAGTGCATGGAACTTTCTCTAGGATTGACCACATGCTAGGCCATAAAGCAAGGCTCAGTAAATTAAAAAAAAAAATCAAAATCATACTATGCATCTTCTCTGACCACAATGTAGTGAAGCTGGAAATGAGCAACTCAGGAATCTCTAGAGCATATGCAAACACATGGAGATTGAACAACATGCTCCTGAATTGAAGAAATTTCAATTGATTTCAATTTGATTTCATTGAAGAAGTCAAAAGAGAAATCTAAAAATATCTGGAAATAAATAAAAATGACAGCACAACATATCAAAAATTATGGGACACAGCAAAAGCAGTGTTAAAAAGAAAGTTTATAGCAACTGTGCCTATTTAAGAAATTGGAAAGGTACCAAATATGTTCTATCACTGCATCTCAAGGATCTAGAAGAACAACAGCAAATCAAACTCAAAATCAGTAGGAGAAAAGATATAATTAAAATTAGAGAAGAAATAAACAAAATCAAATCCAATAAAAATACAAAAGATCAGCAAAATGAAGAGCTGTTTTTTTTAAAAATAAATAAAATTGAAACACTACTGTCCCAGCTTACCAAACCAAGGGAAGAGAAGTTCAAAATTAATAAAATTAGAGATGAAAAAGGAAATGTAACAACCGATACCAATGAAATACAAAGAATCATCAGAAATTACTACAAAGAATTGTATGTCAACAAACTGGGAAACCTAGAAGAAATGGTTAGATTCCTGGACACATACAATATACCTAAATTGAGCCAGGAAGACATAAAAAACCTAAACAGACCCATAACCAAGATGGAAATTGAATCAGTAATATAGACCCTCCCAACATAGAAAAGCCCAAGACTGGATGGCTTCACTTCTGAATTTCACCAGATATTTAAAGAACTAACTCCAATTTTTCTCAAGCTATTCAAAACAATTGAAAGGGAGGGAATTCTCCCAAATTCTTTCTATGAATCCAGCATCACCTTAATTCATAAACCTGAAAAAGATGCAACTGAGATAGAACTACAGACCAATTTCTCTAATGAATTAGACACAAGAATCATCAACAAAATTCTAGGCAATTGAATCCAACAACACATCAGAAATATCATTCATCCAGAACACATGGGGTTTATCCCTGTTATGCAGGGATGGTTCAACATTCCCAAATCAACCAATGTGATACTCCTCAACACAATAAAGGCAATTTATGACAAACCCATAGCCAACATCCTATTGAATGGGAAAAGTTGGAAGCATTCTCACTGAGATTTGGAACCAGACAAGGATGCTCACTGTCACCACTGTTAATCAATATAGTCCTGGAAGTTTTAGCCAGAGCCATTAAGCAAGAAAAAAAAAATCAAAGGGTTACAAATTGGGAAGGAGGAAGTCAAACTATCCATATTTGCAGATGACATGATTCTATATATAGGGGATCCAAAAGATTTCACTAAGAGACTACTGGAACTCATAGAAGAATTTGGTAAAGTCACAAGATATAAAATCAACATAAAAAAATCAACAGCCTTTGTAAACACAGACAATGCCATAGTTGAAAAAGAACTTCTAAGATCAATCACATTCACAAAAACTCAAATACCTTGGAATAAACTTAACCAAGGATGTCAAAGATCTCTATGAAGAAAATTTTAAAAAATCAAAGAAATAGAAGAAGCTATTTTTAAAAATGGGCAAATCTTCCATGTTCATGGATTAGAAGAATCAATTTCAAAATATCCATTCTTCCAAAAGTAAGTTACAGATTCAATGTGATATCAATCAAAAAAAGCAAAGACATTCTTCTCAGATCTAGAAAAAAATGATACTGAAATTCATATGGAGCACAAGAGACTTTGAATAGCTAAAGCAATCTTATAGAACAAAAACAAAGCAGGAGGCATCACAATACCAGACTTCAAGACATACTACAGGGCAGTTATAATCAAAACAGTGTGGTACTGCTACAGAAACAGATGGATAGACCAATGGAACAGAATAGAAACTCTAGAAATTGATCCAAACATCTACAACCAACTTATATTTTATCAAGGAGCTAAAACTAATTCCTGGAGCAAGGACAGTCTATTGAACAAATGGTGCTGGGAAAATGGATTTCCACATGTGGAAGTATGAAGACCCTTATCTTACACCTTACACAAAAATCCACTCAACATGGAATAAAGATCTAAATCTATGATCCAACACTATCAGATTATTAGAGAACATCAGAGAAAACCTGCAAGATATTGGCACAGGCAAAGACTTCTTGGAAAAGACTCCAGAGGCACAGGCAATCAAAGCCAAAATTCCCAAATGGGATTACATCAAATTGAGAAGCTTCTGTACTGCAAAAGAAACTCTCAGTAAAGTGAATAGGCAACCAAAAGAATAGGATAAATCATTTGTAAACTATGAAAATGATAAAGGATTAATAACCAGAGAGATCAAGATACTCAACAACCAAAAAACAAACAACCCAGTGAAGAAATAGACGAAGGACTTAAACACACATTTTTCAAAAGAGGAAATCAAAATGCTCAGGATCATTAGCTGTGAGGGAAATGCAAATCAAAACCACAATATTTCACCTCAACTGAGTTAGAATGGCTTTCATAAGAAATCTCCAACAACAAATGCTGGTGAGGATGTGGGGACAAAGGCACCCTAATACATTGTTGGTGGGAATGTAAACTGGTATATGGAAGACATTATGGAGATACCTCAAAAATCTGAACACAGACCTATCATATGACCCAGCAATCCCACTCCTGAGAATTTGCCCAAAGGAAATAAAATCAGCATATGAAAGAGTTATCTGCACCCCCATTTTATTGCAGCTCAATTCACACTAGCTAAGATATGGAATCAACCCAAATGCCTGTCAGCAGAAGACTGGATAAAGAAATTATGGGATATGTACACTATGGAGTATTATACAGTGGTAAAAAAATGAAATCTGGTAATTTGCAACAAAATAGATGAATCTGGAAAACATCATACTTAGTGAAATTAGCCGATCCCAAAGTGGCAAGAAGTACCACATGTTCTCTCTGATCTGTGATAACTAACACAGCTCCTGAAAGGCAATCTGTAGAGGTGAAATTGACACTTTGAGAAGCAATGACTTGAACGGCCCTTATCTTGACTTCCGAGAAACATTTTTTTAATATACTTTTTTTTTTTTTTTGACAGGCAGAGTGGACAGTGAGAGAGAGAGAGAGAGAGAGAGAGAGAAAGGTCTTCCTTTGCCATTGATTCACCCTCCAATGGCCGCGCCAGCGCACCGCGCTGATCCGAAGGCAGAAGCCAGGTGCTTCTCCTGGTCTCCCATGGGGTGCAGGGCCCAAGCACTTGGGCCATCCTCCACTGCACTCCCAGGCCACAGCAGAGAGCTGGCCTGGAAGAGGGGCAACCGGGACAGAATCCGGCGCCCGGACCAGGACTAGAACCCGGTGTGCTGGCGCTGCTAGGCGGAGGATTAGCCTGTTGAGCCACGGCACAGGCCTTAATATACTATTTGTTGAACTCTACTTAATGTAGAATTAAATGTATACGTATAAAGTCAATTGAAAATAGATCTCGATAAAAAATAAGAGTTAGAATAAGAGAAGGAGGAGGAAGAGGGGTAGGGAGTATGGGAGGGAGGGTGGGCACGTTTGGAAGAATCACCATGCTCATTAAGTAGTAATTATGAAGTGTATGCAGTTTGTAACTGTAAATCTGTATAGTTCTGCATACCCTCCTACAGACTTACTTCTAACACTACAGTTTAAAAACTTGCCATCTTAAGTTTTAAGGTGATCATTTGGATAGGTTTGAGTATCTGGTAATAATAATACAATTAAGATATAATCATATATAATAGATATAATAATTAATCAATAGGCAAAAAATATCTTACATAAAGTACCTCAGTGAGTGAGATCTCCGTGGAGAGAAGTATCATCAATGAAGGATGTAACTTTCTCTGAAGGGAGGAGAGAATTTCCACTGTGCTTATGAGCTTGTCTAAATACTGACAGAGTTTGTGGATTCAAAAGGCTTCCATAGCCTAGGCAGCTCAAGTCAAAAAGAGTGTCGGGTGATCACTGATGTCATACATAAGCGTATTAATTGTTAAATTAACAACAAGAGTCCCTGTGCACTAACTTCCCATGTAGGACTTCTGTCCTCAAAGAGTTGTATTACAGTTGTGTCTAAATGCTGGTAAAAGATGTATCATTCTTGGGTGCTTCTTTAAAGTTAATTAAGTTTCTAAAAAAAGAAAGAAAGAAGTGAAATTAACTTCAAGATGCAATGACTTTGAACAGACCTTGTCTCCACTGTTGAGGAACAGTTTCTTTGCTTTGTTTTGTTTTGGTTTTGTTTTGTTTTCTGTGCAAATTGTTGAACTCTTTACTTAATATAGAGTTGGTCTTCTGTGTATAAAGTTCATCGAAAATGCATCTTAATGAAGAATGGGACTGGGAATCGGAAAGAGAGGAGGAGGAAGGTGGGAGAGTGAGTGGGAGGGCAGGTATGGTGGGAAGAATCACCATATTCCTAAAGTTATACTTATGAAATGCATGAAGTCTGTGTTCCTTAAATAAAAGATTCCTTTGGGGAGGAAGATATAATAATTGAAAATAATATCTCATGAGTGAATAAAATTATAGATCAGGTAAAACAGAAGAGAGAATTAATGAACTAGAAGATAGAACTAAAAAAACAGTCCATAATTCAGACAAGAAATGGTGACAATATATAGGATAGGTTAAGGAGTATCACAGAGAATAGGGATTTGGTGAAAGGCAATAGTCAAAAGGACAATGGCCAAGATTTCCAAGAACTTAGTTAAATCACTCATCCTCTGGTTAGCCCAATAAGTGCCAAGATAAATAAATTTTAAATGCACTTATAAATTCAATTGGTAAAATGACTAAATCAAAGATAAAGAGATCTTAAAAGCAACCAGAAAATAATCAGATCATTTAACACGGAACATTTTATACTGACAGCTAACTTTGTTAACTTAGTAAAAACAAGAACAAAATGAAGTTCAAAGAAAACAGATAATTATCTTCAAAGTGCTAGAAAGTGCTAGTAGAAATACAGCTGTCATTCTGTAACTTTATTTTCACCCGAACTGACTTTCAAAAATGTTTGCATGGGGAAGGGGAGAAGGTAAATTCAGAGATTCAAATAAAGAATTTCTAAGGATGTACTTCAGACAGGATATCATTTCATAAGATGTGCGATCCCAAAAAATTAGTGATAGAAGAAAATGTTAAATTGTTACAGTGGATATAAAACATTTTACATTAAACATAAACAGAGGAATAGATTGATAAACTCTGTTTCTAAATTGAGAACTTCCTTTTATCAAAGATGGTAAATTGACAAGTGACAAATTAACTGAAGTTAGTTGCAACATGTATTTAAAAACAGATGAAAAACTTTGTAACTAGATGGGTTTGTTCACATGCCTTATTATTTCCTTTTATATAGTCCCAGGAATTTGGGTTTCAGAGAATGAGTTACGTTATGGTGACTAATACCATTTGTTGTTTTTTTTTTTTTTAATCTCTCAAATTAGAAAAGTACTTTTATTACAATCAGCATATCACATTCATTTTTTTTAGGAAAACAGAAACTAATTTGAGAATTTCAAGCATAAGGAATGCTAACAAAAGTATTCAAAGACCTGGGTAAAGAACTTAGGGATCAAAGGAAAATACCATTAGTGATATCAGCTGCCTACAGCATGTAGGCGCGTGATTCAATTCTCATAACTACTTTGCCTCTGCAGGTGTCTACTGCTGCCAGAGAATAAAGCTTCTCTTTTTCTCTGCCATCTGTATCTCACATAAATTCAACGTTGAAATCAAGTCCCATTGGCAATGGATGCCAGGACCTGATATTTCCATGTCCCATGCTTGCATTGCAAAAGCAAATATGAAATGGGGCAGGAATGGTGATGAGTAACAATGAACAATCAAATACAGCACAAATATCCAACTAGTACATGCAATTTATTTATTAAGGATTTTGAATTTGTTAATAAACACTAGAGTTTTGGAGCATAGTAAGGTAGTATTAGGAAAAGAATAGGTTGAATAATAAATAATGTGGAGTCGTTGTCCAGGAGAAAGATCTACTGCCAACTCCTTGTATGAGCTGTTAGATAGATTAAATAAGTTTAAAACATCAAGAGTGGTATGGATGTTAATCTTGTTAATTTTGTTCCTATTTATTCATTAATTTCACATTTATTCTACTTTTTCATGAGATGGGCTAATGCCATTAATGATGCCCTTCAGTTTGTTTATTCCATCTTACACTTGATTCAGTTTTTAGACATGTGATCTAGTCACGGTTCTGCAGGAGTTCACAGTATATAGGTTAAAAGAGCAATTGGAAAACAACACAGTGACAGATGTGATACAATAGAAATACTCATAGGGTGCATGGGGAATCCATAGGAAATCCATGAAGGACCACAGATGGTTTTGAAAAGCTGATTACTTCACCTTGAAGTCAGGGCTGTCTAGTAATTTCCTAAATAGAAATGAGAATAGCCCAGTTGTACAGATCAGACAGGTCGAAGCTCGAAGAGGGTAAGTAATTTTTTGAAGCTGTGCAGTCTTGATCATGGTGCCTGACAGGGTGCCTGACAGGGTGCCTGACAGAGTCCAGGTTCCTAACAGCAGTATTTGGTGAGTGAATGGCAGGGTCAGGGGTGACTGGATGTCTACAGAAGAGGATATGAGGGTGCTGTTGTGTTTACTGAAGTTTTCTTAGGCTTAAATATTCACATTCCAGGAAGGAAGTACTTTGTGCTGGGTTCAGATTCAGTTCAGGTTCAGTTTAAGAGCTCAAGATGTGTGTTAAGAGGAAAAAAGTAAATCCTTATTGTGATAATAACCTGTCAAAAACCAACAATGAAAACAAACAAAAACCAAACACGACTTGAATTGCCACACACAAGTTAGGGGATCAAAACAAAGGCACCAAGAGGACATACGAAAAGCTTATGAGAAAGACACAACTATATTAAAACTTTACTATTGTTCATACATGATCTTTAATAATTCAACACATATGCTTAAGTTTTCTTAAACATGTAATTTTGCGTTCCTAAATGCTTGAAATATAAATCAGAGATCAAAGGTATAAGAACTACCTGAGATTCTAAATTATTTCTGTCCACTGTATAAAGGAATCATTTTAGTCTACAGTTCATAGAAAGTACCAATGTCCAGTGATTTTTACTGAGTTCACTCATGATATTATCTGTTTCAATCACAATGGAGCAATGAGAACATTTTCATCTTATTATCTATTTATGTTCCTTCTGCAAGTTATGTTTGCTTTATTTGGAGAGCAAAGAAGGGAAAATTAAAGTAGCAAGATTTGATCTGTAAAAGAACAACTATTGGTGGCAAGCAAAACACAATAATAGTAGTAAAATGGTTAAATATTAACTTAATTTAATTCAATTAATTTGGGATTGTGCCACTGATTAGAATTTTATTTAAATATCTTTAAAACTATGAGCTGAAATGTGGATATAATTTGAATTGAGAAAATACTTGGAGATATTTTGTAGTAAGCCCTTTTATTTGTGAATGGCAAAGTGTTAAAACAAGGCGATTATGGTTAGCAGATAAAAATTTTTGGCTACATTGTCATTCATAAAGCGAAGGGCATGCATACAAATAATCAAGACAGTTGGAAAACCTAGGTTCTGATGTCACTTGCTATGTGTCTTTAGATAGCTGGCTTAATTTTTGTATTGGACAGTCATATAAAATCAGTTTTCTACTGATGTTTTAACCTTCACTAAAATTCAAGTAAGAAGAGAGGATGAAAATTCAAAACACAGATACCTTTAATAGTTGATGAAAACCAGAATTATTGATACTAGGTTTTTGAGAACTGCTAAGACTGGATAAGCAGTAACATTGTCTAGGCTAGAATAGATTTATATTCATTAATAAATATAATAAATATATTTCTGCTGTATTTTATATTAGATGTTATTTCATTTTCATTGTATTTCCTAAGAAATAAATAATTTTCTTATCATATATTTCAAATATCAAATATTTCAATATTTTCCAAGGATCTTGAGTAGTAAGTGAGAATATGAACTTTTTGTAGAAAATTTTAGTTTTTGACTTAGAGATGCAAACCATATTTGTAATTAGAAGTAAATTTTACTTAACAACCTTGTGATAATTAACATACCAATCAGCTAATTGATCTCATTTTAATGAGCTCAGGCAAAAGAGTCTTAAAAATTAGGAAAATATTTTCAAAATGCAATATTTATTTATTATATAAAGAGAAGAGATTTTAAGTATTTAATATATACAACTTTAAGCACATAATCATACTTCTTACCCTCTCTCCTCTTTTCTTCTTTTTTTAATTCTTTTAATTTTAGCTATAACATACTTTCAATTTACTTTATAATCACAGGCGTAATCCTCCACTAAATAAAGGATTCAATAAGTAGGAAGTAGAAAGACCCCTATTCCACAGGAGTATAATAAACAAAAGCTCTAAAAATAACCAAATCTCAAGATGTCAATTTTACTCATATACAATTTTATTGTGCTCTATATATTACTTACTACAAATCAGAGAAAACATGTTATTTGTCTTTTTGGGTCTAGTTTATTTCACTAAAGTGACTAGACACTAGACACTAATGGTCTCCAGTTGTAAAAGAAATGATTTCATTTTTTTATGGTTTAGTGGTTTTCTGTTGGGTATAAATTTATATCACATTTTCTTTATCCAGTCATCAGTTCATGGACATCTGGATTGATTCCATATCTTGCCTACTGTGAATTGAGCTGCTGTAAACATAGGGACATAGATAACTTTCATAATTCCAATGGAAGTTTAATAAGAGATTCTATTGGATGAATATTACAAGAAAGTATAGAATGTCAAATTTTGTGACAATTTGGAAGCATGACTTGGGGATGGTGAAAGATTGACAAAGTAAAAAAAAAAAAATACCAATTGGGGTGGAGGAGCCAGTTAAAGTCCCAGTCTTCAGTGCTGGCATCCCGCATGGGCACCATTTCAGATCCTAGCTGCTCCACTTCTGATCCAGCTCCCTCAAAGCAGAAGATGGCCCAAGTCTTGGGCCCCTGCACCCATGTGGGAGGCCTGGAAGAAGTTCCTGGCTCCTGGCTTCAGATTGCAGCAATTTGGGGGGTGAACTAGCAGATAGAAGAGCTCTCTCTCTCTCTCTCTCTCTCTCCCTTTCTCTGTTACTCTTTGAAATCAATAAAAAAAATTTCAAAAAATTACCAATAACATAATTCAATCTTCTCTTGGGTAGCTTTTTCAACAGATATTCAACCGTTCATAAGATTTTGTCCATGTTCTTTGAACTATCTCTTTCAGAGTACAAAGAAAAGTTTAAATAACAATGGTTATTATGAACAGTAACTAATTCAAGAAAAAACATATTTTGGGGCTGGCACTGTGGCATAGTGGGTAGAGTCACCGTCTGCAATGCTGGCATCCCATATGGGTGCTGGTTCATGTCCTGGCTGCTCCTCTTTAGATCCAGTTCCCTACTAATTGCATCGGGAAAGCAGCAGAAGATAGCCCAAGTGCCAGAGCTCTTGCTACCCACATGGAGACCTGAAAGAAACTCCTGGCTCCTGGCTCCCGGCTTCAGCCTGGCCCAGTTCTGGCTATTGTGGCCAACTGGGGAGTGAACCAGCTGATGGAAAATCTCTGTCTCTCCCTCCCTTTCTGTAACTCTGACTTTCAAATAAATAAATCATATATATAAAGAAAAAACATGTTTTAAATTCACTTTTGCATTTCCTATAAAAATACAATACTTCAATAAAAGAAGAGGGGCACATATTAGCTTGAATTGGTAAAAGGATAAAAAAATAATGTTGCTACTTTAGACTAAATTTTATTTTTATTGTCACTGTAAATTTTATTCTTTAGAGGTAGCTTAATTTAACCCTAATTTCATTTCATGACTAAGTGGAATCAACCCTTCTAAATCCTTAAATCTTCTTGTGGTGAGTTTCTTTTAAGGATTATTTAAATTTCCAAGTAAATTGAATAGTCCTACAGGCTCTTAAAAGTCATATTCTACTTAATGTTTTCTATACCATATGAAAGAAAAAAAGCCTTCTGTTAATTTTGAGAGGGCCCTAATTATCTTCTGGAGTCTTATCTTCCTGGTTTCGGATTTGCTGCATGCTTTCCCTACCATAATCATAAATTCATGATGAAGATACACAGGCAACTTTATTAATGCCCATGAGTACTATGAGACTTTTTCCTAAATGTACTAAGCATATTTTAGTGGTGATAAAACAATTATAATACTGTGACATTTTAAGGTTATAAGACACAAGTCTCAGCACACAAGGCAAAGTTTACTCATTGCAACACAAAATGGGAGATGTCCAATGTTTAGACTGTACAGATAACAAAACTGACTCAACTGGATACCCAACATTTATCTTTGTCAACTAAATTTAATCAAACAAGCATTAGCCTCGAGATAATTGGAAATCTCCCTTAGAACAGCCTCTTGTTCAGACATTTAATGAGAAAACAAGATTAATGCCCATGAGCCTTTTCTTAGACAATGAGTATTTGACTTCACTCATGTCCTGTGCTAATTAAAGATAGGTGCTAGCGAATTTTAAATTTACAGGCAATTTGTTCACCCATCCAATGAGAAGGATCATACTCACATAAATTTATTTCCTAGAGATTTCATGACAAATTGCCACAAGCCTAAAACCAAGGTGTCTGCAAGGTGTCTGTCTCCTTTCTGGAGTCTCTGAGGGAGAAGCCCTTCATGCTTCTCTTATAGCTCTAGTAGCTGTAGGCAATGCTTGGTGTTCCTTGGCTTTTCCTTGGCTTCACTGGTAGTTCTGCTTCTGTCTCCTCATGGCCTTCCCTTATATGTCTCCATATATTCTCCTTTTATTTTTTTTTAATAATAATCATCACTGGATTTAGGGACCACAGGAATCCAAGATGATTCATTTCCAGATCCTTACTTAATTACATCTGAAGGAGGCCAGCTCTGCAATGCAGCAAGTTAAGCCACTATGGTGCTGGCATCCCATATGGGCACCGGCTCAAATCCCAGCTGCTCCATTTCCAATCTAGATCTCTCCTATTGTGCCTGGGAAAGCAAGGGAAGCTGGCCCAAGTCCTTGGGGCCCTGCACTCATGTGGGAGACCTGGAAGAAGCTCCTGGCTTCTGGCTCCTGGCTTTGATCTGGCCCAGTTCCAGACATTGTGGCCATTTGGGGAGCAAACCAGCTGATGGATGATAGCTCTCTAGCTCTTACTTTCAAATAAATAAATAAATCTTTTAAAACTTATATCTGAAAATATCCTTACTCCAGATAATGTCATATTCTGAGATTCCTGATGGATAGAATTTGGGGTAGCCACAATTCAACACACTACACCATAGTTATCAACTAATAAATAATATATATGTAAATTCTCTTTTGTAAGAAATTTTGGGGAAGGTTTTCAGGACTCTCTTGTCATAAAATTCTTAGCCATTATATCATTTGCAATATTTCTGGTCTTGTAAAATTATCCCTTCATCATATATATATATATATATGTGTGTGTATATGTATATATATATATATAATGGGAAAAAAAACTATTCTTTATCTTTTCCTTTCCTATGAATTTTGTTTGCCTTTTTGTTGAAAGGTCAATTTCTTCCCAGGAAGTTGAGTCTCACACAATATCACAAACTCAAAGAAATTCATTGGCTTCAAGTAAATAAGAATGTGATGGTTATTGTGTAAACGTGACTGGCCTAACCTGTGTAGCTGGGAAAACATCATTTCTAGATGTATTTGTGTTTCCAGAAAAGATTAGCCATTGTCTTTGCAGCATGAGTAAATCTCACTCACCTGTGTGGCTGGGCATTATTCAATCTGTTGGGGTTTGTAGAAAACAAACAGGCAAAGGAAGGGTGGGTTCTGTCCTTGTCTGCTTGAGCTGGGACATCCATATTCTCTTGCCCTGGGTCACCAAAGCTCCTGGCGCTGTGGTGTAGTGTGGAAAGCCACCGTCTGCAGTGCTGGCATTCCATATGGCCGCCAGTTCAAGTCCCAGCTGCTCCTCTTCCCATCCAGCTCCCTGTTATGGCCTGGGAAAGCAGTAGAAGACGGTCTAAGTCCTTGGGACCTTGCACCTCTGTAGGAGACCTGGAGGAAGCTTAGGCTCCTGGATTTGGATCAGCATAGCTCCAGCTGTTGCAACCATTGGGGAGTGAGCCAGTGGATGGAAGACCTTTCTCTCTCTCTCTCTTTCTTTCTCTTTCTAATTCTCTCGTTCTCTCTCCCCCTTTCTCTTTCTCTCTGCCACTGCCTCTCCGCCTTTCAAATAAATAAATAAATCTTAAAAAACAAACACTCCCAGTTCTCAGGCCTTCAGACTCTCATTGGGGCTTACACGCTGCCTTTTCCTCTAACCTTGTCCATCCTAAGGTTGTAGGACTTGGTCTCAATTACACCACCTGTTTTCCTGGTTCCGCAGCTTGCAGATGTGAGCTTGTAGGATTTCTTGGCCTTCAAAACTATGTTAGCCAATTCCTTCAATAAATCTCCTCTTGCCTATATCTATAAAAATCCCACTTGATCTGATAATACAAAGCATTATAGAAAAAAACCACTCAATATATTGAAAAAATGTTACAAAAATATGTTTCTTGTAAAAAGTAAATATTCAAAGTGTAAATGGATAATAACTTTTTAAAGTGGTTTTAATAAAATTCATGATGATGTCAAACTTGGCTCTGAGCTTTATTTTTCTACTTATTTTGGTTTTTGTGTTCTTTAAAAATAAATAGCTTCCTTATTTTTGTCTTTTAGGTGAAATGATCTAATTTTCAAAATATCTGAAATTCTAATTAGTGAAAATGAAGAAAGGGAATCTTGGTAAAAATATTTACCTATTGCAAAGTTTGATTTATTCCTATACTCCCAATGGTATTTTCCTTCACACTTTGAGATAGATATGTACAAGGGCAGTTCAAAACATTCACAGCAAAATGAAACGAAAAGTGAGTTTATTTTGTACAAAATATTGGAAATTCATGCATAGTTTCTTCATAATATGCATTGTCCATGGAAAAAAAAACACTACATGTGTTTCAAAATTTTTTGTGACAAAAAACCCACAACTCCATTTCCTATGAACTTTTGAAGTACCTTCTTATGCATTTGTGTGTGTACCTGCACTTATATTTGCTGATAATTAGGCTATAGATGAATTTATTAATGATACAATGTTTTGTACAGTTTAATCAATATTTGGTGTACAAAGCCTGTATTATAAAACCTTGCTTGACCCACATAATTTCATCTTTTTTTTTTTACAGATTTATTTACTTGAAAGGCAGAGTTACAGAGAGGTAGAGGCAGAGAGAGAGAAACAGAGATGTCTTCCATCTGCTGGTTCACTCCCCAAATGGCCGCAACAGCCAGAGCTGGGCCGATGCAAAGCCAGGAGCCAGGAGCCAGGAGCCAGGAGCTTCTTCTGGGTCTCCCATGTGGGTGCAGGGGCCCAAGGACTTGGGCCATCTTCTACTGCTTTCCTAGGCCATAGTAGAGACTTGGATTGGAAGTGGAGTAGCCAGGACTCAAACTGGTGCCCATATGGGATGCCAGACTGCAGGCTTTACCCACTAGGCCACTGTGCCAGCCTCAATTCCTTCTCTTCAAATAAACAAATATATAAATTACATACACATACATTCATATATACATACCATATTACATAATAGAGATAATTTAATACATAGAAATATACAATCCTTTCTATATTATATGTATGTATGTAGCTATATATGTGTGTGCTTATGTGTGTCTGTTTAATTAGCACATCCTCCCATAAAATATTAAATTGACCAAAGCTCTGTTTTATCTTCAGTCAACTACATTTTAAAGCATGTTTCTAGGGGCCCATGCCTGCCATTCTGGGATGCCATATGAGCTTCAGTTGAAGTCTCTGCAGCTCCCCTTCCCATCCAGCTCCCTAAGAGTGTGTCTGGGAAGGCAGCAAAAGGTGGTACAACTGCTTGGGCTCCTGCTCCCATATGAGAGACTCTGGTGGAGTGCCAGGCTCCTGGTTTTGGCTTAACCTAGCCCCAGCCATTGCTGCATTTAGGGAGTGAACCAGCAGATGGAAGATCTCTCTCTCTCTCTCTCTCTCTCTCTCTAACATAGCATATTCTCTCAATGCATTACCAGGCAGCCACATCAATGCTTTACTTCTTTACCTAGTTTTCTTTTGGTCTAGCAGTATTTCTTCTGCATTTTAAGTAGCAATCATGACCAAATGGTTGATTTTGTAGTCAGAGTTATGGTAAATTGATCATTTCTATTAAAGTGAATTTTTGAACTTTCCACTATTCAACTTTTAAGTAGCTGTATCAACTCTTTTCAATATAAAGCAGTCTATAGGCCAATGAAGGAAATAGTGTAAACTTCATGAAAAATTTAACAGTAGGCAACTAAATCAGATTCTAATTAATTTAACATCTTTTGGTATATATGAAAGCATTTCAAAAAAATTTATGTACATTTTATTGGGATAATTAATTTTCAAGATCCTCATTAGATGAAGTGATTCCCACTGTAGTAATAAATGTCTTATACAGTAATTCATAATTCAAGGTCATTATCTAAGATCATAGAGCTTGCAGAGTTTAACACCAGCAGAAACTACCAGTGCTGGCCCACCCCCTGTCAAGGATGCTGAGCTTAGCAAGAGGGGACTTTGGAAACAGAACTTGAGAAAATAGTTACTCAAATAATAATTTATAAGGCTTAAATCTCTCAGGAAGCATTGATAGAGAAAGTCTCTCCTACCTCCAGGTCTAGCACATGGGAATCAGCTATGGAAATGGGATGGCCACCTGCTAAAGATTGTTTGCTATAAGAGCCACACTGCAGGTGTCAGGGTGAAAGCATGAGCAAATTCTAATGGCATGGCCTGCTGATGTAAAGGGAGCTGTGGTTGTTCCTGCTTGAACAATGGCTTGTGCCTACGACTGTCCCTTCCCCAGCCCAGGAGACCTGGATTGCAGAGGGTCCGGGAAGATGTCTCATTTGTCTCTGATCTAAGAAGCCACCGTACAATGTAGATTAGCCACTGGAACTTGGTGAATGTGGTGCAGAGGGCAATGGGCTGACAGGGTTTCCCCATCATCACTGGAGCTTTTGTTTACCCATACATAAGATGGAGACCATGATACGGGTAAAAGCAAACAGATGTTTGTAACATCACTTCTGTGAACTTTGAAACTGTAATAAAGGATATAAAAGAAAATAGCCCCATGGGGGGACCTCTTTATAAAATAAGAATAAGTTAACTTTTTGTTGTCTGGCTAAACATCAGCCCACATTTCCTCACTGACTTGCTAAATTGCTATTGTTTAACTGAGTATAAACAATCTTACCATTAAAATATAGTACTTCCTAGGAGACTCAAAACCGTTCATTTTGAATAAAAACAAAGAGGATCAATAAAATACTTATTTTCCCTAAAATAAACGTTGCTCCACACAGTTGCCTTCAGTTGGTTTAAACAATCCAAAGTTTACTTGAAGAATTTTTGATAGATCTATGACAAATCGAAGAACTGGTAGACATATTTGTACATGAAAACTGGCATTCTGAATATCAAAGAAACATCACTATGCCAATGACCTATCTTCAGAAATATAATATCATTATATCCAAAACATGTCTACGTAAATAATTTGGTCTTCAGAGTAATGAACGCCTTCATCGCATGCATTTCATGTTGATTGACCTTGTATACAGAGGCCTCTATGCTTACCCACATTATCTCACTTGTACTGGTTTGGCTATCTGTTGATCTGTTGATTTTTTTTTTTAAGATTTTATTTTTATTTATTTGACAAGCAGAGTTACAGAGAGAGACAGAGAGAAAGGTCTTCCTTCCGTTGGTTCACTCCCCAACTGGCCGCAACGGCCAGAACTGCGCCGATCCGAAGCTAGGAGCCAGGTGCTTCCTCCCGGTCTCCCATGCAGGTGTAGGGGCCCAAACACTAGAGCCATCCTCCACTGCTTTCCCAGGCCACAGCAGAGAGCTGGACTGGAAGAGGAGCAATCGGGACTAGAGCTGGCACCCATGTGGGATGCCGCAGGCAGATGATTAACCTAGTGCACCATAGCGCCGGCCCCTATTGTTGATCTTTTGTGAACATTTTCATATTTTTGAACTTGAACATGATGGGTCATTAATTAGTCACTTCAAAGAGATCCTCTACCTCTCTTTTATTTGACAAAAGACATCTGTTTCATTTTTCTGTGAGCCGGCGCTGTGATGCAGGGGGTTAAAGCCCCTGCCCACAGCACCAGCATCCCATATGGTTGCCAGTTCGAGTCCCAGCTCTCTGCTATGGCCTGGGAAAGCAGTAGAAGATGACCCAAGTCCTTGGGCCCCTGCACCCACATGGGAGACCCAGAAGAAGCTCCTGACTTCAGATCAACTCAATTCTGGCCATTGCAGTCATTTGGAGAGTGAACCAGTAGATGGAAGACTTCTCTCTCTCTCTCTGGCTCAACCTTGTTCTGTAACTCTGTCTTTCAAAGAAATAATAATAATAATAATAATAAGATACATTGTTGAAAGTGGAATAAAAGATTCTTATAGCAAGGAAAAATTGAAATTTTAAGCATTTGAAATTATATATCCTTTTGAGCAAGACATTTTCCTGTCTAGATATGGGATATCTGAAAACTGCTCCATAACAACTCTAGACAAAAATAAAAGAATATCCAAATATATTCTACTATAGTTAACACAAAAAACAATATTGAAATTAGATCATGGATGCTTCACTGGGCTTAGTTATGCATAAGATTTGAGGTACTACATTATAACTCAATAATATTGTATCAAATGCTGCTCTTATTTCACCTGTTGGAGATCTTTACAAATCTCATAATTAAATATACTGATATAGTATTTAGTCATTCAAGTCATTAGTTGCACTACTTCTTTTTAGTTCTACATACCTTACTGGTTCTTTTTAAAAAGTATTTATTTATTTATTTACTTATTTATTCATTCAAAAGAGTGTCAGAAAGAAAGGAGAGAAAGAGATCTTTCATCTGCTGGTTTCCTGCTTAAATTTTCACAAGAGCTGGGTCTGGGCCAGGTCAAAGTAAAGAGCCAAAAACTCCATCCTTGCAGCCCATGTGAGTGGCAAAGACTCAAGTGCTTAAGCCATCATCTGCTGTCTCCCAGTCCCAGTGGCAGGAAGCTGTGTCAGAAGCAGAGCTGTGGGGACTTGATCCAGATACTCTGATATGTGACATGGGCATCAGAAGCAGCAACTTAAGCTGCTGGGCGATCTAGTCCACCCTGCTGCAGGCTCTCTTTTCCTTTGAGGTGCTGGGGGCTGGCCATTTTCCCACAACTTTAACACAGGTTACAATGAAATGAAATCTAATCCAAATTCTGTCACATAAGCATAAGTTTATTATCACGTTTACTAGCAAACAAGCACAAAAAAAACAGTTCTTATAAATTGTTATGTAAACTGGATAAAGTTAAAACTCCTTTCCCTTCCAGAAAACATAACTGTACCTTGCATAAGAGTTTCAGTAGAGGCAGATGTAAAAAATAGTCTGGAAAGAGAGATTTCTTATTACCTTTTAGTCAGCATCAGGCAAGTAGAATCCTCCTATTCAACACTGGGGAGCAAGTCATTTAGTGGTTAAGTTTTACTCACTTTGGAGACTGTAAGGTTCACACTGGCAAAGGTGGAGAGTGTCCCTTTAATATTTGAGCCAGTTTACACACCCTGAATACTACTGTCTTTGCCAGTGAGAACACATTTCTAGCACTGATTATGCTAATCAAAAAGTAGGGAGAGGACAACTACAGGTGCATCCAGGAATGTCCCATTTTACCTGTGCCAGTTCTTATTTACACCTGGTGTCCATTGTGATACCTGGAGTAGCATTAGCCTAGACTTCTCACTTTTAAAAATGCAGATTATGGGGCTGCCACTGCGGTACAGTGGTTAAACCACCTCTTGGGCCACCTGCATCTCATATTGGAGTGCCAGTCTGAGCTGGCTCTCTTCCCATTCAGCTTCCTGCTAATCTGTTTGGAGGCAGTGGAAATGGCCCAAGTACTTGAATTCCTGCCACCCATCCCATAGGCCTGGATGGAGTTCCGGAATCCTGGCTCCCATCTCCTGGTTCACTCTCCAAATGCCTGAAGTAGCTGGGACAGGGCCAGGCTGAAAGCAGGAGCCCTGAACTCAACCTAGGTCTCCCATGTGAGCGCAAGGACTCAACTATTTGAGCCATCACCTTCTGCCTCTCAGAGTGTGCTTTAGCAGGAAGCTGGAATTGGAAGCACATCTGGGACTCCAACCCAGACAGCTTGATCCGGGCTGTGGGCCTCTCAAGTGGCAGCTTCACCACTGCACCCAACAGCTGTCCTGCTAAATCGTCATTTTGAAGTAGATTGTAGGGCATTTGATAAAGAATTAAATATAATAGCATACTGGGGCCTGCATTGTGGTGCAGCAGGTTCAGCCACAGCCCTTGAGGCCGCCATCCCATACGAACCCTGGCTACTGAATTTCCCATCCAGTTTCCTGCTAATGTATTTGGGAAGGCAGCAGCAGATGGACCAAGTAAGTGCTTGGGCTCCTGCACCTATGTGGTAGCGATCTGGTAAAGATCAGAGAGATAATCTTAAATTCATGAGCTAGAAGCCCACCTCCTTCACTTTGTGTTGTCATGCTCATCTATCTGTCAATCAGGGGGCCCCTCCCCAGAAAGTACCTACTCTTACCTGGGGTGTGGGGGTGGTACCACATAAACACTTTCACTTTTCCAAGTGCATAAAAAGCTAGGAAGAACGGAAGTGCACTTCTGCACGTGGACTCAGGACGAGCAGAGCAAGGTTTGATAATTCCCTTTTTTTGGCCCTATTCTCCCTTAATAAAGCCCTAATGAGCCTGTGTATTTTTTCACTTTGTAAACAAAGTTTATCACACTGCAACCATGTCTGGGCCTGTATTTAGAATTCTTCTCTAAGTAAAGGCATGAACCTGGAAAATTAATTTAGGCCCAAACCTAGTCCGTAACAGTAGAACAGGATGGAGTTCCAAACTCCTTGTTTGGCCTGGCCCAACTCAGCCTGCTGTGGCCATTTGGGGAGTGAATCAGCAGATGGAAATTTCTCTCTCCCTCTCACTCTCTGCTAAAACTCTTTCAGATAAATAAATCTTTTTAAAAACCAAACTAATGGTATACTATAAAAGTGAATGCTTCAGAAGTATCTAAGTAGCTAAGAAGTTGACCAAAGCTTATAAAAAGTATACCAGTAATATTGTTTATGCAATTGTTAGAAAACTTTAATTTCAGAACAATTATAGATTCACAGAAAATTAACAACGGAAGTATAGAGTTCTGCTATATTTCACACCAAATTTCTCCTGTTATTTATATCTTACATAAATGTGATATATTAGGTATAATTAATGAGATAATACTAATACATTTTTATTAACTAAGGTTTACACATTACTAGGATTTTCTGAGCTGTTTAATTGTCTTTTTTTTCTGTTCCAGGATGCAAGGTTACATTAGCAGTCATTTCCCCCTAGTTTTCTTGGTTGTTATGATTTTCAAAGTTTCCTTTTTTTAAATGACTTTGACAGTTTTGAGAACTACTTGCCATGTGTTTTGTACAATGATCCTCCACTAGGACTTGTCTGATGTGCTATTTGTGATTAAATGCAGGATTACGTGTCTCTGGGAGGACATGACAGAAGGAAGCTGCTGTTTGCATGACATTCTTACAAGGGCACAAGCTGCATACACGTCTTAGCCCTGAGGATGTTAACCGTAACCACCTGGCTGAGACAGTGTCCGCTGGGTTCCTCCATTGAGATGTTGCTCTTCTCCCTCCTTTTCCATACTGTTTTTCTGGAGGGGCATCCCAACGTTCAGCCCACAGCTAAGGAATGGGGTGGAACCACACTGAACCTCCATGAGGCTGGATGGAGATCTACATTGATTCAAATTCTGTAACAGATATTTGTCTCGTCACTCCCATTTATCTGTTCATTTATTAAATTGTTTCTGTAAACATAGCCTCATGGGTATTTATTTTATACTTGGGGTTATAAACCAATGTTACTTGATTTTTTTTGCAACTCACAATCTTTCAGCTTTGCTTCGGTGACACACGTCCGTTGTTTTGTGTTTTGAATACTTTCTTATTTTGTTGCAATAAAATATGCTAGAACCTCATGTTGTAACATTGTGCCAACACTTAAGGGTCATTCTTTCTTTTATTTGATAACTCATTTCTGTCTATTGATAAACATTCATTCATCATATTTAGATGACAAATTGTTTAATTTCCAAGTATTTAGGGGAATTTCTAGCTATCTTCCTGTTTTAGATGTTTAGTTAAATTTTGTTTTTGTTCAATGATTTAAGATGTATGACTTATGTTCTTTAAAATGTGTTAGGATAGAGTAGTAGGTTAAACCTCTGTCTGCAGTGCTGGCATCCCATATGGGTTCATGTCCCGGCTGCTCCACTTCCAATTCAGCTCCCTGCTAATATGCCTGAGAAAGCAGTGGAGGATGACTCAATTGCTTGGGCCCCTGTACCCATCTGAGATACCCGGAAGAAGCTCTGGGCTCCTGGCTTCAGCCTGGCCCAGCAGCCCCAGCCATTGTCTCTCCCTTTCTCTAACTCTGCCTTTCAAATAAATAAACAAACTCTTTAAAAAATGTGTTAGGGCATATGTTTTGTGGCCAAGAATGTGTTTTATCCTGGTGTAAAGTCCACATGGGCTTAAAAAGAATGCATACTTACTGTTGGAGAGATTATTATATAGATGCCAATAAGATTGAAGCATCAATAGAGCTATTTAGGCTATCCAATCCTGATTGATTTTGTCTGCTTAATAGATTAATTACTAAAATAGAGATGCTTAAATTTTCAACACTAGTGGACTTGTCCAGTTAATCTTTTAGTTCCTTTTTTTTGCCATACCTATTTTGATGCTCTACTATTTATTCAGTCACCTTTAGAATTGTAACGTTTTTATGAAGAATTGAATCTGTTATCATTAGGTAAAGCCATTTTTTATCCTTGATCATTTTCTTTGTGCTGAAGTCTGCTTGGTCTGAGATTAATACACAGCTTTCTTTTACTAGTGTTAACACAGTATATCATTCTCCAGTGCTTTGCTTTGTTTCCTTACTTTAATTTTTACTTAGTTTTTAATAGATTCAGTAGTGTGTAGATGCAATTCTAAGGATATAATGATACTCCTTTCCTCCTTCCCTTCCCTTTACTCCTCCCCCCACCTTGAACCTACCATTGTCTTTATGTTCAAAGTGGATTTCTTGTTGACAGCATAATTAGGTTTTTATTTTTAAACCCACTTCAATAATATTTGTCTTTAATTAATGTGTTCATACAATTTGTAATCAAGCTGCTTATTGATGTAGTTGGATTCATATCTACCATGTTCTCAACTGTTTGCTATTCATCATATTCATTCTACTCTTGTTTTCTGCCTACACTGGTTTGAAAATTTTTATAGTAGTTGCTCTAGGATTTCCAATATATGTTTTAAACTAATATGACTTTTCTCTCACATAATAATATATCACTGAACATGGAGAATAACTTATAATACAATGTTGCCAATTCCTCTATCTCATTCGTATCTTTTAGATCAATTAAAATCAAGAAAGAAAAAGACAAAAAAGTCTTTATTTGTTTTTCCTCCAACTTGTCCTTTACTTTCATAAATGCAAGATTCTGCCCTGCATCATTGCCTTTGTCCTATGCCTGTGCCTGCAGGCCATGCTTTCCTCGAGTGTCTGCCCTGTGGCAGGGCCTTTGTTCTTCCCTGAGGTGCAGCAGGAAAGTTGGCATGGGAGGAATGTCCTTTTTCCAAACAGGAGAAAGTTCTGGGGATCATTTTTCCTGGAGAGTGGTGATTGTGTCACAAGTATTTCCCTCTTTGCTTACTAGAGTCAGGAGGGAATTTTCCTTTTCTTGGGTCTTCACAATGAAAACCAAGTGAGGGGCCGGCACTGTGGCGCAGCAGGTTAATGCTCTGGCCTGAAGTGCCAGCATCCCATATGGACACCAGTTCAAGACCCGGCTGCTCCACTTCTGATCCGGCTCTCTGCTATGACATGGGAAAGCAGTACAAGGTGGCCCAAGTCCTTGGGCCCCTGCACCCGCATGGGAGACACTACTCCTGGCTCCTGGCTCTTGGCTTTGGCTCGCACAGCTCTGGCCATTGCAGCCAACAGGGGAGTGAAACAGTGGATGAAATACCTCTCTCTCCCCCTCCCTCTCTCTCCCTCTCCCTCTCTCTCCCTCTCTCTCTCCCTCTCTCTCTCTCTCTCTGCCTCTCCTTTCTCTGTGTGACTCTGATTTTGAAATAAATAAATAAATCTTTAAAAAAAATAAGAAAAAAGAAAACCAAGTGAAAGCAGGAAGCCAGACCCCTACTTTGCACCCTATGCAAAAGCAACTCACAGTGAAATAAGTATCTAAATCTAAGACCTGGAGCCATCAAATTACTATAGGAAGACATAGGGGAAACACTTCAAGACATGGGCGTAGCATAGGCAAAAATAGATAGATGTGATTACATCAAGCAAAAAACGTCTGTACAACAAAAGAAACACACAACAAACTAAAGAATCAACCAACAGAATGGGAAAAAATATTTGCCAACTATGCAACTGATAAAGGATTAATATCCAAGATATATATAAAAAGCTGAAGAAATTGAACAGCAACAAAAGAAGCAATCCAGTTAAGAAATGGGCTAGAGATATGAACAAGCATTTTTCAAAGGATAAATACAAAAGGCCAACAGACACATAAAAAATGCTCAGGATCACTAGCCATCAGGGAAATGCAAATGAAAACCATCATGAGGTTTCACCTCACCCCAGTTAGGATGACTATCACCCAAAAATCAAAAATAACAAATACCAGTGAAGACATGGGGAAAAGTGCCCTAATACACTGTTGATGAGAATGTGAGTACAGCCATTGTGGAAGACAGTATGGAGCTTCCTCAGTAATCTGAAAATAGATCTACCATATGACCCAGCCATTCCACTCCTAGGAATTTATCCAAAGGTAATGAAATCAGCATACAAAAGGGTTGTCTATACTCCCATGTTTACAGCAGCTCAACTCACAATAGCTATGATATGGAATAATGAAGTTGTCTATCACCTGATGACTGGATAAAGAAATTGTGCTGTATATACACTATGGAATACTACTCAGCTGTAAAAAAAGAATGAAACTCTTTCACAAACAAAAAAATTGGATGCAATTGGAGAGCATCATGCTTAATATCATATGTTTTCCCTGATTTGTGGTAATATACAGAGTACAAAAAAGGCAATGTGTATGACATGAAATTGACATTTTAAGATCTGATGATTGTGTCTAGCCCTTATCCATATTCTTGAGGAAAAGTTATCTTCCTACTTACTACTGGTTGAATTCTTTATTTAATGGATGATTAATCTTGTGATTATAAAGTAAATTGAATGTATGCCATTGTAAAACTTAAAAGAAAAATAAGAGAGGCTGGAGGAGGGAGGGTGGGAGCAAAAAAAGGGGAGGAGGGAAAAGGGTGGAAAGTATTATGCTCTTGAAACTGTATATATTCAATACATGACATTTGTTCCTTTTATATAAATAATTTTAAAAATTAATAAAATAAAAAGAACCCAAATGTGACAGTAATTAATATAAAGAACTAAACTTTCTTGTTAAAAGATAATTATTTTCAAACTGATTTTTTTAAAATGCAGTCATATTCTATTTACTAGAGACTTATATAAAAGAAAAGGAGATTGAAAATAAAAACTAAACATGTCAAAAAAAAAAGAAGAAAGAAAAGAAAAGAAAACTTAGCAAATTTCTTGGAGGCAAAGTACACAAAAGTATGAGGGCTCTGCTAAGCTTGCAGGGCCCAGGAGATACTCACACTCGCTCTGGTCCACCCAGCATTTAGCAACTCTTTGAAATCAATTGAAATCACCATTCAAACATTCCTACAAGGTTGTGTGCTCACAGCCTCCACTAGTAGTAAGCAGATCTTCACTGTGGTTCTTGGGATCATTCTAACTCTTCAAGTTTTGGGGTTAGTGCATGGCTTCCTGCTTCAACTCTCTGGCAGGTCTGGAAGAACTTACTGACGATAGGTGTTTGAGGCAACAGTTATCACTGAGGCAACAGTTATCACGCCACTGGGAATGCCCACATCTCATATTAGAGTGATGGGGTTCAAGTCCTTGTTCAGCTCCCAATTCCAGCTTCCTGCTATGTGTACCGTTGGATAAAGCAGGTGAAAGCTTAAGTAGTTGGGTTCCTGCTACCCATGTGGAGGCCTAGATACAATTCCTGGCTCCTGTCTTCAGCCTGGCCCAGCCCTGCTACTGTGGGCATTTGAGGAGTGAACTAGCAGAAGTGAGAGCTCTCTTCATCTGTCTCTCTTGCTTTCAAATAAAATGGAACTAAATAAATACACTTAGGTAAAAGAAGTAGTTGATTTTCTTTTCTTTCTTTCTTTTTTTTAGATTTACTTATTTACTTGAAAGTCAGAGTTACAGATAGAGAAGAGAGGCCGAGAAAGAGAGAGGTCTTCTGTCCGCTGGTTCATTCCCCAATTGGCGGGGCTGAGCTGATTTGAAGCCAGGAGCCAGAAGCCTCCTCCAGGTCTCCCACATAGATGTAGAAAGGGTGCAAGGGCACAAGGACTTGGGTCATCTTCTACTGCTTTCCCAGGCCACAGCAGAGAGATGGATTGGAAGTGGAGCAGCCGGGACTTGAACCGGCGCCCATATGGGATGCCCGCACTATAGGCGGCAGCTTTAGCAGCTACACCACAGCGCCGGCCCCGAAGTAGTTGATTTTCAATTTGCTCAGCCCTGTTTTCTTATACAATAAGAGTCACAGTTTCTAAACCCTTTATAATAGGAGCTGAAACTAGAAGTCCTACTTTCATTATATTCAAGATAATCCAAAATAGATTAAAATACTATTTTCCTGTATTCTTTTTTAAAGATTTATTTTATTTATTTGAAAGCCAGAGTTACAGAGACAGGTAGAGACAGAGAGGTCTTTCATCTGCTGGTTCATTCCGTAGATGCCCGCAACAGCCAGAGCTGCACTGATCTGAAGCCAGGAGCCAGGATCTTCTTCTGGGTCTCCCAGATGGATGCATGGGCCCAAGGACTTGGGCCATCTTGTACTGCTATCTCAGGCCTTAGCAGAGAGCTGGATCAGAAGAGGAGCCGCCAGGACTAGAACCAGCACCCATATGGGATGCTGGCGCTTCAGACCAGGGCTTTAACCAGCTGTGTCACAGCTGGTGCCCCTTCCTGTATTTTTTTACATGTTACTTTTTTTTTTCTATTGGCCTTGATTCCCTGGCCCTGGGGTATCTTTTTTTTTTAACTTTTATTTAATGAATATAAATTTCCAAAGTACAGCTTATGGATTACAATGGCTTCTCCCCCCCCCCCCATAACTTCCCTTCCACCCGCAACCCTCCCCTTTCCGGCTCCCTCTCCCCTTCCATTCACATCAAGATTCACTTTCAATTCTCTTTATATACAGAAGATCAATTTAGTATACATTAAGTAAAGATTTCAACAGTTTGCCCCCACATAGCAACACAAAGTGTAAAATACTGTTTGAGTACTAGTTATAGCATTAAATCACAGTGTACAGCACATTAAGGACAGAGATCCTACATATTTTTTAAAAATTGATTAATTTTCTATGCAATGTCCAATTTAAAACCAAGTTTTTTTTCATTCATTTTCAGTTATCTTTATATTCCGAAGATTGATTCAGTATATACTAAGTAAAGATTTCATCAGTTTGCACCCACACAGAAACACAAAGTGTAAAAATACTGTGTCAGTACTAGTGATAGCATTACTTCACATTGGACAGCACATTAAGGACAGATCCCACATGTGACGTAAGTGCACAGTGACTCCTGTTGTTGACTTAACAATTTGACACGTTTGTTTATGGCGTCAGTAATCTCCCTAGGCTCTAGTCATGAGTTTCCAAGGCTATGAAAGCCTTTAGGGTTCGCCAACTTCGATCTTATTCCGACAGGGTCATAGTCAAAGTGAAAGTTCTCTCCTCCCTTCAGAGAAAGGTACCTCCTTCTTTGATGGCCCCATTCTTCCCACTGGGATCTCACTCACAGAGATCTTTCATTTAGGTCTTCTTTTTTTTTTTTTTTCAGAGTGTCTTGGCTTTCCAGCCTACAATACTCTCATGGTCTCTTCAGCCAGATCTGAATGCCTTAAGGGCTGATTCTGAGGCCAGAGTGTTGTTTAGAACATCTGCCATTCTATGAGTCTGCTGTGTAACCTGCTTCCCATGATGGATCATTCTCCCCCTTTTTTATTCTATCAGTTAGTATTCGCAGACACTGGTCTTGTTTGTGTGATCCCTTTGACTCTTAGACCTATCAGCGTGATCAATTGTGAACTGAAGTTCACTTGGACTAGTGAGATGGCATTGGTACATGCCACCTTGATGGTATTGTATTGGAGTCCCCTGGCACGTTTCTAACTCCACCATTTGGGGCAAGTCCGATTGAGCATGTCCCAAATTGTACATCTCCTCCCTCTCTTTTTCCCACTCTTATATTTAACAGGGATTACTTTTTGGTTATAAATTTAAACACCTAAGAATAATTGTGTGTTAATTACTGAGTTCAAACAATAATACTAGAACAAAAAATACTATAATGGATAAAATATTACATTGTACATCAACAGTCAGGACAAGAGCTGATCAAGTCACTGTTTCTCATAGTGTCCAATTCACTTCAACAGGTTTCCCCTTTGGTGCTCAGTTAGTTGTTGCCGATCAGGGAGAACATATGATATTTGTCCCTTTGGGACTGGCTTATTTACATGTTACTTTTAATTCACAAAATGTTTCTTGAAAACATTTCAATAGAAATATATTTATGTACAATATTGTAAAGCAGCATCATAGAAAGAAATAAACAGCAAAATTTTTATAATTTAAGTTACATTTAGTAGACCTTTGCTCTCTCAAAATTGTTCAGTTTTGGCTGTAAATTATATATGGGAAAACAAGAACCTGCAGTTATAAAGCCCTGTGCAACTCTTTGACTTGAATATATTCTTGTCCATTTATAAAGACCAAAAGCTGTCTAGTTAACATAGCAAAATTTAAATATGTTCTAAAAGTACAATTTCATTCTCTCATTAGAAGTCAACAGTGTATGGGCCAATGTTATGATGTAATAGGTTAAACCACTGCTTGTGACACCACATCCAACATTAGAGTGCCAGTTTGAGTCCCACTGCTTCACTTCTTATCCGGTTTCCTACTAACGTGCCTGAGAAGCAGTAGAAGATGACAAGTATTTGGGCCACTGCCACCCAGATGGAGTTCCTGGCTCATGCTTTTCAGCCGGACCCAGTCCTACTGTTGTGTCTATTTGAGTAGTGAATCAGCAAACAGGAGATTCATCTCTCACTCTGCCATTCAAATAAATAAACCTTTTTTTAAAAATTAAGTAAATAATATGGACTCTACTAATGAAGGTATACTTAACTATATTATGTACAAACAATAAATATCCACATCAAGTTCATGACAGCATTATTTAATATCTGTTTTTCTAGAGAAAGCAAATCAATTTCTGTGGTGAGGAAAATTTTTTGATTTATATTAAATTACTTTTATTTCTAGGTGGGAGTAGATGTTAGCAATAATAATTTTCTTGGAAGTTAGTGAAAAGGAAACATCTGACTTCCTTTGTTTATAACAGAAATTTCCCATGCCCCACATCAGGAGAGCCTGTATTTCAAAGAGCTTTTATGTCTCAGAAGAAACTTTTTTTAATAACTGCCAAGTTAGATAAATTAAAAAGTACAGCAAAGATGATAAACTGGATATTGAAGATTTTTTTCCTCTCAATTCTGTCTTTAAAAACAAAGATTATTTGCTTTATGGTGTTAAGAGATTATAGACTGTAGGGTGCAATGGAAAAAAACTCCCGCATTTGATGTGGAGTATTGCATTTGAGATTCAAAAATGAAAGATTTTATAGAAGTAGACACAGGAAATGTGTATGTCAAAGATTTCAAACAAGTTTACCATGTATTTTTCCTTCATTATTTTATCTCTAGAACTAAATATACATTAACAAAACATCTCCATGTTATATCAACATTAGGGAGACATCTATACAGTGTTGACTGCACAATATAAACAAGTTTTGACAAATTTGAAATTAAAACTAGTTATTTTTAAAATAAAAAAATCATGTCAATGCCCAAATTTAGGTTTCTAATTCTCTTGTCCAATAAAATGAATTAGAGGCCCATGCTGAAATGGCTGGTTCTAGGAGCAGGGCAAGAAACATACAAGGTAAGACCAGAGCATCATGGATTTCCAGAAAGTAAGAAAGCACTCAAAATAAATAAATAAATAAAATCAAGAAAGAAAGCATGAAAGACACAGTAACTTGTCTTTACAAAGGGACAAAGTAGTCATCTAATTGAGTTTACGGTGGTCATATATAGACAATTTGAGCAGAAATTTTTTAAAGGATTATTGCATTATAACCCAAAGTATTAAATAAATATTCATGAGGCCATAATAACTTCTGTAATTGATTGAATAAATAAATAAGAGGGCAAGGATAGACAAATGCCCAACATAGAAGAATTTTAAATAATTGGTGTAAACACTGTCCCATATTTTCCTGCTCCTTAAGTGTAGAGAAACCTAACAAGCACTACTCAGGCAGGTGATCAAGGGCATCAGAGATGACTGATATGAGAGGAATGACACTTTTCCTTTGAGACCCTGCACCCCCAAACCGGTAATTCCTTTAACCATGAGAATAGCATCAGAAAATGCAAATTGTAGGTCAGCCTATAAAATATCTGTCTCAGATGTCTCAAAATTGTTTAGGTCAGCTAGAACAAAAGAAGTCTATCATGGTTAAGAGGAGCCTAAGGAGACATGACAGCTAAATATAATGTGGTGTCTGGATAGGATTCTGGAACAACACAAAGGCATTAGCTAAAAACTAAGGACATTCTAAGAAAATATGGACTCTGGCTAACAGCAATATAACAGTTTTGGCTCATTAATTGTGAAAAATATATCATGGTAATATGAGATGTTCATAAAAGAGGAAATTGGGTGTAGGATACATGGAAAATGTATCTTTGCAAATTTTCTGTAAATTTTAGACTTTTAAATTTAAAAGTTTATTTAAAATCAATCAAATTTTCAGTCACTGTACACAATTAGCTGAAAGAGGATTAAGGAAATATGACAATCAGCTTAAAGAATAATCTCTCCCTTTTTTCTTCATTCCTGCTGCAGTGTGAATGAAGGCTTAACCACTATTTTGCTCAACAGCACATTTTGAAAAATACTTTGTTCTTAGTTCATTACCAGTTTGTGGAAATACAATGGTAGGCAAAATAGTTTCATAGTTAGGCCACTGCTCAACAGTTAGTAAGAAGGGAAACAATAGACAAATATCTGATTGAAAACACCTACCACAAGTGTTTGGCCTGATAGCTAAGCTGCTGGATAGGAAGCCCATGTCCCATGTCAGAGTTCTAGGGTTTATGTCCTGGTTTATGTCCTGGATCTGATTCCAGCAGTGATGGCTCAAGTAGTTGGCTTCCTGCTACCCATGTGGGAGACTTGATGGAGTTTCTGGTTCCTGGCTTCAGAATGACCAAATTTACACACAGTTCTATCCACTATAGATATTTATGAAGTGAACTGGTGTATGTAAATTCTGTCTCTCTGTTTCTGTCTCTCTCAAATAACAGTGAAAAAACAAAACAAGGAGAGAAAAAAAGAGAACTATCTCAAGTGCCTTGAAAGGAGAATGCAAACTATATTGAAACCCTCTAAGCTGGTGCAGTGGCTCAACAGGCTAATCCTCCGCCTTGCGGCGCCGGCACACTGGGTTCTAGCCCCGGTCGGGGTGCTGGATTCTGTCCCAGTTGCCCCTCTTCCAGGCCAGCTCTCTGATGTGGCCAGGGACTGCAGTGGAGGATGGCCCAACTGCTTGGGTCCTGAACCCGCATGGGAGACCAGGAGAAGCACCTGGCTCCTGGCTTCGGATCAGCGTGCTGCGCAGGCCGCAGCACACCAGCCGCGGCGGCCATTGGAGGGTGAACCAACGGCAAAAGGAAGACCTTTCTGTCTCTCTCTCTCACTGTCCACTCTGTCTGAAAAAAAAAAAAAAAAAAAAAAGAAAGAAACCTAAATGTGAATGAGGTCTTGGCTGATCACAGGTGAATGTGGTCAGGGAATGTTCCAGAGGAAGTGCAGTTGAGGCTGAGAAATCAGGTATGCGTGAAGCAACTCCTGAAGAAGGGAGAATGTTTCTGATAGAAGCAATACTGTGTATGAGAGCACTCCGGATAGGCAATACTTAAGAAGAATTGAAAGGATGTGAGTGGAACTGGAATGGCCCTGGCAATAGATTAGAACAACTTTCTGTGACTGTGGTCTGCATTTGAAAGCACAGCATAAAGTCAACTGAAAATAGATCTCAGTAAAAAATAGGAGTTGGAATAAGAGAGAGAGGAGGACGTTTGTAACTATAAAGCTGTATAGTTTTGCATACACTCCCATAGACTTACTTCTAAGGGTACAGCTTAAAAACTTGCCATGGGACCCCTAATGCAATTAAGCTGGTTGATAAAAATGCCATCTTAAGTGTTAAAGTGATCATATAGATAATATTAAGTGTTAAAGGTATCATATAAATAAGATCAAGTGTCTGGTAATAATAATAGAATTATAAAAGAGAGAATGTTCCAATATGAGAAGCAGGTCACACAGCGGACTCATAGAATGACAACCATTTTAAGTAGCACTCTGACCTCAGAATCAGCCCTTAATGCATTCTGGTCTGGCTGAAAAACCCATGAGAGCATTTCAGGCATAGAAATCCAAGACACTGAAGGATCTCTGTGAGAGAGATCCCAGTAGAAAGAAGTGGCCATCAAAGAGGGATGTACTTTGCTCTGAAGGGAGGAGAGAACTTCTGCTTTGCTTATTGCCTTATCAAAATACTGACAGAGATTGTGGATTCAAAAGGCTTCCATAGCCTTGGCAAGAGTCTCGGGTGATCACTGATGTCATACATAAGAGTGCTAATTGTTAAATTAACAACAGGAGTCACTGTACACTTACTTCCCACGCAGGACTTCTGCCCTCAATGAGTTGTTTAAGGGAATTAACTGTAAAACTTGTTCTCAAATAGTTGTGTGTGTGTGCACAAATTGTTGAAATCTTTACTTAGTATATAGTTGATCTTCTGTGTATAAAGTTAATTGAAAATAAATCTTAATGGAGAATGGGACTGGGAATGGGAGAGTGAGGAGGAAGTGGAGTGGGAGGGCGGGTGTGGTGGGAAGAATCACTATATTCCTGAACTTGTACTTAGGAAATTTGTGCTCATTAAATAAAAAGTTTCTTTGGGGAAGTAAATAAATAAATAAAGCACAGAAGTCCAAAGAGGAGTTGGAGATCACATTCCACTATCTCCATACGCACTCTAGATCCCTGCTTACAAGTCCATACTTCTTCCTAGAAGGCACTGTGGACTTGGGGAGACAAGTAGAATTGGCTATGTTGTGAAAGCCCCAGACCTTTTAGACCCTTCTATGAAGATGCCATATATCATCTCACACTACAGAGATTAGGGAGACCAAGAGTAGATCCCACCCCTCCCCCTGCCTACTATAACTGCCTCTCAGTAGTAAGGACATCCCTTTCCATGCCAGAACCCTGAACAAAAGTGAATAATATTTCTTTTCTGGTTTGCTCATTTTAGTATTTAGCATTTTAGTATTTGGGGACTAAGGATTCTGTATGGCAATATTCTGTTTGCATCCATCTGTGCTACTTGACTGTGAGCTTTTTGCTGATAAGTGCCATGTCTTATTTATCAGCAATGAATAAATATGTTTTCAGTGGGTAAGTAACATAAAGCTCATATCATCACTCAAGAGTTGAAACTTTGATATTGAGTTTATTCCCTTTGGGCTTTACCTGAAGTGAGTGGCACTGTTAGCAGATGGTCTCCTCTTGCAGGCATCACTGAAAGTGGCCATGGGGGTGGTGTAGGGACTTAAACAGGCCAGAAACATCTGTTATGCCACATATGTGGTTTGTGACCTTGGGTCTTAAGATTTTAATTTTTTCACTTTCCCATTCTCATATGAAAATATGAACTTCCTTTAGGTATTCTGCATTTGAGAGTTCAGTGTATTCTTCCAAGTGAAATGGCTCTATCCTGGCACAAAGGAAAAGATGCAAACCAAGCCACACAATCCCATGGGCCCTCCTCTGTTGAGGACTGTGAAAATGAGAGTGAGGTGAAGATGAGAATGCAGGTTGGATGGAGTCCTGCTGGTATTTTATGATGCTATTAATCCTCTGCCACTCAAGAAAACAATTTGAAATGCTAATGAGAGTGATGATGTTCTAGTTACGTCCTTAAATCCACGCCAATTTATTTTTCAAGCAAATTTTGTACATACTCATGTGTTTCACTATAATTAGTTACGTGTTGTTAGAATAGATCTCACAACTGATCTTAACAAACCAAAACTTTGAACTTTTAATATAGTTATGTTGAGTGGGGCTGACATGAGAAACAGTAAGTCTTCTCTCAGCAAACAGACACATTCTATTTTAAGACAAATCTGGACACAAAAGGATTAGTTCATGATTATACCATTGCATTTCTATCATCAAAACTATTAACCAACACATTAATTTCACATCACTTATAGGCCTCCCAGAGCTGCCAGACATTGGTATGTAGGTTATGTACTGCACAAAACCAGGAGTATCTGTGACATGTGCTATTTACTTGTATGGAGTTTAATCTTATATTTTTTAATAGGTGTTCTGAAGGCCTTCCTGGAGTGCTATGTGATATGTCAATATTAAGTTACTGATCATTGATTTATCAATATTGGAATCCAGATCACTCTGAGTTCATTAATTCGATCATTTTTCTGTGTTTTCTTGATGAGACTACTATGTGAGAAGTCAAATTGTCCATTTCTTAATCTGTGAGCATGTTTGAATGGCTGCTCTGTACTGACATTTTATCCATTTTATTATTATCCAATAAGATCTTAAATAAGTGTCCTATCTAGAAAACACCAGGTCAATAATTTCAAGTTCTGAGAAAAGGAACATATTTCTTCCCAATCAATATGGTAGAACCATGGAAATTGGACTTCTTAAACTCTCTGGTGTCTATCAACTCCACATGATTACAACTCTTTTTTTTTTTTTTTTAACTTGAGAGGAGGGGAGAGAGAGAGAGCAATAGATAAAGAAAGGTCTCAAATCTGCTGCTGCCATATCCGTATACCTGTAACAGCAAGGTTGGGGCAGCCAAAGTCAGGAGCTAAACTCCATCCAGGTTTTTCATATGGGTGAAGATACCAAATAGTAGAAGTGTTACTACTGCCTGTCAGGGTCTGCCTTGGCAGGAAGCAGGGGTCTGAAGCTGGAACCAGGGATAGAATCCAGGTACTCTGATATGCAATATGAGTTGCTTAGCTAACATCTTTACCTCTAGGCTAAACTACTAGCATATAAGTCATTTTAGTTCTCATAGGAGACATACAGTTACTCAGGAGGGATGAAAAGTGCTGTGATCCAGTCCAGGAATTGTGAACCCTGCTAGGGCTGGCAGTAAATTTTCTATCACAGGACCTATAAGGCTCTCTGTATTCAATTGCTTTACAGCAGGTTAATTTGTTCAATTAATTTTGTCAACAGAAGAATTAGATAGATGAATGAATCCTTTTTATAAAAAGTTTTAATAGGCTGAACATTAATGTTCATTATTGCTAATATAAGGGACTTTTTCTAAGTAGCCATGAAAACTTTCCATAGCCAAAATTCATTGTATTAATTCCAAGTGAGTGTGAAAGGTGGACTCTCCACAAAGAGACGTATTGTATGTTGTTATAAACACTTTTGATACCAGCATTTTCCTTGTGTGTTTACAGGGACTGCATTTTTGAAGTCTCACAGTGCTATAGAAAATGAGATATTATCATATTTTTCCATAGTGACTGAAAACCCATTTTATGCTATCAGATAAAAACTGTATATTCCATTAAAATTTCCAAAGGTCCCCAGCCAGGAGTATTATACAATATATGATGCCCACCAACCAGCTAGTTACAACCACCAAACTGTACCCTACCAGATGTTCAGTATGAAGTGAATAATGACTACGATGAATCTGTTGAAGGTTCAGCTTGAAAAAGGGACAGGTATAAAATGTAGTCCAACAGATGGAATGTTTAAACGAGAAACAGCTGCTTACTGTCAACTTGTTTTCTTTAACAAATGTCCTCTCCTAGTCATTAAAAGGCTTTTTTCAAGGCCATTCACCATGTTGGAAATAGCTATTTTGTCAACACACATCTGCATGTTCTCAAAGTCTGCACAGTGTGATTTTACAAGGCAATTAGTGGAATTTCATTTGAAGAGTTGCAAAAAAATATAAGAAAGAGGAAAATGCCTTTCTATAAGAGACAAATGGATGTATTCTTCAAGAATAATGAGAACTTTCCACATTAGTGTTTGATAAAGGTTCGTTTGGTTATTGCTTTACAAACAATAATGAAAAGATTAGCAGCAATGTGAAAAAAAATCAACTATAATCATGGAAGTGATAAAGCAAACTTTGTTTGAGATTTAAATCAATATATTGTCACCCTCCAAAATGAACAGTTTATTTGACATTATGGCAGTGCAAATCACTAAATAAGTTTTTACTAATTAACAATTGACAAACAATTCATTATTTGGGGATGGTGGAAAAGAGTTACAGAAATAGTACTGATAAGATTTTTGTAACTTTATTGCAACTTGCAGCCTGTAACTTATAGTCAGTCTATTTTCTAATATTTATTATTATTTATTTGAAAGACAGAGTTACAGAGAGTTAGAAATGGAAAGAAAGGTTTTCCATCTTTTGGTTCACTCCCCAAATGGCCACGATGGCTGGAGCTGAGCCGATCAGGAGCCTGGAGCTTCATTTGGGTCTCCCACATGGGTGCAGGGACTCAAGAACTTGGACCATCCACTGCTGCTTTTCAGGCCATATTAGAGAGCTGAATAGAAAGTGGAGTAGCCAGGATTCAAACTGGCGGCCATATGGGATGCTGGCGCTGCAGGTTGGGGCTTTAACCTGCTGCACCACAGTGCTGGCCCCTTTTAGTTAATCTTAATACTTCTAAAACAAACCAGTTATCTATATGTTTAAGTACTTGTAGCATAAATCATGTCACAAATAATTTTTCATAAAGTAATACCAGAAAGATGTATCTACCATACATAAAGTAAGGTGAAATATTTTTGATTCGTTGTATGTAACACCAATCCATATACTTGGCTTCAGGGTGGCAAAAAAAGTTTCATCTTCGGTTATAACTCTGATTGACAGTCATTGTCTGGTGTTCAAAAGTACTGTGAGAGCTCATCAAGAAAGTGCATAATACTAGAATACAAACATTCAGGGGTGAAGGTGATCAGTGATGTCCCGTATACTTAACATTTACTACCCCTAAATCTAACATAGCTTAGAAATTCACTGAAAATACAAAACCAATTCTATTATTTTGTACATCCTGAATGTATATTAAACACTTTATCTCCCAATATCATCTAAATAAATTCTACTAAGTGTATCGTGGAAGTGTTCTTTCTTTTTCTCACTTTAAACCATAGCTAGTACTTTCTGAGAAACATGGAATCTTAATGTTTTCATTTTTGAGGTACATTTTGATTGTGAAAATAAAACCAAGAAATTATAGTTACTGGGAAGTGTAAGTCTTATCCTGAGGAAAGTTTATGTAACAATATTTAATATGCAAACAAGAGTCTAAAATATCATATGAGTGTTGCTGTTGACTCATTCTGAGAGGAGGAGCATGGTGGGGGCAAGAGTCACGGAGTCACCACACAGACACCGGGAGTCGGGTGAAAGCAGGCCAGAGGGGAGCAGCTCCCAGACTAGTTTATTTCAGTTGGTACAGCCGCTTATATAGCCGAGGCAGCCAATCCGGTCAAGGGGCGCTTTATGCCCTAACCAATCACAGCCTGTTGCCAAGCAGGCTTCTCTGCCAGGTGGGTTTCGAAGCCACTCCTGAGTAACTGATGCTCGCTTGCCAGCGGCCATCTTGGCACAGCCTTCTCATTCCACCACCATGAAGTGCCTAGAGACTGGGTATTAGACAGTTTTAAAATTACAGTTTACTAGAGCTGTAAACAATGACAAGAAAGTTGACTATAACCCAAAATTGGTAAAAACTGTTGAAAACAAAATCATGATTCTGCTTTGAAATTGTAATTTATAGAAAACACATTTGCCAGCGCCGCAGCTCAATAGGTTAATCCTCCGCCTGCAGTGCTGGCACACTGGGTTCTAGTCCCGGTTGGGGCGCCGGATTCTGTCCCGGTTGCCCCTCTTCTAGGCCAGCTCTCTGCTGTGGCCCGGGAGTGCAGTGGAGGATGGCCCAAGTGCTTGGGCCCTGCACCCACATGGGAGACCAGGAGAAGCACCTGGCTCCTGGCTTCAGATCAACGCGGTGCGCCGGCCGCAGCGCACCAGCCGCAGCGGCCATTGGAGGGTGAACCAACAGTAAAGGAAGGCCTTTCTCTCTGTCTCTCTCTCTCACTGTCCACTCTGCCTGTCAAAAAAAAGAGTAAACACATTCACTGGACCATTGATACTGTAAACTCCAACCCCTAGTATCTTATACTTTGCTAAGTCTTAGAGAATTTCTTTTGTAAGTATAACGATGTTCTAAGATTTAGATATTACTGACAGCTACATTAGAAAAATCATGGACAATTTGGTGACATAACTGGAAGTTTGAACTATTTTTACCACCTTATAAATTATCCACCTGAAGGGAACAATCCAAAGATTAAGGTTACTCATATATAACTAATAGACAACTCCAAAATGAGTAACAGGAAAAAGACCAGATTCACTTGCAAAGACTTTTTAAAGTTTTATTTTTCTTAAGCTTCTATTTAAAATGAGTTGAACCGTATCTAATAGCTGATTTTCAAAGGAAGAATGAGTCATGTCAGAAATGTTGTCAGTTTTGATTTTATGAGATTTGGCAAAAGGCTTTCTATTTTCTTCATATTTTATGAGACCTCAAAATAGATTTAGGAAACCCCCTCCCCCTACTAGAGTAAACACAGTACTAATGTGGATTCACAGAGTGCTTTTCCGTTTCCAAAGAGCTTACTCCTGTATTACATAGCTTTGCTAGTCCTAAAAACCTCCTTCACTATGCAGCTGAGGTGTTAGAATCCTTGTTTTACAAAGGAGAAAATTAAGGCACAGCTGGTATCGGGTTTTCCAAGGACACAGGTTGCTGTGAGGCAAGGCTGGGGAGTGAAACCCAAGCGTCTGACTCACTGCTAAACTGTTCTTCCGACCGCTTTGAGTGCCATGGGAGGTCTCCAGGAGTGCAACCTCTGACTCTTCAAGGATGGGTGCCGTTCCTCCACTGAGAGCAGTGAAGGTGTAGAGCGATGTGCTTTTAAATAAGGCCACAGAAAATCTCTCCACGAGAAAGATTGTATTATACTACCTACCTTTGTATTCTTCCCTTTTTCCTCCTTTCGTACCTTCTCTGTGGATGACAACAGTATCTCCATAGCATTGCTTTAATCTGAACTCTGATGACATGCATATTTCTATCTCTAGCTCAGATTTCCCTTTTATTGTAGCTTCAGACCTGAAAGTATATCTGCCTATTAGATATCTCTACTGGATGAATTCAAACTAAAAGTGTTCCAAATGTAGTTTAGCATCGTGTCCCCATAGTGTCCCCATACTGGCTTCTCTTGTTTTCTGTATTGGGATTAATACTCCACTTTACAAACAAACCAAAACTTGAAACATATCCTTATCCCTTCCCTGTCAATCCCTCATATCCAGGCATTCTCCAACTTCAGCCGATTCAGTTTCCCAAATACCTCTTAAATTCTATTGGCCTTTTCCATTTTTACTGTCTTATTATCAGTCCCTCATAATTTTCACCTAGTTTAAGATCACTGCTTTCTAACTGGTTGCCTTTCCTGTAATTTGATTTTTATGCAAACCCCGTTTCCACACAACAGTTATCAATGGCTACGCAAAGCATTTATGAGAAAGTTTTGACTCTATTGTGGTCAGTAGAAGCAGTCTGACCCGGCTGATGGCTGCTTACCTAACTTCAAGGCTGACCACTTTCTGTTTCACTATCCAAGCTCAAATAGTTTCCTTGCTCTTTGAACAGAGCTTCATGAAATGTAAGCAGGAATGGCACGTGCCACTTTTGGATGACAGCTCTGAGAACATGTTTCGTCACCATATTTCTTCACTCCGTGGCACAGCAGGTATAGATGGAGGAAAATTCATCTACCTACATCTGGGAGAGAAGATGATATGGAACACAGCTGGAGCCAAAGCAAGATGGACACATGGAATCAATGCAAAGTCAATGTTACTCCAGGCCACTGAGACTTGGAGATCTTTTGTTATCTCAGCATGATTTAGCCTATTTTTACTGACACATTTACCTAGAAGGATCCTCTTGTCTCTCTTTGTGCAGCTAACTCATGTCTTCTCGTCTCAGCTGAAATGTCATTCTCTTAACACTGTACTGTCTCTCTAACTCCTTGCCTGGGTGCCTTTCTCGTGTTTCTATGGTGCTCTGTAGATTCCTGAATAATGGTGATGGCTCTGCATTGTGATTCCTCAGTTACTGCTAGTGTCTCCTATTAGATGGTCAACTCTTTAAGGACACAGCCCATTTATTTCTTATGGTCTTACTCCTTTCTTTTAGTAACCAAGACATAAATGTCATGCCATATCTATGTTGTATGTATGAATGATTTTGTTTTAAAACGAAGGAAAGTAATTAATAGAAATCAATTTACACATCCCCAAATGCTGGGAAAGATTTTCAGCTTCAGAGCTGTGTGAAGAACAGCTCTCTTTGAGAACTTTCCTTGCTTTGCTGACAGATGGAACACTGCAAGAAAAACTTGTTACCACTGGCCTCCAACTTTCCGGTATCACGCATTGCAAACATTCACAGAGCTCTGGGAACAGTTTTAATCATAAATTGTAGCCTAGATTACATTTTTGTTCCATGAGTTACTTGAATGTGTTCAATTTCATTCTTGTGGTCATGCCCAGTAACAAATCCACTAACCATAAAGCACAATTTACACTGGGAACAAAAATGTGAGAAAGTAAAGGGGACATTGTGACCAATAGGCTAAGCTACCAACTGTGATGCTTGCATCCCATATGAGAGTGCACGCATCCCAGACTGAAATACTGATTCAAGTCCCAGCTACTCTGTTTATGATCCAAATTCTTATTAATGCATCCTGGGAAGCAAGAGATAATGACTCAAATATATGGGTCCTTGTAACCACAGGGAGATTTGATGTAGTTCCAGTTTCCTGGCTTCAGCCTAGTTCAGCTATAGGTATTGTGGGTAGTTGGGGGTGAACTAGCAGAAGGAAGATCTCTCTGGGTGTGTGTCTCTCTCCCTCTCTCTCTTTCCTCTGTCACTTTGCTTTTCAAGTAGACGAAAATAAAATCATAAGCATTAAAAAGAGGTCATTCAACTTTATACATAGTGTGTCTGTGTGGGTGCAAATAGTTTAAATCTCTACTTAGTATAGAGTTGGTCTTCTGTATATAAAGTCAATTAAAAAACAAATCTTTTTTTTTTTTGACAGGCAGAGTTAGTGAGAGAAAGAGGGACAGAGAGAAAGGTCTGCTTAGGAGGGATCTTTAAAATCTCATCAAAATGTCTGTTATGACATGCATAGATTTTAATTATTTTTCACCAAATTAGCTTATTATTAATTTTATTATTCCACAAACTTCTTGAAGTATGCTGGAGATAATTTTGGCTTTACATTAAAATCATAGAATACATTTAAGTCCATCTGTGTATTATCTGTTGCCAACTCTAGCATCATTTATGCAATAGGTTTTTAATATATATTTGTTTCCAATCTATACCTTTTTCTTGCTAGTACTTATGCCTTCCTCCCATTAAATGCCTTGAAAACATTCAAGGAATAACATAGATTTAAACTCCCACTTTCTAAAATTTCTTAGTTTTTATCTTTGATACTCCACACACACACACACACACACATAAAGCCAAGACAAAAATTTCAGGTTGAGGTCATGAAAATCCTCTCACAATATTCAATTGAGGGAAATTTCCTAGACTATCTGCCTCTATATTGTGCAAACATTTTGTGGTCTTCTGTCTATTATGTTCTTTTGAGATCTTAGAATCCAAAGATGTGTCCTCCTGAGATTGGCCTTCCCAGGGGCTGGTCCATTCTTGGAGGTAACAGAGGACTCAGCCAGGAGTCCTCTGACATGCTGACTAACCAGTCCAGAGCAAACACTCCTCCGTGTAGACTGTGCACTCCAGCAAGCAATGTTTGTCTGCCTTCATGATCCCCAGTCCCAGAACCACACAACTAGGGACCATCTCTGGCCCAGAGACTGCTGAAATTATTCAAGCCAACCAATCCCATACTTCTTCTTCTGCTTTGCCTTTTCTTACCAGTCGGAAATCCTAATCAAGGCTCTGCCCTTGAGCTTGCTCCCAGCTCCCACTTTCTGTGTCCTGACCTAGACTCGATACTTCCCTTGGGACCCTGTGTGGCAGGGGCCTGCAGTGACTCCTTCTCTAGGACAGGTGAGGGTAACAAACTTTCACTTGTGTCTTCCCTGTGTCTCCTACTGGTGGACATTCCTCACTGATTTACAGAAAAGCACACAGGAGCATTTCACACATTTTCTCCCTGTTTCCCTAACCCATTTACGATTGACAATTTGTTTTGGTGGTTTACTTCACTCTTGATTCCCAATCCTCCTAAAAGGATGCCTTAGATTATCTCTCTCTGCCACACAACGTACTCCTTGCGAGAGAGATGGCCTATCACATAAGTGACCCAGACTCTGAGATGCTGCGCCCCGATTCTGGCTCAGCATTCCTGGCTTTGATTTATTAGGAAGGAAACTTGGAGGATCACACGTCCTTCTTCTCCACTCCAGCACCATGAACAGCTGTTGCTTCTTGTTGAGAACCTCACTTGAATCTAAGGGATTCTGATAATTTAGTTAAAATGTCACAGTCTGGAAAACAGAGGCTTCTGAATAAAATCATAAAAAGTTAGGACTGGAACTGCTTTTATGCCATACAGACTAATGCTTTATTTCTTAGAGGAAGACGCTTAAAGCAGATGCTTTTAATGGTCTCCTGGACCTACAATACATTAGTGGGAAGTATGGGAGTACAATCCAGGTCCCTTAAATTCTTGTTGTGTGCTCTTTTATTTAGACCATACTATTTTCCTTCCTTCTCTCCATCGTCTCTTCCTCCCCAACTCTCCCTTTCCCTTTCTTTCTGTTATTCAGTGACTATTTCTCAAGTAGTTTCCTCAGAGCTGATGAAAGATGTGGGTAGACAGAATAAGAAACCCTTGAAGCAGTAAGTGCGACCGTGCAGAGAAAGGATGGAGCTGGGTGAGAGAGGGAAGCCTGTGTTCACAATTAACACTTCTAGCAAAGGAAGGGAGCAGAGAAGGCACAGTTGGAGCTGTTTTTCTCTGAATAGCAGTGGCACAGTTTCCAGGAGTGCTGGGTCTGGAACAACCAGGCCTGGAAGTGGTAGGGAGTGTGGCAATGTAGGATGGCTTTCAATCATATGCTGTCCATTGGATTTTGTCTCTTACCTGAAGAAAAGGACTTGACTCCTACCTACAGAAGTTTGCAGGTTGAACACAGCGTCTGGAGTATGAGACTGTTTCGGCCACAGGAATCCGGCCACAGGTGCGGTGCTGTTGCTGCCAAGATCTCTTTGTTTTTGACAGTTTTGCTGGCCAGGTCTTCAACTTTCCATTGACGATGAGTTCCCTCGTATAGCTAAACTTTATTTTTCTTGATTATAATGGCCAATGCCAGTCTCTGTTGCTTGCAACCAAGCACCTTATCTAATACAAAGCGAGATGGCACCCTATTTCTGGGAGTCTTGAGAGCTGTCAGTTTCTGCAAGCAGCCTCAGTACTAGGGATAGTAAGGGCGGGAGAGGAGCTGTTCTATCATGATGAAGCTATCTTTGGTGACCTTAGAGGAGACTGTGAAAAGTAAGATGTTACCCCGTAGCAGATCTGGAAATGAGAGGTTGGTGGAGTAGAGGGGCCTACAAATATGGCTAAGTTTGAGCAACTGGTATTAAGGATCTTCAAACTTGGTTAGAGGATGTTCGTGTATGAGACATGGGACACAAACATCATGGGGAGAAATTTAGGAAACAAAATAGCATCCTTGGGGGGAATTCTGTAACAATGTGGACTGATGGGACTGGAGTAGGAAATCATGACAGCTTCTGAAATGAGAACTGATGTCTACACATTACATGACAGTATAATGGGTTTTCATTAGCATCGTCTTCATTTGTACCACTATCACAATTGAGATAAACTGTTACACCAGGAAAAAACAACAGAAACACTGCCATTACCTACAAGAAGGGATTATATTTAGCATCACTTTTTTGAGATTTAAAAAACATGAGCAAAACTAAGATAATGATTATTAAGAGGGCATTTCCCTCAATTCTTCCCAACACTTGAACAGGGAAATAACTTTAGTATTTGAAAACTCTTTATAAACATTAAGAAAATATGGCTAGCCAGTGTCTGAAAGCCATTGCCAATACATCAATTTACTTGACATATTTTAGTAGATCTCATTTATTTTTCCATCAGGAAACATATTTTTGTTACAAAGGCCTTTAGAGGCTGCCTGACTAAATATAGAACAGTTTTAATATGTTTTTTTTTTTGCTTTTGCTATTGCTACAGATGGATTGATCATACTAATGGGGGATGGTTAGCAAATTATTATTTCACAGTTGTCAATAATTTCATAAAACATTGCTCTTATTGATTCCACAAGATAGTTGCTTGATTTTGTTCCGTGTACATTTTGAATTAATTTGAATTTTAACTCTAAATTCTAAAGATGACAAAAAATCAAACTATAAATTCTAAAATAAAACAACCACTAAAATATAACATGCTATCAGTTAATTACTTGACAGAAAATTTGAACTCAGTGGCTGTATCATAGGGTAGGCTCTGTGGCTTCGTAGAGCTCCTAGTCTGTTAGAGTCACCATTTCCTTCTTAACTCTTGATATTGTGCCTGGTATATTGTAGGTACTAAGTGAACATTGGAGAGCAAGTGAATGAGTAAATGGATGAATATTATCTACAGAAATTACCTTGGTTGTATTATTTCTACGTCAGTAATTTCATGTCAACTTACTTTATAAAAATTCCAAGGTGGAATACATAGCAATCTCTTTGTATCTATAGAACTGTGAAATTTGAAGTCTCCCAAACAGACTAACATTGAAAATCTCTGCATCTAGCACAAAATGCCAATCTTTATGTAGGATGATTTTAATTAGAGTATGTGTGTATATATGTATGTATGGGTATATATATTTGAAGATAAAGAAACTTGTTTAAGACATTATTTAAGGCACTTGTAAGTATCCTGAATATAAAAAGTTAATAAAATTAATCTGGTTTTCATTTATTTTTTGATAGCTAAGGAATAGTCTTACTTCTGTATTAGCAAATTGCTTTTGGAATATGGCGGTCATCATTTAATTACTCAGGACTCTGTATAGGGACAAGTCTGAAGATCTTTGAGACTGAACAAATGATTTCTTAACTTTCTTTAAAGCTTTTTTTGGGAGCCAGTGTTGTGGTATAGTAGATAAAAGCTGACATCCGGCCGCAGCGCGCTACCGCGGCGGCCATTGGAGGGTGAACCAACGGCAAAAGGAAGACCTTTCTCTCTGTCTCTCTCTCTCACTGTCCACTCTGCCTGTCAAAAAAAAAAAAAAAAAAAAAAAGCTGACATCTGTAATGAAGGCATCCCATATGGACACAGGTTTGAGTTCCAGCTGCCCCACTTCTGATACAGTTCCCTGCTAAGGTGCCTTGGAAAGCAGCAGAGAATGGCCCATGCAGTTGGGACGCTGTACCCTGTGGGAGACTTGGAAGAAGCTTCTGGTTCCTGGCTTCAGCCTGGCCCAGCCCCTGCAGTTGAAGTCATTTGGGGAGTGAACCAGTGGATGGAAGATCACTGTCTTTATCTCTTCGTCTCTTCCTCTATCTGTGCAACTGACTTTCAAATAAATGAATAAATCTTTAAAAAAAAAAACTTTTTTGGGGGGGAGGGGAGCGGTGCTGTGGCGTAGTGGGTGAAGCTGCTACCTGTGGAGCCGGCATCCCATGTGGGTGCTGCTTCCAGTCCCAGCTGCTCTGCTTCCTATCCAACTCTCTGCTGTGGCCTGGGAAGGTGGTGGAGAATGGCCCAAGTCCTTGGGCTCCTGTACCCAAGTGGGAGACCCAGAGCAAGTTCCTGGCTCCTGGCTTCAGATTGGTGCAGCTCTGGCAGTTGTGGCCAATTGGGGAGTGAACGAATGGATGGATGACCTTTCTCTCTCTCTGCATCTCCTTCTCTCTCTATGTAACTCTAACTTTCAAATAAATAAATAAATAAATGCCTTTTAAAAATAAATTTTAAAAAAAGCTTTTTTTGGAAATTGAATGATTTTTTTAAAAATTATGTATTATTTGGGGCCGACACCATGGCTCACTTGGTTGGTCCTCCGCTACGGTGCCAGCATCCCATATGGGCTCCAGGTTCTAGTCCCAGCTGCTCCTCTTCCAGTCCAGCTCTCTGATGTGGCCCGGGAGGGCAGTGGAGGATGGTCTGAGTGCTTGGGCCCATACACCCGCATGGGAGACCAGGAGGAAGCACCTGGCTCCTGGGTTTGGATCAGCATAGCTCCAGCTGTAGCAGCCATTTGGGGAGTGAATCAGTGGAAGGAAGACCTTTCTGTCTCTCTCTCTCTCTCTCACTGTCTAACTCTATCTGCCAAATAAATAATAAAAAAATTATGTATTATTTGACACAATTAAGTTAGGGAGATTTGGTGAGGACAAGAAGGAAAAAAAATGCCTCTTAGCATGGTTCTAAAATTGTGGAATAACTATGATGTAATACTATTGCAAAGAAATAGAGTAATCTATTTTTTTTTTCAAAATCCAGTTCATGACGACAAATGTCCCACAAAACTACATCATAAAATAAGAAGCATGCAATGTCTGCTCTATTCACGTATGATGCTAAGTGAAGAATAACAGTATTTGCATATAGCTTTCCAGGCCATCTCCTGCTGCGATAAAGAGAATACTTTTATATTTTGGGTACTGTATTTCTGTCAGGGTTGCCCGCTTCCCATTCACAGTGTAGATCTTTAGAATATATGGTTGTCATAGAAAATAAAATGACCAAAAAGAGTGGCTTGCAGTTGGGCTATTGTATTACTAAGTTAGAATACACAGAAGTAAACAATAAAATACTTTACTTCCGAGTCAGAGAAGACTTTCAAAAGATTTCATGTTTATACCTTTCTCCACAATACCCTCCCAGTTCTGCCCTTCCCAGAAATTTATTTCATCCTGTAGTTGATCAGTAAGATGCACAGTTTATAAAAAAAAAAAAAAAGTCTGGTCTTTCACTTTATATACTATATTAAACAGAATTCCATTTTCATTAATTGTATTTATGAATATATGTGGAGTAGGGCTTTTGGCCTACTGGTTAATATGTCCACATCCCATATTGGGCTACCTGGGTTCTAGTCCCTGCTCTGGTTCCTGGTTTCAGCTTCCTGTGAATTTGCATCCTGGGAGGCAGTGGTGATGGTTCAAGTAGTTGGGTCCCTCACACCCACATGGGAGACCTGGGTTGAATTCCTGTCTCCTTTGCAAGCTTTTGGAATGTAATTCAGCAGATGGAAGTGCTCTGTCTTTCTCTCTTCTTTTTTTTTTTCCCTCTCTCTTAATAATAATAAAAGCAATTAAATTAAAAACATTTGCAAAGAAGATTCCTAACTGAATTCTGGGTCATGTTTTGCTCTGGGGATTCCCAACTAAAGTTGGGAAAATTAATTTTCTATGGGAACTAGGAAGACCTACAGTAATAGAAAATATCTAATGCCCTAGAGGACATCTGAAAGTTAATTAAGTAGAAAAAGAAGGAAAGAAAAGGCTTTAAATATAGATCCTTATGATTACTGAGGCTTGACTAAAAATGTCAGATATCTGCTTTGGATACAGAGAAAGACAGAAGAAATTTTTTGTGTCAGGCAGCATAGGGTGCTGTAAAGGATTGAATGTTAAGCTTCCATGGGATTCATTGGTAGATGCTTAGTGAAATAACATTTTAGATTTTCCTTAATCTTCATCAATAATGTTAGGTCACTGAATAAATCCTAGGACTTCCTTCCTTAGTATTTTCCCTTTTCTTTTCAACCTACTCAATCATTTTTTCAGACAAAAGGCATTTACCAAAATGTATTTTTTGCAGGACACTTCTGTTCCATGATTCTTAAGGTTTATGGGGGATGTGTGTGAGTTTATAATCAGGGGAAGAGAGAAAAATCTTTTGCTGAAGTTTATTTGAGAAATGTTGGATGAAGCAAAATTTAAAGCATTCGCTTAAGAGTTCATTTGAAAACTATTAATTGATCAATAGCTTTCCTAAATCGTGTTTTATCATATAACACTGAATCATGATTTATCATATAACAACTCCTTACCTCCACTGCTGTGGACACCACTTAGATATCTTATGGAACATTAATCTTCCATTGAACCTACCATGTAAAATGCTGATGTTGAGGCTGGCCAGCCGCTTTGCCCAGGGTTGTTTCCAGCAGATCCACAATCCCAGACCTCCCATTCCCTTTAGGGAGGACTTGTGAAGCATTTGCTGGTTACTGCTGTTTTGTCAAATGAGCTAAGCAAGCCTAGAACAAGGCTGAAGTACTCCATCTCCTGAAACTGTCATGTTCCATTCCTTATGCAGGTTTAGCCAGCCTGGCTCCTTCAATTCCCAGCTTTCCTCTCTTTGCTATCCAAATTCAGAGGAGGTCTCTCACTGGTTCTCTCCAGATGTAGGAAATGAAATGATTTCTCAAACTCTTATGTTTTCATTTTTGAGGTCTATGAAGAAGCAACAAGTCATTCAACGCTTTCTGATTTCTCCCTTGAAAAAATTATAATTTTAAGGATTTGCAGCCCATTTCTTAACATTCTAGTACTTACTGGTGACTCAGGAAGAAAGAAGGGATTTTTCTAGATCATTTGATATTATTTCCCTCATGGCTTTTTGTTGGGACCTCCCCATGACTGGGAATTTTTGCTCAAGTGCAGTGGAAAAGGGGGAGGAGGAAGAGAAGGAAGGAAATTCACTAACAAGAATACAAGTCAAAATTAGGTTGAAATTCCTAATTACTTTCTCGCTTAAAAAGGAAATGATGTCTAATTGTTGGCCTTTCATCATGTTAACTGGGAAAATGACTGAATTAACTGTGATGAGGGTATTGTTAACATCACAATTTGTTTGGAGTTGGGCTGTGGGAAAGAGGAGTTTCTACAGAAAGTTAAGCCAAGTTAAACAGAGAAGGGAAAAAATACTGTTATTCCCTTTACTCCAAGTCTGGGTTAAAGGGTTGATTATGTGGGAAGATGCCAAAGGGTCAGATATACAAAACCAATGGAATCTGGCATCTTGACAAATACCTAAATATAACTTATGGTTGCAAGAAGTTTTTCTTATTTTGTTCCATTAATTTGGGAATTCTGATATAGATTGTTATCAAAACCCAAAGGAAGCAGTTTATTGTTTCTTACAAATGATTTAGACATTTACAAAGTAAATAAAAAGTTAGTATTGTAATATATTTTGATATAGATGATTTTATGCCTTTATAGACAGCATATTTCTTAGTTGAAATGTAACATTGTAACAACTAGCCCTTAATATATTTTTGTACATGTATAAATATCATAGCTTCATGAAGTTTAGAGAAGATTCTTATGTCCTATTTTCTTAGTTGAAATATGGAGGCACATTTACTTGACATTCTCATATATTATTACAAGACTGAAAAAATAGATTCACTTAATTATGTAAATTACTGACATCAACTTATAACAAATATTGCTCCTGTTTGATTCTAGGACCAGTTGGATGACATTATTTTTGTTGTTATGAATGGATGCTTACACTATAAAATGATTCTTCTCAGGTCAACCATGTGTTGTGTTTAGCACAACTTTGATCCAATTTAGACACACTGCCCTATGTTATTCTACATTTATCTCATAAATATAGCATTATAGTTGATGCCTTATATGCACTGATTATCTTATTTAAAAAGGATACTGTATCTTTTCCAAGAATTATATAGTTTTAGTATTTTCATGTAAGCATTATGTGTCTTTTGGTTGTGATTTTTAGGCTTGAAAGAAATTCCTTAAATTTATCTAAACACAAAGCCATTTTTTGCTTTGCTTTTTCTCTCCCAACCTAATGCCCTATGGCTGCCTTGATTTAAATCTGTTTTGAATTAATTGTTCTTCTGATCAAGGGATAATAATTCCCTCCATAACTCATTCATCTCACATTAGAAAGTCTAGAACGTTTCTAGAAAGGATTGGACTTCGTTGTTGTCTTGGCTAAGCAGGGAGTGCAGTTATTTGACTTCTGACAGCAGGCAAACAGAAATGCTTATGAAGGTGGAGTTAAAAGTAGACTCTAGGTCTACAATTTAATGGGCATGAGGAGGTAAGACATATTTCTTTACGAAAACAATTTTCCTTCAGGAGTGTGCAATTAACACAGCGATTACCTGGGGGTAGCCTCAGATCTGTTTTAGATTCCAGTTTTCCTGCTAATGCAGATGCTGAACAATAACAGTGCTGACTCAAGAATTAGGTCCCTGCCACCCATGTGGGAGGCCTGGGTGCAGCTCCTGGTTGACAGCTTCAGCCTGGTCCAGTCATGGCTGCTGTGGCCATTTAGGGAGTGAACCACCAGATGGAAATGCTCGCTCTCTCTCTCTCTCTCTCTGTGCTCTAACTCTCTCGCTCTCGCTCTCGCTCTCTCTGTGTGCATGCCTCTCAAAATTTCTTAAGTCTTCCTTTAATATGTTCTGGTTAGCTGTACTATGGACAGGGTATAAAACAGCCATTTTTTTTAGCCGGCGCCGTGGCTCACTAGGCTAATCCTCTGCCTTGCGGCGCTGGCACACCAGGTTCTAGTCCCGGTCTGGGCACCGGATTCTGTCCCGGTTGCCCCTCTTCCAGGCCAGCTCTCTGCTGTGGCCAGGGAGTGCAGTGGAGGATGGCCCAAGTGCTTGGGCCCTGCACCCCATGGGAGACCAGGAGAAGCACCTGGCTCCCGCCTTCAGATCAGCGCGGTGCGCCGGTCGCAGCACGCCAGCCGCGGCGGCCATTGGAGGGTGAACCAACGGCAAAGGAAGACCTTTCTGTCTCTCTCTCTGTCCACTCTGCCTGTCAAAAAAAAAAAAAAAAAAAAAAACAGCCATTTTTTGTCATATGTGTTAGTCTCATTGAAATAATTCATTGTCAGGATTTTCAGGATTGATTTATTGACTCTGATATAAATTGAGATGTTTCTGAGATAAAACTATTAGCTTCAGCTAAGAGGAATGGAAGACACAACTTCAATTAGAAACAACTACTGAAAAAATAAAGTTAGAAGGCACTATCTCTGAACACATTTGCCTGGAATTTCTGTGCAGGATGGGATCTTAAGTCTTTTGTATGATGCGTGCTTTAGTGGAGTGGCCAAAGTGAAAAGAGAAGGAAAGGAAAAGTGATGGTGCGAAGTAGAAAAGAAAAAACAAAAGATGGAGAGCAAGAGGAGTAGGAGAAGAAAGGTGAGGGTAGTAAGCTGTGATACTGAGGACCGGGAAAAGTAAAGAAGAAGGCAAACAAGAGAAAGTGAAAACAGAGAAAAGAGAAATAAAAAGGACAAAGAGGCAAAGATCATCAGCAGGTGTTTGGTTTTTTTGTTGTTGAAGTTTCTGCGGAAGACCAAAACTGTACTCCTTTTCCATGACAGGGGCATGGGGTGTGTGTGCCAGGGTTTGTGACTTAAAGACAGCAGAGGGGAAGCTTAGGAGCCTGCTATGGCTTCCATGCCTGTCCCCTCCAAGACTCATCTTAAAATTCAGCAGCCATTGTAACAGCATCAAAGGCAGGAGCGGGGTGTGGAGAGGCTTCTGAGCTGATTAGGGCACCTGGCATTGTGGCATAACGAGTAAAGCTGCTTCCTGATACACCAGCATCCCATATGGGCACTGATTCATATCCCGGATGCTGCACTTCCCATCCAGCTCCCTGCTAATGTGCCTGGGAAAAGCAGCAAAAGATATCCCAAGTGTTTGTGCCCCTGTACCCATGTGGGAGTCCTGGAAGAAGCTCCTGGCTCCTGGCTTCAGCCTGGCCAATGCAATCATCTGGGGAGTGAACTAGGGGATGGAAGATCTCTTGTCTCTTTCTTTCCCTCTCTCTCTGTAACTCTAACTTTCAAATGAATAAATAAATCTTAAAAAAAAAAAAGAAAGAAAGAGAACTGACTGGGCTGTTAGTGCTCTGCCCCACTAGGTGGGATGAATGCTGTTATAAAAGGGTGAGTTTGGGCCCCATTTATCCCCTCTTGTTTCCCCTTTGCCATGCAACACCTTTTATGTGATGAAGCAGCCAAGAAAACCCTGAGAAGATGCCAACATCTTTTCTTGGACTTCCCAGCTCCCAGAATTGTAAGGACATACATTTCTGTCCTTTACAAATTACGCAGTCTCAGGTAATCTGTTATAGCAGGACAAGAAGGGCTGACACATGTCACTGTGTCTGCATGTCAGCAACTGGACAGGCTTCCTGAGTGTCTAGGTACTGTGTGCTGAGGAATTTACCTAACCAGCTTGTTTCTAAACTGAACAGCACTGTGAAAAACAAGACAGTTCAGTTGCTAGGGCCCTTGCTCAGTGTGGAGACACAATTTTCCCAGTGGCTAAGGAGAAATATGGGCTGAGCTCTGAGTCCTCTGATTTGCCCTAATACATACAGGCATCCCATCTTGAAAAGAAGTGGAAAGCAGGCAATTGCAAATAAGCAGCAGAGGCAGCAAAGGCAGCTAGCAGAGTTTTGATTCTTTTTTTCCTTTTTTACTGTGACTTAGTATTATTCATAAGTATCCTTAAATAACTTATCAACAAACATTTTTAAAATTGTACTTTAAAAATATACTTGTTTGAAAAGCAAAGAGACAAGGAGAAAGGTAGGGAGACAGAGAGAGATATCTCATCTACTAGTTCAATCTCCAAATGCCCCTAATAGCCAGGACTAGGTCAGGCAAAAGCTAGAATCCCAAACCCAATCTTCTCATGTGGGTGACAGGAACTCCATGACTTTAGCTATCAGCTGCTGCCTTCCAGGGTGCACACTTGCAGGAAGCGGGTATGGGGAGTGGAGCTGTAACTCAAACCCATGAGGGCATGGCAAGCAGTAGATTAACCACTAGTCAAAGATTCACACACACCCCCCACCCCAGTGAACAATGTGAAACAGTTCTTTATATCTATACTTTCTACACTATGGAGGCAGGCTACAGGCATTGCAATGTCTATGAAAAGTCTCTCAAAATTTAGGACGACATTCTAATTAGAACCCAAGTCATCAGTATTGGCAAGTTTCTTTCATTATTTACGAAGGACTTGATCTTAATCAGGCTTAGCCAAAAACAAAGCAAACAAAACAAAAACCAGAATATTTCAAACTCTGTCATAAAAACAGCAGTTGTCCTTTATCTACGATCAAGAATTTTAGCATTGGCATAAAGAAAGTGGCCTTTTGTTCTAGTCTGATTTACTGATAAATATTAACAAATGTCTTCTCACACTAATTAGTTTTTTATTATGGAAAAAGAGAATAATGGCATTAAATTTTAGTCATCATACTGATTTTTTAATTACTAAATACAAAGCAAGTAACTTCTTAAAAGCTTAAACATTTATAAGGGTATGCACATGCAGTGCCTTCAAAAATTCATAGAAATGTATATGAAAAACCTATGCATAGATTTCAAAATTTATTGCACCAAAATATACTTCCCTTTGACTTCCATATTGGAAGCACCTCCCTATATTTAAACAGAAAGAAAAGCAGGGTGGACATTTGGTCTAGTGGTGAAGCCTCCAATTCAAACGTCTGTGTCTGACATTGGAGTGCCAGGGTTCAATTTCTGGATCCATTCCTGGTTTGAGCTTCCTGCTAATGTAGACTCTAGGAAGTAACAGTGATGACTCAAGTAATTCAATCCTTGCCAGCTACGTGTGAGAGACCTGCATTTAATTCCCAGTACCTGGCTTCAGCCTGGCCCAACCCTTCATGGGAGACAACTGGGGGAATGAATCAGCAGATTGGAGATTTCTGCCACTCTGTCTTTCTTTGTCTCTCTGTCTCCTAAACAAAAAACACACAAATATTTGAAAAAAAGAAAGAAAAGTAATAGCTGGTGTATGACAGTAGCTGTTGAAATTGGCCTGTGCTAGCATTAAAATTTCAGAGACAGTGAATTCTAAACGCAACTATCTGTATCCCATAGATAAGTCAAATTAGAATAAATTTTTTGTCTCCTAAGTTTTTTAAGTTTGTTTGGCTTTACAAATCTTCCTAAAATCATTCCCTTTCAAATTTTTATTTGATGACAAATTTTGATTTGCCTTCCTGTCCTTCCAAGCAACCCCATCACTTAAAATTGACTTTTGGAATTAGCACCATCTCCTGCATATAAATTACAGGCATGCAGAAGTAAGATAAAATGTAAATGTTCCAACTAATGAGGTCAGCTTGTGCCACCTTCAGTCTTTACTGTTCATTTTGAGTACAGACCCTGTGACTCTGTACATGGATATCCGACATCTCTTTTGTGTAGTCATCCAAGTCCAAATACAAGAGGCTGATTTTCTGCTGGACTGTGATCTTTCATTTGTTGATGTCTTGCTTTATGTAGTGGAGCCAATAAGCTTTTAACTGTATGTAAATTAAAAACATGTTACCTAAAAAATATTAAAAAGTAAAGTTTGGTTATAAAAACAAATGCAAAAAGCAAGTTCTGATAAGCCTTTCTGAAAATCAGACCAATTGAACACTCACTGTTTTAAAAAATTATATAGAGGCTAATTTAAAATTATTTATTTTCACCTTCTTTGAATGGCAACAAGAAAGAAATAAATGGAGAGAGATCTTCTATCTGGAGAGAGATCTTCCATCTTCCCCAAATTCTTGCATCAGCCAGGGCTGGGCCAGGCCAAAGCCATAAGCCAGGAACTCCATCTGGTTCTCCCATGTGGGTGACAGGGACTCAAGTAATTGAGCCATCATTTTCTATTTCCTGGGATATTTATTATTAGGAAAATAGATTGAAAGCAGAGGAGCTAGGACTCAAACCAGCATTCTGATATGAGAGGCATCAAAGAGGCGTCTCAACCATTGCGCCAAATGCTCACTCCTAGATTCTCATTTTCATTGTACAATTGAGGAAACTGAGAGTTAAAAACCTTAAATAATTTGAACTGTGAATCTCAATTTTTTCATAATTTTAGATACGTTCTTGAATTTTCCATGCACTTAATAAAATTCAGATGTTAAATAAAAAAAAAATGTATGCCAATATAATCTTTTGGTTATTAGTAAGTTTCCTAATCTAAAATATTTTATTTACTATTATAACTCACTTGTTTTATTTATTAATATAAAGAGTTAGCTATGCTTAAAGTCCTTTCCAACTAGAAGTCTCATTTCCTAGAATGTGTACCAGATCTTTGCATCAAACCATTGAACTTTCATTCCAGCTCCAGGAGTGCATATGTTACTCTAACTTGATGAATGAATTTTCTTTTTTAAAAATTTTTTTATTAGGTAGATTTACAGACAATGAGAGGGAGAGACAGAGAGAAAGGTCTTCCTTCCGTTGGTTCAACCCCCAAATGGCCGCCATGGCCAGCGCTGTGTGGTTCTGAAGCCAGGAGCCAGGTGCTTCTTCTTGGTCTCCCATGTGGGTGCAAGGCCCAAGCACTTGGGCCATCCTCCACTGCCCTCCCCGGCCACAGCAGAGAGCTGGACTGGAAGAGGAGCAACTGGGACTAGAACCCGGCACCCATATGGGATGCCAGCACCACAGGCGGAGGATTAACCAAGTGAGCCATGGCACTGGCCCTGATGAATGAATTTTCTAAATTTAATTTTATTAATAGGAGTACAGGATTCATGGAATCAATATATTATAATTTATATGTTTTTAAAATATCCAAATATACTGCTCATTGATATACAGGTTTCTGCTTTTTATTTTGAAAGAGATTGATTCTATTTATTTATTTAAAAGACACAGACAGAGAAAGAGACAGGGAGAGACAGAGGGAAAGGCAGATCTTTCATCCACTGGTTCATTCCCCATGTTGCTACAATAGCCAGATCTGGGCTAGGCTGAGGACAGGAGCCCGGAACTCCATTCTGGTCTTCCATGTGGTTGACCAAGTGCTTGGGCTATTACCTTTCACTTTCCCAAGTACATTGTTCATAGTGCCTAGCTTCTAATCAGCTGGAAACAGAGTGCCAACTCTAATAAAGGCCATGTCTAGACACAGCACTGTGATTCTGTTACTGTATTTGATCGAATCAAGTGAAATAAGACAATCCCAAAAAGACAGATATCATGTTTTCCTCATCTGGGGTAACTAATAGAGTACCTAAAATATGATGTATTGGAGTGAAATTGACATTTTGATATTTCATGATTGTTTACAGTTGAGGAACAGTGTTTTTTTCTTCACATTATTTGTTGAACTGTTTACTTAGTGTAGGGTTAACCTTATGAGTATAAACTTAACTGAAAATAGATCTTTGTAAAAATTAAGAGTGAGAATAGGAGAGGAAGGAGTAAGAATGGTTGGAATGCAGATGGGAGGGAGAATAGGATGGGAAGTATCACTATGTTCTTAAATATGCATATATATATATACATGAAACATATACCTTAAATACAATTTATAAAGAAATAATAAAAAATTAAATTTAAAAAAAGCAGGCAAAGTGACTTAAACAAACTGAGAGTAGAGACAGTAGAGAAGTAGACTGTTAACAGATTGGATTATGTCAAGGTCGTATGCAAAACAAAAGTACAAATCATCTTTGGAAAACCCTGTTTACCGTAGACAAAAAAAGAAATTTAAGTAGTACAGGTTAATAAGGGTTAGTGAGCTAGATTGATAGGGATGACAGGGGGTCTCAGTACAAAGTTAATGGCTGCAGGAAAGGATTATTTAAGTAATAAATGGAGACTATGACATAATTGAAAATTTGAGCACCAGCATATATTTCTGTCTCTTCTTTGGTGACAGAATCCTGAATTTACTCACCGGGGTATGGTGTTAGTAAGATTTAGTTTATCACTTCCAATGACAGATTAAATAATAGATAAATAGGCATTAGATGATACAGAGATAGATAGATAGATATAGATAGATAGATAGATAGATAGATATGCAATTAATTGTGGCCGATGAGACAAAAAGAAAAATGATGGTCAATGGGACATGCAGAAAAGCTCTTCAAAATTGGTGAAGGTGTCTAGTGCTTGCCTCTTACGGCTAATTTCCTTGGTATTTTCTTTTTCTGGAACATGAATACATTAGTTCTTTTGGGTGCATAACAAATTATCACAAAGTTGCTGGTTTAACACACAGCACACCAGTTATTTCACTGTGGGTGAGAAGTCCAGACACAGAATATGTGGTTCTCACTGTCAAGGTGTGGGGCAAAGTGCTGGCTGGAACTGCAGTTTCACTAGAGGCCATTAGAGGAAGGATCTTCTTCTAAGACCTCTCAACTGTAGGTCTCAGGACGTTGGCTTCTTGCAGGAGGCCACCTGCACTCCTGGAAATTACCCATGGTTCCCTGCCACTAGGCTTCTCCAACAGGGTTGCTTACTTCATGCTGCTTGCTTCTTCAAGTTGGGGGAAGGCTGTAGAGCCAATCTGTTAGCAGATAGGGTGTTTCACAATGTAAAGTACTTACAGCAGTGGCATCCCTTAATGCTTGACATACACTATGGTTAGGAGCAACTCACAGGTCTTGTAAACAGTCAATGGGAGGACACTGCACAAGGGCTGAATACCAGAACACAGGAAGTATGATGCGTCCCTTTTAGGTCTAACTAATATGATATGCGTGATGAGGATAGCAAAAAGTAGGTCCCTGGGGATTTCACAGACACGCTGAACCAACCACAGAACGCCTATTTCTGGCCTTCCTATTACATCAGAAAATATATGTTTAATTTGCATTAGCCTCTGTACTTTCTAATCTGTCATTAGCCACTGAACACAATTCTTATTCGGAGAATAAACTTTTAAGCCGCATTTTAGAATATGCATTTGACATAAAATTACATGCATTATCTCCTTTCTTTCTTTCTTTTTTTCTTTCTTTCTTTCTTTCTTTTTTCTTTTTTTGACAGGCAGAGTGGACAGAGAGAGAGACAGAAAGGTCTTCCTTTGCCGTTGGTTCACCCTCCAATGGTCCAATATCCGCCACGGCTGGCGCGCTGTGGCTAGCGCATCGTGCTGATCTGAAGGCAGGAGCCAGGTGCTTCTCCTGGTCTCCCATGGGGTGCAGGGCCCAAGCACTTGGGCCATCCTCCACTGCAGTCCCTGGCCACAGCAGACAGCTGGCCTGGAAGAGGGGCAACCGGGACAGAATCCGGCGCCCCAACTGGGACTAGAACCTGGTGTGCCGGCACCTCAGGCAGAGGGTTAGCCTATTGAGCCACGGCAACGGCCCTTTCTTTCTTTTTTTTTTTTGAAAGGTAGAGTTATAGACAGTGAGAGAGAGAGACAGAGAGAAAGGTCTTCCTTCTGTTGGTTCAACCCCCATATGGTGGCTACGGCTGACACTGGGCCGATCGGAAGCCAGAAGCAAGGTGCTTCTTCCTGGTCTCCCATGCGGGTGCAGGGTCCCAAGCACTTGGGCCATCCTCCACTGCCCTCCCGGGCCACAGCAGAGAGCTGGAATAGAAGAGGAGTAGCTGGGACTAGAACCTGGCGCCCATATGGGATGCCAGTACTGAAGGTGGAGGATTAACCAAGTGAGCCACAGCGCCAGCCCCTCATTTCTTTTTTTTAAAAAAATATCTTTTTATCTATTCATAGGTAAGGAAACTTTTCTGTCAAAGGCATTTTGGATATTTATAACATGATTCATGGCCCATTCAAAATTATGAGCTTAAGAATTAGTCTGCTATAGATTTATTGAATTTTGAGTCTTGCCTTGTGGTTGCCTTGGCAGGGCCTTACCACATGATTTGGGGGCCTTATACAGCCCATGGGCGAGACGTTTCTCATTCCTGATATTTTTGAAAGGAAGAGAGAGAGAGAGAGTGAAAGAGAGAGAGAGAGAGAAATAAGAGATTCTCCATCTATAGTCCACCCCCAAAAAGGTTACAGCATCCAGGACTGGGCCAGGCCAAAGCCAAGAGCCAGAAACTTCCTCTTGTCTCTCACACAGGTGGCCAGAGCCGAGTTACTTGGCCCACCTCCTGCTGCCTCCCAGGCACATCACCAGAAAGTTGGATCTGAAGTAGACTCCAACTGGCACTCTGATAATGAATGTCCCAAGTGGCGGCTTAACCCGCTACACCACAGCACACACCTCTCAGCTCATTTCTTGTCTACAGCAATCATGAGAGGCAGATGTGGTCATGTTCAGTATAATAGCCTCTGTTACCAACTGTAAGTTAATGGGTGTCAAAATGATAACTCCAGAATGCACCATAAATTTCTGGATATCTTGTCTTTGACATTCCAAAACACTTCACTTTCAGAAACATTCTCTTCACAGTTGCTTAAGTCAGAAAGATGGGCATGACTTCTTATCCTGATTGGCATGGTTCTTTTGAGGTTTAGGTGAATAACGCTCTGTAGTGTGATTTGAAACTGAGGAGAAGACATATGGTGTTTTTCACATAAATGCCAAGAGTTATGTTTGCCGAGAGTGTAGACCTCATTTGTAGAACCAATATAGACTATTGGCAGCAGAATAACCTCCGCAGTGGAAGAGCTCTGCTATTCCTAGATGCTTTGGCAAGACTCAGCAAAGCAGAAATGGAAAAAGGCAATCTGTGGCTTCAAGAGCAAGCTAGCAAGTTCTAGGATTTCAAAATTTACTTTCCCAACCAGGCATCATAAATGGTGGGGGAAGAGAATAGTCATGACTCTCTACCTCTAGAGCAACACTCATAGACTCTCCAGTAATGATGAAATGTCCTGTGTCTGTTCTGTCTGGGATGGCAGCTGCTAGGAACCTGTCACTACGGAGCATTCGAAATGTGAGCAATGTGACTGAGGAAGTCAATTTTTATTTAATGCTAGAAAATTTATATTTAAGGATGTTTGTATGGTTAGGGACTAACATATTGAATACTATAATTTTGGATACTGTGATGTCTCCTTTGATATATCATGAGTTTGAAGTGCTGCTAACTGCTGGATAAAGGGATGTGAAACAAAAGGTGGTGATAGCCTTGCCCTGCTGGACGGAGAAATGACAATTCCCAGGCGCGTGATGAAAGTTGGGAAGAAAAGAATAATTCCATACTGTCTCTATGCATTGCTTACTACCCATTAGTTACCAAGTTAGGAGGAGTTTGGAATGGAAATAAACAAATTTTGGGGCTATCATGTGTATATTATTTTATTATATTAATAACACTTACATGGTTGAACATCTAAAATACCAAAAAAAGAAAACAGTATACAGCTCCTTAGTGGAGGTTTTAAAGAGTATTTTTAAAAATTACAAAAATAGAAGCATGTTTTTTCAAAATGTTCTGGAAAATAGGGACTATCCTAAAAAAAGAAAATAGTCACTGGTAATCTCATCACCGAGAGTAAATTTCTGTCAGCCTCTTTGTGTATAGAATGACATTCCATTTTTTTCTGTCTATATTTGTGTGTTTGAATTTATTTGGATATATGCATGTGTGTACACATATCAGCCTATTTTTAAAAAATTGTGGACATTGAAATTAACCATTTATTTTTGGTGCAAAAAAACTTTAAAAATCTTCCATAGTTTTTCTTAATACACAGTTTCTGTGAACTTTTTGAACTGTCATATATGCATATAGATCTATAGATAATATTTTACAAACATATATTTACTTAACTATAATTGCTTTTTTTAAAGCTTTTATTTATTTACTTGAGAGGTAGAGTTACAGACAGTGAGAGGGAGAGACAGAGAAAGGTCTTCCTTCCGTTGTTTCACTCCCTAGATGGCCGCAAGGGCTGGAGCTACGCCAATCCAAAGCCGGAAGCCAGGAGCTTCTTCTGGGTCTCCCGTATGGGCACAGGAGTCCAAGGACTTGGGCCATCTTCCACTGCTTTCCCAGGTCACAGCAGAGAGCTGGATTGGAAGAGGAGCAGCTGGGACTAGAACCGGCGCCCATATGGGATGCCGGCGCCGCAGGAGGAGGATTAACTTACTGCACCACGGCGCCGGCCCCACTATATTGATCTAATATTGGTCTGTAAATTCTCTGTTCCCTTAACAATAGACTATAGATATAAAATGGAAAGTCACAGAGAACAGCATTGAACCACCTAGAATTTGGAGCTGAACTCTCCAGGTTCAAGTTCCAGTGTGGGATTTATTAGTTTTTGACCCTAGGAAAGTTAATATCTCAGTGTTCTCACTTCAAAAGGTAAGGGATCAGTAAATAATTAACTATGTAAATCACATGTTACAATATATGGCCCATAATAAAGGCTGTATTTATGAACAACCATTACTAAGACTGAATGCTCTTCTATCCCATGAATATATCATAGCTTTAATAGGAAATTTCTAGATATTTCACACCCATAAATATCTCTGTTTTAATACTTGTAAAACAAAGCATCTCTCATTATGTATTTTTTTTAAAGATTTTCATTTGAAAGAAAGAGAGAGAGAAAGAGAGGGAGAGAGAAAAAGTCCTATCTGCTGATTTGCTCACCAAAGGCCCGTGATGATCCATGGAGGCTGCAGCTGGGAGCCAGGAATTAGTCTAAGTATCTGACATGTGTGGCAGGAATCCAATCATTTCAGTCTGCACCTGTTGCCTTATAGGTCTGCACTAGCAGGAAGCTGGATTGAGGAGCAGAACAAGGTATGAGTGTAAGCACTGGGATGTTGGATACAGGTGCTTAATCAGAGTCGTAACTGCTAAGACAAACGTCCACACACATCAGGTATTTTAACTCATTGAAGTAGTGATTTATGCCCTAACAGATCAGGAAAATAAAAATGTAAATGAAGCTAGTTTGGTCCCTGTTGAAATAATACACGATAATGATTTTAACTCACACACACACAGAATTTATTAATTGGCATATTTTACACTACCAGATGCTCAAGAGAAAATATTAACAAAATATTTGACTGTGGGTACAAGTGTCCAAGTGGATACTCTATGGAATTCTTCTATACATAAAGTTGAAAGTGTAAATGTTGTCTTAGAATTAACATGGTATTTCAAATATTGTGATTGTCTTCCAGTAAGAAAACTATGCACCACACACAAACAGCAACTCGACGAAATCTCCACAACAAAATTGGTTTCTAGAACATATATTTCACAGGGCACACTGATTCTGCTGTAATCAAGCAATCCTTAGTAAATAATTCAAAATTATGTCTCTTTTGGCAATGCACTGACACTGATCTTTGGCTGTAAATGGAAGCACTGATTAAGGGAAACAGTGTGACAAGGCGTGTGAGTACACAGCATTGATAAGAAATCAGAAATGCCTCTTCAGTGGTTCTCCCCTGCAGAACATATTCCAGTCACTCTCCCTGGTACAGAGAGTCCCATGGGGCTGAAAGGAGGAATGAGATGCAGAAGTCGCTTCTGGCTGCTTACACCAATTTGTAGCATTCAGGCTTAAATGAAAAAGACTCAAATGTCTGAATGGGTAGCTGAATCCTGCTGAGCAGGTACCAAAGTGCAGACTCCTCTGGATAAATCTGCCGCAGAATGTGACTGCTCACGATCAAGAAGTGAGTCCTCTGTGTTCACTACGCTCCTGCGAGCCTTTGCCAAATTCGTAATCACATACTCTCTATGAATTGCATTAAATATTTTATCATATCTGGCAGGGATTCAAAACCTAAGACAAATTTAGGAAATGCCCAAGTTTCTGTGGTTTGTACTCTATGAACAGAGACGTTTTACAGTCAGACCGAAGTTCCTAGTACTGTTGGGATGTGGCCACTTCCTTGGCACGATAGCGGTCATGCTGGTCTGTTTAGTCATAAGGCCTGGAAAGGCACCAACTGTTCTACGCCCAGTCACCTGCAAAGCGTGATAATTCTGAACTTGTCGCTTCTGAAAGCTTTTCAGGATAATCGAATAGTGCTAGTTAATGATAGGACATCGCCCCCCTCCCCACCAGCATGGGAAAGGGATGAGAGTCTCAGAAAATCAAGGTTTGCAACTTACAATGAAATAAATGATACAGACAACAGACATCTGTGAAACTTAGGCCACGAGAGATGCTCATCAAGAGAGAAGCAGCTGTAACCCATTTGGACACTTGTGTGGCTCTTTTGGTTGTGGATGCCCTAATGGGTTTTCTGCTGTTTCCTGCATTCTCTTCATTGCACATACTGTCTCTCCCTCCCTATTTTCTTCTTTCCTCCCTTCCTCTCTCCCCTCACTTCATTCCTCTAATAATTGCTTAATCGAGCCCATGTTATAATTGGCAGTGAGAACACAAAGATTTTAACACCCATTCATGGCCATTCCTTGAAGGGCACTATTCGATGGAGGAAAAGGCAAGGGCTAGATACCAGTAGGTCAGATCATCTAAACTGTGGGATTTGGGGCTTGTGACTCAAGCCCTAGATTTTCCACTTCTCAGAGTTATTGTGAGGATAAATGCTTTTAAAAGCTCCTAACATAAAATGTAGTGAAGCAAGCATTTGAGAATGGCAAGTTCACGACTCTCACCCCTCTGCTCCACTTAGCAGTGAGTGAACCCAAAGGGTGCTTTTCCACTTGTCCCCTCTGGAGTCTGTGTCCTGCTGCTCTGACAGGACCTGGGGACTTTGCCCTAGGTGCTCCTCTTTAGTCATCCAAAACCCCTTTAATTATCCATTAGCTACAGGTCTAATCACCACCAACTGAAAAAAAGCACAAGGACAGATGTCAAGGAAAAACATGGAATGTAGTCCAGGTTACTTAGTCTATTTTATCTAGACAAGCGTTGAATGACAGGATGCTGCAAACCCATTTGTGCATGTGCATTTATTCTATTTCATTTGTAATTATGATACATAACACATTTACATAAATATAATTAATACTTATGAAAATGCGTTTTCTTCCAGGACCTGGCAACTTCATTGATTAGAAACAACACTGATTTTTCACAAGGAAGGGACATTCTCACACATCTTGGTCTCCACCTTTCATTCTTTCATCAGCTTAACATTGACTGAGTCATGTCTGGGTTCTTGAAATCTGTGAACACTCAAATCTGGAACAACTAGATATCTTATGTATAAAACAGTGCAGAGAGTGGTATGAGATGAGTGTTGAGAACTGGTTGGAGGTCAGATAATATTTTCTCTTATAAGCCAGTGTCGTAATGGGCCAAGACGGCGACTGATGAGAATCTTCTCTAGCAGTTCATGGCATTGTGAGGCAAGGCAGGGACTGCTTCTTTAAATCTAGAGGAAAAGCTCACAAGCTGCACATCCAGAAATAGTACCAGGATACATGCTGCTTGGAATGATTTTTCGAAGATTTAAATTCCAAGTTTATCCTCATCTTTAATCTAAGGCAAGCTCATTTAAAGAAAATCATGGGGCGGCACTGTGGCATAGTAGGCTAAGCCTCTGCATGCAGGGGTGGCATCCCATGTGGACTCCAGTTCGTGTGCAGGCAGCTCCTCTTCTGATCCAGCTCCCTGCTTACAGCCTGGGAAAGCAGTAGAAGATGGCCCAAGTGCTTGGAGCCCTGCACCCACATGGGAGATCCGGAAGAAGTTCCTGGCTCCTGGCTTTGGATCGGCATATTTGTGCAGTTAAGCAGAGGATAGAAGACCTCTATCTCTGTCTCTCCCTCTTTCTGTCTATAACTCTACCTCTCAAATAAATAAATAAAATCTTGTATAAAAAAGAAAATCATAGTTATGCCCTATTCCATCCATTTTGTTTCCTTTTTTTTTTTTTTAACTAGGATGCTTTTGGTGAGTAAAGTTTCCTAATAAAAATAAATTACAAAACAAACTTCAAGATAAGTCACAAAGTTCAAAATATAATTAAATTTTACCATGTCATTGAATATGTAAAGGTATATTAGTAACAATTCAGGTTTTGTACATAGAAATGAATATATCGATATCATTAATTTTTTTATTTGAAAACTGCCAGGCAACATTGACATTTACTACTGCAGATTCCAAATCCAACTTCCACTTTTAAATCTGTAACTGATGTTCATAATATGTAAATTAATGAATGTTGATTTTAAGCTTAATAATTCAGTCTTTATTTGCTAATTTATTCAATGTATTTTTAGGTTTTATTTTTATTTTTTATTGTTAACTAATGCATAGAAATTGTACATATTTAGGAGTTCAATGTGATGTTTTGATGCATGTATACATCATGTAATGTCTGAATCAGGACAAACATGTCTAACTCCTCAAACAGTTATTATTTCCTTAAGCACTGAATGGTAACAGCACTGCTTTAGAATGTATACTGAAGGCATTATTAGATATTAATAATAGTGACATTGATAAGAAAAAGATATTTCTTGAGGGTGACTTAGTAAAATGAGCAAGTGCTTCGCAAGCAGATTTGTGTACCAAACGCTGCTCTCCTAGCATTTGTAGGGCTTGATCCATCCTTTGACATCGCCTAGCCTTAGCAATGTATCTGCAAGATAATAATGAAAATCTTCCTATTTTTTTCCTTAGTAAATGAGAGCATAGCGATCTTTCACAAAAGTGGGTTGATCACTAGTAATCCTCCCATATTTCACTGTCATCTGAGCTGTCACCATCCCCCGCTCCTTAGCCACGGTCCATTTCTGGCATAAGTCACACTTCCATAAAGCACACTAGAGACCGAGTTGGCTCAATTTTGTGGTTTCATTTGAACTTGATGGTTACTTATTGATGTGATTTATGATGCATGTCATCCCAGAATAGTTTTGTAGAGATAATGGATTAGTTGCCTATCCAGTCCTTTCCTCATAGAAAACATTTGTCACAATACTATATTAGGATTTAAGTTTTATGCCTGATGAGATAATAATTCTCTGAAGATTTTAACGTAAGCTAATATTTAGCCTCAAAGTAATGGGAGAGAACTGCCATGTATAGACACATAGGCTACACATCAATGTACTGCGTACAAATGTAGCACACACATAAAATAGATACTGATGTCATTAAAGCTATTGTGCTTAATGAGTCAACAAAACAAAAAGAACAAATGATGGAAATGGCTAGCTGAGGGACAGAGATGAATCAGGGGTAGTAGCAACAAAATTTTTCTTGTTTTAGTCTCCAAAACCAAGAACAGAATGAATATTTTATAATTCATGAAAACAGGAGAATAGCATGATCTCATGAAAGAAATGACAGATAACGTTTTTGTCTCCCTTGTTCTTTTGCACTATTTCAAAGCATGTACTTTATGTCAGGGGAGATATACACAGCTTGCTTGTCCATTTACTGATTAAAGGAAGGGAAGTGGAATGTGTAGATACTCCAAACATGTGCCCCTAATTTGGAAACCAGTTTTGCATTATGTAGCCTGCTTTCTGCCCTGATGCCCCAGAGATGCTCTTCTCCACACTGCAACTGCCTCACTGGAAGAAAAATCAGCTTCCCAAGCTGTGTTCTTTCTTTATAGTATGAGGCCAAAATGCATGCAAAGATAAATAGAAGCAAAACTTAATAGATGTTGACTTAGTTACTAATATTTCACAGATTAACTTACCTAATTATTTTAAGGGACTGGAATGGAAAACAATCTTAAGTAAGGATTAAAACGTTAAGAATGGGCAAGGCAATCACATGGCAAAAAAAAGAAACCTTGAAAAAAAAAAAAAAGACACAAACAGGAAGGGTAGTGAGTTGCAAACTGTGATAACCGCACTTGCTTGAGTTGTTAGTAACCAGGCAAATAGCAACGAGCTGGTCAAGATTTATGGATGCCCGTGCACAGGTTTCCCAAGCCACCACTTGAGAACTTAGAGGAAGACCAGTTTCTCAGAAGAGAGACTTTCTCCCCCCAGGTTCTTGTTTAATGTGTGCTGTTTACAATTGTGCAGGCATCTGTCTCACCCTGCTGACTGATGACAGCAAGTATTTCTGTTCCTTTTCTCTTCAGTAAATGGGTGGATCCTATCTGCATTTATCTCCCATTGACTTCATCTTTTGGTAAATCTGATGATTGAAAGCCGTTGAAGAGTTTCCTCAGGTGGTCGAGAAACTGGCTTTTCCCTTAAGGAGTTTTGGTCCAGATTGGCATGACAGAAACAAGTTATTCTATGAGAAATATCACTGCTTACTGAGATGGGAACGCGAAATACATGACTCACATCATTGCTGCAAATAATTTATAGAAGATAATGGTGTTTGATAACAATTGTGTTTTACTAATCAACGTAAGTTGAGTGTACTGCCCGGGAGTGCAGTGGAGGATGGCCCAAATCCTTGGGCCCTGCACCCACATGGGAGACCAGGAGAAGCACCTGTTTCCTGGCTTCAGATCGGTGTGGTGCACCAGACACAGCGCACTGGCAGCAGCGGCCATTGAGAGGTGAACCAACGGAAAAGGAAGACCTTTCTCTCTGTCTCTCTCTCTCTCACTGTTCACTCTGCCTGTCCAAAAAAAAAAAAGTTGAGTGTAAATGCTCTAGAACATCTTGAAATGACCTGAACAGCAAATGTACATAAAACATCTATGAAAGAAACACCTGTTAATCAGGCACTCCATTTATTAACTGTGCATAATTAAATCAAAATTAATTGAGTCACAATGTGTATTTATTATTATTTGGAAAAAGATGCATAACATAAAATCCATCCTTCCAACAATTTCCGGAACATGTTCTTAAAACTGCTCTTAGGATCCAACGAGGTTCTCAAATGTTTTATCTAAATCAGTAGTTTACTACTTCATTCAATACAACTTCAGGATCACATTATTTGTGGGGATTTAATATTTTAGAGAGGAAACAAATCCATATAAAGTGTTTCTGTGCTGTGCAAATTTTCTGTATCATTAGAATTGCCTGGGGGGGATTTTTAAAAACTGGAATCTTCCCTGGGAATTTTGATTCAGTGGTTCTGAGTGAGAGCAATCTGGATTTTTAAGAAGTATTTTTAAGTAATTGTTTTGCTCAAGCTGATTGGAATGTATAAATGCAAAGAATGCTTATCTTTGTTTGCTACAACATCTCATTTCCCATCCAAGCTGGAGAGTGTGTTGTTAACACTATCTTTTTTTCCACATTACAGAGCAATGTGAATTTTCTTCACTCATGTAAGATTTGACATTCTGTAGGGGCTAACTTGAATCCCTTCCTGCCATTGTTAAGAGCTATCATTTAACACCCGCTGTGGGGGTGATATACCAGTATGGTGTTTATTAGGAACTGACACCTCTTAGGGGCTTGGAATGCCCAACATATTTCTACCACTTCCTTATGAAAAATCCCAAAGTGGAAGTTCCTGAAACAAAGATTGAGGAAAATTCGTCACCCCCACTGGAAAGATTGGTTCAACAAATGGTTTATTAACCAAAGGTAAATGTTGACCTTGAATGCTGTATGTAGCACACTGACTAAAATTTTGGATACTAACTAAAAAGTCTCTTTTTCTTTGTAAATAACAATTACTTCTGTATTTATTAACATTTGATTTTCTCCTTTTACTGTCAGATTTAGTAATATGAACAAGTCATAAATATCTAACTCTTAAACAGAAAAGATTATGCAAGAATAATTTTAGAAAACAAAAATGGAGAAGTGACACTATTAAAAACCTGTAAGCTGATACCACATTAGAAAAAGAAAAAAGAGGGTGGATGTTTTGATGGAGTGTGCTAAGCAACCACTTTTAAAGCCTGCATCCCTTATCAGAGTGTTAATCTGAGTTCCAGCTTCTCTGCTTTCAATGAAACTTCCTGCCAATGTGCCTGAGAGGCAGAGAATGAACGCTCAGGTACTTGAATTCCTGTCACTCACATGGGAGACCTGAATGGAGGTCCTGGCTCCAAGCTTCTGCCTAGTCCAGGCCTGAGTGCTGCAGGCGTTTGGGGAATGAACCAGTGGATGGGAGATCACTTTTTTCTCTGTCTCTCCCTCTGTGTGTGTAGGTGTGGGTGTGTCTCTGTCTTTCAAAAACAATTTTTAGAAACTGCAAGTTTACAAAAGTAGGCACAATTTAATTCTATAATTTTGTAATAAATGAACAACTTATTGGAATAAAGAAAAATAAAAACTGGAAAGAAATACACCAAAATGTTATTAGTGCTTTTTTCCTGATTCCTAAATTCAGAGTAATTTCAGTTTTATTCTCCTTCTTATGTGTATTTTCAAACGTTTAACAATTAAGAAGTATTATATTTATAATGAAAATGTTAAAAATTACATGGCAAAAAATCACATTGCTTTTCCTGAAATACTATTGACAATGTTTTCTGAGTTGTTTTTCAATTCTTCCTTTAAAATTGACCTTGGAAATTTTGTCTGATATTTGCATTACAATCTAAGCAATAAATTTATGCACCAAAAAGTCTGCTGTCGAAAGTTCAGGTTGAAGGGTGTGTTTGATAAGCTGACATTAATAACATACTGTCAATTCTACGTTTATGTACCTTCAAGTCACTTGGAAATTTTTAGCTCCAGATAAAAAACAATGCAATCTTTCACGTGAAAAGAAAATGGGAAGAATGCTTTAAAGAAACAATTTCACACAAAAAAATGTTAGGAAAAAGGCTATGTATGTATTCCCATAAACTCATCCACAGAGATGTTTTTAGACCTCAAACTACTCAAACTACTCAAACTGCCTCTCAAAGTAAAAATGTCTTTTTTGATGGTAACTTAGAGAGAAATTGGATACAGTGCATTCAGTTCTAGGGCAAGCATTTCCACTAAAGGCTTGGAGGCTTATAGAGGAGTATGAATTTCTTCCAGGATTTTATGTCAACATACTCATTCTCCCCCTTAAACACTGTATAGAGGATATATACAAATAATACCAAAATAAATAGTGATTGCTTTGACGTTTGAAAAGCACACTCTAAAAGTCATATGTAGTTCTGGTCAAGTTAATGTAAGAGATCCAGATGGACTCTTGCACTAGAAATAACTGGCACACGGGAAAAAAAGTCACACAATGGTATCCAATGACGGACACCAGGCAGCTCAGACAGTGATTTGAAGGAGGAGAACTAAAGGAGGCAAATGCTGCGTTTCAGCCTATTGCCTATCGCAGTAAGGAAGTGAAGACAGCATGGGATCTTGGTGAGCTGAGGAGCTGTGTTGGGAGTCGCATAATGCCAAGGCCGTTTCAAGCACACTTAGAGCACTCGAGGAGACGAAAGTGCATGGAGGGAGAGAAAGGGGGAGACAGAATTCCAGAGAAATTCCAGGGAACTTCAGAGGTTCTTCCTCAATCTCTCCAGTGAGTACTGACCAAGTCATAAATGTGAAGAAATTACCAGACACTGCGAAAATTACCTCTTTTGACTCTTGGACCATACAAAAATCTGAAAATACCTCTGTTCTCAACAGTCAGAATTGAAAAACCTTTTAATCCACAGAGTGTATCACTTTTAGAGTGCTGTCTCAATACCAAGATAAAACCAGCCTTAGACTATAGGACATTCTAGGCCCACCTAACAAATCTGAAAGTATAAAATTGTTTCCAAGAACATCCCAGAAAGAAGGAAGACTGCATAAAGTGACCAGAGCCATGGTGAATATGAGGAAGCATAGAGATGTCTCACATCTATGTAATGGCAGTCCTCAAACGGGCAGGGGAGAGATGAGTGGAGCATGAAAATAAGGCAGACAATTTTCCAAGTTTGATGAAAATTATAGACACAGGTCCAAGAAGTTCAAAATGCCAAGTAAGAGAAATCTTAACAAAACGATCTTGGGTGCTGGTGTCCTGGCATAGCGGGGTTACAAGGCTGCATTCAATGCCAGCATCCCATATCAAAGCACTGGTTTGAGATCCAGCTGCTCTGCTTCTTATCCAGCTCTTTGCCAATGCAGAACATGGCCTAAGTAGCTGGGCCATTGCTACCCACATGGGAGACCTGGATGGAATCCCTGGCTCCTTGCTTTGACCTGGCTCAGCCTGGGCTGTGGCAGGTATTTGGGGAGTGAAACAGCCAATGGAAGGTCTTTTTCCTGTCACTCCATCTCTTTATAGCTATGCCTTTCAAATAAATCTTTCTTTGAAAAGCCGGAAAATTAGGGGACCGACTCTGCAGTGTAGTGGGTAAAGCAGCCACCTGGAGTGCCAGCATCCCATATGGGCGCTGGTTCTAGTCCCAGCTGCTCCTCTTCCAATCCAGCTCTCTGCTATGGCCTCAGAAAGCAGTAGAAGATGGCCCAAGTCATTGGGTCCCTGCACCCACTTTGGAGACCTGGAAGAAGCTCCTAGCTCCTGGCTTAGGATCAGTGCAGCTCCAGCCATTGTGGCCAACTGGGGAGTGAAACAGCAGATGGAAGACCTCTCTCTCTCTCTCTCTCTCTCTCTCTCTCTGCCTCTCTTCTCTCTGTGTAACTCTAACTTTCAAATAAATAAATAAATCTTCTTTTAAAAAAAAGCAAGAAAATTATCTCAAAGTGCAACATAATAAAATTGCTTAAAACCAACAATAAGAAAAACAAAAGCAGTCAGTGAAGAGAAATCAGATAAAAACAAAAATAAGGGGGGCAAGAAACTCCACAAAAACAATGAAAGTCAGAAACAGCAGAGTAGCACCATTAAAATTCTGAAAGGAAAAGCACAAGTTCTCAAACTAGAATTCTATACCCAGAAAAAAATTCTTCAGGAAATGAATACCAAAAAATGATTTTATTTTTAAATTTATGAAAAGTAAACACAAGCAAGCGTGTGACGCAGCATCTAAGTCACCGTTTGGGATGCCTGTGTTCCACATTGAGGTGCTTGGTTTGAGACCCAGACACTCAGCTTTGGATCCAGCTTCTTGCTAATGTGCGCCCTGAAAAGCAGCAGAGGACAGCTCAAGAGTTTAGGTCCCTGCCACCTGTGTAGGAGACCCAGATGGAAATCTAGTCTCTTGGTTTTGGCCTGGTTCAGCCCTGGCTGTTGTGAGCATTCAGGGAGTAACCAACAAAATGGAGAATCTCCCTCTGTTTCTTTCCCCTCAACCCCAGTCTCTCTCCTCTTGTGTCTCTCTTTCAAATAAAATGAAAATAAATAGATGTTTAAGTATCACCAGCAGACTTGCACTATTGTAAATGTTGAAGGAGTTCTTTCCAACAGGAAACAGATATCAGATGGAATTTTGATCTACATAAATGAATGAAAAGCACAGGAAACCATGAACACATGAGTGAAAATTAAATGCTTCTAATTTCTTTTTTTTTTTTATTTTTTTTTATTTTTTTATTTTTGACAGGCAGAGTGGACAGTGAGAGAGAGAGAGAGACAGAGAGAAAGGTCTTCCTTTGCCGTTGGTTCACCCTCTAATGGCCGCCGCGGTAGCGCGCTGCGGCCGGCGCACCGCGCTGTTCCGATGGCAGGAGCCAGGTGCTTCTCCTGGTCTCCCATGGGGTGCAGAGCCCAAACACTTGGGCCATCCTCCACTGCACTCCCTGGCCACAGCAGAGAGCTGGCCTGGAAGAGGGGCAACCGGGACAGGATCGGTGCCCCGACCGGGACTAGAACCCGGTGTGCCGGCGCCGCAAGGCGGAGGATTAGCCTGTTGAGCCACGGCGCCGGCAAATGCTTCTAATTTCTAAATCTTTTAAAAACATAATCAATTGCTGTAACATTGAGAGCTTTCTAGCGTCTGTGGAAATAAAATGTACAACCACATTTAGCCAGGGTTGGTGGGGGAAAAGGAAGTGCTGGCTCTCAGTCCTCTGGGGACAGATCTCCTCAAAGAGATTTGCTGTCAGGAACACAGTCTTATTTTTTTTAAGATTTATTATATTTATTTGAAAGACAGAGTTACAGTGAGAGGTAGAGCTAGAGAGAGAGAGAGGTCTTCCATCCACTGGTTCAGTTCCTAAGTGGCCACAATGGCTGGAGCTGAGCCGATGCAAAGCCAGGAGCCAGCAGCTTCTTCTGGGTCTCCCACGTGGGTACAGGGATCCAAGGACCCGGGCCATCTTCTACTGCTTTCCCAGGCCATAGCAGAGAGCTGGATCGGAAGTGGAGCAGCCAGGTCTCGAACCAGCACCCATATGGGATGCTGGCGTTTCAGGCCAGGGTGTTAACCTTCTGTGCCACAGCGCCGGCCTCAGGAGCACAGTCTTGAAAGGAGACCCAGGACAAGGAGTGAGAAGAAAGGTTTACAGTGAAGAACAAAATAGAACAAAAATGGTCTTGTAGAAACCTTCCTTCATGAGCCAAAAAAAATCAGGAAGTGAAAAGAAAGAGAGAAAGAGAGAGAGAGAGAGAGAGAGAGAGAGAGAGAGAGAGAGAGAGAGAGAGAGAGAAAGAGAGAGAAAGAGAAAGAGAGAGAAAGAGAGGAAGGAAGGAAGGAAGGAAGGAAGGAAGGAAGGAAGGAAGGAAGGAAGGAAGGAAGGAAGGAAAAAAGAAACACAGGTAATAGAGAACAATGAAAGAAAAATCAGCCTGCACACGGTGTTGTACCTAGAGCCTCTGTGACATGAAGCCCACAAACGTGGAATTCCTGCAGTGGCAAACCTTTGCAGAATGGTTTATGTGCCTGTCATGTCAGATGGAGTGATGAGTTTTATTTCTGTAAAGATGTATTTATTTATTTGAAAGCTGGAGTTACAGAGACAGGGAGAGAGGGTGCTAGAGATAAAGAGAGCTCTTCTGTCTGCTGGGTCACTCTCCAGGTGGCTGCAATGGCCAGGGAGCTAGGAGCCAGGAGCTTCATCCAGGTTTCCCATGAGGGTGGCAGGGGCCCAAACACTTGATCATCAGAACTACTTTGCCATAACAACCTACCTAATACACTTCTTAATCGAGAGAAAATGGAAAGATAATGTATTACCTAATTTTTATAACCTAACTTCTTTTTAACTTATACAGAGAGACTGCCCTCCTCTCTCTAAATAGCATTTACCAGATAAGTTCTTATGTAGAAGACACAAATGAGTCAGTGTTTTTTTTTTAAAAAGATAGTTTAGAATTATATTTTTGTGATTACTGTACTTTCTCAGAAGTTTTTAATTTCACATGTCAATCAAGACTAAAAAGTTGGAACAACATTCAGTTCAAAAATTAGTGACCTCCTCAGGGCTCGTGCACAAATCCTCCTATCCTATATGCCAGTGACATAAATACCCACTTCCATCCAAGCTATAATCAAATTGAATAATTTAATTTTAAATATTGTGAAGAGATAAGGTTGTAGCCTGGATGAAGGCTTTGAAGATATTAATGTTCCTAATATATTTTTAAGGATTTACTTATTTATTTGAAAGGCAGAGTTACAGAGAGACAGAGAGAGAGGTCTTCCATCCACTGGTTCCCTCCCCAGTTGGCTGCAGTAGCTAGAGCTTGTACTGATCTGAAGCCAGAAGCCAGGAGCTTCTTCTGGGTCCCCCATGTGGATGCAGGGGCCCAAGGACTTGGGCCATCTTCTGCTGCTTTCCCAGGCCACAGCAGAGAGCTGGATGGGAAGTGGAGCAGCCGGGTCTCGAGGTCGCCCGTGTGGGATGCAGCATTGCGGGTGGCAGCTTTACCTGCTACACCACAGTGTTGGCCCCTAAATTTTTATACATTGGTGTCTTCTGGGAGCTATCTTTCTACTGGGATATAAGAAATAAATTTCCCCTAAAACACTTTTGCTGGTTTAATTTCTCTGTAACTTTATGTACTGTGAGAAGTGTCAGGAACAGATCTGAATGTGATAAGATATTCCACTCTTACTTGGCCAATTTTAGCTACCAGATCATCATTAGAGGCTACCCAAACCTAAATATTTCACATAAGATTTAAAATCAGCAACAGTGATATCTACTGATTGGAGATTTACAATTCCTCCAGTCTTTTAGAAAATGTCCAAAAATAAAAGAGGAGGGTTTGTTTCAAGCCTCCCTTCTGCACACAGTGGGAATCCTACATCTTTCTTTCATGCAAATACATTAAGTAATTAATTAATTAACGATTTCTCCATTTGATATTATATTTTGGTGACTCATCTGTGACTCCAATATCCTGCTTTGCTCAGTTTCTTAATTACTATTGACATTACCTTGTACACAAAGTACAGACTAAACATCTATTTGTTAAAGAACAAACTTACTTTGAGCCATAGGCTATTGACAGATTACAATAGAACAGAAGCAAAAGTATTTCCATGTAGCCACTGGAAAATGCTGTTACTGGATGCTCTTCTCAGTATTTACACACTGATTGCATATATACATAGTTTGCAATTAAGTTCGCAACAGCCATTTGCTACAAGATGATTTTTATTCTAGATCACACTTGGGGTAATCATTATCATTATATTTTTAAACTGTATAAATTGACAAAAATATCACTTAGCAAAAACATACTTTGACAACAAGAATTCAGAAAAGTGTGATCCTTAATCCTGAATTCAGTTGCTATTATTGAATCTTCTGTTAGAAATACTGTTGTAAGGAGGGGAATAATAATATTCTTGTACATGAAACATTGTTATTAGAATAATGGATAGGTCCTTTGTTTCTCAAACCAGATTTGCTTCAATGTTCTCATGTGAAAAAATTTGAAAAGCTACCATAAGCAAAATGTGCAATAAACTCCACAGAACAGGCAACATTGGAATATCCAATTTGTTTTATTGGTTAAATGTAAGGGGAGTTTAAAAAATTCTTCAATAGAAACTTAACTCTCAACCTAGGATTTCTTATCTTCAACACACATGCCAGGGACTCCTCCTTTGTGATCTGGCTGCCTGTCCCCCTGATTGCAATAACGATCAACAGATTTTTACCACTTTGTGATCCAAGTCTGCAGTTTTAGAAAGGAATTGTGGCCGTCTATTTTTGCAAATTAAAATGTTCTTCAATGGAAAGAATTTCTGGTTCTGTCTTATGGTGCACACATGACTGGAAGCAGAAGCATACCTGCTCTGTTGATGTGTACATGCAAATCAATGACCTTAGGTATGAACGCAGCCTCTCCTCTCTGCAGGAGAGTAACAGTGTGGGAAATCCTCAGTGGGATGATAGTTCTGTGCCAAAATCAGTCAATTCTGGAAGAATCATAGAAAAATACTTCTAGAAAACATAGGACTTTCTGGAAACAAGTATTTAATTATTAAAGCCAATATCTGAACAGTTTTTATTTACTCAATTCACTAGAATACAATATTCTGAAATTTTTTTAAACAACTGTTGTTATTCCACAGTGCATTGAATCTACTCAAAACGGACCTACTATTGAATAGTAGCAGAACTCCTTGGTATTTTTTCCTGGATCATACAGAAGTATAGCCAGGATTGAGAGAAAGATACACAATAGGGATCTAAGAAATCAAAAAGGCTAGCAAACACTAAAAAACAGACAAACAAAAATTTTAAGAAAACCCTCTGAAAATACTGTTTTGGCATTGAAATGGCAAGAAATTTCTGAAAATTTGAGTTCTCAGAAGGGAAACAAGTGGTAATGATAGCAGTGTTTTGTCCTAGATATTTTATGTTATTTCATGTCCATCAAGATAAGAATGAATATTTCCTTCAGAACCTCAGGTCAGATAAGATGAAACAAATCTACTTTGGACAATTCAGTGAAGTTGATATCTGGTGCCATTTAGGATAATTCATGCAATGGTCATTAAAAACACAGCTGACTAGGGCCGGCGCCGCGGCTCAATAGGCTAATCCTCCGCCTTGCTGCACCAGCACACCGGGTTCTAGTCCTGGTCAGGGCGCCGGATTCTGTCCTGGTTGCCCCTCTTCCAGGCCAGCTCTCTGCTGTGGCCAAGGAGTGCGGTGGAGGATGGCCCAAGTGCTTGGGCCCTGCACCCCATGGGAGACCAGGAGGAAGCACCTGGCTCCTGGCTTCGGATCAGCGCGGTGCACCGGCTGCAGTGCCGCAGCTGTGGTGGCCATTGGAGGGTGAACCAATGGCAAAAAGGAAGACCTTTCTCTCTGTCTCTCTCTCTCACTGTCCACTCTGCCTGTCAAAAAAAAAAAAAAAAAAGAAAAAAAAGAAAAACACAGCTGACTAGGGGTGGCTGTTTGGCATAGTAGTTAAGACACCAGTTAGTATGCCTATGTCCCACAACGGAGCGCCTGGATTCATGTCTCAGCTCTGCTCTGGGTTCCAGCTTCCTGCTCATGCAGACCACATGGAAGACCGGGTTGAGTTCCTGACTCCAGCATTTGCCCTGGCCCAGCCCTGGCCATTGCAGGCACTTGAGGAGTAAACTGCAAATGGGAACTTTCTTTTGCCTCTCTCTCTCCCTCCTCTCTCTCCCCTTCTTTATCACAAATAATAAAAAAAAAACCTTAAAATTATTGTGTTTTATATATATATAAGCTAATTTATATATTTAATTTTGTAAATTATTTTTTAAATTTTTTATTTATATAAAGGGAATACATTTCAAATATTTGATATATATATAGGTTTAAGAGTATAATGATACTTCCCATCCTACTCTCCTTCTCTCCCTCCCTTACTCCCAACCTCCCTTTCCCTTCCTTTCATATTTTTCTTCTAATTTTTATAATGACATACTTTCAATTTGCTTTATAATCTCAAGTTTTTAAATTTAAGGCTAAGTTTTACAATGGTCTTTAAAAAATCATTCACAGAAAATGTATATTATCTTTTAAACTTTCCATGAACTTCTTGAAATATTCTTGACAACATTATAAAATGCAAAAAAGTCCTAAATTTAATACAATAAAAACAATAAACTAAATATGCAAGTTATTATGACTTACAGATTTAATTAATGAATCCCGATTAGTTCACTCTATATGCAATATTAAAATTTAGAGTAGAAAACAACATCCAAAGATGTTCTCCCTCTTTTCTGTATTTATATGCAGGACTAGAATTTCCAGTGATATTCACGAGTCCTAAACTTAAATTCCAGGAGATGCTAGTTAGGTAGAGATGGCATTGAAGTTGAGAGTTCATATCTGAAGAGACTCTGGTCAAAAACAAAAACAGAAATGTGTATAGTCAAACTAAGCACCTGCCTATATGTCAAGTGCTCGCAGCTGTTGGAACAGAGGATCTCTTAGGACAATAAAATTATCTGGCACAGAATGGCATTCCGTGATATTTGGTGTAAAGAGTCCACCTGTCTCTGGTGAACTATACAAATGTTTGACACCAATGGAGCTGCCCGGAATAGCTTAGTTTTTAGACAACACGAATTGAAGCTTTTGCCCAAAGATTAATTTTAAAAACCTCAAAGGGGTTTTAAAATTAAAAAAAAAATTTAATGAGTCTGAAGTCTACTGTTTTGTGAAATAGATTTGAACAGTGCCTGTGGTTGTAGCAGTCGGCAGCTAAAGCTTTTTTTGTATATTGATTCCTTTCAAGTTCATGCTTGAACCTCTGTCAATGAATAAGGAGTTCACTAAATGAAGGCTAGATGCCAACTCACCACTTAAAATTTAAAAAGCACATTAGCAGCAGCATGCTAATCCAGATATATTGGAAGGGCTGACAACAGAAATTGATTATATATAATGTGATTCTCACCTAAGTTTAAACAAGCCTATTGAAAGAAATGTAAGTAGAGTTTGCTACTGCAAAGGTTTCCATTGGAACCCCTTCAGTAACACCCAGTGGGCTATTTAGCTTACCTGAATATTTCTGTGCACTATCCAAGTGGACAGTGAACTTGATTTGGAAGCTGTGCTGGAAATTGCCCACCTCTCTCTTGAGATCTATTCTCCATCCTTTCCACTGTGCTTTGTGTCCTGGAGACTGACCTGTAAGGAATGCTTCAAAATGTTCCCTTAAACTCTGGATTCAATAAATGTGGAAAACTGGAGAGCTGCATAATGTCATGGTATTTGTTTCCTTGGTTCCCTCTTCTAGGGATTGCTTTGAGTGAGTTGTATCCTCAACCAATGCACAAGACTTCCATGTTGCCTTCTCCAACCAGCACTCACCCTCTGAATCCAGCTAACAACAGCTCCTTCACCTTGACCCTTCAAGAATTAGAATAGTAATGGCTCTCTCTGGAGCACATCACCCCAGTTGCTTTCCTTAAGCCCCATTCTCATCTTTTACAAAGCTCTTATTGAACATTTGCTCCTCAGTTAACCAGCTTGAGAGTGCCATCTGTTTCCTACAGGGAGTCCCTGCCATTCACATGCACAGTGGAGGTAGTGAGTGTTTGGTGGGGTATAGGAGCAAGGAGCAAGAAAGCCTGCTGCAATGATCAATGCAAACACTCAATGTACCTGAGTGAAATGGACATTGGGAGTGGATCATTGTAACTCTTGTCTATACTCGTGCAGAACAGGTGATTATAAGGTACATTGAAAGCACATTATCACAAAAAATTAATAGAAAAAAAGGAGGGAGGGAAGGAAAGACGGAGGGGGGAAGGAGGAAAGTAGCATTCTGTTCTTAGAGTCATATCTGTGAAATGCATGAAATCTGTTCTCTTTATGATAATCAATTTTTTAAAATAAGAAGGAAAAGACTAAAGGCAGATCCTTGGACACAAATTTCAGTCAAACTAACTAAAAGCCTATCCATGAATCTAAAGAAACCACTATTTTAAGCCAGAACCACATTCAGCAAGGTATTACGCTTCCCCCTTTTTTTTTTTTCCAAATTTGAGATTTCTTTAGTCAATGACTAGAACTATTGTTAATATGAAATAAGAACCACATAAAATGGATACTTTTCTTAAGTAATTTTACTGTTTTAAGTAATTTTTTCCTTTTTTTCCTTTTATGAATGATATTAAATTAAGTAATTTTAAACAATTACTCCAAATAGAAATATTTTCTAATGTTTGTTGCTAGGCATCTTACAGGTAAATCTTGCAATGGAACACTAATTTGTTATAGCATTTTATAATGCATGATAAGCAAAAGCACTTAAATTTTGGCTGTCAAAAATATGTTGTTTTCTGTTCATTTAAGTTATGGTATGTTTATAATCTGTAGGCAAACAGAAAAAAAGGAACCAATGTGCTTCCTTGTTGAGTATAACTCCACATATTATTAAAACATGCTTCTTAATGACTAAAAAATAAACAGTCAGATACCCAACACATAAAGGTATTTGACATGTTCCAAAAAAAACCAAAAACTGCTTTAAAAAGATCCTGATAATTATCTGAAGTTTAAGCTGAATTCAGTAGCTATCACTCTAAAACCACACAGTGAAGTTCAGCATAGATATTCTTAGTCAAATCAGCAATAAACTTTTAAATGTTTTATTACACATAAGACCCAATATGACAATGGACAAAGAACAAGCATACAAGGGTAGTGAGAATGTAGGCAAATACAGAGATGAGAATCCTGGGGGAAAGTTCTGACAATTGAGTTTGTCTTGATGTTGTAAATTACCTAATACTATTTTGCTGAAACATCTAAGAAAATCAAAGCAGAGCCTTAACAAAATGTGGTTTTGAAGACTCTCCATATGGAATCAATTAAATTCTGTTCCAGTGTACATTTACTGAGGGGATAAAGAAAAATCATGAAACTGTAGATTTTCTGTAAAACATAAAGGACAAGCACATTAGGGGAATGACGCTTACATAGAATGAAGATTCTGACACATCAGCATCAAGTGATCTCATACCCACAAAAAGACTTAAAATGTGCTACAACCGGTGTCAAAGCTGGATGGGTTTGAAGTCAGTTTGTTGTGTATCTTAGAGTGCTTCACGTTTAGGACAATGTTTCCCCAGGTGAGTTCTTCCAATCTGTTGGTTTTGCATTTCCTCTTTCACCTGAGCGAGCTTCCTGTGAACAGAGAAATGTTAATAGCTAAGCACTGTGTCTGATCAACTCTCTAATGAGCAGAAGTGTTTTCTTGATCACAACTTCGCAGACAGCAGAGGAATAAGTCGATGTTTGCACATGACTGGCTTCATGTTCCATTAAGCTTGAATTTAGCAAACATTTCTCTCATAACAATACGCAATGCTTGGAAAGCTGAAATGAGCTTGGGAAGATGAGAATATCTTAGCAGTGCCAGCAGCTGCACTCTTCCACTGCTCAAAATGTGGTTTTTATTACAAATGAATTGGCCTTCAGGGGAGAATTTTCACAAGGATATGAACTCTGATTACTTCACATTACCAGTAAGCACAAATTAAATAAAGTGATCTGTGTAAGTGAAGACTGTGGATGCTGGGATCTGCTACCGAATACATTTCCCAAAGATATCTTTGTGTGTGTTTTAAAAAATGTGTGCCTGGGTTTGCTCAGACTGAGAAGTGGTGAATCACCAGGCAACCTTTTCCTCACACTGAGGTCTACCATGAAAAGATACAGAGAAAACATCCTATGTCCCTGCAGCAAAAGCATATTCCCAGAAAAAGATGAAGACTTCATTCCTGGAGATCTCTGAGAAATACTTTTGGGGGAAAAAGAAAAGCTAGAATGGACTTCACCCATCCAAAGGGTACGGCGCAGGCACCCCGAGTGTGTTGTACTCCCTGGCTTCCTCCCACCCCAGGGACGCTGCCTGTCACTATGCACCGGGAGCCACTGCCATGTTTTACTTCCAAGTTAGTGGCCACAGCCATAAAACAGAAGTCATCTTTTAAAAAAATAATTATTTATTTGAAAGGCAGATTGACAGAGCGAGGGCAGGAGAAAGAGAGAGAAGAAGGGGAGAGAGAGAGTGAGAGGTTGCTTCCATCCACTGATTCAGTCCCCAAATCATCACAACAGCCAGGTCGAGGCCAGCCTGAAGCCAGGAGCCAGGAAATCCATCGTGGTCTCCCACGTGGATGGCACAGGCTCAAGCTTTGGGCTGTTGTCCTCCTGTGCCCTCCTAGGCACATCAGCAGGAAGCTGGCTAGGAAGTGGAGCAGCTGGGACTGGAATCAGTATTCTTGCGGGGTAAAGGACACACAGCAATGATTTAACCTGTTGCACCACAATGCTGGCCTGAAGCTGTCTCTCTGATGATATAAATGAGCTTGTGTGACCTCTCTGCTTAAAGCCTTACAGGGGCCAACACCCCACCCCTCCAACTCACACACATACCCTCTGCCCATTTATTTCAAAGCAAATGTGAAATCCTTGCAGTGGTTCTCAAGGCCTTACTCCTACCTCTGCCTCTGATCTAACTCCTGATTCCTGTCTTCCTGTTCTCACTGACCCCTCACTGAGTTCCGGCCTCACTGGCTCCATCTGTTCACAGATCACACAGGCACAGGTCTTTGCTCTAATTTTGCCTCCACCTGGATGATCCTCCAAGACATCTGCGTGTATAACTCCCTGGTCTCCTACCAGTATGCCCAAAGTCACCTTCACAATGAAATCTGCCCTGTTTGTCCTGTTGATCAATCAAACTACTGGGGTAGGTGCTATGGCATAGCAGGTAGAGCCACTGCCTGTGACATGGGCTTCCCATGTGAGTGCCAGTTCATGCCCCAACTGCTCCATTTCTGATCCAGCTCCCTGTTAATGGCTTGGGAAAAGCAGCAGAAGATGGCCAAGTGTTTGGGATCCTGCCACCCATGTGGGAAACCTGGAAGATGCTCCTGGCTCTTGGTTTCAGCCTGACCCTGCCCTGGCCGATGTGGCCATCTGGAGAGTGAGCCAGTGGATGGAAGATCTCTCTCTCTCTCTCTCTCTCTCTCTCTCTTCCTCTTTCTCTGTAACTCTAACTTCCAAATACGTAAATTAGTTAATTACAATTTTTAAAAAAACTGCCACCCTCCCACCACCTATTCCTCCTATCTTCACTATCCACCCTTACTTTCTTTCTTTCTCCAAAGCATGGACCACTATGAAAAATACTGTGTAATTTATATATATATATGTATATATATATATGTTATGTTTATTTATATTACGAGTCTCTCCATCACTGGGACATATGTAGCAGGAGGCAGGCATCTGACTCTTGTTCACTGAGGTAGCATCAGTGTCAGGGACCCCTCAGTCTATAGTAAATCAAGGATAGTCATCAGTCTATAGTAATTATTAAATAAATATTGGTCTAAAGTTAAGGACTATATACAAGAGTAATGACATCTAAAGTAAGGAAGAGACCACCTTTTCTAACTTATTCGAAATTCAGTTTAAGAACCTAAAACTCTGGCCGGCACCACGGCTCACTAAGCTAATCCTCCGCCTGTGGCGCTGGCACCCCGAGTTCTAGTCCCGGTCAGAGCACAGGATTCTGTCCCGGCTGCTCCTCTTCCAGTCCAGCTCTCTGCTGTGGCCTTGGAGTGCAGTGGAGGATGGCCCAAGTGCTTGGGCCCTGCACCCGCATGGGAGACCAGGAGTAAGCATCTGGCTCCTGGCTTCAGATCGGCACAGCGCACTGGCTGTAGCGGCCATTTGGGTAGTGAACCAACGGAAGGAAGACCTTTCTCTCTCTCTCTCTCACTGTCTAACTCTGCCTGTCAAGAAAACAAACACACACACAAACAAAAACCTAAAACTCTAAGTCTCTCCAACACAGGAATTCCACTGAGAAAGTAACAATAGCACTAAGGAGTTAGCATAACTTTTAATGTATACTTTTTGGTATTTAGAGCAGTGGTCAAACACTCCTCCTGTGACCAAAGTTTCCCTGGAACACACTCACACCCACCTGCTTGTGTTGACTAAGGCTGCATTTCTCTACAACAGGGGAGCAGAGTGGCTGTGACAGAAACTGTCTGCCAATAAAGTCAAAAGTATCAAGGAGGCCTCTAGTTAGTTTGCCAACCAACCTCTGATTTAGATAAAAGTTAATGACATTGGGTGAACAAATTGGTTTCCAAATGCCAACAATTAGCTAAATAAATATTTTCAGTTATCTAATAAAAGGGCGAAGGATGAGACAGAAACTTAGCCTAGAAGTGAAGATGCTCACATCAGAATGCCGGGGTTCAATGCCTGTCTCTGCCTCCTGACTCCGACTTCCTGCTGATGTAGCTCCTGAGAGGCAGCAGGGCTGGCTCAAGCCGCTGGGTTCCTGCCAGCCATCTGGGAGACTAGGAGGACTGTGCTGTGGGCTCCCAGTCTGCTCTGGCTCAGCCCTGGTCATTACAGGCATTTGTGGAGCGAACCAGCAGATGAAGTTCCTTCTCTGTCTCTCCTCTCTCTCGTTGCTTCTCAAATAATACTATTTTTAATAGTGGAGAAAGTCGAAACAAGAGACACTGCTTCACACACAGTTGCCTTTTCCTGCCTTCTCCGAAGCGTCTGAATTTCTCCAGTAATTCATGGACTTGCGTTGCATCTGAAACACGCCAGAATTCTAAACTAACAGGACCTCTTGAAGTTCCTCTCAACCTATTTAACTATTGAGAATTCTCTACATTCACGTTATTTTACATTTTATTCATATATCTTATAACATCCTGGATTTTTTGGTCTATGTGTCCTCACTGCTCTCTTTCTATTTAAAAATGGTTCTCTTACTGTACTCTAAAAGGTACTGTCATACGTTAGTGTACTATATTTATATTTCAATAATTTTCTTAAAGGAAGATATAATTTTCCTTAACATTTAATCTTAGGTGTAAATTAGTGCCCCTTATTTAGCAACATCATTGTTAACCTAATAGCTGCATTGTAATTAATCATAGAGTAAGGCAGATTAAGATGACAGATTTATTATTATGCTGAGAAAAACACAATACTAAGGGAATGCATTTAGGTGCTATTTTAAATAACACTCACTTGAATATATTTAAAGTTCTTTTCTTAGCAGAAGTTAAAGTCAGCCCAAGTCAAGTATCTGTACAAGTATACTCTAAATGAAAAATTATCTTTCCTTAATTCTCTAGGTATCTTTCTGATTATTGCTTACATGTACGGTGTGTGAATGTGTGTGGTTCATACATATGTTTGTAGACAAACTGATGGATAATACCTTGTGACAGAGTGCTCTGGCTAGAGGCTGACCTTCAACAAGTGCTCCACAGATCTTCCCAGCATTTTCCTGTACATTACTCCCCTTCTCATCAGTAGAGATCAGAGGTTGAGAAGACTTTTCAAAAACATTTATTACTGGAAGAGACAGAAACAACCATATTGAGTAAACAGGACCTTAGAAGTTTCATGCAATTTATTTAGACCATCCAACCAGAAAATCGACTGCTTCACCTACATATATATATATATATATATATATGCTTGAAAATAATATTTGAGGGATATTTAAGCCTGAGAAGATGATTGTCTCATTACTTTAAATACTATTCTTTATGTCATTAGAACATTAAGAAGGTATGCACACCAGATTCACGACAAATATTTATTCAGCACTTGTAAATGTCAGGTTATTTCATTAATGTGTTATTGTAATTAAGCATATTATAACACAATTGTTAAATGGTTACTAAATAAGTCAAAAATTTGGATTGAACACATCATTATAACCCCTTGAGGAAATTGAAGTCAAAATGCCTTAAAAGTGTGAGTTCCTTGAAAACAAAGATTGTCATTTTTATTTTAATTATCTGATATAATTATCACAGTGTAGAGTATTTGCAAGTAATGCATACTTACTGGCCTGAATTCATATAGTCAGTAAAAAGTATAATCTAGATTTGAAAGAATTCTCCTGAATCCAAGACCAGTATTTTTCCTAGGGTCAAAGTAAAGATTATTACACAGGATAAAAGACAAGGTAACTGTATATTAGTCCAAACTTAAATATTCCCTACCACAAATGTTTGTTTAAGAAAGAGTGTTAACCAAGGAAGATAAGAGACAAAGCAGGGCTCAGTACTTATAAATGCCTCAGATTAGTGCTCAGTTTAAGTCAGAGATAACTATAAAAATCACATGTCAAGGAGAAAGGAAATTGTAGAAAAAGGGTGGGAGACTTTTACTTAAGAAATAATTGTTGAAAAATATGAGTACTACTGGCTTATGTGCTACAAAACAGTAAGTCAGGTTAGATGGTAAGTCAGATTGCTGGATATTACAAGGTTGCGCAGATAGGAAGACTCTGCTGTGTAAGAAGTCATGGGGATCTAACCTGATACAAACACAGGTATGCAGAAGGAGACAGATGAAACTGGGAAGGCAAGGCTGAAATAAGACATCTACCCCAAATTCTCTGCCTGGGAAAAAGAAGTTTTTCTTATGAGGGATTTCTTATGAGGGAACTTCAGAAAACTAGTAGAAAATGGAATTAAAAAATAAATTTATTTTGATACAAATACTTTTGAAATTTTTGCATAATGTTCATATAATGGGAGTTTTCCATTAACTTTCTGAAGATCTCTTGTATATATTCACTGTCAATGTAACATCTTGTATCTCCACCGATGAGAATATTGCCTGGGATAGGTAGATAGTTAATACATACTCTTAAAATGAACAAAAGAAAGTTCTAGTGAGAGTGCTTTGTACGTTTGGATGGCATGTTCATTTAGGATGGCTGAGAGGCAGACACCAAGGTAGGAGTAGAGATGCCAGCCATTTATTGGGAAAGAGAGAAAGAGAAGGTCCAAGATCCTTCAACTGGGATGCAAGTCTACATCTGTGGAAGGAGAAGGTGAAGGGGACAGGGCTGAGAAGAAACGATGGTGAATGACAGTGCAGAGCCAAATGTTTGATGAAGACAACCGGAGGCTCTGAGCCAAAAGTGCCCATTAGAAGACTGCCTGTCTTACCAGAACAGACCTGTCTGAGTATTCTCCCCATACGCAGTCATAGTTGGGAGCAAGCATGGAAGCAGTCCAGGGAGATGGCAGATGGAGCCATTAATCACATTCTACTCCTTGCAGGAGGAAAGCGGAGCAGTGCGTTCTGTTGGCTGCCACTCAAAGCAGGACTAAAGGAGATTACCTCCAAGCTATCATTTGGGATGCACCTTAACACAAAACCTCTAAAAACGTATCTGAGTATAGTCAAGTTAGTTTAAAAATTGTTTCAATTCTAAGGCAAAATATTGATAATTACATCAAATCATTGATAATTACATCTTATTTGGCATGGGTGTCTTTGACCTAGCGATGAGAAAGTTTGCACCTTGTTTGTCCAAAATCGAAACAAAATATTAAACCTTTGCCAGAATTTGTGAAAGACAAAGTTAAATAGTGTTTATAAATGGCAGCAACAGCACTTTTCCAGAACTGGACTATAGTATTACTCAAGCTACAAGTGTTGACTAGGTATTTTACCCCTCATTAGTCATTTCTTATGTCCACTTGATAGCCTAACATAAAACACAAGTTGGGGAGCCAGTGCTGTGGTTCAGTAGGTTAACGCCCTGGCCTGAAGCGCCGGCATCTCATATGGGTGCCAGTTTGAGACCTGGCTGCTCCTCTTTCGATCCAGTTCTCTGCTATGACCTGGGAAAGCAGCAGAAGATGGCCCAAGTCCTTGGGCCCCTGCACCAATGTAGGAGACCCAGAAGAAGCTCCTGGCTCCCGGCTTCAGATCAGCACAGCTCCAGCCATTGCAGCCAATTGGGGAGTGAACCAACAGATGGAAGACCTCTCTCTCTGCCACTTCTCTCTCTGTGTAACTCTGACTTTCAAATAAAAATAAATAAATCTTTAAAAAAATAAAAACAAGTTGTGGCAGAAAAACCTGCGTGCTATCTTTAATGTTGGCAAATAACCAGACGGTATCTGGGACACCCTGAAGTCCTCAGGCCTAGTTGCTGGTTGCATTTCACCAAACTTGGGCTTTGGAAACAGAAAAAGGTAGTATCTCTGTTGTTAAGCTTATTCAACAAGCAGGCAAACGATGATTTCACTGACACAACCTACCCAGGGACAAAAAGCAAAATTGTGAATGCACTGTCTTTAAGATATTGCAAAGACCCTGGGCCATCTGCGGACAATGCTTCATGTCAAGATCATTGATTTACTCCATGAAAGTGTCTTAAATCTTGACAGTTGTGGGCTTTAGGAACTTCTCTGCCCTCTTCTTGGTATCTTATTATGTCTTCTTGTATCTTATTTATTTATTTATTTATATAAAGGGAAAAGATTTCAAGTATTTCACATATGAAATTTTAAGCACATAATGACCCTTCCCACCTGCTCTCCCTCCTTCCTTCCTTTTTCCAGCTAATTTTCGTGATAACATCTTTTCAATTTACTTTGTAATCAAAGGCTTAATCCTCCACTAAATAAGGAATTTGCAAAAATAGAAAGTAGCTTGTCCAGAGTGTGTTGATTAGAATCAAACCACGTGGGTGTCTGTAGAATCAGCTAAATTCTTAGCCTGGATTCAATGAAGACATTCCATCTCACACTGACATGAATTGAAATTACTACAGATACTTTTTTTGTTGTTGTACTAGGAGGACTGACTTTCAATTTTCACTAAAAAGCTCAACTTCCTCAGGAAGCTTCTAAGGCATTTTAGAGTATATTCAAGATATAGCAATATCATGTCAAAAAATGACTGGTGCCTAGGAAATCAGGTAAAAGCATTAACTTTCCATATATGATCTTTTTTTTCTTCCTTTAGAAATATGACATTTACAAAAATGGACCTACAAAGAGGATTCTCAAGATAAGGTAAATAAAGTCATCATTCCAAATACCACTGAAGAATATTTTCAAGTTACAGTGAAGTTAAAATAAAAAAATCTACAAAGATACAAAGTATAGTGTGTTGTGTTGTGAGTGAGACCTGTAGCTTTCTAGCAGTTTTCTTTGCCAGTCTTTTCAGGGACTGTGTGTCCATAACTCCGTTAGCCATTTTTTTTTTTCCTTTAACTGAACACACAGTGCCAACTATGTGCTGAGCACTATTGACTGAGCTTGGGAATATAGCTTCCAAAACAAGTCTCTCATCTCTTGGAGTTTACCCTATATAGAGAAAATACAGTAATCAAATACAGAAGCTATTATATATCAGTAATTATCCAGAGCTAAGGAAAAACAGAGCATAAAAAGACCTGATAGATGGAGTCGAGTGAGAGGAGGGGCAATGTGGCTGCTCTTTCCTAGAGTTGCTGTGCCAAGGCTCAGTGAGCAGGTGACACCGGAGCAGAACCTGAAAGTACAGTGAGCAAGACAAGCACGTATCTGAGAGAACAGCAGAGAAGCCACTGAAGCAGGGGCCTGGCTGACAGGCCAAGGAACATGAAGGAGGCTGGTGTGGCTAACAGGAAGTGTTTGGTCACAGTGGTGGAAGACTACGATAATAAAGGAGATGAATGTGATTTATTGAATGTGAAAGTGCTTAGCGTTCTCTGGTTCTACTGGGATCAGAGACCTTGGTCCTTGATAATTTGGAAGAATTAGAAGTATGACTTACCATGCAGGCTGCGGAGACGAAGATTTGGAAGCCTGGGAAGGAACAAGATGAGATTCTCCGCTGCAGCCTCTGAGAAGGGTCGTTGGCAGATTACATTAGAGGTGCTTCCATTTACTGAAGGTGTGAGTGCTGGGTTTCTTCATTTCCTTTCTGTGTTAGCCACACTGGTCACTAATAGAATCCTGATTCTAGCAGTTACTGTTCTGCCTGGTATCTGGAGAGTGTTAGTTGTAACTACTTAATTTATCTTCCAAATTAGGACCTCTTAAGAGCAAGAAAGAGTGCAACTAAAAATGATGTCAGAATCACTTAAAATAAACCAGGGCTGCTCCAGGACCACTGATATGTATGATCACTCCACTTAACTCTAGGAATTTGCATCTCTCATACCAGATGCTGTGGAAGCTGGGAATTCTAAGCTGAGAGTCAGGGCCTGTGAGACGCTCTGCCAGGTGTTGCTAATACACACAGGTGCCACAGGGCAGCAGAGCACAGATCTGCAATAATAAAGGTCTCTGCCCCCTGACACAAAGAACCTCATGATTACCCTCTGAGCTTGGGCCTTGCCCACTTCAAAGCAGTAGGTTTCACTCACCCTTCCTTCCAGTCCAGCTCTCTGCTGTGGCCAGGGAGTGCAGTGGGGGATGGCCCAAGTCTTTGGGCCCTGCACCTGCATGGGAGACCAGGAGAAGCACCTGGCTCCTGGCTTCCGATCAGCACAGTGCGCTGGCCGCAGCAAGCCAGCTACAGTGGCCAACGTGGGGTGAACCAATGGCACAAGAAGACCTTTCTCTCTGTCTCTCTCACTGACCACTCTGCCTGTCAAAAAAAAAAAATATATATATATATATATCCTCAAGAATTCAGGCTTCAAGAAATCAAAAACTCAAAAGAAAATGGCTTTAGGTATATTTTGCCTTTTGGGAGGGACAAAGAGTTACTTTTGACTGGTGCTGCAGCTCACTAAGCTAATTCTCGGCCTGCGGCGCCAGCACCCCAGGTTCTAGTCCCAGTTGGGGCGCCGGTTCTGTCCTGGTTGCTCCTCTTCCAGTCCAGCTCTCTGCTGTCACCCAGGAGTGTAGTGGAGGATGGCTTGGGTCCTTGGGCCCTGCACCCACATGGGAGACCAGGAGGAAGCACCTGGCTCCTGGCTTCGGATCGGCGCAGTGCGCCGGCTGCAACACACTGGCCGTAGCGGCCACTTGGGGGGTGAACCAACAGAAAAAGGAGGACCTTTCTCTCTGTCTCTCTCTCTCACTGTCTAACTCTGCCTGTCAAAAAAAAAAAAAAAAAAAAAAGAGTAACTTTCTTCTCATGATTTCATCTGAAAGATAGTCACAGATTAGCAATAGAGAAATCTCTGGGCCGGCTTCATGGCTGCTAAAGCTAAGTGGAGTGTGTGGTGGTGAGGGTGTGCCAAGTGCCAAGTGGGCTTAGAAATACTTAGCCCCCCAGGAGTCAGGCAGATGTATCCACCCAGTAAGGAGCACATCACATGCTGACTGCACAGGGTATAGGACAGGCTGTTCTCCAAAGACAGAGCTCAGATGGGGCTCCAGTCCTGTCTTGCCAGATAAATTACTTCTTCTGCCATGATGAGGGTTATGGTTTGAGGATATCTACGCCTCAAAAATGCACATGTTGTAACTTAAACCCCGCAGAGGTGGTACTCAGAGATGAGGCCTTTGGGGAAGCGATTAAGTGCTGAAGATCTGCCCTCATGAATGGATTAGCGCTCTGCTAACAGAGGCCAAGGACTGTGCCCTAGCCCCCTTTGCACCCCTTCCAGTGGGTGATGATTCAGCAGGAGGCACCATTTTTGAAGCTGGGAGAGAAACCCTTAACAGATACGGAACCCACTGAAATCTGAACAGTGCGGCTTCCAGAACTGTGACAAGATAAACCTCTGTTGTCTATAAGTTACCCGGCCTTAGGCATGCTGTTATAGCAGCACAAATTTACTAAAACATTAAGCTATAGGTCCTGTGTGGCGAAGAACTGGAATCGTTACTAGAGCACAAGGCCCTCAGACAGAGCTCATGGCAAGAGCAAAGGGGCTTCCACCTGAGGAGCCCTTGCTCCCCGATGTGCTGTCAGCAACACATGAAAAAGCAAGTTAATAACTCAGTGCATGATCGTGCTTCAACTATAGGCTTTCTGAATACAAAGATGCTTTTTAGAATATAATTCTCTTACCTAACATTTCATTAGCTCCCAGTACGTTTTCAATAAATATTAATTAGGCATGCCTACAGGGACAGATGAATCATAACTTTTTTATTTTATTTCCTTGCACAGAAACCTTCAGATGATTCACTTTTGGTTCTAAGCTAAAGTTGAATGTCCGTATCCTAGAATCCAGTGCCCCCACATCTGGCCTCATCAAGTCTTTCCACATCGTCCTTCCTCTACTATTGCCCAGTGAAATTTTTCCATCCAGTAAAGGGCCCTAGTGAGGATCAGTAGTGTCATGTGCATTTTGGAACTAAAATTGTTTGGATTGTACTACTTTTCAATCCTATCCATTCTTTAACCTCTAGCCCAAGCTTCACATGTATTTCCTCATATACTCCTCCTTAAACAAACCAAAGTTTTCTTTTGTGCCCAGAGTACAAAAACCTATACTGACTTGTTCAAACACTTCTTGAATGTTTCCTGGGGTGGATGTGGGATTTTTCAGTTGCCTATTTTTTCTCTTAAATGAATAAGACTCTTGGGATTAAGAAACATCCTCGTGTCTGGAAGTGCACTGAGCAGAAAGTAGCTGCTCCGTGTGTCTCACGGACTCTGTGTAAAATAAACAAAAGCCTGATGTGCTGGGTCATTTCCTGCCTGTGCATTGCAGCAGTGTACTGGCCAGATGGAGAGCCTTCACAGCAACTTATGTTTCTGAGTCAGGCCACACTGTAGTCAGACATCCTCCAAATTCAGTCAGACTGTAAGCTCCTCTGCCTCTGTCTTTTCCTTTCTAAGGCAATTCTGCGAAGTTGTACTTCATTAAAATTAACACATAATTCCATTCTGGTTTTGTTTAGCACATTAGTGATTGTCCCCCCCGCGCCCTTTTCTAAGATTTATTTGAAAAGTAGAGTAACAGCAAGAGAGGGAGAGGCAGAGACAGAGATGTCCCATCCATTGGTTCATTCCCCAGATGACCACAATTTCTTGGGGCTGGGCCAGGCCAAAGCTAGGAGTCTGGAATTCCATAGGAGTCTCTCATGTGGGTGCAGAGGCCCAAGCACTTGGGCCATCTTTCACTGCTTTCCCAGGCACATTAGCAGGAAGCTGAATCAAAAGTGGAGTTGCCAGGACTCAAACTGGTGCTCATATGGGATGCTGGAGTCACAGCTGATAGTTCCACCTGCTGCACTACAACTCTGCTTTAGTTTTAGAATATGGTTATATCACACAACACAAATGGGAACTTAAATGTTTATATTTGTTGGAGTACAATCTAGCAATTGATTATCACCAAAAATGGTGGTTAATATACATAACAGTGTAGCATCTTGTTTAATGGTTCTATTTCTTTATCCCAAGAAAATATTACAAAATATTTACAAAATTTAGTTAAGGGATATTATGTATCATGACATTATTTATAAGAATAAAAAGTAAGATACCTGTTGCATTTAAAGAAATAGGGATTGATAAACTAAAATTTTCATAAATGTATTATATCTGTGTGCATATGTTGTGTATAAACATATGAATATGTGGATACTAAAAATAATACAAAATAATTAAATCTTCAAGACATATGTTATGGCAAAAATAATCATTGATGAAGACCTTGGGCAAAATAAAAAAATATGAAATACTTGGTGGTAATTTAGCCTAATCACTGTGATGCCCACACCCCACTTTGGAGTCCCTGAGTTAAATCGTTGATTCTGATTCCTGACTCCAGCTTCCTGCCATTGCAGACGCATGGAGACAGCTGTGATGACTCAAGTCACTGGGTTCCTGCCACTCTCGTGGAGAAGATTGCAGTCTTGGTTCCAGGCTCTGGGCTTGAACTGTCCCTGCTGTTAAGAGGGAACAAACAACAAATAGGGGTACTCTCTCTCTGTCTCTGCTTCTCGATGAATTTAAAAAGTAGGTATGAAATGTGCAAATCTAGATAACAAATAAACAAAATAAAAACAAAATAGGGAATAGCTAAAACATTTAAACAAAGGTGACACTGCAGTTTATTAATGAATGAACAGAGTGATAAATATTGTAATTTTGCTTTCTTCATTTAATATTATCCTATATTTATTTTGGTTCCCTTGGGTTGCTTTGGAAATATGTAAAAGTAGAAACGATTTTACATTTAAAACATGTGCTCTAAAATATATTGTTGTCAAGAGAATTTGAAGAAGATCTATGCATTCAATACATTTAAGTATCATTGTGAATATTAAATTGACTCTGGTGGTAGCGGTGTGAGTTAGGGCTGACCTATTTTCTTGGTTTGTGTATTCTAGGTCATGGAAAGGTAAGGTTATGAAGGCTTGAAAAATATTCTCTACGTGGAACCACTTGAAAAACCAATCTTTTTCTAGAAGCTAAGGGACTTTGTGCACAGTAACTGCCACAATAGCCTACACAATTTTACTTGGCTCCTCCAAATGGTATGCATATTAATTTGTCCTGAGAATTCTCATCTGTATTTCAGAGGTCAAAGAGTTAATGACGGAGGCATGGTTTACAGGCAGTTCTTCCTTTATACAAACAGTGATAAACTCTCATACTTTGCTTACTATAAAAAAATTTGAAAATAACAATGAAAAAGTAAATATTTTAAAAAAGAAATTTTAGGCCTGAAGAAAAAGAGACAGGATAAAATGTTCGTAGAAGCTTGTAGACTTTATAACAATAATAGTTATTATTTTCATAATACCTTTTGTCCTGGATTCATGAGAACATTTTAAACAATAATTAATTAAGATTTGTGAATGGATTTTTTTTTTTTTTATTTTTGACAGGAAGAGTGGACAGCGAGAGAGAGAGACAGAGAGAAAGGTCTTCCTTTGCCGTTGGTTCACCCTCCAATGGCTGCCACGGCTGACGCACTGCAGCCGGTGCACCATGCTGACCCGAAGGCAGGAGCCAGGTGCTTCTCCTGGTCTCCCATGGGGTGCAGGACCCAAGCACTTGGGCCATCCTCCACTGCGCTCCCGGGCCATAGCAGAGAGCTGGCATGGAAGAGGGGCAACCGGGACAGAATCCGGTGCCCCGACCGGTTCTAGAACCGGTATGTCGGCGCTGCTAGGTGGAGGATTAGCCTGTTGAGCCACGGCACTAGCCTGTGAATGGATTTAATAAATAGCATATGAGTATTTCATTTCTCAGTGCCTCGGCCACTCATCATACTTTTTTTTTTTTTTTTTTTTTTACCAAGGTTTACTGAGCACCTGTGTGTGTTCCCAACCCTGTGCTGAGCTTTGGAGGTGATGTTACCATTGTTAAGGAGTTTATGGTTTAATTGAGAAATAGATGGATCCCAGCTTGTCTTTATATGCCTTTCACAACTGGCTAACATCCTTGCTTCACCGTGCATTTCTGTAGTGTTTTAAATGACTTTCTTTTGTCTTGAGACAAATTAAATTTTACAACTTGAGACAAGAATGTCCGTGACTTGGTCAAAATCAGAAAACTTTATCCTGTACCATGAACACTGAATGTTTCCAGGCTGAGAACAAAGTAAAGTACAGCAAGAGTTTGATTGGTTGTAGACAATGTGCATGGTCTGAGCCATTCCTGTGATTGTTTCAAGTTCAGCTGATCGTGATTGGCTGTGACCCAGCTCTCTTACCAAAAAATCCCCCTAAATTTTGGTTTGTTTGCTTCACAGCCCAGATCTCCCTTTGAAACCTCTCGCTGTGAAATGCCCCAGTGTCCATAGTACATAGCACAATCTCTACGTACTAAGTGACATTCAGGATCTTTTCCCCAAATCTGCTTCCCCTTCAGCATCCTCATTTCAGTAAATGACATCACAATCCATCCTTATCTAGAAATCTTAAAATCCTGCCTAAATCTTCCTCTCCCACACTCTCCATATGTAATCTGTCACAAGTCCTATTGATAGTTTTGCTATTTCTAGAATTGATTCATTTCTGTCAGTCTGGCTAGACCCAGGTTTGGGTCACCTGGAAGATGGTAACTGTCACTTATCCTGAGAACCTATTTCTAAATTAATTTCCTTCGGCCGGCGCAGCGGCTCACTAGGCTAATCCTCCGCCTTGCAGCACCGGCACACTGGGTTCTAGTCCCGGTCGGGGCACCGATCCTGTCCCGGTTACCCCTCTTCCAGGCCAGCTCTCTGCTGTGGCCAGGGAGTGCAGTGGAGGATGGCCCAAGTGCTTGGGTCCTGCACCTGCATGGGAGACCAGGATAAGCACCTGGCTCCTGCCATCGGATCAGCGTGGTGCGCCGGCCGCAGCGCACCTACTGCGGCGGCCATTGGAGGGTGAACCAACGGCAAAAGGAAGACCTTTCTCTCTGTCTCTCACTGTCCACTCTGCCTGTCAAAAAAAAAGAAAAAAAATAATTTCCTTCCATTCCATCCATATAAAATATAAACTTGATCATCTTATATGTCTGCTTGAAATCATTCAGTGATTTCATTAACCCCATGATAAAGTTCAAATAATATGTTAGAGTTGATAGGTGTGATGGAAAGTTTCTAAGGTGACTCCAGGAGCCTCCCTTATGTCCTTATGCGTAGCTTGGTAGAAGCCCTTCTCACTGGGTGGGGGGAAGGCCTTTAACTTGCTTCTCAACTGTAGAATGCGGCAAAGGTGCTGTCTTACTAGCAGATTCACTGTGGAGACGTTTCTTGCTTGTTGAATCAAATGATCATTGGAGGAACCACAAGAGGCATCTTTTAGAAACTGGAGGTGACATTCAGGAGTCAAGATGACATCTGGTAGTCATCAAGAAGCCCTGGGGCCTTCAGTACTATAGCTACAAGAAATTTTAGCCAATAATATGAATAAACTTGGAAGTGAATTCTTCCCTCATTCCATTTCTGCATGAAGACCATCCCAACCTTGTAAGACTGTAGGAGGAGAGATTCCAGCCAAGGATTCTTTGATGATTGAACTATAGAAACTGTAAGGCAAGAATTATGTGCTCCTTTATTTTGCTGTGTTTATGGGAATTTGTTATCGCAGCAATTTAAAAAGTTGTGATTTTAGCACAAGTATTTGTGTATTTATTTATTTATTAGAAAGAGAGAGATCTCATCTCTTGATTCACTCCCCAAAGGTCTGCAACAACCAGGGTTGGGCCAGTATAAGCTCAGAGCCAGGCACACTCAATCTGGATCTCACAAGTGAATAATAGGAACCCAAGTGTTTGAGCCAACACCTGCCAATTCCAAGGGCATCAGCAGGAAACTGGAACTAGGAGTGGAGCCGGGCTCTAACCCAGACACTCTCATATGGAACGTGAGCATCCCAGGCAGCATTTTAGCCATTGCAATAAGGGCAAGATTTTCATAACTGCATATCCTGTTTTTTCTATCATTTCTAACCTTGAACTCTTATTTCTTGCATCATTGCTCCAATTGATATAATTATTTCCTCATCTTTAAGCCATTTTCCACCTTTCCCTACTTCTCCTTCAAGCCTTACCTCTGTCTCTACATTAACTTGTGTTCCTTAGTTGTCAGATTTCATCCTAAGTCTTTACTGAGGAGTTCTTGCAATCAGAGCACTCAGAGCATCCACAGAACCCTGAATTTCATAAGATAAGACACATGCTATTCAGGGATCATAATTTGAAATGTCTGTTTTCTATGCTGCCCTGCAAGTTCTGTAAGTACTGGGACTGGACCTGTTTGGTTCAGTTTTGGATATCCAGGACAGTAGTTGAAAAGATTTGGTACTTAATTGTATTATCGCTTTAGATTCTGGTCACAGACTTATGAAGTAGATGTCGAAGTTGGTTAGACAGTTCTAATAGCAAAATCATCAGCACACTCCAGTTACAAGAAGAAAAAGGGACTGGAACCAGAACTCGCACAACATCGGGTCTCTGACCATCATGGAGACCAACTTCTCTCTCAGTATCTCTTTCAGGTCCTACAGAGTCTGTCCCTAGCCATGTCTCTTTCTCTTTTCATGGTTCTTAATTTTGTTTCTGAATGACCAGTTCTCTGAATATGCTCCAGTTCCAATTTCCAGTAGGAACCCTTGGACAGCAATCCAAGTGTTAACAATGGCCCACGAGTCCTGCCTGCTGAGGACTCTTCCTACTTACTGGAATCCTACTGCCTCATTCTCCCCTATTCTAGTTCTGTCCCCATTCTCAGCCTTCCGACATTCCCACCTCTCTCCCAACCCACAGCTTCTTTTTGGCTGGCTCCTAGGGAGTTAAGCTTAAATATCTCCTTTTCTTTTTCTTTTCCTTCTTCTTTTTCTTTTTCTTTCTCTTTTTCTTGAAGATTTATTTTTTTATTTAATTGAAAGACTGAGTTACAGAGTGGGGGAGGAAAAGGGAGAGAGAGTGAGAGAGAGACTCTTCCATCCTCTGGTTCACTCTTCCAATGGCCACAATGGCTGTGGCTGGGCCAGGTAGAAGTCAAGAGATCAGAAGTTCTTCTTGGTCTCCTATGTGGTACAGGAGCACTTGGGCCATCTTCCACTGCTTTCCCAAGCACATTGGCAAGGAGCTGGATTGGAAGAGGAGTAGCTGGATCTTGAACCAGGGATATGGGATGCCAGCATCTCAGGGGGAGGTTAACTTGCTATGCCACAATTTTGGCCCGTAAATGTCCCTTTTTCAAGAGAACATCTCTAACTCACTCCCTAAAGTTGGCCTCCTGATGGTTTTTTCTAATTAATCACCTCCACCCTTCTCATTTTGCATCATTTCTATCATAGCAATAATCATTCTGTAAACATCTCACTTCATGTTTACTCATTCATTGTTCATTGCACCCATTGGACTAGACTATCAGCTTCAGGAGGGCAGCCAGGTATAATTTACAGAATGTGTGAGGATTCATTTTTACTTTTGGAAAGAAAAAATTAATTGATTAACTGCCATCATTTTTCTTCCCCAAAGGGCTTCCTGGAACATCCCCTGGACATTGGCTAAACCATGACTGGGTCCCCCCTGAAGCATCTCTGTAAGGTGTGGTGACTGTCCCCATGTGAACAATGTCTAAATGAGCAATGGACTGTGAATGAATGGGGTGATTCCATTTAGAATACCTAGGCATGCAACTGAAATGAAATAAACAATTTTAAAGCAAATTCAGGGAGGTTAATTAGCTTCCCAAGCCAATATTTGAATTTTGATTAGTCTGACATTCAAATTCAGACTGTGTCCAAGCCAAAGAAGTCCTGGCTGACATAATGAAATGGACTTTCTTATTTATCAATTTGACTCTCAGTTGACATTGTACTCTGAATCTCTAGAAGAGGGAAAAAAATGGGAGGAGGGGGTTACTGGGTAACTAAGGCACCAGGATGTCCTGGTTGCTGCATAATCAGTTGGAATCTGGAAAATCTGCCAGTTTTAGATGGCTAGGGATAATTATTTATTTGACCTTTAATATCTTATCAGCATGGCCTTGAATTCCCATCTTGCATACTAAAATGATAAGCATTACTTCTAATTGTGCATAATCTGAAATGTAATTATGTCCTTTATGACAATTTAAAATTCTATTGGCTAATAATACAAACTAATGACAAATTTACCTAAAATTATAGTACCAACCCTATGAGAATTTCTGCATGAATCATGATTTTTAAAAAGAAGTCTTTTTGATTTTTTTTAAGATTCATTTATTTATTTGAAAGTCAGAGTTACACAGAGAGAAGAAAGGCAGAGAAAGAGAGGACTTCCATCCGTTGTACACTCCCCAAATGGCCACAATGGCTGGCGTTGCAGCGATCTGAAGCCAGGAACTTCTTCCAGGTATCCCACATAGGTGCAGGGGCCCAAGGACTTGGGCCATCTTCTACTGCTTTCCCAGGTTATACCAGAGAGCTGGATCAGAAGTGGAGCAGCCAGGACTAGAACCAGCACCCATATGAGATGACAGCACTGAAGACCCACTGCACCACAGCACCGTCCCCTGGCTTTCTGATTTTATGACAGGTGTATTACACCTGCATGAAGTCACATATCTAAACAACTAGATTATCAAGAATGGGAACATTTATTCAAATTTTTTTTGTAGTAGACTCAAGGTCATAGCCACTAACCAGTGTCACACACCCAGCCATGTAGAACATGCAAAAGAGGGATTCAAAAAGACGTAGACATTCACTGAAAGTATACGAGTTTTGAAATTGAAGTGGTTGGAAAAGTTGAAGATTAGTGAGGTTTTCTTTGTAGAGAACAGTGGTGTGTATCACTCTCCTCCTCACTCCCAGCCACACTGAAGGAAGTGTGTTTGCCTCTAGACTAGTGAGGGGGCTTCAAGGTCGACCAAAAAATTTGTTCTGTGTACCCCCGCATTTGAAGAAAAGTGATCTGATAGCTCCTACCTAAGAAATCTCGATTGTGAAGAGTTATCTAAGGTGACTTCCTTTAAAAGTTTATTTATTTTTATTTCTTTTAAAAGAAGAGTGAGAGCAAGAGTGAGAGATCTTCCTTCTTCTGCTTCACTACCCAAATGCTTGCAACAGGCAGGACTGTGCCAGGCCAAAGCCAGGAGCCAGGAACTTCCCACATCTGTAGAAGTGGCCCAAGCACTATGGCCATTAACAGCCGCCTCCCAAAGTGAGCATTAGCAGAAATGCTGGATAAGAAGTGGAAGCAGGACCCCATCCCATACTCTGATATGGGGTGTAGTTGTCACAAGTAATGGCTTAACCTATTGCATCACAATACTGGCCCCCATGGTGATGTTATTTTTTAAAAAAGACAGGGTTCTGGCATTTAGTACACTTCTAAGGTATGAAAATCCCATAAACCTATAGGCTATTTTTGAGAAGGGCGGGAGATGTTGTCTTAGATCTTGTGTTGAAGGCTTCCATGGTGAGGCAGAAAGATGACGTACAAGGTCAAAACTGGATCCCCAAGGGCTGATAGAGCAGCTATGAATGGCGGCCAGCTGGAATTTAAAGCTCTGTTGTTAGCCTTGGAGGCTGGGGAACTGTCTCCTAGGACCCTTCACAAGGGCTCCAAGACAGAAAATGTCAGCAGAGAGGAGTCAAAAAGAGGCCACCCATAGCCCCTTGCCACTGCGGGCTTCCTGCTGGAGTGGGCTCAGGCTGTGGGAGGGGAGAGCTCTCACTGCTAATCACGCTCAGCCATGAGACAGTCACGTTGTACCCACTGCTGTCTGAATTACTAAATGGAGTCTGCTTTGGAAAACAAAATGGCGGAAGATCTCTTCGGAGTGAAAGCATCCAGAAAATGTACAAAGCACACTGTGGCCTGTGTGAGTGAGAGAGGAACTAGCCCCAGGGTATCATTTCTGAACTATGATGGGAAGTAACAGAGCCATTTTTTGTTTGTTTACTTGTTTTGTTTCTCCTGATTGCTGCTTCTCCACAGCCTTGCATATTTTTCTCATGGGAGCATTTCACTGTTAGCTTTACCAGCATTTGTGACATAATTTCCTAAATCTGATGGTTGAATTTCCTAGCCCATGGAAAATAAGAGGTGAGCAGTAAGGAGTCAGGTAAAGGGCTAAGCTAGCATAAAATAGAGTGACACAAATAATGCCATGCAGTCTCCGTGATATTCAGGAGACTTCATCAAATACAGTAAAGTCTCATTAATTTGAGCTAACCAGCTGGAACTAACATGGCATCTTCTGTGTGCACCAGCATTCCCTTCACTGCATGTGACTCCCTCAGCCAGAGCTTCTCCATGGGGGGCTGGGAAGGGGCTTTGCCTTTTCACTCCAGTGAACTGCTCACATAGGAGCATTTCCCACATTTATTCTGACCTGTGAAAGGTGGAAGAGTCCTCCAGGCAATTTTGTTAGCTAGATGTTAATAGTCCCATTTTATAAAATAGGAAATCCAAGCTCCCAGATGCTAATGAAATTTACACTAAAGATTTCATATTCAATCCAACACATTCTTAGCTTTATAACGTTTGCTTCCAAATTAACTGACAGTTGGGCAGCTAAATCTTTTATCTCATGCTGACTTAGGAAGCATGAATTTGTGAATTAAGTTTTAAGAATATGTTTTTAATTCCTTGAATAGAGATTCTGAGCAATTTAACATTATCTACTTGTAAATAGGTGATGCACGTAGTAACTGTAAGGGAGAACTAACATTGCATGCAGACACTATTTTGAGTATCTTATATATATGCATTCATTTAATAATCACAGAAAAAATCAATAGGAGATGATTTTTATCCCTGTTTTGCATAGGAAGAAATTGGTATAAGGAGGGTATAAATAGCTTCCATGGAGCATCACAGCAAGGAAGCAGAAAGCATGTTTCAGGCTCTGCCAAGGCTCCTGACAATGACTAGATGCTGCATTTTTTTACTTGGAGAAATATTGAATGAAAAAATATATAAAGGATGGAAGTCATGAAGAAATGATTATTAGGGTTAATAACTATAACACATGAACTGTTTTCAGGATATTTAGTCACAGATTAAAATACATTTAAACTAATTTCAGAAAAAAAAAACTTCTGGGAGGAGATTGAGTAGAGCAAGCATCAAACAGAAGGTAAAGCAAAATTAACCCTTTAAGGCAACTTATAGAATGTAGAATTAGTGTCATCCTTCAAATTCCTACATGATCTTGAGAAAATGTCTTAGCATTTTTAAGTTTCGGTTAATTTCTATAAAAACAGGTGATTATAACATCCCTGCGAGTAGTGAATGAGGTTGTGTAGGTAAAAGGCTTAGTACAGCACTTGCTACATAGTAAGCATGCTGTACTCAATATTACTATCATGGTGTCCAAAATAAATATGCTATTAAATTTTTAAATTTTCTATTTTTATTTATTTGGCAGAGAGAAAGAGAGAATTTCCCATCTGCTGGTTCCTTTTCCAAGTACCTGCAACCACTGGGCTACTGGAGCTGGTTCAGGCCAAGGCCAATGTCATGATCCAGGAACTCAGTCCAGGTCTTCCATGTGGGTATCAGGGACCCAAATACTTGAACCATCACCTGCTGCCTCACAGAGTGCACATCAGCAGGGAACTACAATCAAGAACAGAGCAGAGCTTGAACACAGGCATTCTGATACGGGATGTGGGAGTCCACAGCAGCATCTTAATCACTGCACCAAACATCCTTGAACTCCCACATCAGAATTATTCCTGTCCTTCATGTAGTCACAATACAAAAAGACAAGGATGGAATTCCTGGCTCCTGAGCTTGGCCTGGCACAGATCTGGCTATTGTGGCCATTTTGGAAATAACCCAGCAGATGAAAGAGTGCTCTTTCTCTCTCTAGCTCTGTCTTTCACATAAAAAATAAATAAATGAACCCTTAAAATATAAAAGTATTGGGTGGCTTTAACTATTTCCCATGTCCTTGAGAAATGTGCACTGAGGAAAGCTACTGTGCTCTTACTTGGTCTATAATTCCTACCCCAAACCAATTGCTTATGCAACTCTTCTTGTTATAGTTACAGCATGGAAACTCTTTGATCAAGGAAAGCAGGGGTCTTGGCTTGGAATCTTGAAGAAAGTGTAATGTCGCATTCACGATATCACAGGATCATTCAGGGGTTGGGTCTGTATGGGAAGATGGAATGAATAGTGATAGATGTGTCAGGGCTTATGGCATCAGGGCAGTTGTACACTAATAAATCATTACACCAGATGCTGGTGAGGAGTGCTGGTTCAAGCGTTTGCCTATTTCTGTTGTGCAGTTTCCACCTTGACTGATTGTAACATACCAAGGGGTGGCATTGAACAGGGTGTTGAGCAAAAATGGCTCATTTGAATGTTTGCTGTCCAGTTTCAGCACAAAACTGGGTCAGGGGCATGATACCCACAAGGAAAATGACTGCTTTTGTCATGCCCATAAAAGACCCACTAGAAAGACTTGCATTTTGGCTAGAAATATCAAGAACCAAGACCGTGCTTAGCATCTTCCCACTCTCAAACCACAGATTCTCTGAAAACCATAATTTGAAGCTTTATCCCTCTATGGTTTTACCCTTTAATTATGGAAAATCACAGTTATATTGTGTAAACCTTCCTTTCCCTCCCACAGAGACTGTCTTTTGAGATATTCTGGCAATAATGAACTTTATTTTTATTATCTTTGCTTTAGTCTAATGCTTTTTTTTTTCTAATAAGAACACAATTGTTATCATGTTTACCTATTTCTCTGGCTGAATTTCATTCTTTTATTGGACACAGTAATGTTTTCTGTCTGTTTAAGCATGGATGTTTAGCCAAGAAATTAGAAGCTTTGACTGAAGCTTTTTTTTTTTCCCCAAAAATACAGGATTGTTACTCTTGTGCAATGTGTTTCTTGCACAATCAATGAGTCTGGTCACTTGCACATGTTCACAAAGCATCCTGGCCACCCCTGTGAGTCTTAGCAGTAAAAAGGAGAGACAAATTTCTGAGAAGTCATTCTGATCTAGAAGGGAAGATTAATAGGTTAATGCATAGAAGGGCCTAAATCAATATATGAAGGTATTTGAAGAAGTTTTTGAGAAATGGAATTAAAAGATAAGTTTATTGTGGTTTAAAAATGTTTTGAAATCCATGCATAGAATTTCCCATAAAATGCACTTCCATGATTTTTTTGAAGATTGCATAAACACAGAAGCCAAAAATGGATTTTGCACCAAAATAAACATCTTTTAATTCCATTTTCCATGGGTTTTTTGAAATGCTCTTGTACATCCTTTATAAAATGATCTTTACCAAGTAAGTTTACCACAGATAAGTACAACAGAATTGTGTATTATTATCTACATAGCACAGTCTCCCACAGTGGATAGAAACCCAGCTTCTCACTGTGAACCTTGTGTCAACCAAGAAGCAACTTGTCCTATTCAAGAAGTTCCTCATGGAGTTGGCGCTGTGGCGCAGCAGGTTAAAACCTCATGAGTGCCAGTTCTGGTCCCGGCGGCTCCTCTTCTGATCCAGCTCTCTGCTGTGGCCTGGGAAGGTAGTGGAGGATGGCCCAGGTCCTTGGGCCCCTGCACCCATGAGAGAGACCTGGGGTAAGCTCCTGGCTCCTGGCTTCGGATTGGTGCAGCTCCAGCCATTGCAGCCATCCAGGGAGTGAGCCAGCGGATAGAAGACCTCTCTCTGTGTCTCTGCCTCTCCCTGTAACTCTGTCTTTCAAATAAATAAAAATAAATCTTAAAAAAAAAAAAGAAGAAGTTCCTCATGGTCCTCAAAACATGTGAGGTTGAATTATCAGGCAAGTTATTTCATGCTCCAAGCAAGAATCTGGCATCTCACAGAGGCCCAGTGTGGTTTCTTACTCTGATCCTGTATCTTTCTTATTACCATGAAATGTGATATTCAGAGCATTTGGGATTGACAGAGCAGTGGAGCTGCAGTAGGCATGGAAGGTAGTCTAGATTTCTTCTGAGAGCAGCATTTTTATGCAAGGGAAGGTAGTGTTATACTTGATGAAGAGATGAGATGGTTTTGCCTGTGGTAAAAGGGAACACCAAGCCTTCTGCTACTAATAGCATAACAGTTTAATACATGTAAAGCCAATTAAATAATAACTAAAGATTAAAACAAATAAACAATCCTTCCTTTCGATATTCGAGAATGATTTCCTTGGTTCACTAAGCAAGCACAATGTATGCCATCTGTTGAAATCTTTACTAAGTATATACTAAGTTGATCTTCTGTATATAAAGATAATTAAAAATGAATCAATGAAGAATGGGATGGGAGAAGAAGTAGGAGATGGGATGGTTTGCAGGTGGGAGGGTGGTTATGGGGGGAAAACTGCTATAATCCAAAAGTTGTACTTTGGAAATGTATATTTATTAAATAAAAGTTTTCTAAAAAAACAAAATTTATTTTTTAAGATTTTATTTATTTATTTGAGAGGTAGAGCTACAGACAGTGAAAGAGAGAGACAGATAAAGGTCCTCCTTCCATTGGTTCACTCCCCAAATGGCTGCAACAGCCAGAGCTACACTGATCTGAAGCCAGGAGCCAGGAGTTTCTTCCTGGTCTCTCATGTGGGTGCAGGGGCCCATGGACCTGGGCCATCTTCTACTGCTTTCCCAGGCCACAGCAGAGAGCTGGATAGGAAGAGGAACAGCCGGGACTAGAACCAGTGCCTATATGGGATGCCGGCGCCACAGAGGATTAACCTACTGCACCATAGCGCCAGCCCCCCAAAATGTATCTATTAAGAACAAAATATAAAGATGGTAGAAAACCATAAAAGAGGGGCCGGTGCTGTGGTGTAGCAGGTAAAGCCTTGGCCTGCTAATGTGCCTGGGAAAGCAGTGGAAGATGTGCAAGTGCTAGAGCCCCTGCACCCACATGGGGACCTGGAGGATGCTCCTGGCTCCTGGCTTTACATAGCCTCAGCTCTGGCCATTGCATCCACTTAGGCAGTGAACCAGCTGATGGAAGCCTCTCTTTCTCTCTGCCTCTGCCTCTCTGTAACTCTGTCTTTCAAATAAATAAATAAATCTTTTTTTAAAAAAAAAAACATAACCTTTTATTTGATGAGGTGAGGTCTGGGGGAGTGGGTATTAAATCCTTAGCCAATTAGTTTTTTTTTTTTAGTAGCCCCCAGACAATCCCCAAGAAAAATAAGCCTAGGCTCTCTCATTAACCAACAGATGTATAAGTATTTATATTAAATAGATGTTTTAAAATATGTCACCGCTTATAAGGATATTGAATAAAATCTTTATGGGTTGAAAAAGTTTTGTTTCACTATTATCTTCTTGACAAGCAGCACCTAAGCAGGTGAAACAGCTCACATTCTGCGTGAAAGCAATTAAGTAACAATACCCACATGACACAGGTGCACAGCGAGGTGGGGGAGGTATGCATTTAGTTCAAAGAAAAGAAAAGGAGAATAAAATCCTCACCCTCACCCCCTATCTTGAGTCACAATGGGCCACAGTGGCAGAAATGACAGGATCTTGACATGTGAAAGAACTCTAAGTGAGGTTCTGTGACAGCAAGATGGAATTATCTCCTAAGACATGCTGGCAAAAATTGCGAAGAAGAATAAGAAAGCCACAAATTTGGAAATCTCAAGGTCAAAACCTAACAGAATGTCACTTAATGAAATCACTAAATGCTACTTCAACTTTGTTGGTAGAAATGAAATAAATTGGCAGCATCCACAAAGTGATGATCTTCCCAAATGTCAGAGCAGAGGGGTGGGGCTGGCAGTAGGCTCAGCTCCCCAAGAGAATGGATTTTAAAGGCTTTTCTTCCCTTTTGAAAAATATGTTCATCACTAAATACATTAATGAAGCTTTCCTTTACATCACCTGCACCTTCTTTGTGTGTAATTCTCTAAAAAGAATACTTTAAATAAAGAAAAACATGCAAATTTGAAATTTTTAAATATATTAGTTTCCTTCGTAATAATTTTCTATGAAAATTTATTCCCTCTCTCGTCCTAAATAAATCTGTCAGAAATCACTGTTGATTCTTCCTGCAGAACACATCAGAATTGATCCCTGATATTGTAGTGCTCATCTGAGCCACCTGCCTTCTCATCAGGATAAACAGCTCCTACTGTTTGCTTTTCCCCCCTCCTTAGTAAATTTGGAAGAGAGAGACAGAACAGAGAGGGAAAAAAAAGAGAGCTCTTATCCACTGACTCACTCTTCAAATGCCAGCAACAGGGCGTGGGCCAGGGTTGGGGATAAGCAAGGCTGAAGCCAGGAGCCAGAAACTCAACCCAGGACTCCCAAGTGGGTGGCAGAGACCCAACTACATGAGCCATCCCTGCCTCCCAGCATCTGCATTAACAGCAAACTGGAATCAGAAGCCGGAGCTGGCACTCAAACCCAGGCACTCTGATGTAGACAGGAGTGTAATAGTTGTCCCAGAAAACTGTCCCTGTGTCTCCACTTCTTTTTTTAATTATAAATACTTTTATTTAGTAAATATAATTTTCCAAAGTACAGTTTATGGATTACAATGGCTTTTTCCCCCCCATAACTTCCCTCCCACCCACAACCCTCCCATCTCCTGCTCCCTCTCCCATTCCATTCACATCAAGATTCATTTTCAATTCTCTTTATATACAGAAGATCAATTCAGTATATACTAAGTAAAGATTTCATCAGTTTGCACCCACACAGAAACACAAGGTGTAAAAATACTGTTTCAGTACTGGTTATAGCATTACTTCACATTGGACAACACATTAAGGACAGAGATCCCACGTGAGACATAAGTACACAGTGACTCCTGTTGTTGACTTAACAATTTGACACTCTTGTTTATGGCGTCAGTAATCTCCCTAGGCTCTAGTCATGAGTTGCCAAGGCTATGGAAGCCTCTTGAGTTCATGGACTTCGATCTTATTTAGACAAGGTCACAGTCAAAGTGGAAGTTCTCTCCTCCCTTCAGAGAAAGGTACCTCTTCCTTTGATGGCCTGTTCTTTCTACTGGGAAAGAACTCTACTTGCAGAGTTCTATCATTTAGTTGTTTTTTTTTTTTCCCCCAGAGTGTCTTGGCTTTCCATGCCTAAAATACTCTCATGGGCTCTTCAGCCAGATCCAAATGCCTTTAGGGCTGATTCTGAGGCCAGAGTGCTATTTATGACATCTGCCATTCTATGAGTCTGCTGTGTATCCCACTTCCCATATTGGATCGTTCTCTCCCTTTTTTATTCTATCAGTTAGTATTAGCAACACTAGTCTTGTTTGTGTAATCCCTTTCAATTGTGAACTGAAATTGATCACTTGGACTAGTGAGATGGCATTGGTACATGCAATCTTGAAGGGATTGTATTGGAATCCCCTGGCACATTTCTAACTCCACCATTTGAGGCAAGTCCGATTGAGCATGTCCCAAATTGTACATCTCCTCCCTCTCTTATTCCCACTCTTATACTTAACAGGGATCACTTTTCAGTTTCCATTGGTCTCCTAATAGTGCATTGACATAGCAGACAGACTGATCTTCCAGTCCTTGTAAAATCTAAAGTGCATTAAAGTACAAAAACAAAACAGCAAGTTAGAATGGGCTGCCTATGTGCATACACAAATCCCAACACCCACCCCATGACTTATGATCTGGCTCCTCCCCACCACACCGGCTCCTTGCTCACTAACTCCAGGCCCCCAGAAGCCTCTTCCAGCCTTGGACTTTGTGCTGGTTGTCCCCTCTGCTTGGAACGCTCCTTCCTCTTCCCTCAGTTAAGGGCAAAATGACTCCCCAACTTCCTTCAAGTGTCACGTATCATTTTCTCAGTAAGAATTACCCTAACATTCCAAATTTCCCTTATTCTATTATTTTTTTTCCTTGTAGCACTTATCACCTACCAATATACTACATTATTTATTTATCACAATTTTTTTTTAAATTTAAGAAACAGAGAGTGAGAGAGAGAAAGAGAGCATTCCCATCCCTTGGGTCATTCCTCAAATGCCTGCAACCTGTCTCCTACCCAGGACTGAGCAAGGAGCCTTGAATTCAAGCCAAGTCTCCCATATGAATGGCAGAGACTCAGCTCTAGAACCATTACCTGGTGCCTCCCAGAGTACACACTAGCAGGAATTTAGAATTGTAAGGGAGCCGAGACTCAACCCCAGACATTCCAGTATGGAATGCAGGCCAATCAAAAGGTTAGCACTATGATTCTTGATCAACAGACAAGAAAACTAAAGCTGACAGAATAGGAGTTTTGCTCAAGCTAAATCCAGGTAACTTAAGACTCTACTATGTGTACTGTTTTTCTCCATGGCACCCAAGTCCAACAGTTTCTAACTTCTATGCTCAAAAATGGTGACCTCAACGCTCCTGACTATTTGTGGTTGTCTTTCCCACTCCTAGAAGAGATAGTTTTATGTAAGAGCCATAGAGAGAAAGGCAAACAGAGAGCTCCCAAACATTGGTTCACTCCCCAAATGCTTGCACCTGCCCCTAGGCTGGACTGAAGGTGGGAGCAGGTAACTCAATCCAGGAATCCCACATGGGTCATCCCTGCTGCGTCCCATGCTGGTTCTGCATTAGCAGGGAGCTATAATCAGACAGGGAATGAAACCTAGGCACTCTGGGGCACAGGCTTCCCAACTGCTGGGCCAAATGCACACCCCAGAAGTGCCTTTTATTCATATTTGTTTCAGCTTTGTCTGTTCCAGCAGTCCAGACATACTAATTTAACACATCTAAGATCATGCTGCAGATATTTTGCTAGTAGCTTCTGTCATTTGATGTTACATGATATAGCCATTTTATTTTATTAATTCCACACTGAAAAGGAAAAATTATAAGTCCCAAGATAATGACAATAGAAAAAGCATGATATTTATTTATTTTTTGACAGACAGAGTTAGACAGTGAGAGAGAGAGAGACAGGGAGAAAGGTCTTCCTTTTTTCTGTTGGTTACCCCCCCCCCCCCATGGCTGCTACGGCCGGCACGCTTGCAGATCCGAAGCCAGGAGCCAGGCGCCTCCTCCTGGTCTCCCATGCGGGTGCAGGGCCCAAGCACCTGAGGCCACAGCAGAGAGCTAGACTGGAAGAGGAGCAACCAGGACAGAGTCCGGGACCCCAACCAGGACTAGAACCCCTGGGTGCCAGCACCGCAGGTGGAGGATTAGCCTATTGAGCCATGGCACCGGCCAAAAGCATGATATTTAAATATGATTTGTTAAAATTTATTCCAATTGATTGTCAATGTGATCTGGTACATTCTTTTGGTGTTTCTGAGATTGTTTTTTTTTTCTTTTCCAAATATGCAAAGCTTGACTAATACAACTGTACCAACATATTTTAAAATATTTTTGACTTTACAATGATAAAAATAGAGGAAGCTAATCATGTAAAATGAATGTATCTTTTTCAACTGGAACCAAAGTAACAAAAGTTACCCCTAAGAAAACAGTGGGCTGCAAATGGTTAATTTTCATAGAACCTGGAGCAATATTACTGTGACCATCATTGCATGAAACTTATGACGCATACCCTGCATGTATAGCTTGCTGACTTTTTCAAACTGAACACACTTGTGTAACTGACACCCAGATAAACACACAACTTAGAGAATACCAGGATTTTCCCTGGTGCTGCCTTCTAGGCGCCTTACGTCCCATATGCTCAACCCCTAAGTGTTCATCTTGCACTTGGTGAAATGTCTGATTCTTCACTTCTGTAGAGCATTTCTAAACATTCTGAGACAAAATTTACCTTAGAGCAGCAGGGGTGGCTGCCACTCCACAAAGAAATAGATAAAGCATGCCCAGGTTGAACATCTTGAGTCACTGCCTGAAAGCATGACAAAGCCACACTCCCTTCTCTGTTTTTTTTCACCCCAACAAATGGGATCCAAGTTCTATAGCTGATGCCTTTGGGTTCACCTGAATTTTTTGGAGTGTGTGGTTTGTGTGTGTTATTTAAAAAAAAGTTGAGGAGTGGGTGTTCAGCCTGAATTTGTGTTTTTTGGTTATTTTTTAAATTTAAATTTAAATGATCTCCCACATTGAAGTGCCTGGGTTCAATTTCCACGCCCAGCTCCTTCCCCCAGAAATGTTAATGCAGACCATGGGTTAGTGATGATGGCTCAAGTAGTTGGGTCTCTGTCACCCCTATGGGACACCTGGACTGTGCTCCTGGCTCCCAGCTTTGGCCCCAGCCACGCTCTGGCCCTAGGAAGCAGTTGAGGGCAGAACCAGTCAATAAGAGTTCTCTTTCTGTGTGTCTGTCTCTGTCTCTTGGCCTGGCTGATTCACTGTCTCTCTGACTCTCAAATAAATAAGTATTAAAAAAAGATTGGAGGAGAAATCTGAAGAATTTTATATTCTCATCAATAATCAAAAAGGAGTTGTTTCAGGCATGTAATCATGGTGTTAATCTAAAGAACACTTTGGAAGGGAATCCTAGGAAGAAATAGAACACTAAATGTTCAGTGATCTCACTTTGAGGTTGAGTACCTTCTCAGTAACAATTTTATAGTTCTGGTTTCTTATCTAATTAACTGACCTCTTAGACAATTTCTCTGGTGATATTAGTATTATATAATTTTAGAATATCCAAATAGGTTTAATACAATTTTGTTCAAGAAGGGAAGGAGGGGCATATTAATGTATATGACTGTGGTTGCGTTTCTGAAGGGAAAATTGTGCTGGGAAGGATGTTATATTGAAACCAATCTGCTTAGTGTCACCAAGAGGACTTTTGCCAGTAGGGACATCTGTTTGACCTAACCCACTGAGAATACAAACACCCCACCTCGTAAATTATAGCAGATTCTATTTTCTACCAAAACCTCAGTTGCTTTCTCCTGGGTCTAATCAGGAAACAAATATATATGCATTTTATTTTCTCAATATAAAATGAAGTCATGTTAATGGAAGAATTTTATAAAGATAAACAAAAAAGAGAAAAAGGTTTCCACAATTCTACAACTCACAAGCAGCTCTTCAGATATTTCTCTCTGTGTTTCGTCTTTTATCCTGCATAAGTTTGTACATCTGTTTGTTTACAAGAGAGGCTAATGCTGTATGTGCTGTTATGGAGTGTGATTTTTGTCATTTATTAATTCATTTTAAACATATTTCTGATCATTAATTATTAGTTTATTTCCAGCATGTTTTTAATAAACCCAATTGATGCCATTTTGATCAATATTTCCAAATTTAAATCTAAGTAAAAGGTAAAAATATTTCCAAATTTGCCTCCAGTTGATAAAGTGTTGTACCAATTTGACTTCCACCAAGTCTACGTGAGATTCACTCATTCCTTCACTCTCCCTAAAACTGGTATAAAGCCTAAGAATTGTTAAAACGCTTTTCAATTTGGCTTACTATTCTTACTTTCTATCTTTGGCTTACTAGTCAGGTGAATATTTTTCATTTGTATATCTCTTTATATGTGTGTGTATTTAAATTTTTTGTATTATTTGTCCATTTTTCCACTGGTATGTTATGCTGATAATTTTCTAAGGAATCAACACATTGAGCATTTACTTGTCAGACATCCATGACTCAAGACATTCTTGTTTTAGAAAGCTTATTTCAGGCTCACGTTGTGACATGGCAGGTGAAACCTGCCCATGCAATGCCAGCATCCCATACAGGCACTGGGTCATGTCCCAGTTGCTCTACTTCTGATCCAGCTCCTTGCTAATGCACTTGGGAAAGCAGAAAAAGAAGGCTCAGGTACATGGGCTCCTGCACCTACATGGGAGACCTGGAAGAAGCTCCTGGCTTTGACTTTGGCCTGGCCCAGCCTTAGTCATTCTGGCCATTTGCCGAGTGGACTGGTGGATGGAAGATTTTTCTCTCTTTTTCTTCATTGTGATGCTTAGTAAGATACTGTCCTCATTACAGTGACATGAATGCTCTCCCATATTTTCCTTAATTAATTTTTCACTTTTCATCCTTAATCCACTGCTGGCACACTTTAGAAAAATAGCAAAATGTTTTATTTCAAGATTATTATTCAATTAAAAGCATCACTTAATGGCTGATGCATTCCTTCTCCATTGGTTTAAGATGCTTTATTTGTCACATAACTAAATTCTTAGATGTACTTTGATCTATTTCTAGACTTTCTACTCTTGTTCTGTATGTTTGATATTTTGTTATGACCACACTTTTTTTTAAAGGATGAATCAGTTATCCAATTATTTATTTATTTATTTGAAAGGCAGGGAGAGAGAGAGATAAAGAGAGGTCTTCCGTCCACTGGTTCACTCCCCAAGTGGTCGCAATGGCTGGAGCTATACAGATCTGAAACTAGGAGCCAGGAACTTCTTCAGAGTCTCTCATGTGGGTGCAGGGGCCCAAGGGCCTGGGTCATCCTCCACTGCTTTCCTAGGCCATAGCAGAGAGTTGGATTGGAAGTGGAGCAGCCAGGACTCAAACTGGCACCCCTATGGGATGCCAGCACTGCAGGCAGTGGTTTTTACCTGCTGTACCACAGCACCCTCCCATTTTAAAAATTGTTTTTATTTGTAATGTATTTTAACCTCTTATGGGCAATGTCTTCCTGCTTAGTTTACACAATTTCATAGTATTTTGTTAACAGCAAAAAAGTCTTACATCATTATGCTTCTACAAATTCCTTGCTAGCCTTTGGCTTTGATTGCTATGCCTTTCACTTCCAAATGTCCTTGTTTTTGGTTTTAAATAATTGATACTTTTTAAAGAGATTTTAAAGATGCATTTTATATTTACAAACACATCTTCCATTTCTGTAGCTCTTCTACCCTTATATAGAACCAGTCCTCTGTCTGAAGAATTTTTCTTTTATAATATTTTACAAGTCTTCTTGGTGATGACAGATTTGTTTGGCCTCTTTCCATGTCTTCAATGTTTTCATATAACTTCCGACAGGAAATACCTCGTGGTACTCACCTTTGTTCCCCTGTGCTTACGTTTCTGTTTTCTCAGACTGCTTTAAAGACTTGCCCTATTCACCTCAGGCTTTAAGCTTTTGATTACAATGTGACATAATGTAATTTTCTTCAAACTTAGTTGTTTAGGTTTCTTTGACTTCCTCAGACCACAAACTTTATAGCATTCATCAAATGTGAAAATTTCCCACCGTTATTTCTTCAAGGGCGTTTTCTCATCCCTCTGCCTTTTTGGGGAGACTCCATTACACATACACAAGACTGCTCTAATTTGTCTCGCAGCCTACCGAAACTGTCTTCTTTTTGTTTTCAGTCATTTTTCAGTTTGTTTTTCTTACCCGTTCCTGTTTCTTCAAGTTCACTAATCTTTCCCTCTGTGTTGTTTGACCTGCTATTATTAATCACCACCACTCTACTTTTCATTTCAGATGTATTTTTTCAGCTCTAGAAATTGGATTTTTATCCTTTTTTATATTCTTCATTTATCTCCCCGTCATGTTCACATGTCCCTCCACCCCCTTCCCTACATGCATGTGGAACATCCCTAACAGCCATTTTAAAACCTACTAACATTATCACTTGTTGAGATTCGGGCTCTGTTTTTTATGTTTGACATTCCTCAAGATTATATGTATTTTCCTGCTCTTTTTTTTTTTTTGGAGGGCTATTACTTATGGTTTCTAATTTAGTGAATAAAATTCAGAACACCAGTTAACATTTGATTTTCAGATAAACAACTGTTACAATTTGATCGTTTGTGCCCCACTCATGTCCCTAGGTTCCTAACCTCCATTGGGATGGTATTAAGAGCTGAGAATTTGGGGAGCAGTAGGGCCACATGGGTAGAGCCATCATGAAAGGGACTAGTGACTTACAAAAGAGACCACAATGGGCTCTCCAGTACTCTCTTCACTGTGTGAGACTTCAACGAGAAGTTGGCAGTCTGCGACTCAGAACAGGCCCTGGTCAGAATCCAATTATCTTGGTACCTTGATCTTCACCTTACAGAACTGAGGCATATAAACTCCTGTCTATCTAGGATTCTCTGCTTCAGTAGCCTGAGATGACTGAGATAACAACAGTGTGTAGGTAGGAGTATGCCCAATGCAATTTTTGTGACATGCTTATAATAAAATGATGTGTATTTTTCAGAAATTTAAATTTAACTATATATTATCTGGTAACCATTCTGGCAATATTTTATGTGAAACATTGTTTGACATTGTTGTGTGCTGTACTAAATGTATTCCTTAAATATTTTAAACTATTTTTCTGAGATTCAGTTAACTTACTTGAAATTAGTTTGATCCTTTGGGGGTTTACTTTCCATCTATGTGAAGACTGATCAAGCACAACTACTGATCTAGGGCTAATTTGGTCCCACTTCTGAGAAAGTACCCTGAATTTTCTCCTCAATGTTCTTTGTGGTCAGAGTACCCAGAGTTTCCACAACCTTGGCCATCATAAATATTCTATATGTATCTTCCCAGTGGCAGGCATACACACACACGTACACACACATACATTCACCCCCTGTCATCCAATCCACTATCATTACTTTCACCATATATGTTGGCCAATATGCAGTGATGCAAGGGGATCTTTCTGTGAATTCTGGAGTTCACAGTGAGACACCTTCCTCTCCTGAGATCCATCTTACAAGCTCCAGCTTCCAGGGTCTGTACAAACTGGAAATGCAGACTCCTTCCTTAATGACGGTCTTGGACTCTGAGGGCCCTACTGTTTGTGCTATAGCCTGGTAACTGTCCAGATAGTAAGTTGGGCACCTGCTGACCTCACCTTACTTATTTCCTTGTCCTGTGCTGTGTGTTGCCCATTGCTCTATAATTATTTCATATATTTTGTTCATTTTTTCCTGTTTGAAGCAGGAATATAAACACTATCATTGTTATCTCCTAACTGTTAGAAATAGAGATTTATTTGCTGGATTTTGATCAGAAATATTAGGCACTTCAAAAATCTCATGGAAAATGGAATTAAAAGCTAAGTTATATATGAAGGGTATTCAAGAAGCTCATGGGGACCAGCACTGTATTGCCATGGGTCAAGCTGCTACTTGTGACATAGGCATCCTACATCGGAGCACCAGTTCAGTTCCAGCTGCTCTATTTCCTATCCAGCTCCGTGCTAATATGCCTGGGAAATCAGTGAAAAATGGACCAAGAACTTGGGCTCCTGCCACCCACATGGGAGACTTAGATCTAATTCCAGGCTTCTGACTTTGGCCTGGCCCAGCCCGATTGTTACAGCCATTTGAGGGGTGAACCAGCATATGGAATATCTCTCTCTTATCTCTTTCTCTTTCTCTCTCTCTATCACTTTGCCTTTCAAACAATAAAATAAAATTAAGTCTTTTTAAAATGTTTAAATCTTTTAAAAATTTCATAAAAGTGTACATTATGTAAAAACTACACATGAATTTCAGAAAAGAACTTATACCAAAATAAGCTTATCTTTCAGTTCCATTTTCCATGAACTTTTTGAAATCCCTTCATACACTATATTTTTATAGTAATTTGTGGATATTTTATATCTTCATAACATTAAGCCTTCTGACAGTATTATGGTAAATAGTCCCATTCACTGAAGATTCTTGTGTTTGTATAGAGCCTGCATATTTCCAACAAAGATTATTGCAAGGAACTTTGTACTTTTTTGTTATGGTTAATGAGATCTTTAGTTTTATACTTCATGAAAAAACTGTTGTAGTTATATTGGAAAACCACTGATCTATAGGTTTTGTTACCTGACAGTTTTTAAAAATTTTTTATGTTTTTGAGAGACAGAGAGAAAAAATATAGCTTGCACCTCTTTGTTCAGTTCCCAAAGGTGTACAATGACTAGGGACAGACCAACGCTGAATCCAGGAACCAGGAATGCAACCCAGGTCTCCCATGAGGATGGCAGGGGCCCAACTACTTGAACCATCATTGCCCGCCAGAGTGCATAAGCAGGAAGCTGGAGGCAGGAGCTGGAGCTAGGAATTGAACCAAGAGGGTCCAGTGTGAAATACAGGCATCTTAACTGCTAAGGCAAATGCTTGCTCCTCCCTGACAATTCTTTTTATGATTTTCACTTTAAACTGATTTATAATTATTTTTTATTAATTTATTTATTTGAGAGGTAGAGTTACAGACTGTGGGAGGGAGAGACATGGAGAAAGGTCTTCCATCTGTTGGTTCACTCCTCAAATGGCCACAATTCCAATCCAAGTCCAGGAACCAGGAGCTTCTTCCAGGTCTCCCACGTGGATGCAGGGGACCAAGTGCTTGGACAAACTTCTACTGCTTTCCCAGACCATAGCAGAGAGCTGGATCAGAAGAGGAGCAGCCGGGACAGAACCAGCGCTATATGGGATGCTGGTGCCTCAGATGGAGGATTAACCTGCACCACAGCACCAGCCCCATAATTCTTTCTTAAATTATGAAATTTGAATGAGCACTTATACTGATATATACTTATATATATAATATAGAGTGTTTATTACATACCAGCTATTAAGGTATGCTCAGAAATGTTGACTAATGTGTTCTCATAACAATCTCACAAGCTACTTATCAAAATCATCATTTTAAAGGTAATTAAATTCAGAGAGTCATTAATTATAAAATGTAGGCTGCTAATAAGAGACAAGACAATAATTTACCCCAATATTTAACTGTCATATTCTGAAAACACTTAAAATTTGATTGCTTTCTTTTCCCCATTTAAATGTTTTTTTTTTATTTTTCTTATTAGATCAAGTGGAACTTTATTAAAATCAGTGCATAGTTGTAATGAAAATTTGCACAAGAGATGCATTCAAATAGAGCATCCCCTCTAGTCTAAATTTCCTGGCCTGACTCTGCTATTTAAGAAATTCCAGAAAAATGCATTGTAGTAGAGATTAATACCACATTTGTTGGTGAGAAATTCAAGGTCAATGTGTAGGTCACACCCTTCAGTTTCATCATGAAGACCACTCATGGAGTTTATGCTCTTTGTGGGGGTGGGGTGGGAGGGAGGTGATATGGTCTGAATGTCTGTGTCCTACCCTAATTCATGTGTTGAGTTCTAATGCCCGATGGTGGTTCAGGAGGCAATCTTAAGGAGATGATTAGGTCTCGAAGGCAAAGTCCTCATGAATTACATCAGTGCCTTCATAAAGGAGGCTGGAGGGAGCACACTGGGGGAACCCTGGGAGAAGGCGCCATCTTTGAAGCAAAGAGTGAGCCCTCACCAGACACCAAATCTGCTGCCTTGATCTCCGACTTTCCAACCTTCAGAACTGTGAGCAATGAATTTCTCATTTTGTCAGTCAGTCAGACCAAGGAATGTTTGTTGTCCCAGCTGGAATGTACTAACTCTGGGACTCAAGGTGTGGAGGGGAAATAGAAACTTATGATCCACAGTCATGTTTTGAAAGAGCTGAATCAGACCAGGAAACAGTGCAGGGCAGTCAAGGTATGAATTCTGCTTGAAGACCAGATGTCTAAATACACCCAGATATCGCCTGCGTTTTCCCCACCCTCTGTCTAAAGGAGGGGAGCTTCCGTATGTGAAATACCATGAGCCCTCCGTGCAGGCAGCACCACAGGCTCAGTGCTCAGGAAGAAACGCAAGCACAGCTGTTCCAGCAGAACGGTTCCCCACCCCCACCCCCTTCATGGATCACTGGGATATGTCCAGAGACAGAAAAAGAGGAAACACTTCCTTCAGTGACTTTCCTCAAGAGAGAAACTATTGGTTTGCAGTGAAATCCATGTACAAGTTCTTGGGTTTTTTTCAGGTATAACACATCTGTTTCTCCCATAACTACAGAGACATTAATATAGAAAGGGCAAGAAACCAGAAGCAAAGGAAAGGATGTTGGGTGGGATATTCTAGGCTGTTACTCATTTTTTCCTGAAAGATTAGCTGCAGTTATTTTTCAGAAAAGTTTGCACTCTTAACAGACTTTTCTTAAGAACAAGTGATGGTGATTGGATTAGTTTGCTAGGCCACCATGGCAGAGTGCCACAAACGAGGTCACTTAACTGCAGAAATGAGTTGTCTCATAATCCTGGAGGCTGGAAGTCTAACTTTGAGGTTGGGCTGGGCTAGCTCTTTCTAGGGGCTGTGAACCTGTTACAGGCCTGTAGCCTACTTTTGGATGGTTTGCTGTTGATCTTTGACATTTGTTTCTTCCATTTTGCCAGCCTGGTCTCCAGCCTCCCTTCCTATGAAAGTCTCCCCTTGAGCGTGTTCATGTCCAAAGCCCTCCTTTTAAAGAGCACATGATTCATATTGAATCTGGGGCCCTCCACACTGTAGCATGACTTCATCTTAAATAATGACATCTGCAATGACTCTGTTTCTACATAAGGCCATGTTCTGGCTAAATTTCAACAAATGAATTTTCTGGGGACACAATTCCACCCATAGCAATATTTCAATTTTTACCTCCCAGGAGAAGATAAATCACTAAAACAGTTGTGCCAGCAGTCTCAGATCCCATTTGGTAGATTTCCCAGTGTTCCTTCGGGAATTCAACTTAAACATTTCCCCAAGACTTTAAAGTTATTTTTTAAATCCTAGAAACCTCAAAATGCTCTACCTAACAGGGTGGGAGTAGAGTACAGCAATAGTTGATTGAAACGCCTTTTCTGGGCCATTACTGGGGACACTGGGCCTTTGTTTATCTTTCCTTTAATATTATAAAAATGCTGAGCTAAAAGAAATTCTTTGTCAAAATGAAATGTAATAGAAAACTTTTCTTTTAAGGTTAAATATCCTCGTGAAAATGGTGAAAGGGACAAAATGCTTTAACAATGGACTTTTGTAATAGCAAATTGAGGCACAAAAGGAAAAGAAAGGATATGCTATAGTTTTTAGATATTGTGTTGGAAGAAATATATTTCGTAAGTAAGAATGACACTGAGCATCACATTCCAGTCACTCAAACTTGTCCTTGAAATGACTGTGAACTGGATTCATTGAGTTCTGTACTCACTTTGGAAAAGTAAGATTGATGGTGAAACATGTGAGCTCGAGATCGATGCAGAATTGTCCAGAAATTTGGGCAACTATTTGCTCAAAATGGTAACAGATGGGACAGATTTGAGACCGTGACTGGAAAAAGCCCAAGAAGTAGTGAGGAGAATTATCAGAAACTCAAGTTTCAGAGCACACCCAGATACCCTCCTGGAAAACTGTTAATATTCCAGAATGTTTCAAATCATGCAAGTTTTCCATTTTATGTGAGGATCAGTTCTCAAACTAAGAAAACACTCCTGAGAAAATGTAGGAGATTGGGGCCGGTGTTGTGGCATAGTGGATAAAGCCTACCCCCTGCGAAGCTGGCATCCCATATGAGCACCAATTCAAGTCCTTGATGCTCTCTGCTAATGTACCTGGGAAGGAAGGGTAAGATGGCCCAAATACTTGGGTCCCTGCACCCAGTTGGGAGACTCAGATGAAGCTCCTGGCTCCTGGATTCAGCCTGGTCCAGCCATTTGGCAAATGAACTACTGGATAGAAGATTCTCTCTCTCTCTCTCAACTCTGCCTTTATAATAAATAAATAAATCTTTAGAAAAAAAGAAAGAAGCAAAATGTAGGGGACACCGAAAATAGGGTGCAGGGCCCCAGGGCTTGGGAGCTGGCAGACTTCAGTCCTCCCAAAGACTCACTGAAATGTAAGATTAGACAGCCTGGATTCCCACATCTCAGTGAAAAGCAGAATTTGTGAAAAGCTTGGAAAGCATTTACAAGAGAAGATGAAAAATCTGCTTTTAAAAGATTCAGACATAAGGAGCGTGCCAGGGGTGGGTGTTGTGGTATAGCAGGCTAAGCCACCACGTGAGACACCTGCATCCCATATCAGAATGCCAGCTTGAGTCCCAGTTCCTCTGTTTCTGACCCTAGACTCCTACCAATGTCCATGGGAGGCAGCAGTTACTGGTCCTGTACTGACTCCCTGCCACCCACAGGGGAGACCTGGATAGGCGTCCAGACTTCTGGCTTCTTTCTGGCCCAGCCATGGCTGTTGCAGACATTTGGGAAGTAAACCAGCAAGTGGAAGACTCAGTCTCCCTCTCTCTCTCTATCTTTTCTCTCTGTCTCTCCCCTGCCCCTTCCCATCTGTCACTGTGCCTTTCGAATAAATAAATTTTAAATAAGCAAGAAAGCCAGGGCCAAAGATTCACAAAATCTTGTTAATAGGATTCCATTCAGGTTTTGAGGGGCCTGAAACTTATACAATTGAGAGAGCTGATCTTCTTAAAAAATGCAAAATTATAGACATGAAAGTAGATAAAAGAATGAATGCTAATAATAGAATGATAAAGAAAACACAACCCACATCTGGAATCTTAGAAATTCATCTTCGATTCTGGGTTAGTTTAAGTCAATTCCAAGTCTTACTCTCCTGTTGGCTTCTGTCTTCTCCTCCCACCTACAATGTTCAGCCATACCAAAAGACTCCCACATCTCAAGTGTTCAATGTAAGAAAGGAAACCATATCTTTAATCATCTTTAGTTTCACTAGAAATCCAGCTTGTTTGGATTCAACATAATATGGATCACAAATGATCAATCAATGAAGTTCCAAATTTAGTTAAATTTGGTGGATTCTATAATTTAAAAACTAGAAACTTGGAAATGATCTAGACTCAACCTAGTCTTTTTCATATATTTGTCCAGTAAAGCTTAGCCTGTGCAGGAATTACCAGGCATCTAAAAACCAATACCCCTTGCCTGATACTCTCTGGTATGGGACACTCTCACTGCCAGCCACCCCTATTCATGTCTCTGCTCATGTCAGAAGTAGAAGTATAACTTCAAAGAGAATATATGGCTTATTCTGTTTTGATGAAGTAAACAGTATTTGCTAAGGAATGCATAGATTTATCTTTGTTTATCCATCTATGTACCTGTCTGTCTATCATCTATCATCTATTTTCTATCCATCCCACCTATATTTATAAAGATACAAAATTCCATTTCAGAATGTTTATGGAAAAACAGAATGAAATAAATAAGTTTAAACTGGTACAAAAAGATTTTTTATAAGTCTTGCATTGCTGTTTTAATTATGCTCATTTTCCATGAACCTTTTGAGGACCTCTCATATAGTAGGAAGATAGGAACCCAGGTAAACACCTTTCCATTTCTTACCTCTGAGCATGAAAACCCAGCTTAGCAGTTCGGTTTGCAGGGACAACAAATGTTTGGCATGTGTGCCACAACTCTGCAGTATCTGCTGGCCACTAACCATCTAGGTAATATCAGATTCATCTTTGTAAAGTATTAAGTTCTTTATGTAAGTATTAAATACTTAGATGCAAATAATGTTAATACTAGTTCGTATGACTAGAACTCATACATGCTTATATGGGTTGCATGCTGTTTTTAGCTGTATCACTCAAAATATCTGACTGATGTCATTGTTCCATGTCTCTGCCTAGATAGCTCAAACTCTCTTTATGTCATTGTCATTTTCTTGCTCTGTTGCTATGTGGTTTTCAGTCATCCTGGCACCACTGAGTCTCATTTTCAGTTTTATTAAGCTGGACTGGCTTTCAAAGCACTCCCAGATAATGGTTTTCCTTCAGACTTGGTTCTGGAAGATCTGCGTCTCATCACTCTCTCCACACCTGCCTTCTGTTCACTGTAACAAAGTTATTTGCTGTCAAGGTTTCTTGTTTGGCTTTTCTATCCCAACCTCTGGAGCTACAGCTTGATACTCATTATCTCAGAATACAAGCATTTTGCTTGAATTTCTAATTTTGTGATCCTCTGTGCCTTTTGGACATAAGTAACACTGCTGCATATGGGCAGAGCCTGTGTGGTCCATGCTGGGTGACGCAGATCCCTTTCTTTGGCTCTACCTTTCCCAGTCCCTTGTGATGTGAACTTCTGAGAACCCCTTCTGCAGTCTGAGTCCTTTTTTCCTGAGTCCGTTACAGGAATGAGAATCCCTGCCCAGCACTTCTTCCCTGGCTTTGCTTAGCTCTTGGATACTATTTTAACTCCAGTCCCATACTGATGTCATAGTCTTCCTGGTTCCTTTATACATAAAGCAGATGGATTTTAATAGAGAGTACGTGATAATCTTATACTGTGTCCTTTACCATACTCCTAAGTTATCTACCTGCATTCATTTTGCACATATTGTTTAAGTACCTACTAGGCGATAGTTACTGTATTAGACAGATACAACAATAAACACAATTTATATTATATGCATGATATATGTGGGCTTTCTATTTGTCAGCTATCAGCAAGAATTATGAATAGACACCATGTGTTTCAGTTGGCTTTATGTAATCATTAATGTGTAGCTGACCTCTTTGATTTAGATATTCATACTCAAATACTCTGGATCTCGGTAAATTAATAAAATAGTCTTGTACATCTGCTCTTGTCTCTCTGTGAAGCTTACGAGTCAAAATGAATCTCTGTTCCATAATCTGGGTTGACTGCTTTAGATAATTCGAAGGAGGGAACAATTTAATCAAATGAAACATTTTCCTAGCAGTGTAGTTACAAATCCCTGTTGCATAGTTATGAGATTGTGTTTAGTATTGGCAGCATAGAAAAAAATAATAGAGGAAGACCTAGCACATAACAGAAAGTAATTGTCTTAAGGGACATGCTTTGAAGTTGCTCAGGAACTACAAAATAATTTGTGAAACATTGTTTAATTTTGTAGAAGCAAGATCAGTAAAATTATATGCTGAAACTATCTTTTGAAGTATTAATGGGAATTTCTTCACCTATTTTTAAAGTGATACCATTGCCTACCAGCACATCACTGCTAATGGCCAGATGCAATAACACAAAAGGAAGCAGGATTCTGCTCATGGATTTGTAAGTCTATACATAAAGATATTTTTTCCAGATATTAAAAAGCATTATGTCAGAATTGTGAAACAACTGTTCGATGAACCAAATGGTCAAGGTGAATTGATGCTGATAACATTCGGTAACCAGAAAATATTATGTTCTCCAGATATCTTCAGAGCACTTTCTGAAGTACGGTTCAGATGAATACACACCCAGCTCTCAAAGCTGCTTCTCACAGGACTAGAAGTGTCGGACCTTAGGTGTCTGGGCTTGCTGAATAGCTGAGCTATTCTGGCTGCCTGGCCCAGGAACTGAACTAAGACCACAGAAGGTTAGCATCAGGCAGGGGGAGATGTGGAATAGAAAAGTGTAGTCATGGGAATGGGGGTGGTCATTTGGGGTTACATTGGTCAGAAAGCACAAACAGACAGTCTGCAAGGCAGAGCACGATGAGCAGGGGCAAGAGACTGGGTGAGGGGCAGCACTACAGCACCAGAATCCCATGTGAGAGCTGAGTCCTGGCTGCTCCACTACTGATCCAGCTCCCTGCTAATGCACGTGGGAAAGCAGTGGAAGATGGTTCATGTCCTTGGGCCCTGCACCCACGTGGGAGACCCGGAAGAAGCTCCTGGCTCCTGGCTTTGGTTAGGCCCAGTTCTTGGGTTTTCTGTGGATCATCTCTATGTCCTGCCCTCAAATTCTAGGAAAGCCAACCAGTGCCACCCAACCTGATTAAATCTTCATGGTAGAGTTCAATTTTTTGATTATTCAGATGATAATTTCACCTCAAACTCATGATATATTTAAGAAGATCTCAATGTTAAGGTGATTAGAACATAAAATTGCTATTAGCTTTTTTGTTAATGCCAGCTTTCTGGGAGGGATTATAGAGTCCTGTGAAATGGATTAAAGAAGTACTTATGCATGCTATGTTATACATAAGGGAAAGAATTGAGAAAAAATAGTCTCTTCCTATGTGTAGAGCTGTGAACATGTTAGCAGCAATGTGGGACTCTTCACGCTCTCAACTGCCTGTCTCCAGCTCACCCTCATAAATGTATTTTCCAGAGCCCAGCTGGAGGAGCAACTGGGACACAAGGAGATTAGTGAATATTCATGAATTTTAGCTGCTGCCAAGGTGAATCTTCCGAAATCCTGATTATGTTTATTTAAGTGAAACATCTGCCAATAAAAAGGAGACATGTTTATAGTAACAGCGGTGCTGTGGCTTCTGTTCTCTGAGTAATGACAAACCTGCCACTGGCTGCGTTGTCTTGTCCTTGACAATTTTCGTTTGTCCTTTTTATTATTATTATTTCTATTGAGTAATAAACTCTTTAAAGTGAACTTCCTCATGCTACCAAGATTGCCAGTAGCCATGGCAATAAAAGAATGGTTTGTTTTCTTTCCTGTTGGAAAATGGTTGATGGTGGCAAGGGAAGAACTCAGGAAGCAACTGAGTTTTCTAACATAAACCAAACTTAAGCATTTCTTTCCAGAGTTTATACACTCACCTATGAGGGGCCAGCGGAGGTCCATGGGAACATTTGAAGATTTGAGCAGCCCAAGTATGAATTGTCCTTTTTGAGGTTTTTTTGGTCAGTACTCAAGTAACAGTAATAAACACAGTTGCCCACAATCTGAAAACAGAAGTACAGAAAACTCGCAAGCATGGTTTCCATTATCCTACCCATGAGCTTTATTTGAATAAACATGGGCCATCATAAACACCTGACACTTGAGATCTTACATGCTTCCATGGGAACGTTTGTAAAGGACACTTTCTCTCAGGGTACCTCAGATGAGTCAGGCATAGTCTCTGGCCTCATGGAGTCCAACCTCTAGAGAGAAAGACATATTCATAGCTGCATGTTTGTACCAAGTAGCTACTATGTGTGAATCACGGGGCCAGGCAGTGAGGATACAATGCAAATGCAATGACGCGATCCACATCCTTGAGTACTTGAGGCATTTTGCTTAAAACAACAGCAATTCACTCTCACACAGTTCTGCAGACTGAAAATCGGAAGTTGAAGTTGTTGGCAGGAGCATGTTCCAGTGGAGGACCCCTCCTTGCCCTGGCAGATTCAGGCAGCCCCAGACAAGGTAACTCCAGTCTCTGCCTCTGTCGTCACATGGCCGTCTCCCCTCTGTGTCTGCGTCTCCACAGTGTTTTCCTGTAAGGACACCAAACATGTGGATTAGGGGCTCAATCTTATTCCACATAACCTCATCTCTAATAATCACACAAACGACTGTATTTCCATAGAAGATCATCTTGAAATATTTAGGGTTAGGACTTCAAAATATCTTTTATTCTGGGGATGGCATACAATTCAACCCATAATCCAGTACACTGAGGTACATAAGTTCTTATAAATGTAGAGTAATCACATATCTGTAAAAATAATGAGCTATAGGCCGGCACCGCGGCTCAATAGGCTAATCCTCCACCTGTGGCGCCGGCACCCTGGGGTTCTAGTCCTGGTCGGGGCGCCAGATTCTGTCCCAGTTGCCCCTCTTCCAGTCCAGCTCTTCTGTGGCCCGGAAGTGCAGTGGAGGATGGCCCAGGTCCTTGGGCCCTGCACCTGCATGGGAGACCAGGAGAAGCACCTGGCTCCTGCCTTCAGATCAGCATGGTGCACCGGCTGCAGCGGCCATTGGAGGGTGAACCAACGGTAAAGGAAGACCTTTCTCCCTGTCTCTCTCTCTCTCACTGTCCACTCTGCCTGTCAAAAAAATAAATAAATTTTTAAAAAAATTTTAAAAAAATAATGATCTATAAAGAAAGAGACCTGGGAAAGATTTGTTGAGTGGTTTGAGCTTGAGGCAAGTAAGGGAGATGAAGAAGGCTCTAAGCCTAGTCTTCCAGTCTGTCCCTGGTGGTTGTCTTCAAACCAGTCTTATTCAGAACTTGAAAATGTTGTTGTCTCCTCACCACAGGAAAGACTTCCATTTGCTAAGCAGAATCATGGAGTTTTTTGTCTCGGAACTCCACTCTTGCAGGGCCTGGGTTCCCGAGTCCGACTATATCCTCAAACTGGAAAGCTTACCTGCTTGAATCCCTGCCAACTCCTCCAGGACTTCCTGCTTGGTCATTTCAGTTGGTTCAGGACTGGAATTCAAGATGTGACTCTGCTCAGCTCTCACCCCAAGATACTGAAATGCCATCAATCCCAGATTTCTTTCTTAATCCTAGGTTTCTTTGTGAAAACCTTTTAAAACTCCTCCTCTCAGCCGGCGCCGCGGCTCACTAGGCTAATCCTCTGCCTTGCGGCACCGGCACACCGGGTTCTAGTCCCGGTCGGGGAACCGGATTCTGTCCTGGTTGCCCCTCTTCCAGGCCAGCTCTCTGCTGTGGCCAGGGAGTGCAGTGGAGGATGGCTCAAGTGCTTGGGCCCTGCACCCCATGGGAGACCAGGATAAGCACCTGGCTCCTGCCATCGGATCAGCGCGGTGCTCTGGCCGCGGCAGCCATTGGAGGGTGAACCAACGGCAAAGGAAGACCTTTCTCTCTGTCTCTCTCTCTCACTGTCCACTCTGCCTGTAAAAAAAAACTCCTCTCACAGGACCGCATACTGCACTTTCTCAGCCTTTGCCCAGATGTGGGTTGGCCAATACATGTGCTTCCCTTCCTTCAATCACCCCAGTGTCAATGTCTTGAAGGACAGAAAGGGGCAAGCAGATAGGGAAGGAGCAAGGGTTGCAAAGACACACATTGCTGTTAACTAGAGAAAAACAGGGGCAGCTCAAGATACTAGCATGCTATATAATGAGTGAAATACTGAGTTCAGACAGAACTGGAGGGAAAGAGTTGAATAAAGCCTAATTTGGAGCTTGAATGTATTATAAGAGATTCATATTATCAAAGTGAATCAATGTAAACACTTAGCAAGCTATTAATTCTAAGACATAGGAGACAGGTTGGCAATCAGCAGCATCAAAGACATATGTAAGTGCAATTCTGTCTTCTTTCTACAGGAAATAATATCACCTGTTTAAATACTCTAACATAGATGATATTATTTGTGATTTTCCAGAACAACTAGCCATTCATTTTGACAACATAACACATTATCAGTTTTCCAGCAGACAATTTATGCAGCCAATATTTTCAGGAAATGATTTTATATAAATGCACAACATAAAACCCTGTCCGAGAACAGATATTTCCAGAGGTGTTCTTCCATTAATGAACACAATGACCACTGAAATGCAAAGCTTGTGCCAATGGCACATTGCAAAGAGATTTCAATAGCACTGAGGGGTTCCCGAGGCACTGTGACATTACCAGGCAGGTAAACTGGCTTTGCAAACCTGCCTCCGTGTGTAGTTTGCTGAAACAGCTTGTGATCATTGCCTCAGGTGTCCACTCATATCTGGTTTATAACTTTACTTATTTTTTAAATGGTGCCATCACATTTTTTCTTGTTGTTTGAGAGGGAGAGAAACACACAGAGAAAGCTCCCATCTACCAATTCTCTCTCCACCAAATGCCCCCAAAAGCCAGGGCCGAAGCTGAGAACCAGCTAATCATTCCTTGGGCCACCATTGCTACCTCCCAGGGTCTGCAGTAGCAGGAAGCTGGAGTCAGGAGCAGGAGCCAGGAATTGAACCTAGACACTCTGATGTGGGATACGGATGTCTTCACCAGTGTCTTCAGTACTAGGCTAAATGTCCACACCTAGACTGTCATTTTAAGGATTAAAATGTATCCGCCATACCTAATATTTAAAATATTCCATCATTTTTGTTTCTGACAAGAGCCCAATTTCCTCCTTTTTAAGAAAATCCATCAAGTTTATTTTTATAATAAATAAAGGAAAACACTTCTTTGACTCAGCTGGCTTAGAAGGTTTTCATTTTTCCTCTTACTTTAATGTTTTGAAACATTACAGTGACCGCACAAAATGACACTAAGAATCTGGTCTGTGGTTTTATGTGGATACCTTCCAGATTAAAGAATACTTAAGGGAATTTTTGCAATAAAGCTTATCTTCTGGAATTGTGTTCTTAGAACTGCATTTACTCAAACCATTTCCCATGTTCTTATACTAATAATAAAAATATGCTGACTGTGGTCACAAAAAAATAGTTTTGTAAAAATGTATTAAATGTTGCAGTTTCCTTTCCTTTGATATTCAAAAAAATATGGAAGAGTTAACTTTCAGGAGCTATGAGAGGAAATGAAAAAACAAAATTTTGGAGAGTAAATCAAGAATGATCACTTAAGTGTGAGGAGAAGCTTGCAGGTCTGAATGATTCGTGAAGGTGGCACTAGATAAGTTCACCTGGACACAGGTAGAAAAATAGCAAAAAATCCGAACAATTGGGATGTTTTTTCACAGAATCTAAAAGTAGAACAGATGTTTATGGAGAGGTCAGTATCTGCCAAATCTTGAGCCTGACTTCTCTGATTTAATTTTTCTTCTAATTCTGTAAAGTCGGTACAGTTACTAAACTTATTTTGTACCTATTAAATTGAGTAGAGTCAATTGTCTAAATTGCCACAGCTCAGGAAACCAAAGCACTACCACCCACCCAAATGACCACTGTGCTCAGTGCCAGCAGGCAAAAGGAAGTCTACAGGCAGGTCCTAAGGGATATAAAGCTCTTGAAAATTTTTACAGCTCTGGGGATACAGTGGAAATTACCAGCTCACACAATTTTCTCCTTTGGAGAAACAGAATATAATAAAATTAAATGAGACTGTCATTGTATTTTACTTCTCTCTCGGTATAAGTTGTCTCTGTAGGAAAAAATTTAAAAACTTATAAATTGGATTTTAATTCCTTTCTATTTTTCCTTCTTCCTCATTCACATTAAGGTACAGAAATTGGACTTAATTGTCCTCTTTCTCCATGGTACACTGGTATCATTGCTCATTATAAGACGTAGCTCTTCATCCCCATTACTACATCCACATTCCAAAGCAGACATGTTTCACGAATGTCCAAGGATTTACACATATCCCGAAGAAATATGATTTTCTTTGAATATATTAGCCATTGGATAGAAAGCATGCTTTTCATAAACTGATGCGGAATTGCACTCCAGAACGTTTGAGCCAGTCTTCTTTCTCACCAGATATGCCCAAGAGGTCCATTTCCTTCTGCCCTTGCCTAATTTTACTGCTGCTTAACTTTCCAGACTTGTCTAAGCTGGTGAGACAAAAACAGTATTTTGCTGAATACTAGTGGTGATAGTCATCATTTTGTATACTTGTCAACCATTCTCTTCAGTACTACCTACAAGTACAAGTACATAGAGGATTTACTCATTTTCCTACTGAGTATCGTTTTTTTACCCAATGTTGTCTTTCCCAGTTATAATGTCATAAATATATTCTCATTCATTTTCTTCCAGTACCCATTTCATTTTAGCTGTCAATTTTAGAATTTTAATTTTTCTAGAGTTTATTTTTATTTATGTGTTCTACAACTTGTATTTCTCCATACAATGAAATCTTAGAAAATTATCTACTAAATACTCTTTTTTGTTTGTTTATTTGTTTGTTTGTTGATGCTGACTTTTTTGTTGGTGATAATGGTGAGTTATCCCCTCTCTATTATAGACCAACTTTCCATTAAAACTAGATTCTATTTGGGCTTTTCTACTGCATTTCCCTTTTTATTTTTTTTTTCCCATGCCAGAGTCATGTTGTTTAGTTTTATTTGTTTCATTATAATGGCATTGTGAAATATCTTTCTTTTTTTTAGATTTTATTTATTTATTTGAGAGGTAAAGTTGCAGATAGAGAGAGGGATAGAGACCTTCCATCTGCTGGTTCATTCCCCAAATGGCCACAATGGCCAAACTTGGGCCTATCTGAAGCCAGCAGCTTCTTCCAGGTCTCTTATGTGGATGCAGGGGCCCAAGCACTTGGGCCATCCTCTGCTGCTTTCCAAGGCCATAGCAGAGAGCTGGATCAGAAGAGAAGCAGCTGAGACTAGAATCAGCACCCATAGGGGATACTGGCACCACAGGCAGAGGCTTAGCCCACTACACCGCAGTGCCAGCCCCTGGAATATCTTCACACGTTAGAGTGAGGTTCCTTCTTCACTCCGCTCACTCGTAGTCTTTGTTTTTCAGACTCCTGCTTTTCCATGTGATGTTGGAGAGTTACTTGATTTCTCAAAAATTCTGCTAAAATATTTCTAGGAAATGCACTGAATCTGTGAGTAATATGAGAAGACTGTGCAGTTTATCTCTCCATTTATTTAGAATTTTTGTTTGTTTTTGGCATTTGATAGATTTTTCTTATTTGTGGATTATATTTTGAAACATGTGACTATGAAGTGCATGCATCTTCTGGATATGACCCAGGGAACTATCACAACATAGATCAATATATTTTAAAATGTATCTTTTATTTATTTGAAAGGCAGAGTCATAGAGAGAGGAGGAGAGAGAGACATAGAATCTTCATCTGCTAATTCACTCCTCACATGGCCCTACTAGCCGAGGCTAGGCCAGGCCAAAGCCAGGAGCAGGGAGCTTCTTCTGGATCTCCCTCATGGGTGCAGGGGCTCAAGTACTTGGGTCATCTTCCACTGCTTTGCCAGGTGCATTAACAGGAGCTGGATCAAAAATGGAGCAGCTGGGCCTTGACCCGGCACACATATAGGATGCTGGTGTTGCAGGCAGAGGCTTAACCTGCTAAGCTACAACCCTGGTCCTAATAAATCACTATCTTGATTGAAGATGGGAAAACTGCCGGCACACCAGAAGCTTCCCTCATGCCCTACCCCCCAAACATCCTCTTCCACAAAGAAAGGTGTCGTTGTGATGTCTTACATTCTGATTAATTTTGCTGATTTAAAAATATGCATTTATTTTTATTTAGTTGGTTTAAAGGCAAATTGACAGAGACAGAAAGAGATCTTCCATTTGCTGGCTCACTCCTCAAATGGCTGCAACAGCCAAGGCTGGGGACGGCCGAGGCCAGGAACCAGGAATTCCATCCAGGTCTCCCATGTGGGTGGCTGAAAAACAAGAACATGAGGCATCGTCGGCTGCCTCCTAGAGAAATCAGGAGGGAGCTATATTGGAAGCGCGGAGTAGCCATCACTCAAATGGGATATAGCACTCTGATATGGGATCCGGGCCTCCCAAGTAACTGCTTTCCTCCTGCACCACAGTAACCACCCTTTGATGAATTTAATATTTCTTATAAATGGAATCATATAATTCTATACAATGGAGTCGCATAACTTTTTGTCTTTTACCACAGACTTCTGAGGTTCATCTCTGCTGTTTTGCCTAAGACTGCTTCATTGCTTCATGGTATAACATTTTAACTTTCTCTTAACGTATTTATCCATTTGGACATTTGAGATCATTATGAAATTATTTGCAGTGTGCATTCTTGTAGACACCTGTTGGTGGAATTGTACTGAGGACTGAAATTGCTGGAACGGGGCCAGCACTGTGGTGTAGTAGACTAAGCCTCCGCCTGCAACACCAGCTACCCTATGGGTGCTGGTTCATATCCCAGCTACTCCTCTTCTGATCTACTTCTCTGCTTATGGCCTGGGAAAGCAGTGGAAGTGCTTGGGTCCCTGCATCTACGTGGGAGACCTGGAAGATGCTCCGGATGGGTCCAGCTTCAGATCGGCCCAACTCTGGCCGCTATGGCCATTTGGAGAGTGAATCAGCAGATGGAAAATACTTTTTCTGTCTGTAACTCTCTGCCTGTGAAATAAATAAATAAAATTTCTAAAAAAGAAAGAGGAAGGAAGGAAAGAAAGAGAGAGAGAGAAAGAGAGAAAGAAATTGCTGGAACATATGTGTTCGTTCACATATTCAGCTTTAGATATTGCCACGTAGTTTTCCATGGTAATTCTTACAATTTACTTTCATATCAATAGCAAAGAATTCCATTTGCTTCAAATCTTCGCCTACTCCTGATGTGATCATACTCCTGTCCTCCTTACTGTATCACACGAGGAACATGGTGTTATTCGGACCCTTTACTTTGACATTTTATCTTTGATTTCTCAACTAACATGCTATCTGTCAACTCACAGCCACCCCAGGACTCTCTCTTAGTTTTTTTTGTAATTAAAATGTAATTTGAGGCAAATAATTGGAAGCTCTGGGAATATCATGTTCCTCAGCAATCTTTCACCCTCATGTTAAGATTCACTGATTTTTTTTCTTTTTAGCTACATTATTCTTCTTTGTTTATTTGTAAATGTATGCTAGATATTGTCCTTAACAGTAGATGTCTGTCTTTGTAGGGTCAGAGAAATCCTCTTAAACCTCAGTCACTGTTTTGTGACCTCCCTTGGTGAACATGTGTACTTGAACTTCATGCAATGAATATTTATATTTTAACAGAGTTATAATTCTAAAGATCAAATTTGTAATTTCTAAATTTGAATGAAGGGCCAGCGCCGCAGCACACTAGGCTAATCCTCCTCCTGCGGCGCCGGTACCCCTGGTTCTAGTCCCTGTTGGGGCGCCGGATTCTGTCTGGTTGCCCCTCTTCCAGTCCAGCTCTCTGCTGTGGCCCGGGAAGGCAGTGGAGAATGGCCCAGGTTCTTGGGCCCTGCACCTGCATGGGAGACCAGGAGGAAGCACCTGGCTCCAGGCTTTCGGATCGGCATAGCGCTGGCCATAGCGGCCATTTGGGGGGTGAATCAACGGAAGGAAGACCTTTCTCTCTGTCTCTCTCTCTCTCACTGTCTAACTCTGCCTGTCCAAAACATTTTTTTGAAAGAAAAGAACAAAGAGCTTTAAATTCAAATTTTAAAGTTAATTTGGATTCCTGGAAGGGCATGCAATTAAAATTTATTATTAGAAATATGCTGTATGACTTTTTTAAAAAAGATTTATTTATTTATTTGAAAGTCAGAGTTACATAGATAGCAGAGAGGCAGAGAGAGAGACAGAGGTCCCCCATCCAATGGTTCACTCTCCAATGGCCACAATGGCCAGAGCTGTGCCAATCCGAAGCCAGAAGCCAGGAACCTCCCCTGGGTCTCCCAAGTAGGTGCAGAGACCCAGGACTTGGGCCATCTTCTACTGTTTCCCAGTCCATAGCAGAGAGCTGGGTTGGAAGTGGAGCAGCCAGATCTCAAACCGACACCCATATGGGATGCTGGCACTTCAGGCCAGAGCGTTAACCCACTGCCACAGCGCTGCCCACCACCCCTCCTTTTTTTAAAGATTTATTTATTTATTTATGTGAAAGTCAGAGTTACATAGAGAGTGGAAAGGCAGAGAGAGAGAGAGAGAGCGAGAGAGAGAGAGAGAGAGAGGTGTATAACTTTTTAAAACATTTATTTATTTATTTATTTATTTGAGAGGTAGAATTACAGAGAGAAGGAGAGAGAGAGAAAGGTCTTCCATGTGCTGGTTCACTCCCCAAATGGCCACAACGGCCAGAGCTGAGCTAATCAGAAGCCGGGAGCCAGGAGCTTCTTCCAGGTTTCCCACATGGGTGCAGGGGCCCAAGCACTTGGGCCATCTTCCACTGCTTTCCTAAGCCATAGCAGAAAGCTGGATTGTAAAGTAGGGCAACCAGCACCCATATGGAATGCCAACACTGCAGATGGAGGCTTAGCCTGCTGGGCCACAGTGTCAGACCCATTGCGTAATTTTTAACAAATTTTAAATGAAATATCCTTGAAGTTCTAAATGGATAAAATTTATTTAATTTCTTTTAGCAAGCTCAAAATTAATGCCGATTTCAGAACTACTACTGAGCAAATTTGTGATCTTTTCTAATAAGAAATGTCTCTAATTTCTGTGCATGTCACAAAAGTGTGTAAACAGCTATGGATCACCTCATCATTTGTCCCACTGCCTTTTTATCATAAGGCTGTATCTTCACTATTTTTGTTTATAAAATTCTCTGTACCTTCACTCCCTGGGGTGTTTGAACTCACATTGGTGTGCCTGCCCTCCTGGAAACCTTGGTCTGTTCCATCCAAAGGGGTAAAGTGCGTTGTCAGAACAGAAGGATGGTGACTCGTCACCACATCCACAGCTATTTTGTTGAAACCCCACATTTTGAGGTTTGAATATAAATCTGCAAAGGTGTCTTCTTTGATTTGGTCTGAAAAGCAATACATGTTTAGACTGTCTACCAATTAGAACTTTTTAAAACATATTCAAATTATGCTTTATTGAATCCTAGTGGCAAGGAAGATGTTCCAAATCAGGAGAGAGAGTTAAGAGCATTCCAGAGCTTGGTGCTCTTATTGCATGATGCTAATGTCTCTTCTCCTGACTGGACTGCTTAACTAACCCAAATGCAGGAGAGGACTGGGACTTTCTTGCAGGAAATGTCCATGGGTAGAAGGGCAGCTGGAAGGCAGCTACTCTTCCGCCAGATACCGGAGAGGTGAATGCTCTCCATTTTGCAGGCTAAAGAAAACGAAATCATTTGCTTTTCTCTGTCCTGCTAAAACTGAAAACTTTGCACCCAACCCTCTCAGTTGCTGTGAAAACTTGTGGGTCTGTGATAAACTGCACAGGCCTTTGGGAAGCAGACTTTCCCTTTCCCACGCAGTGTGCTATTTATAGTCCTATTTTAATTGGATAGAACTTTCATTTTCATTTTTTCTTTGACAAAACCAATCTGTGCTAGTTGTGGAAACAATTATCTAACATGCAGCTTAAGAAGTCTATTAGAACAATCTCTCAGGAAAGTCAAACGCCAGGCCGGATTAGCTTTCCAAGAGGGAGGACAGTTGTTTACTCTAATGTCTTGCAAACCAGCAAATCTGTGAGGTTTATTTTTAGCATAAATTCAGCGATTTCATGTTCCCTACAACTGAGAACATTAAAATGATTAACAGGAATTTAACTCATTCCACAATCTTACATTAGAAAGATAGAAATTAGACTAAGAACAGAACAGAGAAAGTTGTGAAAATTCCCTTTTTCTTGTAATATTTTCCAAAATGGTCTCTCTAATATTTTATGTGATCTGAAACTATAAAAATAAGGATACACAGCGTCAGAGAAAAGGACAATTGATGCTGCCTTTGGAGAACTTAACAAAGGCTTTACTATCTTTTTAAATTCTTGATTATAAAATAGTAATTAAGTTCATTGAAACATGAAGGGCAAAACAGTAAAAGAAACATTGAAAACATTATGAATATTTTTCCCTAAGGAACTGATTTTCAGGATACCAGTGAACCTCTGGGAATATGATTTCCTTAACCAGAAAAGAAAGTGACTGAATTTATTGTCATTGTAAATTTATTCAACAACAAAAGAAGCAGAAATAATATTTGAACATACTTTAAAAATAAACTATTATAAATAAAAATTAAAATAAGATAGCCATTATAGTAAGGAAAAGTTATCCTGTTAAGATGATTTTCTAGGTAAAAATAATTAGAACTTAAGTAAATAAGTTGGTTTCTAGGAGCATCAGTTTTTATCAAAAGGGAAATGTTGGACCAAAGCAAGCATTCCTAATGTGGGTTATGATGTTGTGCTCCAGAGAAATAAAGAGACCCTGACATAGCCTGGAAACTTCTGAGGGGATGTACAACCTCCTGGAAGAGGGTTTGCAACTTTACAAATTTCAAAGAGATCCCCAGCTAGGAAGGCGTTATGAAGGTGGGGAACTGCAGGACATTTAAGGCTCAAGAAATCATCTGATGTGGCCCTGCCAAGGCAGGCAGGACTCAATATTCAATAAATCTATTACAGGCTAATTTTTAAGCTCATAATTTTGTATGGCCCACCAATGATGTTATAAATATCCAAATGGCCCTGGGCAGAAAAAAAAATGTTCCCTATCCCTGGTCCCCAACTTCCCTGGTATCCTAGGATTTGTATGATTTTCATCCTCATTTGAATTCTGCTGAAGGAAGTGACTGCTTTTTTTAGTCTTTTTTTTTTTTCCTTTTACTGAACTTACAAACCAAGTGATGATTTTAAAAAACAAATTACCATTGTCCATCAGAAATATTTCTGTATAAATAAGACAAGTAACATTACTGACCTTTCTTAAACAAGATATTTTGTAAGGCCGTTGTCATGAAGTTTCCGAAACATTTTTGTTGTCAAAAAAGATGACCTAAGTTGATCACCAATTCCACTTACATAGAGACACAATGTCCATAAAAAGAAATATGCTGTTTTTTTATGTAATAAGATTTGACTTTGAAGAACAGATGGAAAATAACCCAGAAACAGGTGGATTGTGTACACGTTTGTTATGTAAAAAGAAGCAAAACTTTGGCTTCAGGAGAAAGTCCTCTTCAGTTAAAAGAGGCCAGGATATTTTCCCACTGAAACAAAAGCATAGTGATGAAATACTAAAGCTTTCCAAATAAAAGTTGCTTTTAGCGACACTACCGAGTTTTATCTTAGTGTCTGAGCAAAGGAACAATAAACAGATGGAGCATATATTAGCGAATCTCAGCTAAGTACTCGCAGAACGGGGAAACGTGTTGACTCCTGGCACAGAATATTCTTTCAATTTTATTCTGTTCTATTTTTATTCTCTTTGTGAATTGTCTCATGTGATACGATGAAGACTTTGGTACATAATAGACTCAACCACTTACTCGTAAGTCCCACGGAATAAAGATTTTTGTTCACATATCCTGAGACTAATCTGTGGTGTGTTTTCTAGGAAATTCTTCTAGTTCTTTGGACTCTTGAGGAAAACACTACATGGGGTGTTTTCCTTGTCAGTTTCAAGGTTTTGGCCTTTGGAATTGCATGCATGTTAAAGTATCCAGGTGGTGTAGGAAAAAGAGAAAGGAGAGAATATTCCTTCAGGTTGAATCCATGTAATTTGAATTATAATTAAGTTAGAGACATGTAGTTGAAAGTTATTCCTAGCAAACCAGAAAAAAACAATAGTCTATTGACTATTGATAAGCACCCACCTGTCTTGATTGAATTGTAAATATTTTCCTGAAAAGTGGGGCAGAAAAGGAACCCTAAGGTGATGTTGAAGGAAGATGCTAATGCTGGAAGCTACAGATGCAGAAGTACTAAGAATTGAGGACTATTCATTAGAAGTGAATTTGTTTACTTTTGCTCTGTGGTGTGCTTTGGGAACTGAAAGACACGAAAGCAAAATCACTGCCACAAGCACTTAATAGTTTGTGATTAAGAAAGGTGGAAAGAGGGGCCAGCATTGTGGCACAGTGCGTTAAGCCACCACCTATGAAGTGGACATCCTATCCGTGCACCGACTTCAGGTGCCTAGGGACCCTGCCACCAGTATGGGAGACTCCAGCAGAGTTGCAGAGTTGCAGGCTCCTGATTTAGCCTGTCCCAGTCCTGCCCATTGCTGCCACTTGAGCTGTGAGCCTGAGGATAGAATCTCTCTCTCTCTCTCTCTGTTCTCCTCCTCCCCCATCACTCTGCCTTTCAAATAAATAAGTTAATTCTTTAAAAAAAATTACATAAAAAGCAGGAAGGAAGAATGGAAGTAAAATATGAGATGGAAGATTTTCATGATGTGATGACTGCATTTAAAAGTAGTTATAAAGCATGATAATCGGAATGTTATGTTCTTAAAACAGAGTGACAAGTAAGGGTAAAATTGTAAATGCAAATATCCTGTCCTTGCTGACTATGAAAAGCAGTTTTACTCTGGAGTCCAGGGTCTAGCCTGGGTTTCAATTCCCCTGATAGAACTTTGCTCTAACACCTAAGGAGAGTGAAAGAAAAATGAATCTTGTCCTACAGGGTGAAAAGTACCAGTGCACTACCAAGAAAATGAAATCAAGGACCCGATGACTGTAGTTTGAGAGAGAACAAGCTTAGAAGATATTCTTTACCATCTGCAAACCTGCTCAAGATAAGTGAGCAACCAGAGACTCTATGCCTATAATTTATCTCTTGTGTTTATGTTATATTCCACAGCCCTGCCCTTGGAGATAAAAATAGCCATGACCATGAACTGAAGGACCTGTGCTGAATTTCAGAGAGCTCTGTGAAGTAGGAACACCTTCAAAGAAGAGAAAGGAGAAAGTCTACCAACATCTGGTGCTGACATCACAAGAGACAAACATAATCTTGTGCATTTTAGCACTCAATAAATGTCTTAGTAATGGAAGAAGGGAGGAGAGGTACAGATGTCTGATGTTTCCAAAGCAAAGACATTCAAAAGCTGTGCTGTGAGACTTCAGCCAGAGATTTGTTTGGAAACTTGTTGAGTAACATTGATCAAAGACAATTAAGGCAGATTTGAAAGGCTCCAAACCCTAGGAAACAGAAACATTAAACTGTAATTTATTTGTCTACAAAAGAGAGCCGGTTTTGAGGATATCACAGATTACCTTCAGGAAGATTCGAAATTTTATGTTTCCCACTTCACTTTCATCCTTGGAAAATCTCCTTTCAGAGGTTTTATTTACTTTTAAATCTCAGTGGGAAATAAATGGTATCAGTAGGTGTGACAAAGGAAGACCCATACAGCTTATTGATCAAAAACACTGTGATATTAGTGATCTAACGTAGCTGCTTGGTCTTGATTACCTAAGTTTCTCTCTCATCTCAAACTCATACCCATATTATGACCTTGTACTTAACCAAATGGCCAGCATTTGAAAGAAATTTATTCTGTGTCATGTAGAATGCAGGATCAGAGCCATTCTGTGGAGGTCTCCAAGAAACAGCATAAGATAAATATGAAGGAATTTCTAAGAAGTCTTAGAATTTTATGAAGTTAAAAAGGCCTTCCTGGTGAAATGAATTTCATGTCCAAAGAGTTATTTGTGGAGGAACTGGATCCTTAGTTTGCAGGAAGTGACAGAGAAGTTTCTTGTGTTGAGTAAGAAGGTTACTAGAGGACAGCAAAGGCTTTTTCTAAACTTTCTCCTACCTGAGGGGTTAGATGATGGGGTCCAGGATGTAATAAAGGGAAAAAGGCATAGTCTTATTGCTTCTCTGCATTTTGGCTAAGATCAAGAGTAGAGGCATAGTTCTTACTTGAAATCACAGTTTAGCTTTATTGCCTACACCATCAAAAGAAACATGCCCTTGGACTGTTTATCAACTAAGTAGATCTGAATTCAAGAAGATTGTACAAATTTCATGAACCAGACAGTTAAGCTCAGGAGTTTAGTTTTCAAAGCCAAAGGAGACATATCAAGACAAATACGAAGACAGGAAGAAGAAAAAAGGCTGGGGATGTCATTTGCTTATGAATTCTAGAAGAGGAGCAGGCCTCAAAAACTTGAAACCATTACTTTTTGAAAAGGTATCCAGCTGCCTGGGGCTTACGTAAGGAAGATGAAAAATGAGATGGTAAAATTGGGAACCACTTTATTCTCCAGTGGATAAAGAAGGTAAGAGTTGAAATCTGAATGTTAAGAAGAGGCAGCCCCGTGAAGACCTGAAAACCAAGAGTTCCCAACAGAAGACACACTGAGTGCAGAATCCTCGAGTTAGGAGAAGGCTTCCTGTGTTCCAGTGGCAGAGAAGAAGGCCTTAGTGTCCGGAGTGCAAGGAATGTGGGGAGAAGGAAGAGGCACCGAGGTTGGGAGGTAGACAGGGATCATTTCACTTAGGGCTTTATGGAATTTACTATGGAATTTGAATTTTTTTGGATTTTTTTCAAAGGAAGTCACTAAGATTTTGGTTTGATCAACCAGCAGTGAGAAGAGACTCTAGATGATGTGAGACAATTACTCTTTATCTCAAACCCTCATGTGACAGAGGAAGTTGGAAAAGTCCTCAACCATATTTCTAGCATCGAGTGCCATTAGTGTTTGGATGTGTCTAGCTTGCGTATGACAGCAGGCTCGGCCTTCAGGAGGGCACTGCCTTGAATCGAATGTGCAGTGGATTTTGATTCACAGGGAAGTACGCCAGATCCAAAAGGATGTGTAGAAATTTGTAAAACTGAGGAGGAATTCAAATCCATAGACAAGGAAACATTCAAACGATAAGTTTATTGTGGTAAAAAAAAGTTTGAAATCTATGCTTAGGTGTTTTGTTTTGTTTTTGTAATCAGCATTTCCCACCTCCTTGTATAATTCAATGGAATAAGTCCCTGTTGGTGAGAAGAGAAATTGTCATGAAATTCAGGCTAACTCTGAAATTCTGGGTCCAACTGATTCTGAAAAAAGAAAAAAAGGTGAAGAGGAGAGGGGCCAATTACATGATGACCTTTTGGAGTCCTCAAAAGTTGGTAATGCTGATGGTTCTTATGTAGCTGTGTCACATGGCCAGCAACTGGGGCAGGATGAAAGCATGTGTGGGAAAGCACTTGTAGCTTAGGACACTATAGACGGAGGCATTGCAGTGGTGCAGACAAAATAGGAGCCCTATGAAGCCTTCTGTTCAGAAAATCAAATACCTTACTTCCAAATTACACAACCAAATGAAAATTCCTTCTAAAGAATCACTTTGGGAATCAGGCGCTAACTTCAAAAGTGTTTCCATTTTCAAGGCAACTTCAGAACTGTTTCATAAGACTACATATACATGCCTATGTGCAAAGGCATGTCTAATTTCTACAGTAACATTCAATATATGACTGAAGATTGGTTATCAAGCTGTGTCTTTCCTAAGACATAAATATTTGGCAGCACTTGTAGTTTTTTCAAAAATACATTATTTTAATTCTGAAGGCATTTTCAAAATTGTTTTGAGAATGATATCATCATTCTAAAACATAGGAATCCAATTTAACAATAGGATTTTTTTCTCTTTCATCCGTAATGAGTTCTCAAAAATTCATGAGACAGATTCCATGTACAGCAGTTAAATTATAACTGAATCTTATAAACTGTTTTGAAAACAATGTTCAAAAATATGTATAATCATTGTGTACATATTTGTATTTATAATTTATGCATATTTATTTTCTTTTGTGATTAAGCAGACATTTGGATGACAGAAGTCTAATGAGTGAATAATTAAAACTAAAGGTTTGCCTCTATCTAGAACTATCTCAATTTTTTGTATTCAAAATTTTATCATTTGTATCATATTTTCACTTATCCATGTGTCAGTCTTTTTTAAGGAAGAAGGACCAAAGACAATAAAATGTTTAAACAAATGCAAGAACAGCGCTGCATAGGTAAAGCTCACAGGTAGTATTAGCACAGTAAGTCTGGAAATAGATTGTCCAGGGGTAGTGACGTTGGTGCCAGTCATTCTCCCCTCCTCTCTTACCACACTGTTCTTACTCTAAAAAGCCCCTTCTGGACCAGGATGGCTACTGAAACTGCAGCCACCACACCTGAAGGGGAAAAATGGGAGAACTACAAGTGTCCTTTCTAGACACAGCTTCTCCAAGGGCAGATTTTCCAGACATCTCATACTTAGCCACTTATGTCTCATTGGCCAGAATGTGGTCATTTGACCATGAGAGGACAAGGATCCCAGTTTTAAAAAAACCTGATTTCTCTTCCAAAGCAGGCCACTAGGAGGCCACGAATGCTGGGAGTCTGTGCCAAGATGGATTTCATTTCCGAGAGCCCCCCTTGTCTTTGCAGCCTCCCATCTCTTGTCTCCTAAGGTTACCTGAATAGGACCAATAATGTTGACTATTAATATTGTGAGTTCTTCTCATAACAAGACTGAGTATAATGTGGAGCACCAATATCAACTGTGCAATGTTATGTAATTTGATGCCTGATTTTTCAGTAAATGATACTTATTTAAATAGATGACTGATGTTGCTTTTAATTCATCACTAAAGAACCTCTTTGTATAACTGACATCTATCTACCTCACTAGATAGAACATTGTAGAATGCATCTAAAAATAATGCTTTGGATTAAAGTTGGTGAAATTCCAGTCAAACTCATTTGCTTTGAATATATGTTTACATTGGAGACATTCCCAAGCATTGCTCTGGTAAGCATTGGTTGAAGTAACTTGAGAAACACAAACCTCATCTCCTTTGTTTATAGAAAAGCTGCTTTTGAAGAATTTGCCTGATATCCGTTAACTTTCAAAATGTGTGTCTTGGCTGTTGTGAATAATGCTAAAGTGAATATAAGGGTGCATACATCTTTGCAATTCTGCTTATAGATACTTGTGCAAACATCCAGAAGTGAGATTGCTGGGTCATGTGGTAGCTCTATTTTTAATTTTTTTGAGGAATCTTTATATGGCCTTACACAGTGACTGCACCATTTCCTTTCCCACCAGCAGTGTTTTAGAATTCCAGTTTCTCAACATCTTTACCAACGTTTGTGGTCTTTTATCTTTTTTTTTTTTTTTTTTTGGACAGGCAGAGTGGACAGTGAGAAAGAGAGAGACAGACAGAGAGAAAGGTCTTCCTTTGCCATTGGTTCACCCTCCAATGGCCGCCACAGCCGGGGCACTGTGGCCAGCGCATTGCGCTGATCCAAAGGCAGGAGCCAGGTGCTTCCTCCTGGTCTCCCATGCAGGTGCAGGGCCCAAGGACCTGGGCCATCCTCCACTGCACTCCCAGGCCACAGCAGAGAGCTGGACAGGAAGAGGGGCAACCGGGACAGAATCCGGTGCCCTGACCGGGACTTGAACCCAGTGTGCTGGCGTTGCAGGCAGAGGATTAGCCTAATGAGCCATGGCACCGGCCAATTTGTGGTCTTTTATCATTGTTGCTTTTATAATCCATCCTAAGGGGTTTGAGACAGTATCTCCACATGGTTTTAATTTGCATTTCCTTGATGATTGATTAATATTATTGAATGATATTTATTGATTAAAGATGACTTTTTTTCATATACTTGTTGGTTATTGGTATAGGCGTACTCCAAAAAGTTGGAGGAAAGTGAAATTAAAAGATGTTTATTTTGTTGAAAAAAAAAATAGTTGAGGCCAGCACCTTGGCTCAATAGGCTAATTCTCCACCTGCAGCGCCGGCACACTGGGTTCTAGTCCCAGTCAGGGCGCCAGATTCTGTCCTGGTTGCTCCTCTTCCAGTCCAGCTCTCTGCTGTGGCCTGGGAGTGCAGTGGAGGACAGCCCAGGTCCTTGGGCCCTACACCCGCATGGGAGACCAGGAGAAGCACCTGGTTCCTGGCTTCAGGTCAGTGCGGTGCGCCGGTGCGGTCATTGGAGGGTGAACCAATGGCAAAGGAAGACCTTTCTCTCTGTCTCTCTCTCTCACTGTCCACTCTGCCTGTCAAAAAAAAAATTGTTGAAGTCCCTGCATACTAAGGGTCTGAAAAATGCATGTTATGAAAAACTGTACATGAGTTTTAATTTTTGTCACAACAAATTAAATTTATTTTTCAATTCTGTTTTCCATGGACTTTCAGAAGTTTCTTTGTATGTCTTCTTTGGAGAAATGTCAACTCAAATCCTTTGCCTATTTATTAATTGATTTTTCTAATTTTTCCTTTTGAGTTTCAAGAGTTACAAATTTGAGAAATTAACCTCCTATTAACTATATGGCTTATAAATATTTTCTACCATTCCATAAGTTGTCTTTTCACCCTGTTAATTACTTCCTTTGTTTCACAGCAGCATTTTGTATGTATTTATTTTAATTATTTGGAAGGCAGAGTGACAGAAAGAGGGCGAGAGAGAGAAGGAAGGGAATCTTCCATAGTTCACTGCCCAAATGGCTGTAATGGCTGGGGCTGGGCCAGGCTAAAGCCAACAGCCTGAAATTCTGCCTGGGTCTCCCACATGGGTGGCAGGGGCCCGAGCATTTTGGCCATCTTCCACTGCTTTTTCAGGCACATTTACAGGGAACTGGATCAGAAGGGGAGCAGCGGGGACTGGAACTGCCACTCAGCTGTGGATGCTAGTGTTGGAAGTAGTGGCATAATCTAATGTGCCACAATGCCGACACCTTACAGAAGCTTTCTCCCAGGTTTTCTTTTAGTAATTTCACTATTTAAGGCCTGTAATTTAATTATTTCATCCCTTTTGGAATTTTATTTATTTGATTTAATTATTGATGATGGTGTGAGATAAGGGCTCAATTCCCTTCTTCTGCATGTGGGTACTCGGTTTTCCAGCTCCATTCGTTGTAGTCTTTCTTTCTCCAATGAATGTTCTTCGACCGTTGCCAAAGACTTACGTGCCGTGTATAGAATGTTTATTTCTAAGTTCTCTATTCTGTTCCTTTGAAGGATTATCCTCAATTGTTATTATGTGGAAACAGCTGAAGTTTCCATCCACAGATGCAGGGGTGAAGAAAATGCAGTATAAGCCTACAATGAAATACTATCCAACCATAATAAAGAAGGAAATCTTGCATATGTGACAATATGTACAACCTTGAACATATTATGCTAAGTAAAAAAGCCATTCACAGAAGGACACATACGGCAGGACTCCAATTATCTGTGTTGTTTAAAGTAGTCAAATAGATTGAAACACAAAGTAGAAGAGTAGTCCCAGGGACTGAGGGAGGGGGCAATGAGAATATAAAATTTCAGTTGCATAAGATGAAGAAATGCTACATATTAGATGTACGTTGTGCTCATACTTAACAATGCTGTACTGTATACTGAGAGAATAGATCTCATGTTATTTGTTCTTACCACAATTATAAAACAAAAAAAAAGAAAAATGCACACCTTACTATGTAAAGCTAGAACATACACATATTAACTTATAATCATGTGTGTTACCTTCAGAGTCAATTACCAGGGTCTTGTTGGACTATGAACTTAGGAACCTTTGGAAGTCACATCTCCAACAGTTTCTACATAAGCATTCATACTAACTGAACATGGTAACAGAAAATAGCAAGCATCAAAAATATTTGAGTAATTAGAAAAGAATGAAATACTCTTGTTTCTAAGGTCAATAAAAATTGGGGAAAATAAAATAAAAACTTGCAAAATGTAGGTAACACTTTCTGATCATGAAAATAATGTAAGTTGTTATAAATTGCAGCAACTATTAAGTTTTAAATGAGTCTTTGCCTAAGATGTTTTTATCCTGAATCTGGGTCTTTATTTCTGTTTTTCATGTGGCTCAGGTATTAAGACAACAATATACCTAAAGAAAGTTAACTAAAGTCATAGTATTTTGAATTTAATATTAAATTGTGTTTTCGGTGGCTTTCCAATGCCAATGTTGGAAATGTTTAAGTATAGTGACTGGCAAGCAAATGGTAGAAGTGAAACTCCTGTGAGAAAAATAACCCAACCAGCACGATTATGCTGGTTGCATAATCTTGAAAATAATGAATACGCTTATAATCTCATCACAGGGCAAAAGGTTAATGAAACATCAGCCTAAAAGTGTTCCATCACATGTAGTAAAATTATCACAGCAAATTATGTCTTAAAGCAATGAATGACATTTTTTATAATCAAAAATGATAGAATAAAATAGTGTACAAATACAATCTGGATGATTTTTAAAAATTTGTCTATTTTCATTTTATTTGAAAGGCAGAGAGATGGAGAGAGAGAATCCATATGCTGCTCATTCCCCAAATGCATGCAACAGCCAGGGCTGGGTCAGGCCAAAGCCAGGAGCCAGGAGCTTCCTCTGGATCTCCCACACTGGTTCAGGGGCCCAAGGACTTGGGCGGGCAATCTTCCACTGCTTTCCCAGGCCATAGCAGAGAGCGGATCGGAAGTGGAGCAGCCAGGACTCAAGCTGGCGCCTATATGGGATGCCAGCAGTGCAGGCAGTGGCTTAACCCAGTATGCTACAGCAACAGCCCCAATTTAACTGTTGTATTCACTGCTATGAGGCTAGTTAAAGGGGACACTGGGAAAAACAGATTGCCACATTGAAAGAACCAATAGTAATAAATTATGTGTGATAAATGTTTAATGAATGCTGTATTATTATTTTATTATTATATAAAAGGACAAAATAACTTGACAAATGCGGTTACACTGAATTTGTGTTTATGGATATTTTTTGGATCTTATTTCCCAAAAATTTTCTATGACCGACTCTGAGCAATAATCATCTAACAGCACTTTTTTATTCAGATAGCTCTTGCTGAAGAAAGACTTTTAGGGCCAGCATATTGGCACAGTGGTTTAAATCACCACTTGTGATATAGCCATCCCATATGGGAACACCAGTTGGAGGCCCAGCTACTCAAGTTCCAATCCAGCTCTCTGGAAAAGCAGCAGAAAATGGTCCAAGTGCTAGCACCCCTGCCACCCATGTTGTAGTCCCAGATGAAGTTCCTGGCTCCTGGCTTTGACCTGGCCCAGACCCAGCAGTTCTGACTATCTGAGGAATGAACCAGCAGATAGGAGATCCATCTCTCTCTGTCTGCATCTGTTCCCTCTCTGATGCTCTGTCTTTCAGATAACTAAGTCTTTTTTTAAAAGACTTCCCATGAGTATCCCAGTTTCTTAGTGACAGTTTTCATTAGAGTGCAGATAACACTGCTCTATACTGGGTTATTCCCAACAGTGGTGCATGTGCATATAAGTGTGTGCAAGTGTGTGTGTGTGTGTGTGTGTGTGTGAGAGAGAGAGAGAGAGAGAGAGAGAGAGAGGGAGAGAGAGAGAGAGATCTGGGGCCTGCAGTATGGTGCAGAAGGCTAAGCCTCCACCTGCAGTGCTGGCATCCCATTTGGGCACCGGTTTGAGTACCAGCTGCTCCTCTTCCGATCCAGCTCTCTGCTATAGCCTGGGAAAGCAGTGGAATATGGCCCAAGTGCTTAGGCCCCTGCACCCACATGGAAGACCCAGAAGAAGCTCCTGGCTCCTGGCTTCGGATCAGCTCCGCCCCAGCCATTGTGGAGTGAACCAGCTGATGGAAGACCTCTCACTCTCTGTCTCTCCCTCTCTCTGTAACTCTACTTCTCAAATAATTAAATAAAATCTTTTAAAAAAATAGTGAGATCCACTGCTGATTGCATTAGTGTAGAATTCCAGTAAAGGGATAACTGGGGAAGCAAAACAAAATACCACTAGTGTTCTCTAATTGTACTGCATCGTTCCTTCACAGTAAGGCGGAGTAAAAATCCGGATTAAGTGACTAACGATGCTAAAGCTTTCTTTTATCTACTCACCTTTTCGATAGCAGCTGATCTATTTAATGTATAAATTGTACTCATATGCATTGTGTGAATGGTATGTTGAAGTTGTCCATTTTGTGTTATTCCAGGAAATAGAAAAGAACAATCTCTGAGCTCAGTTTGTCCAAAATCTATCTCACAATTTCACTTACTGGTTTTTTATCACTGGATTAAATGTTTAAAATTTTTGGAGCACTGATCTCATCATCTATAAAATGGTAATGATAATGAAACTTATTCCACAAATGAGTTCACACACGTAAAGCACTTAGAACAGGACCCAGATGCCACAATGCTCAGTGTTAGTTATTACCAACATTCTGTGCTGTCACGTTACTCACTATGTTCCAGGGGCTATATAAAATGCCTTTCTAATTTTGGAATATTTTACTTCTTTTTCAAGCCAAAACCATTTTCATTATTATCCTCAGACCACTTAAATCCATTTGTCACATGAACAGTTACGTAATGTTCCTTCCCAGATGTTCCCTACCGAGAGGAAGCTGCCATTTGGTTCCAAGTCACAGTATATACCCTGTGCCCCTCCAGCCCAAGAGGGAAAGGAGTAGACTGTTCCTCTCCAGAGTGCCAGCCTCCATTCAGAATCTAGTAAAGGAAGAGTCAACTTCATTTACGCTCCCCCCCCCCACATAGTACGAGGGCTCCCATTTATCTATATCCTCACCAACACTTCTTACCTTTTATGTTTTGTTAACTAGTCCAGCCACTGAGGAATAGATGAAGAAAATGTACATACACACAATAGAGGTCATTGTGGTGGCTGAAATAAGCCAACCGCAGGAAGACAAGTATCCCATCATCTAATTCACATGTGGAGTCTAAATAAAAAGTGATCCCACAGAAGTTAAAAGTATGGAATCAACCCAAAGGCCCATCAACTAAAGACTGGATAAAAAAAATTATGGGATGTGTACTCTATGGAATACTACACAGCAATAAAAAATGAAATCTGGTCACTTACAACACAATAGATGAATCTGGGAAACATCATACTTAGTGAAATAAGCCAGTCTCCAAAGGGACAAATATTGTATGTTCTCCCTGACCTGTGATAATTAATAGAGCACCTAAAAGGCGATCTATAAAAGTGAAATTGACACTTTGAGAAGCAAAGACTTGAACAGCCCTTGTCTTATATACTATTTATATACTATTTGTTGAACTCTTAACATAGAGTTAAACAAATGTGTATTAAGTCAATTGAAAATAGATCTAAGTAAAAAAATAAGAGTGGGAATAAGAGAGGGAGGAGGAAGAGGGGTGGGAGTATGAGTGGGTTGGCAGGCACAGTGGAAAGAATCACCATGTTCCTAAAGTTGTAATTGTGAAGTTTGAAACTGTAAAGCTGTATAGTTCTGCATACATTCCTATAGACTTAATTCTAATGGTACAATTTAAAAACTTGTCATGGGACACCAATCCCCTTAGGCTGAATGGTAAAAAATATCATCTTAAGTGTTAAAGTGATCATATAGATAGGATTGAGTGTCTGGTAATAATAGTAGATAGAATTAAAAAGAAGGGAATGCTCCAACATGGGAAGCAGTCCACACAGCAGACTCATAGAATGACAATCGCTTTAAATAGTACTCTGACCTCAGAATCATCCGTTAAGGAATTCTGGTCTGGCTGGAAAGCCCAGAGGAGCATTTTAGGCATGGAAAGCCAAAACACTGTGGCAAAAAATGTCCTACATGAAGGACTTCAGTAGGTGATATCTCATAGAAAGGAGTGGTCATTAAAGAAGAAGGTACTTTTCTCTGAATTGAGGAGAGAATTTCCACTTTGGTTATGGCCTTGTCTAAATACTAATGGAAGGTGTGTACTCAAAAGGCTTCCATAACTTAAGCAGCTCATGTCAATAGTCTCAGGTGATCACTGACATCATACTTAATAGTGTTAATTGTTAAATTAACAACAAGAGTCACTGTGCACTAACTTTCCATGCAGATCTCTATCCTCAAAGAGTTGTATTATAATTATATTTAAGTGCTTGCAAAAGATGTATCATTCTTGGATGCGTCTTTAAAGTTAATTAAGTTTCTAAAAAAAAGAAGTGAAATTAACTTCAAGATGCAATGACTTTGAACAGCCCTTGTCTTGAGGAGTAATGTTTTGTTGTTGTTGTTGTTTTCATGCAAATTGTTAAACTCTTTACTTATTATAGAGTTGGTCTTCTGTGTATAAAGTTAATCAAAAATGGATCTTAGTGAAAAATCACAAAAAAAGAGTATATTGATGGTTAACAAAGGCTGGGGAGGGAAATAGGCTTGTGTAAATGTTTATTAACCGGTATGAAGTTATAGCTAGATAAGACACTTTGAGGTTCTGTTGCAAACAGCAGTGTGACTATAGGTAATGCTGATATAGCATTTATTTATCCACAAAAGAAAAAAATCCTAGGAGATAGAATTTTGGATTATTTTTCACCATAAGAAAATGTTAAATATTTGAGGAGATAGATCCATTTGGCCTGATTGGACATTACGTAATATATGCATTGTTTAATTGTTTCAAAATATCACATGGCACCTCTTTATTGTGTTTAATTTTAAAATGCCTGTTAATTTTTAAAAAGCAAATTTCGATCTCATGTAAAAAGTCCCACAATATTGCACAAAACAGCTCTAACGGTAAGCTGTGATAGAGGGTTAATTCCAAGTGAGTTTGTCCTCACAGAGGAGTTCTGCTCAGTGTTCAGTTGTGGCCCTTACCGTCCGCAATGGCTCCAGTCAAGCTCATTTTTCTGAGGGTTGTCTTGAAAGCTACTCTGTATTTCACATCTACATATTTAACTCTCAACTAGTGTTTGCTACCTAGGTGTCCAACAAGCCTTCATATTCAGTGTGTTCCACATTAACTCACCAGCCTTCCTCTGAAAAGATCTCATCTCCTGGCACCTTCTGTTTCCGTTACCCGAGTTTGAACTCCTGATGGCAGGCTCTTCCTCACACCCTTCACTGGATCTTCAACTTCTCAGCTACTCCAGGAGAGTCCAGCTCTCAAACATTCAGTCCAATTCACTGTAGTTTGTAGTTTGAAAGCTGTACATTTGTAGTAGAGATGTTATGCAGAGTTCTGGAATTTTCATGAATGTTGCTTAGTCTAGAGAACACAGATATTTGAGCATGGCTTCTATGTGTTTTCTGATATGATATTATAGGATAATCAACCAATTAAAGGGAATAAAAACATAATGTAAAATCTAAATACTAAGGAACACAGCACTCAGAAACCAGTGGCTCATAGTGAAAATAGAATAAAATTTATATGTCCATAAATATGGTAAATTTTTATTTGGTTTATTTGTTCAATAAGAAATATATGAAAATGAACAATCGCCATGAGAATGAGTTTATCCAGATAAACTATTTTCCTTATTTTTTCCTTCACTCATTGCTGGTATAAAATACCAAGATGAGTAAAATCTTTAATTTACATCCTTTAAGTTTAATTAAAGCCTATACATAAAATACTACCATTTAAAATCAAAAGCCTGATATTCCTTAGCATAATATAGGTACTTAGCTAAACAAAAATAGCAATGGCCTGTCGCAGGTACATATTGTAGATGAGAAATCTGGGCCAAGAACAGCTTTTCATTTTCTAGTGACCAAGACAAAATATGGTGACTCAGATTTTTGCTTTCATCTTGAGTATTTATAAGTAGAGCTTAAGCAATATTTTAGCGTAGTCATTGTCCATGTTTGCTATTTTAAAGCTTGTGAATGACCTTAAGTATTTATTTAACAAGGGCATAACAGTGATGGACCAAGAAATAAATTATGGATCCTTGACCTTTTTTTAGAAGTATTAGCAGTGGGTGTAAGGTGCTGCTTGGATGTCCACACGTATTCCCAATAATCTTATTTTATTATTAGGAGAGAAGGAAACATAAACCCTCAAACTTTTTTGTCACATACTCACATTTACAAAAAATAGTAAAAATAAATTATATTAATGTAATTTTAAAATGCAGTAACTAGAGTTGTGGCTGTGCATGTGCATTTATGCGCACATGTGTGTGTGTGTGTGTGTAGCATCTGTAGCTAACATGAGAACTGGATATTGAATCCAGCTTCTTATCACTTATATCTACAAATGGAAAAAGGAAAATATCAAGTTAACAGAAATCAGCCTTATTATTTAGAGTGAAATAGAACTCTCAAAAGTTCTTAACAGGCAAGCAAATCATCATCCATGAAATATTCCCAAAGAGCAAACCAGGTCAAAGGGGTCAAATAATTCCTCCTGCAGCCCAGAACTCCGCGGCAGAGCATTGGATCAAAGATCAGAAGACCTGGCACCGAGTCTTTCGCTATCTTCCACCCAAGTCTTATGTTTTGGAAGCAACAACATTTGACCTCATATGACTCACTACCAAAGTGCCTGAAACCTGGAAGAAGATAAGGGCTTCCAAATCTTTAATAAATCACAGTCCAGAAAGATAGCCACAGCTTTGACAAACCATCAGATAGTTGGCAGTTCTGTCTTTCCTTTTAGGGGTTTTCTTGCTGGAGTTCACGTCAGGGTTAGAGTTAAGTTTCTATAGAGGTTATCCTTCTATAACTTGTTCGCATCCGAAAGAACTACTGCCAATAGAATCATACCAAAGAAGCCCACCCAGTACTGTTCAAGTCAGGAATAGAGGATGTGTGAAGTGTGGCACGTGCGTTTCACCAACCTGAGCATAAAGGCTGAGCTAAATCCAAGCCCAACCACCCCCAGTGATGGCCTTCTTCACAACAAAGACTAATTCTTCTCCTTTCAGCAGCCTCAAGGTCCAAGGGGATTCCTGACCTATAGCAGAAGTACAGTCAATAATTCTGATTAAATGTTTTGCTGAAGCATGCCCAATCCTGAGCCTATAGTTTCTTTGTGTATGTATGTGTGTGTAAAAAAAAAAAATCTTATTTTCCATATGACATTAAAATTAATGAGGAGAATGAGTGTGTGTGAGGATCCTCATGAGTGTTTGGATCTCTATCCAATTAGGAAGGCTGTATGAGCTATCTAATCCCAGAATAATGTTGCATAGCAAGTGACCAGTAAGTCTCAGCAGCATAGAAAAATAATTTTTTTTATTTGGTTATCTATCTGTAGCCCATCTGGCTGGTTCTAAGGATCTAGGCTACATAAGACAAAGCTCATTCATTTATGTGTGGTCAGCTGCAGGTTAGCAAAGCAGCATTTCTGGTCCTAGCTCCATGTTCTTATGCACTGTGGGTCTGTCTGGGGTACTTGGGACATCTAGACCTGCTCTCATCCTATAGCAAGCTAGTCTAAGAATGTTTATTGGGAGAGGCAGAAAGAAAGGCAAGAGGAGAGAGGAGATGGAAGAGAGAGGAGCAAGAGGAGAGAAGAGAGGAGAGGGAAGCTTGAAATATAGCTTCAAAGTTCGCACACCATTACTTCCCTCATATTTAGTGGGCGAAAGCAAGTCATGAATTCCGGCCAGATTCTAGAAGTACAGAAATAGATTCCACATGTCAGCTGGAAAAGCTGCAAAATCACACTGTGGAGAGTACAGATACAATGTGTATGTGGTGGGGATATTTATTGTCATTTTTGAAATCAGAATAGCATTCTTTGGAATCTGAAGCACAATAGTGGAGACATATTCCTTCTGATTTAATCACAAATGTAAAACAGGCTCCAGGTGCTATTTCCTAGTAAATGATCTGCCCTGAACACAAGGATTTGCTCTCTGATTTCCTCTCCATCCCCATGGTGTGCACCAGGTTCTCTCACCCTTCTCTCTGCGTTGTTTAAACACACCCAACAACAGGACGGCTCAGGTGCTGTCCTATTGGAATGGACTCTCGTCAGGGAAAGCAGGCACTGCACGTGGGGGAGCGCCAGACCTCCAGTTCCAGGAGAGAAGTTTATAGAGCTGCCCGTCCTGGACACAAGATTTCCATGTCTCTCGAGTAGCTGAGGTAGCCATTTCTTTTGAATCTCATTGATTTACTCCAGGTCATGCACAGGCAACACAAAAATTCAGGACAAAATTATCTCTGTGCATAGGTTCAATTTTCTGATGAAAAGGTCTATATTTTCCACCACAGTTGATGACTCAGAAAAGTAAATGAGCACTACTACTTGTTTGGGTTAAGCTAATAAATAAATCAGTTCACGGAAATGCTGGAGAGCAGAGTAGACTCACTTTCTAACAGCAATTTTTAATCCCCCCACAGGTCATATAATTGATGTAGTACAGGGATTTTTTTAAGAAGAAAATAAAGGTTCATTTATTTATTTATTTCAAGGAAAGAGTGACAGAGAGAAAGAGAGAGAGAGAGAGGGAGAGGGAGAGGGAGAGAGAGAAAGAGAAATCTTCCATTTGCTGGTTTACCCCCAGATGCCTACAACAGTGAGGGTTTCACCAAGCCAAAGCCAGGAGCCAGGAACTCCATCTGAGTCTCCCAAGTGAGTGGCAGGAACCCAAGTACATAAGCCATCGTTCACTGTCTCCCAGGTGATGAACAGGAAGCAGGACTGGAAGTGTGGAATAGTGGGACTTGAACCCGTACTCCGATAAGTAACACAGGCATCTTAAGTGGTGGCTTAACCTGCAGTATTACAATGTCCACTCCAATATGGGAGCAAAGTACCTCAATTTGTGGATATTTGTGAGACTAAAAGGGACACTTCTGAAAAGCTACTTTTCCAGGAGTGCCATTGGTGAAGGAGAGACTCATCAGACTTAAAATGTTCTCAGCCTGTTCATATTTCACAATGATTTAAACTTCATAAGAATTTGATGTTGTATCATTGCTACCCATCCCCCAACCAGAGCTTTATTAGTTATTGTGATTGGGTTTCTAAATTGGTCCCTCAGAAGTTTGTATTGGGAAAGGGTGACCTGAGTAACAGGGCTCTGAGGACCATGACAGAGAAGAGAAAGGACCCAGAAAGGACTTGATGTGATGCATCAGGTACCAACATATCCTGCTCTAGATAGAGAACCTCAGTGATGACAAAGCTCATAACCACCACCATCATTTGAAGCCACAGTCTTTTCTGTGCCTTCTTTTAGTGGTGCCATGACAGAACAGAAAAGCTTGGGATACTAAAAAAAACTTAATTGATGTTATCAATAACACATACTTTCCCCTGGAAACCTGGAGTTGTCAAGCCTGTATGGCTGAGATCACACTACGCACACTGCTGCCTGGTCCTGCTTTTGTAATACATAGAGAAAAATACAGTGAGGGAACAAGATGAATAGCATTAGGAGACGGGCACTATGGAAGTTAGTCTTAGAACTTACGCAATTACAATCAAGTGGCTTTTACAAAATGTCACTCGTTACCAATCAATGTCTAATTCCAGCTTTATCTCTCAAGACTCAGAAAGAAGTAACTTTTAGCTTATTCTTAACTTTTTCTGAGAAACATCCTTTGGCAGGCAATCCCTGGCTCTTACAGCCTTGGACTTCAACTCAACGGCGTGAGAACCTAGTAGGCAGCTCTTCCTACTCTTATTCCACTAAATGATATCAGGAAGTGACAGTCATTTTTATTTCCCAAAGAATCCCATCCATGATTGGCTTTGTTATTCTCCCTTTCTTAACTATCATTTTCCTCCCTGCAAGGAAATAGCCTTTTCTTTCTACCAAATATTTAAAAATATTATCTAAGTTTAGCTGTTTGGCTTAGCAGGTAAGATACCAGTTAACACAATCCTGTTGCCTACTGGAAAACCTAGGTTGAAGTTTTGGCTCTGCTCCCAATTCGGGCTTCCTGCCAACATTCATCTTGGAAGCTAGCAGGTGATGGCTCAATTAGACCAGTCCCTGATACCCCTGTGGGAGACCTGGATTGAGTTCCTGGTTCCTGATTTCATCCTGGCCCAGCTCTGGCTGTTGTGAGCATTTGGCAAGTGAATAAGTAGATGGGAGGTCCATCTGTCTGTGTTTCTCTCTATCTCAAGTAATAATACAAAAATGATAAATATATCTAATTCATTTCAATATTAGATGTCTAGATCAGGTGAAATAGTTTTCTAGCTTTTCAAAAGACCCAGATTATGGAGCTGGTGCTGTGGCACAGCTAGATAAGCCACCACTATCATATAGACGCCAGTTCGAGTCCTGGCTGCTCCACTTCCTATCCAGCTCCCTGCTAATGTACCTGGGGCAGCAGAAGATGGCCCAAGTGCTTGAGCCCCTGCACTCATTTTGGAGTGCTGGATGGAGTTCCAGGCTCCTGACTTCAGCCTGGCCCAGCCCCAGCCATTGTGGCCATTTGGAGAGTGAACCAGTGGATGAATCTCTCCCTCTCTCCGTCTCTCCCTATCTCTGAACTCTGCCTTTCCTTCTCTTTGTAACCCTGCCTTTCAATCTTAAGAAAATTAAATTGCCAAATTATTTTTTTTAAGATCATTAAGATACAACAGCAAAGAAACAACAATAGCAGGAAAAAAAAAAGTGGCTCACAGGATTTGACTGGAATGTCATTTAAGCTGAGTGTCCACTATTGTAGTAAGGCTGCTAATGTTTTTCATGAAGCCTTTAAACTCATCTGTATTCATCTGCTTTGAGGTGAAACTTCAGGAAGTTGTGCTGTGAGGATACCTGAAATTTAAAAAAAGGGACAAAACTTTTTAAATAGTTGTTACATAAGAGACACTTTGTCACAAGCTTACAAGGGTGAGTTTATTCTGTACTTACAGAGAAGCCAGTTTCACAGACAGAAAACTGAAGTGCAGGGAAGAACTTACGCAACTCACACAAAGTCTCCATTGATAGGTTTGAAGAAAGGATTTAAACATAGCAATGCATGGATGCAAGAATTATAGCACCTCAGCTCTCACCCAATAGATTTTGCATTCTCAGATGAATAAAGAAGAAACTAAATCAGGACAATTGGTAATCCAAGTAATAAAAAATGTTGAGATGTGGGAAGAAAATCGGTCTAAATCCCAGAGGTTGTTTCATGTTTGTTTGTAACTTTTTCCTGTGAAGGACAAAATGCCTATAGGTTAGCAATTATGTCTCATTTTTGGATCTTTCAACAACATCTCATCCTTATATACTTCTGTCCTTGAAAATGTTCTTCAGGCCCCAGCATCTTTTCCAAAGTCTGACTCTTAATTCAGAGCTCAAATGCAGAAGCAGAGCTTACCCTTGAGACAACATTCGGAGCCATTTCTTAATTTAGGGAATGAGTCAGAGCTCAGCAGAGCCATCCCATGATTCTACGGTATACCATTCCATGTTTGGCATCAGTCCAGCCGGACCAACTCTTTAAAGTAATAGGAAATGCTAATTATTTTAAAAGACTCATGGGGATGTAAAATAAAAGACTTCAAAACTCTGAAGAGATTATTACATTTACAGGTATCAGTGGATTAAACCACGACACCATACAAGGAGCTTCTTGTAATATGTATCCAAACATTTTCAAGAATTAAATCATATTTTTCGTGTTGCCTGACACTTGCTGGCACCAGCAGGGCGTTAATCTCCACAGAGGACTAAAGCAATCAAGGGTAATGACCTCCCGCTGCTGATCCACAGGGCCGTTTGGGATGTTGACTGCCATACATCCCAGGAAGTAAATTGCAGATCTGCTATCTCTGGGCAAACAGTTTGACATGGTAGACAAAACAAAAGGGCTGAAATGAGAGAGAGGTGCATGGCTAAATAGATAGCACTAAATTTAAACCACAGTGCAGAGTGGTTCTCGAGACAGTGAACATGAGATGTTTTATTTCAGGTTGAAAATAAATTACTGTAATGAAGAAGCTCTCATAAAAACAATGCTGTTTCAGGTTTTAATAAAAAATGCATAGTGTTTAAAATTAGATGGGAGAAGGAGGTCACGTGTTTGGCACTGCGGTTGCAATGCCACCTCACATGCCCTCATCTTGTACTGGAATGCCTTGACTTGAATCCTCTCTCCTCTGCTTCCCATTCATCTTCCTGCTATTAGTAGGAAGCACCCTGCAAAGCAGCCGACGACAGCTCAAGTACTTGGGTCCCTGTCACCCACGTGAGAGGCCTGGATGGAGTTCTGTGCTTTTGACTTCAGCCTGACCCAACTTCGGCTGCAGTGGGCATTTGGTGAGTGAACAAGTGCATGAAAAATCTCTATTTCTGGCTTTCCAAGAAAATGAATATAAAAGCATGGAATTTTAAAAAATTAATAACCAAATCAGATGGTTCTGTCTATGCTTGAGAGTCTCACCTGCTACATGGGCTGTTCTTTGAATGGAGACTATGTCAATTTGGATAAATCCTTCATGCAGATGATAAAAAGAAATAGGGAAGCTCATGCTCCCTGTTTTAATTTCTGATGAAATCAAAGGACCATTGTCTTCAAATGTTTGAAGCATACTTGTCTAGAAAAGGCATCACAATTATTTTCTGTGGCTTTGGCTAGGGAAGCAAGGACCTACAGGTCAGAATGATAGTCATGCTTGCTTTAACTTGAAATATAAGATTTCTATCATTAGTTGTACAAGGAACCAGATTTCTCCCAAAGTCTTGCCTTAGTTTTTGCCATTTGAGGACACTACATAGTGAGAAAGGATGCCTGTATCCATCAGGGAGTTGCCTTCTAAATGACTGATGTTCCCACCACCATGCAGAGAACAGGTTAGGCATCTTTATAAGAACAGATTAATGAGAGAATATGATACTGATTTACAGTAGAACCTAAAAATGGAAACCAGATTGGGAATAAATCCTCAATCATAATACCAATACCATGTGACACATGTCTTAAGGGTATATTGAAAGTTCTCCTTGGTTCCATGTTTTTTGTAATGTATTTTCATGTTCTCTTTAAAGATAATTCTGAAACAGTGAACTGAATCTCATGGCCACTCTTCCCTTTGCCTTGATATTTTTCTCCAAAGGTAGGGATTGGATTCCTTGAGCAACAAGGAGCCCTTTTTCAACACACACACAGCAACCAATTCCTTATAAAAACAGGGTAATCCCAAATCACACTGGAATCCTATTCTTGACCAGCTTTGTATGTCTGCACTTCTTTTTTAAAAAAAAAATTTATTTATTTGAAAGTGAGAGTTACACAGAGAGAGGAGAGGCAGAGAAAGGTCTTCCATCCTCTGGTTCACTTCCCAATTGGCTGCAATGGCCAGAGCTGCGCTGTTCCGAAGCCAGGAGCCAGGAGCTTCTTCCGGGTCTCCCATGTGGGTGCAGGGGCCCAAGGACTTGGGCCATCCTCCACTGCTTTCCCAGCCCATAGCAGAGAGCTGGATCGGAAGTGGAGCAGCCGGGTCTTGAACTGGCGCCCATATGGGATGCTGGTGCTTCAGGCCAGGGCATTAACCTGCTGCGCCACAGTGCTGGCCACATGTATATCTGCACTTTTGATCTCCCATTGAGATGAGGCCAGTGAGCCCCCTTTAAAGGGACAGATGATAAGGGCACCCTTGCCTCATGCTCAAAGGCTAATGGAGAGCAACACAAAGCTCTCAAAATGCTCTTTTCTGGGGGAAGTGAAGGATTACCAAAGACGTTACTACAGGTTTTCACTTTGCCTCCTGAAGTGATAACAAATATTTATTTTAAGCAGTGTCAGAATCCCTGAGACTAAGTTAGAGGTACATTAAGAAAGAGGTACAACTACATCCTCTAGTCAAAAAATCAATTACTTAGGAGTATTACAAGACATTCACACACACACACACATACACACACACAATTTCCAGAAAATGGTAGTTTCCTGGCATTACATTACTCAGTTTTTTAACATTGAAGAATATAAACATATAACTGCCTATTACTGTGACTCTCTTTGCAACACTTGTATCAGATATTAAGTGGTAATAAATCTCCTTTCTTCACTTCTGTCTTTTCTCTCTCACTACCTGTCTTCATTCATCCATTATTTTCCACAAGGGCAATCAAGGGCACTGTCTTTGATTTCTCTGAAGGTAGTGTATATGTAGAAAAATAACAACATTAGATCCACTTATCTCTAGGAAACATGTGAAATTCGGGGGTCTTGGGAAAGATGTTGAAATAACCACTTAAAATCTTACATATCATTATGCTGATGATAGCTTGGACCATAATCTAATTATTCCGATAATTCTCTCCCACACTTGATAATTAAAACTGGAATGATAATGAGGCAGGGAGTGCTATTTCTGCATTCGGTTTCTGCTTTCACCAGCCCAGGATGCATTGCTGCTTCTTTCAGCAGAGAAATGAAAAGCCCTGTGGCTGTGTTTCCAGCTCTCAGCGTGCTCGGCTGCAGAGGGCTGCACCCTGCTTAGCACACACCAGCTGGAAGCATCCGATTAGCAGCTGCAGAGGCATAGCCTGTGGACCACCACTTCCTCCTGCCAGTCACTGAGGATGGTGCCTTTTTAAAATGAAGCCCACGATAAACGACAGGAACTGCTCTCAGAAAAGCCGTCTTCAGAAACGAGAAATTCTCCTGGGAACAAGACAGAGAAACCTTCCATTGTATGAAAAATAAGAAACTGACAAATTAGTTTTTCAAGGAAACTGACACTTATACATACTTATAGATGACCCAAATGCTAGGCTGCGAATAAAAGCTTGTAATTTTGCTACCAGCTCTCCACAGGAAGGAGTAAACATAGATAATTACAAATGATAAAAACCATATACATAGTATCCATTCCTCTGTTTCAAAATCTGGATGTTCAAAGCTGTGGGAAAGCTAACAAGAGAGAAATAGTCTATCTAAAAAGACCTGCAGAGGCATGCAAGGGTGTAGGAAAGAGTAACTTACAAATTAGATTTAGGACTGGGGATATGCTGAAACTGTGTGTCTACTCATTGATATTTTTTAAACATGAATCTAAAAGATGTTGTAATGGAAGAAGGATACCTCATTCACACAGGGAAGGGGCAGACTGAAAAGTCAGCTCTCTCAAGGAGGTGTTCAGAGTTCTTTCTGTCCAACAGACAGTCTGTTCTATCAATTTATGGAGGGTCTACCACATGGAGGGCTGCGTGCTGGTTGTGTTGGGGCAAGCGAAGATAATCTCACAAAGTACCTCCATTGTGGAAGCAGAGACAATGCATGGAGAGGTTTCAGAACACCCAATACAAAATGGTGTGTGTCTCAAGAAAGTAGAATGCAAATGCCTTCACAGCTTCACAGTACACACGGTCTTTCTGAACTGGCAAACCCTGTACACCTTTAAATGTATGGTGCATTGGGGCTGACACTCTGGCGTGGTGGGTAAAGCCACCCCCTGCGGTACCAACATCCCAAATGGGTGCCAGTTCAAGTCCCAGCTTTCAGTCTAGCTCCCTGCTAATGTGGCTGGGAAAGCAGTGGAAGGTGGTTCTAGTCTTTGGGTCTTCTGCGTGGGAGACCCAGAAGAAGCTCCTGGCTCCTGGCTTCAGATCAGCCCAGCTCCTGCTGTGGCAACCATTTGGAGAGTCAACTAGAAGATGGAATATGTCTCTCTCTCTCTCTCTCTCTCTGCCTCTGTCTCTCTGTAACTCTGCCTTTCCAATAAAAAAAATCTTTAAAAAAATAAAAAAATAAATATGGTCCATTCAGGAGACCCAGAAGAAGCTCCCAGCTCCTGACTCTGGTCTGGCCCAGCCATAGCTGTGTGGTCATCTGGGAAGTGAACCAGCAGGTGGAAGATCTCTCTCTGTCCTTCGGTCTCATTCTGTCTCTCTGATTCTCAAATGAATAAAAATTAAAACAAGTTTAAAATTAAACATAAAAATTCAGTATTCAACGGCTATATGAAGATCATTTCTAACTACAAGCTAGTAGTTATGATTCAAAATTATTTACTTTCTTTAACCTCATTTAGTGTTATAAGTCAATTTGTAGAATGATTGTTATACTTGTTGATATTACTCTGATACATTCCACTGAAAAATTACTCTAGTAATTATGGGAAACTCTTAAAATGAGTTACCACTACTTAAACCCAAGCACAGTTCAGTCTTCTATTCCTCACTAAAAATTAATTGAATCAGTAACTGATGAAGTCTAGATTTTTATTAGACTACAAACAATTACATTAAATATATACTTCTTTATTGAGAATTGGAATATAATATCTAACTACATATTGCTTTTGAAATTTGTATATTAGTTATTTAATTTTGTTATTCAACTTTGTTCATTTAAAGTCCCTTCTCAGGGCCGGCACCATGGCATAGCAGGTAAAGCTGCTGCCTACCATGCCCACATCTACCATGTGGCCACTGGTTAATGTCCTTGTTGCTCCACTCCTGATCCAGCTCTCTGCTAATGTCCTGGGAAAAGCAGTAGAAAATGGTCTAGGTGCTTGGGCCCCTGCACCCACGTGGGAGACCTGAAGGATGCTCCTGGCTCCTGGCTTCAGCCTGGCCCAGCCATGTCAGTTGGGACCATCTGGGGATTAACCAGCAGATGTAAAATCTCTCTCTCTCTCTGTCTCTCCCTCTCCCTCTGTAACTCTGATTTTCAAATAAATAAATAAATATTTTTTAAAAATAAGCAAAACAAGGAAGAAAACTAGAAAAGCAGCTTCTTAATGAAGAAAGTTGATATATGCCAACAATTTGAAAATATCATTTTTTGGTACTCCTAAAGAGAGGATGGAGAAAGGGTAGCTCTATAGTTTCATTAAAATATAAGTTCTGATTCCAATACATTCCAGATTCAGATTGGTAGAAATTTCCAAAAACAGTAAGGAAAACTATTTCATTTGATTCTCTTCTTGTAATTAACAACGTATTTCTCCTTTATCTATTCTCTTGTTATAAACTACCGGTTTTCTTAAAAGCTCAGGCCTCCCAGAAAATTCCAAATGTTTACTGTAAAGCATATGCCTAAAACATACTCTTTTCACATGTGAGCATTATTGATGAAAATAATACTTGATTAAATAAATTGCAGATAACCTGTTGTATCTCCTAATGTATAATGATAAAATATACATTTCTAAATGTTATATGTAAATGCTTTTGTAGAACATGTATAATATCCACCTGATCTAAAATTTAGATGGATACTATACATATTCTAGAAAAACATTCTGAAGAATTCTGAAGAAAAGTTAAATATATAACAGTAAAAACAACTTAAAAATAAGAATCTGTAAAAACTTTCTTAAAAATCCCATTCCCCTACCTCCTTCCAAGACTATAACAACACAGCAAAAAACAACCAATTTAATCTTTCTTTTTTTTTCTTTTTTTTTTCCACAATGGGATAGAATATCACAGGATATTTTCTGGTTACCATCTGTGGTTTAGTAGCCCAAAAGTCTATTTTAAGGCTGAATTCTGTAGTTTCTCTGAAATTATCTGGGATTCTGCGGCCCAAACTGATGATTCCAGATAAGACATAAATATGAAACAGATGCATCCAAATTATGTCAGAAAACAGTTTAAATCATACTTGGCTTTTTCCAATTTAGTACACTGAATGTTAACATCCAGTAGGAATCTTAAACATGGAGCAATGATTTAGATCTCACTTAGTTCCTGTGTTAGTGTGCAAGGACTGCCACAATAGAGAGCCAGAAACTGTGCATTTAGCATCAGCAATGTCTTGTCTGACAGTCTGAGGCTAGAAATCTGAAATCAGAGTGTCAGCAGGGTTGGGTCCGTCTCTATTTCTGGGGGTTTGCTGTCCATCGCTGGCACTTCTTAGCTTGTAAAAGCATTCCTGATTGCTGCCTTCATTTTCACAGGACATTCTCCCTGTGTGCAAGTCCATGGAAACTTCTCCTTTATTTTATCAAGGACAGCATTTGTATTAGATGGGGGTCCCATTCTGCTTCACTCTCACTTCATTCCAGCTTTATCAATTATGTTTGCAAGGGCTGTCTGCAAACAAGATCACAGTCTGCACTGTCAGGAGTGAGGACTTCAACACAGGAGTGTGGGGAATAGACAAAATTTGACTTCTAACACTTCCCAAGGAAAGAGGGAAGCAAGAAACCTGCTATTGTGATAGAAAAGTGAGAGTTTTTCAGGATAATTTCAGCTGAAATTCCAGTCAAGTGATCATGGATGCCTTGTAGACACCAAAATAATGAAATTCACTCATCTACCTGAAGACACTTGAGATTCAATATTGATTGAATCTGTGATTCAATTTTGATTGGATTGTGATTGGTTTGAAGATTAGGTGGCTTTTAAAATTTATTGTAGGTTAAGAAATATTTTTCCCAAAGCATGTCTCTCTGTTCAGTTCTAAAATTGTTCTCCCTTTCTCTGGCTAAAATTAGATATTTCTTAACTAATAATAAATGAACTTTTGCTGCGAGGGATATTCCAGATGTCTTCAATGTACAAAATAAAGTATTGACTTCTCTGCTTTAATAATTAATAAAACAAAAAATCCATTAGTTGTAAATTATATTTTTGCCATAGTTTACTTATTGAATTAAAACTCAGTGTACATGGGGCTGGTGATGAGGCATAGCAGATTAAGCCACCATCTGTGACATCAGTATCCCATAATGGCACTTGTTGCACGCTGTCCCACTTCTGATCCAGCTCTCTGCTAATGGCCTGGGAAAAGCAGCAGAGGATGGCCCAAGAACTTGGGCCCCTGCCACCCACATGGGAGACCCAGATGCAGCTTCTGGATCCTGGCTTTGGCTTGGCCCGGTCCTGGCCATTGTAACCATCTGGAGAGTGAAACAGCAGGTGGAAGAGCTCTCTCTCTTTTTGTCTCTCTCTCTCTCTGTCTCTGCCTGTCTCTCTGTAACTCTGATTTTCAAATAAATAAATAAATCTTTAAATAAGCAATACACAATATAATTTTAAAATATGCATACCAACTAAATTAAACTTTGGGAAATAGCTCCTAAAGAATCAAAATCACTTAAACATCAAGAGTTTATTGCAGTATTATTTATAGTAGCAAAAAGCCAGAAAAATTAGAATTGTGATTAAGGGCCGGCGCCGCAGCTCATTTGGCTAATCCTCCGCCTGTGGCGCCGGCACACCAGGTTCTAGTCCCAATTGGGGTGCCGGATTCTGTCCCAGCTGCCCCTCTTCCAGGCCAGCTGTCTGCTGTGGCCCAGGAGTGCAGTGGAGGATGGCCCAAGTGCTTGGGCCCTGCACCCACATGGGAGACCAGGAGGAAGCACCTGGCTCCTGGCTTCAGATCGGTGCAGCGCCAGCAGTGGCGGCCATTTGGGGAGTGAACCAACAGAAAAAGGAAGACCTTTCTCTCTGTCTGTCTGTCTCTCTCTCTCTCTCTCTCTCTCACTGTCTAACTCTGCCTGTCAAAAATTTTTTTTTTAAATTAAAAAAAAGAATTGTGATTAAGCATGTACTGCTCAGGGCAGGCATTTTGGCACAGTCAGTTAAACCAGCACTCAAGATCTCATGTAACTGAGCCAATTCAAGTCCCAGCTACTCTGCTTCTGATCCCACTTGCTGCTAATGCAAGCTGAGAGGTGTCTGATGATGGCTGAAACACCTGAGTCTCTGACACCATCTAGGAGACCTGGATGGAGTTCTGGGTTCCTGGCTTAGGGCCTGGCTCAGCCTTGGTTGGTGAAAACATCTGGGGAGTGATCCAGTAGATGGGAGCCTCCACCACCCCATCTCTCTGTCTCCTCTCACTGTTGTTCTGCATTTCAAGGTAGATGGAAACAAATTTTTTTTGAAATATACTGCTTAGAGGCCAGTATTATGCCATAGAGGATCAAACTGCACCTGTAACTCTGGCATCCAATATGGGTGCCAGCTCAGGTCCCAGCTGCTCCACTTCTGATCCAGCTCTCTGTTAATACACTTGGGAAAGCAGTGGAGGATGACCCAAGAATTTGGGCTCCTCTACCCACATGGGAGACCTGAATCAAGCTCTTGGCCCCTAGCTTCAGCCCAGCTCAGAGCAGTGCTGACTACTGTGGCCAGTGGAATCAAGATCTCTCAGGAGATATTCATATATATTCTAATATACATATATTTATGATTAGTAGTGCCTTTTATTTCTTCCTATAGAAGTGAGTATTCACCTAGTGGCTGTTTTTTTAAGCATGAAACACGACTCTAGCATTTCTTTAATGCTTTCATTTCTTTGCAAATGTCCACAGGTCATAGAGACTCTCTCATTAGTTTTAGTTCTTCCCATTCTTCATGGATAACTTCTATTATACATTCATCAGCCTTTTCTTATGCTCTCTTCAATATGCTTTTTTAAAAAATATTTATTTATTTGAATGGCAGAGAGAGAGAGAGGAAATGAGACAGGGAGAGAGAAAAATCTTCTATCCACTGATTCACTCCCTAAATGTCCACAATGCCCAGGACTGGGGCAGGCCGAAGTCAGGAGAAAGAATTCCATCCAGGTCTCCCACATGGGTGGCAGGGGCCCAAACAATTAGGTCACCATCCAGTGCTTTCCCAGGCACATTAGCAGGGAGTGAGATCAGAAGCAGAACATCCAATACTTAAACTGGCAATTTGTATCAGATGCCGGCTTCACCAGCAGCAGCTAGCCCACAGTGGCACAACACCATCCTCATTCAATATCCTCATAATCTCATCAAGTCAATGTGTCATTCGTAGGCTGCATCCAGTTTTATTTTCAGTTGCATTTTCAGTTCTAGAATAAATAATTACCAGATAGACATAAAACAAAGACTATGTTAAAATAATACATGTGTATTCAAAGGCATGCATCAAACTATAGGAATCGAGCTCCATAGAGGAGAGAAGTGAAATTGAAACCATGAATGATGAATGGACTAAAAAGAATGGATTGGCTTCTTCTTAATGAATAATGTACAATGAGGTGAAGAGCCCATTTCCTTGGCCATTTGCCAGTAGATGCCCTCAAAAAAGAAAGACTACTTTTTGAGTTTAAAAGGATAATTTATTTCACATTTTAGTTTTCTGAAATCCTCTACTCTATAAATTGAAGACATATGTGTAAAAGTATATACTTCCGGGAAATTATTCTGAGGAAAAACCACACACATGTATTACTGGACACAAATTTAATGCTCAATAATAGAAAACAGTTAAATAAATCATAATTCTACCCAGTCATTAAATTCATATGACAGAAGATTTAGTGAAAAGGAAAAACAGTTGCTACATTAAATAAAGAAATATATAGAAAACCAACGAGTATTGTGATTACAATTTTGTTGGTCGTGTGTATATAACTAAAAAGAGAAAGTATTTACAACAGCAATGTTGCTTTTTTCTTGTAGTTTTCTGTATATATATATAAGATTTATTTATCTATTTGAAAGGCAGAATTAGAGAGAGAGATAGAGAGGGAGAGACACACAGAGAGAGGGAGAGACACAAAGTGAAAAATCTTGCATTCTCTGGTTCACTCCCCACATAGCTGCAATGGCCAGGGCTGGGTCAGGTTGAAGCCAGGAGCCAGTAGCTTCTTCCAGGTCTCCATATGGAAGGCAGGGGCCCAGACACTGGAACCATCATCCACTTTCACTGCTTTTCCCAGGCCATTAGCAGGAAGCCTGATCAGAAGCGGAGTGGCAGGGACACAAATTAGCATCCATATGGGATGTCAGCATTTCAGTCAGAGGCTTGATTCGTTATGTCACAACGCCAGCCACAGTGAGTAGTTTTAAAGATTTATTATATTTATTTGAGAGGCAGAGTTACAGAGAGAGAGAGAGAAATAGAGATAGAAATTGGGGCTGGTGACGTGGCATAGCAGTCTGCAAGCCGCTGCCTGCAGTGCTGGCGTCCTATATAGGGGTGCCAGTTCGAGTCCTGGCTGCTCCACTTCTGATCCAGCCCTCTTCCATGGCCTGGGAAAGCAGTAGATGGTGGCCCAAGTCCTTGGGCCCCAGCATCCATGTGGGAGACCTGGAAGAAGCTTCTGGTTCCTGGTTTCAGATCAGCCTAGCTCCAGCCATTGAGGCCATCTGAGGAGTGAACCAGCAGATGGAAGACTCTCTCTCTCTCTCTCTCTTTCTCTTTCTCTCTCTCTCTTCTTGTTTCTCCCTCTCTGTAATTCTGCCTTTCAAATAAAATAAATAAATTTTTTAAAAGAGTGTGAGAGAGAGAGAGAGATATTACATCCACTGGTTCAAGTCCCAAATGGCCACAATAGCCATGGCTGTGTCAGGGTGAAACCAAGAGCTAAGAGCTTCTTCGGGATCTCCCACATAGGTGCATGAACCCACGGAAAAACCTGGGCCATGTTCTGCTTTCCCAGGTGCATTAGCAGGGAGTTGGGTCAGAAGTGGAACAGCCAGGACTCAAATTGGCACCCTTATGGGAAGCTGGCATTGCAGGTGGCGGCTTAACCCGTTACACACCAGCCTCTTGAGTAAACATTTTTTAAAATTTTTTATTTATTTATTTGAAAGAGTTACACAGAAAGAGAAGGAGACGCAGAGGAAGAGAGGTCTTCCATCCTCTGTTTCACTCCCCAAATGGCTGCAATGGCCAGAGATGTGCCGATCCAAAGCCAGGAGCCAGGAGCTTCTTCCGGGTCTCCCACACAGGTGCAGGGGCATAGCAGAGAGCTGGATTGGAAGTGGAGCAGCTGGGACTTGAACCGGCGCCCTTTTGGGATGCCAGCACTTCAAGCGGCAGCTTTACCCACTATGCCACACCGCCGGTCCCTTGAGTTGACATTTACACAAAAGTATTCACCCAGGCTAAATTCTGACTATTGTTATGGGTTTCATTGATGTGTAAGTTAAATCTCTTCTTTCAAAAAATTTACAATAACTGCAGTTTTTCTTTCAATGGTACATTTCCACACAGAGTTTTAGGATAGCTAAATAACTTCGGTAGATAAGAAGAAAGATGACTCTAGAAACTTTCACTGTAGCATACTGTATATTTTGCTGCAGCGAAAATTATGTTAGACAAAACCACATTTCTGCTGCTGTTATTTTAGTGGAATCATCCCATAACAAGATAAATAATAATTTTGTTATAAAAAACTATGAATATTTTGCAATCAAAGACCAAACGCTGATAGAAAAAAGGAAATAAACACTGGCGATACCGACAGGGACATGGAACAGGTAGATACATATTCTCACAAATGCTCAAGTGTCTTCCACAGATTACGCTTTGGTTCTTTGCTTTCAGCCAACCTCCTAAGGCCCGCATATTTTGCAAGGCAAATGCTAAACGTTTGTCAATGAGATGCTTGGATAACTTGTTTCATATTCACCTTGAAACACATATAACTCTCTGGCAAGTATAATTTTAGCGAAATTTCAGTATAGTCTAAAATGCTGACCTACAGAGCTGTTCCCACATATTTTGTATGGTCTACAGAGTGATGTGTGAGTCAATGTTTTCACCAGTTCTTCCTAAGAGTTTAGAAGCATAGTAAGATCTTTTATACTTGCCTCTCTAGATGCTACTAATAACATTCATATAAAAAAATGCTGGAAAAATCTGTGTTTCACAGTTAAAAAAATTAAGAATATTCTGTAATTTTTATACTTCTTATTTGTCTTTTGATGATATCTAGTCTTATTCTCAGTGTTTAAATGAAGTTATTATGGATGCAAAGTTAATATATGTAAGCAATTAGAGTAAAAGGACATCTTTAGTGAAAATAAGAGTTTTGTAAGAGAAAATTATTTATTGTATTCCAACCTAATATGGAGATTTAAGACAAAATAATTTTTTACAGGTGCTGTTTTCTAGAAATAGCTACCCGTAGCAGCCTAGAAATTCTTTCGTACTAGGGAGGTGGGGAAAATGCTAATTTTCATGCAACAAACTATTAATAAAATAATAACACAAAATAATTTACTTTTATTGTAGCAAATTATGCTGTCTTTGAAAGTTACAGAAACTGCTAGTTGAATAAAACTTGGTTTTAATAAGTCAAAACTTTTTTCAGAATCAGCCAATCCGAAAGCACTGAAGGACTACTCATCAATCTTCTGGGTGAGCCGTGTGTCGTGAGAGGTATCTACTGCCAGGATCCTGCATGTACTTAGGAACAGTGCATGAGGTGGTCAGACTCTCTGCGGCTCCTCAGCCTGAAAAATGCATTGTAACTTGGAGCACTGTGGGATGCCTTTGCTTGTGTTCCCATCTCATGGGCAGCACAATTAGGGGATCTGAGATGAGTCAGATGCTCTGGCTGTGGTCTGGGACCAGGCATTCACTTCTCTGGACCCCAGGAACTTCATCTGTAAGTTTAGGAAGCAACTAATTCACCTCTATTGTTAATGTTCTGTGATCCTAAGAAATAATGACTTGGTTAGAAGAGATCTTCCCCTTATTTGAGAGAAAGAATTATCTCTGGGACTACTGATAAGGATGTGTTATGCGGTCCTCAACTAATAATCCTCATGTGTTGAATATTTTATTTTGTAAAATGTTGTTTGGTCATCCTTAAGAACATAGCCACAACTGTGAAAGAACATCTTGTTAGTTGTTATTGTTATTTTTAAGTCAACAAAACTATTGTGAGTCGTTTTATAGATGGTGTTGACTAAAATTGCCACGTTTTAATTAGTTGTGTTAGTATAAAACAAATTGTTGGAGCCAGCACTGTGGCTCAGCGAGTTAACACCCTGGCCTGAAGCGGTGGCATCCCATATGGGCGCCAGGTTCTAGGGGTTCTAGTCCCGGCTGCTCCACTTCCAATCCAGCTCTCTGCTATGGCCTGGGAAAGTAGTAGAAGATGGCCCAAGTGCTTGGGCCCCTGCACCTGTGTGGGAGAACCAGAAGAAGCTTCTGGGTCCTGGCTTCGGTTAGGCACAGCTCCGGCCTTTGTGGCCATCTGGGGAGTGAACATCAGATGGAAGACCTCTCTCTCTCTCTCTCTGCCTCTCCTCTCTCTGTGTAACTCTGACTTTCAAATAAATAAATAAATCTTTAAAAAAAACAAATTGCATATGTACAGTAACTTTCAATAACTAAAAACAAAAAAATGAAGAAGAAGCCATTTTGTTCAAATAGAACAATGTATGTCATGTAGGGTTAGAATGACAGGTTTCAAATTTTTTACAAAACAATTAAAAACCAAGTGCCTTTTTATATAATTTTGACATATCATTTTAGTATTATTAAATATGTTAAACAAAAGTTATGGCAGGGCCGGCGCCGCAGCTCAATAGGCTAATCCTCCACCTGCGGTGCCAGCACACTGGGTTCTAGTCCCAGTCGGGGCACCGGATTCTGTCCCGGTTGCCCCTCTTCCAGACCAGCTCTCTGTTGTAGCCCGGGAGTGCAGTGGAGGATGGCCCAAGTTCTTGGGCCCTGCACCCGCATGGGAGACCAGGAGAAGCACCTGGCTCCTGGCTTCAGATCAGCGTGGTGCGCCGGCCGCAGCACGCCAGCCGCAGCGGCCATTGGAGGGTGAACCAACAGCAAAAGGAACACCTTTCTCTCTGTCTCTCTCTCACTGTCCACTCTGCCCATCAAAAAAAAAAAAAAAAAAGTTATGGCAGAAGTGAAAGCACAATAAATCAAAAGTATACAAAATAAAAATATACCACTCCCAAAGTAAACAAAATGCTCACTTAATTCTTTAAAGCTTTCAGTATTAGTTTATAATATATTAGATTTTTCTAGGTGTACATACTGTTACCTTTATATGAAAACATACACATAAATTCACTTATTTTTAATGATTCTATGAAATTTAAAATAATTTACTGTAACTAAGGTTCTGCATGCATCTGATTATAAAATCAAAATTATCAGATTGTAGCTATAAACAACATCCTTATACATAAATTTTCTACACTGGTTGATATGTACCATTATAATAAGTTACTAAAACTGGAATTCATCTATTAAAGGGTATGTTTATTTTAATATGATTGTGTCATATCATTTTCCAAGGTTGTATTTCCACCCACAGAATAGAGGCATAATTTTACCATACACACCCCAACACTGTTTATTATATGTCTTTAATTCCAGTTTATTTTTTTAAATTTGATGTTAATTTTTTTTGACAAGTGGAGTTATAGACAGTGAGAGAGAGACAGAGAGAAAGGTCTTCCTTCTGTTGGTTTACTCCCCAAATGTCTGCTTCGGCCGGTACCGCGCTGATCCAAAGCCAGGAGCCAGGTGCTTCTTCCTGGTCTCCCATGTGGGTGCAGGGACCAAGGACCTGGGCCATCCTCCACTGCCCTCCCGGGGCCACAGCAGAGAGCTGGACTGGAAGAGGAGCAACCAAGACTAAAACCCCGAGAACCCAGCACCCATATGGGATGCAGGCACCGCAGGGGAGGATTAACCAAGTGAGCCACGGTGCCGGCGCCAGATGTTAAATTTTTAAATTTTTGGACATGCATTTTTAAAATGCCAATAACTCTGCACTTTTTTGTATCATGAAAAAGTTGACACATTCCTTTTATATAAATTTGTTGTACCATACCATTCAGCTTAAACCTTTTTCTTATTAAATTTCCTCATGTCTCTCTCACAAATTTGTTTTATAGAGTACTCAAAAATTAAATTTCTGGCTGTACTTTGATACAGTTTATATAATTATGAATAAAGGAACCAATATTTGGGGTTTTCATTTTTTCATGATAATCTGTATTTTTGACAAAACGATTTATGATAAATTATATTTCTCACTTGTACAAGAGCATGATAAGCCACATGGATGATTTCATGGGACACAAGTTTTTTTTAAATTTTATTTCATTGATGGAATATAACAAATCTATTCTTTGAGTTCTTTTCAATTAAATCTTTTTTACTTATTATCTTTTCCTTTACACACACGTATACACAAACACACACACACACACTCCACAGTAAGAATGCAAAATGGACATTTTTGTGCATATTAAATCCCTTATATGTAATTATTTCCTTATGATAGTTTTCGAGAAGTGGTATTATATGTCAAGTGTGTTCTTTTTTATTGTTTTTAACATATTTTATAATGCTGATTTTCAGAAAACATTGTTTATGGAACAGTTAACATTTCAAGTGCATTAACTCTATTGTAGGATATTTTCCCATTCTGCGGCTTTTATTGTTTTAGCAACGTTTTATTGTGATATTTTTAAATCACTCAATATATTATTTTCTTTTGTGATTACCCCGTTTTTTTAAGATTTATTTATTTATTTGAAAGTCAGAGTTACACAGAGAAGGAGAGGCAGAGAGAGAGGTCTTCCATCCAATGATTCACTCCCCAATTGGCTGCAACAGCCGGAGCTATGCCAATCCGAAGCCAGGAGCCAGGAGCTTCCTCCAGGTTACCCACGCAGCTGCAGGGGCCCAAGGACTTGGGCCATCTTCTACTGCTTTCCCAGGCCACAGCAGAGAGCTGGGTCAGAAGTGAAGCAGCCGAGTCTAGAACCAGCACCCATGTGGCATGCTGGTGCTTCAGGCCAGGACCACAGCACTGGCCCCTACCCCATTATTTTTTAAAGATTTATTTACGTATTTATTTATTTGTTTAAAGAGTTACAGAGAAGGAGAAGCAGATGCAGAGAGAAAGAGGTGGCTTCCATCCACTGGTTCATTCTCCAAATGGCTGCAATTTCCAGGACTGTGCCAAGCCGAAGCCAGGAGCCAGGAGCTTCATCTGGATCTCCCACATGGGTGCAGCGGCCCAAGGACTTGGGCCATCTTCCACTCCTTTCCCAGGAGCATTAGCAGGAAGTAGGATCAGAAGTGGAACAGTTGGGACTCCAACAGGCGTCCATATGGGATGTAGATGCTGCAGAAGGCAGCTTTACCTGCTATGCCACAGCACTGGCCCCAAACCCACTGATTTCTAGGCATAAAGAAAGACCTCCTCTAGGATTGATAACTAATCTGTTCTATTATCTTCTTAGATTTTCCTTTCCATATTGTTTGCGTGCAAAATTCATTTCAGAAAACAGCTGATGAAAGTCACTATCAACACACATTCATTCCCGAAGCAATCTGGAGGTTGGCAGTGGCTTGTGGGTGTTCCAGGGCTCAAATCAAGGAGACAGGTGGCAGCAAGGCTGGTCCCTTCTGAAGGGTCCAGGTCAGGATCTGTTCTCTGCTTCTTCCAGCTTCTGGAGGCTGTCACATTCTTCACCTCCTGGTGGTTCCACTCCAGTCTCCGCTTGTCACCTCCTCCCCTGATGTCTCTAATGCTCCCTCTTTAGGTCCATTGTGATGATATCAGATCCACCCAATTAATTCAAGTTCATCTGCCCAGCTCAAGATCTGCAAAGACTCTTTGCTACATGAGGTCACGGTCACAGGCTCTTTGAATGAAGATGTGGGAATGTTTGCAAGGCCATGATTCAACCTACCACATATACTTTAAAAATGGCAAGCTGTTAGATAAGTGTCATGAAGATGCTAAAATCTGACTTGTCAAGATAAAAAGACATATTATATTTATGGAATGATTGTTCAATCTTATTTTTAAAAAACAGGGAAAGCAAAGGGACAGAAAAAGAAACTAAAATTTATTTTCTCATCACTTACCAAGTGGACACATGAATGCCTTTTTGTTATGCATCCCTTCCATTCCACCATTCAATAAGGGCTGGAGTCTGATTTCTTTTTTTTTTTTTATGTTGAAACCCTAACACTTGAGGTGATGGTATTAGGAAATGGGACCTTTTTGGAGGTAATTAAAAGGGCCTTTGGGGACTAGTGCCCTTATATTACAGGTCCAAGGAAGTGCATTTGCCCCTCCAACCACATAAAGACCTTATGAGAAACCCCAATCTGTGAGCCAGGACACAGACCGTTGCCACACTGACTCTCTCGGTCCTTGATCTTGATTCCAGAACAATGAAAAATAAATTTCTTTTATTGGAAAGCCTCCTGGTTTTGTTATAGCAGCTAAAAGATTAAGATATCTTCTTTTTTTTTTCTTTTTTTTTTTTTTTGACAGGCAGAGTTAGACAGTGAGAGAGAGACAGAGAGAAAGGTCTACCTTCCGTTGGTTCACCCCACAAGTGACCGATACAGCCGGCGCGCTGTGCTGATCTGAAGCCAGGAGCCAGGTGCTTCCTCCTGGTCTCCCATGCGGGTGCAGGGCCCAAGGACTTGGGTCATCCTCCACTGCCTTCCTGGGCCACAGCAGAGAGCTGGACTGGAAGAGGTGCAATCAGGACAGAATCTGGCGCCCCAACCAGGACTAGAACCCGGGGTGCCGGCGCCGCAGGCAGAGGATTAGCCAAGTGAGCCATGGTGCCGGCCGAGATAGCTTCTAAAGAAAAATAAACTCAATCCAATTTTCCTAGGATGCTTAAGAAAGAAAAATGTAATTATATGTATTTAAATATTTCTCCTTGGCGTAGCTCAAAAAAAGATTTATTCAATTCAGTTAATAAGAATACTTAGGGAGGATCCTCAGCAAAAATGAGGGAGGCTGCTTTTGGTTCCATTTATTTTGTAAATCCATCAAAATCAATGCTTGATTTGATGCCTTGTAAATAATATTCTTGGGACTTATAAAGCTGTAGCTTAGTTCTTATTTTTTAAGATTTTTATCTATTTATTTGACAGGTAGATTTACAGAGAGAGGGAGATACAGAGAGAAACATCTTCCATCCACTTGTTCACTCCCCAGAAGGCCACAACGGCTGGAGCTGGGCCGATCCAAAACCAGGAGCCAGGAGCTTCTTCCAGGTCTCTCACAAGGGATCAGGGACCCAAGCATTTGGGCCATCTTCCACTGCTTTTCCAGGCCATTAACAGGGAGCTGGATTGGAAGAGGAGCAGCTGGGACATGAACCCGAACCGGCGTCCATATAGGATACAGGTGCTGCAGGCGGAGGCTTAGCCCACTACACCAAGGCTCCGACTCCCTGCAGTTAAGTTTTTAAATTATTTTTCATATCATAAAATAATTTGTTCTTTATAAATCTTTATCTCTATCCCACTCACCTAATATCCAAAAATATTCCCAATATCCTACTTTACAAAGTATTTAGCCTTCCCTTGTCAATATAATCTTTCCAGCAGCATCATTAACCCTAAATTCCTTAAAACTATATGTTCTGTTTCCCTTTTCAACTTCAGTGCTTGCTAATTATTTCTAACAGAGTGAAGGTAAGTACCCAAACACTTTATAGCTTCCCACATTGTGTTTGATTCCAATATAACCAGTTATTGCCCAACAGGGAACTAAGTTAAGTGGTGGTACAATAACATGAAATCCATTCAACAAAGATTTCCTCCACTGTGCTACATGTTGTGGGAGGAAAACAAAGTAATTGTAAACCCTGTTCGTCTTTTGATTTATAGTGTCACTGAGGGTAGTAATTACATCTTTGCCCTAAATGCTCAAGATTTATTTATTTATTTGAAAGTCAGAGTTACACAGAGAGAAAAGGAGAGGCAGAGAGAAAGAGAGGTCTTCCATCCACTGGTTCACTCGCCAATTGGCTGCAACGGCTGGAGCTGCACTGATCTGAAGCCAGGAGCCAGGAGCTTCTTCCAGGTCTCCCACGCTGGTGCAGGGGCCCAAGGACTTGGGCCATCCTCTACTGTTTCTGCAGGCCATGGCAGAGAGCTGGATTGCAAGTGGAGCAGCTAGGACTTGAACCGGCACTGTACTCCGCCCCCCCCCCCACCTTCTTTTAGCAAGGCTTCATTCTATAATCCCATCCCTTACTGATGCTATCGTCTTTGGAAATCCTATCATAAATCCACTCAAATATTTGTTTCAGGCTCCCTGATTTTGTCTGAATTCTCAGCTATTACTTTATATATAGATAAGTCCAGTTGCCTGCATTCTCAGATCCTAAAGTTCTGCTCTTCTCAAGATGTCATTCAGGTGGACATACGGCTTAGTTAAGGTAAATCCTGTGCTGGAGCGCCTGGGTTTGACACCTGCCTCCTACTGACTTGAGCTTCCTGCCAACACAGACCTGGGCTGTAGCAGGTGATTGCTCAAGTATGTGAGCTCCTGCCGCACAAGTAGGAGACCCGGATTGAGTTTCCTGCTCCCAGCTTTGGCCCTGGCCCAGTTCTGGCTGCTGTAGGCATTTGGGGAGTGAACCAATGGATGGGAGCATTCTCTCTCTCTCTCTCTCTCTCTCTCTCTCTCTCTCTCTCTCTCGTCTCCTCTTCCCTCCCTCACTTCCTCTCTGCCTGACAAATAAATGAATGAAAACACAAAGAAGACATCTTTCCTTTCCTCTGTCTCAACTGTCCTAAGTTTACCATTCCTGCTAAGAGGCTGTTTCTGTCCTTTGAATTACCTCTACCTAACTTTTTGACCCCTGCTTCCTTTCCTTCTAGACATTCCCTTCACATCTCTGACGTCAGCAATACTCCAAACCACTGGAATATCCAATCCTATACCCTGCCCCTCTTATATTCACTTTCATTCTCATTTTCTTTTTGTTCCTTCCTAGCTTAAATTCCTCTGTCATTATATAAATCACTCCCATGCAATAATCCTCAAATTTCATGTTTTTCTCACTTGGCAAACCACAGTACTAATTAATTTAATTCTCTGTCTATTCCATACCTCATGAGACCACTTGAACATGATTGGTGAAAAGCACTAAATCCTCCTGTGCCTCCTCACACCTCCTGTCCTCAAACTCCAACGCTTCCTCTCCATAAGAGACTTAATTGAGAATTTCTTCTTCTAAAACTGATAACATTGATGTTATCAAAAGAAATGCGCAGATTCCCACTTTATATCTCCAGCTAACCAGCATTTATACCTGTGGATCCTGACTTTACGGTCCTATGTGCATTTTTATCTAAAGCAAATTCCTCCATGTGAGTATTGGATACTACTCACCAGTAATTCTTACCTCTGTCTTCTATTTCTCCAAATTTCTCTGTAATAGATTATTTCAATGGTATACAAGCATGCAGTTATTTTTCCCATTTAAAAAAAAAAAAAAGAACACCTAATTTGATCCCATTTTCCAACCAACCATCAGTTATTTTTCTGTTTCTTTTCTGCTGAAAGTTCTCAAAATATCATTTATATTGGATGGCTCCAGTTTTTTTCCTGATTCTTCTTTTTATCTAGAAAAAAGTTTTAGTTCTTAAATAAAAGATTTTCATGTGAAGTTCAAAAATATGTGGAACTAGATGTTGAAAAAATAGAACATTGATAACAATTCTTGAACTATTAAAATACTGTGGTCACTATAAAATAAATGAAAAGTTATGAGTAATATTTCCCTGAAATATCTCAAATGACAAGATAATTGTATTTATTTTATTTTTTTTTTATTTTGACCTTATATGAGTATAAGGCTATACCTTGTCAAGACCTCTCAGCATCTATTAGAATATAAATCAATACTTTGGGAATTCCATTTGTTTGAGAGGCGCGCACACACACACACACAAACACACACACAAGGAGGTAGGGGAGAGAGACTCTTCCAATCTTTCATCTGTTAGTTCACTCCCTGGATTCCCACAACAGCATGAGTTGGGCCAGGCAGAACCCAGGAACTTAATTCAGGTCTCCTACAAGGGTGGCAGTGACTGGGGCCAGAACTGGGACTTGAATCCAGATATTCCAATAAGAGAGGCGGGCCTCCCAAGCAGTTTCTAAATAGCCATGCCAAATGCCGGCCCCGAGATGCTTTTATGAACAAACATAAGCAACGAATGCCATAAAAATCAGGTTCTTGTGATGACATTCTTATTCTTTCCATTTTAAAACTGGGTTCTTTGTTTGCACTAAATAAGCAAACTCTTTTTCTGGGGTGAGTGTTTCAGAACCAGTTTCTAGGCTCAGATCATATTCATTTAATTCAAAATATTAAAAGGTATGTTTGGAAGAACATTTTCTGCAGTATTTGACCTCATCTCAAGGTAAATCAGAAGTGAAATCGGAAGCCTTTTTCTGAAACCTGTTAGCCTTTCCAATAATTCCCAGTGACGCCAAAGCTGGATGTTTTCAAAAAAGTAAGTGCTGGCAATGCCCACGTCAGGGAAATGTTTGCACAGTTCTCCTTGGGTGCATGTCAGCCTAAGTGCTTCTCTTGTTTAATTTTCTAAAACATTAGATTATAAAATAGTTTTAGAAAAGATGGCATTCATAAACCACCTGGTTTCCAGGCTTAATAAGTATCTCAGTTTATTGCCCTTAACTCTAAATCTGGAACTGGTGATTTCACAGACAGATAAATGCCAAAAGAAGTGAGCTCATATAAACACAGAACGAAATGCTAGATACAGAATCTCAAAACTATATATTCATTTGTTCTTACACTTACTGAAGAATTTGCCAATATCAGAAATATATCATCTTTGCTATTTCTATATTTAAAATACTTAATATACGTCTTTGGATTATTGGTGTTTAAGAAGCAATTGTTCTATTTTTAGTGGCCAGTTTATGTAGATAAAGAAATTTAAGTAACGTACTTAAATAGCACCATCAGCTTTTTTGACTTCACCTGTAGAAAGGCAGAACACTGACTGTAACTTTGACAAAAGAATGTAAGAATGGAGATAACGGAGCAGAGTGCTAAAAGTGATGTTTCTGGAGACCATGAATCAGATGAAGGCAGAGTGAGGAGCTGAAATGGGGATGTCAGTAGGACAAAGGAGCAATTCAAGATGCCAGCACAGCTTCTAGCTTGGACGACTGGACGTATGGTGAACCCACTGAAATATATTGAAGAAGGATAAAATGGTTTTGGGGGAAAACAATGAATTCACCTTTGGGCATATTTTATTTGAATGTCTAAAAAATGCAGATCAGTTATTAAGAAAGAGATGAAAGCGTAAATTCTGCAGGCATTAGAATACAGTGTGCAGGTGACGCCAGGTGGGATTACCTGTAGTGAGAGAAGGGACTCGGAGAGAGGACCCTGTCATAATCAAATCTTACAGACTCAGGAAGAGGGCAAGTATCAGAGAAAGGTAGGAAATAAGGACAGAGAGGTAGCATATCCTTGTCATAAATAATGGGCTTTCTAGTGTTCTTTCAATGGGGTTTGGGAGTGAGATAAGCTCATCTCCACACCACTGCTCCAACCGTCCAAGTGGCCTTCAGCTTTCTCTCTCCTGTAAACCTTAGCTCTTCTGCCAAGTCCAAGCCCCCTTCTATTCTTGAAACAATCTCACCCATTTTTTATGCACCTAGAAGCACTTTAGCCAGTGAATGCTTTTTGTCAGCTTAACATTTTGCATTGCCGTTTACAATCTCAATCCTAAAAAAATGAAAAGTTAAAATGAGATCCCCATCCTCTCTTATCTCTTCTTATCTTGTGCTACGTTTTCTAATTCTATTCCTGTCCTAGGATCACCCAGAATTTTGTGTTATTGATGCTCATTGCTTATTAAGCATTTTCTTCTGCAACAGCAGTTTTTGCTCATCACAGAAAGTTTCTAAATGTCTAAAATAGTGATGAGCACTTGTCAGATGTCCAATAAATATTTGCTAAATTAATGAATGAATAAATGATACCTCTGCAGCCATTTCTAATAGTGATTTCATTCTTCCCTCAGCAGGGGCTCCTCATTGCCTGTCCTAGGCCATTCTCCCTTCTTCCACCACGAATTTCATATAATCAGACTACAGTACCATAATATCTTCCTGTCATCATCATCTATCTCCTACACCCCCAGGGCCTTCAAACAAGGTTCCTTCTCATGCTCTGCCTATAAATCTATCCTTGCTTTCACTTCCTGGCTCACTACCTATGTCCCTAGTCCCATTTCTTATGCAATTCCTGGTGATTTCAGCATCTATATCTATGATTACTGGTACGATCTTAAAAGGACTTTCTCAGGCCTTGACCTTCTTTTTTTATTTATTTATTTATTTATTTATTTATTGACAGGCAAAGTTAGACAGTGAGAGAGAGAGAGACAGAGAGAACAGAGAGAACAGAGGGAAAGGTCATCATTCCATTGGTTCACCCCCCAAAATGGCTGCTACAGCCAGCGCGCTGCGCCAATCCGAAGCCAGGAGCCTCCTCCTGGTCTCCCATGCGGGTGCAGGGCCCAAGGACTTGGGCCATCCTCCACTGCCTTCCCGGGCCACAGCAGAGAGCTGGACTGGAAGAGGAGCAACCGGGACAGAACCGGTGCCCCAACCGGGACTAGAACCCGGAGTGCCAGTGCCGCAGGCAGAGGATTAGCCTAGTGAGCCGCAGCGCCGGCCTTGACCTTCATTTTTCCTACAGCCTTGTCCTCTGCCCTGCCTCAACCAGTAATTCCCATGGTTATTACCCTAAACTTCGCATTACCAACAACTATTATTTTTTAAAAGCTTTTATTTATTATTTGAGAGGTAGAGTTACAGACAGAGAGAGGGTGAGACAGAGAGAAAAGTCTTCCATCTGCTGGGTCACTCCCCAAATGGCTGCAATGGCCAGAGGTAGACCAGTCTGAAGCCAGGAGCCAGGAGCTTCTTCCAGGTCTCCCACGTGGGTTTAGGGGCCCAAGAACTTGGCCATATTCCACTAGTTTTCAAAACCATTAGCAAGGAGCTGGATTGGAAGTGGAGCAGCCAGGACTTGAATTGGTGCCCATATGGGATGCTGGCAAAGTAGGCGGAGGCTTAACCTACTATGCCACAGCACCAGCCCCCAATAACCAATATTACTAACAAATTATCAACAATCTCACCCTCAAACTACATTAGTTTCCTAGAGCTTCCATAATAAACACTATAGAACGAGGGGCTTAAACAGCAGAACTCTTGTTTGTTCCAGTTCCAGAGGCTAGAAGTCAAGATCAAGGTACCATCAGGCTTGGTTCCTTCTGAAAGCTGTGAGGGAAAATGTGTTTCAGGCCTTTCCTTTTTGGCTTATAGATGGCTGTATTCATCCTCAGTCTTTGCACAATCTTTTCTCTTTTCATGTCTGTCTTCAAATTCTGCCCCCTCAAAAAGATGCCAATCATATTAGATTAGGCCAATACTAAATACCCCATTTTAGTTTTTGAGTATTTGTCTTCTAAAGACTCTCTCTCCAAATATGGCTATATTTTGAAGCACTTGGGTTAGGATTTCAATATATGAATGTTGGGAGAGGGGCACAATTCAACCCATAACAAAAATGATTCTGATACTTCTACCTCTGAATAAGTTCTGACTCCTTACCCTGATGCCACCCCAGGTCCACTTGGCTCTCTTTACCCTGCCTTAGGTCCCACATAGATGTCTCACTTAGAAGGCATCAAAAAGATCCCACGTCTTATATATCGTGATGGACTTGGCTAATGGAAGCAGGCAGAGGATGAGGTCAGTCAATTCTCTGTGCTCCCAGAATCCCTTCCTGCCAGTAAGGTCTGTCACAGAATCTTGTCAGGTGACTCCCTCCGCACAGTTGCCATCCTTAAGGTTGCACCATCTTCCTCCTGCCCCTCAGGCTTAGAGTCTTAACCCTTTGGTAATCCCAGGATACTACACCACTACTCCATGTGAGATTCATAAATTCAAACCTTTAGTTCTTTTTTAAAAAAATCTTAAATTTGATTGTTTGAAAGGTAAAAGATAAAGAGAGAGACAAATGGTGAAAGACACAGGCACACAGAGCACCCATTCACATACTAGTTGACTCTCCAGATGCCACAAAGGCTGGGGCTGGGCTGACAGCCAAAGCCAGGAGTCAGAAACTCAATCCAAGTTATCTATACTGGTGGCAGGAACCCAATCACCTAAGCCTTTGCCACTGGCTCTCAGAGTCTGCAATACCAGGAAGCTGGAGTCAGGAGCTGGAACTGGGGAGTCCAACTCAGGCACTGAGAAATGAGATATAGGCATCTTACCAAACATCTTAAACACTAGACCAAATGTCTGCCTCTGTGACCTACATTTCTAGATAGTGTTTTTACCAAACTTCCTCAATTGTTCAATTTGAATGTGTCATCAATTTTCTTCCAGGATCCTAACTATTAGAACCTCCTATTTTCTACCTTATTCTTTCTAGGATTCACCTTTGAAAGACTTTCTATCTGATTACAACCTTCCTGCCATCGACTCTACCACCTTTCACTGCCCCTCATTGCGCTTTGTCCTCCTTTCCCTCCTATCTGGCTTATATTTCATCACTGCTATTTATAATCACTCTCTTGCTTTCATCTTTAAACCCTTAATCTCACTATGGCTGAGTTATACTGGTTTGGCAAAAACATAAATGAGTTTGATCAACCTGCATCCATGCTTGTGAACACAGAAGAGGGAAAACACATCAATATGCTGAATTCCTGACCACTAACCCAAACCATGACCTGAATGGAGTCTGTCAATCATATGGTAATTTTCTGTCTCATTCACTCCCTCAACTATTCTAGATAACAATTTCACACTCCCCTCACTCCACCCCATTTTTGTCAAAATACCACAATCTTTTCTCCAATGCTCATTTTCAGTCACCAAAAAACTACTAGTAGAGGGAAGAGCTCTTATTACCATGCACATCCTTCTACTTTTACGTGTGCTCATGTTTGCTAACTTCTCCTTATTTCTTTAGAGGAATTAGTTGGCTAAAGACAACACCTGCACTTATTCATCAGATCCCATTCCCTCTTTCTTGTTTTTGCTCTCCCCCTTGTTGATAGCACTTCTGTGTCTTTTCCCACTGAATCATTCTCATAAATATACAAAGACACAGTCATTTCTCCCATCTTAAAACAAATAAACAAAATTCTTGTTCTGAACCCATCCCCCCCCCTCCCGCTAGCTCCCTATTTCTCACTTTCCCTTTATAGCAAAACTCCTTTGTCTGGGTCAATTACCATGCACATGTCCAGTTATTCAGAGCCACGGCTGGCAGTCAGTCTCAACTCCTCTCCCTCCACCCCAAATGCAAATCAGCACATCCTGTCAGCTCCACACTAAAAGATATAGTCAGGATTTCACTACTTTTTTATTATTTAAAGATGTATTTTAATTTATTTGAAAGGCAGACAGAGAGGGAGAGGGAGAGGGAGAGGGAGAGGGAGAGGGAGAGGGAGAGGGAGAGGGAGAGGGAGAGGGAGAGGGAGAGGGAGAGGGAGAGGGAGAGGGAGAGGGAGAGGGAGGATCCTCCACCCACTGGTTCACTCCCCAGATGGCCACAACGTCTAGGGCTGGGCCAGGGCTGCAGTCAGGAGCTGAGAGCTCCCTCTGGGCCTTCCATGTGGGTGGCAGGGTCCCAAGTACTTAGGTCATCTTTTGTACTCGCAGAGAACTGGATAATAAATGGAGCATCCAGGACTAGAACAGGTGCTCTCATATGGGATGCTGGAGTCGTAGGCAGCTACTTTTTATTTCTAATTGACACAAAATATTTGTACACATTTATAGGCTATAGTGTGATAATTCAAGGTACTCATTTGCCATCTTCTCAAACATTTATATTTCTATGTGTTGGAAATGTCCTGATTCTTCTTTTCTAGCTATTTATTATTATAAGTTGTTGCACAATATTTTCAATGTATAACAGGAAATACAGTTTATGGGGATTCTATTTGGTGGCTTTCAGACAGAGAGAGAGAGAGAGAGAGAGGAAAGAAAACTATATTTCACTATTTATAGAAACTTCTGTTGCTATTCTGTGGTCCAGTACTCATTCCACTTTACCTGGATTATTGCCTCTTAACTTTCTTCCTCTGTTTTTGCTTCCATCCTTGTACTGCCTTTAATCTTTATTCACTATATAATTCAGTGGTCATTTACTCTGATTATATGCAAAATAATGATGTCATTTCTCTCCTCAGAAAATTCAATGCCAGTATGAACCCATCCCACTGCCTGCCTCTTCTGTTGCTCTGCCTCTTGTCACCCCCTGGGACACCCTGGCATTTTGGCTTCACTCGAATGAGCCAGTGATGATCCTGCCTCATGACCTTTTCACTTATCTTTCTCTGCTCCTAATGCTCATCTCCTAAATATCCAGGTGACAGTCAGGACTGGGCCAGGCCAAAGCCAGGAGCCAGGAACTCCATCCAGGTCTCCTATGTGGGTATGATGGACTCCAGGACTTGAACTGTCTTCTGCTGCCTTCCCAGGTGCATCAGCAGGGAGATGGATCAAAAGCAGAGCAGCCAGCACCTGAACTGGTGCTCCTACATGGAATGCCGGGGTCACAGGAGTGGTCCAATCCCTTGTGCCACAATGCCCACTCCCAAATTCACATTTTAATGACAAGTTTTATATCTACCTTGTGTAAATGTCAGCCATTTCTGTGATTATCACCCTGTATTAATTTATGTTTTCCCATTGCATTTCTACCAAATATAAAATTAATGATGGTGGAAACAGTATAGAACTGTGGGAAGCAAAGGAAAATGAGAACACGGATTTAGGCATGTGTCTAGAAATAATCAGATTTTTATGCCTTTTTAAATTATCTTGATCATATCCTGAAGGTAAGGAGGAATCATAAGAGGATTTCAACTGAAAAAATAGCCTAGTGGTCAGAGTTGTGGTGCAGCAGGTTATGCCCCCTGTGCATCCCATATAAGCCTGCATCCCCTAAGTCACTAGCATCCCTGTGAGCACTGTTTGAATCCTGGCTGCCCTGCTTCTGATCCAGCCCCCTGAGAATGCACCTGAGAAAGTGGTGAGAAGCTGGCCCAAGTACTTGGTCTCCTGCCACCCACATGAGAGACCCGGATGTTCCAGACTCCTGGCTTCAGCCTGGCCCAGCCTCAGCTGTGGTGGCCATTTATGGAATGAACCAGCAGATGGAAGATCATTCTGTTTCTATCACTCCTTCTGCTTCTGCTGCTCTCTTTTCAAATAAATAAAATAATTTTTTTTAAAAAGGAAGAAAAAAGCCTAAGTTGTGTATTAGAACAAGAATATGAGAAGCAGTGAGTAAGAGATTAGAAATGGTATAGTGCTGGTATAATGGGTCAATACTGAATGTAGGCAGCACAGTTGGACAGGAAATGAGTGACATTTAAGAGATTCTTGCATGTAAAAGAGCTATATGCAGTAGACAGACAGGAGTGAACATGCAGAATGACATGAGAATAACCTAAGAATGAAAAAAATTAAATCACGCAGAATAAATTTCATGTATTGCTGTAATGAACAATGATGCAGTAACCTGCTAACCTTTAAAACAATGAAAACCCCAGGTGGAGACAATTTTTCTGAAAGTTTCTTATATTTAAAACAATATGAGAAGAGTTCTGCTAAAACAACACAAAGGCAGTTACAAGATAAACTGGAAAGTCTGGAGTTTAAACATTTGGATAGTACTAAAAAAAGAAGCCAGTGAATCTCATGTTTGCTTCCAAACCACAGCTATAAGTGTGCAAAGAAAACCAAGAACCTAACTTGGAATACTCAATGGTCATGCAAAATGTTGACACAGTCTAATAGATTGGGAGCTCTAGAGAACATGGCAAAAATTTCTAGTGGAAAACTTTTGCAGTCAGCACATTGTATGAGGTGAGGCATTTCTGAAAGAATGGAGATACAAGAACATTGATAAATGCTGAAAAAAGAACTCTTGGTAGAGGCATGTTTAAGATAGCCTTAAAAACATGAGACAGTGTTGTGGCAAAGCCGGTTGAGTTACTCACTGCCTGCGATGCCAGCATCCTGTATCATAGTGCCAGTATGCAAGTCCCAACTGCTCTGCTTCCCATCCAGCTCCCTGTTAATGCACTAGGGAAAGTAGCAGAAGATGACCAAAGTGCTTGGTCCCCTGTCACCCACGTGGGGGACCCAGATGGAGTTCCAAGATCCAAGCTGCTTTCCTAGCCTACTCCCGGATTTTGCAGCCATTTGGGGAGTGAACCAGTGGATGGTAGACTTTTCTCCCTCTCTCTCTCTCTCTCTCTCTCTCTCTCTCTCTCTCTCCCTCTCTCCTTTTCTCTCTCACTCTGCCTGTCAAATGAACAAATAAATTATGAAAAAAAAACCATTATCTTTAGCCTTACAACTGTAATTCTCTATCACAAAATCATATCAATAATAAATCTGATGTTTCTGCCTACTAAGAAATAGACCCTTGGCACTTAATCCTCAATCTCCTGAATTAGCATAAATCGACCCCTTGTTATTCTTGAGAGCCACAGCTCAGAGTGGTTAAATAATTTAAGATCACCAACCTAATGATGACAGTCTGGGAACAGACCCACTGAGTTATACCATCCTTCCCCAAAATGTGCCAATGGAGATTTCTGAATCAATTCAGAAAATGTACACTAATAAAGATCTTCATGCCCACGAGAAGCAAAGGTTTCCTGGATGAAATTAAAATAGCTGCCATGCAGTCTTCTCTTACACGGTCTTAAAAATGTGTTACATGAGGACAAGTCCTTTGTGCTGCTTCCATCCCCAAAAAAGTGCCTGATTCATTAACTTTGGATTCTAGCTGGCAGAAGAAAAAAAAAATTCTCCCTTGAACTTACAGAAGGAACACAAGTCTTCTGACACATTAATTTGAGCCCACTGAGAGCATCTCAGACTTCTGATTTCCAGAAATATACAATAATAAATTCGTGTTGCATGATTAAATTTGTGCTCACCTTTTATAATAGCAGTAGCAAAGCGAAGCAGGATGAAAGACCCAGATTCCTCGACAATTCCTGCTCTCCAGTCTTCCAGCTTTGGCTCAGACTGGTCACTGGTATCCAAAAAGCCAGAAGAAAAATAAACCTGCGGAACATAGATTTCTGCTATGCAGAGGAGACAGAGCAGCAAGCTCTTTCCCTGTTTGTTATCCCTACAACCCACTGCTTTCCTCTGATCATTATAATTTGAAGTTTCAGATTTATTGGTCCTCAGATTTCCTACCTGATTATCCTAAAGTCTCTCCCTGTGTCTAAAATTTTCATTAGGCAGTAAATCAGCACAATCGTATGTCTGATGTGAACCTCCCCCCTAGGCTCCACACCAGTATAAGAACTGCTTGTTTGAGGTCATGACTTTGGATCTTCCACGGTTACCTCAAAAATCAACATGCCGAAACTGTGCCTGTGATGCTCCCCTAACTCTGCTCCTGTGTTTGGCCTCTACAGATAAAAGGTAAGGAACGTTTGAAGGTTACATAACATGGCAGCCTTCCATCCTTTTCCCCAATTCTGTTCCACGTTCAGTAATCCCTCCTCAGGGAACTCAATGTGCAAGGCAGAACCCTGGCAATCATTCCTGGCTCTTGCCTGCCTCCCCACCATCCCCGTCTCCTGTTGCCCATCCACACCGAAGCCAGTGCTTTTTCTAGAATGCAAATGTGGTGAGCTCTCTAGTGGTTTCCCAGTGATCTCGGTGTAATAAAGAGCCATCTTCTTAAAGTGGTTTTCAAGAGCGTGCATGGACTTAGCCCTGCCTGAATCCCCAGCCTCATTTCAAAGCGTGTCTCCTCTTAGACTCAGCATACTAACCACATTGGCCTTCTTTCTCCGAAGCAGGCCAAGTCATCTTGCACAGAACATTTATATATACCCATCTTAGTCAGCAGGGACTGCCAAAACAAATGCCACAGGCTGGGTTGCTTGAACAACAGAAATGTATTTTATAGTTCTAGACGTTAAAAGTTCAAGAGCAAGGTGCCAGCATGATCATTTTCTGCCGTGTAGCCAGCCACTGTCTCACTGTGTGCTCATTTCCACGACCTCTTCTTCGTGTGATTCTTCTATAACAGAAATGATCATGTTCCCTTCTTCATAATACATACTACAGATGAACTTTACATTTATTTATGTGATCATCTGAACAATGTTCCCACTCCCTGTACTGTGTTGTAACCTCTGGGTAGGAAGGGACAATGGCTTTTTCTGCTCACACCTGTGTATCTTCATTGTACAAAGAAGTACATGATGTACGCTCAATATTCAAAAAATATATACCTAATGATACAATGAATGGGAAAATTAGTTACTAATTAGTTATTAATTTCATTTTGCCACTTCCTTAGGTCACTTAACTTCTCTAAGCCTCACTATTCTCATCTTTAATCTAAGATCAATAATTACTCTTTGTAGTGCACCCACAACAGTTAGTTTACTGTGGGGCAGTCAGTAAGATTTCATAAATGTAAATTATTCTCAGGGATGGTATGATTAAACTATCACTATAGATTTCAAGTACTCTCAAAAATATTCAAAAATAATCAAAACTAAATAGATATGTTATTTTTATTATTATGTAGATCCATATGAGAATTTTATATCATTCAAAGACAAAGGAGACTAACACATTTCTTTAGGTATGGAAAACAAGTGTCAAAAGATCTACTAAAGACCAGTATGTAATGATTCCAATGCGGAGGAAAGCTACAGATAAAAAGTAGTTCTTGTTCATGCATCTGTTAATAAATCATTGGAAGACAAAACATCATATGAAAGTACTTTGAAAAATATTCAGGAGGAAAAGGAATTAAAAGATAAGTTTGGCCAGCGCCGTGGCTTAACAGGCTAATCCTCCGCCTTGCAGCGCCAGCACACCGGGTTCTAGTCCCGGTCGGGGCACCGGATTCTATCCCAGCTGCCCCTCTTCCAGGCCAGCTCTCTGCTGTGGCCAGGGAGTGCAGTGGAGGATGGCCCAAGTGCTTGGGCCCTGCACCCACATGGGAGACCAGGAGAAGCACCTGGCTCCTGGCTTCGGATCAGCGAGATGCGTCGGCCACAGCGACCATTGGAGGGTGAACCAACGGCAAAAAGGAAGACCTTTCTCTCTGTCTCTCTCTCTCTCACTATCCACTCTGCCTGTCAAAAAAAAAAAAAAGAAGATAAGTTTATTTTGGTGCAAAAGACATTTTGAAACACATGCATAATCTTTCATAACATACATTTTCCATGAACTATTTGAAGACCCTTATATACAAAAATACAGAACTTAGCATTGTGATGTAACCAGTAAAGCTACCACCTGCGATACCAGCTTCCCACATGGGCATTAGTTCTAGTCCCAGCTGCTCCACTTCTGATCCAGCTCCATGTTAATGCATCTGAGAAAGCAGCAGAGGGTGGCCCAAGTATTTGGGCCCTTGCACCCACGTGGGAGACCTGAAAGAAGCTCATGGCACCAGGCTTTGGTCTGGTCCAGCCCGGTCCATTGAGACCACTTGGGGAGTGAACCAGTGGATGGGAGAACAATCTCTCTCTCTCTTTCTCTCTCTCATTCGCCTTCTCTCTGTATCTTTCCAAAAAATTCAATAAATCTTGAAAAGAAATCTTAAATATATATATATTTGTAAAAAAGAATACAAAATGTAGAAGTAATCAGACTGCAATTCACATGATGATGTGGCCTCTCTGAAATGAATTCTGATGCCTGTTAGCTCATGGGGAAGTGGAATTCTGAAGGGCTCCTCATGAGAGAAATGTTCCCTGCCCTTTTCCCCAATCAGAGGGACTATTACCAGAGGATCGTGACAAAAGAGATCAAAGCCATTTGGGCCACTTGAATCTGCACTCAAGGTTCAGGGGATAGAGCAGAAATTGTAAGACAATCTATTCTGCTTTGAGGGTAAAAATATCTTTTAAAGAAAGCAGGAGGGGGAATAAATAAGTAAATCAAGCTATAAGATGCTCATCTATCCTCTTAACAAAAAAAAAAGAAGAAAATGTAGAAAATAGTTATATTTTTAAAAGAAAATACAGAGGCCTCTCTTCTGCATAATATCTCTAAGAGCTAGTCACTAAACCTTTTAAAGTTAGTTATTTATCACATGCATTTTTCATGAACAGTATTCAAAGTCTGTCAAGAGTGTAGTAGTGTTCAGAAATACAAGAATTGGATAGAATTTCTAGAATAGAAGTAATTTTAGATAGAATTGCATTATCAATTACAGTTAGACTCCCAAGAAAGCACCTCTCTAGGGTTTTTATTTTACATATCCAGCATTCTCACTCAGTTGTCTGTAGTTACTTCATTTTTTTTAAACTTTTATTTAATGAATATAAATTTCCAGTGTACAGCTTATGGATTACAATGGCTTCCCCCTCCCATAACTTCCCTCCCACCCGCAACCCTCCCCTCTCCCATTCCCTCTCCCCTTCCATTCACATCAAGATTCATTTTCAATTCTCTTTATATACAGAAGATCAATTTAGTATAAAGATTTCAACAGTTTGCTCCCACATAGAAACACAAAGTGAAACATACTGTTTGAGTACTAGTTATAGCATTAAATCACAATGTACAGCACATTAAGGACAGAGATCCCACATGAGGAGCAAGTGCACAGTGACTCCTGTTGTTGACCCAACAAATTGACACTCTAGTTTATGGTGCCAGTAACCACCCTAGGCTGTCGTCATGAGTTGCCAAGGCTATGGAAGCCTTCCAAGTTTGCCGACTCTGATCATATTTAGACAAGGTCGTAAAAGACAGAGTGAGGATAGTAACCAATGATCCTAAGAGTGGCATTTACCAGGTTTGAACAATTATACAGCATTAAGTGGAGAAGAGGACCATCAGTACACACAGGTTGGGAGTAGAGCCATTGGTGGTAGAGTAGAGGTTATTACAAAGGAATGAGGCCCAAGTGTGCTAGACAGGGTCTAGAACAAAGGACAGAGTCATTATTAGAGGAGCTAAGAAAGGTGCTGTCTAAGCTACAATTAAGTTTTCTGATTGAGAGGCAAATAGAACCTGATAGAAGGGGCTTGATAATAATCTGGTGGGCTTTAGGCCTTGTAAATTCAGAGGCCCAGACCTATCTATCTCTTCACATGGGGTATATCCTAAGGGAGGTGTGAACCTCCTAGGGGAAGGCACTCTGCTGACTTTCATTACTTGGCTGGCCTGGGAGGAGAGCTGGCCAGGTAAAGGCAGGGGGCATCTCTAACAAGAAATTTACAGTTCTGCCTGCAATGTTGCTGACCCTACTTGACCTCACCCTCAGCTGCAGTGGTCACTTTGGAAGTTGGGCTGAGTGAAGGGCTTTTCAGCTTAGAGCCAATAAGATCTGTGGCTCTGACCTGGGCATCCTTCGACTCCAGGGCAGGTCCATTTCCAGTGATCCAACTCTTGGCAGAGCTGCCAGGGCTCTTCACAAGCTGACTTCTGCTGAAGCCCAGGCTTACCACATTGAAAGCCACTGCAGTGGACTGGCCTGTTGGGTCTCCTTGAGGGCAGATCACTGTACAGATCAGCCATTAATAGGCCTGCCACCCATTGCTTCTGATGCCTAGCTTTCTTTTCCTCCTGGTTTGTGTTAAAGCAGACCAGAGGATGCAAGTCAAGGGAGTGCCCAAGTCCCATCTCTAATCTTCGGTGGCCTGAACTACAAGTCTATAGTCACAGGCATGTTCTGTAGTAGTTTTTCTAAGGTAGACAATGCCCATGAGGAAAATTATATTCTCACTTTAAAACTTTCTTTCCCTTTGGTCTGAAAGGGAGGTTTTTTTTCTACTTACTGTATACTTCGCTGATGGCGAAGTAAATCTAGCTATGAGATTATTATTTAAGTTCAAAAAAAAAAAAAAAGAAAAGAAAGAGAGATTTACCATGCCTAATCTGGGAGTGTCATCTTTGACACACCCTCAACCCTGAAGAAGGAAACAGAGCTCTCAGGCCACACTCATCTCAAGCCTCTAAGACTCCACCGAAAGCAGACAGTCCACTTAATATAGAGCCATAGTGTAACAAGAAAAAACACCACAGTGAAGAAACCAAATATCTTCAACATGCCAAACAACAAACGCAAAAGCCGAGGTAACAAGAACAAGGAAGACACTATGACACCCCCAAATGAAAAAGACACCCCAATTGAAGATTATGAAGATGATGAGATAGAAGAAATGCAAGAAGCGGATCTCAAACAATTGATAAGAACATTAAGAAGTTCTCAAAAACAAATTCTTGAACTACAGAAATCCTTAATGGACAAGATAGAAAATCCCTCTCATGAAAATGAAATATTAAGGAGGAATCAAAATGAAATGAAACAACTAGTAGAACAAGAAACTGCGATAGTGACGAGAAATCATAATGAAATGAAGAATTCAATAGATCAAATGACAAACACATTAGAGAGCCTTAAAAACAGAATGGGTGAAGCAGAAGAGAGAATATCAGACTTAGAAGACAGAGAACAGGAAAGGAAACAGGCAAACCAAAGAAAAGAAGAGGAAATTAGAAATCTAAAAAATATTGTAGTTACTTCATTTTTAAACATCTGTTTTATTTATGAGAGAGAAAGAGAGAGAGAGACCGAACAAGCTCCTTTGGGTTGGTTCCCTCCCCAAAGGCCCACAACATCCAGGAATGGGCTGGGGCTGAATCCAGGAGCCAGGGCTACAATCCAGGTCTTCCCCATAGGTGTCAGGGACCCTAGTAATTGAACCATCATTTTCTGCCTCCCAGGGTCTGGATTAGTAGGAAGCTGGAATTGGGAGTGGAGCTGGGACTGACACGCAGCCACTCTGCTGGGATATGGCCATCCTACCATCAGCTCAAGCTCTATGTGAAACATCTGCCCCAGGTAGGTATTTCTGTATATGTCCAGCTCCTCAAGGAGGCTCTCTTTCCAGATAAGGGCCTAGTTTTCTGTGGCATAGTGAGTAAAGCCGCTGCATGCTTTGCCGGCTCCCATGTGGGTGCTGGTTCGAGTCCCAGTTGCTCCATCTCTGATAAACTCCCCAATAATGAGTCTGGGAAAGCAGGGGACTATGGCCCCAGTGCTCCTGGCTCCCAGCTTCCGCCTGGCCCAGCCTTGATCATTGTGACCATTTTGGGAGTGAATGAGTGAGGGGAAAATCTCTCTCCCTCTCTCTCTGTGACTGTGCTTTTCAAATAAATAAAAATAAATCTTTTTTTTTCTTTTTTTTGTTTAGTAAATATAAATTTTCAAAGTACAGTTTATGGATTACAATGGCTTCCCCCCCACATAACTTCCCTCCCACTCGCACCCCTCCCATCTCCCGCTCCCTCTCCCATTCCATTCACATCAAGATTCATTTTCAATTATCTTTATAAACAGAAGATCGATTCAGTATATATTAAGTGAAGATTACATCAGTTTGCACCCACACAGAAATACAAGGTGTAAAAATACTGTTTCAGTACTAGTTATAGCATTACTTCACATTGGACAACACATTAATGACAGATCCCACATGAAACATAAGTACACAGTGACTCCTGTTGTTGACTTAACAAGTTGACACTCTTGTTTATGGCGTCAGTAATCTCCCCAGGCTCTAGTCATGAGTTGCCAAGGCTATGGAAGCCTTTTGAGTTCGCTGACTTTAATCTTATTCCAACAGGGTCATAGTTAAAGTGCAAGTTCTCTTCTCCCTTCAGAGAAAGGTACCTCCTTTGATGGCTCCATTCTTTCCACTGGGTCTCACTCGCAGAGACCTTTCATTTAGGTCTTCTTTTTTTTTTATTTTTTTTTTCCAGAGTGTCTTGGCTTTCCATGCCTAAAATACTCTCATGGGCTCTTCCGCCATATCCCATATCCGAATGCCTTAAGGGCTGGTTCCGAGGCCAGAGTGCTATTTAGGACATCTGCCATTCCATGAGTCTGCTGTGTATCCTGCTTCCCATGATGGATCGTTCTCTCCCTTTTTGATTCTATCAGTTAGTATTAGCAGACACTAGTCTTGTTTGTGTGATCCCTTTGACTCTGAGACCTATCAGAGTGATCAATTGTGAACTGAAATTGATCACTTGGACTAGTGAGATGGCATTGGTACATGCCACCTTGATGGGATTGTTTTGGAATCCCCTGGCACATTGCTAACTCCACCATTTGGGGCAAGTCTGATTGAGCATGTCCCAAATTGTACATCTCCTCCCTCTCTTATTCCCACTCTTATATCTAACAGGGATCACTTTTCAGTTAAAATTTAAACACCTAAGAATAATAGTGTGTTAATTACAGAGTTCAATAGTACTAGAACAAAAAAAAATACTAAAAGGGATAAAGTATTACATTGTACATCAAGAGTCAGGACAAGAGCTGATCAAGTCTCTATTTCTCATAGTGTCCATTTCACTTCAATAGGTTTCCCCTTTGGTGCTCAGTTAGTTGTCATCAAAAAATAAATCTTTTTTAAAAGAGTCTAGTTTTCTTATTTTGATAATTTCAAGAATTAGTATCTGAAAATCAGCAGAAGCACAGATTTACAAATATATTGAAAAATAAGATCTTTCAATAATTTTGGTCACCATAAGTTACATTTATAATTGTAAAGTCTATTAAATGTAACTTAACAAGCATTGACAGAGGGTTAGCTATAGCAAGCCCTGAATTTGTTACTATAGAGGATAAAATAAAATAACGAACAGATAAAGAAAATGACATCTTTTTTCCATTCACCTATCTCATAATCTAATAGATGACTGCAGATATGATGAGATTAGTACCATGACAAAACTATCAGGAAATTTGTGGATTCAAAGAAGGGTTGATTTAGGTAGCAGTCTGAATAATAGATATCAAGTACTATCCTGGAATCTGAGAATCTTGCCTTAGAAGGAAAAAGTTGATTTTGCTGGTGTGATTGGATTAAGGATCTTGATCTGAGGGGTTAAGGTGAATGAAGGAGTTTGGTGGGTCCTTGATCCAGTCACAAGTGTCTTAAGAGAAAGGCAGAGAGACACTGCACAGACAGCAGATGAGCACGTGATGTGGAGACAAGCCAAGCCTTGGAGCTTGGTGTAAGGCAGCTCCAACACACCCAGGAACACAAAGGGTCTCCAGATGCTGGGAAGAAGCAAGACAAGGATTCCCACCCCCTCGAGAAACCCCAGAGCTGTATGACTTTGTGCACACACTGATTCTGCAAAATAATGGAAGGATACATTTTTGTGCTTTGAACCACCAAGTTTGTGGTAACCTGTTACAAGGGCCATGAGAAACTAATAGTCTTTAGATAAAATGAAAAGGAAGCACACTTGAAGTAATATACAGATGCTCCTTGACTTACAATGAGATTGTGTATTAATCATGCCATCACAAGTTGATGGGATTAAGTCAAAAGTGCATTTCAGGTGCCGGCTCTATGGTGCGACAGGTTAAAGCCCCAGCCTGCAGCGCGACCATCACATATGGGTGCCGGATCGAGTTCTGGCTGCTCCACTTCCAATCCAGATCCCTGATAATGCATCTGAAAAAGCAGCAGAGGATAGCCCAAGTCCTTGGGCCCCTGCACCCACATGGTAGACCTGGATTAAGCTCCTGGCTCTTGGCTTCGGATCGGCTTAGCTCTGGCCACTGTGGCCATTTGGGGAATGAACTAGCAGATGGAAGACCTCTCTCTCTCTCTTTCTCTTACTCTCTACCTCTCTCTGTAGCTCTTTCAATAAATAAAACAAATCTTTAAGAAAAAGAAGTGCATTTCATGTCCCTGAGCCACCAAACAGTGCTGTTTAGCAACACAGAAGGGTGTAGAGGTTGGCTGTTTCCCCTCGGAATCATTGGACTTACTGGGAGCCAAACTTAACTGCCTCTGGCCCAGCATTGCCAGGGAAGATTGTATCTCCTGTAGCTAACTCTAGAAAAGATCAAAACTCAAATTATGGTTGTTACTGAATGCATGCCACTTTTCTACCATCATAAAACCAATCTTGAGCCAAGTTGTGAACCTGTTGTAATACCTTCATGTGACTGAGAGAGTCAGCCTGGAGGTGGAGGAGGATGTTGGAGGCAAAGTCAGTCAAGTGAGCAAAACTGAGCCACAGTAAAATTTCCTGTACCTTCTCAGAATTAATGCTAGGAAAGTGGTGCTCGTGTAGAAGCTGAAATCAAAGACAAACCCTGAATCGTTTTCAATGGAAGTGAGTCACTGAACTCCATATCTTATATCTATTGGCACATGTTCTATGTGCTGACTGGGTCTAAGGTACTGAAACATGGCATCTTGGTATTCCAAATATCTTCAGCTGAAGAAATATGAGAAAACACAGATGCAATATTTCTCCAATGTTTCCTCACCTTTCCACCCTGAAACAGATCAAAACACTTAGGAAAGATTTTTATGACCTGCCCTTGAAGCCCTCCCTTTACTTGGGGATAACAGGGAGTGGAAAGGAATATGAATAAACAGGCCTGGCTAAGTTTCTCCTGTTCACTAATTTCACTCAAACTCGCTTTGCCCCATCCTGGCGAACCTGCTATACAAGAGACTCAGCACTGTTTCTTCAGTGCTTCATTTTCTTAGGAAGGCTCCAATGTCACATAAAATGAATGTGCTTGCTTTCTCTTATTAATCTGTCAGTTACAGGAGCCTCAGATATGCATTTAGAAGAGAAAAAGCTATTTTCTCAAGCCCCTACAGGACCAAGAACTAGTCTAAACACATTACAAGTACAAACTCATAGAGAAATCACAAAATCCCCAGTGTTATCTTTCCTGACAGGTAAGGAAACTGAAACATAGGGATGCTGAGACCCAGGCACGTTGACACACTTAACACGTAATGGAGTTTGGAAGCCGTTTGTCATTATATTTCTTTGCCTATCCCTGCCAAGTAACTTAGTTTGGTTTCAGCTCTGTGAAAGGAATAAGGATTAAGTTAAAAATTATCTATGTGGGGTTTTCTTTCCCAGATTTATTTATTTATTTGAGAGGCAGAGTTCCTGGCAGAGAGGAGAGACAGAGAGGTCTTCCACCTGCTGGTTCAAAACTCCCAAAATGACCTCAACAGCTGGAGCTGGGCTGGGAGCCAGGAGCTTTTTCCGGGTCTCCTCTGTAAGTACAGTGGCCCAAGCACTTGGGCCATCTTCCACTGCTTTCCCGGGCCATTAGCAGGGAGCTGGATTGGAATCAGAGCAGCTAGGACTCAAACTGCTGCCTATATGGGATGCCAGCATTGCAGGCGGAGGCTTAACTTACTACGACAGAGCACCTGTCCCAGTCTTTGTGTTTTAGTGATGCTATTTCTAATAAATCTTACTTTGCTTCCAATCTAATATGTCCTCTATCTGTTAGATCAGTTGAAATACAATACATGAGCATTATATTTCTTGACTGCCATATCTCTCTTCTCAATTATGTTTCTTTACTGCTTCCTTTTTTATATGTGGGAGAAAAGATACCAATCCTTTATTATTTATTTAGAGTTGGAGACTATAAAGTAAATCAGTACCAAACATCATTAATCTCCTTAAAGAAATTCTCTCTAATGTCATTTTGAACTGTATTTTCCTCGGAGAGTTTACTTCAGTAGAGGAGGAAGATTTCAACAAACACCGTTATTTTCTACCTTGGACAAGAAATTAAATAACCAGTTTTAAAGGAGGCTTAGCTCCTATAATAACACTATTAAGAATGTTGTCAACCAAGAGCTTCTTGCGGCGTGGAAAGCTGATGATTAATAACATTGGATCCCAAGAGACCCAGGACGTCCAGGCTTTAGTTCTTATTTTTTCTGACCAAGCATAATATCCTTTACCTTTAATTCATTTGTAACTGAAAAATGAATGTCTGCTTCAAGCTTATTTTCAGTCCTATTTGTAAGAAACACTGAGTTTAGAAAGAAGGGATATTAGGAATGGAATCTCAGTGTGGATTAATCTTCACACAATGATTTGACCTCATGGCGGCCATGGTGGTTCAGAAGTTGGTTCTTACTTTTGCAGGTAAAAAAATATATTTTCTCTGAACATGGAGGAGACAAAGCAATGGAAAATTATGTACATTACCTCTGAATTTTAAAACACAGTTTGTAAAGGCAATTTGATTCTTACTCTTGTAGATGATTCATGAACTCTTGGCCTAATAAGGAAATTATACAATGAAAGTGAAATTACCACCTAAAAATTGCTTCCTGGGTCAGGTGTTTGGCCTAGAAGTTAGGGCATCTGCATCCTACCCTAGAGTACCTGGGTTTGATAACTGATACCAGCTCCAGAGTCTAGCCTCCTGCTTATGCACACCATGGAGGGCAATGATGATGGCTCAAGCAATTGGGCTCCTGCAATCCACATGGGAAGTCTGGATCTAGTTTCCAGCTCTCAACTTTAGCCTTATCCAGCCCTACACATTGTGGATATTTGGAAATTGAATCCATGGATGGGAATTCTCTGTCTCTGACTCCACCTCTCTCTCTCTCTCTCTCTCTCTCTCTCTCTCTCTTCCTCCCTTCTTCCCTCCCTTCCTCCTCCTTCTCTCTCTCAAATAAATAAAAAAATTACTAATTGCCTTGTGAACCCATGAATGGGAGATTTGAAAGGGAAATTGCATCAAGTTAATAAATACCAGTGCAAGCATCTTTAGTGTAACAAGGGTGATGGCTAAGTAAGATATAACATTGCCAATGAAGAGTACTGAAGACATAAGAAACTTTAACTAGCAAATGCCCCTTTTTCTAAAATCCATGGATGGGGCAGGATTTGGGGTTAAGAGTATATACCTTAAAGTCAGATTCTACCATTGCTGTGTGGGCTTGACTAAAATCTCAGCAAATCTCAATTTCCTCACCTTATTAGGGAGCAATAATACATTCTTCACAGTTTTTGAAAATATTAAATTCCATCAAAATAAAAAGTACCCAGCTTAGCGCTAATGTAACAAAGTAGTTTTTCTCTCTCTCTCTCTCTTTTTTTTTTTTTTGCCTCTTATTTTTCTTGGTTTATAAATCTCAATATCAATAGAGTTGCAAATCAGATTTACTTTGGAATATCCCTCTATTGATTAAGTCCATATATTAAATATTATTTTTATCAGTCTCTCTTTTTTATAGTTTTCCCTCAAAATCTTTAGAATTCTTTTGATAGCCTCCAATCTAAAAGTTACATTGACAGACATCGTGGTTGAACTTTGATTTTCATGTGTAATTTTCTAATCTTTCTGCATGTGTCTTGTAAATAAAAGGCAAAGCTAAGTGATATATATATAAGCTAAATATAAATTAATCCTTAAAATAATGGGAAAATGAAGAATATAACTTTATATCTAAACTTAAAATTATTTTTCCTAAGGAAACTATTTTTTTAAAGATTTATTTACTTACTTGACAGAGTTACACAGAGAGAGGAGAGGCAGAGAGAGAGAGAGAGAGCGAGAGAGAGAGGTCTTCCTTCTGCTGGTTCACTCCCCAGTTGGCCACAAGGGCCGGAGCTACGCCGATCTGAAGCCAGGAGCCAGGAGCTTCTTCCGGGTCTACCATGTGGGTGCAGGGGCCCAAGGACTTGGGCCATTCACTACTGCTTTCCCAGGCCACAGCCGAGAGCTAGATCAGAAGGGGAGCAGCCAGGTCTCAAACTAGCACCCATATGGGATGCCAGCATTGCAGGTGGCGGCTTTACCTGCTATGCCACAGCGCTGGTCCCCCTAAGGAAACTTTAATGGTACAACTGAGTACATGCAAGTATTAACAAAGCTTTGCTATTTGATATCATAGATTATGAAATACAAATAAACATAGCTTGGAAAATGGAAATATATTTTGTTTGCTTTATTAACTGTAGTCAATCCAACAAGATTTTTGAGAACCATTTAAGGATCACTAAATATGTGTTTAACCTGGCCTTTGGACTGGGTCACAATGCCTCTGAATCTTAGTTGTCACAGCAATCAAATTGAAATATGAAGGCTTGCTTTGAAGATTAAATTCTATTATGTGTAACTTACTTAGCATTACGGCTGTCATTGATAAAGGTCAATAACCACTGCAATAATTTGCTAAGTTTGGAACCTTGCCCCAAAACTTGCATACCTACCTACATATGAGGGCTCTTCAAAAAATTCATAGAAAATGCATATTGTGAAAAAAACTATGCATGGATTTCAAGATTTTCTTGCACCAAAAACACTTATCTTTTAATTCTATTTTCCATGAACTATTAAAGCTCTCCTGTGTGTGTGTGTGTGTGTGCGTGTGGTTGTATCCTTATAAATACACTAAGCACTAAGTAAGTACAGCCTGAATGTGAATTGACTCTCAGATAAATCAGTAAATATGCAATATTTACATTGGCAAATAGCCAAAGTATAAAGAAAAATCTCAACCCCATCCTCCACCACAAAATAGGGGGTCAAGAGACGTTATGTCAACATAATTAACAATATGTGTCACCATTCATTAGAATCAGCGCACAGCCCTCTGGCTATTGGCAAGAGAAGCAACACTCCAAAGCCAGCTAGTGGCAAAGACATGTCACTCTCTATTATTGCGAAGGGAACAAAATGGAATCTCTTTCTGATAGTAAAGTACTTTTCCAGTCTAAATTTAGTACCATGTTCTTTTCAGTGATGAAGTTTTGCACTCTCAAAATTTTAAGTCAGATAAAGTGATTTTGTAGCCTGATCACTAGGTTACTTAAGAAAGCCAAGAGAAAAATTTCCAGATAGATATGTATTCCGTCTGGTACTTGGTCCTTGCCTATGAGCAAAGTGGACTAAATACAACCCACGATATTTGAAAAGTGAAAACATCTTATCACCATCCCAAGTTCACGAACTTACTTGGGCTGTTTTTATAAGAAGCCAAACCAACACATCAAGATGGAATTAACTGCCATGTATTGAGAAACTGTTAAGCAGATAAATGTTAGTTTAGGGTAGCACTTAAAGACCACTTAACAAGTATGGTGAAACACATAGATAATCCTTTCTAATTTTAAATAAAGCTGTAATCCTTTCTAATTTTAAATAAAGCTGTATTGACTGAAAGTCAGTGATCAAAGCAGTCTTATTTTTACTTTCTAGTACTGAATTTCCATACTATGAACTAATGCATTACTTGCACCATATGTGTAATATAAATCTAAAGTTGTCGATATGGCAAAATCATGAGCTGCATCCACACATGAGATTTTAGATATTTTTAGCAGAGATTTCACTCACCATTGCTTACCTCTTCTGTGCATGTCCAATCATCTAGAAAGTCCTGCAAGCCTCAATCTTGGATTGAGTCTATCAGATGTTCTCTGATATATTCCACACATCCTGAAAGGCTGGGGAAAATCAAACAAGAGTGGAAATTGGTGTCCTACAAAGACATGTATCCAAGCCCACTGGGTCCTGGGTGCAACCTGGCAAACTTCTTTATATCTCAGTTCATTTGCTGTCCTATTGCCTTCAAATGCTTCTCCAAACTGTGACCTTTATATCTGAACCCATCACCCCACCACCTCCCTGCCACCCCTCAACACACACACACAATCACAGCAAGTCATTTCATGTTCTGTGGCACAAAAGAGAAAAAGGTACACTTCATAGTGGTATCCCTGACTGTCTTGCTCCACGGTCTATATAAACGTCAGCTCTTACTTTCTTCCCTGTCTTTTCTAAACTTGATGCCCAAGTTTAATCTACCCACCACCTCTTGTTTCATCTATCACTCCATTACTTTAAATATTTCATAGTATAAATATGGTAAGGTATCCTCAACCCCTCCCAAAATTAATTTCCTTCTTCATACAACACCCTTCTGTGGTTATGTCTCATCAATACCTGCTAGAAGGGTTATCTGTGCTTGTGGTACCCATTCCCATGTATTCATTGCTCAACCCGTTCTGTCATCATCTTCCTTCCAACTACTCATTGTGAGGTCAATGATAAGTTTCTGGATGTGTTATCTAATGAATTGTTTTCAGTCTCTGTAATTTTGGACCTTGATTTTTTTTTTACTCTTTATTGAACTTTCTTCTCATGCTATTTTGCTTCCCCCACTCTTCCAGGCCACTCCTCTCCTCTCTCTCTCTCTCTCTCTCTCTCTCTCTCTCTCTCTCTCTCTCCTGTTACTCCTTTTCCTCTGGATGTATTTGCATATGGTATTTACTCTCACCAGGCTGAGGACCTGTGCCAGCCCATTCTCAGCTTTCATTTCTTCATACATGGCAAAATTTTCAATATCCCCAACCTCTTGCCTGTACTCCAAATAGAATTATCATTGGACTACTCTTTCTTATTTCTTCAATGATTTATAATCAAATCAAAGTCAACATACTTAATATTTAACTTTTTAGATAAGAGACTTTTTTCCATATTTTTTGAGTGAGAGAGCTCTCATTTTGTGGTTCACTCCCCAGATGCCCACAATGTTTGGGGCTTGGGTGGGTCTGGAAAGAGGAGCCAGGAACTCAATCCAGGACTCAGCCACATGAGCCATTACTGTTGCTTTATAGGACCTTGCAATAATGGGAAGCTTGAGTGAAGAGACAGAGTTATGAATTGAATCCAGACACATTGAAGAGGAGCACAGCTGTCCTAACCAGCACATTAAATATCCACTCCAATATTGGACATTTTTAGAGTTCTACCTTAACCATGCTCTTTGTCTACATTCCCTGTGTAGTTTCTAACCAATTACTCAAGGCATAGGTTGTGACTCATTCTGGATTTCTTGTCATTCATCTACAACATGCAATGAATTGCCAGCTCTTATACATTCACCTAGTAAAGGTCTTATGTTTGTGAATTTGCCATTTATCCCAACAACAAGAGTCTAAAAGCTCACTATCTCAAATCTGGGTCACTGTCATAGCCTCTAAAGTGGTACTTATACTTACCATTCCTGCCAAATATATAGCTCCTAAGCATAAATCTGATTAAAATACAACCAGATTAAAATACTTCAATTTATTCAATTTAGGATTATCCAAACCAACATGTATATCAGGCAGCAATGATTCAAGCATTGATAACGCAATGGCAGTTAGAGCCACTAGCATCTTCAGAGGTTCGTTAGAGGATCGCAATCCCGGTAGGCTAGAAGGAAGCACCCACAGGACAGGCACCTATCATTGTTTACTTTCCATACATGGCAATTCAGACATATAACTACCTTGTGCTAAGCAAGGTTAAAATACAGTCAAGCTATGAGTTAAGAATAAATAAAAGATCTGGGTTGAGAACGATCAGTGTCTGCATCATTTCCCCCTAAATACAAAATAAATTTAAATTCTCTTTCTTACTACATTGATCTGTCTACTTTCTGTCACTCAGCATTAACTTTTCTACAGTGGCCCATGAAGCCCATGTTTCAGCCATACCCAACTCCTATCAGGCCTCCTTGTACCATCATGATGTCATGCATTGATGCACCACCGTATCTGAGTAGCTATGTGCTCTCCTTTCTCCCTTATTTAAATTCTTACCCTCGTTACCTAGCGCAGGCTAATTAACATAATGCTTACTTGGATACAAGTGGCCTCCCCCGCATTCCTACAGAGCACTGAACAAAGTGGTGGAAAGACTTACATTTCTGCATCCCTTTTTCTGATTGACTGCTTATACAGATAGACCACAATCCTGAGATGATTATATGTGACAATGTTTCTCTTAATACATTCAAAATTCCTCACAGGCATATACTAAAATGAATTAATTCAAACCCATTTTTTTTAGCCAAAGATAATTTAATATTAAAGATTTGCTCTAGCTCATATTTGTTAAAACAAATGTTGTTATTTATCAATCAGATGTTTCAGAGTAATAATTTCAGAAGTTATCTTCTGATAGTCTATGTGAAAACGCACATTCTTGAGCTCTATTTACTTCCAGTTCTATAAACATTAGCACTCAGAGCCTACAGGCTATTTGCTGAATAGGTAGAGCACAGCACAAATACACATGCAGGCACACAGGCAGGCTTGCACACACTTGGGATGATAGTGGTTTACGTTTGTGTCTTTATAAACAAATATGACAGATCACAGTTTATTTGTAGCATCAGCAGTTTGACAGATCCCATGTGTCTGTGTAGAGAAAACTTCATTTAGAATGGAAAGTAAAATTAAGTTAAAATTTTTCCTTTGTTTTTATTAGTCAAAGAAAATTTGATATTTTTAAACAACTATCTTTATTAACAAGAGACAGTAAGATTTTTTTTTTCTTTTGAATTGAGAGGCAGGCATACACAGAGCTCCCTTCACTCACCAAATGCCTGCAATGGCAAAGACTGAGTTGCACTAGAGTTGGGGCCAGGAATTTAATCTAGGCTTCCTGCATGAGTGGCAGCCACCAGGTCTACCTCCCAAGGTCTGTACTGGCAGAAAGCTGGAAATGAAATCTTGGACTGGGAATTGAACCTAAGCACTCTGATATGAGGACACACACATCTTAATAGGCATCCTAACTGCAAGCCTAACCACCACCTTGATAAGATTAGGGGCCGACACTGTGGCATAGCAGGTAAAGCTGCCGCCTGCAGTGCCAGCATCCCATATGGGCGCCGATTCGAGTCCCAGCTGCTCCACTTCTGATCTGGCTCTCTGCAATGGCCTGGGAAAGCAGTAGAAGATGGCCCAAGTCCTTGGGACCCTGTACCCGTGTGGGAGACTGGAGGAGGCTCCTGGCTCCTGGCTTCAGATCAGCACAGCTCCGTACCTTGCAGCCAATTGGGGAGTGAGCCAGAGAATATAAGACCTCTTTCTCTTTCTCTGCCTCTCCTTCTTTATGTAACTCTGACTTCAAATAAATAAATAATTTTTTAAAGATTTGAATAAAAAAGAACAATTTGATGAGTTTGAGAAAACAAAACACTTTACTGCAACAGAATTTTATAACCATAGTTTAGTATTATATTCCAAAGACCTGAATTCAATTTTCTCCCTTACTGTTTACTAAAGAGCAATTCAATTTTCTCCTTTACTGTTTACATTAGAAGATTAATTACCATGCATGACCCTTGATATCCTCATCTATTAAATGAAGATTTACCTCACAGGGTTAACAGATCAGCCCCATGGAATTATTTCGCTCAATAGGCTAATCCTCCGCCTGCGGCACCGGCACCCCAGGTTCTAGTCCCGGTTGGGGCCCCGGATTCTGTGCCGGTTGCTCCTCTTCCAGTGCAGCTCTCTGCTGTGGCCCGGGAGTGCAGTGGAGGAGGTCTCCCGCATGGGAGACCAGGTGCGCTGGCCACAGTGGCCATTGGGGGGTGAACCAACAGAAGAAAGATCTTTCTCTCTCTCTCTCTCTCACTGTCCACTCTGCCTGTCAAAAAAAAAAAAAAAAAAGCATTATTAGAAAGTTAAATGATATCCTAGTTAGGATTTTTTTGCCGGCTAGTGTTGAGTCCTGAACCAGATTATACTTAAACCTTATACAGTCATTCTACAAATTTCTATGTTAATCAACTCCTTCTCAATAACTTGAGATTTAGCATGTGGGCCTTTATGTGTGAGTGTGTATGTGTAGATTTTCACATGTATTTGTATGCATTCCCTGCAACAAGAAACTCAGTGGAGGGGGTGTGGTTCATTCTGGTGAGAAAGAGTATTTTATCACTGTGAATGTTTATAGTTGCCAGAACATGGTGATAATAAAAGTCAGCCTGACTTAATGGTTTTCTTGTTGTTGCTAATTCTCTAATGAGAACGTGTTCCTAAATAGCCTGCACTCAGGGTGAACAGATATCCCTGCCCCAACCATTGGTTATAACACTGTATAAAAGTAGATTTAGTCACCAATATGTAGTGCTATCAAAAGACAGTTAAAATTCTTTGTTTTGGCTGGCATCACGGCTCACTAGGCTAATCCTCCGCCTGTGGCACCGGCACTTTGAGTTCTAGTCCCGGTTGGGGCACCGGTTCTGTCCCGGTTGCTCCTCTTCCAGGTCAGCTCTCTGCTGTGGCCCGGGAAGGCAGTGGAGGATGGCCAAGTGCTTGGGCCTTGCACCCACATGGGAGACCAGGAGGAAGCACCTGCCTCCTGGCTTCAGATCTGTGCAGCACTCAGGCTCTGGCGGCCATTTGTGGGTGAACCAATGGAAGGAATACCTTTCTCTGTCTTTTTCTCTCACTAACTCTTTTTTTTTTTTTCTCCATACTTGGAAAAATGTATCCCAGTAGCTCTCAGTGGAAGAAGGTAACTACTTATGTCAAGCTCTTCAAAATTCTGTAACACACATCAAATACACATTCTGATACTTCTAGAAGAGAGCTATCTCCTGGCTAAAGGCTCAGTTTAAAAATGATAAACAATAAGTTTGAGAAATAAATTAGAACATTCCCATTATTTCCCTCCATCAACAGAAGTAGATAATTGTAAAATATCTACTTTAGAAACCTCTAATTACTTTCATCTCTCTTCAGAACAGGGTTTAATGTCTTGGTGACAGGAAACACTTATTCTGTTTTCACCTGTCGGTTTTCTGTTCCAGACTAGCCCCGTTGCACTCTCATCACCACCATCCACAGTATTTCTCAAGGACCTGTAAGGTTTGTTTCTGTGTCAGAACTCAGGCCTTCCTGTCCGTGGAGCCAGATGCTTCGCTCTCCCTCCTGGGGGGAGGTTAAGCCCCTTGATCTGGATCCTGCTCAGCAGGCTCATCTTTTATCTGCTAGGCTTCCCCTGGAGACCAGGACACTAGAGAGTGGCTGCCTTCTCCATTACTGATAAATTAATTAACATCCCGGTAGGCTTAAATGGTTTGGAAGTATTCGCAAATCCTCTCACTGGATGGCTTTCACTAAATAGAATATGTTTACCCATTTCACAGGACCTATATTTTTAGATCAATGACCTTTGGGTATGTGATTCATTTTGATTTCATTTTTTCCCAGCGGGTGTAGTTTCACATAAGCCTATTTAAAAACAATAAAGACAGCCCTGTTTTAAATGGAATATAATCTATTCTACACCTGTTTCCCTAGTCTATTTTGATGGAAGTGAGCGGTTTCTATAACAAATTGTACTTTTACTATGCAACATGCAAGTAAAATATTTATATATTTCCCATGAACGTATCAGAGGAATATTTTAATTTAAAACTAGTCATTTTGATGTCATTTCCAGCAACCATATATACAAGCCAAGATATTTTTAACTGAAATGACAGTTTTTTTTTTTCTAAACATACTTTATCTGGGCAAGAATTTCTTTTGCAAAGTTTTCCCTAGGTTTTCTTGTCTTCTTATGTAATAAGAAATGCATCCAGCCTGAAATAACTTTTTTAAATAAAAATTGTAGACTACGATCTGCTTATGTGATTTCATGCTTTTTGGTCACTAGAATCTTTATTACAATAGATTCCACCAGATCTTGGTATCTCTATGTGACAATAAAAAGATAACATTTACCTAGAGACAGGATCAAGACTACAGAAAGATTTCTCGAGCATACTGCATTCATAATCTAGGAAGATAAATATAAAGTTAACTATAAATATTTTCATACAGTATACTATGAACATTTTTCCTCTTTGTTCTTACTCAGTGCTTTCTTACATTTATTTTATGCATAAGAAATTGATTTCTCACCACCACCAGTCCCCCATCACTGAAGGTTTACTTGTTCTTTCCTTAGGTGGATTTGCTTATTATCCTTGGATTAAATAAGCATCTAATTTATCATCGAATCCATATCACTGTAGAACAGAAAAAGGGTGACTAGCACCATCTACACAAGGGCTTTAGGTGAAAATCAGGGTGGTCCCACGTCAATCCCATTACACAGTCATATTAAGTTAGATAATACAAGAGTCCAACCTGAATTTCACCCACCGTAATAACATAGCACTTCCACTCTCATCCAGTTCCTTCCTCCCCTCCACCAACTCAACCCTGCCAAGGGGAGGAAGCTTGCAAAGGAGAAGGCTTCTTTGTTTAATATATATATTAACATATTATAAATATATATTTAAATGGCAGAAAGAGACAGATAGGAAAAGAGAATTCCCATCCACTGGGATGAAGCCAGGGGTCAGCAGAAACCCAGCTAAGCCACCACTGCTGCCTCCCATTGGCAGAAAGCTGCAGGGGGAAGTCTCAGAACTCAGGTGCTCTGACAGGGGATGCGAGCGCCCTAATCAGCATCTTACCCACCAGGCCAAACACCTGCTCCATTGGCTTCTCTTTTTTTCCCCCCTATGCTTTACCTCCTTCTCCACATATGTGATACTGCTTTGGTAGTTTCTAAGATAAAGCATAGAAGAAAAATAAAGAAATGAGAAAAAAAGAAGTCTTAGCTGACTGACACAACTGCAATATGGTGTTGGTAGCCATTAGGCAGGGAAGGGATCCTAAGCAGACTGTTGATTTCAGAGCTGGAACTTAAGAATCTAAGACTGGGTGCTGGCATTGGTACAGAGATTATGCTGCTGCTTCAAGGGCCGGCATCCTGTATCAGAGTGCCAGGATTTGAGTCCTGGCTCTACTTCCAGCTTCCTGCTGATGTGCAGGAAGAAAAAATGCAATTCTAATATGGCAGGCAATGCCCCTCCTCCATCAGCACATTTATGGTTCCCAACTCAGCACTTGAACGTCTGGAGATTCTTTGAATTGTGGGATCCATTGAGCTTCAGGCAGTCCTCTGGACAGAGTCCTTGCCTGAATAACCCAGCCTGCCTCTGCTCCATGAAGCCCATAGTTAGTTGCTCCATGGGAAAGGCCACTTGTGCTCAGCCATGAATGTAGTGCAGCTGGCTCTCCATACCACTTCCCCTTGATCTGCCTGCTCCAGACACTCTCCTACCTGAGATTTCTCCTAGGAAGAACAGCCACAGCCTGGGTCACCCTGGCTATCACCCTCCTTGCAATGCTCTTGAAGCCTTTCTCTGCTACTTGGTACAAGTGACACTGCAGCATTCCACTATCATCCATCTGTGGAGCCGAGATTGGGGCTGAGGTTGGGAAAACAAAAGGCACATCAGCAACTTGCTCCACAGTGATTCCTCCTGAAATCACTACCTGTTCAGCTTTCTCGCCTGGGCTGGGGGTGAGGGATTGGCTACTGCAGATTTGGTTTAACCATTGCACAGTCTGTCATGTATCAGTGTTCTCGTTTGGGCTGTGGAAGTGCTTCTCACTGACTATTCACTTGTTCTTGGTTCTTAGGGTCTCTGGTAAAACAAACCAATGGTAGGAAGTTTATTGAACATGTTACATATGAAAATAAAACATGCAAATGGATGCACATACAGGATCTAGTTCAGTAATTGGCACAGAGTAGATGTATGACAAACGGTGACTTAAAATACAAAACCATAGTGTGACTAAAAGACTTGGACTCATTACCTTCTATCTAATTGTCTAGATTCCAAATAGCTCTGGTCTGTTGCCTGTTGTTCTTTTTTTATTTTATTTTCAATTGAAAGCCAGAGAGAGAGAGAGAATGGGAAGGATGGAGGGAGGAAGAGAGAGAGAGAGATTTTCCCATATGCTGGCTCACTCCCTGAATACCCACAACAGCCAGGGCTGGACCAGGCTGAACTCAGTATCCTTGAATTCTGTCTGAATCTCCCCAGTGGGTGGCAGGAATCCAATCAGATGAGTCATCACCTGCTGCTTCTCAGGAGGGCACCAGCAGGAAGGTGGAACAGAAGTAGAGTATCCTAAAGTTAGACCAGGCACTCTGGACTGGGATTTGGCTGTCCCAAGCATTATCCCAACCTGCTGGGCAACAATGCCTGACCCTCCTGCCTCTGACTCCAAGGCAAATAGGTACAGTTTGGGAGCTCTTAATATGGATTCCAAGGAATTATTTACATTTTGTACAAAGGGTGGTATTTAAAGACAATTTTTCTTTATCCAATTGTTTCTATGAAAATCATATTCTGGAAACATCTATTTGGGTAACATTGCACCACTCTTGATCTGTATTGAATCCTTTGTTTTATGTCTGTGTTTTCTGAAAATGGCATTTTATCAGCATCTATATTTTTAAGCTTTGGGGGTCAGAGTAGCTCATAAGAAGTTTATGAAAGCTATAAACCTTTTAAGTTTATAGAAACCTAAAATGCACACTCACACACACATGTTTTGTTTATAGTGTCAAGGGGTCTTGTATTCCCTAAGGCCCAATAGTTGGAGACTCCAGGTCACAAGCTTGTCAAGACCTTAAGATGCTGAAAAAGATGAATTAGGATTATTCATCATCCATTTGGAGAAAAGAGAATTTTTTCCTCTAGAATCCAAGCTGAAAACTGATTATAACCTTGAATAAACCCATGTTCTCCCTGAAACACTTGCTGGGTTTTTTTAAACATTGCCCGTCTTTCCTTCTTCCCTTCCTCTTCTTGGCCACGGCTCCCACTTCATTTTAAACAAAGTCGCCAAGCCTGTCTTGATGTTTGTTCATTTCCTGCCTGGTAATGGCAGGCATCATGGTTTCAGCATAGTCACGTGTTGGCTTCTGCTCAGTAGCAGACAGTTTTCATCATTCGTCAATGTCAACCCATGCAGAGATAACATCATGCCCAGGGTCTTTTGCCCCTTTTTCACTAGAAAAAGCAATAAATATCAATATAGGAGTTTCAAAGTAGCTCATTTTATCTAAACAATAATATTAAGGGAGATTGATAGCTACAAAAAGAGGTGGACATGGCAGGTGTGAGAAGGGAAGAACCACACACACACCAAGTTCTTGAGGTGACCATGACCCAGAGGCTATATTGTGTGAATGGAATTCACACATCTGTCTGCTTTGATAGTTGTCAAACTTAAGTCCTTGAATTCCCTAATTTTGGGACACATGTAGGACAATTAGAGCAACTTTCAAACACAATAAATAAAATTATCAGAGGTCATCAAATTTTTAAATTTTGAAGTTTCCTTCTTGTCTAAGACCTTTAATGATGTTTTTCTGAAGGAAATAGTTTTACAGATGAGATTATATCATCTCACAATGTGTGTTCAGCAGTGTATACATACAGGATTTTAAAAATGTACACTTCTATTCTCTGGCTTCTGTTGTCTTCCGACCAACTGTAGTCCAATAATGTTATAGGGAGAATATAGGTAGGGCTGGAGTTTGGAAAAATAAAATATGAGACGTCTTGAAAAAGTTCATGTAAAATGGATATATATGCAACAACTGTGCATGGATTTCAAATTTATTTTCCTTCAAAATAAGCATGTCTTTTAATTCCATTTTCCATGGACTTTTTGAAGGACTCTTGTAAATTCACTGCATTCAATCCTCATTACTCTTCCGGTTCCAGGCTACCTCTTTCAACTAAGCTTGACAAATCCAAAGTATATCCAATTTCCAGTAACACAATTTCAGAAGCTACCAAAGCAGGATGAAGAGCTAACTCTCTATTGTGGTAGTCTCTGGATTTTATCAGATTGTAACCTCCTGGAGGACAGAGAACATGTCTTTTTAAAATTTTTTTTTTAACTTTTATTTAATGAATATAAATTTCCAAAGTACAGCTTATGGATTACAATGGCTCCCCCCCCCCCATAACTTCCCTTCCACCCGCAACCCTCCCCTTTCCCACTCCCTCTCCCTTTCCATTCACATCAAGATTCATTTTCAATTCTCTTTATATACATAAAATCAGTTTAGTATATATTAAGTAAAGATTTCAACAGTTTGCCCCCACATAGCAACACCAAGTGAAAAAATACTGTTGGAGTACTAGTTATAGCATTAAATAACAGTGTACAGCATATTAAAGACAGAGATCCTACATGATATTTTAAAAAAATTGATTAATTTTCTATGCAATTTCCAATTTAACAATTTAACACCAGGGTTTTTTTTTTTTCATTTCCAATTATCTTTATATACAGAAGATCGATTCAGTATATACTAAGTAAAGATTTCATCAGTTTGCACCCACACAGAAACACAAAAGGTAAAAATACTGTTTTAGTACTAGTTATAGCATTACTTCACATTGGACAACACATTAAGGACAGATCCCACATGAAACATAAGTACACAGTGATTCCTGTTGTTGATTTAACAATTTGACACTCTTGTTTATGGCGTCAGTAATCTCCCTAGGCTCTAGTCATGAGCTGCCAAGGCTATGGAAGCCTTCAGGGTTCGCTGACTTTGATCTTATTCCGACAGGGTCATAGTCAAAGTGAAAGTTCTCTCCTCCCTTCCGAGAAAGGTACCTCCTTCTTTGATGGCCCCGTTCTTTCCACTGGGATCTCACTCACAGAGACCTTTCATTTAGGTCTTCTTCTTCTTCTTTTTTTCTTTCCAGAGTGTCTTGGCTTTCCATGCCTAAAATACTCTCATGGGCTCTTCAGCCAGATCCGAATGCCTTAAGGGCTGGTTCTGAGGCCAGAGTGCTATTTAGGACATCTGCCATTCTATGAGTCTGCTGTGTATCCCGCTTCCCATGATGGATCGTTCTCTCCCTTTTTGATTCTATCAGTTAGTATTAGCAGACATTTGTCTTGTTTGTGTGATCCCTTTGACTCTGAGACCTATCAGAGTGATCAATTGTGTACTGAAGATGATCACTTGGACTAGTGAGATAGCATTGGTACATGCCACCTTGATGGGATTGTATTGGAATCCCCTGGCACATTGCTAACTCCACCATTTGGGGCAAGTCTGATTGAGCATGTCCCAAATTGTACATCTCCTCCCTCTCTTTTTCCCACTCTTATATTTAACAGGGATCACTTTTCAGTTAAAATTTAAACACCTAAGAATAATTGTGTGTTAATTACAGAGTTCAACCACTAGTACTAGAACAACAACAACAAAAAATACTAAAAAGGATAAAGTATTTACATTGTACATCAACAGTCAGGACAAGAGCTGATCAGGTCATTGTTTCTTAAAATATTTACATTTGATCTCCAGTGCCCAAAACAATAATTATTAAAAGTAACTGTACAATAAATACCGGAATGAAAAAAGATAGATATTGTTCACTTTGGTGTTGATTTTATTCCCAAGTTAATTAAAGTTATAAGAATTTTGAAGACTCTAAACAGCCTTAGTGATTGAAAGAGCATATTCTTGGAAACAGCCACCCAATGGACGAGATACATCATTTTCTGGCCCTTTTAGAAAGTATACACCTTCATTAATAATTTTAAATTAATTTATTTGTGAGGCAGAAAGAGACAGCAATGTAGACTGAGAACTCCTATCTACTGGTTCACTCCTCAAATGTCTATAATGGCAGGGGCTGACCAGAGACTGAAGCGAGGAACCAAGAGCTCAGTCCAGCCCCTTCATATGGATAGTACAGACCCATGCACACGCACACACACACACCTGCTGTCCTCCGGATCCCCAGTATGACAAGGCTGGAATCAGGAGCAGAGCCAGCACTCGAACCCAAGCACTCTAATGTGGGAGATAGTTGTCTACTGGCAGCTTAACTATTAGGTCAAATTTTCTTCCCTTCATTCATATGGAAGTTATGCATATATAATTATTGATGATAAAAGCCAGAAAGGGAAGCATTAATAGCTTACACTCAAAGCCTTCCTATAATCTAGTTTTTAGTGATGGCTCTGTGGGGGAAATTCTCTAATATTAAAGTCCTATTTGTAGCATCATTTGGATCGTTGACCCTTCTCCACTGAGTTCCAGATATGATTGAACTCCACTTTGGGGGAAGAAGAGTTACTGCTCCATTCCAGTGTACCCGTCTGAGAAATTCATCAGAGATATCAGAGTTCTGAAGAGAGAATTCCTGTAGAGAACAGAATGAGCCTGTTGATCACTAAAAATAACCAAGGGTATTTATCAAAAAAATAAATTTTGGCCTTATAAGTAGTGCAAATAATCTCGGAGAAAATGTGTTGGTCTTCATCCTAGGATAATATTGAGTTTCTATGGGCATTTATGTGTTGGCAAGAGAAGGAAGGAGGAGTGCCAGTTATTTTTATATAGTTGCGCCCACAATAGCACCAAGTGATTTATCAGATGGAGTGTAAGAAGATCACTTCACTAAGTGATTTTTGAGAACATATGGTAAAATGCTGGCAACTTTCCAGTAAACATCTCCAATGTATACACATATGTGCACACACATAGAAGAATATTTAATTTTCAAAGTATATGTGTTTTCTGAATTAAATATTTGATCATCAATGTCAATAAAACCAAATATTTGTCAAAGATGCAGAGAATTGTTGCCATGGCCACACAAACACAGGAAGATATACTGCTTAGGTTTTTCTTTTCCATTTGTAGCACTAGATGCATTCTATTTTTCACATTTGCTTCTTTTATTTCCTTTATGATGAATTACATGGCTCTATGAGAATTTGTTCTGGCTTAGTAGTCCAATATATGACCACAGAAAATAAAATTAGTTCATACAGAAAGAAATCTTCAACTGGAGTGGATGTAATTCCTATTTTAATTAATTTATCTCAGTGAAAGGGATTCCATATTTTTAAAGAGTAAAGCATCTACATTGTTTTTACGGCATGGTTTCTGGAGAAGAAATAAGTTTTAACCTGAACAATGAATTTTATGCAAGCAAAATAAAGAAGGAAGTGAAAAAGCTAATAAGCATGGAGGAAAGGCTTGCTTGAGCTAATCAATGATGTGAATTCGCCGTGGCCCCCACGGTTTGTGACTTTCACAGACAGTGGCAGAACTCCACATACATAGCTATGCATGAATACATTGAGCAACCTATCATTCACCACAGTCTGGAGGCCCATCTTCTATTTCTGTGTTTGATCAGCTAAGGTCATCCTGTACTCACTCAATATTTCAAGTTAGCAGAGCTCCAGAATTTGGGCTGTACTACCATTAATTGTGTGCAATTCTACCCACAAGGAATCATGTGAAAGATGAAGTCATTAAATGAAAATACATTAAGGTCAACACCACCATAATGTCAGAAAGCAGTAATGTAATTTTAAAACAAAAGTTATCTCAAGATACGTAGTATAGGGCAGGCCTTTGGCCCCACTGTTAAGGTATTGTTCAAAAGGCCCACATGCCAAACTGGAGTGCCTGAGTATGGGTCCACTCCTGATTCCAGTTCCTGTTAATGTGAACCCAGGAAGCAGCAGGTGATGGCTCAAGAATTTGAGATCCCTGCCACTCATGTGGGAGATCCAGATTGATTTCTTAGCTCTTGGCTTCAGTCTGGCCCAGCTCCAGCTGTTATAGACATTGAGGAGTGAACAAACAGATGGGATATCTTGGTCTGAGACAGATAAATAGATACAGTACAATAGGAAGAGATAAGGGATCAGAGAAACTGGGCTTCAGTTTGAGAAGCGCTAATTTGTTGTGTGGTTATAAAGGAGTCATTATAATTTCCAAGCCTTTGTTCCCATATTTACAAAGCAAATCAGTGGGACTAGGTATCATCCAAGTATCTTTCAAGTTCTAATTTTTCTGTCCTCTTTTTGGAAGCCACAAGATAGCTAGGAGAACTAAATATTTTTTATAGATTCTTGATTCAACTGAGGTTCAGTTCAAGAGGAAGGGCTTCCTTCCATAAGGAATCATTTTATGCTTTTGCAGAAAACCATGGAAGGCAATCAGTTTTCTTTTAATAGAAACTACTTTGTAATGAGACTTGACACGTGTTGACTTTGGCTAAAAAAGTAAAAGATCCAGTTCATAACAAATGTTACCTGGGAGAGTAAACATACTAGATAAATATCACTTGTAATTTTTTATCAATTTTATTAAAGTTTTTTACACTTCCACACCCTTAAAAATTACTGACTATTCAGGAAAAACTTCTATGTTGATGCTTATAGTAGCTTTATTTATAATTACCAAAACTTGGAGGCACCAAGATGCCCTTCAGTAAGTAAATGGATAAATAAATTGTGACAATACAGACAACAGAATATTATTCAGAGCTAAAAAGAAATGAGCTATCAAGTCATGAAACCACTTAATGCATATCGCTAAATATGACATTCTGAAAAAAGAGAAACTATGAAGACAGTGACAAGATCAGTGGTTACCAGGGATTAAGGAGCAAAGAGAAATAAACGGGCAGAGCACAGATTTTGTGAATCTATTCTATTCTATATGACGCTATGAGGGTGGGTGTCAGTCATTACACATTTGTCAATAACCCATTAGATTTCCAACACCAAGACTGAATCCTAGTGTGGACTCCAGGTGATAATGAGGTGTCAGTTCCTCAGTTGTCACAAATGTACCACTCTGTTGAGGAATGTTTCTAACAGGAGAGAGAGGCTCTATATCTTATGTGTGTGGATATACCTACCATTAGTTACACTGTGAACCCAAAACTGCATCAAATATAGAGTTGAGTGGAAAGCATTACTGAGGACTCAAAAGACTTTTGCTTATGTACCATGAATACATAGTGTCAAACACAAAATTAAATGAAATTAGAACATTTTTTAAAAAATTCATTGTGCATACAAAAATAATAATCATTCACAAACTGGACGAAGTCAAACTGAGGGTAGCAAGAAGCCCTGCTCACAGCAGTTACGACACAGTTTCTAGAACATTAAGGAGGAAGTATTTTGACCTTTTTGTGATGCCTGTTATACATTATCATTCTTGTTAGCTGATTGTCTATAGCTGCTTGTTGAATTTCCCTGAATCATGCTCACAGGAATGTAGTTCCGTGTTCTGTTTATGAATAGACCTAGCATTTCAGGGAAATCAAAATGACTTAAGCTTTGGCTAATTGGTTATGGGTGATTTATATTGTGGTGTAGCTACACTACACTGTCCATTTTTTTTTTTTTTTGACAGGCAGAGTGGACAGTGAGAGAGAGAGACAGACAGAAAGGTCTTCCTTTGCTGTTGGTTCACCCTCCAATGGCCGCTGCGGCTGGCGTGCTGCGGCCGGCACACCACGCTGATCCGAAGGCAGGAGCCAGGTGCTTCTCCTGGTCTCCCATGGGGTGCAGGGCCCAAGCACTTGGACCATCCTCCACTGCACTCCCTGGCCACAGCAGAGAGCTGGCCTGGAAGAGGGGCAACCGGGACAGAATCCGGTGCCCTGACCAGGACTAGAACCCGGTGTGCCGGTGCCGCAAGGCGGAGGATTAGCCTATTGAGCCACGGCGCCAGCCTCCATTTTCATTTTTCTTTAAAAATATATAGGTGTTAGCAAATAAAATTAAGAAAACTTAAAAACATATTTATTTGTGGGGTCAGAGCTCTCTGGCGCAGCAGGTTAAAGCCCCACCCTCAGTGCCTGCATTCCATATGGGTGCCAGTTCAAGTTCCAGCTGCTCCACTTCTGATCCAGCTCTCTGCTGTGACCTGGGAAGGCAGTAGAAGATGGCCCAAGCCCTTGGACCACTGCACCTGCATGGGAGACCCGGGAGAAACTCTGGACTCCTGGCTTCAGATCGGCTTAGCTCCAGCCATTTTGGCCATTAGGGAAGTGAACCAGCAGATGAAAGACCTCTCTCTCTCTCTCTCTCTCTCTGCCTTTCCTTCTCTCTATGAGTAAATAAATAAATAAATAAATCTCTTTTTAAAAGAGAATAATCATAAGAATATTTTTAAAACAAAACAAAATATTTGCATTTGAAAAGTGACTGCAGAAGGAAGCATGCCAAAGTTTAATTTTCTTACATTATTAGGACTATGGATGATTTATTTTAATTCATTTTTCCTGTATTATCTACTTGAATTCCTTAAGGATACCCCCATTTTTTAAAAAATTTATTTGAAAGGCAAAGAGACAGAGATAGATTTATAAAAAATCAGATAGATCTCCCATCTGCTGATTCACTTTCCAAATGCCAATAGCTGGGGCTGGACCAGGCCAAAGTCAGGAATTGGGAATTCAATCCAGGGCTCTTAGGTAGGTGGCAGGGACCCAACCATTTGAGCTATCACCTGTTGGCTCCAAGGTGCACATTAGCGGGAAGCTGGAATTGGAAGCAGAGCCAAGCACTCCTATATGTTATGTGTGTATCCCAAGTTGTTTCCTAACTACTACAACAAAATGCCAGCCCAAGGGCTTCTGTTGAATACCAAAGATGAACTAGTTCACCTCCTAAGTTGATATTAAATGTTGCACTGAGTGCTAGCATTTAGAACTGAAAACTGGATACATGAGTAATTGTTCTTACATGTAGTCAATTGAGCATATATTTAGTTCAGTCAGTTGGACATATATTTAACCTGATGTTTTTAAAGTATCAAATGACATTTTGCACACTTCTATGTTCACCACACATAATGCTATAAAGAATATTGCTAAACAGGGGCAAACAGTAAACCAACTTATTCCATTTTCAAGTATAAATTATATTCATATATGCATTTCTGAAATACACTATGTATCAGTAATATCACAAATGCTTCCCCCATCATTTTTCATCTCATCCTTTAATGTACATATAATTAATAAAGCATTAAGTATCTCTGAATATTAATTCCAATACACTACAATGCTAAAAGTGAAAACTATGATGTCTTTCAATTTGGGGCGTTCAAACATAAATACTTTACATACAATTCCTATTGTTTGTAAAAAAAAAAAAAAGATGCCATGGTAAAATCATTCAAATGGTCTATTTTCGGTTTTTACTACTACTGCTAAGAGTGAGAGGCCCAGAGCTAAATGGGATTTGTGTTGTTATAATCAGTATTTCCATTTAGCTGGTCTTTGAGAACTGAATGGCAAGATGGAGAGAATGAGATCTTTTTGGAAAAGGACAATAGTACCTCAGGATGTGGTCATTCTGCATGCTTATCACTAAGATCAGTCAACTAGGCTTATGAAATTCTGTAGTTAATGGAATAAATATTCAAATACTTGTGCTTATGATGAGCTGATTTTCCTCAGAGGGAAGAGACTAATGTGTGATAATTTAATTTTGTTCTCCTATTTGGTTGTCTTCCAAGTTCTTATTTCTAATCTGTTCCTATCTCAGTCCTTTGTGAAAAACAGAATGAACATCCAATTAGCCCCACAGCTTTTAAATTCAAATTTTAATTTTAAGATAATTGTAAATTCACATGCAACAGGAAGGCATAATACAAAGAGTTACCATGTGCCAATGCCCATGAATGGGAAAACTACATAAATTCGAAAAGAAAATCCTGCAAGATCACAGTGTTTTGGGGATGATACAAAAAACTTACCACTTCGTCACAAGGACCCTCGTGCTGCATATTAGCAACCACACACTTTGCTTTTCATTCCACCCTCTCCTTAACACTTTGCAACCACTAATTTGTCTTCATTTCTGTAGTTCTGTCATTTCAAGGGTTATGTGTAAATAAAATTACAGGATACAGCTATTAAAAAATATTTTCTTTTTTTTTTTTCATTTACCATGAATCTCTGAAGATTTATCTAGTTTGGTGCGTGTGTCAATTGTTCTCTTGTTCTTATTACTGAGTAGTTTTCCAGGATATGAAAGCATCACTGTTGAACCTTTCACCCCTAGAGGGACAACTGGATTGTTTCCAGTTATCAGCTGCAACACATAGTAGCCAACATAAAGCTGCTGTAAATATCTGTGAATAGTCTTGGGGTGAACCCAGGTTGTCATAAATGCCTAGGGGGTCTATGCTCTTAGCTCAGCCTCTCTTGGCTCTCAGGGGGCAGTGTTCTAGTGCCATGCAGGTCAGGAGTTCCAGCTCCCCACAGGGCTTCCACTGGTAGTGCACTGACTGGGATGGATAACGGTGCTTGGCATTGCTCCTTACTGCTCTCTGTCAATTCTACTCACACCAGAACTACTGACACTGCTGACAACCATGAAGTGGGCTCCTTAACTCAGGTGACAATGGAAGCACCAGCTTCATACTCAGCTATCTGACCTCGTCAGCTCCATCAGCCTGCTGGAAGTCTTAGCTCCCCATTGGCATTGCAGCCATGGAAGGGTTGGGAGCACATTTTTTTTCTGTTATGGTAGAGTGGGGTAGAGCTGTTACTACCTAGATGGGGTTTTTGTTTTGCTGGCTTTGTCTTTTTAGTTCATGAGAATGGGATCTTGGAGATTTAGTCATTTCTCTTTTTATGCCTGCCTGTTAATGATTCTAGGTTGTCAGCTTCTGTAGCTCCAAGTCTGGGATACTGGAGACCTAAAAAGAAAAGGAATTCTGCCAACCATGTGGGAGTTCATCCTGGTTCAGTCCTGTTGCAGGCATTTGGGAAGTGAACCAACAGAAGAAATGTTCTGTCTCCCTCTCTTTAATCTTTAAATAAAATTTTTAAAAATTAAAAATAAAATAAAATAAGGATCTCAAAACCCTTTTTTTCCTTGAAGCCTTAGGTCGCTGGCTTGTCTAGTGACCTGAATGTGTCTGCCTTTCGGAGCCTTGCTATGTCTTGGATATAAATGTCAGGGTGTTTAGTTACTCTTTATGAAAGGAATCAAAATTTTCTATTCCATCTTTCTGGAAGCAAAAGGCGAATTCCACAATTTTTCAGGAATTAAGCCTACCTTGCACTGGAATTCAAGTGTGACACAAATTATGTATTACACTATAGCCTCTCTAAGCTCAAGTGATGAAAAGTCTTTGAACTATTTTGAAAATAATTAATAATCCCTAGTTTTAGACATTTGAGCTTTACACACGCAGTACTTTTGCTCTTCCTATTCTCTGTGCTGAAGCAAACTTGGCTGGCTTCTTGGAGCCAGCACAAATACCACTTCATCCAAGAAGCCTCCTAGGCTCCCTTGGCCTATGTTGATTTCTCACAATTGTTAGCACTACTTACTATTTTTTTAAATAGAAAACTTTATTTAATAAATATAAATTTCAAAAGTACAACTTTTAGATTATAGTGGCTTTTCCCCCCATAACCACCCTCCCACCCACAAACCATCCCATCTCTTACTCCCTCTCCCATCCCATTCTTCATTACAATTCATTTTTAATTATCTTTATATACAGAAGATAACTACTGAGTGAAGATTTCAACAGTTTGTACCCACATAGAAACACAAAGTATAAAGTACTGTTTGAAGACATTAATTACCATTAATTCTCATAGTACAACTAAGGACAGAGGTCCTACATGGGGAGCAAGTGCAGAGTGACTCCTGTTGTTGATTTAACAATTGACACTCTTATTTATGACGTTAGTAATCACCTGAGGCTCTTGTCATGAACTGCCAAGGCTATGGAAGCCTCTTGAATTTACAAACTCTGACCTTATTTAGAGAAGGCCATAATCAAAGTAGAAGTTCTCTCCTCCCTTCAGAGAAAGGTGCCTCCTTCTTTGATGGCCTGTTCTTTCCGCTAGGATTTTACTCACAGAGATCTTTCATTTAGGTCATTTTTTTGCCACAGTGTCTTGGCTTTCCATGCTCGAGATATTTTCATGGGGTTTTTAGCCAGATTTGAATGCCATAAAGGCTGATTCTGAGGCCAGAGTGCTGTTTAGGGCATTTGTCATTCTATGAGTCTGCTGTGTATCTGGCTTCCCATGTTGGATAGTTCGCTCCTTTTTAATTCTATTATTATTAAGGGTAAAGCTAAAAACTTGCCATAGCACTCCAAATCCTATTAAGTTGGCAGGTACCATGCCATATTACTAGTTAAAATGATCTGCTTAAGTTCATAACTGATCATAAAGATAGGATTAAGGGGCACTACTTACTTTGTTCTTTATCATATATCCTGATTTCTAGTGACTTTGGATTTGGGGCTGATTTCTTTTCCTTCCTTCCTTCCTTCCTTCCTTCCTTCCTTCCTTCCTTCCTTCCTTCCTTCCTTCCTTCTTTCCTTCCTTCCTTCCTTCCTCCTTTCCTCCCTTCCTCCCTTCCTCCCTTCCTTCCTTCCTTCCTCTCTTCTTTCTTTCTTTCCTTCTCTTTCTCTTTCTCTCCTTCTCTCCTTTCCTTCCTTCCTTTCTTCCTCTCTCTCTTTCTTTCTTTCTTTCTTTCTCTCATTTAATGACTTTCCCACGATGTCCTTGATCTCAAAGATAGGCATGCTGTTTTATGATTTTTGCATTATTCTTTTTTTAACCAAAAATATCTTCTTGAATCCTTGTTTACATTCATGCAGAGTTGAAGTAGTTTCTGAACTATGTGCCAAAGAGACTTTTAAAAAATATAGGAGACAGTTATAGCCTACAGGTTGGGACACCCACATCCCACATCAGAGTGCCTGGGTTTCAGTCCTGGCTCAATTCCTGATTACAACTTCCTGCTAATGCAGACCCTAGGAGGCAGTGGAAATAACTCAAATAATTTTTTTTAAGATTTATTTATTTGAAAGAGTTACTCAGAGAGAGGAGAGACAGAGAGAGCGAGAGGTCTTCCATCCACTGGTTCACTCCTCAATTGCCTGCAATGGCTGGAGCTGCAACAATCCAAAGCCAGGAGCCAGGAGCTTCTCTCCGGTCTTCCAGGCTGGTACAGAGGCCCAAGGACTTGGGCCACCTTCTCCTGCTTTCCCAGGCCATTGCAGAGAGCTGGATCAGAAGTGATGGAGCAGACAGGATTCAAACCGGCGCCCATATAGGTTGCCAGCACTGTAGGCGGCAGCTTTAACCACTATGCTGCTGCTCGTCACGGGGCAGCAGGTCCGATGGAGCTCCTCAGGGCCAGCCTGGGGAGCTCAGGGGCTGAGCGGGATGATGAGTGTAGGCTGCAAAGGAACCACACCAGAGCCGGGAGATCAGTCAACACCCAGGGCGCAGCTGGGTTCTCAACTTTATTGGGAGGGGAAGAGCTTTTATAGACACAGAAAGGGGGCTGTCCAGGGCACAAGGGAACCGAGCCAACCAGCTAAAAGGTAAGGCAGGACACGAGCTGGGCACGCCCTCAAGGGCCTATCACAGCCAAGGACACATACTGTCCACGAATATGGAAGTCTCCTGTCAGGCTAGGTACCTCCCCCGGGGGCCATCTTGGATTGTTGGAAACGCTGAGTCACTGGGATGTGGAAGTGCGGCAAACTCGAGCAAAGGCTTAGTGGCCTTGTCAAGCAAAGGCTTAGCAACTTTGTTTCCTTTTTTATTAGAGCTCCCACCCCCCGCACTATGCCACAATGCTGGCTCCAAATAATTGGGTTTCTACCATCCATGTGAGTGACCTGGATTGAGTTACCATCTTCTACCAATCAAATCTACTACAGGCATCTGAGAAGTCAATTAGTGGATGGGAGAGCCTCCCCCGGCCCCACCTCTCAAATAACTGAAAATTTAAAAATAAATAAATATGTATAGAATCTTTTTAAAAACAAATTTGAAATTATCAGCATTGCATTACTTCAGTGTCCAATATTTCCTAGTTTCTGAGCACAAAGAAAATCACTGCATTTTAGTTAATGTTTTATTTTATAGATTAAAATCTGAACCTTTAGACAAAATTAACTAAAAGGGAAATTGATAAAACATTACAAAGTAACACCTTCCCCAGACCAATAATTAATGGTTGGAACACAAAATCAAAACTTCTCATTATGGCATATTATTAACATCTCCATAAATAAGATTCCTAATAATAATTTTGAAGTTATCAAGCCGATTCTTTTTCTAAAACAGAATTTTGTTTATTTATTTGGAAATCAGAGTAACAGAGAGAGGAAGAGATAAATATATAGAGGGACAGCTTCCATCCACTGGTTCATTCTCCACATGGCCGCAATGGCCAGGGCTGGGCCAGGAAAGCCAGGACCTTTATCCAGGTGTCCCACATAGATGGCAGGGGCCCAAGCACTTAGGCCATGTTCCGCTGCTTTTTCTAGGCCATTAGCAGGGAATTAAATCAGAAGTAGAGTAGCCAGGACGTGAATTGTTCCCCATATGGGATGCCAGCATCCCGTGCGATGGCTGATACCCAGTATGCTCAATGTCAGCCCCTATTAAGTTCATTCTTAGAGCATATTTGCTTCTTTGGATATCTGATGGTTTATTATTTATTTTTAAAAATGTCATGCTGTTGCCCATCTTTTACAATTTTGAACATTCTTTCAAGTTGTGAAAATCAAAACATAGATTACTCACTTTTATGTAGTGGGAAATTCATGCAATTTAAAATGGAAACCAGATTTACTTATAAACCTACATCTCTTATTTTGACATGAGTTTTTAAAGGGGAAAGAAAAAAATCCCTCGAAAAAACATAAACTGTTTTATACCTCAAGTGCAAATATAGCTTTCAGGCTTCATTTGCACAACACTTAAGCATTAGCTCCTTTTGTGGACAGCCATGGGTAAAGCAAACACATCAAATCAGATTTTCCATCGACATAATTTTCAGTGGCATAGCTCAATAAAAAAGTTCTCAAGTTATTAAAGTATTTTCAAACAAATACCTTATTGGACAGCTATCTTATACTGTTTAAGTTTGAAGGGGCACATAAAGGAAAATTCAGACTAGCACTCGAAAATTAACAGGAAGAATTCCTTGCATTTCTACAGTACTTTACAATTAGTGAAGGGCATCGACGAACATTATTTCATTAACTTTGTTCTCAAAAATAACCTGTAAATTAAGCATCACAGTTCTATTTTTAAGAATTCCAGCATTCACTTTGAAAGTCACTCTGCTAATCAGTGAGCTTTCTCATTTGTTATTCCATTTGAGATGATCTCATCATATGCTCCGTCAATCTTTATGACATTTGCACATGCATTTTAGGCAAATAAGTTAAAATATGCCACAAAATTAATTTCCATTGCACAAGGTGTTCCCCCTGGTTCAAAATAAGACAATGGTTGAGTTCCCTCCGCGGTGCTCTTGCTCCAGTTGGTCGCCTGATTTCAAACACTAAAAGAGGGCAACAGGCCCTGAGTCTTCCTGTTTCTGGTGCCACAGTGAGCAATCTCTTTAGTTCTGAAGCCTAGAATACATCATTTCTACTTAGTCAAAAGTTATCCCACATGAGACTGGAGCTCTGGAGCAGTGGGTAAGTTGCAGCCTGGGACACCAGCATCCCATATTGAGTTCAAGTCCTGGCTGCTTTGCTTCCAATGCAGCTTCCTGCTAATGTACTTAGGGAGGCAGCAGAAGATGGCCCAAGTGCTTGGGCCTCCACTGCCCACTTGGGAGACCTGGATGGAGTGCTAGGCTCCTGGTTTCAGCCTGCAGGCCGTTGCAACCATTTGGGGGGTGAACCAGCAGATGAATGATCTCTCTGTGTCTCCCCTCTCTCTCTCTCTCTCTGTAACTCTGCCTTTCAGATAAATAAATAAATATTTTAAAAAGAGAGAGAAAGAGAAAATTTCACATCAGTGGATTTACCCGGACGCTGCTCAGGATCTCCCTTCCTCCCTAATTCGCTTCTCTGTATTTTTTGCTTCCATCTGTGATATTTTTTGGTTTGCATTTTCCCTTTTAATTGGTCTAAAGATAAATTCAGCTAAAACGCAAGAAGGAAATAAACATTTATAATCAAATGACCCCCTAGAAAAAACAATTTCCCAATTGTTATAATGTTAATGTACTATATATTTTTCTATTTAAAAAACCCTAGGGGCCAGGGCTGTGGCTATTTCATTCCCCAAATGATCACCAGTGGGCAGCTGAACCCACTGTGCCACAATGCCAGCACTGAATTTGTTGATCTTAAGCTTAGACAATTCAAAAGGCCATCATTATGCAGAAGAATGCAAATTATAAATACACAATTCACAAAAGCAAGTTATTTGAGAGATTTTCAAAGCTCCCAATAAGTTTTAGCAGCCTTAGAAACCTAACTCTCTTTCTTCTGAGACCTTTATAGGAAAGTACCAGGATTTCTTAGGCAAAGATGCTTCTGACTGCAGCAGCCTGGCTTACCTTTGCCACAAGAAAAAAAATCTTTAAACTCCCAGAAACTCCTCATTGTCACAGGCACCTGGGCAGCAGAGATACCCTGAAGATTGAGCTTCCTTGGTTTCAGACTGTTTGCCTTTGGCTGCATCAGTAAGTTCACCCAAAAACAAAAATGCAAATATTCCTCAGGTCTTCCTTTTATGCACAATACCCACTAACCAGAAGGCACAGAATTTAGTGATTACCCAAAATAATATATTTTTTATTTATTTGACAGGTAGAGTTATAGACAGTGAGAGAGAGAGAGACAAAGAGAAAGGTCTTCCTTCCATTGGTTCACTCCCCAAATGGCCACTACGGCTGGCGCTGCACCGATCCGAAGCCAGAAGCCAGGTTCTTCTTCCTGGTCTCCCATGCAGGTGCAGGGGCCCAAGCACCTGGGCCATCCTCCATTGCCCTCCCAGGCCACAGCAGAGAGCTGGACTGGAAGAAGTGTAACCGGGACTAGAACCTGGCACCCATATGGGATGCCGGCGCTGCAGGCAGAGGATTAACCAAGTGAGCCGCGGCACCAGCCCCCAAAATAATATCTCTTGAGGTAAAAGGAGAAAATAGTTTCATTGATTTGAACATTACTTGATAAAGTAACTCGCATTTCCTGTTCTTACATTTTAAAAATATTATTCAGTAAATGCCAATATAACCCTCAGAAGAACTGATGGCATGAAAATCCCTGTATTATAAGGAGCTCTTATCCTTAAATTGCCTCACACGAAGGTCATGTGTTTCTTTTTAATTTTTTTAAAATGTATTTGTGAGAGAGAGTGAGAAAGGGGCAAGAGGAGAGAGAGCGAGTGAGCGAGCGAGCGAGAGAGCCTATCTGTGGCTTCATTCCCCAAATACCCAAAACAGCTGGGACCAGACTAAGGCTGAAGCCAGAACCCAAGAACACAATCCAGGTCTCCCATATGGGTGTCAGGGAGCTATCGCCTGCTGCTTCCCAGGGTCTACATCGACAGTAAGTTGACATCAGCAAGAGCAGAGAATTGAGCCCAAACCCCTAGGCTGAAGGACTTCCCTGGGTTATGCATTCTAAAACCCTTTTAGACGTTTAAGACAATGCATGGTCAACCACAACCATGTTACCTGCAATACCCACATTCCGATAACAGTCGGCAAAACCCTGCAGAGTTTGAGCGTCCAGAGTGGATCATAAGGCACTAGGTCTCTTTTCTGCACTGGACGTCTGCAGTGCACCTGAACAGTTCCTCTCGGGATCCCGGGTCCTCTCTGGCCAGATCCCTTTTTCTCAGGGTCTCTGTCTCACTGTCGCCTTCATGGACAATACGCACACACTCAGGAACATTACCCAGTCAGGAAAAACTCTAAACTCACTCTAAAATCTAGCAGGAGTAAGCCAGCCTTGCACTCACAGGAGTCCCCTCTCAGCCTCCTGCAGACGTCCACGGAGACTGACAACAAGAACACAAATCTCAAGTCCATTGTTCTCTACTCTGCCCTTCCACTCCCAAACCTAAGCAGCGCACTGTGTCTTGATCACATGTCACAAGGAACAGGGCGAAGAGGAAACGATAGGTGAGAAGCTCTGCTTTCCTTTAGAGAACCTTTTCCTCGAAACTGCTCGCTAACCAGTTAGAGAGGAGCAAATCCACGAAATCATCCCGAGGTCTCACGGTGCCACAGTCTTCCTAGCGGCAGCCTTGAGCCATGCTGCCCCCTGGAGGTCTTTCCTGGACACTGCGCAGACTCCTTGCCTCACCCGCTGAAACATTTGCTAAGATGAATTTGAGTGGCAAAAGGAGCAGGCACCGGAACTCCTGAAATTGTTTATTGAAAGAATGAGGGACTTCCGACATCTGGAATCGGGGAATAGTTTAGAGCTCTGTATGGAAAGAATCATGAAAAAGAACATGGGTTCTGTTAAAATTCTGGCGCAGCTCTTTACGTTGGGGTCTCTGGTGACAATAGGTTTCTGATAGGGTTAAGCCACTGCATGTGATGCTCTCATCCTATGTGAGCAGTTTCGAGTCCCACGGCTCTGCTTCTTGTCCAGCTCCCTGATAACACGCCTGGGAAAGCAGCAAAAGATGGGCCAAACACCTGGCCCCTGACACGGCCGGGGGAGACCCAGATGGAGTTCCTGGCTCCTGGCTTCAGCCTGGCCTAGCGCTGGCCATTAAATCCATCAGGGGAGTGAAACAGCAATGGAAGATCGATCTCTCTCTCTCTCTCTCTGTCACCCTCCAGCCCCCTGTAACTCCTCTGCCTTTCAAATAAAATATTTTTTTAAAAAATAAGGTTATGATAAGTTTTGCATAATGCCTGGCACAGAAATGCTTAGGAAATATTGGAAGGAAGGAAGAAAAGATGGAGGGAGAGAAGGAAGGAGGGAGAGAGGTGAGAAGGGACAGAGAGAGAGGGAGAATTGACAGTATGAAGTGTTTGACCATTAGGGCAATTTGTTTCGTGTGCAAAGGTAGACTACACCTACCCAGCCCTACCAGGACCCTCTCCAGCCTGTCCCTTAGTGCCCTGCGCCATTGCAGCACCATTTGCCCTCTGCCTCTCAATCTGGTGCTCTGTGCTTAGGTTTGGATGTGGTTTATGTGTCACCCAAGGGTCCATTTTAATTCAAAGTTTGGTTCCACAGAGTGCTATTATTGGGAGTTGGTAGAACCGCTGGGAGGGAGGCCTAGTTGGAGGTCCTTGGGTCATTGGGGAGGTACCCTCTGAAGGGATTAAAATAGCAATCACAGGACCCCCTGAATTCTCCCAAGGAGGTTGTCACAAAAGGAGCAAGCCTGATGTTTCCCGTGCTCTATGCTCCTGGCTCCAGGTTCAATCACTGTTTGCTCCTATGTACACCCGTGTCATTGCCATTCAGTCCTTGGCGTGATAGAGCTAAGGGCTGGGCTGTGCCACAGAGCCTGCACTACGCCGTTGTGTAGCTGTGAGCGACACAAACCTCTCTCCCTTTTCTCAGTAACCTGACTCAGGAATTTTGTTGCAGTAATGCAAAGTTGGCTGTTACACTCTAGAATGGAGATGAATGTTATCAAAAAGGGAAAACTGTTTCTGGCCGCTCTATTGTGGGAAAAGAATCTGAGAGTCGAAGGGAAGCAAAAGGAGGGACTCTGAGCGCGAGACCCCCACCTGGAGGGAGTCGAGCTGGGGACAGCAGCAAGAGTGAGGAGCAAATGGGAATTGGGGCCCCAGGGCTCTCAACCCCGGGGGTTGGCAAAAGCTGTGGCTGTGACAGCAGGGGAGTCACTGCAGATGGTGTCTCACATGAGTGGCACATGACAGCGTGAGAACTGAGGTCACAAGAGGATCCCAGAAAGAGGAAGAAGAGGAAGGTGATATTTTCTGGATGTCAAACACAGAGTGACCTGGACCCCTCCATAAGGGATTTTGCTGTAAATACGATGCATTCACTCTCAGTAGCAAGTGATGCAAGAAGAATATTTTAATATGTATAAAATATGTATTGTAATAATATATACACTTTCACTTTCTATAATGCTATTTAAAATTTGAGTAAAATCTAAACAGAAAGCAATTATAATTATAAAAAGAAAACATCTAACTTGCATTGTGTTGCAGTGGGCTGAAGCCCCACCCTGCAGCGCTTGGCATCCCAAATGGGTGCCGGTTTGAGTCCCAGCTGCTCCACTTCCTCTCCAGCCCCCTGCTAATGCACCTGGGAAAGCAGCAGGCAGTGGAAGTTGGTCCAAGTGTTTGGGCCCCTGCACCCATGTGGGAGACCCAGAGGAAGCTCCTGGCTCCTGGCTTTGGCCTGGCCCTCACCCCAGTAGTTTCAGTCATTTGGAGAGTGAACCAAGCAGATGGAAGATCTCTCTCATTCTGTCTCTACCTCTTTCTGTAACTCTACCTTTCAAATAAATAAAATACTTTTTAAAAGAAGAACATATTTTTAATGTTGAAAGACACATTTCATTTGTGCTTCAATAGAAACAGGTGAGTTGTAAATGAGGCAGTTGCTTGCCAGGATGTGTTCAGTCTGCATACATTTTTGAAACGGCACACTTTACTGAGAAAACTATCACACACAGGTACTTCAACAGATTCAGGGAAAGACAGAAGCCTGCACATTTGGTTTTGATTTTATTTGTTTATTTTTATATACATAGAAGACAGAGCAACAGTGAGAAAGACAGATCTTCCATCCACTGGTTCATTCCCCAAATACCAGCAACATCCAGCACTGGGCCAGGTCAAAGCTTGGAGCCCGGGACTCCATCCTGGTCACATAGATGGGTATCAGAGGTGTAAGCACTAGAGCCATCATCTGCGACCTCCAAGGTGCATTGGCAAGAAGCTGGATTTTGGAAGTGGACAGATGGAATGTGAACTCGCACTCTGACATGGGATGTGGGCCTCGCAAGTGGTGGCTTAACCTGCAGCACCACCACAATGAGCATTTTACACTTATTTTTGAAGTCCCCTTGTATTAACACAGAGAAAGGTGCAAACAAGCATTACAAATTAATATTGGTAAAAATTGAGAGACTTTTATATAAAGTATGTTCCTATATTTTGTAATGAACTGGGATAGATTTCTACCTTAAGCTCTTCCAAAGTTAACAAGTTAACTTTTTTTTTTTTTTTGACAGGCAGAGTGGACAGTGAGAGAGAGAGACAGAGAGAAAGGTCTTCCTTTTGCTGTTGGTTCACCCTCCAATGGCTGCCGCAGTAGGCGCACTGCTGCAGGTGCACCGCGCTGATCCGATGGCAGGAGCCAGGTGCTTATCCTGGTCTCCCATGGGGTGCAGGGCCCAAGCACTTGGGCCATCCTCCACTGCACTCCCTGGCCACAGCAGAGAGCTGGCCTGGAAGAGGGGCAACCGGGACAGGATCGGTGCCCTGACTGGGACTAGAACCCGGTGTGCCAGCACCGCAAGGCGGAGGATTAGCCTATTGAGCCGTGGCGCCGGCCCCAAAGTTAACTTTTGAAAATTACTTTGGTTAACAAAAAATTTCATTAAATTGGAAAAATTCTTACACACACATAAATAGTGAGTTTTTTTTTTTAAAAAGAGATTCACATGCTTCCAATGAATATCTTATTTATTTATAATATCTAGAAAATATGACTTTAGTTCATCACATACATTTGTAACTTCCTTAATAATACTTACTATGAAATTTATTCTTCAAACCCATATCAAGTCAAGTGCAGATTTTTTCCCTTTCTGCTATGCCTGATTTTTCTTAAATACTTGTGATCAGTACACAAAAAGTAATAAGGTAGAATTTATCATTTCAGTTCAGCATTGAAAAGTCCTCAATTTACACATTAGTTGTGCCCAAGTGTTCTGAGTGTTGACATTTTTAAGGTTTTGGGTAGTTGACCTTTCCCCTAATAGTCTAAAAATAATTTATTTTAATTCCCTATAAATCATAACTAGGATTTACAGAACACCACGGGCCTACTCTATTCAGTTTTGTTATGTGGCCCACTTGAGTCAGGAAATTCTGACTCCAAGACTTGAGAAAGTGACGTGTTCTGTATAGACTGAGTGAGTAGCTCAACATGATTTCCTTCATCTGCATATTCACCAGAACAGAGAACAAAAGGTGATGAGTAGCTGCACAGTTAAAAGTTGGCATTGTCAACCAAGTCATCAGCTAGATGCCTGGCAGAAAAATAAGGCAAATTAATATTCAGTGTAGAGTCAAATGCTCTACACTGTGCTTTGCCCCTAATTAATATTCTTCCAAAGAATGCATTTTCTTAGGAGCTTCTCCAGCATTTTGAGAAATCTATCTCTACAATTAAGTTTTTAAAAACACTTGGGAATTTCTGATTATGCATTTCAAGATATCTAAACTCATGCAAAACAAATAATTGACCTTGGGGAAAAAAAACCTAGCTCTTAGAAACAATTTTCTTCCTGCTTCTGACTCAAGTACTGTTCAAATAGTTGATCAGCTTGTGACATTGCTTGGCAGTTTTGATATGAATCATTGTAGTTAATTGAACCACATCCTGCAAAATATGTATGTCTGAACTTGTCACAAACCTCAAATTGCATTGACAACTTGTTTTTGATTGTTTTGCTTACTTTGATTTCACCTCCTTTCTTCAGATATTCAGAGAAAAATTTTAAAAGTCAAAGAAAAATTATATAATCACACAATTTAAATAGTAGTATTATGAATACTGATGTCTATGTTTCCCTCAATACAAGAGGCTTTCTCATTTACGCACTCATTCATTCACTCAACAATCATCTATGAATGTATAACATGGACCAGGAACTATTCTAAGCTCTGCTGAAATAGGAAACAAAACAGTGACCTTGTTCTTGCAAATTTTTAAGGTTGAGTTTGCAATAAAGCAAAAACAATCTATTATACATGCTTAAGGAAAAGACTGTAGGGTAAGGGGATAAAGAGGATGCCAAGGGTTGGGATAGAAGGCATTTGTAATGTGGTGGAAACTTCTAGGGAGAATCCTGAATGCAGTCATTAAGTACAGCATCATGGGAATCCCAGGAGACAGTTCAGGAAGGGGCTGCAGATGTAAAGGCCGATCCAGTTGGAACAGAGTCAAAACTGGGAAGATACTGAGAGACAGATCCCTAGGCCAGAGCATATGGAACATTGTAAACACTTGGAGGGAGTTGGGACTATATTCTGACTGATATTTATGATAAGCAATCAAGCTAGCTGAAAAAATGATGCCTTTCACGCATACAAATAAAACAATGAGTAACAAACACCTGCTATCTATCTTGTTAGCTGACTAGTCCCAAATTCTTTACTTTTCTATGACTTAAATATTATCGTTAGTTTTGGTTTTTATAGTTCAAGTTATTGAAAAGATATTTTTCTTACTGAACATAAAGCACTATAAGGTCTAACATAACTTTTTAGGCAACGTGTTTCCTCTGCTGTTGGCTGTCTTCACAGTTTTGATAAGGTCCCATGGCATTATGTTCCCTGGTGTATAGAACAAACATGGCAGATTCTGACAGTAGACAGTTCCTAATAATCTATCACATACGAAATTCCTAAAAAAGACTATAGACCAGGGCTGGCGCTGTGGCATAGCAGTTAAAGCTGCCACCTGCAGGACCAGCATCCCATATGGGCGCCAGTTTGAGACCCAACTGTTCCACTTCCAATCCAGCTCTCTGCTGTGGCCTGGGGAAGCAGTAGAAGATGGCTCAAGTCCTTGGGCCCCTGCACCCGCATGAGAAACCTGAAAGAAACTCCTGGCTCCTGCCTTCATATCGACGCAGCTCCAGTTGTTGCGGCCATTTGTGGCATGAACCTGCAGATGGAAGACCTCTCTCTCTCTTTGCCTTTGCCTCTGCTTTTCTGTAACTCTGCCTTTCAAATAAATAAACAAATCTTAAAAAAAAATACTAGCGACCAAAATATAAGACAGCTGTTTCTTATCCTTTTTCCTTGCAATTCTTGAAGAGGTTAGTACTATATACAAAATTTCATTATGAATCAGATGTAATTTCTGACATGGCAACCTGATTGGAGTGTTCATGTAATAAAGCTGTTATTTTAAAATAATTTGCCTGGCTGGCACCGTGGCACAGAGGGTTAAAGCCCTGGCCTGAAGCACCAGCATCCCATATGGGCGTTGGTTCTAGTCCCGGCTGCTCCTCTTCCAGTCCAGCTCTCTGCTATGGCCTGGTAAAGCAGTAGAAGATGGCCCAAGTGGGAGACCCAGAAGACGCTCCTGGCTCCTGGCTTCAGATCGGCTCAGCTCCGGCCGATGCGGCCATCTGGGGAGTGAACTGGGGAGTGAACCAGTGAATGGAAGACCTCTCTCTCTGTCTCTATCTTTCTCTGTAACTCTGTCTTTCAAATAAATAAATTAAATAAATCTTTAAAAAATAAAATAATTTGCCAACATCAAGAAAATGTTCTCCTGTTTATCAGGCTCTAATTAAATACCTGAATCTCCTTGGAGCAATAAAACTCATATTGAGAATTCAAGGACATAGAAATCAATCAAATGTGAAGTTTTTTTTTTCTAAGCTTCTATTTAATTTCACATAGTATATCATAAAATAATAACATGCTACACTCATTTCTCAGTTTTTTCCTAACAAGACTTCCTAAATTTCAAAATTCTTAGCAGATAATTTATGCTTATCATGAAGGAGCTGCAAGAAAAGAAAGCTTTGTGCATGGCCAATTCCCCTGAAGACTCAGCAACGCTTCTTCAAAGTGAGATGGAGGATTGACTCCCCCACTCCTGTTCTAGAACGTGGATAGAAGTACTGCCAAGTGTAACTTATTTTCTTGATGAATTTAGTAACAGTTTTCTTCTATTTTAAATGTATTAATAGGTCATTATCATGAATAATTTTTGTGCAAAGAAGAAAAATAAGAAATTATTATTTCCATTTTCTTCTCTTATAAATTAGAAATATTTTCCCAACAGAACATAACTTTTAATGCCTTACACAAGATGTTCAAGAAACAACAGAAAGAATTTGCCAAATTTGTCTTTCCCAAATGAAGCAAATATTGTCACATGGAAACCAATGAAAAGTAGGTTCGTTCAAAGTTGGGAAAGCAAATCTCCCAAAATCCACAAATACTCACTCTTTTAATACTTCACAATTTTCACCAAATGATTATTCTTTCTTCCTATCAAATTTATGCTTCTCTGGAATTTTTTTTAAAGTGATTTTGTATCCCATGTTGAAAAAATTCCTAAAACTGTGTTTTAGTTTCAAATGATTTTTGTACCTTGCAAAAAATGATAAAATTCCATAGTACATCAATTCATACAAAATGGAATCTGATAAATAAGGCAGACTTCACTCTGTGTGTTACCCTTCCTGAATCCATCATATACTCAAGTGATCATTAGAACCACATTCTGCTCCGTCTTTTGCCTGATGATGTGATAAATGCTCAAAGGCTTGCTTATGCATTTTTAGTTAATTTTCACTGACTCTTAGACTCAGGAAAATATTGGATTTGCAAGCATCGTCAGACCACCAAGAGCAATTTTATATCTGAGGGAATGAACAGTATCACCTCAACCCTGAGGAGAAAGCCTGGTGCAGGAGGGCTTCCCACCTTGAGAAAAGTGTAACAAATCTAAGTGTGATGGCTGCACTCTCAACCAACTATCCCCCTTACAGAAATTTAGGAGCTTTTATCACTTAATTTATTCCCAAAATAAAACTATGTGAGATAATCTCTCAACCACGATGAGGATTGAAAATAAAAATCAGTTTGCATATCTGAGCACTGAAATCACCTATCTGTATCACTTTTCTCCATCAAGAAGAGGTCCATTTGTCTTTTGTTCATTCTGTATGCTCTCACTGAGACGTTATTATGACTCTGATGGTGTTCTGAGACCTTGGGCTATGGGAGATGGACACAGAAAGTCATGGATCTCTACCTTTGCTGGGGGAGATGGACAATTAGCAATGAGTAAATAAATGAAGTAGTAGTATGCATGAAGACGAAACTTTTAAGGGAAGAATACACAACTCGGTAAGAGAAGTGAGCAGTGGGTATGAGAAAGTGTCTACCTACAGTTTGAAATAAGCTAATCAAAGTAGACTGGTGAGAAGATGACACTGATTAAGCATATAAAGGAAGTGAGAACAAGGCATGTTGGTATGTGGAGGAAGAGTGTTTCAGAATAGACATTGCAAACAGCATGGTGTTGGAAGCATGCTGGGAGTGAGCGTTGTGCTGCAGCTGGTTAAGCCTGGAAGGCCTGCAGTCCCACATCACATGCCAGTTCACAAGTTCACATTCTGGCTACTCCACTTCTCATCCAGCCTCCTGCCAACTCATCCTGGGAGGCAGCAGATGAGGATGGCTTTAGTGTTGGGGCCCTGCCACTCATGTGGGAGACCCAGAAGCAGTTGCAGTATAGTCCAGCCCTGGCTGCTGCAGGCATTTTGGGACTGAACAACAGATGTAAGTTCACTTTCTCTCTCTCTCACTCGCTCGCTCTCTCTCTCCCCTTGCCTCCTGTTGCTCTGCCTCTCAAGTAGATGAAAATACATAAATAAACATTTTTAAAAGGAAAAGAAACAGAAATGCCCTCTCCAAAGTTAGGAGCTATGCTGCACTCTGTTCTAAGTGATGCAACAGCAAGTGGAGGGGAAATTGATGACAATGATCAACTTTGGCTTCTGTGAATTAATTCTCTTGAATATTCTGTTAATTTAAGTTTCTCTTTAATAACTGAAATTTAAAAGGCTCTGGACTTATGAATGCTAGGGAATAAACAGTAGAATTATGATACTGCCAGCCTTTTCAATGTGCTTCTAAAAAGCACAATGGTCAGAGATTCCTGAAATAAACGAATAAAACCTATAGAATAAGGAACACTTGCCAGAAGAAAGCATCTCCAAAGGATGTTCAAGGATGGACAAAAGCCCAGGAAGGAAACTTCAAAACAGAAAATTCCTGGAAAAAGCAATGATGTCTAACAAACTCTGATTTCTTTCTTTCTTTTTTTTTCTTATTTAGAGGCAGAGTTACAGTGAGAGGGAGAGACAGAGAGCAAGGTCTTCCTTCCATTGGTTCACTCCCCAAATGGCCGCAACGGCCAAAGCTGTGTCAATCCAAAACTAGGAGCCAGGTGCTCCTTCCTGGTCTCCCATGCAGCTGCAGGAGCCCAAGGACCTGGGCCATCTTCCACTGTTTTCCCAGGCCATTGCAGAGAGCTGGAATAGAAGAGGAGCAGCCGGGACTAGAACCGGTGCCCATATGGGATGCCAGCGCCGCAGGTGGAGGATTAACATACTGCTCCATGGCACCGGCCCCCAAACTTTCTAATCAAGACAGGAGAGTGGTGAGATGTTATTTATAATTGCCCAACAGAACTACACTGAAAGCCCTCTGACCCCTTATTCATATAACCCAATCACCCCAGATCCTGAGTCCAGTTTCTGTGTCCTCTATTGAACTCAGAAATCTGAATGTACTAGAATATTTAGTACTCACTTTTTTCAAGGGTAGCAAAGTTTATTTAAATAAAATATCATACTGATAATAGATAACACTTGTGTGCCAAGTGCCAGACGCATATTAACTTGTGTAATTATCACAACTCTAGGAGGTAGTTACTCTCATTATCCTCATTTCGTAAGCATGGAACTCAAGCAAGAGGGGTTAGGTCATGGGTTCAATGCTGCATAACTAAGAAGTGGCGGAACCTGATATCCAAAACAGAACAATTAAAGAGGGTTTGGGGTCACCTCTATGAAAAGTCATGCTTTTCTGTGTAATGGTGAGGGCATTGTCTGCACAGCAAACAAGAACTAGGTGCCTTGTAAAATAAAATTGTATCTATCAGTCATTCCTTAATATTTTCCCTTAATTGCAATGAGGTCTACAATTTAGTTCCAAGTAACCTTTCTGACAACTCCCCCAACGTGTTATATTTCTACCATATTGGATTCAGCCTGCACCCTAACCCGTGTCCATAGCTTGTATGTGCTTTGATTCAGACTTGAAGCACCAGTCCCTCACTTCTCACCCTCCTTACAATGTCCCATGTGATACCTTGCAATCTCCTCCATGCCTTTCCTGATGACTCTGGTTCCTACGGTCCTTTCCCTAAAACACTTACTTCTCTGCTGCTGACTCTGGGGCTGAATCACACACACACATGGCTATTGAAGTGTTCGAAGTTAAGTGTAGCTGGGGTGATAGTCAAAGGCAAGCATTGGATGCGAAAAGCATTGCGTTAATAACATTACTAGAACTTGGCACTATTAGTGGTTTTCCATTTTCACTAAGTAGCAAAGCAAAACAAATATCATTTAATCTTGCAAATGAAGAGTTGATTGTAGATTAAAAAGCAGTCTTTCCTGTAACTTCTCAGTAATCAAGGCAGGATTCCTTTCCCTGCCTCTGCTTCCCTTCTAAGTAACCTCCAGGTTTGGGAGGGACTCAGGTAGCACCACAGCAATCGATGTGAGGAAGGGGTACAGAGGAGAGAGGCTCCCTTGGACTGTGGCCTTCTGTTCTCAGGGTGTTCATAGGGAAGAGATGGGTCAGCAGGTTCTCACCCTGGCCCCTTCCACCACTGTGTGCGTGGTTGATGCCCAGCTCCTCCACGCCCCTCTTAGTTTGCTGTAGCCATCTCCAAGTCCTCCTCATCCCAATATCAAAGTTATTCAAGTCTCTGGTTGTTTCTCACTTCCAGCCCTTTCTTGGGAACACAAAATACTTATGAAAATGCTCCCAAACCTCTCTAGGCTTTGGGAGAGCAAGTGATCATCTCAGAGTCCTTTTGGCCTTGCCACCCAGATCATCCAGATAATCTCTAAGAAGGAGTAGATATACAAATACTCCATGCTCTGGGATCCAATCTCTCCCTAAAAAGTGTCTGCTGCTTTATCTTCTTTCTCCAGGACATGGAATGTGGACTGAATAGAGGGCAGTGGGAGGCATCCCTTCCTAATCTCTGATCTATTTGTCATCCTTCTCCTTTGCAGAGCTCTACTGATACCCTTCACACCAAAATAAAGGCCTGTTCTATTAATGGGGTGAGGAAAAAACCCTTCTTTTCCTATGTTCTCTGTTCTTTAGTTAACTGATTAAAATCCACCCTCTGAACCCTTTGAAGGGATAAGAATGAAAACCATTGAAAAGTATTATCCGGGCCGGCGCTGTGGTATAGCGGGCAAAACCACCACCTGAAGTGCCGGCATCCCATATGGGCGCCAGTTCGAGTCCCAGCTGCTCTGCTTCCGATCCAGCTCCCTGTTATGGCCTGGGAAAGCAGTAGAAGATGGCCCAAATCCTTGGGCTTCTGCACCTATGTGGGAGACCCGGAAGAAGCTCCTGGTTCCTGCATTCAGATCAGCACAGATCCTGCCGTTGTGGCTATCTGGGGAGTGAACCAACAGAGGGAAGACCTCTCCCTCTCTGTCTTCTTCTCTTTCTGTGTAACTCTGACTTTAAAACAAATAAATAAATACATATTTTTTAAAAAGTATTATTTAGTCCTACTTTCATACTTTGTAATTTGTGGTGGTTATGTTTTTTCTTTTCAAAACAAAGTTATGTAAAAATAAAAACTTTTGAAAAGGCAAAAAATACAAATTTTTCCTCTCATCTATATTTTTGTTCCACAAGCACTAGTATGTCTTTTTTTCACAAACACAAGCTCTATATGTTTTGATTTAATTATTAGATGTATTAATAGAGTTGGTCACATAATAGTATTCTAGACTCTAAGTGAATATAAACACAGAAAGCTAAGACAAAACAGAAATAGTTATTCAAAAAGTCTTCAAAATAGGTTACATGCAAGTTAGTAATGTTATTGTGATTATAACAACTGCTGGAGCTATGAATCACATGATGCTTAGTGCTTTACATGTCTTTTCTCACTGAATCCTCACAGCATCCCCCAGAACAAGGTATTCTGATGAACACACAAAAGGGAAGCAATGTCTCCCCATCAGAAATTAGAAATCTAGGAGATGGAATTCCAACCCCGGCAGTTGGGCTACATTATTTCAACTCTCTTCAAGTCTATCGATGTCACCTCTTAGCAGAATCCCTTTTTATGGATGAGACAGGCAATGCCATGTCAAGCCATCCAGTGCATGCTGCACAACCTCATCTCTGCCTTCAACCATTCTTCTCTTGAAGTCATGTTCTGGTCTTTCTCTTGAAAACCTTCCCCTTGAAAATATTTGATACTGAGGTACGGCTGTCTCCTATTCTGGCACATGGCTTCCTCCTTCTTTCTCTGGTTACAGTAGACTTCCAGTGGGTTACATACAAAAATGAGTGTCATTTATTGTCATTTCTGAGGTTCTGGCTGAAAGTACTCCTCTCTCTACCTCATAATCCATGCCAATTATTCATACCTGTGCATTTTCATTTTGTTTTCTTTTCTCCCTTCAGGTATTTGTAGGTTAATGTTCCAGGCTGTCCTGTTAGCCTTGGTAAAGCCCCCTTTTACTTTACTCATTACCTGTAGATGGGTTATTTAAGTTTATGCCCTGGTTACTTGCTGCAGGCATTTTTCTTGCATTTTTCTTTTTTTATAAACCCAAAAATTTACCCAAATCATTCTTCTGACATCTGAAATGGCTCAAAGAATTCCTTCTGCATCTGCTAAACTCCTGAATTCCCATGTGTCAAAGCCATTGAACATTTCTGTGATAGGCAAGAGAATGACAAGCCCTAACCCACAAGCCTAGCAATCCCTCGGGCTCACCATATGCTGTACACTTATTCTGGTCTTGTGTAGTACATTTCTTTAATATAGGTCAAAATCTATCCAGCGATAGAAACCAGACCTTCGTAACTTTAAGCCAGTGTTAGACATCACATTGACACTCAGTCAGCAGTGATTAGAGGAAACAACAATGATGACACCTTTTTTTCCCAGTTGGACTCTTGTTAATGTAATAAAGGGAAGACTTCCTTTCACACGATTAATCAAGATCATAGCTGCAATAAAAATATTTGTTTTTCATAATGCAAACTTTTGAACACCAATCTAATCTTTATTACTGCTCTAATTTCTAATTGTTTATACTTTTCTAATTTTTTTTTTTACAGGCAGAGTTAGACAGTGAGAGGGAGAGAGACAGAGAGAAAGGTCGGTTGGTTCACCCCCGCAAATGGCAGCTACAGCCGATGTGCTGCTCAGATATGAAGCCAGGAGCCCAAGCACTTGGGCCATCCTCCACTGCCTTCATGGGCCACAGCAGAGAGCTGGACTGGAAGAGGAGCAACTGGGACAGAATCCGGCGTCCCGACCAGGACTAGAACCCAGTGTGCTGGCGCCACAGGCAGAGGATTAGCCTAGTGAGCCGTGGCACCGGCATACTTTTCTAGTTGTTAAGAAAGAATATTTTAATTGAATGCTCTTAGTCGTAAATACAACTGACTGATATCTTGATTTATGAAACAAAACAGAACTATTATAATTTAAATATTGATAACTTGATAAATATCTAGATTTGAGTCATGAAGTTATATTACTTTATGAATTTGGGATCAAATTATGTATTAGAAACAAATCTCACCTTGTATTTGCCAACTTGTCATTACCATAATGAAATACCTGAGACAAGCTCCTTATGAAGGAAAGAGAAGTTTACCACGCACAGTACTGGAGGTTGAAAGAACAAAGGGTTCCTTGCAGGCTCTGGCATAGGCCCCATGGTAGATGGTGGAGCCGTGCAGAGGAGGGAACACATGGCCAACAGGAAGGCAGAGAGAGTGAGTGGGTCCGAACTTGGGCTTTTATAACAACTCTTATTCAATAATGCCTTCTGAAGGTACATGCCCAAGGTCCTCACACCTCCCAACAGACCCTACCTCTTAAAATTCCCATGGCTCCCTAGAAGATCAAGCCTGTAACACATGAGCCCTGAGGAGACAGTCAACATCCAAATCACAGCATCGCTCTCTGTCTCTCCTAGCTAAAAAAATCAGAAAGCAATGAATCATATGTATAATTTTCATAAATTAAAAATCAGACATGTTTAATTGTTGATAGCTTCAAATAAAATTTAATTGCAAAAATTATAGTTATTTTAATTATTATGCCTGTGAAAACAATACTCATTTATTTGAAATAAATAAATATAAAATTTTAAAATAGTGGTAAATTTTTGCTGGAATTCTCAGTGTCTCCATGATAAATTCTTACTGCACACACATACATACACACAACCAACATCTATTATCCCAGTTAAAGATTGGAGCATTTTACTCTCAGTTGGGGTTTCCTATATAAAAATGCTTTCAAAGTATCTAAAACACAACAGATAAATCCTTCCATAAACAAGTCCCATCAATTGCCCCCCCTACTGTGTCCAAAGTGTTTCCAATCAGCACGTTAGTGCTTCACTTCTGAGCAAGGATCAATTCTAAATATTTAAGGAATACTCCAACCTGAAGAGAAAGTTTTAAAAATTTTAAAAAGTAAAAGATAAAGAGATAAAATTTTAAAAAGATCTAAAGTGCCAATTAATGACTTCATAGAGATATGAATATTTGTATTACTCAAAAAAAGTAAATGGTGACAGGAGAAAGTAGAAATAAACACAAAAGTTAGCCAACCAAGAGATTTTATGAAATCTTTCAGAAATAAAACAAAAAAGGAAAGTAACAGAATATGAGTGGGAAAAAGTAGCTGAAAGATGAATTAATGTCATTCAATCTCTAAATAAAGGAAATTCTAGAAAGCATTGAACATGAAACTAGAAAATCCTGAAAAACACAACTGAATATAGTTTTCCAGAACAGAACAGAAGGACATGAATCACTCATTGAAAAAAAGACAAAATTTCCAGACCAAAAAAGGAAATTATAGCTTTGCAAAGCAAGCTGTAAAGTTTCTAACAGAAATGGGCGGGAGGCAGTAGAAAGTGGAGCTATGGTTAACTCACACTTTGGACACCCACATCGCGTATCAGAATGCCTGGGTGTGCGCCCACCTCTGCTTCCATTCCAGCTTACTGCTGATGTGCACCCTGAGATGATGACTCCACTCAGTTAGTCGCTGCTACCCTATGGGAGACCTAGACTGAACTCGGGGCTCCTGGCTTCGGCCTGGCCCAGCTGTAGCTGTTACAGACGCTTGGGGAGTAAATCAGCTGATAAAAGATCAGATCTTTCTTTTGCTCTTTCTCTCTCTCCATCTCTGTAACTTTCAAATAAAATGAAAGTAAAAAAGAACACCAGGAACAAATAAATTTATCATTCCTCAAGTTTTCCAGGAAAGATGTAACAAAAGTAAAAGTTAGATTTCTCAACAGCAAAATCACGTATAGAACACATAATTGTAATTCATTCAAATTTCAAAAAAATGTTTTTCTCATGCAAAAATAAAAATGTAACTCACTTTATTGTTGTGAGATTCACTTTTTTTTTCTTTTTTACATTCTAAGAAATTCTATACCGAGGCCGGAGGCATGGCTCACTTGGTTAATCCTCTGCCTGCAGCGCCGGCATTGGCGCCAGTTCTAGTCCCAGTTGCTCCTCTTCCAGTCCAGCTCTCTGCTGTGGCCTGGGAAGGCAGTGGAGGATGGCCCAAGTGCTTGGGCCCCTGCACCCACATGGGAGACCAGGAGGAAGCACCTGGCTCCTGACTTCGGATCAGCACAGTGCCAGCCGTAGCGGCCTTTTAGGGAGTGAACCAACAGAAGGAAGACCTTTCTCTCTGTCTCTCTCTCACTGCCTGTAACTCTACCTGTCAAATAAATAAACTTAAAAAAATAAAAAGAAATTCTATAATATGTGGAAGCTCTTAAACATTAATGCTCCAGGAAAATCAGAAGAAACCAAGATACTGAAAGACATAGAAGGTCTATAGAATAGAGCAGACCATTCCAAGAGAGGGCAGAAGACAAAATTCGAGTTGGAGATTCATGTAAAAAACAAAAAAAAAAAACATTTTGAGAAGCAGAGTGCATGACACCCCGGAAGTCCAGACCTGCATCTGTAAAATGCACTTATGATGGTAAGAGATTTTGTAAAGGAGATACGAGCACAAACTCTGTGTCCTGAATGCCACCTGCTAGTCCCATCACTTTGGGGGATGTAGTTTTCCAAAGATGGCCATATAAATCCCTTATTGACTAGAACCTTGCCTCTGAATTTTGGTAGGTTTTGGCTTGTTTATAATGAACAGAATGCAATAAAAATAACATTATATGACTTTCCATGTTAGGTCACAGAAGAACATTAGGCTTTTCCCTTACTAACTCAGTAATCCCCAACTCTCCCTTTATCTTCCAGAGCTGACATGGTAAAAATCTTACAGCCTTTGGACCATCTAGCTATGAGGAAATCCAGATCACCTGCAGAGGGCACTTGCAGGTGTTCCAGTTGATGAGATCACAGCCAAAAGCAACCAACAACTGCAAGACTTGTGAGTGGAAAATCTGAAGATGATTCCAGCCCCCAGCTAGTCAGTCCCAGTACAAGTTGTCTCTGCTGGGCACTCTCCAAATTCATGACTCAAAGAGTCCATGAACATAATCAACAGTTGTTGAGTTTTGGGGTGGTTTATTTTGCAACAATAGCAACTGTAACAGGTAAATTACACAGTCTCCACTTTGGACTCATCATCTATATAGTGGGGATAGTAATCTATTAAAGAAAGTGCTAAGGGAGCAGGCTTTAACCTAGCAGTTAAGATATCTACATCTTACATTAGAATGCCTAGTTCTGGCTCCCAACTCCAGCTTCCTGCCAGTGCAGACCCTGGGAGGAAGTGGCAATGGCCTAGGCTGCTGGGCTCCTGCCACACATGTGGGAGAGCTGGATTGTATTCCCAGCTCCCAGCTTCGCCCTGTTCCAGTCTACAGCTGTTCCAAGCATTTGCAGAGCGAACCAGTGGATGAGAGCTCTTTCTATCTCTCTCTCTGTAGAATGTGGTAAGAACATTAAAATTCATAACAAAAATTTAGAGTAGTGCCTGACACTAAACACTGTTTATTATTACATTGGTAATTACTATTGTACTGCTATTATTATTAATATTATTCATCATCTTCAAAAAAAATTTGAGAGGAAATAAAACACATCTAGAGTATCACCTATAACAATAAGATTTTCAGGATCCTAGTATTATAAATCTTAGCAAAGATGACCTAAATCTTACTGGAAGCCTTGCCACCATTCTTGGGTAAACCAATCTTATGTGTTCCCTTCTGGCTTTAGATAACATAACATTTTTGCTTCCAAAGAGAGGAAGACAGTGCAAAGCAGAGAGAGTGAGCAGTTGTGATTTTCATCATTTAAATTTTAAAGGAAATCAGTTAAAGAACCCAAATGTGACAAATATATTGGAAAACGGAAATTGGTAGAAGGGAGTGAGTGACTCCAACCACATTTATCATGACAGAAAATAAATAAAGCTTTAAAATTATATGTTAAGATGTGGTAATTGAATTATATTAAAGATTTTAATGGAAAATCTTTAGAACTGTACCCTTAATTAAATATTGTCTTTAGAAGGACTAGATGTGGAGAGTGGTGGATTGAGACACCGAGCGAATCTTTGGTAACCTCTTGAGTTTTATTTGATTTTTATAATGTACACTAGTTATGATAATTTTTAAGACTGAAGATTTTTTAGAAAAATGAAGTCACATATATTTGAGAAGCAATAGATGAAAGACTGGTCCTCAAGACACACTGAAATCTGCTCGAAACTTTATGTTGGTCAAGCTATGCTTCAAACAGAAGCAAAAAGCCTATTGCTGTCTGGCTGAAAAGAGACGATATTTTTTTCTTACAGAGAACAGCAAGAATCTATGGAGTTCTTGGTAAGTCAAATTAATAGGTATTTCCTGTTAGAAGGACTACCTGCAGGTGCTGGTGTTGTGTGTGGCTCAGCGGGTTAAGCTGCCACCTGCTATACCAGCATCCCATGTGGAACCAGTTGATGTCCCAGCTTCTCCACTTCTGATCCAGCTCCCTGGGTAAAGCAGCAGAAGATGATCTGAGTGCTTTGGCCCCTCCACACAACGGAACACTCAGTGTTCCAGGCTGCTGGCTTTGGCCTGGCCCAGCTCTGGGCATTGCAGCCATTTGGGGAATGAACCAGTAGATGGAAGATCTCTCCTTTCTCTCTCTCTCTGCCCCCCATCTTTCCCTCTCTCTCTCTGTAAATCTGCCTTTCAAATAAATAATAAAATTTTAAAAAGGGAATACCTGCAGAAGAATTTAAGAGGTTATCCCAGAATCATATTAATGTCCAAATAACAAGATCAAAGTATCGCAAAATCTCTTAAAGCTACATTCAGAATCCATACCAAAGGAATGAACATAATTTCATCTTAAAACGTAGACACTGCAATGTCTATTCTAAGCAAGAAGTTTTACAATAGATGAAAAAGCCATAGAAATGCTTAAATCCTCAGAATCTCTGTCATTCTCTAGAAAAAGGAAATGGGCTTAAAATAAATGATAGAATCTTCTGAGATAGGAAATTTTTCTGAGAAGCACAGCTATGAAGCATCCCAAAATATGCATGCCATCATTAATCTTTCTAAGGAGGCCAGAGAAAGCAAAGGAAAGAAAATTAAATTGAATGTGTGGAATTCAAATATGGGAATGCAAATTGGACATAGTTGAATGACTCCAAGTATAACAAGTTAATTTGGTGTTCTTTACATAAATAAGTTCAAATAAATTGCAGAGCTTGAGAGAGAAATCTTGCTTGATGCCTGCAAAATCTCACATCAAAACCACACAGTAGAATGTCTAATACCATTCAAATAGATAAAGCCTTTAATGCTTATGTATTCATAACCCTACATTATAACAAATTGCTTGCCTAACTGGTATTTCAAAATACACAATAATGAATGAAACACTATTATTACAAATTTTTGCTACTTGTGAATTTTTATTATATTGTCTCTTATGGCAGAAGACAATGAGACTTCCTTTTTATTTATTTTATTTTATTTTTATTTAGTAAATACAAATTTCCAAAGTACACAAAGTACAGTTTATGGATTACAATGGCCTCCCCCCCCCCATAATTTCCCTCCCACTCGTGCCCCTCCATCTCTCGCTCCCTCTCCCATTCCATTCACATCAAGATTCATTTTCAATTATCTTTATAAACAGAAGATCGATTTAGTATACAGTAAGTGAAGATTACATCAGTTTGCACCCACACAGAAACACAAAGTGTAAAATACTGTTTCAGTACTAGTTATAGCCTTACTTCACATTGGACAACACATTAAGAACAGATCCCACCTGAGAAGTAAGTACACAGTGACTCCTGTTGCTGACTTAACAATTTGACACTCTTGTTTATGGCATCAGTAATCTCCCTAGGCTCTAGTCATGAGTTGCCAAGGCTATGGAAGTCTTTTGAGTTCGCTGACTTCGATCTTATTCCGACAGGGTCATAGTCAAAGTGGAAGTTCTCTCCTCCCTTCAGAGAAAGGTACCTCCTTCTTTGATGGCCTCGTACTTTTTTTTTATTATTATTAAACTTTTATTTAATGAATATAAATGTCCAAAGTACAGCTTATGGGTTACAATGGCTTCCCCCCTCCCAAAACTTCCCTCCCACCCACAACCCTCCCCTTTCCCGCTCCCTCTCCCCTTCCAATCACAACAAGATTCATTTTCAATTCTCTTTATATACAGAAGATCAGTTTAGTGTATATTAGGTAAAGATTTCAACAGTTTGCCCCATATAGCAACACAAAGTGAAAAAAAAATACTGTTGGAGTACTAGTTATAGCATTAAATAACAGTGTACAGCACATTAAAGACAGAGATCCTACATAATATTTTTTTAAAAATTAATTAATTTTCTATGCCATTTCCAATTTAACACCAGGTTTTTTTTTTCACTTCCAATTATCTTTATATACAGAAGATCGATTCAGTATATAATTAGTAAAGATCTCATCAGTTTGTACCCACGCAGAAACACAAAGTGTAAAAATACTGTTTCAGTACTAGTTATAGCATCACTGCACATTGGACAACACATTAAGGACAGATCCCACATGGGATGTAAGTACACAGTGACTTCTGTTGCTGACTTAACAATTTGACACTCCTGTTCATGGCGTCAGTAATCTCCCTAGGCTCTAGTCATGAGTTGCCAGGGCTATGGAAGTCTTTAGAGTTCGCTGACTTTGATCTTATTCCGATAGGGTCATAGTCAAAGTGGAAGTTCTCTCCTCCCTTCCGAGAAAGGTACCTCCTTCTTTGATGGCCCCGTTCTTTCCACTGGGATCTCACTCGCAGAGATCTTTCATTTAGGTCTTCTTCTTTTTTGTTTTTTTCTTTTCCATGGTATCTTGGCTTTCCATGCCTACAATACTCTCATGGGCTCTTCCGCCAGATCCGAATGCCTTAAGGGCTGATTCTGAGGCCAGAGTGTTGTTTAGGACATCTGCCATTCTATGAGTCTGCTGTGTATCCTGCTTCCCATGTTGGATCTTTCTCTCCCTTTTTGATTCTATCAGTTAGTATTAGCAGACACTAGTCTTGTTTGTGTGATCCCTTTGACTCTTAGACCTATCAGAGTGATCAATTGTGAACTGAAATTGATCACTTGGACTAGTGAGATGGCATTGGTACATGCCACCTTGATGGGATTGTATTGGAATCCCCTGGCACATTTCTAACTCCACCATTTGGGGCAAGTCTGATTGAGCATGTCCCAAATTGTATTTTGACAGGCAGAGTGGACAGTCAGAGAGAGAGACAGAGGGAAAGGTCCTCCTTTGCCGTTGGTTCACCCTCCAATGGCTGCCGCGGCCAGCGCACTGCAGCCCGTGCACCATGCTGATCCAAAGGCAGGAGCCAGGTGCTTATCCTGGTCTCCCATGGGTACAGGGCCCAAGCACTTGGGCCATCCTCCACTGCACTCCCGGGCCATAGCAGAGAGCTGGCCTGGAAGAGGGGCAACCAGGACAGAATCTGGGGCCCTGACTGGGACTAGAACATGGTGTGCCGGCGCCGCTAGGTGGAGGATTAGCCTGTTGAGCCACGGCGCCAGCCTGATGGCTCCGTTCTTTCCACTGGAGTCTCACTTGCAGAAACCTTTCATTTAGGTCTTCTTTTTTTTTCCATAGTGTCTTGGCTTTCCATGCCTAAAATACTCTCATGGGCTCTTCCGCCATATCTGAATGCCTTAAGGGCTGATTCTGAGGCCAGAGTGCTATTTAGGACATCCGCCCTTCTATGAGTCTGCTGTGTATCCCGCTTCCCATGATGGATCGTTCTCTCCCTTTTTGATTCTATCAGTTAGCATTAGCAGACACTTGTCTTGTTTGGGTGATCCCTTTGACTCTTAGACCTATCAGTGTGATCAATTGTGAACTGAGATTGATCACTTGGACTAGTGAGATGGCATTGGTACATGCCACCTTGATGGGATTGTATTGGAATCCCCTGGCACATTGCTAACTCCACCATTTGGGACAAGTTCAATTGAGCATGTCCCAAATTGTACATCTCCTCCCTCTCTTATTCCCACTCCCATATTTAACAGGGATCACTTAAAACTTTGGCCTTGCGCTATTACTTTTTACTTTGCTTTTTAGCATATTTCTATTGTAATTAGTTTTACATAAAAATTTTCCTCTTGGGGGCCGGTGCCCTGGCTTACTTGGTTAATCCTCTGTCTGCAGCGCTGGCATCCCATGCGGGCGCCAGGTTCTAGTCCCAGTTGCTCCTCTTCCAGTCCAGCTCTCTGCTGTGGCCCAGGAGGGCAGTGGAGGATGGCCCAGGTGCTTGGGCCCCTGCACCCACATGGGAGACCAGGAGGAAGTACCCGGCTCCTGGCTTCAGATCGGTGTAGCGCCAGCCATAGCGGCCATTTAGGGAGTGAACCAACAGAAGGAAGACCTTTATCTCTGTCTCTCACTCTCTCACTGTCTAACTCTATATGTCAAATAAAAAAAAAAATTTTCCTCTTGATTCCCAGCTTTACTTCCTGGCTCCAGTGTACTGCTTCTGTGGACCCTGGGAGGTAGTGATGATGGCTCAAGTAATTGGATTCCTGCCACTCATGTGGGAGATCTGATTTGAGTTCTCAGCCTGCAACTTTGGCAATCCTGGTCATTGCGGGCATTTGGGGAGTGACCTAGTGAATGAACGGGAGTGTTCTCTCTCTTTCAATGTCATTGCCTCTCTGACTCTCAAATAAATACATGTAAAACTGTTGTAACATTCTTAAATGTCACTGAATGAGACTCTTGAATTCATAAGATACTGAGTAATTAGTAAAATAAAGTCAGATTTTTATTAATTTTTTCATATAAGATACCTTACGACCAATAGCATGCATTAATCAGGTTTTGAGTCTTATAAAGCTTATGTGCCCATACCCTGTAGTTCCCTTCTAAAAGAATCGTTATACTGGTAGATGCGCTAGAGGCCCTGAAATCTAACACAGCCTTGGCCGTAATCGATTGCAGCAACCCTGATTACCTAAACCAAGAATGTGGCAGTCTGCAGGCTGATGAATTGCCCTTGAACTTGGTGTCTCAGTTCTTCCCAAGAGGATCATACAGCTGGATGAATCAAACTGTCCTAATCTCTATGGATAAAGTGAGAAGTTCAGCCTTGGAGAGACATGTCTATCACAGAAACTAGCTGAATCATAATAAAAGAGGGCATCCAGGTATGGAGCAGCAAAGTTCAGTTAAGTCAGTGTCTTAGGTTAGCAGGACAGAGATCAGGGTAAGCAAGAATGTGAACCCACGCAAAGTCCCGACTGTTTTCCCAGGGTTGAAGCTGCTACTAGACGGAAGGATTTCTGTGCTAAAATTAGAAAAGTTCAAATCAGCACTTGGCTTAAGTGGTTAAGATGCTGCTTGGGATGCCAGTATCTTATATCAGAATACCTGTGTTTGAGCCCTGGCTCTGCTTCCAGTTCCAGCTTCCTGCTTATATGTACCTTGGGAGGGAGCAGGTAATGACCCAAGTAGTTGAGTCACCACTACCCATGTGGGAGACCCTGATGGAGTTTCTGACTCCTGGCTTCTGCCTTGCCAGCCGTAGTTGTTATGAGTATTTGAAAAAATCCACATGAATGTAAAAATATGACAGAATTGGATAATAGCAATGTGCAGTTTGGATGTTCTGATTCTTTGTTGATAAAATTGTAAGCTGGTACCGTCATTTTGGAAAACACTCTGATAGTACTTAGTTATGCAATAATATCATCTAATGATGTTGTCTGCAATCAAGGTAAACCGACTTCAGCATCCAAAGTATGGATTTGTCAGTTTAAATTATACCCTAGATGGGATCAGTTGCCCTAATTGGGAATGCAGACCTTGTTAGTGGTCAGATAGAATTCTAATCAGGAAGCCATCTCTAGAGTCATCTTCTGTAAGAATTCCAGTGATTTTTATTTCCTTCAGTACCAAAGCATCTGTGAAATAGTTTGAGAGATAATAGGAATAGATTTTCACTGGCAAAATAGTACCCTGATCTTACGCATCCTTGCATTAATAGCATTAAGCATTTAAATGAGTTAAGGAGACCGCGTTCTTAGCATTGGTGCCCAGGACTTGATCCCTAGAATGTCCCATATCTGTCGCCAGTTCTCAGTAGCTTTCTGGTTTCTTGACTTCAGTGGATGACAGGCTATAACCTGACACTGGAATGCTGTCATTTTTTTTTAAGTATAATTTTCACACTGGGTATTTTTTGAAGCATGAAAGAAGATAGAAAGCTGAGATTTCTTTGATCTTACAGAAAAGATTTAATGAGTAACTCTGTTTTTCCTTGCTGATAAATGTTAGTGTAAAATGGAGTGTGCTGTGATATCTGTTTTCTTCATATCTTCCTAAGACTGTAGGTAAGTAGTGACTCTAATCTGCATTTAAATATTACTGGGTTCTGAGTTCTATCACAAGTTAGCTAATTGTCCCACAGGGTAAGTTGAAAGGCCAGGTCAATGCTGTGTAAACATTTAGCTCATAATCCCTTGAGTACATATCTATAAACAATGGTATTTCACAAACATTAATTGAGCTCTAAAATTATTTTTATTAATTTCAATGAGACACAATCTCTAGCTTTTTCTAAACATTGATGCTATAAAACAGGATCATGAGATTATCTGCCCAATGTACCCAACAGAAACTAAGTAACTTACAATTATGCACCTCACAGAATTAGAACAGCAAATCAACATCTGACAAAAAGATGTTATCCTAGCTAAATTACTTTGATGTTCAGGGACTATTTGTCTTAGATAAGATGTTGGGAACATTATGTTTAAAACCATAATGGCTGTTCTATTTTGAAAAGTTCATTTAACTGTCTTTATTGAAATAAATATGTAAACCAAGAAATGATATTGATCCATGGATAATTTTCAGGCTTATCAAATTATATTGATAATTTTAGTAACTGCATTACTGATAGCAGCTTCCAAAAACTTGCTTTCATTTTAATAATCTAAATGTAACAAATACATGATATTTCAGAGCTGTCATCTCATTGGTCAAAAAAGTTCAATAGTGTGACCGTGGAGTATGTGCAGAGGATCACATGGTAAGCTAGAAAGCTCTGAAAATGGGTGGTCTCACACTTAGGCATTTACAACAAACCTCTCATAGAGAACTTAAGAGTTCACAAGAGGGGCCGGTGCTGTGGCACAGTAGCACTACCCTGAAGACCTCAAACATGGGCCATTAGGTGACACTGAACATCCAAATGATAGCAGGCAACTTTGTCTTTTTGTTGTTGATTTCAAATCCAGGCCTGACTTCAGAACACCTGTGAGAGATGCTGGACGTAGGTATATCTGCATTGTTGTTAAGTCCGTAATGAAAGATGTAGCTTGAATTAACCATGAGGTGCCTTATAATTCTCCTTGCTCCCCTCTGCGGAGTTAATCCTGCAATAACTGACCCAAGACACGTGGCGCCTGTATGATCAGCGTTCACCCAGCCCCTCATTTTTGTTGTTGTTGTTTTTGGATTGCATTGCTGAAACGAAGAAAACATTGACTAACAGATTAATTATTTATATTACCCCATTTAACTATGGTAAGAGTTTAGGAATTAAAAATAAAAATAGACCACGATTGAAAATGTTTATATTGTATTTGGTGTTATGTTTCTGAATCGTTTTTATTTTGCTTCTTGTTTATTTCATCAGCCAAAGTATATTATGGCTTGTTTCTGCAGGCGCGTGCTATTCTTGTTTACTCAATTAAAGGGAGTCCAACAGCGACATGCCACGATGGAAGTAACTGCTTTGAAGCATGTTGTTTGAAGAACTTCTCCGGCATCTGAGATCCTTCATATTTGCTCCTGACGCTTTCTGCATCTGTCAAGTTCCAGAACATTCTCAATGGCTTCTCTGCCCTTCCTATTCAAAGCCCTTTCTGCAGTTATGTAAGCCTCCATTTCCTCCATTACATCCTTCATTAGATAGCTTTTCATCACTATAACTAAACGGCCAGAGAATGGCTGCTGAGGAAGGAAGACCATTTATTTAACTCACAGTTTTAGAGGTTAGCAGCTCAAGATTGAGCGGCTTCATTAGTCTGACATCTGAAGAAAGCAATGGGTGGTGGAAGGCATGAGAGGGAGAGGTTAAGCCAAACTTGCTTCATATGACACCCCTCTCAAGAACTGTGCTCCAAGACCGTGTCCCTAGTGACCCAAGGACCCACCAAGACACCATAATTGGATGTATTCTCTACCCTTAATTCATCCACCATGAACTTTAATTCATAAACTGTTAACATAAAACTTTGGGACTGAATCATCTTCATGAATTGGGAGCCAAATCCCGTTCAAATCATAGCACATCCCTCCTTGCTTGAAATAAAGGCCCTGGTTTCTGCTCTCCTGACCCAATAGTATCTGTACCGGCCCAGAAGAGAGCTTCCATGACCACCCTAGGAGAATGTTTTTCCCTTGGAGCCTCCCCAAGAACATGATTTAGCAAAGCAAACCTATTTTTTTTATCTTACTGCATATAAAATCACAATGGGGGTTAAATCTCTAGTCTGATTGGGTCTCTTTTTTGAAAATGAGGACAAGGTTGAGAAAGTGTGGTCCTAAAGAGGTGAATGAGAGAAACAGTGGATTCAGAGTGATCTGATTCACCTTCACATTTTAAGTTCCACTGTGCTTCTCCAGGAAAACCAATGGGCTTCCTTGGTCTCAGGATGTTAGATACCTTCTCCTGGCAGACCTCTTACACCTCTATTTGAGGCAAAGTCTTATCTCCATATTTCATACTGTCTCCAGATGCATAAGTAGAGTTGCATAGCAGCATGCTATGTGAACAAGCAAAAAAATTGTGGTGGCAAAAAGAAGACATAGGATGAATGTAAAAATAATCACTACATATTTCCAATTTATTTCAACAAAAACCTGGGCAATATCTGTAGGAACAGACTCAAGGGGTTAAACTGAGAAGGCACTAACCTAATGCTATCGGGTGGAAATTATTAATAGGGTACATTTATCAGATGTTTGTTAATGTGTTGCTCAGGCAGCTACGGGTAGTTCTAATCATTTCCTCAGCTGTTTGCTGGCAAGCTGGGCTTAATAGTGTGTATGTTAGGGAATATGATATCCCAGAACTTCTCTTGCATATTCCAAAAAAAGAGCCCAAAGAATGACATGTTGGAGTGGCTTTATTCTGTGCAATTTTTTGGCTCAGCCCATATGATATTCCCTGAGGATTTACTGAGACACTCCCTTTGCATCATTAAGGCAAATCATTAAGGAAAGGGGAGCTCAAGTATCCTTGAAATTCTCTAAATTGGTTCTTTGCAGGCCAGAAATTATGGTAGAAATAATACCATGAAACATACTTGTTGATTTTACTGAGGAAAAGTGGGATTTGAGAGTGGAAGAGGCCAAAGAACAGCAATTAATCTGTAGACACAAAGTGGGCACTGATTCTGTAGTTGGCATCAAAGTTAAAGCAATAATCAGAATGAAGTAACCCATACAGGTCATTAGAGGCAGCTTACTGATTGATGATATTGATTAGATGGATGGGCAACCTGAAGAAGTCTCTTTTGATCTCTGCAATTATAATAAACACATGGCACTTCAGGTTATTAAACGGAGTCAGATATGCATCACTACAATAGCCTCTAATTCAGGTCCAGGCTTGAGCCAGTTCACAAACCTGAAGCCATTTGAAGGGCAGAATGGGTGTTATTGAGGAAGGACCATGCAAAACAAGTTTGAGGGGCCAACGCTGTGGCTTAGTGGGCTAAGCCTCTGCCTGTGGCGTCGGCATCCCATGGAATCAGAAAATTCCACTATGAATAGTATATGTTCACATGACACAGAGAGCGCCATATACTTTCCCTGTCTTAAGATAAGCCATAACCCAGAGCACAAGAAAATTAACAGGCCTCCTTTCTGTTATTATCACATTATTATTATTATTGATAAATTTATGATAATTAGATCTGATAGTAAGAAATATCAGATATAATAGATACACACATATCAAAGGGTTCAGAAATATATTTCTATGATATTTGATGACCCTCCCAACTCCAGGAAGTATCCAGAGACCCAGTGCACTGGGTCTCTTTCCAACATAAATATACATTGTTTCTGTACAAAAGGATGAGGAAGAATTTATCTGGAACATATAGTGTGTGTCATGTGGCACACAACAATTGATAGAATATATGATATAAAACTTGTAAGGTATATTGTACATATAAATATTCAGAACTCAAAACATTTTGGGGTTTTTGTTAGTCATTGGTATAAATGGACTACTTGATTATCCCAATTACTCTCCTCAACAAACATCAGAGATGGGGGCTGGCATTGTGGCACAACTGATAAAGCTGCTGCCTGTGACACTGGCATCCCACAATGGCACCAGTTCAAGGGTTCAAGTCCCAGCCTCTCCATTTCCAATCCAGCTCCCTGCTAATCTGTCTGGGAAAGCAGCAGAAGATGGCCAAAGTGCTTAGGCCCCTGCTGCCCATGTGGTAGACCTGGATGGAGTTCCTGGCTCCTGGCTTTAGCATGGCCCAGCCCCATCCATTGTGGCCAATTAAGTAGTGAACCAGGAGTTGAAAGATCTCTCTCCCCCCTTTCCCTTTTCTTCCTCTCTCTCCCTCTCTTTTTTTCTCTTCCTCTCTCTCCCTCTCCCTCTCTAACTCTGACTTCCAAATAAATAAATAAATCTTTTAAAAATCAGAGATAAGTATTTCTATTTTTTTAATAGAAGAGAACATTGACACTTACAGAAGTTGGGTAACCTACTCAAGGCTGCAAAGCCAGAATTAGATATAGGGCTCTGATTCTAATGCCCAAATGTAACTGACAATTTAAAACAAAACACTACTGTGCAAGATTCAAACACAATGCCAACTCATGACATCTGATTTCAATCTTTACATTGAAATCAAAGTTGTAAAGTACAAAAAAAAAATTTATTGAGATAAAAGCAAAAGTTAATGGCAGTTAAATTTAAAATCCTTTTTTAAAAAGGGATATTCATTTTAATCGTTTGAAAGGTAGAGAGGGAATGAGGGGAGAAGAAGGGGTGTGAGGGAGAGAGAGAAAGAGGGAGAGGACTCCTATACCCACAGCAGCCAGAGCTGGGCCAGTCTGATACCAGGAGTCAGAAATTCCATCCAGTCTCCCACATGGATTTCAGGGGCCCACAGAATACTCTTCTTTGAATGAATAATATGTGATAGATTTATGGCAAGCTTCAACAAACACAGAGAAAAATTGTGAGCTCTGCTCATTAAAAACAAAACAATTGGTGAGCAGGGTAAATGTAATCTGTATGGCGTTATCCTTACTAATCAACCGGCATCCTTCCTCCTCTGACATTGATTTCCAACCCTGATCATGACCTTGTTTCCGATCCTTTCCTCTCTGAAATACATTTTAATTAATTTTTCTTACAAAAAATGTATTTTCCTCTATTTACCTGCCATCCATAAATGTCCAACAATAAAAGCATTCCACATTCCAAATGTTAAAAGCATGTCAGTAATTCATGCCATATTTGAAATGAGAAAAGCAATTCTGTCCTGTAAAATCTCTTGGCCCATCAAAAGGGTAACATTGCTACCTGTAACAGAATAACAAAAAGCCAGGATAAGAAGATAAACAGAGGGGAATTCACAGATATTTTTTTCTAACATATAAATTTTTAAAGAAGTTTCCTCCTTTTTTCTCTTTCCAAATATTACATTAGCATGTATATCTAATATAATATAATCTAAAGTTTTCTCATTTTTACTAAGCTAGTAGTGAGACAAATAATTCATGCTGAAAAAAAGATGAAGTACAAATGACTGAAACAGGTTTTTATATCTGATTCCAAAAAAGAGTCTGTGTCTTGAGGACAAAATTAGCACCATTATTACCATTTCTAGAGCCTAAAAAGCATTGAAACTCTCTTAAGTTCATTGCATTAAACTTGGAAAAAGGCTGTAAGTTAAATTTTATCCATCTACACTAAAAATTACAAAACTAGAAATAAGTGCAACCCTTATGTGAGGTAACATTTAACTGAAAAAACTTACGATTACCCAAGATTTCTACCATATCTACACACACACATGCACACGCACACACACATACAATATCCTCGATCGGCATGCAATTTCTTCCATAAATGCTCACACACATTAGATATTAAATGAATGAATCTCTTTGTTTTAATATCCATACAATGAGGAATGACGATAGATGCATAGGAGAAATTATAGTGTAATGGTTAATTAGGAAAGGTTTTGTGGAGGATGTGAATATGCCAATGCGAACTGCATGGTGATCTGTGCAAAGACTGGAGGGAGTGACATTATGAATTGTGTATAACAATAAAACAGATTGTCTAGATGGTCTGGGAAGGCAGGCTCAGAAGCAGTCATGTGATCCTGGAGTTCTGCATTTCTTTACCTTTCATTTATATTTTTATTGTGATTAATGAGATGCACTTTTGCAAGAGCAGTTACTTAGCGGGTTTGGTCCATTTCCAGTTACAAAGCTGCCATACAAAGTGGAGTTATTTTCCAACAGTGATGGAAAATTCTACTACATGACTATAGAAAATCTAGGTTTCAAGTTTCACAAGATCCTGGGAGACCATTTTATCCTTCCCCTACCATTCTCTTTCCTAAAAGGAGCAGTCTGTGTTCACTATTTCAGTGGATGTCCTAATTCTGGCCATTACATACTCTAATGATCAGCTTTTCATCACTGTAACTAAATACCTATGACAAATACTCCTGGAGGGAGGAGACTTAACTTTGGCTCAAGGTTTTGGAGGTTATCAGTCCACAAGTGGGTGGGCACCACTGGTTCTGCCTCGGGGAAGAGGAAGCAGAGGATGACAGTGCCTGAGAGTGTATGGAGGAGGAAGTCGCATGGCAAGTCAGGAAGCAGAGAGAGTGACTAGGTCAAACTCTGCTTTAAGAATCAGTGTTCTCATGAGAACTACCTTCTACAGGCACAGCCCCAATGATCTAAGAAGCTCCCACTAGGCTCACCTCTTAGACATCATAATTGGATTAAGTTCCCATGTGGTTAGTAATATCAATTTATGACTTTGGAATTTAACATCTGTGTGAGATCAGGAGCCAAATGCTGCTCAAATTATAGCACTTACTATAAAAATATAATTTATATCAAAATGATAGTGCACACATATGTATCAACACATAAATATATATGTACATAAAGTATATATTTAATGTATATTTTTCACATTTAGTATATGCATATAAACATAAATAGATGCTTTCTAAAATAGCATGTGCCTTTTCAGTTTTTAATGCACTGTGTATTTTTTTGCTATTCTGATTAAGTTTATGCCAGGAATATTATTTTAAAGATGATTGCAATCAAATTAATGCAATTAGATACTAGAAGGTCATCATTCAGAACCTGAGAAGTGCTTTGTACAACACCCATCAATTAGCCTATGTTTGCCACTTCTATGTCTCCTTTTTTCAAGCTTCTATTCATCACTCCACAGCTTTCATGCTTCTACTTTAAATGATTCTAGATTTGGTTAATTTATAACTAATGTGTTGGATATTTGAGGTGATTACCAATTTTTGGGTTTTTTTTCCTCTCTGTACACAATTTTACTGTTCTACTGAAGTATGAACTTTTAGAGAAGAGCAACAGCTATTGGAATTCTTGTCACAGTCCTCACAATTTTGTTCACATTCAGACTGCTAACAAATAAAGCACCTGCTTGTTTTCCTCTAACAAGATTTCACCTCATATAGACATGTATGTTGAAAATATGACTCATATTATCATAATAAATATGATGAGATTTGTATAGTAGAAATATGGCAGAATATAATTCCAAAAAATAAGACAGCAATGCTTAATGTGACAAAAATCTTTATTCAATGAAAGTCTACATATTATTCAAAAATCATTAATACCTGTGTATATATGCTTATGTGTTTATGTGGTTGTAACAAAAGCATAACCATGAAATTGATCAGAGGTAAAATTCTCATTAAAAGCAAAATATCTAGAGTTAAAAATTAAAATAAATGAGAACATGTCCACTGATGGTGTTTCCTGTCATAAGAATATAGCTCATAACAGAATTTTGTATAATTCAACATGTAAAACTCAAAAAAAGAATGTTTATGTTACATAAAATTCAGTCAGCCTAGTATATCAATGTCTCTTAATTAATTTAGGACTCTGAACTATTTTTTCTATTGCTTTAATTCTGTGCCTAAATTCTTCATTTACTAAAAATGAAAAATTATTAATATAATTGAAATATATGACAATAATAACATTAATTTTAAATATAATGCAGTTGGGGAAGTTTTAGAAAGGAAAACACAACCTTAAATAAGTCACAGAAAAGTTTTAATAAATTATAGGTTATAGTAAAATACCTACTGTACCAATGTCCACTAAAAATTATCCAATTAACATTTCGTAAGTATCTACAAATTTTATGAATGATCTAGGCCTCTATCATATTACGACACTATGGACTCTATTAAAAATTCATCTAAATAAATACTATTACTCCTTTTGGAAATCAATGCTGAAAGGCAAAAGAGAACCAAATCTAAGTAATCCCTGATATTGCTATTGCTGATTCGAGAAAGAGGGTGAATATCAGTCTCAACATCTATACATAACCCCCATGGGAACTAACAAAGTCACCTTGCATTGACTCTGGCTAGAAAGGCAGTGATGAATATTCTTAAATTAAATATCCTAATAATATTTTTATCAGTAATGATTTCAATAAACTCTGGCTATGTCTATATACTTGTTAAGAATAAATATAACTGAAAAAAATTAGCATGTTGCATGACAAAATAGAACTCAAGAAGTTATCTATAGATCGAAAGATTGACAAAAGATGCCCCAAAACAGTTAATACTATTTAACATATTAAAATATAAACCATCCAATAGTGCTTAATATGTGAAAATATAAAATACTATACAGGTTCAATAGGCCTATTAGACCTATGGAATCTGGAAAATCTCTGCATTTTGGTTGAGTACAAGTTCACAGCATGAACTATTAGAACGTTTCTGACAGAAAATTGTTGACACACGTTTAGACTGGATTAGTGGTATCCAGACATTTAAAAGTGATAATTCCTTTGTACAGGTTAAACTACAGCTGGATTACTTTGTTCAGCTTTAAACACAATTCTTGAGGGACAAAATCAAATTAGATTGTCTAGAAAGATACAACCCGTATAATGATGGGGTTTTGGAACTATGAGAAACAGCAATAAAGGAAAATGGTAAGTTTGGGGAAATGTGCTAATCCTTTTCTAGAACAGAAGTTTTGTCACACTAGAGGAGGGTTATATTTATTTTCTGTGACTCTGGGACCCATGTATAGACAATGGGGAAGTGTATTTTGTTTAAGTATGAAGAATAAAATAATAATAATTGGGTCTTCCAACAATAGAACACCTATATCATACGATGAACTATTCTATCCAGGTCATTGGAAGCATCAAAATAATTGTTTTCCAATAACTATTTAAAAAGTTCATGTACCAAGACCTAAAAATTTGGATAATTTTTAGTGGACATTGGTACAGTATGTATTTTACTATAACCTATAATTTATTAAAACTTTTCTGTGACTTATTTAAGGTTGTGTTTTCCTTTCTAAAACTTCCCCAACTGCATTTGCATCTTATGATTCTAACTGCATAGGTTTAGCATGGTTTCAACCAGACGGGACAACTCTGTAAGTGAGACATAATGATCTAGAATTGCATAGTCTGAAGAAAAATAGTCAAACATACTTGGATATAAACTTGAAGATTGATATTTATAAGCTGGATGCAAAATCCCGACTAATGACTTCATAATCTGACTTCATTTGAGATGTCAAGATTTCCAAAGTTTACAAGATTTATATTTTGAAATGTCTTTCAAAAAATTTTATATCCCTGATTTTTTTATATTTTTAATATTTTATATTCTGATATTAATATTTTTCCTCTATGCCTATGAATTCAGGATTCACACACTTCAATATTTAAAAGAAAACAAAAGAATAGAACAAGATGGCAGCCAAGTAAGAGGCCTGGGTGATCATCTCCCCAAAGACAATTCGAACAGCTATTTACACAGCCAGTCACCTTCACAAGAGCTACCGAAGCCACAAGAAAGACCAACATGACTGGTTTCAGTATAAGAGTAAGAAAAGCCAAGACGGTGCCCTTATCATCCTTTCCCTGTTTCTGAGCAGACAGCAAGACACAGTTCTGCATTTCCATGCTAGTGCCAGTGGAAAAAGTCCACTGCAGAGTCCCAGGGTCCTAGCTATCAGAATTATGCTCCAGCCAGCATCATCCGTGCCTGGTGACAGCAGGCTCAGGATGAGTGCCCAGCTCAGCAGCAGCCAGACCTGGCAGTGTGGGCTGTGTTTCTATCCCTGTGCTGCAGTGGTCTGAATGGCTGTGGCCTCTGGGTGTGGTCCAGCACTGTCACATCGGTGACCGCAGGACTGTCTCTGGGCCAGCCTTGGCCCCATGGGGAGGCTTGTAGCTGTGAACTATACTTTTTTGATGACTCCTCAGTTGATTCTGAGCAGCACAGTATCTGCAGATGAGGGACAAACCCTGAGTTCAGAGTATCACCTAGGACATGAGGCGCACAGGTTGTGGACTTGAGACAAATCTCGACTTAGAATGCCACCTACTGCTGAAGCGACAGAAGTGTCCATGGCTCAAAGAAAAGAAGTGGACTGCTTAGAAGTTCTGGAAGGACAAACACAGAAGAGGCCAGATTATACAGACTGAAAAGATAATTCTTCAACTTACATATGACATCATATATACCAATAAGCATAAGAAACTCTCAGGGAACCATGGCCTCACCTAACGAACAAAATAAGGTGCCAGAAACCAACCACTTAGAATTTGACATTGTCAAATGCTCAGATGAATTATTTAAATAAGCATTTTAAGGAAAGTCAATGAATATAAAGAAAACACAGATAAATAATACTCTGGGACCCGACAAAGATGAAAGTAATTTTTAAAAATCAAACAAAAATCTATCAACTGAAAACTATAGTAAGCAAAATTTAAAACATTTCATAAAGTATCCATAGCAGCAAAGATCAGACAGAAAAAAGAATCAGTGAGGTTGAAGACAGGTTATTTGAAGTTCCTCAATCAGATGAACAAAAATAAAATAAGCAAGAAAAAATAACTGGAAACTTCACAAACCTAGAGAAAGATGCAATTATCTTAGTGCGGGAAGACCGGAGATCAAAACTCAGATTCAAATCCTGTCTTTCACAACAAAATGGATGCAATTGGCAACCATTATACTTAGTGAAGTAAGCCAGTTCCCAAAAGACAAATATCAAATGTTTTCCCTGATCTGTGGTAACTAATAGAGTACAAAAAAATGTGAGTGAAATTGACATTTTGAGATTTGGTTATTGTTTACAGACTTTGTCTCTAGTGTTGAGAAACAATTTTTTTCTTACTATTTATTGAATTCTTTACTTAGTGGAGGGTTAAGCTTATGATTACAAAATAAACTGAAAGTGGATCATTGCAAAAATTAAAAGAAAGAAAGGAGGAGGGAGGGAGGGTGGGAGTGTGGTCAGGAGGGACTGTAGGGTGGGAAGTATCACTATGCTCCTATATCTGTATATATGAAATACATGAAATTTGTTCACCTTATATAAATAAAAACAAAGAAGCCTTGATAAAATGCAAATGAAAAGTCAGTCAAGTCAATCAGGTCTACTCCAAGACAAATTATTATCGAGCTCGCCAAAGTTAAATATAAACAGAGATCTCTCCAAAAGTACAAAGAAAGGACACAAACAACACATATAAAGGTCCCAATTCACGTGACTGCAAACTTCTCAGGAGAAACCATCTAGCCCAGGAGGGATTAGGATGGGACTTTCGCAATACTGAAGAAAAAAGTATGTCAACTATGAATACTGCACTCAGCAAAGCAAACCTTGAGATATGAGGGAGTGATAAGGATATTTCCAAAGAGAAGTTGAGAGAGAACTTATCACCACTAGACATATCTAAAGAGAAATACAAAAGGAAGTTCTTCAAACTGAAAGAAAAGAGATGCTAAAAAGTAAGAAGAAAACATCAGAAGGCATAAAACTCCTTGGTAAGACTAGCCTACGCAGACAGACTCAGACTGCTCCAAATGAGTAGACATGGTGTGTAATCCATTCACATCTTCAGGAAGAGACGAAAAAGAAAAACAATTAAAAATTAAAAATACAGTAAAGGACAGACACTCCTGAAATAGGTGAAATTGGATATCAAAAATTCAAAATAAGAGGAGGAAGGGATTACAAGCACGGTGTTCTTTATTTGTATTTTTGTTTCTTCTTCTTTCTTTTCCTTTATTTATATTCCATTTTAAGTTGTTATCATTTCAACTTATCTTATAATCAAAAGATGATTGTGTAAGCCTCATGATAACTACAAAGCAAAACTATATGGAAAGTATACCAAAAATAATAAGAAAGTAGTCAAAGTCCACTACCTGAGAGATTCACTTAAACACAAAAGAAGAATGCAAGCAAGGGAAAAGGAAAAAAAAAATACAATAACACTACAAAATAAGTATCAAAATGGAAGTCTTAATGCTTCACCTATCAATAATCACCTTAAATGTAAATGAACTAAATGTTCTAAATAAAAGATAAAGTGACCAACTGGATTAAAAAAAAAAGACCCAACTACATGTAGCTTATGAGAAACTCATATCTTCTATGAAGACATGTGCAGATTGAAAGTTAGAGGGTGGGATAACATATTGCATGCAAGCAACACACACACACACACACACACAAAGGAGTAACAATACTCCTATTACATAAAATATATTTTAAGGGGTCGGCGCTGTGGCATAGTAAGCTAAGCCTCCTCCTGTGATGTCAGCATCCCATATGGGCACCAGCTTGTGTCCTGGTTGCTCTTCTCCCGATCCAGCTCTCTGCTTAAGGCCTTGGAAAACAGTGGAAGATGGCACAAGTGCTTGGGCCCCTGCATCCACATGGGAGATGGGAAGAAGCTCCTGGCTCCTGGCTTTGGATAGGCCCAGCTCTAGCTCTTGAGGCCATTTGGGGAGTAAACCAGCAGATGGAAGATCTTTCTTTCTGTCTCTCTCTCTCTCTCTGGCTGTAACTCTACCTCTTAAATAAATAAAATCTTAAAAAAGATAAAATATGTTTTATATTAAAAGCAATAAAAAGAGTCAATGAAAGTTATTATATAATGATAAGGGATTTAATCCAGCAAAAGGAAATAATAATTATAAATACATATGTGGCCAATATAGGCGCACCCAGATTCAAAAATCAAATATTAAAAGACCTAAAAAGAGAGACAGCATGCAATACAATAATAGTAGAGGACATTTAACATCTCATTTTTAGAAACAGATAGATTCTCTAAAAAGAAAATCAAGAAACAACAGAGTTAAATTGCACCTCTGATAAATTGCATCTAACAAACATCTAGAGAACATTCTATCTAATATGTGCAGAATACAGATTCTCCCCCACAATACTTACAACATTTTCCATTATAGATCATAAGGTAGGTTACAAGACAAGCCTCAACAAATTTTAAAAAAGAGATCATATATAAAGACCACAATACAATAAAACTAGAAATAACAAGGAAAATATGGAAACTACATAAATGTGTGTAAATTGAACATCTCACTCCTGAACAACCCATGGATCAAAGAAAAAATTAAGGAAGAAATTTAAAACCTTCTTGAAATAAACAGAAATGGAAACATACCAAAACTTATGGGACACAGCAAGCGCAGTACTAAGAGGAAAATTTTTAGCTATCGGGCTTACATCAAAAAAGCAAAAGATCTCGGCCGGCGCCGCGGCTCACTAGGCTAATCCTCCGCCTTGCGGCGCCGGCACACCGGGTTCTAGTCCCGGTCGGGGCACCGATCCTGTCCCTGCTGCCCCTCTTCCAGGCCAGCTCTCTGCTGTGGCCCGGGAGTGCAGTGGAGGATGGCCCAAGTCCTTGGGCCCTGCACCCCATGGGAGACCAGAAGGAAGCACCTGGCTCCTGGCTTTGGATCAGCGTGATGCGCCGGCCGCAGCGCGCCAACCGCGGCGGCCATTGGAGGGTGAACCAACGGCAAAAGGAAGACCTTTCTCTCTGTCTCTCTCTCTCACTGTCCACTCTGCCTGTCAAAAATTTAAAAAAAAAAAAAAAGCAAAAGATCAAATAAACAACTTACTGCTGTACCTCTAGGAATTAAGAAAGAAAAAATACCTTAAAATTCATAGAATGAAAGAAAAGATGAAACACAGAGCACGAATAAATAAAATAGAGATCAAAGAAACTATATAGAATATCAATAGAACGAAGGGCTGGCTCTTTAAAATGATAAAATGTAGACAAGCTATTAGCAAGCTAAGAAAAATAGAGAAGATTTGAATAATAAAGTCAGAGATGAAAAGGGAGGCACTACAATTGACACCACAGAAATATGAAGGATTCCTGGACATTATTGTAGCAACAAACTTGATAACCTAAAAGAAACAGAAAAATTCCTGGACACATATGCCTACTAAGATTGGACCATGATGAAATTGAATACTTAAACATACCAATAACAAATAATGAGATTGAATAAGTCATAAAAAGTCATCTATCACAGAAAAGCCCAGGACCAGATGGTTTCACTTTTAATTCTATTATAATTTAAGGGACAGCTAACACTAATTTTCTCAAATTACTCCCAAAAAATAAAAGAAGAGGGAGTTCTCCCAAAAGATATCCTTGATGAACATTGTTGTAAACATCTGCAACAAAATACTGCCAAAGTAAATTGAATAGCACTTCAAAAATTACTCGCCGTGTCATGTGGGATCCATTGCAGAGATGCACGGATGGTCCAACACATGCAATCAATAAACAGGACACACTACATCAACATACTGAAGGGCACACATCACATGATCACTTCAATAGATGCCCAAAATGCATTCGATAAAATCCAGTGTCCTTTCATGATAAAAAGCTCAGAAAAATTAAGTAGAGAACAGACATACACACAGAGACACACACATACACACGCCAACAGCTGTCATCTTACTGAATGGGAAAATCTGAAGATTTTGTCTCTAATACCTGGAACAAAACAAGGATGTCCACTTGCACTGCTTTTATTTAACACAGTGCTGTGTTAAATATTTGACACAGGGCAATTAGAGAAATAAATGGTATCTGAATCAGAAAGGATCACTGTTTGCAGATAGCATATTATATGTATAAAACACCAAAGACTCTACCAAAAATCTATTAGGAGTAACAAATCCAGCAAAGCTTCAGGGAAAAAGGTCAACATATAAAAATTAGTAGTGTTGGGGCCGGCTCTGTGGCGTAGTGAGTAAAGCCGCTGCCTGCAGTGTCGGCATCCCATATGGCTGCTGATTTGAGTCTGGTCTGCTCCACTTCTTATCCAGCTCTCTGCTATGGCCTGGGAAAGCAGGAGAAGATGGTCCAAGTGCTTGGGCCCCTGCACTCGCGTGGGAGACCCAGAAGAAAACTCCTGGCTCCTGGCTTTGGACTGGCTCAGCTCCAGCCATTGCAGTCATTTGGTGAGTGAACCAATGGATGAAAGACTCTCTCTCTCTCTCTCTCTCTCTCTCTCTTTTTTCCTCTCTGTAACTCTGCCTTTCAAATAAATAAATCTTAAAAAAAATAGTGTTGTTATACATTAATAGCAAATTATCTGTAAGAGATTAAATAAAGTAATTTCATTTCCAATTGCTACTAAGGAAAAAAAACCCTTAAATTAACCAAAGATGAAAAATCTCTACCATGAAAACTATAAAACATTGATGAAACAAATTGAAAAGGACACAAAGAAATCAGAATACATGCCATGTTCATGTATTGGAAGAATCAATATAATTAAGATGTCTACAATATTGAAAATAACTTACAGAAATAATGCAATCTCTATCAAAGTACCAATGACATTTTTCACAGAACAAAGGAAAAACAATACTAAAATGTGTGTGGAACCACAGAAGACCCCACATAGCCAAAACAATTTTGAACAAAAAGAACAAAGCAAGAGGTATTACACTACCAGAATATAAATTATATAACAAAGCTATCATAATTAAAAACAGTTGGTATTGGCATAGGAACATACACATAAATCAGAGGAACAGAACAAGGACCCTAGAAGTAAACCCAAACTCTACCACCAAATGATCTTTCACAAAGGTGCTAAGAATATGCTAAGGACAGTCTTCAATAAATAGTACTGGGAAACTAGATATCCACATGCAGGAGAATGACTGGATCCCCATCTCACACCCAGATGCAAAAGTCTACACAAAATGGATTAAAGACTTAATGAATTGCTGACACTTTGAAACTCCTAGAAGTAAAGAGAGAGCTACTTTAGGAAACTGTACAGGCAAGGATTTTTTTTTTTGGGGGGGGGGGTTCTGATTCTGAAAACTCTGGAAATAAAAGCAAAAGTAAACAAATTGGGTCCCTTCGTACTAAAAAGCGTATGACCAGCAAAAGAATCAACAGAATGAAGAGACAACCTATAGAATGTGAATAAATGCTTGCAAATTTTTACTTTTTTAAAAACTATTTATTTATTTATTTTATTTGAAAGGCAGAGTTACAAAGAGGCAGAGATAGAGAGAGAGCGAGAGAGAGAGAGATGTCTTCCATCCACTGGTTCACTCCTCAGATGGCCCAACAGCAGGAGCTGCGCAGATCCGAACCCATGTGGGATGCTGGCAACTTATACTTTTGACAAAAAGTTAATAAACATAATGTATGAGACAGTCAACTCAATAGCAAAAAAAGTAATAATAATTCAGTTGAAAAATGGGCAGTAGATATAAACAGATATTGCTCAACAGAAAACATTCAAATGGCCAACAGATACATGAAGAAATTCTCAACATCACCTATCATCAGGGAAAATCAAAAAACACAGTGAGAAATTACACCACTCCAGATAGAAGGGCTATTATCAAAAAGACAAAAGATAACAAGTCCTGGCAGGAGGTGGAGGAAATGGAATGCTTGTACACTGCTGATGTGAGAAGATGAGCTAGGATAGCCTCGTGCACAGTGGTAAGTATGGAGGCTTCTCAGAAAATAGAAGTACTATAAGACCCAGCAGTGTCACTACTGGGCATGTAGTGAAGGAAAATGAAATCATATGCACTTCCTTGTTTATTGCAGCACTGTTCACAATATCTAGGATAGAAGTGTCCACCCTCTGACAAATGGGTAAGGAAAACGTGGTGGTACACACACACAAGGGGATACTAGTTAGCCACAAAAGGATGAAATCTTGACATTGACGAGCACGTGGATGGAACTGGAGGTCATTATGTTCGGTGAAACAAGTCAAATATGAATGACAAGCACTGCATTACCTCACTCATACCTGGATTCTGAAAAGTTGACCTCACAGAACCTAAGAATTTTATGGTGGTTACGGAGGCTAGGGAGAATGGGAGACTACAGCTGATCAATGGATGCTAAGTTATAGTTAGATTGGAAGAAGCACGTCTGCTGTTTTGCTGTAAAGCAGAGTGAATATAGATAATGAGTATGAGCTAGACGTTTCTCTAAAGAAAACTAGAAGGAAGGATTCTGAATGTTTTTACCATAAAGAAATATTAAATGTTTGAAGAGAGACATGTTTCCTTCAACTGCACATTATTCATCTATAGATGTACAGAAATGTCACAACACTCGATAAATACATACAATATCTGTCAGTTAAAATTAAAACAAAAATATTTAAAATATTTTTAAAATCAAAACCCAAACAGAACGAAATAACCAGATTCACTGAGAGTTAATAAGAAGAATGATCTTACCTAAGAGATATAATATTGATTTATTAAAGGGAAAATTATATGGGCTTTAATTATAGAAGAAAAGGGAGCAATGTAATATATAATGCAAGAAAAAGAAGTTTGTCTTAAATTTTTACCAGGCACATTCCTTATTCTTGGTCATAATAGAAAAAAATCAGTTGACTATGTGTTGCATGAATATGCTATTATTCACTTGACATCTGGATCCAGGCCAGAGGGTAAAAGCAACACCTTGTAGTATTTACTCAAGAACCACAAAAGTTCATTTCAAGGTTAATAAACTTGCATACCAGAACACTTCTATCAAAGTTTACTCTAAGTTTGACTACAGTTCATTTATTTTTACATAATGCCTAAAACTGAATACATGGTTGGGCAGTATAATGGCTCTGAATACATAAAGTATTTAGCAATACATTAACATCACTGCCTGTTTTCAACTTCAAGAAGTTCATGCTGTTTTCAGTTCCTGTGACCTAATGGTTCTACTCTAGAGAACTGTATTAACGTATTTTCCTAATGCTAGAAACAGTTGTTACAGGAATCAAGTAAACTTAAAATATTTTATTTTTACCCCTAGAAGAGCATTTTCTAGTTACATGTAAATCATCGACTCTCAGCCTTTTGGCTAAGATCAAGCGTAGTTACATCTAAATTGTTTCTCTACCTTAAATGGTTCCTTTAACCCTAAATCATGTCTCCTCCCTTTTCTCCTTTAACATTAAAAACCTTGAGTATCTCAAAAACTGAAGAAAGCAACAATGATTTATATTTGTTTTTATTTGACATCTAGGTTTTATTTTGAGACAATATATGAAATTATTTTTAAAGAAGGTACTAAGGCAAGTAGCACAAAATAAAATGAGAAGAATGGGGCTGGCACTGTGGCATAGCAGGTAAAGTCGCTGCCTGCAGTGCTGGCATCCCATATGGATGCCAGTTCAAGTCCTGGCTGTTCCACTTCCAATCCAGCTCTCTGCTGTAGCTGGGAAAGCAGTAGAAGATGGCCCACGTCCTTGGGCCCCTGCACCCATGTGGGAGACCTGGAAGAAGCTCCTGGTTTCTGGCTTTGGATCAGCAAAACTCTGGCCATTGCGGCCATCTGGGGAGTAAACCAACAGATGGAAGACCTCTCTCTCTCTCTGCCTCTCCTTCTCTCTGTAACTCTGCCTTTCAGATAAATCAATAAATCTTTAAAAAAATGAGGAGAAAAAATTAGGAAACAAAATTGCCTCTTACAAGGATGCCATAAAGTGAATTAATAAATAAATTTAGGTGAAAACCATTCTCACGATATTAACAGGAGCGTATATATTAAAAAGTTTTCTGGAAGGCACTTTGACAAAAAGTATAACAGCATACATATACTTTGATTCAATAACTCTACCTCTGTGATTTTACTTCAAATAGTTAAAAGTATCACAATGCTGCTCATGAAAACTTTAAAACATAAAGCACTATCTGTAATGATTTAAAATATACATAATTATATAACCATAGAATAATGTACAATTCATTTCTTATTAACTTGATAGAATATTCAAGTGTCAAGACCAAATTACAGAAGAATATATATCATATGAACATTCCTACATGCATGTTAAAAAGCATGAGAAAGAATCATAACTATTAATAATGATCATGTACAGTTTGAGGTGGTAGGGAACAGATTGGGGGAGCATTTTTTTTAAATATTTATTTAAAATACTCTCCTCACATTAAACTAGTAAGTTTCTAATTTTCTAATATAAGGAAACTATTCTCATTCAAAAAGCTTTATGAAATGATTTAAAAAGTAGTTTTTTCACTGTAATTTTTAATCAAAGTAAAATAAATTATCCCCCAAATATTGACTATGGTCACGCCACATCTCTGGCAAATCTGTTGCTGCCATCTTCTGGAACTCGGTTACTAACGCATGCCATCAGATTGCTTTCCCCTTCTGGAAAACGCTTCTCAGAGGAGACAAAGTCAGAATGTCTATATTCTTGCATGAATGCAATGTGAAGCCAAAATTAGCTTTTTGTCATTGTGTTGAATAATTTGTTAATTCACATTAGCCTAAGCTGGCCCCTGGACTTTTCTTGGGAATGCAGAAAGGGATGTCTTTTACAATGAAATTCCCACCAACTACTGCATGGGCTGGATTTTTCTTCCACAAAAAATTAAAAAGCTAACAATGACATAAGAGAAAATATAATGATTTGAATAAACAGTAACATGCAAATGAGCAGTTTTTCTTTTCTATTCTGAAATCAGATTGTGTTAAAAGGAAGATGGACAAAGAAAGAACGCACCCAAGCAGTTCCGGAAAGGTGGATAAGAGGCAGAGTCACGCATGGGAGAAATGATGCATAAAAACACCCTATTACAGGGTGTGCTACTGTATCAGGACAGAAATAAAGCAGTAGATCAACTTCTTACATAAGAATGATGTGCTTTCATAAATGTAAGTTTTTGTGGGGGCCGGCGCTGTGGTGTAGTGGGTAAAGCCGCCATCTGCAGTGCCGGCATCCCATATGGGTGCTGGTTCGAGTCCCAGCTGCTCCACTTCTGATTCAGCTCTCTGCTATGGCTGGGAAAGCAGTAGAAAATGTCCCGAGTCCTTGGCCCCTGCCCCTGCATTGGAGACCTGGAGGAAGTTCCTGGCTCCTGGCTTCGGATCGACACAGCTCCGGCCATTATGGCCAATTGGGGACTGAACCAACAGATGGAAGCCTCTCTTTTTCTCTCTCTGCCTCTCCTTCTCTCTCTGTATAACGCTGACTTACAAATAAGTAAATAAATCTTTAAAAAAATAATATTTTATTATTTACTTATTTGCACACATTTCATAAATACAAATAAAGATTGCTTAAAACATCAATGACATAATGAAGGTTTCATACCCCATCCTGTCTGGGACATTTTCAGGTGAAAGTAAAATTATTTCAAACATACCTGGATTTCCAGATGTTACTGGAACTCTCTGTTCGCCTTCACCATTAACTTCTGGAAAGAACATTGGAAACTCTAATTTCCTACTTACTTATCTCCCGTTCACGTGTAGACTTAGTGCAATCATTCTTCTCCTTCCTTCTCACCCAGTTGAGTCTGGTAAATGTTTGGCTTTTGCAGGGTGGGGTTAGGGAGGGAGTGAATGCCCTGATTTGTAATGTTGTAGCATTTACCAATTTCAAATAATTTCCACCATGTCTTATGTAAAGCCATCACAAGGATGTGGCTGGATGCAGAGTGGAGACTAGATGCGCACAGGCAGGTAGCTACAAGCTGCAGCACACCACCTCTGATATCTCTTGAAATTGTTGTTACCTAAGCACAGGACAGACCCCACTGACTTCCTATCGCCAGAGGAAGTCGCATCTCTTAACTACCTGAAGAATAGGCAGCATTGGCACCCCCTTATCTGTGAACCGTTCTCCTCTGTTGCTTCTCTTCCCATTTCTCTGGCTGTCACTTGTCCTCTGCTGTCTAAAACCCACAGGCACATCTGATCAATGTGTACCAGGCTTCCATCCTCCACTCCCTTCTAAATTCATTCTCATAATCTCGATCTTACTCTATCCTCACATACCACAGATATTCAAACACAGCGAGGCCAAAGTCAGCACTGAGCTTCTGGTCCTCTCCTCTTTTCATTGCCCAGAACACACACTGTTATTTAATTCAATCATATTACTTAAAACATGGTCATGTTGTATCTCCTGGGTGTACCTTTCTTCTAGGTTAGCCCACCCCTTCCTGCCACACTCCACCAGTTCATCTTCGAATGGTCAAAACTACCTGTCTTTAGCATAATCTGATCATTACATTTCCTGGTTTCCCCATTTTCCCTACAGACTGCATTATTAACTCTAAGGTCCATGGTGGACCCTGCTTTCCTGCTATGCATAGCAAGCAGCAACAGAAGTAAGTTATATTATGATAAAGGTGCTGCCTGTTTTTTCCCATCCTGAGCACCAGGATCTTGATTGAAAAATAAATACAGCATATATGGTTGTATTAATTTCTATTGTTGACATAGCATGTTACCACAAATTTAATGATAACCAACAATGCTCATTTTTTCCCCCTTATAGTTCTGGAGCTCAGAAGTCTGAAATAGGTGGGTAGGACCGTATTGCTTCCAGAGGATTTAGGGAAGAATCCGTCTCGCAGTGTTTTCCAGTTTCTAAGACGCTGCCTGGATTGTTTTTGCCACAGCCCCACATCACTCCAACCTTTGCTTCCATTGCTGGCACAACTCCTTCTCTCTCTCTTACCCTCCTGCCCAGGTAACATTGGATAATCTCCCTATTTTGAGATCTTTAATCACATCCACGTCTAAGGTAACAAGGTAATAGGTCCTGAGAATTAGGGTATGGAAGTTCCTTGAAGGCCTACAACAGAGTTTAGTGAAGAGTAGTGGCTCCATCATAGCCTGCCTGGGTCCAAATCCTGGTTGTGTGTATTAATAACTATAATATCTTGGGAGGATAATTAATTTTTCTGTACCTTCTTTATCTTACCCATAAAACATGGATATAAAAAGTACAAATCTCACAAGGTTTCATAAAAAGGACAAAAGAAAATAATAAGAGTAAAGTACAAAAATTTATACCGGACCCACTACTGTTAGCCTTGTGCAGGTAGCAGAGGTCGTGTCCAGCCAAGTCTCGTTTCTACTTACAAAAAATCTGTACTGGCATCTAATTAAGGATGTTGCCCTGAAAACAAAACCAAATTATTCTGAATGACACGTTCTGAGTTAGAATGGGGAATCACATCTCTCGTGCTGTGTAATAAGTCTGTCTCTACACAATAGCCAAAAAGAGTGTACATGGTTACATTTGCGTAGCGATGCCCGGGTTTCCCTCACTCATCAGAATATATTTTTAACAGAACAGTAATCACAGCTTTCCTCAAGATCCTGATGTTTCCCTGCTGTGAACTCCTTGCTAACAGATGTTCTCCTCTGGCACTGGTATTGGTCAATGCACGGGTCTGCACGGGCATTTCTGCCTGCTAGAAGTCATGGTCTCTATTAACTGACATCCATGAGGTCTTTCTTTTTTGCAGGGCACTTTGGGAAATCCTAGGTTGGGGCCTCATTTATTCAATCAATGCTGGATATGGCTACAAACAATCCATATCTCTAATTTTTATCTAATCTCAGACTTGCTGGCCAGCCATGGGACAGTAACAACTTGCCTGCTGGGTTTAGGGAAGGGAACTTGTGAAGACTCATGTCTCAGTTGCTTCTAGATCTGGAAATACATCTCGTTCCCTCCTCCCCAGCCCCAGTCCCTTGTCCAGAGGGCAGCAGTAGCTGAGGACCACCTGCTTCTCCCTGGAACACGGATTTGAGGCGCCAATGCTCAGTCCCTTAAAATGTCTTTGGGCTACGCTCTGTATCCACAGCCTCCTCATATTGATTTATTAACTCTATATCTCAATGTTGATTTGTTTATGCATAACTGTTGAATAGTGAATTATTAATAGATCGTAGAAACCTGGGTTAAAATACCAGGTATAAGTGTAACTGCTAATCAATGAATTCATTTGGAGAAGTTAACGAGGATTGCACTCTTAATAAATCAAAAATAGTAAAACAATATGTTCTTTTACCTTTAACTTCCATGTTATTTTAGCTAGTGTTTTTGGTTTTTATTTATTTTAAGGATTACTTATATTAACTATGATGCAGATGCGAATTTGACTTTAGCAGCATAAAGCCCTTCATTTTATTAGACCGTCGTCTTTGCTGGCTTCACTTTAAATGGATAATTCACTGAGTATGCCAAGGCCGGGAGCTTTGCATTAAAGCAAGATGGGAAATGAACTTTCAACTCATCCCACAGGAATGACTTCCGTGCAGGCCCCCTGTGGCTCAGCGGCATGAGAACCAAAGACTGGATCCAAGTCCAGGCACTCTTCCAAGCGGTCCAGCTGCAGCATCTCATGCCACACTCAGTCTTTTAAGGTGGGCGATATTGTTATCTGCAACAACTTGCCCCACAGCCGCAGGTGCTGAGCAGGGACGCCAGGCACTCAGCCATGCACCTTGTCTCTGCAAACTTCGTACGTGACATTTATTCCGTCCCATCCACTGACGCTCTGAGTCACAGAACTTCCGGTCCGAAAGGCGGCAGAACCGTGAATGTGCTTTGGCTCACGCAAACGCTCTCGGGCCCTGCAGGGAGCTGGGCGGGGGCTGTCTCCTAGGCAACCGCAGAAGTACCCCACCCCCTGGACGCAGAACGGTGACGTCACTTCTTAGTGCGGCTGGAGGGCGGTGTTGGGTACCCGGGAGACCCGTTGGTGGGGAAGTCACTTCCTGCCGGAGACGCTGTTTCCTAGCAACGGCCTCCCACCTCCGTTTTTAGTCCCGCCCCCTCGGTCAGTCGGGCGCTCGGTGTCCGAGCGCTGCTAGGCCCGGCCGCCGCGGGAGGCTCGCGCCGGAGGCCGTGCGCTCCGTGGTGGCGAGCCCGCCGCAGGAGTGGCGGGGGATCACGGGGCGGTGACTGCGCCGGGGTATGCGGGGGCCTGTTGTGTGCTGGGTTCCGGACGCCCTGAGGAGCTGGCGGGGAGCCGGGCGCTCGGGGCTCTGCGGGGAGCGGCCGTCCAGGTGCGCGCTGCTGCGGGTGGCGGGCGCGGCCGAGGCCCGGCCTTTCCTCAGATAGAGACTTTTAAGGCAGCCCATCGCGGAAACTTCCTTTTGCTTGATTTGGCTTTGTTTGCACTGTTGTGAGGGGCAAAGCGCTTGGAAAAATATCGCTGTTCGTGTTCTAACGTTAGGATCTTTTCCTTTGAATAGAGCAGTGTGCAAGCTGTGTGTGTGTGTGTGTGTGTGTGTGTGGCTGGTGCTCTTACACCTTTTACCCTGCCAGCCCTCCAGGCGCGGTCGGTTTGTACGCAGTGTTAACACTTTTGGAATAGAAGTGAAAAGTAAGGTGTATATTAACGGGCAGCATTTAAAGCTGTTTTAGGATAAATTCTTCCTGAATTTTCATTTTTGACAACAAGCTGCTTGTGAGGATCTGGTATTTCTTTGCAAGAACACTTATGTTTTCAGGTGAAGGTGTAGCTCCGTGTTCGTGCAGTGTTGGCTTGGCTCGGCTCCTGGGGGGCGGGGGGGGGAGGCACACACTGCAGTGGGAATTCTCAAGTGTGCGAAGAAGTCTGATTTGCCCTTTTGTGTATTTCAGCCACTATCAGAGGTTGGACTATTCCAGTTATTTATTAGCTGTTGTATAAAGGTAAAAGGACAACACGATGTCTGACGAAATTTTTAGCACAACTTTGGCTTATACAAAGAGTCCAAAAGTTACCAAAAGAACTACATTCCAGGTAAAGTATTTCAAACATCTTCATTTTCAGTGTTTTTACAACGTAAACGCTGTATTAGGGAGGTAGGAAGTGGTGATGCTACAATCAGTCCTGTATAAGGATGAGCAAACTTTACATTCCTTTGAGCTTTTGCTGAGGGTCATGTTGGGGCTCCAGGATTATTTAAACAACTACTCAGGAGCCTCATTATGAAGTTCTTACTAAGTTCAAAGTCAAAGGAGTTGTAATTATTCATTTGAGTAGCAGAGAGACAGAGTTCCCATCAGCTGATTCATTTCCAGGAGGACAGCAACAGTCAGGTCTGGGCCAGGCTAACGCCTAGAGCCAGGAACTCACTCTAGATCTTCCATAGCAGTGACAGGGACCCAACTCCCTGACCCATCCATCACCTTCTACCTACCAGGAGCACATTAGCAGGTATCCGGATTCAGGAGTGGAGCTGATACTGGCCCAAGCGCTCCTCTGTGTGATGCAGGCATCCCCACCTGCATCTTAACTGCCAGGCATAACTTCCTGTAAACATTTTGTGTTTTTCCTGTTGTAACATAGAAACATTTAAATTGTTTATGTTGTGTCTACGGTTCTGAACTCAGGCACCAAAGGTATTGATTGCCTCCATTTCAGGAATGTGCCAAAATAAAAATATTTTAAAAATACTAGTTTGAGGGCAGGTGTGGGGGCAGCAGGTTAAGCTGCTATTGAGACACGCGTGTCCTACATGAGAGTGCCTCGTTGAGTCCAGGCCACTCTGCTTCTGGTTCAGCTTCCTGCTAACTGGGAGGCAGGAGGTGATGGCCCAAGTACTTGGGTTCTTGCCACCCACATGGGAGACCTGGATGATGTTCCTGGCTCTTGGCTTCAGCCTGGCCCAGCTTTGGTTGTCTCAGGCATTTGAGGAGTATGAATCAGTGGATGGAATGAATATCTCTTTCTCTGTTTCCCTCCTCACCCCTCCACCTCTGTCACTTTGCTTTTGAAATAAATAAATTATCTTTCAAAAAAGCACAAGTTTCTTTCAGAATGCCAATTTCTAATAAATTCTGTCTAAATTGAGTTTGGTTTCTTACCTTCCGGCTTGAATTACCCTTATAACCTGCAATTAATGTATTTGATAGTGTCCGTCTCCTCCAGTTTAATTGCAGGCTCTGTGAGGAAGGTGTCTTGTCTGTGACATAGCACACTGAATCTCAGGGCGCAGGTGCATGGCACAAACTAGGCTTCCAACGCATGTTAAATCAGTGGAACCTCCCTTTGGAAGCGGTTATTAAGCAAGTATTATTCATTTGAAACTTCCAAATAGGAGACCTCCACATTTGGGCAGGAGTTGATTTTAATTGTTTTCTTTCAGGATGAGCTAATAAGAGCAATTACAGCTCGCTCGGCCAGGCAGAGGAGCTCTGAGTACTCCGAGGACTGTGACAGTGATGAGATTGGTATGGAGAAGTAAACCATGTTTCTTCTTTTCACTTCCTTACTTCTTTAGCAACCCATCGTCACTTTACGCTAACATATTACCCGTGGATTCGATTGGTTTTAGATTTCAACCTTTTGATTAGTGGAAAGCAACTCTTATTTTCAAGAATTTGTCTAAGTGTATCTTGTTTGAATTATAAATTAACTGGCAACACGTGTGCTAATAAAAGAGGGCTATCCTTTTGGAGTTGGAGAAAGTTTTATGTTTAAGGTTCACAACCCTACAGCTGGTTGATAACCAAGGACCCACAGAACTACTTTGGTGCATATTGGAAGCACTTTTGTAATGCTTGTCATACATCACATTTTTTTGTCTGTCAGTGTGAAAAACAGATCCTTCACATTGTGTATATTACTACCTTCTTGATTTAATTTACTTATTTAAACTTATTATTATTTTAGGTATTAAATATAGGCACACAAAATTCTGAACTTTTAATTCAGTTTTCTATTCCTTACTGTGCACTGGGAGACTCTTAATGTTCTCTGTAACAAGTAATCAAATAATAATTAAATCACTGCCATGGTGTAAAGTTCTTTAGTTCTTTTTTTTTTTTTTTTTTTTTTTTTTTTGGACAAGTAGAGTTATAGACAGTGAGAAAGGTCTAACTTCCATTGGTTCACTCCCCTAATGGCCGCTACAGCCGGTGCTGCGTGGATCTAAAGCCAGGAGCCGGGTACTTCTTCCCGGTCTCCCATGCGGGTGCAGGGACCCAAGCACTTGGGCCATCCTCCGCTGCCTTCCCGGGCCACAGCAGAGAGCTGGACTGGAAGAGGAGCAACTGGGACTAGTACCCAGCGCCCCAACAAACTAGAACACAGGGTGCCGGTGCCGCAGGCGGAGGATTAGCCAAGTGAGCCACGCCACCAGCGTAGATGTTCTGTTAAAAATAATATGTAGTTTTGTGGACAAAACTGTAGTTCCAAAATATTTATGGGGAAAAAAAAAGCTAGTTAAATTATTCCATTGACAGTTGCTGTTGATTTTATACAGAGTCATTTGCAAAGAAAGTTTTATACTCCAAACTTTGGTTGAAATGTCCCACTGCTGACAGTTATTTTGAAGAGATTTGGGTGGTGGTTCCCAGGGCAAGTACAGTACTTGGCACTGATTGATTTTGAGTAAATCAGTGAAATGGAAATTTTACTTTATATATGCCAATAAAAGCTGCCTATATTAGGTATTTTGAAGAGCTGCAAAATAGATTTGCACTCATGCATGATGTATGTTTTTCCAGTCATTTCTGTTCTTTAATCTTTTTTGTTCATGCAACCTTTAAGACTAAAATATACCATTGAAATACTTTTTTTTTTCTATTTTTCAGTTTCTTTGGGGGATTTTTCTGATACCTCAGTAGATGAAAATTCAATTAAGAAGAAAATGAATGATTTTCATATATCAGATAATGAAGAAAAGAGTGCTCCAAGACTGACTTTTTTGAAATCCAAGAAATCAAGCAATGACCTAATCAAAGATAAGCCAGAATTGACCATCAAGAATGATGAGGAAATGGCACCCAATGGTTGTGAAGACATAGTCATAAATTCCTCATCTGAATCTCAAAGTAAAGGCCAAGAAATTGAGAAAGACAAAATTAAACTGAAACCCAAACCCAGAATTCTTTCGGTGAAAAGCACATCTTCAGGTAATTTGTTGGTTAGCTATAATCGCGCTTCTTGAAAACTATTTTAATATAATCCGCACAAAATACTCTTGTATCTAGTATATGTTTAAGGGGGAAAAGCCATCAGATCTAGCTTTTTAATTTTATATATATATAAAGCAAAATAATACATCCCTAGAGGAAACCTGTAGTTAGGCTTTCTGGCTGTGTTATCAGTGTCGCATCTTGCTGCTGCTGCAAAGAAAGCCAGAACACCTTCATTCAGAAGCTGCAGCTGCCAAAATCCCACACCAGTGAGCTTGAGTTTTGCTTTTTTAGGGACAGATGTGCAATGTAATCCTTTCTAAGCCCCTCGGACTCTGGAGATTAGAGCTAAAACAGCATTGGAACTAATCCTGAAAACAGTCATTCCCATATCAACATTTTGCCAGAAAATTTTTTTGACGTTTGTCTACTTGAAGGGTCAGTTTTGTTGTTGCTTTCCCCACTGTTTCCCTGAGCGCTAGGCACAGAGGAGCAAAGGTGGAGTGGAGCAAGGACCAACCTCTTTAATGACTCCCAGGCCACCACACAAGAAGTTGTACAGGCAGTGTTAAAGACTTGGTGTCTTCCAGTTTTGTTGCTTTCTGTTTTATAAAGGAAATACTCATTGATGCTAACTTCATAAAAATGTCTTTGTTTTATATCATCAGTAGATACAATGCTGGCCAATAGTTCACACGTTATACATTAAATATCACTGATAACATCAGAGAACATTTTAGGTATGTGTTAAGCAGCAGCTCCTTCTCCCTCTGCCACCAATCCCATTAACTTTGAAATGATGAAAAGAACACTTGAAAATGTGTCCAGGACATTGGAAGAAAAGTCACTATATATTGGTTATGTATAACATCAGCAAATACATGAAACTTTACCATATTCATATGAAGGAAGATGTCGCCTACTCTTCCTGTTCTTCAGAGCTGTTTGAGAATATATTGAATTGTGTTTCATAAAAACTACACGAATGCAAGCAGAAGGCAAAAAGAAGCAGAATTAGCTTCTAAATTCTACCTTTGCAGTATAGTGAGTGGAATCAAAGAGAGGAAGGGAACATGATTGAAATTTATTAAGGAAATGTGGGGCCAGTGTTGTGGTACAATAAGTCCCCTCTTGTGATGCCAGCATCCCATGTAGGGAGTGCCAGTTCAGGTCCAGGATGCTGTGCCTCTGATGCAGCTCCCTCCTAATGGGCCTGTGAAAGCAGCAGCAGATGGGCCAAGTACTTCAGCACCGGAAACCCATGTGTGAGGCCTGGATGGAATTTCAGGCCCCTGGCTTCAGCCTGGTCTAGACATGGTTGTTGTGGCCATTTTTGGATAGAACCAATAGCTAGGAGATCCTCATCTCTTCTCTCTCCCTTCCCCTCTTTCTCTCTCTTTTTCTCTCTTTCTCTGCATTTAAACAAAAGTAAAGAAAAAGGAAAATGTCAGCATATAACAGCTAGAAATTGGTCTTAGACATATGGAAATATAGAATTAGAAATTTATGGTATATAGGGGCCAGTGCTGTGGTGCAGTTGGCTAATCCTCTGCCCGCAGCACTGGCATCCCTTTGGGGCACCAGTTCTAGTCCTGCTGCTCCTCTTTTAATCCAGCTCTCTGCTATGGCCTGGGGAAGCAGTGGAAGATAGCCCAAATGCTTAGGCTTCTGCACCTGCATGGGAGACCCAGAAGAAGCTCCTGGCAGCTGCCTTCGGATCAGCCTAGCTCTGGCCGTTGTGGCCATTTGGGGAGTGAATCAGCGGATGGAAGACCTCTCTCTCTGTCTCTACCTCTCACTGTCTGTATCGCTGCCTCTCAATTAAATAAATAAAAATCTTTAAAAAAAAAAAAAAGAAATTTAAGGTAGATAAATAGGCAATCCACTTATTTAATATTTAAAAAAAAAAAAAGCTGTGGTAAACTAAAATGAATATGGAAATACTCAAACCAGAAAGTGGCAGCAAAACTCTAACTGATCCACTTAGGGGTGTGTTTACACATACACACCACTTGTATATCTGCACATGTAATATAATTACCTAAATAGCTAATGTTATATGTTTGATTATGAAACAAAGTTTGAAAAAAGTATTTGGGCATTTGTTTTATTTCTGAGAACTTGACAATACTTCTCGAAGTGGAGTTTTGGTATACATTATATTAAAGTCGTTAACCCTCAGGTTCTTAAAATTGAAGAATGAAAATTGAGGTTAGTGGTCTTAAGATAATACCTGGCATATAGAATTCATTGAGGATCTGATGAATAATTCATTTATGAAAGAATTAATGTGGTTTACAAATATAGTTTTATACTCTGAATTCTTAGATTTTTTTTTTCATGTTGTATAGGATCCTTCTGAGTAGCAAATAATGCTTTATTTATTTGGAAGGCACAAGGACAGAGATAGAGAGAGAGAGAGATGCAGAGATCCCCCATCTGCTGATTGACCATTAAAACAGTAGAACTTGAAAATGTTGCCTGCTTGTCTTTTGTAAAAAGTGCAGTGACCAGACTTCTTCAATTTGTAGAGCAAGTGTCACTTGGGTGGTGATTGCAGGAAATATTTTCTGCAGGCTAAGTTGTTTTTGTTTTAATGTTAATATCACCAGAGTCCTGGTCTTTGCAGTCAGGTGCTTGTGCTTTAACCCCAGATCTGTAACTTACTAGGTTTGTGACCTTGGATACAAGACCTCTTCTTCCATTTATTAATCTATGAAATAGACTTAACAGTTGAAACACCTCTAGGAGATAAATGACTTCATGTATTTGAAGTGCTTGTAACAGTTCTGGCATGAATTAAGCATTTTATAAATACATCTTTTTAGTCATTTTGATATTTAGTATTTGTTCATAAACAGATTATTTTATTTATCCACAAATCCATTATAGTATGTTGCCAGCACTGTGATGATAGAAAAGAATACAACAATAAAAGATGTAGCGCAGTCATCCAAGACTTAATTTAGTCAGGATGTGTTTGAAAGGTATGATGAACCAATTAAGGAAAAATGGGCCCCTGTGTGTTCCAAGTTCTGAGTTTCAATATTTTAAATTTCTCTACTTTTCCTAGATACACAAAGAGCTTACAGTAGAAATGTAAAGAGTAGAAGCGAAGAGAGAGATTTGTCTTGTAGCGCTACTAGTCAGACTTTGGATATTGAGCAAAGGAAAGGGAGGAATCAAAGATGACTCTTGGATTTGGAGTTGAAGATTTGGCCAGAGTTTAGATCATACAGAACATTCACAGAGGAACACTTAGAATGCTACCAATTTGGTAGTGTTTTGGAATGTAATCTTCTAACATTTATAAGCCCATTTATAGAGAAAGAAGAGGAATATGTTAATACAATTTTAACATTTTTAGAAAATGTCACTGGTGGAACAATGGAGAAATAAATATTTTTATTTTAATTTTACACTTAAAGTTAAGACAAAAATATAAAAATGATAAGCCTTCCATCAACATATTGAGAGATGGAAACACATTAGTTCTTGTTTTAAAGTTAGAAATAAATAGTAACTGTAAATTAAATATCTGCTAGAGAAGTCTTATGAATGCAATTATATTCACAAATTATCTAGTTCTACATTTCTTCATTGTAAAGGGGCACTTCTATCCCCTGTGTGCCAACTTCACCATCTTCTTATTTGTAACAGGCTTTGGCTTATAATTTTGTTTATTGAGAATCATCTCCTTTTCCAATCTGTAGAGTCCTTGTACAGGGCCTGCTATCAGGTACTCAATAAAGGTTTAGAGGAACCTCCTCATTTTATACCGGTAGACCAAGGGAAGGTATCATTTTGTTTTTGTTTTCTTGAATATCTAGAATACAATGAAGTTCATAAAGTTGAAGAGTTAGGATTTCATAAACAAGTATATTATACTAAAATATATATGTTAGCTGCTTTCAAGATAGCAAATATCTTTTTATTTTGGTTAAGAACTGTCATTTAATTGCACTTTATGTGAGCTCTGGGTAGACAAGGATTGTGGCATTCGTATGCACTCTCCAGGACAGAGAGGCAAGGGCAGGAACAGAATGGAAGTAGGGAGGCCACCTGGGGGTAGTTGAAGCCATGGTCTTTGTTTGATACACTGGACTTACAGCATTTTATCTTTCAGCAGAAAACAACAGCAGCCTTGAAGCAGATGACCACTTGAAACCTTTACCTCGGCCAAGGAGCATGTTAAAAAAGAATAGCTACAGGGAGCAGAAAGATAGACTGGAAGAAAAAGAAATCTCTCCCAATCAAGAACCACAGGTACAGTCTGCACCTTCTTCCCCTCCGAGGCCAAGTGGCACAGAATTAGAAGCTGAGAAGAAAGAGGAAAATGGTCATCCTGAGGTTAGTACTACTTCTTTGTGTTCTTGAATTTAAGCCTTTGCATCTGATTGTATGTGTGTGTGAGAGAGAGAGAAAGAGAGAGAGAGAGAGAATTTGTGTTTGTGTTTTTACATATTTTCTTTTGGAATTGATATGGAAATGGTTTCAAATTTTTTTAAAAAAATCAATATCCAATTAAACTATGGCATACCAGTGATTATAAGATACATCCAATTTCAGGGAAAGTATGATGTAGAAAAAAAGATGTTTCTCTTTAGAATCTATATGATACTATAATTTTCAGTTGTAATCTATTTTTAATTTACATATTTTTAAATTATGTAATTTATGGGTACAGATAATATAGCTAGTATCACTTTATTCATCTGGCTTAATTGACTCAACAGATATGTATTGAATGTTTATGACACTGTTTTATTTTATTTGAATATGCCAAAATGGAATTGAATATGATGCTTGACATTTCTACCAGGGAATTTACATCTTGTTCTTAAAGGATAGCACCTAGTCCCCTCTCTTTATATTCCACTGTGGGAAGCAGACTTCCAGCTCATATTTCACATGAGGAAAATATGAGAGGAACATTCTTCTTCCACAAGCTATGTGGGGGCATCAGGATAAATGAGCTTGGTGTGGAAGGATCTGCTCCCTGGGAGGTAATACAAAAGGGGCCACAAGGCGCTCCTTTGTACTGTGGCTGAATGCTTAAATTCCTGCAATTTGGACCTGAGCTGTTGGGAAGCACAATAGGCATCTCATTCAGATCTTCTGCTGCTTTCCCAGTAAAGTAAACAGTTTGCCTGACTCCTCTGTGCTCTTTGTAACTTGTTCAGAAAATCGGGGCAGAGAGGGGGAGAAACCCAAACAATTAACTTTATGTATGACACGTACTTTGTACTTTAGTGTGATATGTACTTATGTATGATATGTACTTGTGTATGATAAAATTGTCCTCTCGGTTCTGGTGCCAACGTTCAATATCCAGGTGTAGGCAGAGCTGTGTTCCCTCTGAAGGCTTCAGGGAAGAATTCTTGCCTCTTTCAGCTCTGCTGGTTGGCTGCAGTCCTGAGCATTCCCTGGTTTGTAGCTGTCGGTGTCAACCCTGCCTTCATTACTGCATAGCCTTCTTTCCTGTTTCTCCTTGGTGTTTCTGTGACTCCTTCTTCTCTAAAAAAAGAAACCAGTCATCAACCTTAGGGCCCGCCCTAATCCTGTATGTCCTCCTCTTAACTAAGTACAACTGTAAATGTCTTATTTTTAAATAAGGTCATATTTTGAGGTTGTGAATAGACCTGAACTTGGGGAAAGAACTATTCAGATGGGTAGATACATAATTTTGAATGCTGTTTTCGAACATTTCTTAATTGCTGTGTTGAATACCCACTCTGTGTTTCAGTATTTCGTAAGGAAAAAGTGTTCCCAAAGTTTTAAAGTAGCATCATACTGTGACATAGAATTCCACAGAAAAATATCCAACCCTAGTCCCATCATCTAACAGTACTGATGTTCATTTTACAACTTTATATTACACTGTTTTCCTATACCTGCTTATTTGCCATCTTAATATTCATAATCTTTTGGGTTTTTCTTTAAGATTTTTAAATGTATTATTTATTTACTTTTGAGTGGCAGGGACCTAAATACTTGAGCCATCAACACCTACTGCCTCCCAGAGTACATTGTAGCAGAAAGCTGATCAGAAGTTGAGTAGCCTGGACTTGAATCCATGCTCTCTGATATGGGTTGCTGGTATCCCAAGCAACATCTTAACCATGGTACCAATACCCACTCCCTTTTGTAATGTTTTGTATCATTCTTTTCTTCATCTCTTAATATTAGATCATGAGTATTTTCATGCTGCTTGGGTGATCTTGAGACCACATTAACATTCAGATCCAAAACATAACCCAGAACACAGAATTATTATCATGCCATTGGATATTTCTATTTTTTTAAAATTTTTTTGACAGGCAGAGTGGACAGTGAGACAGAGACGGAGAGAAAGGTCTTCCTTTTCCATTGGTTCACCCCCCAATGGCCGCTGTGGCCAGTGTGCTGCGGCTGGTGCACCGCGCTGATCCGAAGCCAGGAGCCAGGTGCTTCTCCTGGTCTCCCATGCGGGTACAGGGCCCAAGGACTTGAGCCATGCTCCACTGCACTCCCGGGCCATAGCAGAGAGCTGGACAGGAAGAGGAGCGACTGGGACAGAATCCGGTGCTCCGACCGGGACTAGAACCTGGTGTGCTGGCGCCGCAGGCAGAAGATTAGCCTATTGAGCCGTGACACTGGCTGGATACTTCTATTTTTAACAATCTGAGTTTTCCATACATGAAGTATCTCCATGATTGTGCTCTGAATCTTCTTTAAGTTTATGGTTTCAGGCATTTCCCATCTGTTTTTTGTTTAAGCCTTCTCCCTCCTTTATGTTTAACTTTTGGCTTTTCGCTGGTCTGTTTCCATCCATATTCTGTCATTCTCAAGCCTCTTAGTAAACTCTTACTTGACACTGTACCTCTACCTACTGCCTCACACTCCTGCAGAAGGCATAGCTAGATACTGAAAGGATGAGCTACTTTGTTTTATCACTGTATCCTCACCTCCCACTTTTCCTGTCGATGTGTGTGTGTGCATGTGTGTGTGAGGTGGCATGGGCGTGTATATCATAATGTTCTTGTGTTAAAGTAACCTAGAATTCCTGGGATAAAGTCTGGTTGATTATGGCGTAGTATTTTATTATGGGATTTGATTTCTTAATATTTTGTTAAAATTTTTACATCTATATTTATGAAGGTTATTGGTGTATATATTTTTTCTTATATATTGTTATCAGGCTTGTTTATTAATTGAGTTGAGTAATACCTCTTCCTGCTTTACTTCCTAATAGTTTAGTGTGAAACCAAAAGTTTGGTACCATTTTTCCCTTTAATGAGAAGAATCACCAGCAAAATTATTCCGATCTGGAGAGGTCTTTGGGCTTAAATTCAGTTGTTTTTGTAATCTGCTGTTCAGATTTTTCCATTTCAACAGTTTAGTGACTTGTGTGTACTGAGAAATTGAGACATTACATTTATAAACACAGTTGTCCATGATGCTGCCTTATCCTTTTGGTATCCATAGGATTATCATTACATTCTTTTACCTCTAATGCATATATTTTTTGTTTTCTGTCTCTATTTCTTGTCAAATATTTATAGACTGCTTAGTTTTATTCAGCTTTTCACAAGAACAAACTTGGGCTTTGCTAGTATCTCTGTTGTGTATTTCCATTTTCACTGCTTTTCAGTGTTTATTCATTTCTTTTACTTTCTTTGATTTAATTTATATCACTGAGTGAAAAGTTTCTCATTGACTTTAAGCCTTTCATCCTTTCTAGTAAAACCTTCGAAAGCTGTAAATTTTCTTCTCTGCACTGCTTTAGCAGCCCCAACTTTTTTGATGCCTTTTACTTTCATTGCAATTTCTTTAAATATAATTTCTAATTTCCAATGTGATTTATTTTGGGGCAAATCAATTTTTTGTGGTAAATAACATTTTAAAAGTTTTATTTATGATTTTATTTGAAAGGCAGAGACAGACAAAAAAGACAAAGAGGTCCCACCCACTGATTACTCCCCAGATGCTCATAACAACCAGGGCTATGTCAAACTGAAGTCAGTCTGGATCTCCCAAATGGGTGGCAAAGACCCAACAACTTTGAAACATCCCCAGCTGCCTCCCAAAGTGTGCATCAGGAGGAAGCTAGAAATGGAAGCAGAGCTGGGCCTCTAACCCAGGCACTCTGATACGGGATGCACACTTCCAAAGTACCATCCCAACTACTATGCCAAACACTTGCCCCCAAATTAAACTTCCCATATGATACCATCATTACCTTTTGAAAAGATTATTACTCTATGAAGACATGTTTAATTTAGTTTCAAATATGTTTATTTTGTCTCAGATATAATCTTCAGAATTTTGAGGAAAACTCAAATACATCAAATCCCTGTGATTTCCTACCTAAAATATGTAGAATTACCTGGGTTTATAAATCTTTCATTTAGACAACTGTTAATATTTGTCTGAGAGAAGATATTTTTTACCTACTGTCATCTTTATACTTTTGTTGAAAGAGGAATTGTAGAAAGAAATGTCAGTCTAGTCATTGCCTTAGATATTTATAAAAGATTTGAACAGCAGGAGTTTTGAAAAATACTTATAGAGATACCAGTTATATAAAGGACTAGAATAATTCTTTTAGTGATCCTTTTTAATGACTAGGACATCAAAGTTTAAAGTATATTCTTTTCTACTATCTTGATACTTGGTGTTTGAACAACTAGCTCCTAATAATGCATAATTTTGAGTTATAACAAAGTTTTAATAAAGCTATTGCCTCCACAAATCTTGGGAACTAAACTTATATGGTAAATGTGTTTCTTTTAAACAGGACCCATGTGCAACAAATCTATCACCATCATCCCTTAGACAAAGTGCTGGAAATTCCTTTTCACCAGAACCTGGGGAAAAATCATCCATAAAAGGTAGACATATATAATTTTGTGTCTTATTTGTGACATCTGTATTGCTTAGAATTCTGTTTGTTAGAGAAATGATACTTTTTATAGTTACAAGGAAAATAACTATTTGTGTTAGTCTGAGTTTTAATCCCAACTATACAGTTTATTAACTATTGTTACTTTAGATGCCAAAAAGTGATCTCTGAGTGCCTAAGTTATATATTATCTCTCTCATAAGGCAGTTGTGGAAATCAAGTGACAAAGGGCATTTCAGCCATTAGGCAGTGCCTGGTACAAGTACAGTGACCACGTAAGGTAAACTATTACTATATATGCGTTGCTGCAGCAGACTGTAATGCAGCATAATGGCTAGGTGAAATTCTAGAGTGAAACTAAACTAGATTTGAATCCATACACAACAACATGAGCATTGTAACCAACCTATCTTGCCCTGTATATTGATCTTTAGATAAAAATGTGCTACCTCATAGGGTGTTGTGAAAATTAAATTAATGAATAATGTACATGAAGCACTTAGAACAGTACCGTGGTAAGCACATAGTAAGTGCAACATGTGTCTCATGCAGTGCTGCTTTTCTTAGGGGCATGACATGTGGCTTAATGAGAGAGCTAAAAGGCATGGCTGTCTCTAGGACTGGGATGTGTAACTAGCATTAACTAAGTGCTTACTGTGTAGCATTTTTGTCATTTTTCAGATGAGAAAAACTGACGTGCAAAGATATTGGGAATCGTACCCGAGTTTAGTGATGGAGCCATAGTTTGAATTTACAGCTCCAAAATCCCCATTGTTTTCACTGACTAGATTAACATTTCTAAAAGTTCAGTGACGAGTTGAGTTGTGGTCAGTCTCCAAATGTGAATGTGTCCTATAATAATAAAGTGATTTTAAACGTAGCTTACCCCAAAACAAGTTTCCAGAAAAATGAATGCAGCAGAATTAATTCTTTTGATAGTAAAGGTTACACATTTAGCCTGGAGGTACATCTTGGTAGAATTGAAACTTGATAATTCACATAAAAGTATTGATTTCTTTCTGTTGAACATCTGTAAGTGCAACAGAATTAGAATAGAAGCCATTAAGTAAAAGCACAGCTGAACCATCTTATTCTGGAGTTGAGCACCAAGAGGGTCAGTAACCAGCCTGTCCTTAGTGCCCTTTTTAGTATCAGGGTCAGCACTGTCTCAGGGTGGGGGTGCAACTGCCCAGCTACTGACTTTATTCTCTGTGTAAAATTGCATTGGTTCTTGGTTCTCCTTCATCTGTGCAAATCTACAGCCGCACTGCCAGTAACTGTAGTAGCTGTGTGCCCCTTGTTCCAGCTCAGACACACTCAAACGTTAGAATTGAATGGATACTACCGTCTCACTTCATGGGTTCATACATCACCACCAAAGTCTTCCAGTATGGTTTGTTTGGGGTAGTTATTCCGTTATATTTATTAATATGCTGTTTTTCTAATTATTAGATTTTTGGAGTGCTTCATTAGGTTAAGAGTAGTTATTGTCTTTTTTTGTAACTCACAATTTATTCAAGTGTAATATTTTAGTTTGCTTTATACAGTCTTCCCTCGGTATCCACAAGAAATTGGTTCCAGGACCCCTGGCAGATACCAAAATCTGTGGGTGCTCAAACCACTATTAATGATACGGTATTTGCATAATTTCCCATATACTTTAAATCCTCTCCAGATTATTTATAATACCCATTACATTGAAAATGCCATGTAAGTAGTTCTACATTGTATTGCTTAGGAAATAACAAGAAAAAAAGTCCAGAGGAGTTCAATGGAGATACAATTATATTTGTAAAACTATCTTTGATCTGAAATTGATGGAGTCTATAGCTATGTAATCTATAGATGTTAAGAACCAGCTGTATTTCGTTATACAAGAAAAAGAGATAATAGCCAGTCTTCATGTAAAGCAAACTACCTTATTAATTCAGAAGAGAGTTCTAGTGCTGTTACTCTGTCTCCAAGTAGATCAGAATGAAGAATTCACTGAAAACTGTGCTTCCTTGAAATCAAATGCAAATAAAGAGAATTCATTATTGATGGACTTTGTTACTACTGCACTTGAGAAACCTAAAGAAAGTCATTTGACTGCTGAGGGCCATAAAGAAGAAAAGGAGAAGGCTGAACTGGTAACAGATGATAACTCAGCAGTTGATCCATCACTATTTAAATCTCAGAGTATCTTATTATCCACCAGTCCAACAGAATCTGCAAAGGTATTTATATACATTTACACTACTTATTCTGTCCTATAGTTTCAAACTTAAAAAATTTTAAAGTATTTTATCTTTTGTGTTACAAACTTTGAATTATAGAAAACTATAATTGTAGAAAACTCATCTTTTAGTAGTAGTGTTAAGTGGTTTTTACTTAATTAAATTGAATTTTAACTTCAAGAAAGATTTGTAGTGAATATAATGAAACCCATTGTTTTGCAAAAAAAAAACAAAGGTATATAATATACATTTTGTTGCTTTATTTTTTTTACTTTCCTTGAAAGCAGGAATAATAATATCATATAACATGGGATTCATGACAAAGATCATAAAGTGAGGAAAGAAGGGAATATTATTATGTAAGGTATATAATTCAGTGAACATAATATTTATAAGTATGTAGCAAGTACTATGGCATCTGAACCTTATTGTCATTTTTCTTAGCATTTCCCTGATGGCTAGTGATGCTGAGCAGTTTATCATGTGCTGTTAATTGTTCCTTTGCTGTGCAGAAGCTTCTTAGTTTGATGTAATCCCATTTATTGAGGTCTTCTTCAAAAAGATTTTGCTTGTACCAGTGTCTTGGAGTGTTTCCTCTTTGCTTTCCTCTACTAGTTTCCTAGCATAAGGTCTTCTGTTTAGATCTTTGTCCATTTTGAATGGATTTTTGTATAGTGTGTACATTAGGGGTTTTGATTCACACTTCTGCATGTAGAAATCCAATTTTCCCAACACCATTTATTGAAGAGATTGTCTTCTCTCCAGGCAATATTTTTAGCACATTTATCAAAGATAAATTGGCTGTGCATGCATGGATTTCTTTCTGGAGTTTCTATTCTGTTCCATTTGCGTATGTGTTTACTTTTATGTCAGTCTCACACAGCTGTGGTGAAAGTAGCCTTATTGTAAGTCTTCACATCAGGTATTGTGATGCCTCTGGTTTGTTTTTATTATTCAAGACTGCTTTCACTAATGAGGGTCTATTGTGTTTCTAAATGAATTTTAGGATTGTTATTTCCAATTTGTGAAGAATGACATTGGTATTTTGATGGACATTGTGTTGAATCTGTAAATTGCTTTGGGTAGTATGGACATTCTGATAACATTAATTCATTTAATCCATAAGCATGAGAGACTCCATTTATTTATATTTCCTATTTCTTTCTTTAGTGTTTTGTAATTTTCATTGTGGAGGTCTTTTTTGTCCCTGGTTAAATTTATCCCAAGGTCATTTTTTTTTGTTAGCTATTACAAGTAGGATTGTTCTTACAAGTTCTTTCTCAGCAAGACCATTGCTGGTGTATAAAAAATAATACTGATTTTTGTGTATTGATGTTGTTACCTGAAACTTTGCTGAATTCTCTTATCACTTCTAATAGTCTCATAATGGAGTGTTTTGTTTCCATTTATATAGAACCATGTCATCTGCAAACAGGGGTAATTTGACTTTCTACTTTCTGATTTATAAACCTTTAATTTCTTTCTCTGGCTAAAACTTCCTGTACTGTATTGTTTAAAACTGGGAAGAGTCGACATCTTTGACCAGATATTAGTGGAAATATTTCTAGAATTTCCCTATTCAATAAAATGTTGGCTGTGGGCTTGTCATATATAGCCTTTATTATCCTGAGATATGTTCCTTCAATACTTAATTTGAGGTTTTTATCATGAAAGGAAGTTGTATGTTATCAAATGCTTTCTGTGCAGAATTGAGGTAGCCATATGATTTTTATCCTTCATGTTTATTGATTTGCCTATGTTGAATCATCTCTGCATTCCTGAGATAAAAACCACATGGTCAGATTGGTTGATATTTTTCATGTTGTTGGATTTGATTTGTTCGTACTTTATTGAAGAATTTTTCATCTATGTTCATCAGGGATATTGGACTATAATTTTCTTTTTTGTTATTAAATCCTTGTCTGGTTCTGGCCTTAAAAAATTAGTTTGCAAGAGTCTCCTCCCTCCTAGCTCTTTAAAATAGTTTTAAAAATACTTACGTTAGTTCCTCCTTACAAATTTGATAGAATTAACCCAGGAAGCCATCTGGTCTTGGGCTCTTCTTTGTTGGGAGATTCTTTTTTACTGACTCAATCTCATCTTTGGTTATTGATCTGTTCATGTTTTCTATGTTTTTATAATCTCATTGATTATATGTTTCTAGAAATTTATTCTCAGTTTTCCAATTTGTTGCCATATGGTTTGTTCATGATAGTTCTTAATGATTCTTTGTATTTCTTTGCTATCAATTGTAATATCTCCTTTTTGTCTCTGGTTTTATTGATTTCAGTCTTCTCTTTTTCTCAGTCTGTCTAATGTTTTCTCAGTTAGGTTTGTCTTTAAATAAACATTCATGGCCGGCGCCGCACCTCAATAGGCTAATCCTCCGCCTACAGCACTGGCACACCGGGTTCTAGTCCCGGTCGGGGCTTCGGATTCTGTCCCAGTTGCCCCTCTTCCAGTCCAGCTCTCTGCTGTGGCCCGAGAGTGCAGTGGAGGATAGCCCAAGTCCTTGGGCCCTGCACCTGCGTGGGAGACCAGAAGCATCTGGCTCCTGGCTTCAGATTGGTGCAGTGCCATTGGAGGGTGAAAAGAAGACCTTTCTCCCTGTCTCTCTCTCTCTCTCTCACTGTCCACTCTGCCTGTCAAAAAATAAATAAATAAAAAAATTTAAAAAAGCATTCATTTCATTTACGTTTTGTATTTTGTTATTTTATTTCTTCATTTTTTATTTTTTTTTTACCTTCCACTCATTTCAGATTTGGTTTGTTCTTGGTTTTCTTTACTTATTTTCTTCTTTAAAAGATTTATTTATTTATTAGAAAGTCAGAGAGGGAGAGACAAAGAGAGATCTTCCGTGCTCTAGTTCATGCCCAGATGACCACAATGGCTAGGGCTGGGACAGGCAAAAGCCAGGAGCCAGGAGCTTCTTCTAGGTCTCCCTTGTGGATGGTAGGGGCCCAACCACTATTGGTCCATCTTCCACTGCTTTTCCTAGGACATTAGCCGAGAGCTGGATTGCAGGTGGAGCAGCTGAGACAGGAATCAAATGAGATTACAGGAGTAGCTGGGACAGGAACTGCCAAGCATCCATATGGGTTGTGGGCATTGCAGGTGGTGGCTTTACCTGTTACTCCACATCAGCAGCTCCTTGTTCTTGTTTCTCTAGGTCTTGGAAATACATTGTTAGCTCATTGTATTTGCTACCTTTCCATTTTTTGATGTAGGCCCTTATTGTTACAAACTTTCCTCTTAACATTGCTTTGCCTGTTAGTTGTATGTTGTGTTCCCATTTTCATTAGTCTCCAAGATTTTTTAAATCTCACTTTTGACTTCTTCAGTGATCCATTATTCATGAGGGAGCATGTTGTTCAGTCTCCATATAGTTGTATGATTTCTAGAATTTCTTTTGTTTGTAACTTCAAGCTTTATTCCTTTGTGGTCAGAAAAGATACACAATATGATTTCATTGTTTTGAATTTGTTGACTTATTTTGTGGTCTAATATATGGTCTGTCCAGAAGAATGGTCTGTGTGCTGATGAAAGAAATGCATATTCTTTAGCTATGCAGTAGAATGTTTACTTCTCCTGAAATGAATTTTTATCTCTTATAGCTACATTTGACTAAAAGTATATTCTAGTGTGTATTCACTATTAAGGTAATATGTGTATTCACTATTAGGGAAAGAAAATAGGGCTGACTAAAAATTTTTGATGAGCAGGGCTTTTATAATGAAGAATATTAGTTTTCAATTAAGATTATGAAGACTGATTAAGCCATTTTCCAGGTAAATCACCCTTAGCTACCTTCTTTAAGAAAAATACTCCTGCCAAATTAGCATCCATCTGCACTCTTACTTTACTCCTAGCACATACTCACCCATTTGTATAAAGTAGAGAAATTATCCCTTAAAAAAAGGATATTTTGGAAGTTTATAGACAGTATCTTAGAAATCTCTAATATAAACATTTGATTTTTGTAAAAAAAATAAAAGTTTAATTCTAAACTAGATCAGGCTTCAAAATTTCATGGAAAATTGATATTATGAAAAAAGGATTTTTTAAAAGGTATGAACCAAAATAAAACTCTTAATTCCATTTTTCCATGAACTTATTGGAGTCTTTTCATTTCTTTTGACTAGACATTTGGTCTAGTTATTACTGCTCTTGAGTGATATTTCTTAAGTCTGAATCAGATCATCCCCCCTGCTAAAGTGTCTTTGTTGTTTTTTCATCATGAGAATGGAATCCAAACTCATGCCACCGCCTGGTAATCCCATTTCATTCTCTGACCACCACGTCTCCTCTGCTCTTGCCATTCACTGGGCTTCAGCACCAGCTCTTTCCCTTCTCTGGCTCTTAGCACTGAGTTTCCTTCTTCCCTTAGACCTCCATGGGACCCTTTGTGCTCATCTGTTCTCTGCTCTGATGTCAGTCCCAGGAGACCTTCCCAGATCAGCTTCACCGTTGTGGCCTCTCGGCCTCCTTCTAGTCATGCTGTCACTGTACTCAATTTGTCTCCATGATTCACTTTTATGGATACCTTTATTGTTCAACCATCTCCAAAATGCAGTATCCTTGAGAGCATTTTATTCATTGATTTGTTCCTGGCGCCTGTTGTACTTGACTTGTAATAGCTTTGAAAGATACTGATTTACTACCTACGGTAAATAACCCTTCTATGGTATTTTCTGTTTAACAGAAAACAATTGAAGACAGAAACACAAAGAATAAAAGGTCAACAAATAATAGAGTATCCAGTGCATCTGGCAGGTAATAAACTTACCAATATTCCTCATTTGTAGATTTGTATTCTAGAAACTTTGGTTTCAGTTTAAATTCCATAAAATTAATTTTTCTTTATGTCACTTGGTTTTCTCTTATTTCTATCTTATGAGCTGAATGATAAAATCCTTCAGCTAATTAAATCCTTTATAAAAAGTTATTAATATAATTATTTCTTTTTTATATAAAGATTTACATACTTATTTGAGAGACAGAGTTACAGAGATAAGGAGAGACAGAGAGAGAGGTCTTCCATCTACTGGTTCACTCCCCAAATGGCTGCAAAGACCAGAGCTGAGCTGATCCGAAGACCAGGAGCTAGGAGCTTCTTTTGGGTCTCCCACGTGGTGCAGGAGCCTAAGCACTTGGGCCATCTTCCACTGCTTTCCTAGGCACATTAGCAGGGAGCTGGATTGGAAGTGGAGCAACCAGGGCATGAATAGGCACCTATATGGAATGCCTGTGTCACTGACAGAGGTATAACCTACTGTTTCACAGTCCCGGCCCAAATAATTATTTCTGTTACTTGTTGTTTTAATGCCTGGAGTATTTATGCATTCATTTTGTTCTCCAAAATTGCTTGTTCCCTGAGGTCAAAGATTAAGAATTCTCTATGCTCTATACTGATCTTCGGTTTTTCCTGAGACAATAGATATAAAATGGTAATAAAACTGAAGTCCAGCATTATGCTTAATTCTATTAAGTTTCTTTGTCCAACACATTAAAAAAAACTTGTGCTTGGAGTTTTCAGGTTCTCTGGTCTATGTGGGCTCATTCAAGTGCTAAAAATCTGTACCTTCATCCATGCTGATGATAATGAATGTTGACTCATTAGGTGCTAATCAAAACTTTCAGCATCTTTTATCATATATGAAATGACCATTAGAACAGGGCCAGCCAACTTCTCCTGTAAATGGATAATAAGCCCATGTTTTAGTCTTTATAGGTAATGCAATCCCTGTTGTAACTGCACAGTTCTGCTATTGTAGCAAGAAGGCATCCATAGACCACATGGAAATGAGTGAGTATAGCTGTAGTGCACTGAACTGTGTATCAGATGATGATAGCTCAGATTTCCCCGCCAATTCTTGAAAGAGAGGCCATGGTTCTTTCTAATTCCATACTGAGAATGGTTTATGTAACAAAACACTATAAAAAGGCATTAAAAAGTGATTAAAACTACCTTGATTAATGTCGATTCCCCTGTAACTTGAGATATTGTCCATGTTTCTTAAAATGGTTCCAATTACAAATACTACAGGGAACAATTGTTTAAATTATATAAAGTTTAAAAATTTACATTATTTTTAATGGGGCTCTTTGTATACTAAGAAAATATTAACAGGCCAGTATTGTGGCTTAGTGAGTTAAGTCTCTGACTGCGATGCTACCTAACTTCTGATCCAGCTCCCTGCTAATCTTTCTAGGAAAGCAGCAGAGGATGGTCCAAGTGCTTGGGCCTCTACCACCCACTCAGGAGACCCAGGTAGAGTTCCTGACTCCTGGCTTCTGTCTGGCTTAGCCCAGCTGTTGCAGCTATTTAGGAAGTGAATCAAAGGATGGAAGATCTCTCTTTCTTATCTCTCTCTCTCACTTTGTCTTTCTTAAATCTTAAAAAAAAAAAAAAAAAAAAAAAGATTTTTTCAAGATATTTGATTCTTGAAAAAATTAATAGAAAAATGAAATTAAAAGGAAGTTTATTTTGGTACCAAAAATTTTTCAAATCCATGCATACTTTTTTTCATACTATGCATGTTCAATAAGCTTTTTGAAGACTCTTAATATTTTACCAACATCTTATAATTTAGTATATTAAAGAACAAAATAGCTTTCAAATATAATGCTTGCATGTTATAACACATGTCTATTCTACTAAATGCAGTTGTTATATTTTATCTTGATCTGTTTGGATCTTTTCAGATTAATGACTTCCGACTTTATAAAGAAATCTAGTTCTGCAAGGAGAAGTCCTTCAACAACTACCTCTTCTCACTATTTAGGGACTTTGAAAGTCTTGGACCAAAAGCCTTCACAGAAGCCAAGTCTAGAACCTGACAAAGCAGACAGCATAAGGGCAGCTGTGTATCAGGTAAAAAAAAAAGAATTTTGTTTTAAGAAGAATAATAACTTCCATAAGGCTACCTGTTTGTCACAGAAAAACATTACCCTGATAGAAATGATAGCAAACACTTAATTTTATTGAGAAGGATTTTCCTTTGTAATATATGGGCAAGCCAAAATAATTTACTAAATTATTTTCTTCTATGCTTTGCTTAATTGATTATAGATATTTTTAAAGAATGGGAGCATGCTATTACTGTTGATTAAAAACAGAGCAAAAGTTAAACACTTGAAGATCTATATATGTTTTTATGCTATTTTCTCTTTCAAGCTTAAATTATGAATTAAAAAGTTTTTAATTTTTTCTGTCTCTGAGACTTTATGGGGCTTACATACACACAAAATTTTCCTAATTTTTACATAATCCTAAAAATGGTCTTTTTTGTCTTGTTATATAAAATACTACATTTTATAAAATTATACATGCACATTGCCAAGAAAAATGTTAACATGCTTAGCTTTTATGTTCAGTTTTTAGGTTTTTTTTTTTTTAAGATTTATTTATTTATTTGAGAGTCAGAGTTACAGAGAGGGAGATAGAGGGAAAGATCTTCCATCTGCTGGTTCACTCCCCAAGTGGCTGCAATGGCAGGAGCTTGTTCTAGGTCTCCCACATGGATACAGGGACCCAAGCACTTGAGCTGCCTTCTACTGCTTTCCCAGGCTGGGAGCTGGATCAGAAGTGGAACAGCTGGGATATGAACCAGTACCCATTTGGGATGTGGCACTACTATGCCACAGTGCTGGCCCCAAGGTCTTTTGTTACAACAAGGATAACATGAATAGAATTTTCTTAATTGTACTTTTCCTTTTGTATTAAAATCTTACAAGAAAAGAAAAATGACATTCCTTTATATAAAATTTACAAATTTTATGTTTTTAGAGTTTTAATCAAATATTTCAGAAATAAATAAAAATTTGGGAACTTTGAATATCATGTAGTATTTTTCTTGTTCTGACAGGAGTGGTTAGAAAAGAAAAATGTATATTTACATGAAATGCACAGAATAAAAAGAATTGAAAGTGAAAATCTAAGGATCCAAAATGAACAGGTATTGTGAAAAGAACTGAAAAATGTTCTAGATTTGCATATCAGTAAAATCTCAGAGTTTTTCTAAATCTACTTTTTAAAATGGCAAAATGAAATATATAAACAAAATAATTCACTTATTATTTTCTTTCTTTTATACTTCATATTTTTAGTTTAATATAAATGTATTATAACTTTTACATGAAAACATTAACTTATAGATTTTTATTTTTTGTTTTATCTCTTATGTGTATGGGATAGCTGTGGTGTGACTGATTATAAATTTATTATTGCTGGTGACCACCTAATTCCTAAAATTTTGTTTCCTTTAACCAAAAATATAAGGAGTCATCAGACGTTAGCCCTTCATTTTTCCTCCATTCTCTGTTGGATTTCCTGTGTGTTTTCAGTATCAGCTGCTATTTGAGCTCTTGACCCATAGCCTTTCCCACTGACTAAAGCTGGACTTCCATTCTCTCTTATATGTTAAGTCTCTTCCTCTGACTCCTGGGGAATATAACTACAATGTGCTCAGTTATATCCTATCTTCTAAAATAAAAGTTCTGATAAGACTTCTTCATTGTGCTGTTCAGTACTAAAATAGATTTAGAAAAAAGCATTCCTAAAATCAGTTGCACTTAATGAACCCATTCTATATAAAGCAACACTGCAGGAGTATTCCTGTACACCTTTTACCATAAAGGTTTCTATGCAGCATCACACTGCAACAGACCTCATTTGGTCTACATGGCTGTGTGGTAGATAGAACTTCTGCTTGTAAATTATGTTACCTACATCTTAAGGCTTCATATCATTTAATGTTAAATAGTATTATTAATCAAGCATAAGATATTATATGGGATTATATTGAAGTATGGAAAAACATATTTCTATACAGTCAACTACATATTTTCTAATCTGATGCATATTTTCAACTTCTGAGATCTTTTCATATAATAAGAACTTTGTGTTTTGATATAATTCAAAAGTAGAATTGAGCTCCCAAATCTGTGTCATATTGTGTGGTATGGCCAATTTACCTGACTCTGACTTACCTTATCAGCTTATAACTTTCTTTTTTTTTTTTTAAAGATTTATTTATTTATTTGAAAGTCAGAGTTACACAGAGAGAGAAGAGGCAGAGAGAGAGAGAGAGAAGTCTTCCATTCGATGGTTCACTCCCTAGATGGCCGCAACGGCCGGAGCTGTGCTGAGCCGAAGCCAGGAGCCAGGAGCTTCTTCTGGGTCTCCCACATGGGTGCAGGGGCCCAAGGACTTGGGCCATCTTCTACTGTTTTCCTGGGCCATAGCAGAGAGCTGGACAGGAAGCAGAGCAGCCGGGTCTCGAACTGGCGCCCATATGGGATGCTGGCACTTCAGGCCAAGGCGTTAAACCACTGCGCCACAGCGCCAGCCCCAACTTTCTTGATTATAATTATAATTGAAGTGCTTTATTAAGAACATTTAATTATAACAACCAACACTATACTTAGCATTTTTTTTTTTACTGTATTACCGAAGGATAGTTGACTTCCTTGTCATGAATAGTAGGTGGATATCTGATGAATGCCTTTAGAAAAGGACATTTTAAATAGAATCAATAATTCAGATAACATTTCTTCTAAATTCACCTGTCTAAAGCAACCTAAGTAAGTCATCTGATTTGAAACTTTCTGTCTATACTGACTATCAAGGAATTAAAGCTAGATTTATATATGTGCATATCTCTGTATTTGTCTACTTGTCTATACACATGTGCATTGTGTATCTGCCTATTGTTATTTCCAAAATAGAAAAGAGCTGCTAAGAGAGAAGAAGCATTAGCATCATTCGAGGCCTGGAAGGCAATGAAAGAAAAGGAAGCAAAGAAAATAGCTGCAAAAAAGAGGCTTGAGGAAAAAAACAAGAAGAAAACCGAAGAAGAAAATGCTGTGCGGAAAGGAGAAGCACTACAGGTATTCAAGAAGTTTGAATATCTCTCTTTTCTTTTGTATTTTTTAATGTCCAATTAGGATAAATACATGTGTCCCTTAAACAGTAAATACTTCTTAACAATGAAAAAACCAAAATCCTACCTTCTAATTTGTTTTTTCTTTGCTTCATAATGAAATACACAGTATATTATCTATATACACCATGCTGTAATTCTTTTTTAAATATTTGAAATCAAAACTCATGATTAACTGCATTTTTACTTGTTTCATAATATTCATGGTAAGAAAATCATTTGGAACTTTTTCAGGCTTTTGAAAAATGGAAAGAGAAAAAGATGGAATATCTTAAAGAGAAAAACAGAAAGGAGAAGGAATATGAAAGAGCAAAGAAACAGAAAGAGGAAGAAACTGTTGCTGAAAAAAAGAAAGATAATTTAACTGCTGTTGAAAAATGGTAATCCACAATAATAAATAATCTTTTAAAGATCTTATTTTATTTATTTGAAAGACAGAGTTACAGAGAGAGGTAGAGACAGACATAGAGAGGAGTTCCATCTGCTGGTTCGCTCCCCAAATGGCCGCAGTGGCCGGAGCTGAGCTGATCCAAATCCAGGATCCAGGAGCTTCTTGTGGGTCTCCTACATGGGTGCAGGGGCCCAAGCACCCAAGCACCCAAGCACTTGCACTATCCTCCGCTGCTTTCCCAGGCGCATTAACAGAAAGCTAAATCAGAAGTGGAGCAGCCAACACTCGCACCGGCGCCCATGTGGGATGCCAGTGCTGCAGGCCAGGTCTTTAACCCTCTGTGCTATAGCACTGGCCCCAATAAATACTTTTGTAGATTACAAATTTTTTTCCTGCTTTTTAAAAATTGATTTTCTTGAAGTCTGTTCATGCATCTCAATTCCATTGCAGCTAAAATTTATTTTAAGGAATCTTATTATATATTCTTTAACCTTCCAGTGTTTTGTACTATCTTACATAGGAATGAAAAAAAGGAAGCTTTTTTCAAACAAAAGGAAAAAGAGAAAATAAATGAGAAAAGAAAGGAAGAACTTAAAAGAGCTGAGAAAAAAGATAAAGATAAACAAGCTATTGATGAATATGAAAAATGGCTGGTAGGTGTTACTTGTTAGTGTACTTGTGTCTTTCCCTTGCAATTTTCTGAGCTTTTTATGTCTGTAATTCCAGTTCTGTTTGTCCCATACCAGTTTACCATTTCTACCTGGAAAATGTCTTATTGAATTTATTCTCTTCTTTGTATATCACATTCTCTTTAATTAACTGATTTCTGTTAGTGCTTCTATTTTTCTCTCAGATATTTAGATAAATAATATCCTTTCTTACTTGAATCCCCACATGCAGTAATTTACCAGTCATGCCCATTCTTTTATTTTTATTTTATATCTGAAATCATGGAAAGCAGACAAGTAAACTATTGAGGGTATTCTGATTTTAAGCAAGATATCATTTTCCACTTTAAAGTATCAATATGTATATCTGCTTTTAATAATTCATACATTATTGTAAATAGGTACTTTGTATGATTTAATAACTTATATGAATAGTTTACATATTTACATGATTCTACAATCAAAATGTATGGAATTTTTCCATAGTCTTTATTATTATTATTATTTTTTTAAAGATTTATTTCATTTATTTGAAATACAGAGTTACATAGCAAGGTAGAGCCAGAGAGAGAGTGAGGCTTCCATCTGCTGGTTCACTCCTCAAATGACCGCAACGGCCAGAGCTGAGCTGATCCGAAGCCAGGAACCAGGAGCTTCTTCTGGGTCTTCCACACGGGTGCAGGGGCCCAAGGACTTGGGCCATCTTGTACTGCTTTCCCAGGCCATAGCAGAGAGCTGGATTGGAAGTGGAGCAGCTGGGACTCACACAGGTGCCCATATGGGATGCCGGCACTTCAGGCTATGGCGTTAACCCACTGCAGCACAGCGCCAGTCCCCCCATAGTCTTTTTAATAGAGGTTTTATATCAAATTTTTTTTAATTCTTGCCAGTCAACCCATTAAAAAATATCATCCAAGATATTTTTTATTTGCATTTCTGTGGTCAGGATTGAGCTTGAACACCTTTTCATCTGTATGAAATTTATATATATATATATATATATATACACACACACTTTTAAAATGTTTTATTTTGGAATTCTGTAAACTGTCAATTCATAGACTTTAAACATTTTCTATTAGTTGTTGGTCTTTTTCTTATTGATTTCTAGAAGCATTTTATGTAAATTAGCTTATTTCTGGGAGGAGTTACAGATATTTTTTCCCTGCTATATTACTATTTGCCAACTTTATAATATTTTATTCCATGAAGAGTTTAGTTTTATATTTAGGTCTCAAGTTTTCAGTCTTATCTTTTGACTTCTGATATTCAAGCATAGTTTAAATATCCTTCTCTGTAAGTTGAAGTTAAATAAAATTCTCTTGTTTTTCAAATAACATGACTTTATTATCTTTTTAACATTTGTTCTGTTTAGAATTTATCCTAATATGTGATAGGGAATATAAAACTTTATTTCTTCAAATTCATCTTTTACCCACTAAATATTTTCAGGGCTATCTATTGACTTTCTATCTCATTGGTCAAATTTCACTATATATATATTCCAGTACCACACTGTTTCATTGTTATGTTTTATATATCTAAATATTGTGGCAAATTTCTCTTCATAGCTCTGTTTCAGAATTTCTGCCTATTGTTTATTTTTTAAAATGAACTTTAGAATCAAAAGTATCTAGAATGACACCAAAATGAGCTATTTGATGGTAGGATTAATGTACAAAATGCACAAGACCAATACTCTTGAAGGATGCAGTTGAAAACTTCAGAAAACAGAACAAAACAACTCTTTTTTTAAATTAATTAATTTTTAAGGAATACAAATTTCATGTGTACAACCTTAGGAATAGAGTGACTCTTCCCGCCATGCCCGCCTCTCACCCACACTCCCGCCCTCCTCTCCCTTCCTTTGCCCTTCCCAGTCCCATTCTCCATCAAGATTCATTTGCAGTTAACTTTGTACACGGAAGACCAGCTCTACGCTAAGTAAAGATTTCAGCAAAATTGCACACACACAAACCTGTTTGAGAATAAGTATCACATTTAGCTTTCATAATACAACTCATTGAGGACAGAGGGCCTGCATAGGGAGTTAGTGCACAGTGACTCATGTTGTTAACAATTGACACTCTTACGTATGACGTCAGTGATCACCCAAGGCTCTTGACATGAGCTGCCTAGGCTCTGGAAGTCTTTTGAATCCACAAACTCAGTCAGTATTTAGACAAGGCCACAAGCCAGGTGGAAGTTCTCTCCTCCCTTCAGAGAAAAGTACATCCTTTACAAAACTACTCTTGGACAGAAAAACTTAATCTGTCAATGATGTTATAAAGAAGTAATTACCTCTCCTTTATGTAATTTAATGTAATCCTAATAAATATACTCAGCATTTATGTTTATATGTTGACTTAAGTACTGACATTTGCTAATTCCCTACAAGAAATAGTAACAAATTAAGACAATCCAAATTGGTTCACTAGTTTGAAAGAGAAAGGTGATGTTTCATAGTGATTTCCTTTGGTTTAACTACTAAATGGCATATGTTCTAAAAAAGCATTTATAAGTCTTCTTATACTCACTACTAATATTACTTCAAGCAATTAATTATAAATGCTTGAGTTTTTACTTTTGTTTTGACATTTTCTTGAAAATAGAATAAAGTTTCCTTAATGATTAAATCAGTTATTTTTTACTTATTATTTAAAATTTATTTATTTATTTGAAAGACAGAGACACAGAGAAGGTGAGAGAATGAGAGAGAAAACAAGAAGGAAGAGATCAAGAGAGAAGGAGAGATCAAGAGAGAGCCTCTACCTGCTGGTTCAATTCCCAAATGGCTGCTAGGGCCAGGCTGAAGCCAGAAGACAGGAGCATCCACTGAGTCTCCCACGTGGGTGCAGGGGCCCATCTTCTGCTGCCCTCACAGGTGTATTGAATTATCAGGGAGCTGGATAGGAAGAGGAGCAGCCATGACTCAAACTGGCACCCACATGGGATGCTGACACTGCAGACGGAGGCTAAACCTTCTACACCACAGCACCGGCCTCACTTTTTATAATTATAGTATTTTTTTATACTTCTTTATTTTAAAAAAAAAGTTTAAGATAAACAAATTTCATGTAATTCTTATATATAGATTTGAGAGCATAGTGATACTTCCCAACCAACTCTCCTACTCAGCCAATCTCTTACCCTTCTTCCTCCTTCCTGTCTTATTCCCTCTCTTAATTTTTACAATGATCTACTTTCAGTTTACCTTCTACTGAAAAGATTAACCCTATACTAAGTGAAGAATTCAACAAATAGGAAAAAGAAAAAAAAATACTGTTGATCAATAGAAGAGACAAGGGCTGTAAACAGTCATCAAGTCTCAAAATGTCAGTTTCACTTGTATATATTACATTTTACCATACTCTATTAGTTATCAGAGGAAACACATAGTATTTGTCTTTTGGGGACTGGCTTAATTCACTAAGTACAGCTGTTTCCAGTTGGATCCATTTTATTGCAAAAGATAGGATTTCATTGTTTTTACACTTGAGTAGTATTCCATAACATATATATATACATACATATATATATATATATATATATCTCACATCTATAAATATATATATATATATACACCCCACATTTTCTTTATGCAGTCATCAGTTGATGGAAATATGGGTTGATTCTGTATCTTAGCTATTGTGAATTTAGCTGCAATAAACTGGGGATATAGATAACTTTCATATGCTGATTTCATTTCTTTTGGATAAATTCCCAGGAGTGGAATGCCAGGGTCATATGGTATATGTATTTTCAGCTTTCTGGGATATCTCCATATTGTTTTCCACAATGGCTGTACTAGTTTACATTCCCACCAATAGTGTATTAGGGATTTTTCCCTACATCTTCACCAGCATTTATTGTTTTTTGATTTCAGTGTGAAAGCCATTCTAACTGGGGTTAAGTGAAACCTCATTGTGGTTTTGATTTGCATTTCCCTGATGACTAATGATCCTGAGCATTTTTTTTATTTATTATTTTTTAAATTTATTTGACAGGTAGAGTTATAGACAGTGAGAAAGAGAAAAAGAAAGGTCTTCCTTCCATTGGTTCACTCCCCAAATGGCTGCTATAGCCGGTGCTGTGCAGATCTGAAGCAGGAGCCAGTTCTTCTCCCTGGTCTCCCATGCGGGTGCAGGGGCCCAAGCACTTGGGCCATCCTCCACTGCCCTCCTGGGCCACAGCAGAGAGCTGGACTGGAAGAGGAGCAACCGTGATTAGAACCCGGCGCCCATATGGGATGCTGGCGCCACAAGTGGAGGATTAACAAAGTGAGCCACGGCGCCGGCCCCGAGCATTTTTTCATGTGTCTGTTGGCCATTTGAATTTCTTCTCTTGAAAAATGCTTATTGAAGCCCTTTGCCCATTGCTTAACTGGATTGTTTGTTTTGTTGTTGTTGAGTTTCTTTAGCTCTTTTTAGATTCTGGATATTAATCCTTTATCAGCTGCCTAGCTTGCAAATAATTTCTCCCATTCTGTCAGTTCCTCTTCAGTTTGCTGAGTGTGTCCTTGCAGTGCAGAAGCTTCTCAGCTTGACGTAATCCCATTTGTTATTTTAGCATTGGTTATCATTGCTTCTGGGGTCTTTTCCAAGAAGTCTGGGCCTATATCAACATTTTGCAAAGCAACCAGTGTTCTAGTAATTTAATGATATCAGTTTGTCGATTTACATCTTGATCCATTTTTAGTTTTTGTATAATGTGTTACGTAGCGGTCATGTTTCTTAATTCTGTGTGCAGAGATTCAATTTTCCCAGTAACATTTGTTGAAGAGACCTCTCTTTCTCCAGAGACTGATTTTAGCTCTTTTGTCAAAGATTAGCTGTTTGCATATGTGTGGATTCATTTCTGGCGTTTCTATGTTGTCCCATGGGTCTACATGTCTATTCTTGTGCCAGTACTGACTATTTTGATTGTAACTGCCCTGTAGTATGTCTTGAAATTTGGTATTGTGACACCACTGGCTTTGTTTTTGTTGTTTAAGATTGCTTTAGCAATTTGGAGTCTATGGTGTTTCCTTATGATTTTTAGCATCATTTTTTCTAAATATGAGGAGAATGTTGTTAGTATTTTGATTGGGATCACATTGAATCTATAAATTGCTTTTGGTAGTATGGACATTTTGATATTAATTCTTCCAATCCATGAACATGGAAGATTTTCCATTTTTTAATATCTTCTATTTATTTATTTAATATTTTGTAATTTTCATTGTAGAGATCTTTTACTTCCTTGGTTAAATTTATTCCAAGGTATTTAATCTTTTTGTAACTATTGTGAATGGGATTGATCTTAGTTCTTTCTTAGCCTTTGTATACAAAGGCTATTTTTGTGTTTTAATTTTCTATCTTGCCACCCTACCAAACTCTTTTATGAGTTCCGGTAGTCTCTCAGAGGAGTCTTTTGGTAACTCTGTATATTAAATTATGTCATCTGCAAATAGAGATAATCTGACTTCCTGCTTTCCAGTATATATCCCTTTGATTTCTTTTTCTTATCTAATGGTTCTGGCTAAAACTTCCAGGACTATATTAAATAGCAGTGGTGAAAGTAGGCATCCTCATCAGTTTCCAGATCTTACTGGAAATGATCCCAGCTTTTCTCATTCAATATAATGCTGGCTATGGATTTGTCATAAATTGCCTGGTGTTAAGGAATGTTCCTTCTATACCCAGTGTACTTAAGGATGTTGGTTTCTCTGCATCTATTGAGATAATCATATGGTTTTTATTCTTCAGTTTGTTAATGTGATGTATTAAGGTAATGCTGGCTTTGTAGGAGTTTGGGAGGATACTCTCCCTTTCAATTGTTTTGAATAGCTTGAGAAGAATTAGAATTAGTTCTTCTTTGAGTCTTGTAAAATTCAACAGTGAAGCCATCTGGTCCTGGTCTTTTCTTTGTTGGGAAGCTCTTTATTACTGATTCAATCTCTGTCTTGGTTATTTGTCTGTTTAGGTTTTCTGTGTCTTCATAACTCAATTTGGTAGATGGTATGTGTTCAAGAATTTATCATTTTCTTCTGGATTTTCCAATTTATTGGCATATAGCTGTTTATAGTAATTCCTGACGATTCTTTTTATTTATGTGGTATCCATCATTATATCTCCTTTCTTTTTAATCTCCTAAGTTTATTAATTTGTATCTCCTCCCTCTTTTTTTGTTGTTTTTTGGTTTTTAGTTTTTTGTTTGTTTTTTTCTTTTTTTTTTTGGTTAGTTGTCCAATGGTATATCTTTTTTTGTAAGAAACCAGCTCTTCATTTCATTAATCTTCTGTATTTTGGGGGGTGGGGAGTTTCAATTTTGTTTGTTCTCTACTTTTAATTGTTTCTTAGCTTTACTATTAGTATTTCAAGTATACCCAGCTAAATGTTTTGGATTGCTCACTAATCTCCAGATACACAGTCATTTCTTTGAAGGGAGTATATACAGAGAAACACTGGTTCAAAACTTAACCTACTATAATAAAAAAACATAAAAATATGAAAGGTGGCATTTTTGAAAATAATATGAAACAGGACTATTCCTATCAAGTAAAATGTAAATTTCCCTTCTCACCCTTTTGTGAATTCAGCGTACTTTCTTTCTACCTTTCTGAATCATTCCCATTGTGTACCCAAAGAATACCTAAAATAAAGATAGGTTCCCTCAATTCCTTCCATCAAGGGTTCCACTTTTTTTCTGCTTTTCCTTATCACTCTATTTTTAAAAAGCTTTGTCCGTATTTTCTTGGTTCCCCATAGCCATTTCATCCTCAGCCCACTCCAGTCTTGTACCTGTCCCATCACTACATTGACACTGTATTTAGAAAGTCACAGGTTCCCAGGCCATTTAGCCAATCTCACGTTGCTTTTCTGTCCCCATGTCCTGGCCCTTTCAGCACTCTACACAGCTTAACACTTACTGTACTGGAAATGCTTTTCTAAGTCTAGAAATACCATGAGAAATCATAAAGTGAAACATGATGAAATACAAAATCTTTTGCACATCAAAATAAAAAATCAACGTAGGTGCTGGTTGGAGGGTAAATTCCTACAGCTGTTTTGGGAATAAATTGATGTTGTCAGTTGAAGTTGGTCATGTGCATGCCTTTTAAAGCACTGGTTTCACTCCTGTGCATTACACATGGCAATATTTAATTCATGCATAAGAATACAAACACAGATGTTCAAAATGGCATTGCTTTGAGTGGAAAAAATGGGAACATTATACATACGTGCTTCATAAAAAATAGATGAATATATTGTGATGTATTCTTAAGCTAGAATTTTGTATATGGATGAACCAGAGCTGCATCGCCACATGGATGGATCTTAGAAATACCAGGATGAGCCAAAGAAAAGGAAGTTGTAAAAGATTATAAAATCTTCCCTTGGAGGGCATGGGGGATTGGTTCCAGGAAAGCTTGCATCCCCTTTATAAAATGGCATATTTGCATATAACTTATGGACATCATGTCATATACTTTAAATCTCTAGATTACTTTTAACACTTAATGCAATGGAAATGTTGTTTAAATAGTTGTTGCACTGTAATGTTTAGAGAATAATGACATGGAAAGAACTCTGAAGATGTTCAGTACAGATAGTTTTTTTTTTTTCTCAGAAAATTTTGTATCCACCCTTTGGATGCCATATTCACAGATACAGAGGCGGAATGTATGGCATAATATCTTTTATTGTAACTATTAAACAGCTGAAAAAAATTATTTGTGGTTTCATAATGAATACATGTGAAATGAAATGATTCAGATTTATACTGCAATGCTAAGTGTCTAATTCAGAATCTGATTACTGCATTGGGCTGGAAAGGGAGGGAGTTGTGACAAGGGAGTGGATGCAGGGCACTCCACAAGTATTGGTCGTATATCATTTTTTAAGGCAGGTAGTAGGTACACAGGTTTGGATTAGATATATTTTTTAAAGATTTATTTATTTATTTGAAAGGCAGAGTTACGGAGAGACAGAGGAAGAGAGAGAGAAAGAGAAAGGTCTTCCACCTGCTGGTTCACTCCCCAAATAGCCACATAGACCAGAGCTGTGCCAATCCAAAGCCAGGAGCAAGGAGCTTTTTCCAGGTCTCCCACACAGGTGCGGGGGCCAAAGGACTTGGGCCACCTTCTACTGCTTTCCCAGGCATAGCAGAGAGCAGGACTGGAAGTGGAGCAGCCGAGATGGGATACCAGCCGTGCAGGTGGTGGGTTTACCTGCTACACCGCAGCGCCAACCCTGATTATATTTTTTATTCTTTACAAATTTTTCTGTAATTGAAATATTTACTACATTTTTGTAAAACGGTAAGCACTAAAAAAGGCAGTGCAGGTAAAATGATGCAAAGATGATATTTAATGAAAATATACAAATTCCTAACAGTTAAAAGCACTGATATGCATACTTTTAGATGAGCCAGATTACTGAACAGAAAATTCAGAAAAGGGCTGGGGGAATGTTTGAAAATGTGTCCAAAATCAACAATAAGCAAAGAAATGTGATGCTGAATTTTCAGCTATTTGAAAAATACGTGAAGTCCCTCATGTTGCAGAGGCATGTTCAAATGTTGCGCCCAGTCAATTTACTTCCAATAATCTGTTCGCAGAAAATCATCACTGACTTCTAAACTATTATCTTTGAATTATGGAATTAGAGATATGCAGCGGGCATTGTGGTGCAGTGGGTTAAGCTACTACTTGGGACACCTGCATCCATATCAGAGTGCAGGTTTGAGTCCTGGCCACCACGTTTCTGATCCAGCTTCCTGCTAATGCACTTGGGAGGCAGCAGATGATGACTTAAGTGCATGGGCCCCTGACACCTATATGATAGAACTGATGGAAATTTGGACCCCTGACTTCTGTATGGACCAGTCCTGACTACTGGGAGCATCTGGGGACTGAACCAGTAGATGGAAAATTTGCATGAGTGTGTGTGTGTGTGTGCATGCCCTTCCCTCCCCCACTGCTTTTTTTTTTTTTTCAAGTAGATGAAAATAAACATTAAAAAAGAGAGGACCAGTGTTGTAGTACAGTGGGTTAAGCTAACAATGCTTGTGACAGTGGCATGCTATAACAGAGTGCCTGTTAAGAGTCTTGGCTGCTCTGCTTCAGATGCAGTTTTCTGCTAATGTGCCTGGGAAGGCTGTGGAAGGCAGTCTACTTAGATTCCTGCCACCCATGAGGTAGAATAGGGTGGCGTTTCTAGCTCCTGGCTTTTGAAGGCCATTTGAGGAATGAAACAGTGGATGAAAGATCAATCTCTGCTCTGCCTTTCAAATATATAAATAAGTAAATCTTTAAAAGAAAGAAAAGAACTATAGGTCTTTTTAAATTTTATTTATTTATTTATTTATTTATTTTTTGACAAAGTGGACAGTGAGAGAGAGACAGAGAGAAAGGTCTTCCTTTGCCATTGGTTCACCCCCCAATGGCCGCCGCGGCCGACGCACCGCGCTGATCCGATGGCAGGAGCCAGGTGCTTCTCCTGGTCTCCCATGGGGTGCAGGGCCCAAGGACTCGGGCCATCCTCCACTGCACTCCCGGGCCACAGCAGAGAGCTGGCCTGGAAGAGGGGCAACTGGGACAGAATCCGGTGCCCTGACCGGGACTAGAACCCAGTGTGCCGGTGCCTCAAGGCAGAGGATTAGCCTAGTGAGCCGCGGCACCGGCCCAAATTTTATGTTATTTTTAATATCACCTTTAGTATTATAAAAAATAAGTGACAGTAATACTTATTGATAGTTTACATATAAATCAGTGTATCTCCTATTCCTTTGTAGCCAATTAAAGTGGGAAATAATGTATAAATATCTGTTTTAAAAAGATTTATTTATTTGAGAGGCAGAATTATAGAGACAGAGAGAGAGGTCTTCCATCCACTGGTTCACTCTCCAATTGGCTGCAACAGCTAGAGCTGCACCAATCAAGCCAGGAGCCAGGAGCTTCTTCCAGGTCTCCCACACGGATGCAGGGGCCCAAGTACATAGGCCATCTTCCACTGCTTTCCCAGGCCATTAGCAAGGAGCTGCATCGGAAGTGGAGCACTGGGACTCGAACTGGCACCCATATGGGATGCTGGCACACCTGGAGGAGGCTTAACCTACTATGCCACAGTACTGGTTTCAATGTATAAATATCTTAAATTGTATTATTTTGCTCTTCAGTAAGCAAACTGATTTGAAAATAATGTTGATGTATGTATGTAAACTTAGTTTCCTATTTTCTTTTTAGGAAAAAAAAGAAAGGCAAGAAAGAATTGAACGAAAACAAAAGAAACGCCATTCTTTTCTTGAAAATGAGGCACTTCCTCCATGGAGCCCTCCAAGCAGAACTGTGGTCTCAAAAGTGTTTTGATAATTCTCATTCATAGATATTTAGCTATTTACCAATTTGCTGATTTTAACCAGGGGCTTAAAACCATTCAATTAGTTATAGTTAGAAGAATCTATTTTAATAAGTTGCCAGATCCTTCTGCTGACAATGAAAAATATACTTAGGAATGGAATCAGTGAAAACATTTTTTCGAACTGTAGATTACTGCTTCAAATGAAAAGCTAATAATCAAACTTCTTTCTATTCAAATGCATAAAGCTTTATCATGTCTTGATAATCTGATAATTCTTACTTAACACAGTGTGATCCATGATCACTTTAACTAAGTCTTCTGCATGTTATTTAAATTTGTTCCCAGTAATAAGGGAAATCATCGAGGTATCATCATCATAGAAAACACTGAATCTGTTGATGATTTTGCCTCAAGGTTCCAGTTTTTAAATGAATGTTTGAGTATATTTTATCTAAAACTGATCGTTAGCTCAAAGCTGTGTTTGCACTGTGCAAGTTAGAACTTGGCAACAGAGGCAATAGTTCAAGTAGAACTCTAATCAATGAAGCATTTTAAGAATTCTGCCTTATGCTTTAATATGACTGTACTTTATCCGTTCCAAGCTTACGTGACAATCATAGGCACTTTATAATGATCTCACCTCTGAAATTTCTCTTTTTAAATTTTATCTTACTTTCCTTATTATTTAAGTGATACCAATAGATATCAGCGTCATGGCAGTGATACACGTAGACCTTAGTAATGGAAATTCCTCAGGAGTTCAAGGTCCTTATTGCCGCAAAGAGGGTTAAGGCAATGATTGTCCTCAACAATAATCCAGTTTTAGAACTTATATATTTAGAAGACAGCTGTATGGGAAAAAATCTATGGAAAATGTTTGAAGAACTTTTATTTATTTATTTGATCTCTGCATATCCATGTATTCACTAGTCTCATACTTGACATGGAACATCTAAGTTATGACTTACTATTCATTCTCAGAGGTGAGATGCTACTTTAGCCAATAGTGCAATCCAGAAATGCAAAGGTGATGGGTGAGAATAAGCAGTTACTATTTATTGGGCACCTATTATATATATATGTAATTCCTGCTAGATCTTTACAAATGTTATTTCTCATCTTTATAAAAACTATTTAGATACTGTCCATTCATTTTACAGAGACTTAGGAAAACCAAACAACTTGCCATCCATCTAGCATGTGGCTGAGTTGGAGTCAGAACTGTTAAAGTCTGCCTGACTAAGGCTGCCTCCCTCCAGAATCCCTGGGCTCTTTTTCACACTCCATGTAACCTCAAAAATCGTAAGTGCTATCAAGATTTCTGAATCATAGCAACCTTACAAACACGCTGTAACTCTCAGAGCCTAAAATCATGTACTATTACTCAGAAACTACTTTTCCCAAGAAATACATACCTAACTGGTATTAGCGATAGTGGACCTCATTAAATCTATACAATGAACTAAGAATTCTTAACCTTTAAGGAGTTGCTCAGACATCTTGTATCTCATATTGGAACGTCAGAAAACTCAGCACATCCATGACTGTGAAACGGTCACTCAGGGGGTTCCACACACCGATCCCTCTCCTTGCTGCAGTGCGTGTGCAAGTGCGTGTGCAAGTTAAGGAAGATGCTGAGGATCCCTTCAGAGGATGTTCAGTGCCACAGGTGAACGTGAGACGTTTGTGAAGGATGCCTTGTCATGCTGCCTCATCTAGAACACTTCCTGCAGTGGGCATGACTGCCAGCAATGGGGATTGCCGCCTCTTACTCATCGGGTGCTCTCCACAGGACCTGACACCTTGCCTACTGGAACAGAGCACTGAGTGTTTATTGTTTTGAATCAGCTCTTCAGAGCCAAAAAGATATTTGCAAATTCCAGGGAGGTAAAAAGAAATGTAGAAAAAGGTACACTACTCTGGGGAATGTGAGACCATAAATGTGTGTGTTCTAGACTTCACATTAAATATTTACTTGGGTTTTCTCACTTTCTCGTACATTATTACATTTAGTGGCTTACCATTACCTCATAGATTGTTGTGAGAATTGAATGAGATCAGTTAATGTGAAGTACTAGGTACATTATAAGGACTGCATAAATGTTCGTTTTTGACATCATTTCCTTTCAACCATGAGCCCCACATTCACTCCACTTACCTAGAATGCAAGAAGGCAGACATAACTAGGGTAACAGTGTGTATTTGGCACTAGATGATTTTCCCATATGGGAAAATGGCCTTTCTGGCCATTATAGGCTGTACAACTCAACAATAAAGTGGTGCTTTGTATCAGGGCCTTCCTAAGAAAGAAAACTAAATAAATTTCTTCTCAGAGTTGCTTCTGATGTAGGAGGAAATGAGAAATTGAGGTGTTTGGAAAGAACCAAGTCATTTGTCTCAAATGTGAATGGTGACTTCTGTCTTACTGTGATAAATAATATATTATTTCTTGTGAATAATGTGCTAAAAATCATCTGGATCAGTGAAGTCATCTCTTCTCCTGTAGCAAAAAGAAAGCTGAGTTTTGGGGAGGGGAGTGAAGATACAGTACTGTATTATTGTTTACTGCCTGAGAGGCAAAGGGGAGAATCACACTTGGTAGTATTATCTAGAGAATATTTAATGTATTTAATGGGTATACCTTTCTCATATTTCCTTAGAAAGTATCAAGTATCAGTACAGATATTTATTCATTAAGTTTTCATTAATAATATTAGGGCATGTATAATTCAAATTAAGGACAGTAACAACCCGTTGAAGTTCATACTAAACTTCCTACTTACAAGTAACATTGATCACTTGAAGAATACTAAGATTTTTAGAAGTACATAGGAATTATATGAATATTTAAAATTGCTATAAACATGTTTCCTTGGAATATTTTAATACATTTAAATATTAGAACTTCAACTTTTACATAGAATTTAAGCTTCATAATAACCAAGAAAACAGTGAAGTGAAAGAATGTAAGAATTATTCATGGGATAATAATATTACAGTGGTTTGTAGTTACATCACTGAAAATTTTGGCTAATTTTCTATTTCAAATTGTGTTTGAACTGCTATTTTTCACTGTTGCTGAAGCAGTACCCAATACTAATCAATGGCCCATGGTTATGTTCCTCAGTGTGCAGTAACTGCACCTCAGAGAGATTTTAGTAATTTGACCAACTTGGTCCAAACACTTTATTTCTAAAGTGTACAAACTGATTTCCAAAGATTTTGATTTAGCCAGTCACACTGTAGGGCACCCAGAGTTAGAACGCAGGTTTCTCAGTGGATATGCCCTCCATTCCACAACTGCTAAAATGTGCACACTGACTTTTATTATTTTATTTTATTTGAGTTATATCTTCTCATCTGTTTCCTTATTTCTCCAGTGCCCTCCCCATAACTGAGCATCAGATCAAAGTTGTTTGGATACCTACACTATCATAAGGTGTGGGAAACTGAAGTTGCTCAAGTCTTGAGTCATGATCTAAGATACAACAAAGAAAATAAATTTCACAAAACAGGAAACATTACATGTTGGTCAAAATCATTCCCAATTATAAACTAGTAGAGGAAACATAGATTCTCCTAATTTAATCGTGGCTCTGATTTCAGTAGTGCTTTTAAACAATATTTAAACCTACATGTTTCCATTCTGTGTAAAACAAATATGGTAAATTTTCCTAGTTTATTATACTGGCTGATAGAACAATAAAATGGTGTGTAGATGTTAACTTGGAGACTTCTCTGTGTTTTTTTAACTCAAATTTAATGTGATTATGTTATTTTGAATTGTGTATGTTACATTAAATTGTATTATGTTAACTTAAGTTGACAAAATTCATGGTATTGAATTTAGAATATCTTAGGAGTTATTGAGGGATATGTATTCATGTTTATGTCTGCTTTTTGATAGTATGTTTTCATGTAATGCTTAATTTATTAAAGTCAACCATTCAAGATATATTCTGTTGAGTGATGTTGTTTATTGACTGTGTGCTAGAATTTTATCTCATGGTGTTAGAGAACTTTGTATGACTTCTAGTTTGGGCCAGAGATAAAATAACCATGTAATATTGATATACCTTTCATAAGAAATGGCTGAAAATTTGCATATAAAATTTTATTTTTAACTTTAATTGGATTTATAACATTTTTACACAAACTATAAAGGTTATATAATCATTAAATAAGAAAATTAAAATAAGCAAAAGTCACCCATGATCCCATTACCCAAAGATAATTATAGTTAAAATTATTTTTTACTCTTCCAATTTTTAGTTTCTAATACCTTTTCCCCATAGCTGAAATTATACTGAAAATGAAAAAAAGGATAGTCCCTTCCACCTCTGTCTCTCTCTTTTGTGACCTATGTATATGTACATACAAATGTTAATGCATTCATAATATAGAAAATGCAAATATTAACACATGCACACATGCAGATAATCAAACATAGTCTTTTATTCTTTGAATTGAATGATCAAACTACATATCTGATAATCAGATTTTTCCAAAGAACAATTTATCATGAGATAGATCCATGCTAATATAACTTCCTAGACATTTTTGATACTGCAACCACAATTTATTTAACCTGTTAATGGACACTGTTTTCCTTACAAATGTTTGCTTTGGAAAATAATATGATACAGTCATTATCCTTACCAATATGGGTGACCTCATTAAATCTCCAAGATAGAATAAGGATTTAAAATATTTAAGGAGTTATTCACATATCTTTAATTTAGTATTAGAGTGCCCAAAAACTCAGCAGGCTATACAACAGGCTTTGAGATATCCACTCAAGAGGTTTTACACACAGGATTAACCTTGTTGCAGTGTATATCCAAGATAATAAAGATGCCATGGGTCTTCCTGAAGCAAGACCATATCAGTGCTATAGATAAAAAATTTCATATGTAAAACTAGAGCCAGTTTTATGCTGCTAGAACTAGGAGATACAATGAGTACTGCTGAATGGATACAGAGCTTCAGTTTTGCTAGATAGGAGATAATTCCGGAGACAGTGGCATAACATTGTGAAAATGTATAACTTACTCAACTGTACACTTTAAAAAAATGGTTGAGAGGATAGATTTTATGTACATTTTAATTCAATTTTTCAAAGGTGCCCCAAAATGCTTACTTTTTCATACACAGGAGTGATAATAGAAAACTTCTCCCTGTTACAGAATGGTCTGACTGGACCAGTCTGCTCATTCCATGTCAGTCCAGTTACAGTTGTTAGAATATGAGATGCTACTGGCTTAAAAAACAACTGAAAGCTAAGGAAGAAAGGAACAATTCCAAAAGTCTTCTAATAACTCTCCCTTTCAAATATTTTTCTTAAATATTCTTGTTCAATTTTTGCGATAAGCTTTAGTGTTCCTGGTAAGTATTTAATATGTAAAATACATTTATGTTTTTTGCACAATCACAGTAACCATGCACTATAATAAAATCTGTTGGTTTGACACAGTGTGAAACATATCTTTCTAGAGGCTGATTAATTTTGTTATATTTTTGTTATGTGTGGCTATTTAACTTTTAAAAATAACTAACCCCATGGTGTTCATGAATCAGCTAGGAGAAAAGTTGGTTGTGATCCCACCACCCCAAACATACCCAGGTTACCTTATTCTCAAGTTTCTTCACCTTTGGATAACTGTTACTGCAAACCTTATCTTTGTAAGTACATGTATCTCCCACTTGAATAACCTCATGAGGACAGGAAATCTATTTTATACATTTTGATATTACTATTATTTGTTTATTTTTATTTGAAACACAGTGACAGGGAGAGACAGAGACAGATCCCTCATCTGCTGATCTACTCCACAAATGCCCCCAACAGCTGGGGCTGAACAAGGCTTAAGGCAGAAGCCAGGAAATCCATCCAGGTCTCCTGTGTGGGTACCATGAACCTGAGCACTTGGGCCATCATACGTTACCTTCTCAGGCACATTAGCAAGAACCTGGATGGGAAGTGGAGGAACCAAGACTAGGGCTGGCCCTCTGAAGCAATGGCTTAACCTGCCGCACCATAACACATGCCCAATTTTATACATTCTGACATTTCTACTTTATCAGTGGATTCTGGATAAATATTGTATGGCTGATAAAAGAGCAAGTTACAAACAATATAAAATAGTGCATGAGTGTTTATAATGAATACATACATATTTGAACAAGGATTCTAAACTGATGAAGATATACAAATTTTAAAAATATTAAAATGACATTACAAATTGTATTATAATGATTACAAATAGGTTGAAACTCTTTTTCAGATAGGACATCTCTTTTTCAGTCCTAATAAAAACAAACATTTGAAAAATGGGGAAAAATGGCTTGTGTGTGCATGCATGTGTATATCCTTGCATTAAGTTGGGAAAGAAAACAGCTCCAAATATATTCCCATATATTCCCATATTTACAGTTAAGCAGATAAAGCCTGATCCAAATAATTCTTTCTTTCTTTGGTGTCTCAATACTTTCTTAAACAATAACAGGAAAAAAGAAAGAGGAAAATCCCAAGACTCACTGGCTTTTTCAGCATAACCCTAGACAGAGTGATCTTTTGACTAGAGTTGGAACTCAGATATATCCAAGAGTGGGAGCCACATTCTGCAGCTCTGCCTCAACCCTGGCCACAGCACATAGTTGCTGTGTGACTGGTTCTATTTATCTTATCACTGGATCTAGAGCTAAGAGCTATGCCTCTGAAGCTTGTGATGCTTTTCGCCACGTATTCTTACTACTCATCCTTCGGCCACAAGAAAAAGAATGTGTCATCAACCTGACTATTGTATTTAGTAATATATCATTTAAAAACATTATTTAAAAACAAATGGAATGTTTTCTAGGGCTACCAAGTTCTTTCAAGGCGCATTGGATAGAACTCACAGATAAAAATTTAAATGATTTCAAAAATCACTGTGATTAGTAGACCATAAACTATTAATATCCTATTCCAACATTATTAGATTTTATAAAATGTGAAATATTTTCTACATCCTTTTAACAAAAAAACATTTGCTGGAGGTGAACCTGTTAGTAGTACTCAGTAGTTTAACATGTTTTGAAGACTGTTTTTTTTTTAATTAGTTTATATGAAGCTATCTTCAAAAAAAGAAATGCCCTACATCGCAACTTAAAGTTCTTGATAAAATACATTTAAAGGATGTAGTGAGATATTATACTGGCAATGGTATAAAGAAACCTGCAATATGTTGAATAATTGCTGATACAGGTAAATGAGTACTGAGTTTGGAGGCAGAAGTTCTGCCTTGGATCTTGGCACCTCTCCTGGGCAAGTCTGGAGGTCTTTAGGTAAGACACCTAACCTACCCGAATGTCAATTTCTTCATTTATACAAAAAAGGTGAGATATTATTTGCCTATTTCAAATGATGAGCTAGGGAGATAATGTTAATAGTGCTATATATTAAATTGCTATATGAAAGTAATAATAACTTTTTAAAGATTTATTTATTTGAGAGGCAGAGTTACAGACAGAGATAGGTAGAAAAAGAGAGTGAGATCTTCCATTCTCTGGTTCACTCCCCAAATGGCCATAACGGCTGGTGCTGGGTCAACACAAAGCCAGGAGCAGGAGTTTCTTCCAGGTCCCCAACGTGGGTGCAGGGACCCAAGCAGTTGGGTCATCTTCCACTGCTTTCCCAGGCCATACCAGAGAGCTGGATTAAAGAGGAGCAGCTGGGACACAAACTGGCACCCATATGGGATGCTGGCACCCCACGTGGAGGCTTAGTGTCGGTCCCAGAAATGTATTGTTTATATAAATAATACCCAAATTATGAAATTTGTATTGTTTTGATCAAATATATAGACTAATAACTGTAAAGACAGACTAATCCCCAAAGAAAAAAAGCAATCAAAAGTTATGGTCACAGACAATAAGACAATATTAAAATTTGAATTTACATTTTAATGTGGCAGGAAAATACAACAGAATCATAAAAAATTTCTACCTTAGAATATATTAGAGGTTGGCACTGTGGAGCAGCAGGTAGTCACCAATTGGGGATCGATCAAGTGTCACCAACTGGGATGACCAGATTCCACATTGGGGTCCCTGAGATGCATTCCCACCTTTGCTTCTGATCCAGTTTCTTGCTAATGTGTACCCTAGGAGGCAGCAGATTGTGGCACAAATACTTGGGTTACCACCACCCATTTGGGAAAACCAGATGGAATTCCTGGCTCCTGCCCTTGGTATGACCCAGTCAGTCTCTGACTCTCTCTCTCTCTCTCTCTCTAGCTCAATGTTTTCCAAATAAATGGATATTTTTTAAAAGAGAACAATAAAAGCTACAAAAATAATTCCAATCTCTCTTTTGATTATTTTTTCTTTTACTTAATCAATGAGTTTATCTTAGATAAATCAAGAGTTTGTCAACAGTCAAGGGAAAAAGTCTCATTTTATAGAAAAAATGTTAAACAGAGCAGCTTGAGTCAAAGTCACCTGCTGCCTCCCAGGAAGTGAACTGGCAGGAAGCTGGAACTGGAAGCAGAGCCAGGACCCCAACCCAGGCACTGTGGATGTGAAGGCAGGCATTTCAGCCGCCAGCTGAAGCATTCTGCCAAACATAGGCCAGTTTCTCTTTTTCTTCCACAGTCTTTAAACTTTTCGTGGTGTCTTTTACTCTTTATTTAAAATTATTACACATTGACATAGAATTTAAATTATTAGCATGAATTTAATAATCATCTTTATACTCTGCAATGGTACTTTAAATGCAAATACAAGAGCCTTTAACTCATGCTAAAATTACACAATTTGTACTTCTTTTTCCATATATGCATTTTGTTCTCAATAAATGCATAGAAATGGTGCACAAAACTTGCTCAATTCATTTTTTTTCATGCCCTCATATGTGCACATTCTACCAACGCTATGCTTTCGGCTTCCTGATGGATAGGGAAGGAAAAAAAAGGGAATAGAACTGAGAGTAACACTCTATTTCCCTCTCCTTCCATAGTGTAAGTGGAGCCCAAGCTCGAAGGACCATCAATCAGAAGGACAGGGTAAGAGTGCGTGGTTGCTTGTGTTTCCTAGAATGCCACCACCAGGAAGATGCTAACTGGGACACTTCCTTCCATATCTGATTTCCTGAGTTCCAGCCCTGGCTCCACTCCTGATTTAGGCTTCTTGCTAATATGCACACTAGGAGGTGGCAGGGTCCCAGCCACCCAGGCGAGAGACTTGGATTGAGTTTTCCTTGGCCTAGCCCAGCCCTGGCATTGCAGACATTTGGAGAATGAACCTGTGTATGGGAGCACCCCCCACACACACACTTTCTGTTTCTCTATGTGTTTCTCAAATAATAAATAAAAACATATTTTTAAATAGAATTGCACTGTTGGGGTTGGTGCTGTGACATAACACGTTAAGCCTCTACCTGTGGCACTGACATCCTAAAAGGCCTGGGAAAGCTGTGTGGCCCCTGCACCCACATGGGGAACCTGCAGGAAGCTCCCAGCTCCAGCCATTGCAGCCATCTGAAGAGTGAACCAGAAGATGGAAGACCTCTCTCTGTCTATAACTCTGCCTCTCAAATAAATGAATAAATGTTTTTTTTAATGCCATTGTCTTCTTTTACATTCAAAACAAAACAACTCTGTTTCCAGGCAAGGATCTATTCAAACCATACCAGATTTTGAGAACAGGCAAAGACTGGCATTAAAAGAAAAGGGAATGTCTAGTAAAATCAAGTGATTGAATAGATAGCAAGAAATAACCTTTCATAAAGAAGCTGCCCTGAAAGCACATTGTGTAGTAGAAGGAGCGTTTGTTCATTTCTAGTCCGCATAGCCTGATCACTCGTTCCTACTCAGAAACTCTCTATCACATTGTGTGGTTTGCTGTTCCAATGCTCAGTGCACTGTGCAGATTACAAAATGTGCTTTGGCATTTGTTACATACAACTGCTAGCCCCTGGGCTTCTTGCTTTTCATCCAGAATCAATATCTAACTTGGTAATCATTTTCCATGTGAAGTTTATTTCCATAAAAACTTCTTGAGTTTGGGGGATATTTGGGGATATATACAAGGGTCAGTTCCTTTTGTGAAAAAGTAGACATGGCGTCAGAAGTCTTAAAAGCTATGTGACTCTATAATAAATTACCACATACTAGGTGGTTTACAAACACCAGAAATTTTGTACAGTGCTGGAGACTGAATTCCAGGACCAAGACACTGGAATAGTTCAGGCCTGATGAGGACTGGCTTCCTGGATTATGGAAGGCTGTCTTTGTACTGTAACCCACATGGCAGAAGGAGGAAAGGAATTCTCTGTGGTACTAATCTCAAGGCAGGGGCCTCATGACAAAATGGCCTCCCAAAGGCCCCAGGTCCTAGTCACCTCAGGTGCTGGGATTTCAACCTATGCATTTTGGTGGAACACATTCAGTCTACAGTGGCTTCCAACAGCCGAAATTATAAGCATCCTGTGTTGATCAACAGGTGTGTATACATTCGATGGAATATCATTCAGCCTGCAAAAGCAGAAAATTCTGACACATGTTACAAAACAACTCATCCATGAACCTCAAATACTATTACACTGTGTGAAAAAAGCCAGACACAAAAGTACAAATATTGTACGAGTCCATCATTCAGTGGAACCTACTGTAGGCAAATACAAAGAGACATAAAGCAGAATGATGGTTTCTGGAGGGGGCCTGGGCATAGGAGCACTGGAGAGTTACTGTTTCATGGGTACAGTTTTACTTTGGGATGAATGGTGCTGACGGTTGCACAGTGAAGGGGAAGTACTTATTGCCCTGAACTGTGCATTTCACGTGAACAAGATGGAGATGGTAAGTTTTCTGTTACGTAGTGTGATTGACTTCAGGAAATCCCATTTATTTTCTCTATACTACAGTTTCCTTATCTGGAAGCAGAGAAGAAAATATAGCATGCCCTACCCAACACAGACCTTCACCGCACATCCTCAGCTCAACCTTCCCTCACACATCCATACAAAAGGTGGTTAATGCGGATCTAGTGGCAGAACATATATATGAAATGCCTTTGCAAGTAGTAGATGTCTATGAGTAGTGGTTGTTTAACTTTGACTACATGTCATGACTGATTTAAGGGCTTTACATACAAACTTATTTAATCCTCAAAAAATACATTTTTATGTATTTTATAAAATACATTAGATAGGGACTATGTATCTAATGTGTATATATAATGTATATATCTAATGTATTCACAAAATACATTAGTTAATGTATTCATAAAATACATTAGATATGGACTATTAAGCTTCCATTGTCCAGATGTGGTAGCTGATGTGTGGGGAAGGTAAGCTCTGAAATGTACAGAGTTGGTAAGAGATAGGATGAGGACTTAAAACTAGTAGGTCTGATTCTGGATGCTCAACTTCTGACTTAGACCAGTGAGTGTCAGCTGGAGTCTGGAGATAATTGTAGTTGTCACAAATCAGGCATGCTACTGGGTAGCTAACGAGTAGTATGTGAAGGAAGGAGCTTCACTGAGTTCTGGTCAACTGATCTTTGCAAACATTTCCAAGAGCACCCAAGGAGGAAAGGATGTTTCTTTCATATGTGGTGTTGGGAAAACTCACTATCCATGCACAGAAGTATTAATTTAGAGCCCCATCTCAAAACACAAACAAAAATCAAATCCAAATGGATTAAAAATGTAAAAATAGTACTTGAAATTGTAAAAGCACTATCAGAAAAGAGAGAAAAAAATCCTACCATTGGTTTGGGCAATGATTTCATAGCCATGACCACAAAAGCAGAAGCATAAATAATTATTGGTATTATATCAAGCTAAAAAGTCTCTGGACAACAAAGAAAAACCATCAGAAAAGTTAAGAGACAGAATATGCAATACAGAAAACATTTCCAAGCCACAGAATTGGTATGGAATGAACATCCTAAATACATCAGACTCAAACAATTCAATAACAAGGAAACAACCAGATTAAAAATGGGCAAACAGCTTGAATGAATATTTCTCAAAAGAATTAATGCAAATGACTTTCAGGAATATAGATCACTAACCAACAGAGAAATTCACATTGAAACCATAATGAGAATCACCTAACACCTGTTAGAATGGCTATTATCAAAAAGATGAAAGACAACAAGTGCTGAGAAGGATGCTAGAGAATGAAACTTTACTATTATTTATTTGAAAAAGCAACACAGAGAGAGGTCTTCTATCCACCTGCTCACTCCCCATATGGCTTTGTAATAGCTGGCATATGACCAGGTCAAAGCCAGGAGCCAGGAACACAAACCAGGTCTTCTCCCTGGGTTGGAGGGACCCAACCACTTGAGTCAATTGCCTGCTGCCTCCCATGGTGCAGGAAGCTGGAATCAGAAGCAGAGCCAAGGCTGGAACTCAGACCTTCCCATATAGCACATGGGCATCCCAAGTGGCCTCTTAACCACTGTGCTAAAAGCCAACCTCCCTCCATCCCTCCTCCCAAAAATGAAGCTGCTGTATCCTGTTGTGCAGCAGGTGAACTAGCACAAGCATTATAGAAAGCTGTGTGGATGGTCCTCAAAAACAAACACGAATTACCACATAATCCAGCAACCCCACTGCTGGCTCCTTATATTACGGGGATGAAAGCAGTATGTGAAGCAGATGCATACAGATTTCTAGCACATCAAAGGGTTTTAAATCGGTTACTAAAAGGCACCACAGTCACCCAAGAACACCATGCAAATATTTTAAATGCTAGATTCGACGTGTGTTATTAACTGCTTATACACGAAATCCCTCTCATTCCATCCCACAGCTTTAGGGCACTTTGTTATCTTTTAATATTTACAGATTTATTTGAAACGCAGAGTTACAGAGTGAGAGGGAGAGGCAGCGCGAGCTTCCACCAGCTCTATCACTCTGCAAAGGGCCCTGAGCCAGGAGCCTGGAACTCCCTCTGTGACTCACGTGGGTGGCAGGGGCCCAGCTGACGGTTTAACCCCCTGCGCCACAACGCCCGCCTCGGGCTCGTTAATAAGGTTACTGAGAAGAACCTAAAGCAACAACCGCCAACCGCAGCCAGTGCCTGCTCGCCGCCTCCAGCCGCGGGGCCTCGGGGCCTCGGGCCATTCCCTGTGGCTTGCTTACTTTCCTTATTGGTATTTACTGAGCCACCTCTGCAGGGTCACCTGCTGCCTCCCGGGGTGAGCAGGAGCCGGAAGCTGGAGTCAGCAGCAGATCCCGGAGTGGAGCAAAAGGCCCCGGGCTGGGCTGTGGGACTCCGGAGGCCAAGGGCCCAACCCCCATCTTAAGGGACACAGAGGCGAGCCCCGCCCCCTGGGCGCTGAAGCTTTCAAACAGGGAGTGACCCCTGCCTGTAGGCGAGGAGCCGAGTTGCATGGATTTTTCCCTTGAAAAATCCTGAAGGCTCTTCCTAGGCCTGCGTTGAATATGCTTACACACATCTAAAAATCCCCATATTAAGTACCAGTTAGTATTTTACAAGGTTTTTTTTTTGTTGTTGTTGTTGTTCTTTAAATCATTGATTTGGATTTTTGGGCTACGTGAAACAGGCATCTACTCGCCGGCGGGCGTTGGCTGTTGAGGGGTCTGGAGGAGGGGAGGGTGTGTGTGCAGAGGTCAGTGCTGGGCAACGCTTCCCATTGTCAGGAAAGAGAGGCAGGGGAGGAAAATCGGGGCGCAGCTAAATGCCTAAAATGAAGCCAGCAGGGCCACGTCCAGACGTCAGTGGAGGGAAGCTGCCTGGCCAGGAACGCGTCTCCAGGTAGGTCTAGGCTCCCTGGCTGGGGCTCACGGTCCCCACCCCACATAAGCAGCCAGTCACCCGGGCCGACACAGTCGGAGGGGGTGGGATAGGGGGCTTCTGGGCACTCCCCGTCTTGGCCATCTGCTGATGCTGATTCTCGCAAGCACGGTACCCAGCCCGTTCCTCCTTGTGGCTACACTTACAGGCTGGACCTCGGAGTCTCCATCCGGAACGGGGGACCTGCAACCCATGCAGATGCCGGCAGCCTCAGGAAACGGTCCCGTGGCCTTGGCAATGAGATGGAGATGACAGCGCCTGAGACCTGAGCTCACCCCTGGCTTCCAGATCACCTCCCAGTGAGTCCTTCCCGGTGTCTGAGCTTCCACTTCCTCCTCTGACTGGTGCGGACCCCTCCTGCCCCGGCTGGTGACTGCAGACAGGAGGTCTTGGGCGTGGGCCCCGGCTCTTCCCTGCCTCTCTGCTCCTCTCAGACAGCTGTTCACGGCTGGGGGGCCCTTGGAGGGAGGCAAGCCTGCCCACTGCCCTGCCTGGGCAAACATGTGGCCAAGCACCTGACCAGGCTCCTCACCTGCTGCCCCTTTTGGGTGCGACTGACAGGTAGTGCCAGGATGCCAGCCTCCAGTTTCCCACCGGGGGCGTCCCCTAGGGCTGGTCTTGAGCCAGAGAAGCCAGGCCGATGAGGCACTCCTGGGGAGCTTAAGGGAAAAGGCTGCTATCTGGGAAGACAGCGTTGAAAGAAAGGGCAAAGCTCAAATGCCTTTGAAGTCCTGCATGCCCGGCACCACACGAGGCTCCAGCCTGGGCTAAGTCTCCTCCTCTCCGCTCAGAATCAAGGAAGAGAATCCGGTTGGGTGGTGTTTGGGTCAGGTGTCCAGCCTGGACCAATCAGCCGTGGCAGGGGCGGGCCCTCGTAGCAGGGACTGAGTCTGGCCAGTCCCAGGGAAGGGAGGATCTGTGGGCGGGGCACTAACTGATGGGCTGGAGGTTGACCGGCACCCCAACCAAGGTCCCTCTTTACCGTGTCCCTGCATCCTGGGGTCAACTCTGGCAAAACCCTTATCAGCAGACTCAAGCCCAGAGTTCACAGTTTAGCAGGTAAGTGGAGTTTTAAATCATAACGGACCTCCTGTTAGGAGGACAGGGAGGAAAAAAAAAAAAGAGCAGCCTAAAGAGAATCTCTACTTCATAAGAATAGTAATCACTATCACAGTAACAAATTAGGAAAGGAGAGTCGTTTAGAAATCCGATATAGCTCACCTTATTCATATTCTCCTTTCTTACTCGCCTTTTATTGTTTACAGCTACTTGCATGCAAAATAAAATCCCAGAGAAACTGAAGTTCCTAGGGGCGACTACACATGTGTGAAAGAGGATCCATTGCAGTAGGGGAGGGCTAGACATTTTTCAAAGTCCCCCACATTCTCGATTGGATTATGTGTTTCTCCGTAGCCAGCAATGCTTGGCTTTCATAAAAAGAGCACTTTGAAGGGAGTTTGCTAGAAGCGTGGCCACTCAATCACTTTGGGCACGTCACTGCTGATGGTGTCTTTCATGTACAACTTCAGATGGGCGTCTGTCTCCCAAGTTAGATCATGGAAAAGTGCCACGTGAGAACTACAACTTCATTCATGACGAGGACATTTGAGTGAGGACAAAGCAGAGGAAGACACCAGCTCCTCTCGTTAAAAGCTGGATGCGCGGACACACACGGTGCGGTAGGAAGACCGGGGCCTTTTTGGGGAACAGAGGAGGGGTGTTAATTTTCGGTAACAGAAAGCGATGAGTAATGTAAAAATGCACCAACTGGTTGCTCTGCGCTGTGCCCGGTGGTCCTGTGTGCCAGGGATCTCCCATTAGTCTAACAATCCTGAGAAGTCTTTGTTTTCTAACTTCATACTCTAATCAGCTGGGACTATTGGTTTGCCTTGTAGTTCCTTAGACAATCGTTCTCCATTTAGGAAAAGAGGGTGCATAATGCGATAGTTAAAGGCTCTTTCCATTTAGAACTGTTTTTGCCCTTACGATGAAGGTCAGGTATGGCTTTGGGAGGTCCCCAATTATCCCTACGATGGCGCCGCCCAAGGCTAGAGAGCTCTGAGCCTCTGTACCTGAGTTCAGGGGAGGATTAGGTCCCTCTCCTCCCTCACGGGAGCCTTGGGATGGAGAAAAGTGAATGAGAGAGCCCTTATATTCCTAGGTTGGGGGAATAAGCGCCCAGAGCATCTCACTTTCGGGGACGTCTTCCCCTAGCTGCTACCCACTGGGCTTGAGATGAGTCCCCCCGCTGCGACTTTCGCCTCCCTGAAGTGGGCCTCTGGGGGCACACCCACTGTCCCCACGGTGGCTCCCCGGGGCCTGCCCGGCTCACAGCGCACCCGGCGGCCTCGCGGCTTCCCTCTCGCCCGGGATGCTTGGCTTCCGCAGAGCTCGCGGGTCCCCTTCTCTGCCCTGTCCCCAGGGTGCTGACGAGGAGGCTGCGAGAGGTCCTCTCGGTCAGGCCCAGGGGACATCCCGGGGCGGCGGCACCCTGGGAGCCCAGGGCCGTGACCCTGCAGAAGGCTGCCCAGAGCGGGCAACTTGGCCGCAGGTGAACTGGGAGGGCCTGGGACGGAGGGTCCTGCACCTCGGACGGAGGCACCCCTGCCGGGCTGCGAACCCCAGAGGCCGGCGGCGCCACCACGGACCAGACCGGCTTCAAGTCCTGGCGGCCGCCGCAGCGGGACCAACACTCCGGCGATGCGCGGCTTGACCATTGCTGGGATTTAACCTTTGCCAGAAGAGTCACCAGGTAAGCAAGACCTCCCTAGAACCCCCGGCCTGCGCACGGAGGGTGTCCAGGGGCTGACGCTCTCTCCTGCAGAATTTTCCACCCGCCGCGACCCCCGGCGGACCCCGCCGCGCATCCGCGCTCACAGCCCTGCCTCCCGCCGCCCCTAAATCCTGTGGGCAAAACTCAGACCCCGTCTGAGCCCCCGCCCGGCAGCTCCGGAAGCCCCCAGCCCACCCCGGTCCCAGAGGCTTCGCTCCCCCTCCGTCGCCCCCCACGCGGATCCCTGGTACCGACAGGACCGCGGGGACGCCCCAGGGCAGTTCCGCCTCTGAGCCTCTCCGAAGGGACGGCGTCGGTGTTGACCCGGTGCCAGCGCCCTGACCGGGCTGCGCGCACCCTTGCCCGCGAAGGGGAGGCTCTGCTGGGAGGGTCGCGGCGCGCTCGCTCAGGGCACGGGGGAGCGGACCCTCAGGGGTCTGGAGGACTCAGGTCCGCAGCGAGCGGGCCCCGGGGTCTGGAGGGACCTCCGAAGCCTGGGGAGTTGGTTGGGGAATCCTGGCAGGATCTGGCCTCCCGCGGGCAGGCTGAGGGTGACTCCGGGAGGGAAGGTTCGAGCCCCAGCGGCCGTCGGGCAGCCGGTTGATGGCCGCGTGGATCTGGAGGGCGACGCCGGCACAGCGGGCGGTGCGGACCCCTAAGGGGGGCTGAGGGACAAGGGGCATTACTCCTGTCGCTCCCGACCCCCCTGGAGTCCCTCGTAGGCAGAGCTCGGAAAGGAACTTCCCACTTTAGCTCTGGTGCCCTTTGGGTAGGGACCCCCGGCAGAGTGGTGGCCTGGGGTCCTAAGGGCGGGGCCGGGTGTCACTGGAAATGGATCTTGCGACTTCTTTGTCTTTCCTCCCTGCCCCTTGAATTGCTTTGAGGTCTTAGTTCGGGGCTCTTTAAATGCTCTTTTTTCTAAGATGTGTTAAGAGTTGACTGGCAAAGAAAGCAGTGTGCCAGCTGTCGCCTCGCCAGGGCTAAGTGCTTACTGGTGATATGGCACCATCAGTGGGAGCAGGGAGCGTGATGTTTTTCCCAGGAGAGCCCACAACCGCAGATACTAACAAACCCTACACCAGAGTAGTTGTCAACAAGTTCCTGGCAAGCGGACATTATGAACAGACTCTTCATGGATTTGAAAATGCCCTGCGCCATGAGATTTTGAAGTGCCTTCGTAGATCACCTCTTTGCTTATACGCCCATACCAATGATGAAGTTTAAAACTAGGACATGACAATATTAGTATTAAAACAATTATAGCAATGTACTGTAAAAAGTTAAGTGAAAGCTATCTCTCTCCCTCTCAAAATATTTTATTGTGCTTTCACCTTTTACTTGAAGTAAGCCATTACTGGCTTTTCTTTGAAATTTCTGAAGTGTGCCACCACGGCTACATTTACACATTGTGGCCACTGTAAAATAAGGGTTACCTCAACAAAAGCATCGCAATGTTGTGACAATCTAGTAAATAACCACAATCGCTAGTGACATTGGGTGCATAGCATATGTCACACAGGTATGCTAGACAAAGGATGAGTCATCTCATGGAGCAGGATGGAATGAGATTTGATTCCACTACACAGAATGGTGTGAAAGTGGGAGTTTATGAATTGCTTATTTCTGTGTCTTATTTAAGATTTTTGGACTGAAGTTGACCACAAGTAACTAAACCTCAAACTGCAAAAGAGGAACATGTGGAAAATACTGCAGTTAGAAATATAAGCTTGTCTGAGGAGTGCTGGGGCTAGTTCAAGGAAAGCGTCTAGGTTGGAAAACAGTAAAGGTTAAATTACAAGGGCAGGTCACATTACGGAGGGTCTAGAACATTCTTGTGAAAAATCACAGAGATCCATTGAAATTCATGAACGGTTTTTGAGAAGGAGAGTTAAGTGGTAAAATCTGTGGCTTAAGATCAGAAATTTACGGCAGTGTTTATTATACTCTCAGGAACATGGATGAAGTTACTCCAAAAGGATCTCCAATTCAAGAATAGGTGGAAAAATACTGATTTCTTTATTGCAGTTTTTCTCTAAGACTTTAATCTGGTAAAGGGCATTCTGATTCTCCTCAAGGAAGATGCAGGATTTTCTAAATTCCTAGGAAGACAGGCATGAGACAAGTATTCCACATGTCATTGGACCAATCCAAGTCTAAGAAGCTGAGAGATGTAAGAAATGCCTTGTCGTCTATTTTGAAATTGCTCACCGAATTTCTGATGTGATCCTCTATTCCCAGATCATAGAAATACAAGGATTTATCCACTTCCCCTATAGATGTGTGTGTGTTCTGGGGTCCTCTCGTGCCAAGGAGTTAGGGCACTGGAGAAGGGTGTGGTGTCACTCACCTGGCTCTCCGTGCCAGCATCTGCTAAGATGTTCTCCTTGCTCTCTGGTCCAGAGGAGTCTGCCCGTGCAGCTGCTGCTGAGACATAAATTACTATGCCAAGTGGATTTATTTGTTACCACTACAGAATAATGGGGTCAATGCAAACAATTCTGCTGACCTATTCTATGTTGAGGGACGAGAAACTCTATGGAAATGTACAGGGCTCCATCTGTCTCAAGTCATTGAGCAATCTCTTCTGTGAATCCTTCTTTTTGGATTCCATTCAGGGAAGGGGACTCATTTCCCATAACATCAACAGGTCTGCATCTTCCCAGGAGTATCCCACCTAAATTCTTAAGCCACAGGTTCTTTCTGCTTTCCTAGGGACTCAATGTAACACAGCATTCCTTCTTCTTCCTCATACTCTGAGGCAATGACCTAGCTATCTAAAGGGCAGAAAGGTGGAGGGAAGAAACACTGGAAGGGAGAAAACCCTGTTTTTATTTCAAAGGTATTTCCCAGCAGTCTTGGAAAGCCCTTTAGAAAATGCTGGTCTAAAAAACAGACAGTTGTGGGTGAGGTTTGGACAAGGCGTTAAATTGGAGCTTCAGATGCCCACATCCCTTACTGGAGTGCCTGGTTCAACTCTCAGGTACTTCCAATCCGGCTTCCTGTTAATGCACACCCTAGCAGGCAGCAGAGAATGGCTCAACGACTTTGGTTCTGTCACCCATGTGGGAGACTGGGATTGACTTCCAGACTCAGGCGATATGAAATGTTAAAAAACTGATGAAGAAAAAGATTGAGTGTGGTGTTGATGCTGCCTTGACTGTTGATTATGTGTTGCACACTACAGGAAGAGCACTGTAGTTTGTCTCGTGGCCCTTTCTCCAATCCCATCCTCCACTGAACCTGAGCTTGACCATGTGCCTCTGGGCTTTGACCAGTGTGGGATTAGCAATTGTGAAACATGCAGAGGTTTGTTTGGCATCTCTTGTGGCTAGAAGTTCTTTCTTGTGCATATACAAAAGGTGGGACTTGCCTGTTGAAAGCATAGAGACCAACAAAAAGGCAGCGTAAGTTGAAAAACCAGTAGGGTATCCCCAGTGGCACTGTCAGTTGACAGCAAGTCTGTGAGTGACCCAAATGAGACCAGAATGCCCCAGCTGAGCCTCTAGCAAAGCCCTAATAAGGAGTAAGTGACATAGTTACTGAAGCTAGTAAGTTACGTAGCAGTTTTTGCTTTTATTTCATGAAATAAAAACAATAGAATGAAACAATTTCATAGAAAGATAGTCTGATACATATGTCAGATTCTAAGGGGAGAGAATCTGAAAGAAAACTGACTTTTTTGCTTGGCACACTTGGTATAATGGTGAGTTATTTTTTTAAGCAGGGTTTGTCATTCCCTGGACTCCAAGTTAGACCATGTCTCAGGATCTCTCAGACGCTGGCAGCATTCTGTTTGCCATCAGACAGTTAAATTACTGCAGGCACCTGAAGCTTCTTGGTAATTGTCCTGACTCATTTGGCACTCCCCTACGGAAGAGATGGCATCTTCTCCACAAGTTTTCCAACTGCTGTCAATAAGAAACTGTACAAGGGAACTCTGAAACACATGGGCAGAAAGGTGATGTACTTTTACAGTTGGCATCATTATACATGACATTTCCTAAGTGAATCTTGGACGCAATCAAAATGTAGGACCAACTTTCTCTGAGAACTGATGGTAGTGTCACAGTTTTGGGGCACAGATCTTTCAATACTTCTAATCAGTGACTTATCATTATCAATTGTGGCCTACACTAGTTCTTATTTTCATTTACTCTTCCTAGAATGTTTGGATTAAGATGTACTCATTCTAAAATTTGTAAAGCATCCAATAGGCACAAACTAGGAAAATACTCTTCCATGAAGTAATCTAAACTCAAGAAGCAGATTCTTTGTGGGTTCTTACAAGAAAGGAGGCAGGTGGAGGGAAAATGTCTGCTTTTGTAATTGCAGTCCCTCCTTGTACACTGCCTGCCTTGCCTCACCCTTGCATTCTGGATGAGGTTGGGGAAGTGCTGAGGTCCTACTGGGCATTTTGTAACTCTACTAGGATGTTCTGGAATTTTCATATCCCACCAGCAGAGATGAACTAGGTTCCAGGCAGATCTCTGCTTGAGTTACAACTGGCAAAGGAAGTCAATGTGTGTTACCATACTGCCCAAGCCAACAGGGCAGTATCACCCAACTCTTCTGGTCACCATAGCTAGTACCATTGCCTAGAGGAGGAAACTGTGGCCAGTGGTTGCACAGCCCTCAATGTTGAAAGCCAAAGTTGAACCTTGCTTTGTCCCCAAAGCAAAGGTTCATTTCCGTCACATCACATGACGTTTTTCTTTCTCTCTTATATAGTCAATCTGGTGTTCTGACTCTTGGATGGAAAAGAAGTAATTCATTTCACTGAAGTTCCTGCTTAATATACCACTTTCCCTTACCTACCAGAAAGGGTAAATGACCTGCTCCTCCAGGGCAGTAATTAGCATGTGCACTGAAAAATGCTCTATAAGAATTAATATACTGAATTTCAGATTCAAAGTGAAGACAGTGCTCCCCAGGGTATAAAAATGAGACATCTCATTACCTTTTTATTCAATTCCTTTTCTAGTTCTGAGCTTCTGGAAAGAGGTGGCCCAGAGCAGGTTAAAAATGTCATTTGGTTGAATGAGGAATGATGAGTGATCTTGTATCTTGTATAAGGATCCAAACAGGTAATAGAGGACAGCCATATTGGCTTTGGCAGATGATGTAAAAGCCTAAACACAGAAGAATGTATGCTTAAAGCAAGACATTTAACTCAGGAAGTTACACATCCAGAAAAAAAAGAACAGAGGGTAGTGTCTACCCCTGATATAATCCAATGAAAACACTGAGGAATATACCTATATGTCTTCAAAATACTGTCTATAATGTTTCCCTGAAACCACAATACCATGCTTTAAATTGTACAACTATTATTAATACCTCATTTGACACAAGTATATTTAAAACATGTGTCACATTCCACGATGTGATCAACTCAAAGATTACAGATGAATGTAGATGGAAATTAAATATGAAAGGCTCCTTTGGCTTGTGAGGTTGTAGCACAAGAATGCTACTTTGGGACAAAAGCTCAAAGGTTCACTTAAGAGACTCATTTCAGGTATGAATTCATACAAACATTTTTCATTGAGTTCAATTCCTGAACCACTTATAGACTTCTCTGGTTGGCTAACTCCTTGACAATCTTATGCAAAGACCACAGGTGAGGGGTCCTCTAGTATCGGTCCTGAACCAATGGATTTTCTCCTGTATCAGTGTCTTATATTCAAGATATATACAAAGGTCTAGGGCTATATATTCATCATTTTGGGAGAGGAACAAGAACTAAAGGACAGGGAGAAGGCCTATGTTCCTTTCTAGACCGGCCTCCAGGTGTGGGACAAAATGGAGTGCTTTGACATAGGTCATTATTTTAGTGAGTAAAATGATAAAATAGAAGCCAATATTTTTCTAGAATATATTGGTTTATTTTAAGGCTTTCACAGAGTAGAATAATTATTATATCTTCACCTCTGAATCAAGTTTGTCTTGTCCTCATCTTTTAGTCCATTTAGAAGTCAAGGCCTGAGGTGGGAGCAAGTTCCTCTCTACTCTCACTACTGTGGGTACTGTGTTAAATGGGGTCACTGTTAACAAAAAATACCAAAGGTGGTAAAAGGTTATGAAGGCAAAAATGTGGGAATCCTTCCTGAACCAATTTGAAAGTGAAGGTGTAAGAGACAGGGGAGGGAGTGATGAAGTGAATGGATGTTTGGATGGCCCCATTTGAGCATTTAGTTGTTGATTCATTAAAAGGCAATTTTTTGCTGCCTGTGGCAAACATCTGTAACAGCTTTCAAAAGCCTAACCAGAGTTTTCTTTTGGAAAGTTGGCTTTTGTAAGTGTGAAAGCATCAGATGCAGGATTTTCATTTGGGTCAACATTCTGTATACAGAAGGGTATCCTTCGACACTGTTTTTCAATAAAGTTATTCATGATATTATTGTTTTATACGGTGTATTCAGGCTGAAGGAGAATAGGGTCATCTGTGATGATCAAAGAAAGCATGTGGAACTGATGGGGATTGGAACAGGCAACGGAGTATACTTTCCATGTGCACATTGTGACATGTGTTCAGAATCTCCATTCTTGAAGCTTATTGTTGTTCTTGGGCAATCCTGGAGAAGCAGACTCACCACAGAGCTCCCATGTTGTACATGGATTATGCTAGAACTCTCCTTTACCTTTAAGATGGCTGCCACCACCAAAGTGGATTGGTTCTCCAGTCCACTTTGTGTGCAAAATTTAGCTTCTCTTTTAGGACTTTACATGATTTTAGATAGGCACATGCCCAGAAGATGCCTTCTGTGAATGGACCTTTTTGATTGATAAAAGCAAGCATATCATATGGGCCAAATAAAATTACATGAAACTTAGCTAGAGTATGCCAGACTACAGACCTGAAAAGAAAAGAGTGAAATCAACTTTGATGATTTCATTTTGGTATCTCTGAATACATTTTGTACCCGAGGGGAGGGAATGAACCTCTTCAACATTTGATTTAACAGCATCGTCCTTTCCAGTGGACTTACACTATAAATTCCAAATTCTCTGTTTCAAGGACTCTGTAGAATCACCTTCTTGTGAGGTGTCATTCTGTGCTCATTTTTTTTCCAAATATTGATGATTTTCCCCCAGTGTGCACATCTTTTTGCTAGACTCATTTTCTCTTTGTTTATTCCCCTTCCAGTGACTACATACCCTGAGGCTACCTCCAATAGTTCCAATTCTCTTTTAAAACTGAGATAAAACCTGTTGCCTCTTAAACTTTCTCCGGTTGCATTTCCTTCTCAACAGTCTTTCATTTTCTATTACTCTGTCTTTGTATCTAGTGCAGAAAGAGAATACATTACACAGGTATTCTAAAGCATTCTCAATTATTCCCACAGTGACCTTGGAAATATAGATGATTTTACTAAAGCTTTCCTTTATCCTACTGGAGTGGTAAGGATGAACTCTCTCATAGACTCCCCTAAAGTTTACTGTGAAAGATGGAAGGTCTACTCTGATATCTACTAGGTGTCTAACATGACACATTTCTTCACATCTAGCATAAAATCCCTCAACTTTAGTGGAGAGCCAGCAGAAATACTGGGCACTTCATAAATAGTACTACTGACAATTGAATACACTAATTTTGAATGGCATAGGCAAATGTCTGTAGGGTTTATTTGACAAATTCTGTTAGCATGGAAAAATGAACGTATGTCACAGGATAAACTTTTATGTCAAAGCACTTGAGATACAAAAGAAAAAATGGGAGTTATGTTGAGGTTTAGAAGTGAGTAGGGAAAATGAAGAGGAAATAAAAGGAGCCTTCAGATGAGTCGAAGGTTCAATAAGAGCTGAGGAGACTGTGAAGGGGAGGAGCTCACAGAGACTCAGACACACAGAACCCATTCTGATTTGTCTGAGCAAGTGGTATATGGGGGTCTTTGACACAGTAGAGGATTTTTTTTGTCTTATTGTGCTTGTCTTATGAGTCTACAATACATAAATCGGACTTTTATTCATTGCATTCACATTAACAAAACTTCTCAGACAAAAGCCAACAGCTACCCAATGACTTTGCCATTTATAGAGAGACTGGGTTGAGAAGGCTCAACCCTTCCCACATGTTCTCACCAAAGGTGGGCTATAGAAGACCAAAGTAACACCTACTAAAGAGATAAGCGAGGTTGTCATCCTCACAGACATCTTGGAGGAGAAATCCAAAGAGCTGTCCTTGCTGCGGTGTGAGCAGAGCATGCTCTTAGAGTAGGTTGGTTCAGCTTCTGTTAGTATCCTGTTGAAACAGCTGGTTTATAAGAGAACATCCTCTTTGAACTGGACTCTGGTGGGAATCTGAGGAAGATGTGAGATTATTTTACTATTTCTAAGCAATAGCAGGTTTGTGAAAAGGGCTAGAAAGAAAGCCATTTGTTGAGTAGAAAAGCCTGTATTTATAAATTAACTCCTGGGGTCCACGTATTCTGGGTGAATGTGCTCTTCTCAAACTCCTATGAACTGGTAGTGAAATCTAGAGCTACAATAGTCTCAGCGTCAATTCTTCTAGTGGGAATATCGCCTAGAACGTGCTAGCCACAGTCTGTTGCACTGTGTCATAAGGAACTTAGCATGTAGAGGTGCAAAGTACCTGATGCTAAGTTAAACCAGTGAGCTCAAGAGTTAGAGATCTCATTTGAAAAGTGTAAAAGCATTGAATATCCACATCAAGTTGAAAGTGACCATCCTCTTTCATGTTAAGTCTCCTCCCACTCTGAGATTTCCCGTTTGACATTTGGAATGCCTGACCACTGACACTTAAAACTCATTATAGGAATTTGCCTAACCTGACACAAACTACCGGAGCCCATTCCTTAGCCATTCTCTGGCCCCTTCAGTATGGAGGGCTGGCAACCTCAAGGAACTCCATGGTGGACCCGTTTTCAGTTTCTTCAGCTGGTGTTCCTGGTTGTGTGGGATGATCCTCTATGGCTTTGTTCTTAGTGACAACTGGCCAAGAGTACCAGAACCATTTTTAACTACTCAGCAGTCCCTGCAAAATGAATGCTGACCAAGAATTGCTTCTCAAATAGAAGGTGGTCAGCAACAGACAGCTGAGTCCAAAGTTTCTACTGCTCAACTATGCATCTCTTTTCAATAAGGTATGGTAACTTTTTTCTCAGATAACACCCATCTACCAAATGCTATGAAAGTCAACTGGGAAGCCCAGGTGCAGCCTGATAGACATTGTAGGTACACATCCACGTGGCCCTTCAGGAGCATTGAGTGTATACACACAGGAGGATAATACTTATGGTGGTGAGTCAGAAATATCAGATTGGGCTCCTGGCTTTTCCACTTCATGGCCAAGCTACTCAGAATTTTTTGATTTTCACTTTGCTCAATTTGACAAGAGTGTTGCTTCTCTGACCTCTTCTTTGTGCTGAGTAACATAATACTCTATTCAGTAGGAGCCCTGCTTCCTAGAAGCCCTGACCAACCTCATTTTATTCCTCTCTTATTTGGTCTAAGGCAGTCTAAAGCATGATTGCCCTCTCCCTAAAGCATATTATACCTCAATTCTCTATTCAGTGGCATGATCTTTAGAAGATACGCATTCATTAAGCAATGCCAGGGGTACACAGAATTCATGTCAACTATTTTCAAAGTAAGAAAGCAAATGCATCCTAAAATCCAGAATCCTATTCCTGTAGCTCAATATGTGCAAACATTTGTTGAAGTTACACATTAATGTATAGCTTGTTTGGTTTACTGCAACTGAGATTCCTTAGGGACAAACAGTTGGTCCATAATCAAGCTGTGAGTTGATTACAGGGCCAAGAATAGCTAAGGTATGAGCAGAAGAACAGTTAAGCTCAGCCTGCACCAAGGAACTAATGGAGTCAGCAGCAAATAAATGATTATATAAACATATATATCATAAAATCACTGGTACTGCATTCCTAGACATATATACAAATCATACAACAATATATATCATACAGTGATAATGGAAAGATGGAATAGGTATTTGTTGAAAGATTTTCTCAAATGTGTTTGAAAAGTTGCAAAATTTGTAAAATTGCATTTTATAATCATTCATAAATTTTTCATGAAATTCATTTCCTGAACTTTGGTACACCACAATAAAATTAACTTGTTATATCTCAACAGGATACTTTAGACACATGGAAGAATAATAAGACAGCCTTATTGTGCTAGGATTTATGTGACAACTAACACCAACTTTATGTTGATGCATGAATGGAAAAATGGTGAATTCATTGATGCTTCATGGAAACGTGTTGGTGACAGTGCCCCAAAAAAATCACACATACAGATGGATAACTCATTCTGTGAAGGGAGAGGGTGATGAAGTCAAAGCATGCAGTGGCAGAACCTCCACATAAATTAGAAAAAAAAAATGAATCTTCCTCATGCCCGAATGGGAGAGAACTTCCAATAAACAGCAGAAAACACAAAAACCCATAGAATCAAGGAAGGTTTGACTTTCACAACAATGCCTGAAATGTTATCAACTAAACAAATGATCTAAAAACATGACTAAAATTGTTTTTCCTTAGTATAAGAGATACATGGTCACTCTCATAGTAGAAATTCAGAGATTACTGAACAGAATGCGAGGACTTGATTCAAACTCAGAGAAAGCCTCCAAATATTTTAGAAAAATAGTATTCAGCAAAACAATAAAAAAGGTGACAACACTCAGTGTTGCATTGTGGAATAAATATAAAAACAGGAAGAAAATACTTTATCTAATTCAGTGATTCACAGCAAATACTTCAAGTGAAGTTATTAAATGCAAGTAAACATTTTTGAAAAGTCATTCTTAATGTGAGGTTAAAGAAGGTATAGGGAAAACAAAACTCCCAAGGAATTATGCGGTTTTAATTTTCAGCAACTCCAAAAATATAAAAGAGGCGGGAAGCCACATACCAGAGGTGATCTTCACATCTCATATTTCAGAATTTTTATCATTCACAACAGTTGCTTTTCCAACATTTCCTGCAGGCAACAGGCCTCTCAAGGCCTTGGATTCCAGAAGGGTGTTTGCAGCCTCTGTAAAAGGAAAAACCAAAAATATCTCAGTGTTAATATTTTCAGATCAGGACGATTCCCAAATTTTCATACATTTTCAAAATCACTATCTGATATCAACCCACCATGTATTTTCCTGAGCCTCCTGAAACATCAGGGAGAAAAGACAAAGTGGAATTATGAAAGACCTATGGACAAATTAAAAATGTTTTGGGCAAAGTGAACTCATTTTTGCCATTGCATCTTTACATACTTTATTTTCACTGGTAATAAAACTATTGGATGAACTTTTTGAATGAATAAAACTATTGGATGAACTTTTTGAAGTGTCCTTGGATATAGGAGATGGGAAAGGAAAGCTCACTTGGAAGGAGATGGTGTGATGGAAAGAGAACCTTCAGTGCTCTACTGTGACACAGTGATAGAAAACATGAAGCAAAATGACTGTCTTCATTTAACAAAGAATTCAGTTCTTCCTGGATGAAAATCGAGCATTTCAAGCAAGGTAGGAAAATCCATGAAAATAGTTTTGAAAAATAAATTCCCAGAGTAAGGTTAAAGGAAGTGAAGGGGAAATGAAACTCCCAAACAGCTATGCAGATTCTAATCCTCAGTAACCCAGATAATATAGAAAGAAGAGGTCATTTTCCACTTGAGAACTTTGGTCAGTCACAACAACTGGAATTTTGCTGCTCCCAGCAGGAGGCAGGCCTGCCTGGACCTGAGACTCCAGAAAGGTGTTTTATAAGGCTTTTAGGTTGAATGAAACACAAAACTTGTCTCATTGTTAATATTTTCAGATACTGAGAGCTTCTTAGTTTCTGGTATTGATACAAAGCATTTCCTAAATCCATGCTTCGTTTCCTCCCGCTATGTATTTTCCAGAGGTTTTCAGACATCATGTAGAGAAGTTTATGATGATCATATTGTGACAAACCATGCACAGACTTCAAGCACTTGGGAAAAAGTCAACTCATTCTTTCTATTGCATTTGCAATGTTTTATGATTATCTTCGAAAATGAGTTCTGCATGAACACTTTGGATAAAGGAAAGGAAATATCCATCAAGAGGAGTTGGTAATTGAAAGTGCTCATTCAGTGTTGCACTGCAAATCAATGAGAAAAAAACATGAAATACAAAGCTTCGCTTAGTTTTGTACCTCACAGACAATTGTCAACCAAAGAATTTCTAGAAAGAATGAAGATTTCGAGCAAAGGTAGTAAACTCATGCAAACTGCTTTGAAAAAGTCATTGTGTGAAGTTAAGGGAAGTGTAGGAAAGCCGAAAGTCCCAAGGCATAAAGGTTCTCTTCTTCAGGAACTCAGAAAAAAAGAGATGGGTATATGCATACCACCATTGAGCTTCCCATCATCTTCTCCTTGAGACTGTTAGCCAGTCACAACAATTGTCTTTTCAGCATTTCTGGAAGGCAGCAGATCTGCCTGGGCTCCTGATTCCAGAAAGGTGTTTGCAGTCTCCGTTGAAGGAAAAGCAAAAAGTTGTCTTACTGTTAAGATTTTGACACCTGACGAGTCCCAACTTCTCAAATTAGTACCAAATATTTTCAAAAATCCATGCCTCATTTGATCCTGCAAGGTATTTTCTGATCTTACTGAAAGATCAGTGCAAAAAGATGATGAAAATGGAATTATGAAAGAACTCTGGACAGATTAAAAACACTTGGGTCAAAGGGAACTCACACTTGCTATTGCATTGTGACACATTTTTACCTTTGAATACAACTTTTTTATAAAATACTTGAAATGTCCTTGGAAAGGAAAGGTCGCAGGGAAGGAGCTGGGAATGTGGAAAGCAATCATTCAGTGTTCTACTGTGAACCAGTGATGGGAGACATGAAGCAAAATGGTTGTCTTTGACAGGAAATTCAGTTCTTCCTGCACAGACACTGAACACTTGCCAACATTTTTTAAACAGAAATTCTCAGTGTAAGGTTAAAGGGAGTTTGGGGAAAATGCAACTCCCAAGCAGATATGCATATGCTAACACTGAGTGATTTGAAAATAAGGAACAAAGAGCTTGGTAGGTACTCATCAACTCTGGGATTCCCCTCATCTTTGGCCTGAGAATTCTGGTCAGTCATAAGGACTGGAATTTCGATGTTTCCAGCAGGTGGCAGGCCTGTCAAGGAAAAGCGAAAGCTGGTCTCAGAGTTAATACTTAGAGATACCGAATTTCCTCAGTTTCTGATATTCGTACAAAATATTTTCTAAATCCATGTTTCATTTCTTCCCACCGTGTAGTTTGCCAAGTTTCTGTGACCTCGTGAAGAAAAAGTGTATGAAAATCATTGCGACAAAGCAATGAAGACTTCAGAAGTTTTTGCTCAAAGGCAGCTCATCCTTTCCATTGCATTTGCAAGGCTTTATGCATATCTTTGAGTATGACTTTTGCATGAGCACGTTGATGTCTCCTTGGATAAAGGAGAAAGGCAGGGAAATATCACTTGGGAGGAGCTGGTAAATAAAAGTGCTCATTCAGTGTTCCAGGAGCTCAAGGGCAATCCAAACCGAGGAATTCTCTTCTTGCTGGACAGAATGTGAAGATTTCAAGCAATGGTAATAAACTCATGCAAACTGTTTTGAAAAAGTCATTGTTGGTGTGAAGTTAAGGGAAGTGTAGGAAAGCTGAAAGTCCCAAGGAATAAAGAAGATTCTCATCTTCAGGAACTCAGAAAATCTAGAATTAAGAGATGGGTGTATGCATGCCACCAAAGAACTTCCCATCACCTTCTTGAGAATTTTAGTCACAACAATTGTCTTTTCAGCAGTTCTGGAAGGCAGATCTGCAAGGGCCTGTGATTCCAGAGAGGTGTTTGCAACCTCCATTGAGTTATCTTACTGTTAAGATTTTCAGACACCTGATGATACCCAACTTATCTGAATTAGTACAAACCATTTTCAAACTCCATTTTGCATTCCCTCCCAGCATCTATTTTCTGAGTTTCCTGAAACATTAGTGAGAAATGATGAAGAAAATAGAATTATGAAAAAACTATGGGCAGATTAAAAAGGTTTTTGGAAAAAGTGAACTCATCCTTGTCATTACATCCTTACATTTTTTATCTTTGAATATAACTGTTGCATTAACTCTGTAAAGTGTTTGGGCAAAGGAGAAGAGAAAGGAAAGATCAGTAGCTGGAAATGTGGAAAGCAATCTTTCAGTGTTCCACTATGAACCAATGATGGAAAACAAGCAAAACCATCATATTCATTTAACAGGGAATTCAGTTTTTATTAGACACAAACTGAAGCTTTCAAGTAAATATGGTAATTTCATGAAAACAGTTTGAAAAAGAAATTCTCAGTGTAAGGTTAAAGGAAGTGTTGGAAAATGAAACTCTGAAGCAGTTATTCAGATCCTAATCTTCAGTAACTGAGATAATAACAATAAAAACAAAAAAAATAAAAACAATATAATAACAATAAAATACAATAATAACAATAAAAACAAAGAGCTTTGTGAGCATTCAGCAACAGTGGGCTTCTCATCATCTCTCACTTGAGAATTTTGCTTAGTCACAACAGTTGTAATTTCGATGTTCCCAGCAGGAGGCAGGCATGTCTGGGCCTGAGACTCCAGAAAAGTGTTTCAGGCTTTGTTGAAGGAAACACAAAACTTGTCTCAGTGTTAATATTTCCAGATACTGAAAGCTTCTTGGTTTCTGATAATTGATACAAAACATTTTCTAAATCCATACTTCCCTTCTTCCTACTGTGTGTTTTTCAGACATCAGGTAGAGAAGTCTATGAAGATCATACTGTGACAAACCACACACAGACTTCAAAAGCTTTGGGACAAAGTCAGTTCATGCTTTCCATTGCATTTGTAATGCTTTATGATTATCTTTGGACACAACTTTTGCATGATCACTTTGAAGTCTTCTTGGATAAAGGGGAAAGGCAGAGAAATACCAATCAGGAAGAACTGGCAATTAAAAGTGCTCACTTAGTGTTCCACTGTGAGTCAATGAGAGAAAAACATCACAGGGAAAGTGTCTCTTGGTTTAGATGCCTCACGGACAATTCTAAACCAAGGAATTTACTTCTTTTTGGACAAAAAGTGAAGCTATTAAGAAAATGTATAAACTCATGGAAACCTTTTTGAAAAAGGCTCATGTGAGGTTAAGGGAAGTGTAGGAAAACCAAATTTCCCAAAGAATAAATTCTTATCTTCAGGGACTCAGGAAATGTGGACTAAAGAGCTGGGTGAACCCATACTAACAGTGAGATTCCCTTCATCTTCTTCTACTTGAGAACTCTGGTGAGTCACAACAACTGTGTTTTCAATATTTCCAAAGGCAGTGGTCTGCTAGGGCCTGAGATTCCAGAAAGATGTCTGCAGGCTGTGCTCAAGGAAAAGCAAAAAGTTTAATTATCGTTAAGATTTTCAGATACCACAAGATTCCCAGTTCCTATATTGGTACAAAACATTTTCAAAACCCATGCTTCATTTCCCCCCTACTGTGTATTTTCTGAATTTTCTAGAACATTAGTGAAAAAAGGACTATGAAATGGAATTATGAAAGAACTATGGACAGATTAAAGACTTGGAGCAAGTGGAACTCATGTTTGCTATTTTTATCTTTGAATAAAGCTTTTGCATGAACTTTTTGATGTGTACTTGGATAAAGGCAAAGGGAAAAATCACACAGAAGAAACTGGAAACATGGGAAGCCATCATTCAGAGTTCAACTGTGAACCAATTATAGAGAACATGAAACAAAAACAGCTGTTTACATGTACCAGGAAAAGTTCTTCCAGGACAGAAATAAGATTTCAAGCAAAGCTGGAAAACTCACACAAACATTTTTGAAAATGAAATTCTCAGTGTAAAGTTAAAGGGAGTATAGAGAAAATGAAACTTCCAAGTTGTGCAGAACAATGATCTTGTTGGTCACATGCCAACAGTGGGCTTCCCATCATCCTCACTTGAAAATTTTGGTCAGTCACAATTGGAGTTTCAGTATTTCCAACAGATGGCAGATCTTTCAGAGCTGAGATTCCAGATAGGTGTTTGCAGGCCCAGGTACAGGAAAAGCAAAAAGTTGTCTCAGTGTGAATATTTTCAGATATTGAAAGTTTCTAAGTTTCTGATATCAGTATAAAACATTTTATAAATTCATGCATCATTTCCAACCACTATGTGTTTTCTTGAGTTTTATGGGACATCATGAATAAAATTATATTGTGACAAAGTATGGAGAGACTGAAAAAGTTTTTGGAAAAACTCAATGCATCCTTTCCATTGCATTTGCAACGCTTTATGCTTATCTTTGAATATAAGCTTTGCATGAACACTTATAAGTCCCGGGATATAGGAGAAAGTAAGGGAGAGATCCAATAGCAAGAGCTGCTAATTAAAAATGCTCAGTTCATGTTCTACTGAAAATCAATGATAAAAACATGAAATGAAAAGATTCTATTAGTTTAGCTGCCCCATGAGCAATCCTAAACCAAGGAAATCAGTTATTCCTGGACAAACTTTGAAGATTTTTTACAAAAAAACTAGTAAACTCATGAAAATGTTTTTTAAAAAGTCATTCTTCATCTAAAGTTATAGGAAATGTCAGAAAAATAAATGTTCTTATAAAGCTCTCATTTATAAATGAAGGCAAAATAAAAATTTTCCATGGACAACATTTGTCATGACCTGCATAGCCTTACAAATGACACATAAGGATGTACTACACATAGAAACAGAGAAAGGTAATCAGCATCATGAAAGAACAAGAAAGCAGAAAAATTTCTAGTATTAGAGCAAATAAAATCCAAACAAAACAATATGGATATTTATGGAAAGATGGCAGGACCAATTCATTATCAATAACAATCTTGAATGTAAATGCACTAAATTCTCTAATAAAAAGATGTTGACTAGCTGAATATATCAAAAACCAAAACCCATCTATATGCTGCCTACAAGAAACACACGTCACCAATAAAAGTACACACAGACTGAATGCGAAAAGATGGAAAAGATATTCCGCACAAATGGAAATAAAAAATGAGCAGGAGTAGCAATTCTCACATCTGACAAAATAGACTTTAAGGCCAAAACTGTTAGAGAGACAAAGAAGGTCATTACGTAACAATTAAGGGATCAATTCAACAGGAAGATTTCACTACCGAAAATGTAAATGCACCCAATACTAGAGCATCCAGCTTATTAAAACAAATGATAATGGATCTAAAGAGAGACATAAACTCCATTACAATAATAATGAGAGACTTAAGCACCCCTCTTTCCTCAATGCAGCCAAAAAAATCTACAAAGAAACAACAAAGCTAATCTATACTATGGACCACATAAATCTAATTGGTAGCTACAAAACATTTCATCTCATAGCTGCAGAATACATATTCTTTTCAACATTCTTTTCATCAACACAGGGAAAATTCTCTAAGGCCAACCCATTACTAAGCCATAAAATAAGTCTCAGCAAATTAAGAAAAAAAAAAAAAAAGCTGAAATCAGCATATGTCTTTTCTGATCACAATGGGATGAAGCTGGAAATTAACAACATGAGAAAATCTAGACAATGTACAAACACATAGAAACTGAACAACATTCTCTTGAATGAACAGTGGGTCAAATAAGAAATCAAAAGGGAAATAAAAAATTCCTTGAAACAAATGGAAGTGACAATACAATACATCAAAACTTATAGAATACAGCTAAAGCAGTGTTAAGAGGAAGGTTTCTACTAATTAGTGCCTACAACAACAAATTGAAAACATATCAAATAAATGATCTAACAACACATCTCAAAGACCTAGAAAAACAGAAACAAACCAAACTAAAAATTAGAAGGAGGAAAGAAATAATAAAAAAGAAAAACAAAATTGAAATTAAAAAAACATACAAAATATCAGTGAAATGAAGAGCAAGTTTTCTGAAAAAAAACAATTGATGAACCATTGGCTCAACTAACCAAATTAACAAAATGAGTTGAAAAGGAGATATTACAACTGATACTACAGAAATAAAAAGAATATCAGGAATTATTACAGCCAGCAATGATACAACAAATTGGAAAATCTAGAAAAAAATGGGTAGATTTCTGAACATAAACAGTTTACCAAAATTGAGGCATGGAGACAAAGAAAACCTGAATAGACCAATAACTAAGGCAAGACTGAACCAGTAATAAAGAGCCTTCCAACAAAGAAAAACACAGAGCTGAATGACTTCACCACTGACTTCTACCAAACTTTTTAAGATTTTATTTTTTCGAGAGATAAGAGAGACAGAGAGAGGGAGAGACAGAGAGAAAGGTATTCCATCTGCTGGTTCACTCCCTAAATAGCCACAATGGTCGGAGCTGTGCGGATCTGAACCCAGGAGCCAGGAACTTTTATTGGATCTCCCAAGTGGGTGCAGGAGCCCAAGCACTCAAACCGTCTTCTCCTGTATTCCCAGGCCATAGCAGAGAGCTGGATCGGAAATGGAGCAGCAGGGACATAAACTTGTGCCCCTGTGGGATGCTGGTGCAGCAGGCAGAGGCCCAGCCTACTATAATGCAGCATGGGCCCCTCTGCCAAACTTTTAAAGAACAACTAATTCCAATTTTCCTAAATCTATTTAAAACAATTGAATTGGATGAAATCTCCCAAACTCTGTGGGGCCAGCATTACCTTAATTCCAAAACCAGAAAAAGATACCACAAAAAAGAGAAACCAGAAAAAGATACCACAAAAAAGAGAACTGTAAACAAATATTCCTGATGAACATAGATGCAAAAATCCTCAACAAAATACGAGCCAGTCAAATCCAACACACATCAAAAAGATCATCCTCCCAGACCAAATGGGATTTACCCCAGGATGCAGGGATGGTTCAACATATACAATAAACATGGCACATCACATTAACAAAATGAACAAAAAACATATGATCATCTCAATAGATGAAGAGAAAGCATTTGAGAAAACACAACACTCTCTCATTATAAAAACCTCTTAAAAATTGGGTATAGAAGGAACATACCTCAACACAAGGCAATTTATGACAAATCCACACCAGCATTATAGTGAATGGGGAAAAGTTTGAAGCATTTCCACTAAGATCTGGAACCAGACAAGGATGTCCACTCTCACCATCAGTATTCAATAGAGTTCTAGAAGTTTTAGCCAGAGCCATCAGGCAAGAAAAAAAAAAATCAAAAGGAGATGAATTGTAAAGAAGGAAGTCAACTGTCCTTGTTTGCAGATGACATGATCCTTTATATAGGGAAACCAAAATACTAAGACTATTGAAATTCCTATGAAAAGTTGGAAAATTTGCAGGATACACAGCACACAAAAATCAGTAGCATTCATGTATACTAACAGTGCTCTGAGTAAGAAAGAACTTGTAAGGTCAATCTTATTCACAATAGTTACAAAAAACTTAAATACCTTGGGATAAATTTGATCAAATATCTGAAAGACCACTACATGAAAACTACAAAACTTTAACAAAAGAAAAAGACAAAAAAAATGGAAAAATCTTTTTTTAGATTAGAAGAATTCATATCATCAAAATGTCCATACTTCCCAATGCAAAAAATTTATAGATTCAATGTGATCCCTATCAAAATATCAAGGACATTATTCTCAGATCTAGAAAAAATAATTGTAAAATTCATAGGGAAACACAAGAGATACCAAATAGACAAAACAATCTCAAGCAAAAAAAAAAATGCAAGAAGCATCTCAATACCAGATTTCAAGAGATAACTATAATCAAAACAGCCTGGTAATGGCAGAAAAAGACATGTGGGCCAATGGAATAGAACAGAAATTATATTATAAAATAATTATAGAAATTAACATATCTATAATTAATGGGCTAAAATCGCTCCCTGGAAAAAAGAAAGCCTCTTCAATAATCTGTTTTTGAAAAATTGAATCTCTGCATGCAGAATTAAGAAACACGATCCCTATCTTACACCTTATAGAAAAATCAACTCAAAATGGATCATGGACCTAAAACTATGACCTAATATCATCAAATTCTAGAGGAGAACATTTGGGATACTCTGGAAAACATTAATATAATGCAAAGACTTCTTGGAAAAGACTCCAGAAGCACAGACAATAAATTAAAAAATAGACAGATGGGATTACATTAAGCTGATAAGCTGCTACACTGCAAAGGAACCACTCATCACAGTGAAGATGCAACTTACAGAATGGGAGAAAATATCTGCAAGCTATGCAATAGATAAAGGGTTAATGCCCAGGATCTATAAGCAGCTCAAGAAACTCAACAACCACAAAACAATCCAGTTGAAATGAGCAAAGGACTTGAACAGTCATTATTCAAAAGAGGAAATTAAAATACCCAACAGACACCTGAAAAAATGCTCAAGAGCACTAGCCATCAGGGAAATGCAAATAAAAACCACAATGAGGTATCACTTCAGCCCAGTTAGAATGGCTATCTTCCAAAAATCAAAAAATAACAAATGCTGGTGAGGATGTAGAGAAAAAGATACCCTAATACATTGTTGGTGGGAATGTAAACTTGTACAACCATTATGGAAGACAGCATACAGATTCCTCAAAAAACTAAAAATAGACCTGCCATATGACCCAGCCATCCCAATCTTGGGAACATACCCCAAGGAAATGAAATTAGCATATGAAAGTTACCTGTACCCTCATGTTTATAGCAACTCAATTCACAATAGTAAGATATGGAATCAACCTAGATGTCCATCAATGAAGTGGATAAGAAATATGATATCCATATATGATGAAATACTACTCAATCATAAAAAAGCAATGAAATCCTGACTTTTGCAACAAAATGCATGCAACTGGAGATCATTATGCTTACTGAAAAAAGCCAGACCCCAAAAGACAAATAGCTAATCATTTTTCTCTGATTTGTGCTGTAGCTAATACATACAGTAGAAAAAATTTAATATATATAAGTGATTGGCATCTTAGGAATTGATTATTGTTCATAGTTCTTGTGTATATTGTTGCTGAACAGTAGTCTTTCTACTTTTCATTTGTTGCACTCTTTATTTAGTGGAGCACTGAGTCTTTTCCTATAAAGTAAATTTAAAATGTTATTGCAAAAGTTAAAATGAAAGAATGGAAATGGGAGGGAGGGAAGTATTATGTTCTTCTAATTGTATCTGTGAACTACATGAAATCTGTTCTCTATTAGTAAAAACATTTAAAAGACTGAAAATTCTGATGGCCTGTGTGGTGTTATAACATTTAAAGATAATTAGAATAACATAGTTCAAAAATACTGAGAATTTTGTTGTGAAAAACAATAAAAGACGTGCTGATTGCCTTATTTGATCAGTTTGTGCTGCATCAATGTTAAATATTGCAGTGTATCCCCCAAATTAACAAGTGTTACATGTTAATTTAAAAAAAAAACTTGGTTAAGCCTCTGACATAATAAAATCTCCTCTTTAAGGTTTCTCCAGGAATCCTGTCTTTCCACTGACTCCCTAGGTTCTAACTTTGCAGATAACAAGCCTAGGCGTTCTGCTCCCACTTTGTGCTGATTAGGCAAGGGTCAGCGTCCTGGCTTTCTGGGACCCTCCTAGACTCCTAAAAAGGACAAGAGCAATCCTTAGATCTCCTGCTTGTCCTTCCTCATGGTGATGGGAAGACAGAAGGGTGTATGGACAGGACAACAGTCATCAGTGTAAAAAATAACAAACCATAGTAATCAAAGTAGTGCTCCAAATTCTCTTTTTTAGGAAATGATGGTATCTCATACAATTTGTAGACTAAGACCTATCCTAGCACCTGACATATAGTAAAACATCAATTCATTTACTAGAGCAGCTATAAAGGCTCGCATGTGTCCTTAATTTGGTGCAGTATAAATAGAAAAGTTACACAAGGTCACTAACATACTGTCACATCACAGTTCCTTGTTAAGATTAGATGTTTTCATTACATAAATACAGGAAAGCAAACCAAAGTTTGACTCTATGGCCAACCTCTTTGAACTACATCAAACAGGATACTTTACAGCTCATGAAATGCTATACATTCATAGAAAAATTAAAGCAAAAGTATGAGGTTATTTTGAGGCAAAACAGCTTTTGAAATCCATGAACTGCTTTTTTATAATATGGATTTCCAAATATTAACAAAATTTTCTACATTAAATTTTGCACAAAAATTAATCTTTTTAATTCTACTTTTCCGAAATACCCATGTAGTTGTAGCACTCTAATCTTTCAGTGAATGCAGTAACTTTTATAATATTTTGATAGTGATTATTTTTGGAATAGTTTATATCTTTCTTGCATACATATATATACACACAGAAAAACATGGATTCCTAGGAAAAAATTCTAACTCATAAGATTGAGTAGCTTACTCAAGTATTGTTTTTAAATAATTTGAGAGCACTCTGAGACTTGGTACTGATGCATAGTATAGTAAGTACAAGGTAGTATGCTAAGTATAACATACTCCAACTTTAAGTAAACTTGATTCTGGTTCGGGACCGGGCTGCTCCACTTCCGATCCAGCTCTCTGCTGTGGCCTGGGAAAGCAGTAGAAGATGGCCCAAATCCTTGGGCTCCTGCAACTGAGTGGGGGGACCCAGAAGAGGCTCCTCCTGGCTCCTGGCTTTGGATCAGCAAAGCTCTAGCCACTGCAGCTAATTAAGGAGTGAACCAGCAGATGGAAGACCTCTCTCTCTCTCTCTCTCTCTCTCTGCCTCTCCTTCTCTCTCTATGTAACTCTGACTTTCAAATAAATAAATAAATCTTTTTGAAAAAAGGGGGGAGAAGGAAAAATATTGACAAAGCAAAATATTGGAAAGAAGAAACATATAATTAGTATCAAAACCAAATAATACATTTTATTATTTTTTCTTAGGCCTCCCAGGAACAGCTTCATAGCTGTCACATAACACTAGGAAATTAAGGCTGATAAATTCCAGGAAATTTCCCTTTTTTTCTCTTAAAAAAAGCCCATTAATTATATGTAATATATGTGCATGTTTAAAAGCTTTTGATGGTCTGTAACTTTTAAAATGCACAGCAAGCAAGCATAGAACACAGTAACTAAGTAACTGTCCACTTTGGGAACTTCATAGCTGCTGGGCATTGGAGAAGCACACTTATGGGGAGGAGTCGTCAGCTCCTTAAAGGAAACACAAAATGTTAACTAAGTTTACAACAACAATGCACCGTACACCAGCCTCAGACAATTTTGGAAAAGATGGTTTTACTGAGGTAGGAAATTTCTTGACTCTAATATAAAAGTAGAGTGATTAATATGTGTAGCATGGATTTCCATTAATAAGAACTGGAGTTAAGGGTGGGGAGAAAATGAAGCTGATTTGTGGAATAAAATTCAGCTAAAGAGATGTAAAGCCATCAAACTATTAAAAGTAGTCAATAGACTATTGGGTTGATAGAAACAGAGGTCATACCTTAAAGATCTGATCTACAAAATCTCAAGCTATTAAATTCATTATAATTGGTGTTAGGATATTTTAAGAGTAACTTAAATTTTAGTGAATTTAATAACTCAAGATCATGGAGTCTATGGCTTGCACTGCTACCTAGCATGTTGCTGAGATTTCTGTGGCTGAGTTTCCTTATCTGAAGAATAGACATTAAATAATAGCTGTCATATTTAGTAAGGTATTATAAATAAAAGTGACAGATTGTAACAATTTTATTATGCTGTAAAGTGTGTAAGAATAGGAGACAGTCGCAATTTATGATGAAATCTGGTGCTAGGGCATATAGACACAACAGCTACTTCTCTCCTTCACTCCACAAATATTATAGAGAGACCTGAAGATTGTCCTAGGTATATATGGTAGAGTACATGCCAGTAAATACAACAGAAATACACGTGGCCCCTCTTGTGTTAGGGAGCATGGTCAGTATCACAGTAGGATTCTGTGGCACAGAGGTTATTTCTGGCTCTTTAAACTAATATACTGGGGGTTTAATCTACCTACTAGATCATTTTCAACTAAGATAAAACATATACAGTATTCCACAGCACAGGGGGTGATTATCTTTCATAAAAATGTATTCCATATTGTTTAAAGATCTAGAAGAATGGGGCTCAGAGGACACTAATACAAAACATAAGGAAATGGAAAGGCTGGTTGCCTGGTTTGATTGGTTTACACTGTGTATGTGTTGATATATTACACCATACTCCATAGAAGTATGCAAGCATTAGATGGTAATCACAAAAAAAAAAAAACCTTTAAAAAAAGAGTAAGTATTCATTATCTCTTATTGAACCATTTTGGATAAGCATGAGGTTTAGGTCTATTGGTTCAGGGCATAACAGCTGAAATTATTTGTAAAGCAACATTTTATTTTCAGCAAAGAACATGCTGTGGAGGTACGAGATTACAGCTACATCAGTCTCTACTTGCTATATAAGCTTGGGTAAGATGGTCATGAACACATCCGTCAGCAAAATAAGAAAAAATTTTTAAATGCCCTTTGCTCCTGCGAAGCTTAATGAGATGGTGGACATAAAACTTCTTGAGGCATCAGAGATATAACATATATATATGGAACGCATTAATATTGACTAAGTGGCTTCTGTGTGATGAGGAGAAAAATGCTACACTGACCCACATTCCTCTTAAAGGGCAGGAAGTAATAGTCTTCCTTTTTGTTACTTATACTTGTGAATTTATACCCAAAGCAGAACACTGATACATAAGGTCAAAAAGCTTGCGGTAATAACATTAAAAATCAATACAGTGAGGGTGGGTATTGTGGCAGTGGGTTACACTCAGCACTTGAGACAACCATATCCCATATCAGAGTGCCAAGGATCAAGTGCTGCCTCTGCCTCCAACCCACTGTAATTCACCTAGGTGGGAGATCTGAATGAAGTTTTTGGTTACCAGCTTCCGTCTGGTAAAGCTCTGGCACTGTGAGCATTTGGAGAGTGAACCAGTGGAAGAAAGATCTCAATCCATCTATCCCTCTGTAGTGCCCTATGTTTCTGCCTTTCAAATCAAAGTAACTTTTTAAAAAAAGATAAACATCATGGTTCCCCAGAGGCCAATGCACTTCCTAATATTGCTCAACGCAAAGTTAGCCAGCTGAGATAAAAGGACACAACACCTCAGTTGCTCTTCATTACTAACAACAGTACAATAACACCCTCTTCACAGGTTCCTGTTAAGATTAAGCAGATATAGCAGAAATATATTAGGCAAATATATAGACTCAGAACATGATCTTCAGTTTCTCTTTTCTCTACAAATTGAGACAAACAAAAACCAAGAACTTCCTTTTTTTTAATTTTTTTTAATTAATTTATTTTTTTTGGACAGGCAGAGTGGACAGTGAGAGAGACAGAGAGAAAGGTCTTCCTTTGCCGTTGGTTCACCCTCCAATGGCCACCGCTGCCAGTGCACTGCGGCTGGTGCACCGTGCTGATCCGATGGCAGGAGCCAGGTGCTTCTCCTGGTCTCCCATGGGGTGCAGGACCCAAGGACCTGGGCCATCCTCCACTGCACTCCCTGGCCACAGCAGAGAGCTGGCCTGGAAGAAGGGCAACCGGGACAGAATCCGGCGCCCCAACCAGGACTAAAACCCGGTGTGCTGGCGCCGCAAGGCAGAGGATTAGCCTGTTGAGCAGCGGCGCCGGCCCGAGAACTTCCTTTTTTTTAAAAAAAAAATTATTTGAGAGGTAGAGTCACAAACGGTGAGAGGGAGAGACAGAAAGAAAGGTCTTCCATCTGTTGGTTCACTCCCCAAATGGCCGCAATGGCCGGAGCTGCACCAATCCGAAGCCAGGAGCCAGGTGCTTCTTCCTGGTCTCCCATGTGGATGCAGGGTTCCAAGGGCCTGGGCCATCTTCTACTGCTTTCCCAGGCCACAGCAGAGAGCTGGATTGGAAGAGGAGCAGCCGCGACTAGAACTCATGCCCATATGGGATGCTGGTGCCGCAGGCGGAGGATTAACCTATTGTGCCACGGCACCGGCCCCACAAGAACCGTCTTATTGATAAGTCCAATTTTTTTCTCAAACTTTAATAAAACTTTCCTCAATACCAAAAACTGATAACCCAGTAACTTTTTATTTGCATAAATGGTTTCCTTCTTTTGGTAAGACTCATGCTACTCCTGCTCTAATCTTCCTGCTACCTTAGTTCAAGCTCTCATTGTTCTCACTGAATTTTTCCAATGACTAGTTTCACTAGGCTGCAGTCAATTCTTCTGGAATAGATCTTTCTGAAATGCAAGCTTGATTGTTATTTCCCCATGTAAATTCCTTTAGTGACTCCTAACTACCATCAGGATAAAAGCCAGAGCACTTCATAGGAAGTACAAGGTTCTCAAAAGATCTCACCCAGCTGTACAATCCCATCCCACTCAACTCTTATTACTGTCCTTTGCTAACCATAGGTCTCAGATACACTAAAGATCCCCAAATATACAATTTTCCCTCAAACTTCTTGCTTTGCTTTAAAAAATGTCTCCGCTCCTCCTCATATCCATCAACTGCCTAATTCCCTTAAGAGAATCTTCCCTGTCCCAACTCCCTTAGGAGAATCTTCTCTGTCAGCCCATCCTATATCTGGTTCCAGCTTCCCTTTATATTCGTATACCACACTATTCATGACCTAGGAGTTAACTCCAATTTTCCTGCATAATACAAATTAGATTGTGAACTTCTTGGGTGTTTGTTTAAATCAAGTTGGCAAATGGGACATTTTTTTTTTTAAACATTTATTTCTGTCTTTGAGAGGCAGAATTACAGAGAGGTAGAGGTAGAGAGAGAGAGAGAGAGAGAGAGAGAGAGAAAATGTCTTCCTTGTGCTAGTTTACTCCCCAATTGGCCACAATGGCCAGAGTTGGGCTGATCTGAAGCCAGGAGTCAGAAGCTTCATCTGTGTCTCTCATGTGGGTGCAGGGGCTCAAGGACTTGGGCCATCTTCTCCTGCTTTCCCAGGCCATAGCAGAGAGCTGGATCAAAGTGGAGCAACCAGGACTCAAACCAGCACACATATGGGATGCCAGCACTGCTGGCTTTACCTACTATGTCACAGACCAGCCCAGATGGGTTATTATTAAATAACCTGTTTAAATTGGTTAGTTTACAGGCACTTAGAAAGCCCACAATCCATATTATATTGACCATACACTATATTTTAGCAATGAATTGGAAAAAAATAAAGCATTTTTAAATTTGTTATCTGAGATAATTAAATTTGGGGTTGCCCTAGACATCCTGTAATCATCTGAACACTATACCTTTTGAAGTCTAACTCTGGACTCTGGCACCAAATCTCTTTCCACAAGAGCCTTACTCGCTCCCTGACCCTGTACTGAAAGATGGAGTTTCCAGCTATAGCAATCCTATGAACAAGATGTCTGTAAGGTGGGATAGTCAAGAAACAGGCAACACCTGCAAATAAATTACCACAATCTTGATGTATATGAATATGAAAAACCCTCAAATTATTTACTTTCCTGAAGGAATGCTTATCATTTTTAGACACAGAACATGTATTAAATTTATAAAACTTTGGAAAACATAATTAGACATGGAATTCAACTGAAAGATTTGGTTGTTAAAATAACAAGAGTACATCAGTTTAAGACAGATAAAAGGAAGGTAGATTTGCACGCTTTTGGAAACCAGAGCTAAGCAGGCCAATATTGGTTTGTTATCTAGTGAGTCTAACTTTTTCTGTGTGAAAATACAGCATTACTTTTTAAAATAATCAAGAGGAACAGGCATCTGGTGTAGAGATCAAGTCACCACTTGGGGTACAACATCCCAAATCAGGGTCCCTGTGTTGGAGTGGCTTCCTGTTAATATACAGCCTTGGAGGCAACAGGTGATGGCTCCAGTAATTGAGTCCATGCCACCCACACAGATGCCCAGATTGAGTTCCAGGCTTCTGGCTATGGTCTGGTCCAGCCCTGTTTGTTGTGGCCATGCAGAGAGTGCACTAGAGGTTGAAAGATCTCTTTCTTTGTCTCTGTCTCTCTCTCCCCCTCCCTCCCTTCAAATGATCAAATAAACTGTAAATCTATAATGATCTCAGATGCAGCACCACAGACTGAACAGTAACGATTACCCTATGTGAATGTTAAACAAAAATTGACTAGTACCTTAAAACTCAATATAAAAATCAAAAATAGATTTTTTCCCCCAACATCACTTGTAAAATACATACTGTCACAGTAACAAGGCCATAGGAAAGCTTTGTGCTTTCCTCTGATTTCTTTGCAACCTGAAAATTCTTTGGAAGTAATGTCATTTGGAGTGCATACGGCCAGGTGAGAGAACACTAGGTGACAGCATCTTCCAGAAGCAGAGATGATCACAGTCTGGAGTTGAAATACCTTTCCTTCCTCCACCTCTTCATTTCCTTCATTTCACTTCTCCATTTTTATTCACTGCTTATTCCTTTACACTCCCATTTTCTAGTTTGTATATCCAGCTTTTATATGCTAGTAAAAAATAATATTTTGGTTTGCAAGTATATATTTAATAACGATGAAATTTTTAAAAGAAGTCTATTGGTAGGGGCTGGCACTGTGGCATAGCGATTTGAGTCCCGGCTGCTCCACATGGCCTTGAAAAGCAGTGGAAGATGCTCCAAGTCTTTGGGCTTCTGCACCCACGTGGGAGACCTGGAAGACATTCCTGGCTTCGGAATGGTGCAGCTTCAGCTGTTGAAGCCATCTGGGGAGTGAACTAGTGCATGGAAGACCTCTCTCTCTGCCTCTGCCTCTGCCTCTGCCTCTCTGTAACTCTGCCTTTCAAATGAATGATTACTAAAATCTCAAAGCAAAAGAAGTCTATTGGTAGCATGTACTTTTAATAGTAGATGTTCTGATATAAAATTAGAACTGAAGTCAAGTAGATTTCAGATTGAAAGTTTAAATATTCCCACAGTTGACTGCTAGACTGATTTTCTGTGGAAAAACATATAATTTTTAGTAAATGAAGAACTAAAATAATTGATAGTAACTGTAACTCTCTTTATGAAGAAGCATATTAATGATATTACATATGAAAATATTATGGTAACTGGCAGTGTTTAAAAATAAAATTCCTTTTAAAGCTAGGTTTGCTTCACTCCAACTCCATAATATTCCCTTAATTTGCAATCAACATAAATATCGTTCTAGAAAACCATGAATAGAGAACACCAGGATACTAGTGAGCATGCCAACGACACTGTCTGATGATTTTGGTGCATAGTAGAAATGGCACAGTGAGAAAACATGTAAGCAATTCTGCAGTGACTGCTGTCCTGTGCCCTGCAGATCTCAACTGCTCCAGTGCTTTTTGTTCTCTAATCCTCTAGATGGAAAATCAACAAAGCTACTCTGGAGTTGAACCACACTATTGAGCAAATGCACTAGCAGACATTTATAGAACATTTTACCCACCACTACAGAATATTCTCATCAGTACATGGAACATTATCTAAGACTCAACATATATTAGGTCACACATCAAGTCTCAATAAATTTAAAAAGACTGAATCATACCATGTATTTTCTCAGAACACAAGGAATAGAACTAGAAATGAAAAACAAGAGGAATGATAGAATATTCATAAACATGTAAATTAAACCACATGCTACTGAATTACCAGTGGGATCACTGAAAAAATTAAAAAGGAAGTTAAAAAAAAAACTTTCTTGAAGTTAAAAGAAAACATGACAAATTAAAACCTGTAGGATACAGCAAAAGCAGTATTATGAGGAAGTTTATAGCATTAAGTGCTTACATTAGAAAAAGAGAAAGGTATCCAATAAAGGATCTAGCAGTGCATCTCTATGATTTAGAAAAACAAGAAATAAAACCCAATAATAGCAGTGGGTGAGAAATAATAAGAATTAGAGCAGAAATAAATTAAATTGAAACAAAAATACAAGAGATGAATGAAACAAAAAGCTGGTTCTTTGAAAAGATAAACAAAATAGATGGACTTTTAGTTAGACTAAAGAAAAACAAAGGAAATAAGGAAATTAATCAAATAAATAAAATTACAGATGAAATGGAGACCTTGCAACTGACACAACTGAAATACAAAGGATCATAAGAAACTACTATGAAAACCTATGTGCTAACAAATTGAAGCACCTCAAAGAAATCGATAAATCCCCTATAACCTATCAAGATTAAATCAAGAAGATGAAAATCTAAACAGCTGCATAAGAAGCAATGAAATTGAAGCAGTAATTAAAAGTTTCCTATCAAGGAACAGTGCAGGACCTGATAGTTAGTTTGGAATTCTACAAAACATTTACATAGGAACTACAATACTTTTTTTTTTTGACAGGCAGAGTTAGACAGTGAGAGAGAGAGACAGAGAGAAAGGTCTTCCTTCCGTTGGTTCACCCCCCAAATGGCCACTATGGCCAGCGCGCTGTGCTGATCCGAAGCCAGGAGCCAGGTACTTCCTCCTGGTCTCCCATGCGGGTACAGGGCACAAGCATTTAGGCCATCCTCTGCTGCCTTCCTGGGCCACAGCAGAGAGCTGGACTGGAAGAGGAGCAACCAGGACAGAACCGGCGCCCTAAACGAGACTAGAACCCAGAGTACCAGAACCGCAGGCAGAGGATTAGCCTAGTGAGCCATGGCACTGGCATCCAATACTTTTAAAACTAATCCAAAGTATTGAACAGGATGGAACTCTGCCACACTCTTATGCATCCAGCATCACTCTGATACCAAAACCCAACAAAGGCACAACACACACACATATACACACACTCACAAACTACCAACCCACATCCTTGATGGACATGGATGCAAAACTTTTCAACAAAATACTAGCAAATCAAATCCAACACCATATTAAAAGCATCATACATCATTATCGAGCTGGATTTATCCCAGAGATGCAAAGGTGGTTCAACATTCACAAATCAATAAACATTAACAGGATGAAGAACAAAATCCATATGGTTATCTCAATAGATGCAGAGAAAGCATTTGTTAAGAATAAACATCCCCTCATGATAAAACCCTCCACAATTTAGGTATAGAAGTATATATGACAAACCAACAGGCAATATCATACTGAACAGGGAAAAGCGGAAAATATTTCCCCTCAGAACTGGAACAAAACAAGGATGTCCACTTTCACCACTCATATTCAATGCAAGTATCAGCAAGAGCAATTAGGGAGGAGAAAGAAATAAAGTACATCAACATTACAAAGGAAGAAGTCAAAATATCCATGTTTGCAGATGACATAACGTTGTACATAGGAAAAACTAAAACACCACCAAGACTGTTAGGATTGATAAGCCAATTCAATAAAGTTGCAGGCTACAATATATACATACAAAAAAGCAGCTTTTTTATGATGATGATGAACTTGTTGAAAAAGAAGTCCCATTCACAATAGCCACAAAAATATAAAAAATTTAGGAATAAGTTAAACAAATAAAAACATTACAAAACATTGATGAAAGAAATCATCAAAGACGTAAAAATTGGAAAGATATTCCTTCTCATGTATTAGAAAAACTGATTAAAATGTGTATATTACATAAATCCATCTACAGATTCAATGCAATCCTTGTCAAAATACTAATGACATCCTTTGCAAAATTAGAAAAAATAATCCTAAAATTCATATAGAACCTCAAAATACCCACAATAGCCAAAGTGATCCTGAAAGGAGAAAAAAGGGGGAGCATCACAATAACTGACTTCAAAGCATACTACAAAGCTATAGTTACTAAAGAAGCATGGTAGGGGCATAAAACTGACACAAGGGTCAATGGAACAGAATACAGAATAGAGAGCACAGAAATTAATCCACATGCATACAATCAACTGATGTTGACAAAAGTGCCCAGATGATACATCGGCGAAAGGATAATTCCTTCAATAAGTGGTGCTGGCAAAACTGGACATATGTATAGGAATGAAATTAGATCCCTCCCTCTCACAATACACAAAATTCAAGATGAATTAAAGACACATTTTTAAGACCTGACTCTATGAAGCTGCTTGAAGAAAATGTAAGGGAAACATTCCCAAACAATGGTGTAAGTGATGAAAGCACAGGCAACAATAGCAAAAGCTGACAAACGGGATTATACCAAACTCAGAAGCTTCTACCATCAAACAAAACAGTCAATAGAGTGAAGAGACAGTAGACAAAATGGGAAAATATTTGCAAGCTATTTATTCAACAAAGGATTAATATCCAGAATATATCAGAAACTCAAAAATCTCAACAATAAAAAACCAACCAATCTAGTTAAGAAAAGGGCAAAAGATCTCAACTGACAGTTCTTCAAAGAATAAATAAAAATGGCCAACAAATAAAAATGCCAACATCTCTAGCCACTAGGGAAATGTAAATCAAAATCACAATGAGATATCACTTTTGTTCAAGATTTAATATAACTTTATACTCTGTGATATACATTATACAACAGACATGTAAATATAGTTATCTAACTTGAAACATAATACACTTGCTTTTCTTCACCATTTGCTTTGCTGAAAAAAAAAACCTCTAATTTTTAGACTAAATCAACATTTTGGCATTTCAAACAATATTCATACATGTCAGATGGCAATAGAGTACCATTCTCTACCATCTGCAAAGCCGAGGCTGGGGTGGACAGTATATGCCCAATTATAGATCAATCTACTGGGGTGGGCAATTGGCAGAGTTAAGATGCCACTTGGGATTCCTGCAATCCATATCATAGTATCTGGTTCTACTATGCACTCTACTTCCAATTCAGTTTCTTGCTATTGAGCACTCTGGGAGGAAGTAGGTGATGGTTCAAGTACTTGGGTCTCTGCCATCCATATGGAAGACTCGGAGTTTGGGGCTCCTGGCTGTAGCTTGGCCTGCCACTGGATCTTGTGAGCATTTGGAAAGCAACCCAGCAGATAGAAGATCTGTCTCTCTGTCTCTCTCTCTCTCTGATGCTGCCTTTCAAATAAACAAAAATAAATACTTTTTCTTTTTTTAGAAACAAAAATATCAATCAATGGTAATCACCAAGAAGAAGCAGTGCTATTATCCATACAAAAACACTGTACTGTAAATATCAGCTTCTACTTAGGGAAGAAAAACAGGCACTCAATGATTCAAAAGCTACCTGTTTTCTTTCCTGTCCTCCCTAAAAATAAGTTTTAAAATCATCAGCAAGATGATTTTAAAATCATCTTGTTTGGTACAGTGCCTAAGACACTGCTTGGGATACCTGCACCCCCTATCAGAGTGCCTGAGTTCCAGACTCATCTCTGCTTCCAATTCCAGCTTCCTGTTGATACACACCCTGGGAGGCAGCAGGTCATGGTCCACCCACATAGGAGACCCAGGCTCTTAGCTTAGATTAGGCCCAGCCTTGAATGTTCCAGTCATTTGTGAACCAGGAGGTGATGGAAGATCTCTTTCTCTCTCATCTCTCTTTGGGGTTTGTGACAGTTAAAATTAAAAAAAAAAAGTTCTCCATAGAATTGGCATTTAAAAAATTCTGCAGGTAGGCAATCAGCTTGATTAACTAAAGGAGGTGAAAGGAGGAAGTAAGAGGAAAAGCAACAGCTAACGCCAAAGCCTCCAAGCAGTTTCCCAGGCGCCAGCAGTATTTAACAGCACTCCTCTTATTGCCTCGCCGTACCCTCTTAGGGGAGCAGGGAACCAGAGAAACAATACAATAATCAAAACGAACAAGCAGCACATAAAATCCTTGTGTCAAGCCAGGTTCTAAAAACCACCTCTCAAAGAGGTAACGCTGGCTTTGACAAAGAGAAAAAAAAAATAATGCAATTAAAACAGAGTAAAAGAAAAAGTTCCCTACAAAAACTCATCGGATAAAAATAAAGTTTTTCAAACCCCAGTGCCCCAATGCTAAACCTGTGCAACTCAAGGACGAGCAACGGGCTAGACATTCAAAGGCCACAGACAAATCGCCTTCCGTGAAGAGGGCTAAGCCCAGAGCCCGGGGAGGGTGAACGACCCTAGGGAGCCGCTGCGGGGTTCGGAGAAGCCGCACAAGGATCGGGCACGGCGCCCAGCGAGCCCCGCAGCTCCCGGGCGGGCGGGCGGCTCAACCCCGTGCGGCCATGCGGTCCTCCTCACGGAGCCCGAGCGCACGCACGCACGCCCTGAAGCCCGCCAAGCAGCTGCTTGCCCTTCTCCTCCTGGGAAAGCCGAAGGCAGCGGCCGAGCGCCCCCGGGGGCGACAGGAGCCGCGGAGCAGCGGGGCAGGTGCTCAAACGCCCGCAGCCGTGACGCTCCGGCTGTCCCAGGACCGACCCGCGTGCGGGGCCGAGGCCCGCGCCCGGCGCTGGCGTGAGCGAGGGCTCCGCGTGAGGAGCCGGCCGCGCGCCAAGGGACAGGCCGTCCGCTCACCTGGATCCTCGCTCCTCCGTGGGCCTCCCGGCCCCGGCAGCGGCTCCGCACCGGCGACCCTGGCCCGGACGCGGCGGCTGAGGCGCGGGGCGCGCGGCGGTTGGTGCGCGCAGCACTGTGGTTTTCCGTTACCGGCCCCTGGCGCCCGTGTTCTCTCACCCTACCAACCGTCCCAAACCACATATTTGGAGCTTACCCTGGGTCCTGAGTATCTCTGAGGTTGCCATTTGCTGCTTTTCCGTGGGCACCTAACACGTTTTTCCTTTTTCGGATAGAAATAAAAAAAGCAACTCTTCATATTTAAAAACACTGCTTTCCACAGCGTGAATGCTCTTCCAAGTTTGTTATAGATACCCTTAAGAAAAGTAAAGCAAGAGCAATTTTTACTGAGGAAAAGTGCCTGGAACATGACGTAATACGGTGTCTGTATATATGAGAGTACTTCAAAAGGTTTGAATTTGGAATTTAAATTGGGGAAATGGGATTAAAAGATAACATTTTTTGGTGCAAGAACATTTGAAATCAGTGTATAGTGTTTTCATATTAACCATTTTCCATGAACTTTTAAAAATCTCTTCTGTTTAATAAGAGTGTACTCTAGTAGGAATTTTCTTTTTGTAGTCTGAACCTTTCTTAAAGATCTATTTTATTTGAAAGGCAGAGTAATAGGGAGAGTGAGAGAGAGAGAGGGATCTTCCATCCATTGTTTCACTCTACAAATGCCCACAAAACCTAGGAGCCTGTAAATTCTTCTGGGTCTCATGTGGTGGCAGAGGCCCAAGTACTTGAGCCATCTTCTGCTGCTTTCCCAGGCATAATAGCAGGGAGCTGGTTCAGAAGCAGAGCAGCCAGCCAGGTCTAGAACCCGTGCTCCAATAAGGGATGCTGGCATCTGATGGGGCAGTTCAACCCACTGAACAATGCTGGCTCCTAACCTTTTTAATTAGATGTGCAATATTTCCAAAAAATGATTATAGAGAAGAAATACTGTCCTTTTGTTCCCTCTGCTAATTAATATACGCAAGACTACTTGTAATTACTAATAAAGAAATATACAAAATATTTCAATAGACTCAGCATTAAATTGTTATTATTTATTTGTTCAAGAGTACTGAGCACTACTACATAACAGACAGAAAATACACCATGAACAAAACTGAACAGTCCCTTTCCTTTATGGAAATACAGTTGGGGAGACAGAGAGCCAAGCAGTGAGTGATGAGGGATGCCTAGGGTGACCAAGGATGTGGGAACCTGGAGTTTTCTGGTTTTTGTTTTTGTCTTTTGTTTTTTGTTTTTTTTTTTTTTTTGGAATAGGGGATCAGGGAAACATCTCTGAAGAATAAGTGAAATGTTCAAACCCAGTGGCAATAAACCCGGAGGGGGAATGTCCTCCTTTTAAAAGCAATAGGTCCATAACAGAACTCTCAATGGATTTAAAAACATAGATCTTAGGGGACGGCACCATGGCTCACTTGGTTAATCTTCTGCCTGCGGCGCCAGCATCCTATAGGGCGCCGGTTCTAGTCCCGGTTGCTCCTCTTCCAGCCTGGGAAGGCAGTGGAGGATGGCCCAAGTGCTTGGGCCCTGCACCTGCATGGAAGAGCAGGAGGAAGCACCTGGCTCCTGGCTTCCAATCAGCGCAGCGCGCCGGCTGTAGCAGCCATTTGGGGGGGTGAACCAACAGAAGGAAGACCTTTCTCTCTCTCTCTCTCTAACTCTGCCTGTCAAATAAAAAAAAATAAATAAAAATAAAAAACATAGATCTTAGAGGCAGGAGTTTGTCACAGCAGTTAAGGTGCTGTTTAAGACGTCCATCCATGTCTCACATCAGAGCACCAGGGTTCTATTTCTAGCTCTAGCTCCTGATTCCAGCTTCCTTTCAATGCAGGTCCAGGAAGGCTTCAGTGATGGCTTAAATAGTTGGGTTCCTGACACTTATATGGGAGATCTAGATAGATTTCCCAATTTCAGTCTGTTCCAGGCCTGGTGGTTGCCGAAATCAGGGGAGTAAAGCAGCAGATGGAAGTGCTCTCTCTCTCTTGCTCTGTCTCTGTCTTGCTCTCTCAGATACAAAATAAAACATATAGATGCATTTTATATATTTATATCTTATAGTGCATATATATAAATATCTTGCAAAGCAGGATATAATTCAACTGAAGCAAAAGAACACACACTTTCTAAATCTGACTATGAGTATCTTAGCTTTTATTTATATCTCCTAACTTTATTGGAGAATAAATAAGACTAGCCCATAATAAGTAAGGACGTAAGAGGCTCCTTTCCTTACCCCAAATCTCATTAAATTAAAACTGGGAAGAATCTAATATATCTGTTGGCTCATTGTTTGCTTGTACTTTGGTTACAATAAATGTCAGTGTGCTTAGGCCCTGCACCCGCATGGGAGACCAGGAGAAGCACCTGGCTCTTGGCTTCGGATCGGCACAGTGCGCCGGCCGTGGTGGCCATTTGGGGGATGAACCAACGGAAAAGGAAGACCTTTCTCTCTGTCTCTCTCTCTCTCTCACTGTCTAACTCTGCCTGTCAAAAGAAAAAGAAAAAAAAAAAAAGAAACAAAGACCTTCATATGCCTATTACCTGCAATACTGGACTTTCTATAACTCAGTATTTATAACTTCTCTTCCACAACACACAAAACCAGTTCCAGAATCAATCCTTTCTCATATGTCTCTTATTATGACATGCTTGTATGTTATATGACATCTCCAATAAGAATGGAGAATGAACAAGAGATATCAAACCCAGGGCCAGGAAGCATGGGAATTTATTAGAGAAAGTGTGATAATAACACTAAAGACACTAGATTTACATATCAGAAAAGGATATGAGGCCAAAATAACACATACAAGCTCAGAGTAGGTCACATCAGAGCTTTTAGGATTCAGAGTTTGAGACACTATTCTGTAATGTGCCTAGAAACTGCTCCATTGTTCAAGATTTAAAGGAAATTCCCTCCCTTTGAATTGGAAAGCAGAAGGTACTAAGAAGTGCAATGATCATCAAACTTTTGTTATTTTGGTAGAACAGATGGTTCTATGTATTTGTTAGACTCCAGGAGAAATATAAATCTGATTTAGTCTGCTGAGGGGGACCCAGCTTCTTGAGTCACCACTTGCTGTCTCCCAAAGTGAGCATTAGCAAGAGGTTAGAATTGAAAGTGAAGCCTGGACTGGAATCCAGGGACTCCAAGGACAGAAGTACACGTCCTAATCACTGTACCTAAGACCTGCTCCACCTTTGGCTTTTTAAAGTCGTTAATTGTGTCTTTCCTTTGAAAGCTCCTTAAACAGAAAATAGGTGTGCAGTACTTGATATATTGGAGAGGCTTAATAAATCCTTGGGCCATAAACGAATGTGTATCTACTTTGTACAATAAAGATGGACACAGCACATATTTCCTATCAAGGGTCAGAAAATAAACATTTTAGTGTTTCTGATCACATGATCTCTGTCACAACTGCTCAGTTCTGCTTCCTAAAAGACACTAGTGAGTTCTCTCTGGTGGACCCAGAATATCTAAGATTTTTGCTTAAATATTTGAAGGACAGAAGTGAGGTTGCTACTGTGGACTAGAGGACATTATTTGAAGGTACTTTTACAGGGCAGGTTCAGTATTCTTGTTTCAGTGAGTATTTATTTGAGGATTTGGGGGGTGGTAAATCCTGGATTGTGGGCATTTGGAGAGTGGATCCTTGGAAGGAAAAAAAAATATCCCTCTCTCTCTCTCCATTTCCTTTCAAATAAACTGCAAGTAAATTATAAATTTAAAAACAGTTTAAAAGCCACCAATGTTCAATCACAGGTGCTCTACTCTGAGGACCTTATCTAAACCCGATAATCTCCAAGGGCCCCACCTAAAGCACCTTAGTAGGATTAAGTTTTTGCCCTCTTAATACCTCACAGTGGGTATTAAATTTCAACACAGAAACCCTTGGAGGGCACTCTGAAATGATATCCAAACCAAAGCACTATTTCTCTCTAGAAAAACACAAAAATGAATTGTCTGTTTTATGCCTCTACCCAGCCCGAACCATTCCCTCAAGTTCTGACAGACATTCCGCTGTACTCGTGCTGAGCCCATTCCCAAGGTCTCAAACTGTTGGCAGAAAACTCCTGGCATACTCGAGCTATTTTAGAGTTTTGGACAGATTCTAGGGAAAGTTATGGGGAATACTACAGTCTTGGAGCTAGTAAGAGAGCAGTTACCAGACTCTGGAAAGGTGGGAAAAACTGTTGCAGAGGGCTCCTGACTAAACCCAGGAGAGAGGAAGGCACATAACTTGGTGCAGCCCGGCAAGATGGGAGCTGGGATAGTGATCCCCCAATCACCTCTCCTCCTTCCCTTTGGCATGCTCAAGTGAACTGCCCCTCTCCATTCTAGATAAGCTACTGGAAGCCAGAGGGAAGTTGTTAATTTCTTCCATAAAAGTCAGCTTTCCTGGCACAAAGTGGGTGGGGAAGGTCAGAGAGGGATCCAGAGACACCAGTAGGATACATGCTGTTACACTGTTGCTTATCCTGGGCTTATCACCTAGAACACCCTCATTTCCAGCTGTCATACAATTCTCTGGGCTGGTCTAGGATTCAGTTTATGACCTACTTTTAAATATAAATAGAGGGCCAGAGCTGTGGTGCACTAGGTTAATACCCCGCCTGCGGCACTGGCATCCCATATGGGCGCCAGTTCTCTTCCAATCCAGCTCTCTGCTGTGGCCTGAGAAAGCAGTAGAAGATGGTCCAAGTGCTTGGGCCCCTGCATCAGCATGGGAGACCAGGAAGAAGTTCCTGGCTCCTGGCTTCGGATCAGCATAGCTCTGGCCATTGCGGCTATTTGGGAAGTGAACCAACGGAAGGAAGATCTTTCTCTCTCTCTCTCTCCCTCTCACTGTCTGTAACTACCTCTCAAATAAATAAATAAAACCTTAAAGAAAATATATATAGAAGCAGAAATGCTTCTCTCAGTATTTTTATCTGTACCATTCACACTGACATTTACACAGCCTTGATGTGATACAAGGATTATACTCCATATGAGGGGGCCTCAGAATGTTCATGGAACATGTGCACATCTTTTCTTAAACAATTTTTGTCTTTGTTTTCATTTTATTTAAAAGGCAGAGACACCAAGGTAGAGAGGTATGTGTGAGGGTCTGTGTATGTGTGTGTGTGTGTTTGAGATGAGAAAGGTGTATGTTTGAAGGTATGTGTGTGTGTGCATAGCTCAGGATTGAAGGCAGTGTGTTAGGATGTCTGTGATGACATTTGTGTTGTGAGAGCAGACACCTGCATATGTGAGGGTAAGTGTGAACGTGTGTTCATGTGAGTAGGTATGTATTTGAGGTTCTGTGTGACTGTGTGCATGCGCTAGGGGTGGATGTGTGTGTCAAGGTGTGTGAGGATATGAGTGTTGTGAGAAGTGTCTTTGGGTGGGAAAGGGGCTGGCGTGGAATGAAATGCTGGGCACTAACAATGCAGGTAGTGTATACAAAATGGCAAAAGTCATGTCTTTGAGTTGGGCCTCACAGCAGAAGAAACAAAAGTGATCTTACTGGTGGTCATCAAGGAAATGGGCTTTGGGGTTTGTGGTTTCTCCTTCCCTCCTGCCTGGAGCTGAGTGGTGCCCTTTAATCCCAAGGGGTGCCTCCAGGGTGGATGTAGACCAGGCAACAAGGCTGATGTCCATCAGATACACACCCCAGGCAAGATCAGAGCCGCTCTGGGGTTGAACTGATAAGAGACTTCAGGGGCCGCTGGAAAGGAAATGAAGAAGCCCGCACGGTATAACCATCCAGAAGCCGGGAAAGCCTGGAGAAATAGACATACATATCTGCAGATGGTGCATCTGTCTTGCCCATTGTCTACCTGACTGAGCACTCTGCAAACTTGCTGTATGCAAAATAGGCCGCACAGATGTCAATCCCCCGTGGGCTCACAAATTCTTGCCTTATTTGCATATACACATGAGCCAAAGTTCCTCATTGAGAAAATAAAAATTCCTACAGAGCCCTTCGATGGCAACCCTCTCAGGCCGCCTTCTGGGAGCCTTAGCTTTTACTTAATAAATAGCCTTCTCTTTGCTCGTTTGCTGTTTCCTGTGTGCCTCATTCTTCATGGTAGCGAGAAAAAGAACCCAGTGGAGAGAAAATGCTGTAACACATTTAAAGAATCCGCAGATAGAAACTCTGCCTGTTCCAGAATGACCCCCTGCCCCAGGCTACCAGAAACCATGGCCTGGCCCCTGGGGCGGGGGGGGGGGGGGGTGCAAGCCACGCACTGGCTGGCAGCGAACTTCTCTGGCCGAGGTGAGTCCGCACCCGGGAGTGCCACCTGGCCTGGCAGCCTGGGGAACCAGCAGCCGCCTAGGGGTCCCCGTCCCTGAGTTTCGGATGAGCATCCTGCAGCCGCCCCGCGCCCACCGCACTTCTTGGCCTTTGTCCTCTGGCGAGTGGCCCAAGGTCCCTCTGGTCACAATGTAAAGTTTCCACACCTGGAGTTCATCCGTCCAGGCCTTGGCCAGCAGGTGTGCAAACTACTAGTGGGCACCTCCGAAGACGGGGCACGGGAAGGGGCACGGGAGGGAGCAGTCTGGAAGCAAGACCTAGCCTGGCCCAGGGTATGCTGCTGCGGCCTGCAGGGAGGCCCGCCAAGGTGGGTACCAGAGCCAGGGACGCCAGCCCCGCCTCCCGCGGTCGGCACGCCGGCGCCCATTGGTCAGCTACGCGCATCGCCCCGCCCTCCAAGGCCGCGGGCCAATGAGGTGGCTCCGTAGCAGCAGCGCGGACAAGCCTCGGGCGGCGGGGATGATGCTGCGAGGGGGTGGTCCGGGCGTGCGTCTCCAACCCTGGCGTGGTCCGCAGGGCTGCAGCTGGTAACATCTCTGGGGCAGGTCTTCCCCGCAGCCTTGGAGGAGGCGGGGAGAGAGCACTAAAGCCAGAGAGGGACAGCGGGGAACCCCAGGGAGGAAGTAGGAGAAAGGCTCCGCACCATCCCCCATGGGCTCACCGACTCCAGGAGATGCCCGGAAGTTTGTCTAAATTACAGCACTTGCCAGCGGTCTTGCTTTCTTTTGGAAATCACGTTGGACATATTTTTCCTGGTCAGGAATTTGAGAGAGCTTCTATTTCTTTAGGAAGCGATGGTGATAAATACATAAACACCTGTATGATGAAATTTGTTTTTTCTGGACAAAGAAAGGGGATGGGGTGGGGACGAAATGGGGCTGGGACAAGTAGCAGCTACGTATGTAGTGAGGGCCACGGTGGGGCCGCGGGGCTCTGCCCTAGGACGCTCCACATGTACTCTGAGGAAGCCATGGTACGCGTGGGGTGGCTGTCGTGTGCAGAGGACTCTGGAGTCTGCATTCCCGCTGACTAGAGAGAAAAGGATGTTTGCACTACGCAGAGGCTTAAGATTTGGGAAGTGGAACACATCTCCGGACAACCTGATGTGTAGGTATTGGAGGATCTCTAGTTTCACTCAGAAGGAACACACTTCCACATTTACTGTTGTGATTAATATCTTCTTATTAAGAACTGACCATCTTCTTATGGGTCAGTATCTTTTCAACTTCTTGTCAATGTCCTACCATCTTATTAATAAGTGCTGTGTCACGCTCAAGGAAGCTGCATGAACAATGCAGAGGGTGAGGGTCACTGCACATCAGGGTCCAGGCAGCATCCACCAATGAAATGTTTCACTGGTTCCTGTGGTCTAATTGAGAATCACTGGTCTAAGTTGCAGGCCTTGTCTTATGCTTTGAATATAGGACTACTTAGTTTTATCAGTAATAAAACAATTGCATTCTCAATTTTGCATCATTTTATATCTTATTCTATTATAAAGCTTTAAAGCGTTAGCCAAGTATTGATTATTTCTTGCAATTCATTTTTTCAAAAACTGTACACATTTCGCCTAGAGCAGAGGCATGGTATGGGCCATAAAGGCAGCATTTGGAGAGCCCTTGAACATCAAAGATGCCTACAAGGGAAATAGGGGGCTGCGGGGCACAGGCACGTAGCTGACCACCAGGCACCGGTGTGCAGACCACGGGCGGTGGACCTGGCGTCCCTGGCTATTGTACCAGCCAAGGCGGACTGCCCTTCAGTCAGTGGCAGCATACCCTGAGTTTTATTACTGATAAAACCCCACAGTCCTATATTCACAGTATAAGACAAGGCCTGAAACTTAGACCAGTGATTCTCAATTAGACCACAGGCGCCAATGAAACATTTAATTGGTGGATGCTGCCTGGACCCTGATGTGCAGTGACCCTCAGCCCCTGCATTGTTCATGCAGCTTCCTTGAGGGTGGCATAGCATTTATTAATAAGATGGCAGGACATTAATAAGAAATTGAAATTCAATGTGAGCATTATTATATTCCATGGCTAGCTTTTTGTTTTCCAGGGTTGTATTCCAACTTTAAAATCAACTAGCTTAAGGAATATTGCTATGGAGTGTCAGTTTTACTAAATTGTTTTTAAAGAAGTAGGACTCAGAAAATGTTGCAATGTATTCTATTTTCACAAGAGGCCATGAGAGAGTATTTTGTTTATTCACATTGTGGGTGACTCTGAATGATGAATTCTCCATCATTCAACTGACTTTTGCTACTGCCTATATAAATTCAATCACAATGCAAATTACACTGTAAATTGACCCCTGCAGCCTCTAATGAAATCCTTGGAACATGAATAACTTCTGCAGGACCATTGCTTATACAGAACCATTCTGACATAACATCTCAGGAGGCAACTAACCTCCCTGAATCATCATATCCCAAATCCCCGCCCTCAGTACTCATCACCAGTCCTGTTATTCATTCACCCAGCTTTAAAATCCCAGGCTTCTCTGAGTCCTCTTTTTCCCTCATTTTGGTCTCTTATTAGGGTTCAAGTTCAGCAGATGGTACTTCATTTGAAATCCATTGCCTCTTTTTGATCTCTAAGGCCAGTGTCATGGTTCATGCCCTTGCTTCTTCATTTGAAGAAGCCTTTAAGTACTAGGCTATGAGAACAATCTTCTACTCCCTCCCCAGATTCCAGTATTTTCTCCTACAATTATTTTTGTGACTACTGTAAAAATCATCTAAGTCACAGTTTAAGTCCTACTGTCCTCTTTTCAAAACATCTTCAATTAATCTTTGCCATAGTTTGGATGTATTCTGTCCCCCGAAGATCTGTATATCGGAGGCTTGGTCCCCAGTGTGGTGCTGTAGATCCTTTAAGGAGTGGGACCCATGGGGCAGGTGCTGTGGTGCAGCAGATTAAAGCCCCAGCCTGCAGCATCCCACATGGGCACCGGTTCATGTCCGGCTGTTCCACTTCCAATCCAGCTCCCCGCTAATGGCCTGGGAAAGTAGCGGAAGGTGGCCCAAGTCCTTGGGCCCCTGCACCCACGTGGGAAATCTGGAGGAAGCTCCTGTATCCTGATGGGCCCAGGTCTGGCTGTTGCAGCCATGTGGGGAGTGAACCAGCACATGAAGAACCTCTCTCTCTATCTACCTCAATAAAATAAATCTTTATAAAAAAAGGAGTGGGACCTATCTGCAGGTCTTTGGGTCACTGGGGCCCCTTTCCTTGGAAGGGAGCATTAGTCTCCTGCAGTAGAGTTCTAGAAAGAGCTAAAAAGCAAATTGTTAAAGAAGTCTCTGACCCCAGAATTGCCCTCTGGTTTCCTGTGTGGAGATGTGAACTCTTCCTTCCACATGTCCTCCTACCATTGCCATTTGCCATGATGTGACAAAGCCCAAAGGCCCTCTCTAGAGCTCAGATGACATAGGAGACCTGCCCTTGAACCTCCAAAACTGGGAGCTAAATAAAACTCTTGTATTAATCAGCTTTCAGTGTAGCAATTTACAGTGTAAGTTGCATTGTGAAAGCTGAGTGATGCACTTCTCCTGGGTCTGAATCAATATATCTTGCTCAGCCTGGCGTTCAAGACCCCAGTCATTTCCTAGCTTGCCCCTCCCGTACAGTTCCTCTGAGCTGACTCTTATCCACACATCTCCATAGTCCCAATTCCCAAACTTCTCTTTACACAGGATCTCTATATGCACAAACATCAATTTATTCAAACATGTACATCTCAGCATCCATATAGGGTATTATTCCTCAAAGAAACCTATCTCCACCTTCCTTTTCTAGATGTTATATCTTGACTCTGAACCCCTCCACATTTTCTTTAACCTCTGTCAATTATGATCTACTTTCCATTCTACCCATGTGTCACTTCTACTATTAATTCAACCAATATTGCTTAAGACCTGTCTGTGTGCCAGGTACTTTATGAATCACCAAGAATACAGGGTGAATAAAAGTTTTGGCTCTTCCAATTACATAAAGCAAGAGTTACCAGTGAATCTTTATTATGTACCACAGCCTAGGTAGCCAGAACCTAGTTCTATGCAGATGCTATGAAGTTCCTCATCACGACAGAGAGTCATACAGTTAAGATGCCTTGTTTCAAAACCACAAGTCTATCGATAATGAGGATCATTTTAAATGGGAAGATTGAAGAATCTTACATCATAAACTGTAATAATATTAGAAGACCTGGACATAGAAAAAGTGGAAAAGGTAAAACAAACCAATAAAATACTTTCCAGCAAAATTTGTCATTTTTTAAAACATATGTAACTATTTGTTTAAAAAATGGGAATGGATGGAAGCAAAGAAAATCATGCTTTGGTAGCAGTGGGACTTGGAATGGTATCGTTGCATGGGTGAATAAATGGGAAAAAAAAGACAATGGGTTTGATTGTTTGGACCTACAAATGATATTTTAGAGTCTCAGTAAAATCACCAAGAGTTCCCTGGGGGTAACACAGAGGGGAGTATGTTCAGTGATCAGAATAAAAGATGAAGGATAACATTACGGGATACAAGTACGGTCATAAGCTATCATTTAAGGAGAAAGGTGGTTTCTCCCAAGCTCACATCCATGACTGTACCACCAGTGAAGAAAGTGGCAGTGGAACATTGGGAGAGCTCTTACAACCCATTCCAGGCTTAAGTAAATATGCAGATCATTAAACCCCGTATTGCATGTCTCCAGCCATCACAGCTGTCCAAAGGGCCAACCACATCCCCTCCCTGCTGCTCGCCTGTGCCCCACAGCCCATTTCCCTTGTAGGCATCTTTGATGTTCAAGGGCTCTCCAAATGCTGCCGCCTTTAGGGCCCATACAATGCCTCTGCTCCAGGCGAAGTGTGTACAGTCTTTTGAAGCTTTTTCCAGTGTTGCATCTTCAGCAGCATCAAGGAAGTGGTTAGCAAGATACCTATTGCTGAGGCTGGCGCTGTGGCAAGGCAGGTAAAGCCACCACCTGCAGTGCCGGCATTCCATGTAGGCAATAGTTCGAGTCTCGGCTGTTTGACTTTCAATCCAGCTCTCTGCTGTAGCCTGGGAAAGCAGTGGCAGATGGCCCAAGCCCTTGGGTCCCTGCACCCATGTGCGAAGTCCACAGGAAGCTCCTGGTTTCTGGCTCTGGATTGGTGCAGCTCCGGCCGTTGCGGCCACATGGGGAATGAACCAGCAGATGGAAGACTTCTTTCTCTCTCTCTCTCTCTCTCTCTCTCTCAGTCTTTCTGTAACTCTGCCTCTCAAATAAAATAGATAAAGCTATAAACCTATTGCTGGAGCTGTCCTCACAGAAAAGGAATAGGGACTAATGTTCAGCAGAGATAAGCCCATGGATACACAAGGAAACTGGGTGACATAAGGCTGTGATATCCAACTGACTGGAAATGTTTTTCACTAACTCCAGGATCACTGGTTCCCTTCATTACCTTGGGGGCCTATGAAGAGATGTTTCTTCTTTTCCAAGTCATAGAGGAAGCTCCATTGTCACTCAGAATTCTTGACCACAATGAGGCCAGTGGGTAGGTCAGATTCACAGGCAGAGGTCTCCTGGGTGTGTGTTCCAGGTGCACTGCTATGGGCAGGAGGACTCTGCTGTCGGGGCAATAGCAAGATTCTGCCTCATTGCTGATGCCTTTCTTGCACACACAAGGAAGGTGAGCAGCAGTCAGCCAACCACGAACTGATGATCCTTTCTCTGCAGCACGAAACCTGTAGACACAGGAGAGCTGTCAGGATGGCTGGTGCTCCCCTGACATCTGCCACAAACTATCTCATGGAAAACTGATCAGATAATAATTTGATTTTCCACAGAAAATAAAAACAAGATAGCTTCCTCAAGACTTTGAAAAACAGGAGAGGACATTTGCCAGGAGGTGGTTCTCAGGGCATTGTCTCTCTTATCCCTCTTTTGCCTCTCAAGTTCCTCACTTTTAAAGAGAAAAAAAATCTGACTCCTGTACCCACTGCACAGGGTTGATGTATAAGTCAATGTGGAAGCACTTCAAAATCTTCCACACATGTCAGGTTTTGCTATCTTCTGCACCCTTAGTATTCATTTCAGTGGAGATAAAAGGCTGGGGTAAATATTCACGGTTGTTCTTTTCCTTGTGAAAAGACTGTGTTCCTAGTGGAACAAGCTGGTGGGCTGAAGGGACCAACAGGGTCTGGAAATTAGCTAATGCCAAACACTGTATACACCCCAGACAGGTATCCGGGCCAGAGCTGATAACTTCCAAATGCTGTTTGTTTATAAAGTCTCACTAAATTTAAAGAAAAATGTTTAAATTGCATCATAGTCATCTGAGCCAACAAACAACAAAGCAGAAACAAGTTTCCTCAGGGTACTTTTACCCTTTGCTAGGAGCACGAATAATTCCAAGCCTCTGAACTTGCTTGTATTGCTAACTGCCCACAAACCTGGGAGCCATCAGAAAGCACAGCTGCTTGAAGTCTTTGATTGACTTAACTTTTACAAAGTTGTCCACAAAAGACAATGAAAGACGGCCATGGCCAGGAAAACATCATGAAAACGGATGCCCACAATGACTCATCAGTGGCAAGACCTGAGCGTTCACATTGCATCTAAATCTTTCCTGCCCTTCACCAAGGTCTGTTTTATTATCCGTCAATCTCATCTACCTTATTTTATAACAACACTTTCTTACCTCATCCATGAGTTATCTTGCAATTTCTTTCAAGTGGGCAAATTTGGTTTTGTTTTGGAACTTTTGTAATATGTCCTAAAATAGATGGAGAAGGCCTGGCAGGGCTCCAAAGTCCACCATGAGACTTACTCTCAGGTAGCAGTGGGGTCATTGCCCCTTGTGCTTTCAAACTTGTCTAATCCGCAGATGAGGCTCGGCGCCCAGAAAGATGCCCTGTCCACCCACACTTTCTACCAAAGTCAAACTGCTCACTTGTCTAAAAGCCAAGTCTTGAAATCAAGACCAAAATTCCTTAAAATACGTATTGTATTATTCCAGATGTCCTGAAAAGAAAAAAAAAATGTTTTCAATAACCTGTGCTAGGATTTAAATAACATTTCTTGACTTCTAGAAGAGGAAGCAAAGGCTGGCATTGTGGTGCAGGGAGCTAAGCTGCCGCCTGCGACGCCGGCGTCCCATATTGGAGCGTATGACTGAGACGCAGGTGTACATGGAGCGCTCCACACCGAAGTGGCCACGCACCTGCAGCGGCGAGGGCGCCCCGCACAGCCCTAGGCCGCTGCTCCACCACAGCCGCCCCGCGCGAGCCGCCTTCCTGTCCCTACGGGTCAACATCGGCTGTCGGAGGGTCGCTGCCCCAAGCCAGCAGCCGGGGACTGCGTCCCGGAGTCAGGCCGGATCCCAGCGCAGGAGGCCGGCTGGCATTCGGGTCTGGCACCAAATCCTCAGGTTTCCGAGGACCCCTAGCCACACACTCTGCGTCCACCCTTCCTGTCCTCTGCTCCAGTCCCAGTTCCTCCCCCAAACCACCGGAGAGCGCTTCCCACGCACTCAATCCCCAGCTTCGCCAGCACCTCCAAGGGGACCCGCTGGGTCCTCGCCGCACCCCCGCAGCAGCCGCCCTGGCGCTTGGCTCCGGACCCGGAAGAGCCGACCTCTGGCGTCTCCGAGGGTCGTGCGGGACCCTCCAGACCCCGGGGTCCACTCGCCGAGGCGCCTCCCCGTGCCCTGAGCGAGCGCGCCGCGACCCTCCCCGCAGAGCCTCCCCTTCGCGGGCAAGGGTGCGCGCAGCCCGGTCAGGGCGCTGGCACCGGGTCAACACCGACGCCGTCCCTTCGGAGAGGCTCAGAGGCGGAACTGCCCTGGGGCGTCCCCGCGGTCCGGTCGGTACCAGGGATCCGCGCGGGGGGCGACGGAGGGGGAGCGAAGCCCCTGGGACCGGGGTGGGCTGGGGGCTTCCGGAGCTGCCGGGCGGGGGCTCAGACGGTGTCTTGAGTTTTGTCCACCGGATTTAGGGGCGGCGGGAGGCAGGGCTGTGAGCGCGGATGCGCCGCGGGGTCCGCCCGGGGTCGCGGCGGGTGCACACACTCCCGCCCGGCCGCTGCGCGAGCGAGGCGGGTGGAAACCTAGGCGGAGATTTTTCGATCGTGCTCCTTTTTAGAGTCAAGGTCTCTTCCTTGTAAGGAAACCAAGGACCCACCTCGAAAGGGCCTGGGAACAGGGGTTGTTTAGTGATAAAGTAGCAAATTCGACAGGGGTAGCGGTCGGCCCCAGCACGCGCTCCGTTCCCGGACCTGGGTCTTGTGCGGGATCCTCCTCTCTCTTGGTAGCTCTTTCTGACGACGTAAGAGAAGGGCAGGTCCCAGCCACGGTCCGGCCACGCTTCTGACCGAGTCCTGGTCCAGGGTCCCCCGCCGGGCGGCCCCAGGCTCGCTCTGCTCATTCCTCAGCTCTGCTAGGGTGCCTCCCTCCGCCACTCCTGGGAGTCTCCCGCTCCCGGGTCTCGCTGCACTGGGACCGGGTTTAGGCGAAGCTGCCCAGGCGCGAGGTCAGCCCGGCCTCTCCCAGCCGGTTCTTAGGGCTCCCGGGGGCTGCTGGCGGGGCTGAGAGCCGCCGCCCGGCGCCCACCCGGGGGTCCGCCCCAGAAGGACTCTCATAGGATGCCAAGTGCCTTGGTCCTCAGACAGCCGCGATGGTGAGCTGTCCCTGAAGCGGTGCGGAGAGAAGCCCGCTGGGGTGCGCTGTGCGCGGGGCTCGCTCCTGGAGCGCACCAAAGCCCAGGTGTGCGTCTCCCAGCGTCTCCCTCTAGGGAGGCCAGGGTCTCCGCGCAGGGGACCCATCCCAAGCCCAGAAGGTGGCAGCTAGGGGAGGATCTCCCGGAGAGTGAGCGGCGGTGCTACCTTGGGTGCTGGAGGTACAGGCACTGTCCCACAGGCCTTTCTCCATCCTAAAGCTTGGGTCCCCGTGGAGCAGGCACCGACCTGCCTGGGAACCCACAGCACGGTGCCCTAAAGTGTTTTTTTTTTTTTTTTTTAATCTGGTGTATTAATATTTTTGAACCCAGAAATCCCCACTTCAACTTCCAATCAGAAAAGCTGAATATCACAGTCTCAGAACCTGTACAGGCATCTTATTTTGAACATTACAGCATCAGTGACATCTGGTGGAATATCTAGGAGTTGCAATACAGCATTATGGCGCTATTCTGATTTTTCATGTAAATACACCTAATATGTACTGAAAAGATAAAGTTACTCAGGTGCAAAACATTTTGAAGTATTTGACCGTAAGGGGTCTTAAAAAGCTCATGAAAAATGAATATTATGAAAAACATCAGCAAGGATTTCAAATTATTTTGTCCCCAAATACAATTCTCTTTTGAATTCCATTTTCCATGAACTTTCTGAGGTAGCTTCAAACATCTGGCATCATGGCACGCACACTCTTGTCCCTTCACATTCTACTACTTGTCACAAACGCGTAGATGTTATTTAATGCTACAGGCATATAGGCATGCATCTGTGAAAACAGTTATGGGACATATTCTTAGGAGTGAAATGACCGTGTCACAAAGCATGGGGTTTCAATTTTAACATTGTTAAATTGGGGCCGGCTCGGTGACGCACTAGGTTAATCCTCCTGCTGCAGCGCCGGCATTCCATATGGGCGACAGGTTCTAGTCCCGGTTGCTCCTCTTCCAGTCCAGCTCTCTGCTGTGGCCCCAGGAGGGCAGTGGAGGATGGCCCAGGTGCTTGGGCCCCTGCACCCGCGTGGGAGACCAGGAAGAAGCACCTGGCTCTTGGCTTCGGATGGGCGCAGCTCCGGCCATGGCGGCCATTTGGGGGGTGAACCAACGGAAGGAAGACCTTTCTCTCTGTCTTTCTCTCTCACTGTCTGTAACTCTACCTTTCAAATAAATAAATAAAATCTTAAAAAAAATTGTTAAATAGCATTCCAAAATGTTTACATAAATGGACATAGCAATCCCTTTGCCAGTTTCTGGTAGCCCGAACCCTCCACTTCTTTGCCTATTACCAAAATTCAAACTCTTCTGGTAAATGAAAGGAATGTGATTTTACTTGTTTTTGAACATTGATTGAAGAACCAAACCCATTTTTCTTTGCTTTCTTATGAGGTCGGGAGTGTGTTTCTCTTAAAGACTCGCAAAATAATCTTTTTTCTGTTAGAGAATTTAGCCTCTTTTCAGTCTTAGAAATTGTAGTCTTGCAATTTTGTTGTTTGTCTTTTGACTTTATTTTTACCAAATAGAAATGTTTTTATTTTTATGCTTTCAGATTCACCAATCTTTAGAATTGCTAACTTGCAAAGGCTTTATCCATTTTGATATAAAAATCATGAATTATAATAAATGTTTCTTCTAGTAATCTTTATGGCTTCTTTTTTTATCTCAAAATATTTGATTTATTTGAAAGTTATTTGGTGTAAAGAATAAGATATATATCCAGCCTTGTTTTATTTCCTAGCGTGGCTAATCTGTAGTCCCACGATTTTTTTTTTCTTAATCTATTTCTTCCACAGTGATTTGAAATGCAATATTTACCACATTATATTTTTCATGAATTGAATTCAATTCTGAAATTGCTTGTGTTTCACTGTCTGTATATTAGGCAAGTATTATAGTGTTTAAATAGCTTTAGAATAAAGTTTGCTATTTTATTTAATAGACTATTTTTCATATGTTTTCCCTTCTATTGACCATAATCTCTATTTTCAACTGTTTTCTTATTTTCCTTATTTGTTGAGTCTTAGTACGGAACTCTGATTCATTTATCAAATTAAAAATGTAACTCAAACAGCAGCAGATTATGATTACATTGAACTTTTATTCATTTTAGGAAATAGAACATATCCACAATCTGCAAGATTAAAGTAGGCCTTCTTTTCCAATTAATTATACTTATAAAACTGTTTTCAGAATTGTATTTCCTTGGTTTTGGTTAACAATAAAGCCCCACTGAAATTATGATTATTAGAAAAATACTTTAAGTAAAAAGCTATTATTGTTGAAAGATAGTTTGTTGCTTTCTAAAAAGTTCAATGTGGAGTTGTATATGATTTAAGATCTCCACTTCTAGCTATAAACTCAGAGAACTGAAAATATATGTTCAACCAAAGCTTATACATACAAGGTCATAGTAACACTAGTCACAACACTAGCTCCAAAGCAGAAACAACTAAAATATCCATGAAGAGATGAACAATAATCAAAATGTGGTATATCCATAAAATGGATCATTTTTCAGTCATAAACCTGAATAAAGTACTAATATACGATTCCTTCAAAAAAGTTGTGAAAAATGTAATTGAAAGATGAATTTATTTTGGTGCAAAAAATTGAGATCTGTGCATTTTTTTCCACAATACCTATTTTTTGTTAACTGAAGATCCTTGGATTTCAAACTTCTTTTGCACAGAAATAAACTTATGTATAAACTCCACTTTCTATGAACTTTTTGAAGTACACCTGCTATTAAGTGGATGAATCTAGAAAAAGTGGAATGTGAAAGGAGCCAAATTCAAAAGGCTCATGTTGAAGACCTCCCATTTACATCACATGCCTGTGAGACCTCTTTCTCTCTCTGCCTCTGCCTCTCTGTAACCCTGCTTTTAAATAAATAAATTTTTAAAAAGAAAAAAAAAAAAGAAAACCAATGCTCTTAGGTTCTCAAATGTGTACTTGCACTTTCGTATTAATAAAAGCTCAGATTAATATAGTCACCCCATGTGTTTGGTGAATTAACACAATAAAATAGTTTATCTTGTTTGTGTAAGTGCCTAATGGCAAAGGATTGTCAACGTAAGTGATAGTCTATCTTGCTGTTGCTGGTGCAGTGCTTTATCAAGCTGTTCCTGTGAGTGATAACTTTATTGCACAAAGTGACTCAGCAACTCGGGTCCTTGCCTTTCTACAGTTTCCTGGCATCTCAAAGTCTTCTCCATTCAACAGATGGAGGAAAAAGAGTAGAAAACATAACAACCTTCCTCATTACAGTTTCAGCCTGAAATCACACACATTTCTGCTCATATTCTGTTGATAAGAATTAGTCACAGAATCCCACTTAAAGATAAGAGACCTTTTGGGGCAGCTGCTTCCACATAGTAGCTCTATAATATGTAAGGGGAAATGCAGATTTTAATGCACAGAGAGTTGATTGTACTATAATAGCTGCTGTAAATACAGCTTATGTTTTTAAGGACATACATTTCTATGCATGACAATCAAAGAAGCTGAATTAAGCAAAATACACAACGGATTACTGTTGCTATAAATAAAAATCCCAAAGGGCAACGGGGCTTAGTATTTCAACATATATAAAGCATTCAGCAAATGTTCTCTGCAGTGGCCTAGGAGTTATTTATCATATCACAACGAATAACGACTGTGATGGTTAATCTCGCCTGTCCACCTGACCAGCCTGTTAATGTAGACAGAATGCTTGTATCCACCCCCTCCAAGTTCATCTGTGGAAACCTAGCCCTGGGTCACTGCTCCTCCTCAGAGGACTCCTGTGAGATCCCCTTCCTTTCCTTCTCCAGTTTTTTGGGCCTGCCTCTTGGCTTCCTTCCTGGAGTTATGGTGGTTTTTTAGGGCCTTGCAGTACCCTCGTTTGTGCTCCCCTGGAGATTCTCGAGATCTCTTGAGGGTTGGCACTTGGCTGGGAGGCTGAAGGGCTGGCGGGACTGCAAGCTTGATGCTCCTGTGTTCTCTTCTCTATGGGGCAGGCGCAAGAGCGATGGTTAGGAAGTGTGAGCTGCAGGATGGCAAAAGCCACGGTGCTGGATGCCGAGGACCCGGCTGGTTCCACTGTGGCTGGTAGCAAATGTGGATGTCTTCTTGGAGCCAAGCCTGCACTAGAAATAGCCAAGGCTCGGAGTCCCAATCAGAGAAAAGAAGCACATTTCTGTGATGCAGGAGCTACCTAGTTTATGATGTTTTGTTAAAGCAGTCCAAACAGACCAAGACAGGTAGGAGGTTCAGTTGTTTGCTTAAACACCAGCCTAGACATTGTGAAGGTATTTTGAATATAGAAGAACATTTACAATCAGTTAACCTTAAATGAAGGTTATAACTCTTGATAATGTTGTTCTCATGACACCCAGTCCATTGAAGGGTTTAGGAACACAAACTGAGGTTAACCGAGGATGGAATTCTGCCTGAAGATTGTAACATCCACTCTTACCTGTGTTTTCAAACAGCTTGCTTGCTCTGCAAATTTCAGTCTTGCACACCCATGCAATCTCAATCCCATGAGCCAATTTTCTCCCTCTCTCCCTCCCTCTTTCTCTCTCTCTCTCTCTCTCCCTCCATCCCCTTTTGTCCCCCTCTCTCCCCCTCTCTCCTTCTCTCTTCTCCATATCTGTTGTTATATCTCTCCACATCTCTGTCATTCTTTTTCTCAGCCCTTTCTGCCATGTGAGGATGCAGGCGGATCCCTGACTGATAGCCATAAGAGTATGGTTTCCTTCTGCATCCGCTAAAATAGATGCTTGAATAATTGAATAGAAATTTTTACAGGATTGACTCCTCCAACATCATGAGAGCCAGTTGTTCAGTAAGTTAAGAGCTGATAAAATAGGTAGATCTTCATGTGAAACAAAAAGATGGTTTTCCAATCATTGTACATTTATAAAGGGAAACCTACACACAAGAACACAATGTCCCACATTTAACCAGCGTGCACATCTACACTGACACACATCACACATTCCAGCCGACACCACCACCACAAAGATTCCACCGAAGTTTTATCCATTTGGAAGTGTAGAGTGGGCCAACCTTCCTAAATAGTGTAGTCAAAATACCAACCTTCAAATTCCAGCTCTGTTGCTTAACTAGCAGTTGTTTAACCTTGTAAAACCTCAGTTCCCTAATCTAAATAAGGTACATTGTAATGCCTAGTTTATGATCATATTTTACATGTTTATTATGAGAATTAAAAAGATATGATCTATGCACAGTGTAAGTAGCTTAGCAGTATATAAGCAATCTTCAAAAAGTTCACGGAAAATGGAAATAAAACATAAGCCTATTTTGGTGCAAAAATATTTTTAAATCCATGGAACATTTTTTTATTGTAAGTATTTTCCACAGATTTTATGAAAACCTTGTATATAAGTAATTAGTCAATTCTAATTCTTGTTATTATTAAATATTAGATTTATTCACTTTCAAAGACACAACAATAATATTCATCTGATAAATTGGAAGGATGCAGTGGTCTGGGCTAAATATTAGTGATTCAAAACTGAAATTTCTCAAGTGTAGCTTGTATAATGATGGATAAGAATAGGCTCTTTTGGTTGCTGTAGCATAAAGGTTACCAGTAAAAATGCAAATAGAATAAATATAACAAATGGGAATATTAGGAAATAACACCTAAATTGTATTATGGTTGTTTTATGATTGCCTGGAAAAGAAAATACAGCTCCACTGATAAGTAACAGATGTGCCATTAAAATTGAGTGAATGTTTAATTATCTGGGAGGGACTGGGAAGGACTCTTCAAAGTGATCTACAATTCACATTAGAAATAGAAAGATCAACGTCCTAAAACCTCCCTATTTTTTCCTCCATATTTTAAGGTTCTATGCATTTTTAGAAAATCTTTAAAGTGGAGCTTAAAGCAATCAGAAGAGAATTTCTGTAAACTCCCTTTACCACATCCAATACCCTGGCCAGCATTTTGTCTTCCTTCCTATTAATTGAGATGAAATGCCTGACTCACCAGCTGCTGGGGAGGTGCAGCATCACATGGGCAGGTCCACTCCTAGTATTGTGTATCCTGTATTCCTTTCATCCCGCCCACTCATGTACATCATGCTTCCGTCTAACTGTTCTCCTCTCTCTTTGCCTATTGAGTCATCGTTTCCACTCAAGAATGTACTGCCTAAGCTAGAACACCTTCACTCTCCCTAACAAATCCCCACCTGTCCCAATATAAACCATCTTTTCCCTCCATCCTGAAAAAATAAGCCATGCAGGTTCTGCTGTTTTTACTTTGATCCATTAGACTGAATGACTACACATTCCCTTTCTTCTCTCCTTATACTGGGATAGGTGTTCACAGAGTGTGTGGATATGCGTGCTTGTATTGTTTGGCAGAGAGGATGTTTCTGGAAATTTTTCTCATGTGCTCATTGTTTGGCTGCTTAATCTTAGGCCAATCACCACTCTCAGTTTTCTCATTTCTACAAAGCAGTGAGACTGATTGAGTTTGACAATGCCTCACCTCCAGATCATTTTCATGTCCAGAGCTAAAACTTAACTAATACCACAAGAGTTCTAATACCAGCAGGGCCCACTGAGGCATGGAGTACTCAGGAAAGAAGACGTGGAGAACACTTACAAGGACAAGGGCCATGCTGATGTTCTCAGCCCTGATGGACAATGGTACATGAGAGGAGCAAGGAAATTCTACAACTGATAGATTATGGGATAGAGGGCTGGCGCCTCGGCTCACTTGGCTAATCCTCTGCCTGCGGCGCCAGCACTCTGGGTTCTAGTCCTGGTTGGGGCACTGGTTCTGTCCCAGTTGCTCCTCTTCCAGTCCAGCTCTCTGCTGTGGCCAGGGAAGGCAGTGGAGGATGGCCCAAGTGCTTGGGCCCTGCACCCGCATGGGAGACCAGGAGGAAGCACCTGGCTCCTGGCTTTGGATTGGCGCAGCGCGCCGGCCATAGTGGCCATTTGGGGAGTGAACCAATGGAAGGAAGACCTTTCCCTCTGCCTCTCTCTCCCACTAACTCTGCCTGTCCAAAAAAAAAAAAAAAAGATTATGGGATAGTCAAATGAACCAACTTTTCTTTATAATAACATATATATACATATATATGTGTTATATATGTGTATATATGTATATATATATATATATATATTTGACAGATAGAGTTAGACAGTGAGAGAGAGAAAGACAGAGAGAAAAGTCTTCCTTCCATTAGTTCACCCCCCAAATGGCCGCTACAGCTGGCGCTGTGCTAATCCGAAGCCAAGGGTCAGGTGCTTCCTCCTGGTCTCCTGTGCGGATGCAGGGGCCCAAGCACCTGGGCCATCTTCCACTGCCTTCCTGGGCCACAGCAGAGAGCTGGACTGGAAAAGGAGCAGCCGGGACTAGAAACTGGCGCCCATATGGGATGCCAGCACTGTAGGAGGAGGATTAACCAAGCTAGCCGTGGCGCCAGCCCCGATAATATATATTTAATAGGAATGTAATATCTATCCTTGTGACTATTGTACTGTTCTTCCACTCTGAACAGAAATTTACTACTGTGTTCTAGTTCCTTAAGCAAAGTACATTAGTAGATAACTTTAAATGGAGCCCTCCAATTAAACATCAAGGTTATCAGACACAGAGAAGCAACTTAACAGGAAACTGGATCCATATTTGTTCCATCCAGAAAAAGAGCTACCCCATAAACCAAATGTAAGGTACTGGAGCCAAAGTTGATTTCATCTTCAACATGAACCTTACCCAGGATTCATACCATGAGATAGTCAAAATCCTGGTCCTCATAGCAACACAGTGACACCAATATCTGCCTCCTGCATCAAATGATAAAAAGTGGAAAAAGAAAGAATAAGAAAATTTTCAAAGGTGATTCAGGACCCCAGTAGTTTTCTAGAAATAATACCAAAGTTGACCCCTAGGACCAAATATACCAAGGAACCCAGCCAGGATCCCTTGAATCTGGCACTGGTCAAGTGACCCTTGGAGTACTTAGAGATGATGCACTGTTTAAAGAAGTGTTTTAGGAGAGTTTGTTATGAAGCAGTAGCTAGTGATACAGTTTTACCTGTTCTAAAGCTATTTCTTCTCTATCCCTCTTGTGAATATATATACTCAGGTTTTATTTATAATATGCAAATACTTTCTAATGGGGTTCAATTTTTATAGATATATTTCATCTTTAATAAATATTCATGAAGTTAGTACTTTCAGATAAATATATGTATTTATAATTTTTATTATTTATGGCTCATTTTCCTTGAAAATAAAAGACATTTTATTTTTAAAAAGAAGATTTTTTTAAAGAAGAATTACAGGGTCATAGCAAAAATGGGAAGGAGATACAGGCATTTCCAACATATGTCTGCTCTTGCAGGTGTATGGCTTCTGTTATCAGCATCTCCCATCACAGTGGAACCTTTGTTGCAGTTGATGAACTTTATCGACACATCCTTATCATTCAACATTCTTAGTTTACACTCTCAGTGTTGTACATTCTATGAATTTGGACCAATATGTGATGACATGAATCTACCATTGTAGTATTGAATATAGTAGTTTCACTGCCCTAAAAAATTCACTGTGTCCCATCTATTCATTCCTCTCCATCCCCTAACTCCTTACCACCAGTGATTTAGCTCTGTGGTTTCTGTCTTTTCCACAATATCACATGCAGTCTTCTCAAATTGAATTGATTCACTTAGTAACATGGACTTAAGTTTAAAAGTTGAAGTAATTTAGTAGATTATTTCAAGACATTTTTGAAATATGAATTTATAAATTAAAAACATAATCTTCATAAAGCCACACATTATTTTATCTTGTTAATAACTGATTGAAAAACTTCATTACTATCCTGTTCCTTAAATGGTTTTGTAGGGCCCACGCTGTGGCATAGCTGGTAAAGCTGCTGCCTGTGATGCAGACCTCCTGTATGAGCATCTGTTGGGAGTCTCGGCTGCTCCACTTCTGATCCAGCTCCCTGGTAATGGCCTGGGAAAGCAGTAGAAGATGGCCCAAGTGCTTGGGCCATTGCAACCCACATGGGAGACCCAGATGAAGCTCCTGGCTCTGACCAGGTTCAACCCTGGCCATTGGGGTCACCTGGGGAGTGAATCAGCCCTTGGCAGACCTCTCTCTTCTCTCCCTCCCTGTAACTTGGACTTTAAAATAAACATTAAAAAGTGTTTCTGTAGTTCACCTTGTCCTTATTATTGTAGAAAACTTAGAGCAATTATTCCTTGCGCTGAAGCTGTCTGTTGGAATTGAACACTTAGGGAAAGTGAGGACTCGGCTCATAGATATCTTTATTTGTTCCCAGAGGGACTGACTTGGGCCCTGGCAGGGATAGCACCCATAAAATGTCACTTAGCTGAACGATTTCATGAATTGTTTGTCCTTTCTACAAAAGGAAATGATAGCATTAACATTTATAGAAGGTACAAGTTTATGGTAGAGGTTTACAAAAAGCATACCTAAAATGGCTTTATAATTTCATTTCCTATTACATAAATGAGTATCATTAAAATTGTCAATACTTTGATAAAATAATTGCTGTTGTTTTCTTTAATATCTTCCATGCTCTAAAACTTTTACAAAAATGATTTATTTATTTGAAAAGCAAAGTGACAAAGAGAGAGAAAGAGATCTTCCATCTTCTGGTTCACTCACTCACCAGCCAGAGCTGGGTCAGACTGAAACCAGGAGCCAGAAACTACATTCAGGTCTCCCACATGGGTGGCAAGCACTCAAGCACTCGAGCCGTCATTTACTATTTCCCCAGGTGCATTAGTCAAGAGCTAGATGTAGCAGCTTATTTGCATTCATTGTGCACCATATACAAAAGCTCACAAACCTTTTGTTTTTAAACAATTATACATATAAAATTTCTATATGGACTAAGAAGAAACTTTAATGAGCTTATTTTTGCCCTTTATATCAACATGTAAAGAATCATGTACTTGCCAGTCCTGCAACTGGATTTCCTGTCTATTTCATTGCTAATCGAACACAAGTTTTAAAAGGTGTTGAACAATTGATATCTTTTTTAGACCTCTCTAAAATCTCTGAAGCACAGTGTGGGTTGGAAATGTTGGACCTCTCAGTTGCAGAGATGCCCACTTGCTCGGGAGGACGCCCAAAGATCCAGACCAGTTGATGCAAAAAGCACGAGGTTTTTATTGAACGTTTGCGCAAACGGGCCCCCACCTCAGGCAGTGAGGAGCCCTGAGCGGCAGTTTCACACAGGTTATATAGGCAACGAATTAGCATATTCCTAATGCGCATGCATAGGATTGGTCAGTTCAGAGGGACCATTAGCATATGGAATGCAGTGGCAACACGGGATTGGCTGGTTCGGAGGGACAATTAGCATATGGAATGCAGTGGCAACACGGGATTGGCTGGTTCGGAGGGACAATTAGCATACCGGAGAGTGCTGAGGAGAATGCTGAGGAGAGTGCTGAGGAGAGTGCTGAGGAGAGTGCTGAGGAGAGTGCTGAGGGGAGTGCTGAGGAGAGTGCTGAGGAGAACGTGCTGAGGAGAGTGCTGAGGGGAGTGCTGAGGGGAGTGCTGAGGAGAGTGCTGAGGAGAACGTGCTGAGGAGAGTGCTGAGGAGAATGCTGAGGGGAGTGCTGAGGGGAGTGCTGAGGAGAACGTGCTGAGGAGAGTGCTGAGGAGAATGCTGAGGGAACGTGCTGAGGGGAGTGGCAGCTCTGCTCTGGGCATGCCTAGAGGTTCTCTGAAGGGGATTGACTTTTCCTTCCCAGAGAACGTCCTGCCCGCTGGACTCTGGGGAACATCTAACCTCTTAAGAAGCCCCTGATATCTGCCCAGGCCTAGTTTCTTGTCCCTCTCCCCCATAAGGGTCCTTCATTCCCTCCTTTTCTTTTTGCAAAGATTTTAATCCTAAAATCTATTGGACCGGCCTAGGGAGAGCCTGCCTTACTGGAGGGAGGGAACTCTGTTCTTGCTGGACTGGGTTGGGTTCCACGTTAACAATTGTGGAGCATGGGGATTGGAAAAACAATGGGGAAAGGCCAGGAACATCATAAATATTAAACAGTTTTTGAAAGTCTTAGCTTGAGTGGGTTCTGAGTGCGCTGGAGCTTCCATTTGGCTGGTCTATCCGGATCCTCGGGGCCCTGGGGAGGTGGTGCTCGCTTCACGTGTAAGGCGTGGACCCAAGCAGCGATTCCGTCGACCTTGAGAGCGGTGGGAGTTGTCAACAGCACAGTGAAGGGGCCTTTCCACCGGGGCTCTAGAGTCTTAGATTGGTGCCTTCGGACATACACAGCATCACCGATTTGGAAAGGATGTGGAATGGTTGTCGTCTTGGGTTGGTAGGCTGCTGCAAGAGGTTTCCAGACCTGGTTCTGGATGATCTGGAGTGCTCTCAACCGGGCCTGTAACTTAGGGGCATCGGCAACGGAGTCACTGGCAAGGTCAAGCAAGCCTGCTACTGGTGGGGGCCCTCCATAAAGGATTTCGTATGGTGTCAGCCCGCAATGAGAGGGCGTGTTTCGGACCCGGAACAACACCATAGGGAGGAGTTGGACCCAGTCTTTAACACCAGTCTCCAACGCTAATTTGGTCAAGGTCTCTTTAATTGTTCTGTTCATTCTTTCTACCTGTCCTGAACTTTGGGGTCTATAGGCACAATGCAATTTCCAATTTATGCCTAATGCTTTGGCCACCAACTGACTTACCTGGGAGACAAACGCTGGGCCATTGTCGGACCCGATTACCTTAGGCAAGCCGAACCGGGGGAAGATCTCCTCTATGATCTTCTTAACGACCACCTGGGCGGTTTCCCGTTTTGTGGGGAATGCCTCAGTCCATCCGGAGAAGGTGTCTACAAAAACTAGAAGATACTTATTCCCATAACTGCCCGGCCTTATCTCAGTAAAATCGACCTCCCAGTTGATTCCTGGTCGGTCTCCTCTTACCCTAGCTCCCTCCGGGAGCTTGAGGTGTCTGGCATTTACCTTGGCACACGGAACACAGGATTCAGTCACCTGCTGGACTAAAGAATCAAGTCCGGGGATGTAATAAGACTGCCTATCTTCCTGTAAGGCTGCTTTTAGCTTTTTGTGTCCCAAATGAGTCCATTGATGGAGGCTGGTAATTATTTCTTTAGCCAATTGGTGTGGCAGGACTATTTTCTCTCCGAGCCTCCAAACCCTTATTTGTTCATCATACTCTGCACCGAGCCGCTGGATCGTATCTAAGTCTTGGTCCGAATAGAGGAAAGGTGGTTCCCTCGATACTTGGGTGGGCTCAATTGTCTTTAACGGGAGTACCTGTTGGCTCAGGGCTGCCGCCTTAGCGGCCTCGTCTGCCATCCTGTTTCCCCTTGCTACGGGGTCGTCTCCTCGTTGGTGCCCGGGGCAATGAATTATACTCAACATTTTGGGCAGGAACAGGGCCTGTAGAAGATCTAGGATTTCCTGCTTATTTTTAATGTCCTTGCCTGCTGAGGTTAAGAGGCCCCTTAGCCGGTATATCTCCCCATGTACATGGGCAGTGGTGAAAGCATACCGACTGTCTGTGTAAATGTTGACCTTTTTATCTTGTGCCAGTTTTAAAGCTTGAGTTAAGGCTATGAGCTCGGCTTTTTGAGCAGAAGTTCCAGGCTTTAAGGCACTTGACCAGATAACAGTTTTTCCATCCACCACCGCTGCCCCAGCCCTCCGCTCACCGTTCTGTAGAAAGCTGCTCCCATCCGTGAACCAGGTCATTTCGGCATCCGGCAGAGGCTGGTCGGTTAGGTCTTTTCGGGTGCTGTGGGCCTCAGCCAGGATTTGATGACAGTTATGGATTACCTGGGCCTGGGGCCCCAGTTCCGGGAGCAGGGTGGCCGGGTTTAAAGAGGTGGCAGTCCCAAACCGGACCCGCTCTGAGTTTAATAACATAGTCTGGTAATGAGTTATCCGAGCATTTGAGAGCCACCGATCTGGTGGCTGGCGGATAACTGTCTCCACAGCATGAGGTGCCACTATGGTGAGAGGTTGGCCTAGAGTCAATTTATCCGAGTCTTTCACCAGAACTGCCACGGCCGCTATCATGCGGAGGCACGGAGGCCAGCCGGCCGCTACATTGTCTAGCTTTTTTGAAAAGTATGCCACCGGCTTTTTCCAAGGTCCAAGCATTTGTGTTAGCACTCCCTTCGCCACTCCCTTGTTCTCATCCACGTATAATGTGAAGGGCTTGGTCATATCAGGGAGGCTCAGGGCTGGGGCTGACAATAGGGCCTTTTTTATGTTGTCAAACGCCCGCTGTTGCTCTTCTCTCCATTGAAAGGGAGCATTGGACTTCGTGAGGGGGTACAATGGGGCTGCCAGCTCCGCAAACCCAGGAATCCAAAGGCGGCAGAATCCCGCACTCCCGAGGAATTCCCGCATCTTTCTGGCATCGGTGGGGGGTGGAATTAGAGCAACCACCCTTTTTCGGCTCTCTGTCAGCCACCGTTGCCCTCCTTCTAGGAGGTAGCCTAGGTAGGCCACCTGTTTCTGACATATTTGGGCCTTTTTCGCGGAGGCTCGATAGCCCAATTCCCCCAGTCTCTGTAGCAGGGCCCCGGTACCTTTTAGGCAGTCCTGCTCAGTTTCAGCGGCAAGGAGGAGGTCGTCCACATATTGCAGGAGGACCAGGTCCGGATGGTTGACTCGGAAGTCGGCCAAATCTAGGTGCAGAGCTTCGTCAAACAAGGTAGGCGAGTTTTTAAATCCTTGGGGCAACCTTGTCCAGGTGAGTTGTCCTGAAAACCCGGTCTCTGGGTCTTTCCACTCAAAAGCAAAGATGGATTGGCTCTGAGGGCTCAGTCTTAAACAAAAGAATGCATCTTTTAGATCTAACACAGTGTACCATACGTGGGTCGGAGGCAAGGTACTTAGCAGATTGTAGGGGTTGGGCACTGTGGGATGCATATCCTCCGTTCTCCTGTTAACCTCCCGCAAGTCCTGTACCGGGCGGTAGTCACCCGTACCAGGCTTCTTTACTGGTAGTAGGGGGGTGTTCCAAGGTGAACGACAAGGTTTTAAAATGCCTAGGTGTAACAGTCTCTGGATATGTGGCCGGATACCTTCCTTAGCTTCCTTGCCCATCGGATATTGACGAACTGACACAGGAATGGCCGTGGGCTTCAGATCTATGATCAAGGGAGGCCGGTTGACAGCCAGCCCTATTCCCGCAGTCTCTGCCCAGGCCTGAGGAAAATCTGTGAGCCACTTGGGGTCCAGGGGAGCCATGGTGGACGAGGGCCTCTCGAATAATCGGTGTTCGTCCTCCAAGCGTAGTGTTAATACTTGGAGGGGCCGCCCTCCTGAGTCTGTGATGGTAGCTCCTTTCTCATGGAAGTGAATTTGGGCTCCTACCTTCGAGAGTAGGTCCCTGCCCAGGAGGGGGTAGGGGCAGTCTGGCACTAGTAAGAACGAGTGTGTCACAAGTCCTGTACTTAACTGGACCTCTCGATTGGTTGTCCAGCGATATAACTTCCCTCCAGTTGCCCCCTGAACCCAGGAAGTCTTGGAGCTTAAAGGCCCTTTTTCTGAAGTCAGTACCGAGTGCTGGGCTCCCGTGTCAATCAGGAAGGTTACCGGTCTGCCCCCTACTTCAAGGGTTATCCTGGGCTCAGGGGGGGGCTCCTGGCCCTGACTCACCTAGTCGTCTTCTTCCAGGGACAGGATTGGAACTGGTCTCCTCTTTGGTCCCTGTGTTTTCTTCGGGCAGTCTTTGACCCAGTGTCCTCTTTCTTTACAATAGGCACATTGATCTCTTTCCACCCGAGGCTTTTGTTTGTCTCCCAAGTCCCTATTCTGTCCTGGTCTACTCCTTTCTGTATCCTGCACTACGGTGGCCAAAATTCTACTAAGCTCTCGATTACGTCTTTTGTCTCTTTTGTCTTCCCTTTCCTCCTGCTCCTTGCGGATCCTTTCCTCCTTCTCCTCTCGGGTCTCCCTTTTGTTGTAAATCTTTTCTGCCTCCTTCATTAAATCTTGTATAGTATACCCCTGAAGCCCCTCTAGCCGCTGCAATTTATTGCGGATGTCCGGCGCTGACTGTCCTATAAAGGACATGATTACATCTCCCTGCCGGTCCTCTGCCAGGGGGTCAAACGGGGTATACATACGGTAGGCTTCCATTAATCTTTCTAGGAAGCCTGCCGGCGTTTCCTCAGCCCCCTGTACTACTGCACGTACCTTGGCCAAATTGGTGGGGCGCTTTCCAGCCCCTCTGAGACCCGCAAGGAGAATCTGGCGATAAAGACGAAGTCGCTCCCTACCAGCAACGGTGGTGTAGTCCCAATCAGGACGGGTTGAGGGAAACGCCTCCTCGATTTCGTTTAGCAGTAGGGTCGGTCGGCCATCTGCTCCAGGGACGTTTTTCCGTGCCTCAAGGTAGACACGCTGCTTTTCCTCAGTAGTGAGGAGGGTCTGCAGAAGCTGCTGACAATCATCCCAGGTGGGCTGATGAGTCAATAAAATTGACTCGACCAGCCCAGTCAGAGCCTGGGGGTCCTGAGAGAAAGAGGGGTTATGGGTTTTCCAATTGTAAAGATCGGAAGCAGAAAATGGCCAGTACTGCATCTGGCCAGCCACCGAGCGAAGAGGAAAAGCCTGCGAAGTCCAGACGCTTCCCGAGCCCCCTGCCTGCCCCCGACGGAGGCGCAGGCGGCTGGAGGGCGGGGAAGGCGCTAAGACTTCTTCCCCTGCCCTCGTGGAATCAGGGGATGGTGCAGAAGGTTGCACATCCCGCTCTGGTTGTTGTGGGGGTTCCTGCGGGGGAGCAGGCTGGCCGGGAAGATAGGGTGGGGGAGAGTCAAAGAGCAGAAAGTCCTGATCAGCCGGAAGAACCGGTGGCTTGTCAGGTTTTGGATCTCGAATCTCCTTCAGAGGGTATAGGGAGGAGGTTGGCACAACCGGGATAGGAGGAGGGGGTATCGGGGAGGAAGGTATCAAAGGAGTTGGGGATGGCCGAGGAAGGGGTAACGGGGTCCGTATGGGCTCCGTCGGGAAGGAGAAGGGTTCTATCCAGGGAGGGGGGTTACGTGAAAGATCTTCCCACGTGGTAATGTAGGGCACCTGATCAGGGTGTCCATTGGATCCTGGCTGAAAGACTCGCGCCTTAATCTGTAAAATAATATCGAGGTTAAAAGTGCCATTCCTTGGCCAGCCGACCTCGAAGGCCGGCCACTCTGAGGAACAGAATTTTGCCCATCGTTTCCTTTTAACCTCCACTGAGAGGTGGCGCGCGCGTTCTCGAACGTCCTTCCAGTGATCTAGAGTGAGACTTAAAGGGGTGGTTATTTGTTGACCCATGGGTGCAAAGATTTCAGCCCAAACAAAAAGAACAGCCAATGCACAGACATATACAGTAAGCAAGACAAACCACATGGCTAGGACAAATCGAACGCTATTGCGCTATTTTTGGGAGCGGCTGCCTGACCAGCCCTCCCCGGGAAGGAGGGAGACTTGGTCTCCGACCCACCTCCAGACCACCCCGGGAGCGTCTTCCGGGGGAACGGACCGAGGGTTTCCCCTACTGGTCTCACAGACCGGAGCGTCCTCCGGGGAACGGACCAGGGGTTGCTGGGCACACCTGCCTCCCCCACTGGTCTCACAGAGTCAGGTACTGGCCAGTCAGAACACTCAAGATGAAGAACAACAAACAGAAAACACTTAATTATACCTCCAACTGGTCCGCAGAGAATGGGTCTGAGGGCGACCCCGTACGGGCCACCAAAATGTTGGACCTCTCAGTTGCAGAGATGCCCACTTGCTTGGGAGGACGCCCAAAGATCCAGACCAGTTGATGCAAAAAGCACGAGGTTTTTATTGAACGTTTGCGCAAACGGGCCCCCACCTCAGGCAGTGAGGAGCCCTGAGCGGCAGTTTCACACAGGTTATATAGGCAACGAATTAGCATATTCCTAATGCGCATGCATAGGATTGGTCAGTTCAGAGGGACCATTAGCATATGGAATGCAGTGGCAACACGGGATTGGCTGGTTCGGAGGGACAATTAGCATATGGAATGCAGTGGCAACACGGGATTGGCTGGTTCGGAGGGACAATTAGCATACCGGAGAGTGCTGAGGAGAATGCTGAGGAGAGTGCTGAGGAGAGTGCTGAGGAGAGTGCTGAGGGAACGTGCTGAGGAGAGTGCTGAGGGGAGTGCTGAGGAGAGTGCTGAGGAGAACGTGCTGAGGAGAGTGCTGAGGAGAGTGCTGAGGGGAGTGCTGAGGAGAGTGCTGAGGAGAACGTGCTGAGGAGAGTGCTGAGGAGAATGCTGAGGGGAGTGCTGAGGAGAGTGCTGAGGAGAACGTGCTGAGGAGAGTGCTGAGGAGAGTGCTGAGGGAACGTGCTGAGGGGAGTGGCAGCTCTGCTCTGGGCATGCCTAGAGGTTCTCTGAAGGGGATTGACTTTTCCTTCCCAGAGAACGTCCTGCCCGCTGGACTCTGGGGAACATCTAACCTCTTAAGAAGCCCCTGATATCTGCCCAGGCCTAGTTTCTTGTCCCTCTCCCCCATAAGGGTCCTTCAGAAAAATGCAATCAAGACAATTGATTAGACATCTCCATGATTGGTTTAGGCACAGGTGCAGTTGGCTAGAGGAATTTCAAGGGAACTATATTGGGACTTTCTGAGATAATGATTCTGTTCCTGCATTTAGACATTTTTATATATGGCCCTGATGCTGAGAACAGCTGTGGCCCTCCTGAAAAACTGAGGGAAGAGCCAAGAGGATCACAAGATTTTGAGCTGGAGCCCTGACTACTAGGCTATTGATTTAACCACACTGGAAACCCTTACTTGCTGACATATTGTTGGAAGCACTCACTTGCAGGCTTATTGTTGTGTAAGTTGAATGTGTTCTTATTGATTAAACCACGTTGAGTAATTTGCAGCTAAGAGGAATCTCTTGATTTCATCCCAGTGTCCTTAGGGACTGGGGGGAACTCTGAGTATGGGTACTGTTACTCCCAAAATTTTATTTATCAAATATCAGTTTTAGTTTACCATAATTGCATATTACTCATGCTAAACTAAGACTCTTGAAAGACTTATACAATACTTAACAAAGGAGAAAGTACAGGAAATGTACACACTGCATTTTTGTCTTATACGAGGGGGTCTTCAAAAAGTTCATGGAAAATGCATATTATGAAAAAGCTTCCACTCGTCACACTTTCTGAAGTTTCCTCATATAAACAAATATAAATGCTTTTTAGATTCTTCAGCTCCTTGCATTCCAGAAAATTCAGTAATTTAAACCATTTCCTTTTGATTATCTTCTCTCCATGCTTCAAAACCTCTTCCAGTATCCTAAATAACTACTCACATTAATATTTCAAGATCTCAGAATTTTCCTGGAAGTTGTATATGATATTTCTTTGTCAATGAGTTTACTTTTTAGTAAACTTTTAATTTTAGAATGGTTTTGAATTTACTAAACAGATTGTGATGTAATAGAGTTCCACATACCCCATACCCAGCTTCCCTTATTATTAACATCTTATGTTACTATATCTTTGCCACAGTTAATAAACCACACCCAGCTTCTCTATTAATAACATCTCATAGTAGGATTTGTCACAGTTAATGAACCACATCCAGCGTCCCCTATTTCTGTTTCTATGCCATTGAGTAGAATTTGTCACATGGCTAGTTAGTACGAGGAAAACTGGAAGACAAAGTATTCTGAATTGTAGCAGCAGCTTTAAAAAAAAGGAATCTTATTACTAGAAAGGGAAATGGAATGATATCTGGAACCCTCAGCAATTTTCGTCATGTACTTTTAGTGTGGTATAAGACATTTTTTAATTTTATTTTGTTTTGTTCAATACTTAGTACTTCTTTCTGTTCAATGAAAAATCAAATTGTAGGAAATTAAATTGTAAGTTCTCAGACAACTTGAAAAACAGAAAAATACAAATATAAAAATAACAATTACAATCCAACAAAAGATAACTCCTGGTAATATTTGGAAATAAATACCCTTCCAGACCTTTCCCTATTTACTAATATATTTTGTACACAATAACACCATATTTAATGTTTTAATGATTTATTTATGTATTTTAAAATCAGAGTTACAGAGAGAGAAGGACAGACAAAGAGAGACAGGCAGATCTTCCATTTGCTGGTTGATTCCTAAATGGCCACAATGGCTTGGGATAGGCCAGGTCAAAGCCAGGAGCCAGGAGCTTCATTTAGATCTCCCACGTGAGTGACAGGGCCCCAAATACTTGGTTCATCTTCCAATGCTTTTCTCAGGCCATTAGCAGGGAGCTGGATTGAACATGGAGCAGCCAGGGAATGAACTGACACCCATATGGGATGCTGATATCACAGGCAGTGGATTAACCTGCTGTGCCACAACAATGTCCCCCATACCTAAATATTTTTGGTTGCCACATTTTGTTTCTCATCAAATTGTTGGGACTATTTTGCCTTAATAAATCAACATTTTCTTATGGCATTTTTTTATGGAGTCTGTTTTAGAAATGTGTGAGAGAGGAAAGAGCTAAACAGTTTTGCACACATTCCCATGGACTTCCCCTTAAGGGTAAAGCTAAAATCTTTCCATGAAACTCCAAATCCCATTAAGCTGGGTGGTACATATCCATCTTACATGTTAAAGTGATCATATTAAATGTGTAACTAATCATATAGCTAGGATTAAGTGTCAAAGGGATCACATAAATAAGACCAAGTGTCTGGTAATAACAATAGATAGAATTAAAAAGGAGAGAATGTTCCAATATGGGAAGCAGTCCACATAGCAGACTCATAGAATGACAAATTCCCTAAATAGCACTCTGACCTCAGAATCAGCCTGTAAGGCATTCGGATCTGGCTGAAGAGCCCATGAGAGCATTTTCGGCATGGAAAGCCAAGATACCATGTAAAAAAATGATTTACATGAAGGATCTTTGTGAGTGAGATCCCAGTGGAAAGAAGGGACCATCAAAGAAGGAGGTACTTTTCTCTGAAGGGAGGAGAGAACTTTCACTTTGCTTATGACCCTGTCTAAGTACTGACAGAATTTGTGGACTCAGAAGGCTTTTGTAGCCTTGGCAGCTCATGACAAGAGCCTTGGGTGATCACTGTTGTTATAAATAAGAGTGTCAATTGTTAAATCAACAGGAGTCACTGTGCACTTACTCCCCATGTAGGACCTCTATCCTTAATGAGTTGTACTATGAGAATTAACTGTAAAACTTGTTCTCAAACTGTTCTTTATATGTTTTGTGTGTGTGGGTGCAAAGTGTGGAAATCTTTACTTAGTATAGAGTTGGTCTTCTGTATATAAAGTTAACTAAAAATGAATCTTAGTGAAGAATGGGATTGGAGAGGGAGTAGGAGGTGGAATGGGAATGGAGGTGGGAGGGTGGGTTTGGGGGCAAGAACCACTATATTCCTAAAGCTGTACCTATGAAATTTATGTTGATTAAATAAAAGCTTTAAAAAAAAAAGAAATGTGAGGTAGTTAATTTAATCAGTTCTTGATGATTGGTTACTTTGTTTTCAGACTGTGGTCATTGTGGATGTCTTAGGATGTGCTGAATTCTATTATAAATCATCTTCTTACTAATCCATTTCCTTGTGGTCAGTTCCTAGAAGTTGAATTTTCAGGACACAATATATGTTGTTATATTTCTAATTATACTGCAAAATTTCCTTCTGACATATGCACAGAATATAGTTCCAACAGCAATTTTTATGACCATGTCTATAGCTGCATTTTCAGTTGCCCCAGCATTTCCAACTGCCTCCTATTTGATACCATTCCCTATCATAACTTTCATTTTTTGTGACTACTGCAGCTGCAGTTTTTCTAGATTCTTTAGCCAGAATATAATGACTTCATTACATTTACCAGTTCCAGATGATGAATCTGAAACACCCTGGGCTCAGGTCTTCAATGCTGTGTGCAGGCTGGAAACATTTTTACCATGACTTTAAGATTTTTGATGGCAAGAATGTGATTTGATACTTTGTAATGCCTATCTATAACGTGGGTACATAATCGATGATAAAAAAATAAAAAATGAACAACTTAATATTTGAAGGATTATAACCTTAGATCATTTCCTTAGGTCAGCACTTCCTGATTGTCTTCAGTTAGTTATTTTCATGATTAGAAATGGAATTCATGTCAATTTTCACTAAAAATGTGTTCAGCACCATGTCAAACACATGTTAAGTGCTAAAAAGTCATTTATGGCATCTCATGAATGTGGTTGCATGAATAACAAAGTAATAACTGGCATTGATTTTATTGGTAACAGAACCAAATATTCTTGTGTTTTCAACATTTTTAATGTTATTTTAACAGGATCTCAGTAGTACTGGATCTATTTTTCTCCATTTTCTTTCATATTTAGTAGAAAAATTAGATTTGTGCTCCATGTTTAGAGTTCTGCAATTCAATTTTATATGTGAATTAAATTATGGTTGTAGAGTGTGTAACACTGGACATTAACTGAAAATAATATCCTTAATAATAATTTCATTTAGGTTTTCTATTTCAACTCTCAGTAAGAGATTAAAAGTGGATTTCTTCATTAAAATATTATTTTGAAAGTTTTTATAGTATTTTTAGGATAAATCATTCTTTTTGTCATTTTTTCTTTTTTTAACTTAGAAACCTTTTATTTAAGGTATACATACTTCATGCTTTCAAAAATTATCTCACTCCATTTTATTTAAGATTTTTTTATCCAGTTAGTAAAAGAAAGATGTGTCTCTCTTTATACATATGTACAAGTTCAGTTATAAAAATAGACAGCACATTCAAAGAGACAAAAGTCTTGGCATTTTTCTGATTCCCTCTAAATAGCATCTGTACACAGGAGTCTGGGTTTGGGCAGGGGAATCTTAATGATTTAAATTAAATGATTCCCCTAAGACCCCTACTCCAAAAAAAAAAAAGTTTAAAAATCAATCTATCTAAACTCAATTCCGCGATTTTCAGGTGTGCAAATTAGAGGCTGGCCCGCCCAGAAGCACCTGCTCCACCAGGGACATCAGGCGGGGGGTGTGGGTGGGGGGGTGGGAGGCAGAACAACCTCCCGTGCGAATGCGGCCCCTCTGCCTCTCTTGGAGGGCAGCAAGCTCAAGCTGGTGGGGCCGGGGCTGGGAGGGTCGGCGCCGAGCTTGCCCTCTTCCACTTCCACCCTTTCCGCTCCCCCTGCTGTCCCTTCCTTTCTCAGTGCAATACAGACAGTGCATACAGCCAAGCAAGGGGCTGAGGGCATGGGGGGGCGGGGGCAGACTGTGCATGGAGCATGGGCAAAGGAGAGTCCGCGAGACGGGAGGGGAGGCTGTCCTGCTGACTGAGGTGGCTCCTGGTCTCTCTACTGGCTTCTGGGAATCCCTTGGGTGGGAGCTACTGCTACTGTTGCTGGTGGGACCCGAAGGTTCTGTGGTGTGAATTACTGCAGGACAGGGGAGGAAATGCAAGGAAAACACCTGCCTGTTACCATGTTTCCTCTGTTCCTGTCATCCTCCGAAGCCACCACCTCCTCTCGCACTTACTGCTTTCTCTCCAACAACAAAACTGTGACAAATGGGATTTGGAGACCTGTGGAGGTGTCGAAAGACTGCAGACACCCGGTACACAATTCCCCCTTTCCTAGACTTACAACTTTGAGAGGAGTCTCCACCTTGGAAGACTCTTCACAGCCCTGCGGAGCCTCTGCAGGGAACATGGTCAGAGCCAGGGAGCAGAATGGGGATGGAGACAGTGTGCTTGAGCTAAAGGGGGTCCATGTCAGGCCCTTCCCCCATAAGAGGTTTAAGACTTGGCTTTAGGGGTCATGTGAGATGCTGGGGCGGGGGTGTGGGACTGATCCCTGTCCCTGGCCTTCCCGCCACAGGCAGCCCCCGAACCTTCCTTTTGAGACAGGTGACAAAAATGCTCACACCAACCACCTGCCTGCTTTTCCCCTGCTGCAACCGCTCATCTCCATCCTCTGGCTCAGGATGTAAGATGCTGCACAGGGCACGTTTGCAGACCAAGGCTCTCGCCCCAGATTTGGCTGAAGGAAGCTGCAAGACCGAGGTGGTTACCGTCCTCCAGAAGGGTTGGTGCCTTTGCCCTGTTTCCGGACCAGGGAGTCTGAGGCGAGGCTGCTGGTCACGTGGAGGCTCTTGGGAGTCCCAGGTACATTGTTCCCTTTGCTCAAAGAGGAACTCAAAGGAGAAGAGGCGCTTGAAGGTCCAAAGTCAGCAAGACCAGCAGGCCGGACCAGGGACGTCTGCAGAGGACTGCTAGCGGAGATTCCTTTAGACACGTTGTACCCGTATGCAGCATAGGCAGCTGCAGATGCTGCCGCAGCCCCTGCTTTAGCTCCTGCCAAGAACATAGTGATTCTTCACACCTTAACCTCCCTCCCGGCTGCACTCCCACTCTTCTTCCTCCTCCCTCTCACATTCCCGTTCTTAATTTTTACAAAAATATATTTTCAACTAACAATATACACATAAGATTAACCCTATGCTAATAAAAAGTTCAACAAATACTATGGAGAAAAAAAAAAACCTGTTACTCAATAGTAGAGACAAGGGCTGTTCAAAATCATGGCATCTCATAGTGTCAATTCATTTCTATAGGTTACCTTTTACGTACTCTATTAGTTACCACAGATCAGGGAGAACATATAGTATTCATCTTTGGGAGACTGGTTTATTTCACTAAGTATAATGTTTTCCAGTATCCATTTTTGTTGCAAACGATGGAATTTCCCCTCCTCCTCCTCTACCTCCTCCTTTTTCTTCTTCTTCTTTTTCTCCTTCTTCTCTTTAGCTCTGTGTAGTATTCCATGGTGTACGTATTCCACAATTTCTTCATTCAATCTCCAGGAATCATTCTTTATACTATGGTTTATTTTCTTTCTGTATTCATAGTTTTGTTTTTTTCTGTGCATATTGATAATTTTCTTCTGTGAATGTTGATAATTTTGTGCACTAAAAAACTAGTTATAAAAATGTTTGATAGTTGTAAAGTGCTTTTTAACATTATAAATATTTAAATATCAGTAAGATTATTTTTGGAATTTATACGTAAAGCAATTGGTAGATTTTGAGAAAATAATGACTTGAATTTGTGGACTTAACTTGCATTTTATTCCATACATCTTGAGGACAAAAATTATTTTATCTTACTCATCAATAAGATAGGTCAATAACGGTACCTACCTCAGTATCATTGTAAATTATAAGAGAATTAGCTGTAAGAATGACTGGCACGTATGCAGTGTTCAACATATATAAGCTGATTCATTTATTTCTCGTTCTTTTTATTATCTTTTATTGTCCTTGTTAACTCTTCAATGATTACTAAATAACCTTAGAAACATGAATTAGCTAAATCATAGACCTTTAGAAGTCTACATGAACAGAGACCATAACCTAAGCATATTTTTGTGACCTGCACGAGGCCTATCATAGGATGGATCATTGTGTCAAGTTTTGAGCCATGTTCTTGATTTCATGTTCAGGTCTGTTACATAACCTTTGTTGAGTGTTCACACATGTTTCTCAAACATTAATGATGTGGCATTTGCCTTTGCTTTGCATAAAGGTAAATACAGAGTGACAACATTGTGGTGCAACTTCTGATGCCAGCATCTCATATGGGAGTGCCAGTTCAAGTCCCAGGTGCTCTGCTTCTGATCTGGCTTCCAACTAATGTGCCTGGGAAGGCAGCAAAAAATGGCCCAAGTGGTTGATCCTCTGCTGCTCATGTGAGAGACCAGGATGGAGTTCATGACTCCTGGCTTTAGCCTGGCCTAGACCTGGCTTTTGCAGCCATTTGAGGAATAAACCAGACGATGAAGGATCTCGTTCTCTCTTTCTCTGTCTCTCACTCTGCCTTTCAAATAAATAAAAATTTAAGATTTATTTTATTTATTTGAAAGACAGTTTCAGAGAGAGGTGGATCCAGAGGAAGAGAGAGGGGTCTTCCATCTGCTGGTTCACTCCCTAATTGGCCGCAATGGCCAGAACTGCGCCGGCCCGAAGTCAGGAGCCAGGCGCTTTTTCCTGGTCTCTCACAAAGGTGCAGGGTCCCAAGGACTTGGGCCATCTTTTACTGCTTTCCCAGGCCATAGGAGAGAACTGGATTGGAAGTGGAGCAGCCAGAACTAGGACCAGCGCCCATATGGGATGCCAGCGCCACAGACAAATTAACCTACTGTGCCACGGTGCCGGCCCCTATAAACAAATCTTCAAATAAATCTTAGTTAAAAAGATAAGTATAGGAAAAGAAATTGGGGCCGGCGCCGTGGCTTAACAGGCTAAACCTCCGCCTTGCGGCGCCGGCACACCGGGTTCTAGTCCCGGTTGGGGCAACGGATTCTATCCCGGTTGCTCCTCTTCCAGGCCAGCTCTCTGCTATGGCCCGGGAAGGCAGTGGAGGATGGCCCAAGTCCTTGGGCCCTGCACCCGCATGGGAGACCAGGAGAAGCACCTGGCTCCTGGTTTCGGATCAGCACGATGTGCCGGCTGCAGCGGCAATTGGAGGGTGAACCAATGGCAAAAAGGAAGACCTTTCTCTCTATCTCTCTCCCTCACTATCCACTCTGCCTGTCAAAAAAAAAAAAAAAAAAAAAGAAAGAAAAAAGAAAAGAAATTAATCTGAATCTTCATATAAACATAAAACAATCTACAAATATTCTTAGAATATCCATTTATTTCGTACAATTCAAATTCATCCTGTACCTTAAGTCATTTTCTAAAAGTCATATTTCTATCATCTTAAATAATGTTCTATTATTTATAAAGAAACAAAAATTAGCAAACATCTACAATATAATACTAGATTCTTGCTATTAGGACTCTAAAAAGTGTGACAGGCAGGCCAGTGCTGTGGAACAGCAGGTTAAGCTGCTGTTTGCAGTGCCAGAATCCCATATGGGTGCTGATTCGAGTCCCAGCTGCTCCACTTCCAGTCCAGATCCCTGCTAATGTGTCTGGGAAAGCAGCAGAGGATAGTCCATGTGCTTGAGCCCCAGAACCCACGTGGAATACCTGGATGAAGATTCTGGCTTCTGGCTCCTGGCTTCTGCCTGGTCACTGTGGCCATTTGTGAGTGAACCAGCAGATTGAAGATTTCTCTCTCTCTCTCTGCCTGTGCCTCTGACACTGTAACTCTGGCTTTCAAATAAACAAGTAAATCTTTGAAAAAAAAAAGTGTAAAAGCCTATTAAACAATAGTTAACTTAAACCATTGGTACTTATTAGCATAAAACCAAGTTGAGCAAGGATCTCAAATAAATTAGCTTGAGACTATATAAATACTTGCTTGAAAAGAAGAAAAATAGTTTTTGTTTCTCATTTTGAACAAAAACATTTTTATTGCTTACAGAATAGACAGCATACTTAAAAACATTAGCAAATGAGGAAAATATTCTCTGCTTTTATTTGGTGTATTAACTAATAAGGGTGGTAGAAAGTTAAGAAGCTGCCTAGGTACAGCTTTTAGGTTTTATAGTGAATGTGAGAATTGAAAAATAGTACCTTATAATGGTAATGACAAAATTAATGTACCTGAAATCAATCCATAAATACTCATCTGAAATTTATTTTTATCATCAGAGAAATGCATCGACATGAAAGCACATAATGTTCATATTTGTTGTAGGCTGTTAAACAAAGGCTGACTTAAATGAGAAATAATCAGCAAATGCCAAGGAATACACCTTATTGCATTAGCCCCATGAAGGAGACTAGGAAAGAAATAGGCTTATTAAGAAAAACAATCTCAGTGAATTCTATCCAAAGCTTTCAAGATTGGAAATTGAATCAATATTTAACCATTAAGTTGCTTGCTATGTGAGGTAACTGGGGTCAAGGCATCTGGAACTATTACACCTTGGAGGACATAAATTTATTCATTTTTACTCTGAATTCAGCTGGGTGAGAGGGAGGTGGGGGGGGGAGAGAAATAACTCCCATTCCCTCTCCAAATACCCACAACAGCCAGAGCTGGGCTGGGCTGAAGCTGGGAGCTGACAACTCAATCCAGTCCTCCCATGTGTGTGGCAGGAACCCAACCACTTGAGCTTCCCCTGCTTCCCCTCAAGATACATATTAGCAGAAAGCTGGAATCAGAAGAGCCTAGACTCAACTCCAAGCACTCTGATACATGTTACAGGCATCCCAAGCAATGTCCTAACCACTGTGCCAATACTCATCCCATAGTCTTCTTTCAACACCTGAGAATGGAATATTCTACTTGTATTTCTGTTCAGTTGTTCATAAGCTAGAGTTTGGAGCATGAGATCATCACCCAGATTTGTCTGTGGGGTGTCTTTCCATCTTGCTACCTGAAGCAAAACAGGGACTATTGCCCTAAATTATTAAACACTGGGGAATAGTTCTCATGACTCCACATTTTGCACACATTTATTATATATTGGGTACTTTACGGAGCACTGAGACATCCAGCTTGGATTTCAATTCTACTCACTTAATCACTGGATTCAGAACATCTCAGCATGCTCAGTGGGCAAGCCAAAGGTCTTCAAGGGACTCTTAAAAAAAAAGAAAAGATTTATTTATTTATTTGAAAGGCAGAGTTACAGAGAGGCGGAGGCAGAGAGAGGTCTTCCATCTGCTGGTTCACTCCTTGTGTGGCTGCAATGGCTGGAGCTGCACCCAACTGAAGCCAGGAGCCAGGAGCTTCTTCCGGGTCTTCCACATGGGTTCAGGGGCCCAAGTCCTTGGGCCATCTTTTACTGCTTTCCCAGGCCATGGCAGAGAGCTGGATGGGTAGTGGGCCAGCAGGGTTCAAGTCCCAGCGCCTCTATGGGATGCCAGTACTGCAGGCAGTGGCTTTACCCACCATGCCACAGCTCCAGTCCTTCAAGGAACTCTTGACATAGACAGTTAAGGCCTAATCAGAGAAGAAAGGAGACACCCCAACTTTGTATAAGAAATTCCATAGTATGAGAAAGAAATGGTGCTTTGGAGAAATTGTACCTGAGTGATACATGCTGAATTGTATCTCCCAAACTCATAGGTTGATGTTCTAATGCCAAGTACCTCAGAGTGTGTGACTCTATTTAGAGACAGGACCTTTAAATAAATAATTAAAGTTGTTGTTGGTGGTGGGGATTTTCCTCTACCAACTTTGGTTCAAATATTCAGTACCTTCAAATTAAATACACATGTGTGCAGGGACATTTCATTAATGAATTACCAAATAAATAGCCAGAAGAATGTGATTATAAACCAACCTCACCGAAGCCCAATGAGGGAGGCCATGAAGGGTTGGGAAAGTATGGATAGTTCTATTGGGCTTTTTGATATGATTGTAAATGAGCAGTCTTCTTTCTGGCTGAAATCTCTCCCATTGCTGGATGGGGAATGGAATAGTGCAACTGAATTCACAATTCCTGGTGCTAATGGTGAGTCTTCCCATGTGTTAGTAAGGTTCTCCAGAGAAATGGAACCAATAAGGGACAATAGATATCTACATGTAGACATGTATCTCCACCTCTATTTCTGTCTCTGTCTCTGTCTCTGTCTCTCTCTCTAAGAATCTATCATCTATGGTGACAGATTCATTATGAAGTGACACATGCTATTCTGAGTGAGAAGTCACATTATAAGAGGTTTGCAAGCTGAGATCCAGGGGAACCAGGGAGGTAAATCCTAGTCCAAAGGTGAGATAAGACTGATGTCCAAGCCCAGTGAGATGGCAGGAAACCAAAAGGCGAAAATTCTTCCTTCTAACACCTTTTGTTCTATTCAATCTCTTAAGGAATTACATGGTGCCCACCTACAATAGAAAGGGCAATCTATGTTACAGAATCCACAGGTTGAAATGCTAATGGCATCTGGAAATTCTCACAGACCCATGCAGTAATAATATTCCATTTGGGCATTGCCTGGCCCTGTCAAGTGTACCAAGAGGATTAATCAACACATACCCAAATGGGAAATGGTGGCAGCTGTATTTTGAGGAGTCTCTACTTAAGTTTAGATAGGATATCTTTCTTGACGGTTGATTGTAGATATTTTCACTTCAAGGTAGGCTTCATGGCACTTTGGTAGTTAATTCCTTTTAGGTTAATGAGGTTATTAGGGTAGGTGCTAATCCACTATGACCGGTGTCCTTATAAGGCCCAGAGAGAGAATTCATTCCTGCTGAAGCCTTGATCTTAGATTGTCAACCTCCAGAACTGTTAAAAGATAAATTTCTGCTTTTTGAGCTACCCAGTCTAGGGCACTTCATTATGGCAACACTAGCAAGGTAGTGCTCAATTTTGTTGTTTTCTTCAAGATCCTGTGAATTGTGTCACAAAAAGAAAAATGTCTGCATATTAAGGATAATTGGAAAGACACATTTACTTATAAAATCGCTATGGAGTGTTGAGTGTCCAAATGGGCATTTTCTGAAGGTTATGTGTAAATGTCATAAGCAAGAATTGACCCACTCTTACACAAGGATGTTGGCACTACAAGTGCAACCTCCGGGGAAGCGGTGATTCATAGCAGGCGGCACCATCTCTGGCAAGCAGATTCATCTCTAGCTTTCAGAGCCCTTACATCCGGACGATACGTTGGAGCCCTCTGAGGTAAAGCTGCAGGCCAGCACGGGTCTGCAGGCTTTGCTGGTCTCAGTAGACGGGGCAGGCTGAAAAGAGAGCACATGGGAGATGCAAACAGTGATGTGGGTCAATAATTTACTCTATCTGAGTAGCGTCAGTGCCAGAGAAATTATTTATTTATTTATTTATTTATCTTCTCAATGGAGAAATCTTGTTACCTCTAGGATGGGGCAAATATGCGTTACAAAAGGCAAGAGTTTCCTGCTTGGCATTCAAATAAATGAAGGAGAAACTATAGATATGTCAGAGAGCATTACTCAGTTGTCAAATAATTATTCTGTCTCTAGAATTGAACTTTAATTCAATTGGATACTTTTGCATAAAATACACTTAGACTTTTAGAAAGTCACATTTTATCTACAGATCTGGGTTCACTTAATACATGACTTTAAGTGACTACAGATCCCTATCTTTAGTAAGGACCAAGATATCCCATGGAAATAGCTAGTTAACTGAGACAGAAAAGTTTCCAGAAAATGAAATCTATTTAGCAGAAATCTGCTTTTTATAACAACCAACAACATTATTTAACAATGAACCAAAAAGGTCAATCCAATAATTATGAATAATAGCATTTATTTGTCTAATGAGTGTTCTTTGAATTAAACATGTAATTTTTTATTTTAAAATCATCATTTTTGCCCAGAGGTCACATTAAGTATTGCAATGTTATTTCATATATACTAGCTCAGTGTATCCACAAATAAATATCTTCATGGATTTATTTTATGAAGAATTGGAACTCTTTCTTTTTTTCCAGAAAAGCTGAGTCAATGCTTAAGGCTTGAAAGATGATGGTAATATCTTGGCAAACTCAATTAAACCATTTTAGAAGCTATAGCTGAGACACAGCGAAGCTACTTAGGACGTAGGTAATTAGTGGAAAAAAGGGAATGGAAAAACCCACATAATTCTGCTCCTTAAGGCTTATGACCTGATGACAAATCTAGATCTGTCTTCTGCAACTGTGTACCTCGTGCACTTTACTCCACGCTCAGTGGCCGAGTGCTGTATCTCCATGTCTCCCAGGATGTGCCCGTCCAGAGGTCTTTGAACCTGCCTTTGCTTCTGCTTGGGATGCCCCTCTTTGCTTCTCCTCTGTTTCTCACTGCAGTGACACCTCCTCAGACAAGCCTTCCCAGGCGCCTTCTCAAAATAGCACCTTACACCCACAGTGGCCTATTTTTCATTATAGGACCAATCTTACCTGAATTTAATGATCACGTTATGATTCCTTATCTAAAACTTTGGGGAAACAAATGTGCTTCCAAAAATTATACATTTTTTTGCAGGCGTTAGAAAGATAATAACATGGGGGCATTTATTATATATTACATAAACTCCTTTTTTGGAAAATATTTATTTATTTATTTATTTATTTGAAAGACAGAGTTAGAGAGAGGCAGAGGCAGAGAAAGAGAGAGAAGAGGGGGTCTTCCATCTGCTGGTTCACTCCCCAAGTGGCTGCAATGGCCTGAGCTGGGCCGATCTGAAGCCAGGAGCCAGAAACTTCTTCCAGGTCTCCCACACGGGTGCAGGGGTCTAAGGACTTAGGCCATCTTCTACTGCTTTCCCAGGCCACAGCAGAGAGCTGGATTGAAAGTAGAGCAATAGGTACTCGAATCAGCACCCACATGGGATGCCAGCACTGCAGGCAGCGACTTTACCCACTACGCCACAGCTCCAGTCCCATATGTAAGCTCCTTACACTCCTGGTCAGAGCACCTGACTCATAATGAAGTGAATTACTATTAATGTAAAGTGGCATAAATAAAGACTGTACACAGCTTCTTATCAATTCAAGATAGACTTTGTCACTAAATAAGTTAAAAAATCTTTGGTTGTTGGAACTTTTTTGATTTTTGATTTTTTGAATTGTTAATAGAGGATTTGAGAATCTATCCATCCATCTATCTATCATCCATAGAGAAAGTTGTTTCATTGTTTATTTATTGCCTCTCTCTCCCCACAAATCAAGCTCCATTTGGTCAGGGGCGTGGGTTGTATGAATTCAATAATTTATTATTAATTCAATATTTAACCACTAAGTTAATAAAGTCAGTTTCCACCTGATGGCTTTTTGTTCCATATCAATATACATTATCTATGCTCTCAAAAATCTTTAAATGGATGTGACACTTACTGTGAGTGCCACTGGCATCTGAGGTGTGGTAATATTATGGATAACTTCATGAGCTTTGGGGCAAGCTGAAACCGCTTCCAGGCATGACATATGAAAAACTGCTCAGGATCACTAGCCATCTGGAAAATACAAATCAAAACCACAATTGGGTTTCACTTCATCCCGGTTAGAATGGCTCTGATACAGAAATCAATAAACAACAAATGCTGGTGAAGGTGTGAGGGAAAAAGTACCCAAGTATGCTGTTTGTGGGAATGTAAACTGGTCCAGCCACTGTTGAAGACAATATAAAGATATATCAGAAATCTGAATATAGACCTACAATTTGACCCAGCCACCCCAGTCCTTGAAATTTACCCAAATGATAATAAATCAGCATATGAAAGAGTTATTTGTACCCCATGTTTATTGCAGCTCAATTCCCAATAGCTAGTACATACAATAAATCCAGATTTCTGTAATTGAAGACTGGATAAAGAAATTATGGTATATAGACACACTATGGAATACTACACAGCAGTAAAAAAATAAAATCCTGTAATTTGCAACAAAATGGATGCAACTAGAAAATACTATACTTGGTGAAATAAGCCAGTCTCAGAAAAACAAATGCCATATGTTCCCCTGATCCGTGGTAACAAATGGAGTACCTAAAAGGTAATCTATAGAAGTTAAAGCGACACTGAGATGTGATGATTTTGAACAGCCCTTGTCTAAACTGTTGATCAACAGTGTTTTTTTTCCTTCATACTATTTTTTGAATTCTTTACTTAGAATAGGGTAAATCTTATGAGTATAAAGTTAACTAAAAATAGATCTTTGTAAAATTAAGAATAGGAATAGGAGAGGGAGAAGGAAGAAAGTGAGAGTATGGGTGGCCAAGAGGGTATGGTGGGAATTACTACATTCTTAAATTTGTGTACATGAAATGTATGCAATTTGTATACCTTAAATTAAATTTAAAAAAAGAAATGTGAAAAAAGTTGTGATACAAACAGTTCCCATATAACTCATACTCAGCGTCCTCTACTGTTAATATATACAGTAGCATTGTCATAACCAATAAGCACATCCAGCTCCCTCTATTATTATCTCATCTTTCAATGATATATTTGTCTCTTTTTTCTTTTTTCTTTTTGACAGGCAGAATGGACAGTGAGAGAGAGAGACAGGGAGAAAGGTCTTCCTTTACCGTTGGTTCACCCTCCAATGGCCGCCGCGGTAGGCGCGCTGCGGCCGGCGCACCGCGCTGATCCAAAGCCAGGAGCCAGGTGCTTCTCTGGTCTCCCATGCGGGTGCAGGGCCCAAGGACCTGGGCCATCCTCCACTGCACCCCCGGGCCACAGCAGAGAGATGGACTGGAAGAGGGGCAACCCGGACAGAATCTGGCGCCCCGACCAGGACTAGAACCCAGTGTGCTGGTGCCGCAAGGCAGAGGATTAGCCTATTGAGCCACGGCGCCAGCTTATATATTTGTCTCAATTAATTTTGAACCGCACCAAGCTTCCACTATTTTTTTTTAATTCAAACTCCTCTGTCCCTCCAGCCTCTGAGCCTATAGGAGTCAACAGTCTGTTTTCAGACTGAGTTTTTTTGTTTTTGTTTTTGTTTTCTTTTTTTTAGCTCCCTTGTGAAGAAAAACATGCACTATTTATTTTTCAGTGTCTGGCTTATTTCACACAACATGATCTCCTCCAGTTCCAAACATTGTACTGCAAATAACATCATTTCATTATTTTTTATGGCTGAATAATCTTCCCTTGCACATTTACATCACATTTTATTGCTCTGCCACTTTTTCTCCATGAGAGACTCTGTTAAGAGCATAAAACGATAAGAGGAAAGCTACTGAAAATATTTGCAATCCATTGTCCAATAAAGCCCTTGCATCTGGAATGTATAAAAACTCTCAGAACTCAACAAGGAAAAACCAAGAAGCACAATTATATTGTGGGCCAAAAATAAAAATATTTTCCTGAAAAGAATATATAAATCGTAAGTAAGCATTTTAAAAAGATATTACCATCATCAGCCATTAGGGAAATGTAAAAAGTTTAATTTTTTAAAAGATTTATTTATGTATTTATTTAAGAGGTAGAGCTATAGACAGATAAAGGGAAAGACAGAGAGAAAGGTCCTCCATTCACTGGTTCACTCCTCAAATGGCCACAATGGCTGGAGCTGAGCCAATCTGAAGTCAGGAGTGGGGAGCTTCCCCAGCATCCCCCAAATGGGTGCAGGGGCCCAAACACTTGGGCCATCTGCTACTGTTTTCCAAGGCTATAGCAGAAAGCTGGATTGGAAGAGGAGTAGCCAGAACATGAACATGTGCCCATATGGCATGCCAGTGCTGCAGGCAGAGGATTTGCTTACTATGCCACAGCATCGGCCCCCAGAAATGCAAATTTAAAATCACAATTATTAGATATCCTTACACCCATATAACAATAGCTAAAAAATAAATAAAATAAATGGTGATAATGGCACAAGCTAATGAGAATACAAAGAACCTAGATCACTCACATAATGTTGATGGGAATGTATATAGAGTATACATATAGTGTAATATATACACTATAGAAAATAACTTGGTTCTCTTATAAAACTAAATTAAATAAATTACCATATGATGCAACAATTTCACTCTTTAACATTTATCTCAGAGAAATGAAAATTTATGTTCATAGAAAACCATGTACATATATATATTTAAAGTTCCTTTCTTCACAGCAGATCCAGTTGGAAACAACCTTTGTATACTTCAATATATTATATTATATTTAGGACTATTACTCAACCATAAAAAAGAACAACCAAAAGTGCTTACAACCTCTCAAATGTATCTCCTGGGAACTTTGCTGATAGAAAAAAAGCCACCCTCAAAAATCTGTGCAATATAAGATTCCATCTATAAAAATTATTGAAATTACAAAACTATAAAGATGGACAACTTATTTATGTTTAGCAGGCATGGGGAAGGACCAGAGAGGATGAAAGGAAGTGTGACTACACTGGGATTCTTGTGGTGATAGACAGTTAAGTGGCTTGTTTGTTATGATCATGAAATACCACTAGTGACAAACCAAACAGAACTAAGCAATGACACACACACGCGAGTGCATGTAGAACTTCTGAACTCTAAGGACTGTTGGTGGACTGTATCAGTGTCCTTTTCCTGGTGGTGACTTGTAGTATGCTATAGGTAAGCAAGATGCTACCACTTGTCAAATCTGAATAGTATAAAGGTTTCTCTCTATTACTTCTTACATCTGCATATGATGTGCAATTAATTCAACTAAAATATTTAATTAAAACAATGTATGTTCATGGTCTTTTCTTTTTTCAGGATGAACCAGTAAGTGTGTATATTTTCTCCGATGCTTTCATACTTTTTGTGTCCTTTTGCTGGTCAGGAATTTTCCATCACTAGATGATAAATGATTCACATAAAAGAGTGAGCAGTTGGAATTCACTAATTAAGGATTAAAATTATTAATATGATTCAGCTCAAAATGAAAACATTTGCTCTTTGTATCTGGAAAATTTATCTTTCTACTTTTCAGCTAAAAATTGGTTTTAAAATATACAACTTCATAACCCGTTATAAGTCAAAATTTCCAGAATCATGGCACAAAACCAATATTCAAAGAAAGATTGTTAGGTTGTAGTAACCTTAGGAATTTAAGATCAACTTTCATTATGTTTTTTTTTAAGTTAATAGGCAATGAAAGTTCAGTCACTACTAGTGATTCAAATTCCTGCTTAACAAAAAATTACACATGCCTGTTATAGCTAAATGTGATTTTTATATTGACTTTTTAAAAAAGAATCCACTTTTGGGGCAAAACAAAAAAAAAAGGGTTAGGGCAAAATTGAGAAGAAATCTAGAGATAGGTCATATTCCACCGATTCCCACACTGGCACATATTCCCTTACTTATCATCTTGCACCAGCAGCACAGTTGTTACAACTGTAGCACATCATCATCCCCACATCGTTATCATCCAAGGTTCAGTTTCCTCTTGATGCTGTACATCCTGTGGGTTCAGACAAATGTCCAACAACATGTGTCCTCAATTTCTGGGTCACACAGATGGCCTCACTGCCCTGAGGATCATCTCGCTCTGCCTCCTTCCGACACATGGCAACTGCTGATTTTTTTATCTCCTTTCCCAGAACACCATAAACTTGGAATCACAGAGTATATGGTCACTTCAGATTTGCTTCTTTGACTTGGGTGTACAACTTTAAGCTTCTTGGGTATCTTTTCAAGGCTTGATAGCTTATGGCTTTTTTAGCACTGGATAACATGCCACTGTCTGGATATTTAAGAGTTTTGCCATTTGTTGTGCCCAGATCTCCGGATCCCCGAATGCCGCCAGAGACCTGAACACACCGAAATGCAACAGCGGATTGGCTGGGGTCACCTCTGCTACTTCCTGATCCAATGCGGCTGTTCCTGATTGGGTCAGACCCAGGGGATTTCCTTATATGGCGAACGCTAGCAAGCTGTTCCGTCTTAACTTTTCAGTTTCCCCAGAGTGAGGCCGCTTTTACCGGAAGTCGGGCCTGCCTCTCCGAATGGAGGCGCTTTTTTCAAAACATAGTTACTGCGGCCCTTCGCCATTCACCTACTGAAAGACATCTTGACTGCTTCCAGGTTTTGGCTATAAGCCAAAATAAAGATACCTGTGCTGCTTTAAGCATCTGTGGAGGTAAGTTTGCACTACTTTGAGCAGACAGCAAGCAGCACGATTGTTGGAGCCTATGGCAAGATTATGCTTAGCTTTGTTAGAAGTCACTAAACTGTCTTCCAGAGTGGGCACGCTATTTTGCACTCCTACTGCCAGTGACAGACTTCCGGTTGCTCTGTCCGCTGCGCTTGGTATTGGCCAGTCAGGGATTGCCATGATGATATGATGATGAGATGCCACTATACACCTGTTGGAATGGCCCGAAACAGGAACACTAAGCAAGATAGGGATTTTAGTAAATATTTTATTTTAGACTAGTTTCAAATCTACAAAGAACTTTTGAAGAGAGTACAGAGAGATCCCAAATCTCCCACAGCTTCCCCTGTTATTAGCATCTTAAATTGCCTTGGTACATTTTCACAACTGATAAACAAACATTGATACATTATTAACTGAAGTCCATACTTTATTCAGATTTCCTTCCTCTTTTACTCAACATTCCTTCTTTTTTCCATCCAGGTTATAACACATTTAGTTATCATAGCTTCTCGGGATCATTTTTGCCATGGCAGTTTTCCAAACTTGACTTGGTTTTGGTAATCTTGGCAGTTTTGAGGAGTGCAGGTCAAGTATTTTTAGAATATTCTTTAATTAATATGTGTCCTTTGTTTTTCTTACTAGTAGGCTGGATTTAAGGATTTTCAGAGGAATATCAGAGTGAAGTACTGTTCTCATTACATCATGTAATGTTTATAACATTTTTATTTATTTGTCATTTTATCTGAAAGCCAGAGAGACAAAGAGAGGGATCTTCCATCTATCTGCTGGGTCACTTTCTTTTTTTTTTAATTTTTGACAGGCAGAGTGGACAGTGAGAGAGAGACAGAGAGAAAGGTCTTCCTTTTGCCGTTGGTTCACCCTCCAACGGCCGCCGCAGTAGGCGCGCTGTGGCCGGCGCACCGCGCTGATCCGATGGCAGGAGCCAGGTGCTTCTCCTGGTCTCCCATGCGGGTGCAGGGCCCAAGCACTTGGGCCATCCTCCACTGCACTTCCTGGCCACAGCAGAGAGCTGGCCTTGAAGAGGGGCAACCGGGACAGAATCAGTGCCCCGACCGGGACTAGAACCCGGTGTGCCGGTGCCGCAAGGTGGAGGATTAGCCTAGTGAGCCGCGGCGCCGGCCTGCTGGGTCACTTTCTAAATGCCTGTAATAGCCAGCACTGTGCCAGGCTGAAGCCAGGCACTCTGAACTCCATCTGGGTATTCCACATGGGTGGCAGGGACTCAGGTACTTGAGTCGTCTCCAACTGCCTCTCAGGGTGTGCGCTGGCAGGAAGCTGGGTTGAAAGCAGAGCAACTGGTACTCAAAGCAGACACTGTAATATGGGATGTGGACATCCCAAGCAGCAACTCAAGCACTGAGTTAAGTGCCCATCTGCACACCATGGCAGTTAATTATGACTTTGACATCTGGAATTTTGATGGGAGAGAATCCACAAGTAGCTCTGAACAGGAAACTCAGCTTCGGTTCCAACACAAGTGGCTGGAGCCTGTTTTCTGAGATTAGAGTTCATGAATTCCTTGGAATGTGGGTCCTATCCTTGGAAAAGATATTTATGGGATACAAACACTGCTATTAAAAAAGAATGATCTAGGGGCTGGTGTTGTGGCTCAGGGGGTTAAGCCACTGCTTGGATCACTTAAATCCCATATTGTAATACTGGATAGAGTGCCATCCCCTTTGATTCAGATCCAGATTCCTGCTAATGCACTTGGGAGAACATCAGATAACGGTGCAAGTACTTGGGCCGCTACCTACACATTTAAAGAGACCCACCTGAAGCTCCTGGCTTCCTCTGCTAGGCTGTTACCAGCATTTGGAGAGTAAACCAGCAGATGGAAGATTTCTCTCTTTCTCTATCACTCTGCCTTTCAAATGAATAAGTAAATATTTTTTACAAAACAAAAAGAAGCACAGTTTTGTTTTTTTTTTTTAAACTAAGAATGGCCTACAGGTCTGCATGTTAAACCTATCTGGTTTTGGCATGATGGAAAATATTCCCAGTACTCAGTCAGGAAGTTAGTCTAATAAATGATGGGGATCCTCCCTCTACACTTCCTCTGCTTTGTCATCCTTCTATCTCCTCTGACAACTCGACAAATCCATGGGTGAGTTAGAGCTACCCATCAGAAAAATATCTGATGAAGATGCTTCAAGATATCTGTGGAAAATAAAATTAAAATATATATTTACCTTGGTGCAAAGTTTTTTCAACTCCATGCAGTTTTTAAAGAATGTGCATCATTTTTGAATTTTAAGCTAGCATACTTAACTAAATTTGACTTGCCATAATGCCTAACTGAACTGCATGTATATAGAGAGTTTATATTTGTTTCCATTTACACAAAGAGATTAAAATCAGATTGCAACATAGCTGAAAATTTTAAGCATTTATTTTCTTATATTCTATCGTTTTTTAAATTTTAAAGTCCTTGTCTCCCCATTTGGTATAATTTTCAAAAAACACTAAGAAGGGAGAAAGACAAGAGAAATCTAAAGAAGGGCGCATGAATGGTCTTCAGGTAGCATCAGATGTGTTGAAAAACTGAAAATTTAACTGTGCTGAGTTGTTCCTGTGCCCCTACTTCATAAACCCTTAACTTGTAGAACTGAAGTGGCTTCACGTAGCTGCACACAGTCACTGACAGTCACCCAAAGAAGCTTAAACCAGCACACAGCCCAGATTCCTGCAATGTCACACAGTTTGACAAATACAGATGATGTACTCTGAGAGGCAAATACATCAGTTTTCCTCTCGTGGAAAACTGCTACACTAAAACATGGAGAACATTCACCCTGATGTTTGGAAAATATGAGTATTGGCAGATGAAGGATCAGTCTATTGGCAGTGGAATTAAATTTCTACATTTTTAATAGGCAAACCACCAACCCCAAGATTGTGCTATGTGCATTGTCTGCTAATTGTTTATCTAGAATATAGTATTTTGTTTTTTAATAAGAAACGGTACCATTATAATTCAGATTTCTCTAGCTCTTTGCACTACCATTTTGTTGTTATTGCTGTGATCTGGAACTGATCTTTGACATTGAGGACGACTTTAATGTATGGCAAAAGAGAAGTAGAATCATGGCAGGAAAGCATCTATTTGACATTTTAAGTCTGCTTCCTTTAAAAAAATTAATTTGCCAATTCCCTTAAACTGTTCAGACACCCTGGAATTCTGAGTGTACACCCAATATTACTAAAGCATATACTTTTTTTCTAAAACTAAATGGAAACCTATGTGTTCAGTTGAGATTTCAATGCCCCTAAACCCTGAGTACCTCTAAGCTATCCACTTCTCTATAATTCGTGAAAAGATACCTTAATAATGCAGAAATATCTAAAGTGAATATTTACATCATGTATTTACAATCCAGATTTTTAACTCCTATGATTTTCCTCTTCAGCCAAAATTTGCCAATATCAAGATTGGGAAAATTATGAATATTTCCCCATGACTAAACCTTCTACTCAGCACGTCATTATTGCCTTTGTCCCCTAGAATCCCAACTTGGAAACATTTATTAACAACCTTTTTCATAATAAAAATAAACTCACAATAATTATGCAGCATTTGTGTTCCAATTTCTTCCCCCAGCTAGAGAAAAAATTTTTAATATTCAATTTATTTTTCCTGTGTTTCCTCTCCCTTTCCCAATAACAAAAATTTCTTATGCTCAGGACCTGGAAATACTTTTGAGTTAAAAATAATGGTAAGAAATTGGTGCTTCACTTAAAATACCTTTAAGGGATTAGCCAGTAGTTGCTTAGGGAATTGTCTAAGAGGGTGAAAAAAAAAAGATAGGCATGGATTTAAGAAGTACTGATTCTTAGATGTTTTGACAAAGAAATGTGTGAATTAAGGAGAAGTCTTGTGTGGATATTTCCATTATTGCAACATGTCTGAGAGCACAAACGAGCTGTAAGTGGGCGTAGGTATCCCCAGACCAATCACTCTGGTAGATGAAGAAGCTCCTGGATGACTCACATTAGGCCAGAACAACTTTAGAGGTCAGCACAGAAGAAAGAGGGATTTGAGAAAATTTGAAGAAAAAAAACACAAAGTTTTTTTGTTTTGAAATGTTAAACGTTTCCAAAATCTTATCTACTTAATATATTTTAAGATAATTTTATTTAAGGTATACAAATTTCATGCATTTCATATGTACAAATATAGAAATATAGTGATTCTTCCTATCATACCCTCCTTCCCACCCTTCCTCCCACCCTTCTTCCTCCTCTCTTTCCTATTCCCAATCTTAATTTTTACAAAGATCTATTTCTGGTTTACTTTATACTCATAAGATTAACCTCACAGTAAGCAAAGAGTTCAACAAATAGTATGAGGGATAATAATAATAATAATAATAAAAAACAATCTCTGTTCCTCAACAATAGAGACAAGAGCTGTGGACAATCATGGAATCTCAATATGTCAATTTCACTCCTATGCATTAAATTTTAGATACTTTATTAGTTACTACAGATAAGGGAAAATACATGGTATTTGTCTTTTTTGGACTGGCTAATTTCACTACATATAATTGTATTTCATCATCTTTCTCCATGTGTTTCTTTGCTGTGCAGTCCCTGCTGCCTCCCCCTTCTTCTTCCCCCTCTTCTCATTTCTTGTCTACTCAGATAGTTATTCAATGTGCTCATTCAGCTCACCCATGCCAGAAGAAAGAAGCTTCCTGGATACCAGTTGTCCACAAAGCATGTTGAGTTATTGAGTTTAGGGGATACCTTTGATTTCTATTGCTGCCTAACTAATGACTGCAAATGTAGTGGCAGAAAGAAACACACATCTATCATCTCATAGTATTGAGAATCAAAATTCTGGGAGCAGTTAACTGGCTCCTCTGCTTGAGGTTTTACAATGAGGCTGTTGGTCCGGATGCCTTCTTTTCTGGAGGCTCTACTGGGGAAGAATCATCTTCCAGCCTCACTCAAGTTGTTGGCAGAATTCTTTTTCATTCTTTTGTGGGACTGAGAGTTCCAGGTGGTTTCTGAATATTAACGGATGATACAATATAATGGGACTGCCTTCAGCTGTAGAGGTTATACATAGTCCCTGGGTGTTGCTTACTTCAGTTTCTGGCTCTATGGTCTGTCCATCATGGACACATACTTGAACTAGCCAGTGAGGAGAATCTTCAGCATGAGTTTATCAGCAGTTTACCAGACTCTTACGTACTGTAATGCAATTGCAGGAGTGCCATCCTGTCACTGCTGCCGTATTCTACTGATCAGAAGAAAATCACAGATTCCACTGACACTCAAGGGGAGTGCATTACACACAAGGTAAGTGAATTATACAAAGTGACAGGTAGCAAGAAGTTGAGATAATGGGGACTTCATCTTCACAGTGTATTGTGTCCATTATGGGGGAGATTGGGTAAGAACTCTACCTATCTATTAATTTATCTCCCCATTATCTATCATCTATCTGTCTAAAATATTTGCATTCCTTGAAATTTATCTCTGAGAATAGCCAAAGGATAACATTGAGCTTAAATGTACTCTAGCGTGTTGATACTTTCCATATTTTATAGGTATGCTAGATGTGCTCAGGGCTGTCTTTATGGCTCTCAGGGAGCACATACAGGAATCTACCATGAGATCCTTATTGCTCTTATGCTATGCCCACTTAAGTACCTTATGCACAAAAGCATTCAACATTCATATTGAATCCATAGCCTCTTCCCATTAAACCTGTTTGAGTCCAGAGACTAATATATCAAATATCCATGTTTATTGAAATACTTTGACGACTAGGAAAAATTAACTGTTAACATTTAAGCTCTGGAAGGAATCCAAAAGGAGTTTGAAGAGATGTACTCATAATTCTACTTGTAGAATTTCCAGAGGCAGTAATGTCAAGTGGAAAATGGGCACTGAAATTCAATAAATGATTTACTTTCTCTGCTGAAATGCATGTAATCTTTTGCCTAAAATGTTATATTTTAAGCTTTCTTCCTACAAATGTCTGTTCTAGCACAAAATAATTAATCTATACATTAATACTTTGAAAGATCACATATATTAGGTGCAGACTGGACAATGGCCACACAGGTGTTTAAACCAGTGTTATTTGTGTGTCTGTGTAACATTTGTTGGTTATTCATTAAAGATGCAGTTGTCAGAAAACTTGAGATTAAAATGCTTCAGAGTTGGGGCGTTGACAGTGTTGTTATTTATGAATATGGGCCAGTCCCTGGAACCAACATCTAAGAAATCATGGTGTTAGCACAGTCCACAAGGTGCTACAGGTTACCAAATAAGACTTTTGTCATGTTTGATTACATACTATATACTATATATGGATAAAAGCCATCTGAGAGATGTAAATGAAAAAGAATCAATTTTAAAGTGGCAAAGCTAAAGTTGAAGTACATGGGAGCTATGATTCAAAAATACAACTTCTTATTGAAGCTCCCTATTATGGGAACAATTCAGACTTCAAGCCAGTATTCCAGCAGTGTGTCAGGCACTGCAGGACCTTCTTGGAGAAAGCCCTCTGAGAACTGAGCATGCCCTACAGGCCACCATGTGCTCAAATGTCAGGGTGCTCCCCAAGCCCCACTTCAGTTGTCTTTCTCTTATCTTAAAAAGTAATTGCTGATGGAAGTCAGTTGTAAATGCACTAGAATAAATAAAAGTCTTAAGTGTTCTTAGACTAGTTGAGCCTTCAACTTTGCCCCAGTTACAAAAACAGTAGAACAAACAGTACAGAACAACAAAGTAGAACATGATGACATGGTAAAACATGATTTGAAGGCCCAGGTCAGGTCCAAGCCTGCGGGACAGGAAGTGGGACGTGTGGGTGGTTGGCTGATGCAGGACAAGTGCACACTGCTGGTCTTGCCACTTCTCTCCTTGCCCCCAGATACTTTTATAGGGCTGCAGTAGTCCCAGCCTTAGGAGTACAGTCAAGATTGCAAGTATTTTAATGCACACAATGGCAGTACAGTCCTGTATATTTAAACTATGGGAAAGACAGTCCTGTATATTTAAACTATGGGAAAGATAGAAAGATATTTGGAATTAGTATCTTTCAGACTTTTTTTTTTTAAACAGGCAGAGTTAGACAGTGAGAGAGAGAGAGAGAAAGGTCTTCCTTTTTCCGTTGGTTCACCCCCCAAGTGGCCACTACGGCTGCGCTTCTGGTCTCCCATGCGGGTGCAAGGGCCCAAGCACTTGGGCCATCCTCCACTCCCTTCCCAGGCCACAGCAGAGAGCTGGCCTGGAAGAGGGGCAACTGGGACAGAACCGGTACCCCAACCGGGACTAGAACCTGGGGTGCCAGTGCCACAAGCGGAGGATTAGCCTAGTGAGCCGCGGCGCTGGCCGACTTGTTGTTTATTTCATGAGGAGGTCAGCTCATTTCTTCCCAGGTGAGCCACTTTGTCCCTGAAAATTTAATTATAGCCAGAAATAAGAACACTTGTATCCTGGCTTATTTTATGGTAGTTGAAGAACATGTTTTTATATGCATATGTAACCCAAATGCCAATTTTAAATTGGCTTCAGTGGGAAAACATAACTTAAGAAGTCAGAAAAAGTTCTACTGTGTTGGTGCTTAAGTATTGGTATGTTAATAAGTATCCCTTCACTAGCATTTAATAAATTTATTAGGACATTTCAGTACACCTTCACATAACTAATTCCAAACTTATATGGTTGTATGCCAGGAAAGATTATTTTTTTCATAATAAACAGGGGAGTTATAAAAATACAACTGAGACATAAAAAATGATCATGTATAATGTATTTGGAAATTAATAGTTTGAATTATACACATCCATACAGAGCAAGCACATCATCTACAATGCTCAAATCTCAGATGAGTAGCTTCAGAAAATAAAAAGCTTTAATTTAAAACATTATTCAAGGATGTAATCGAGATTATAATGGTTCTTTTTCTTAAAGATTTATCAATTTATTTGAAAAGCAGAGAGAACGAGCGAGCCAGAAATAGAGAGAGAGAGGGAAAAGAGATAGATGGGGGAGAGAGAGCAAGAGCGAGAGAGCAAGCAAGCGAGTGAGAGCTATCTTCCATCTTCTGATCCACTCCCCCAATGGCCACAATAGCCAGGGCTGAGGCAGGCTAAAGCCATGATCTTAGAACTCCATCCAGGTCTTCCCTGTGGGTGGCAGGGGTCCAAGAACGTGAACTATCTTCTCAGGCACATTAGTAGAGAACTGTATTGGGAGCAGAGCTTCTGGGATGTGAACAGGTGCTCTGCGGTATGATGCCAAAGAGGCTTATCCAGCTGTATCACAACACCAGCCCCGTGATTCGTTCTGTTGCATTAATTGCTCATTGCATATCACAGTGAGTTACTTATGCCACCTAACTACTGCTGTGTTGGTCTCCTCTTCCCCCCTCTTAGTGATCTCACCTGGACTTGCTCTGACCAACTTCTCCGCACTGTAGTCTACGCTCACACAGGCAATAATAGTTTTATCTGATATAAAAACCTTCAAAGACTCAACATTACTCACAGGGAAAAGCCCAAACTACTTACCATGACACAAAACTCTGCCATTATCAGCCCTGTATTGGTCTTCGTTACTCTTATTTAACCACACAAAACAAATACTCAATTGTCCCTTAATATTCTAAGGTTTTCTAGAATTCTTTCTCTTTATATAAATAGTCTTTATATATGTTGTTCATGAGACCGATTCTCATTTTCTTTATATTGATCCACTATGCAACTATCAAAACACAACTGAAACATCATTTGCTTTGTGAAGACATTCCCAGCTCTTAAAGGGATTACAGAAAGTCTATGTTTTTTTAAAGAATTATTTTATTAATTTGAAAGAGTTAAAGGGAGAGGTAGAGTCAGAGAGAGAGAGAGATCTTCCATTCTGCTGGTTCGTTCCCCAAATGACCACAATGGCTGGAGCTGCGCCGATCCAAAGCCAGGAGCCAGGAGCTTCTTCCGAGTCTCCCACATGGGTGCAGGGGCCCAAGGACTCAGGCCATCTTCCACTGCTTTCCCAGGCCATTAGCAGAGAGCGGGATCGGAAGAGGAGCAGCCGGGACTAGAACTGGCGCCCATAAGGGACGCCAGCGTTGCAGGCTGGGACTTTAACCCACTGCGCCACAGTGCCGGCCCTGAAAGTCTATGTTTTTATCATAATTGTACAAATGTATATCATTAAGCTATGGAAGCTCCTTGACTTATAATGGAGCTGCATTCTGATAGGCACATCACAAGTTGGAAATATCATAAATAAAAATTCCATATATTGCACCTCACTTACCAAACATCACAGCTTAGCCTAGCCTTTCTCAGATTTCCTCAGAACACTTGCATTAGCCGACAGTTGACCAAAATTGGTATGTTTTTAAGATTTATTTTATTTATTTGAAAGACAGAGTTACAGAGAGAGGTAGAGACAGAGAGAAAGGTCTTCTATCTGCTGGTTCATTCTCCAAATGACTGCAATGTCCAGAGCTAGCCAATCCGAAGCTAGGAGCCAGGAGCTTCTGAGGGGTCTCCCATGTGGATGCAGGGGCCCAAGCACTTGGGCAAGCCTCTGCTGTTTTCCCAGGCACATTAGCAGGGAGCTGGATCAGAAGTGGAAAATCCAGGACTCAAATCACCACTCTTATGGGATGCTGGCACTGCAGGCCAGGGCTTTAACCCACTTTACCATGGTGCCAGCCCTGGCCAAAATTGCTTAACACAAGTCCCATTTTATAACAAAATGTTGAATATCTCATGTAGATTATTGAGTACCGTTCTAAAAGTGCAAAACAGGATATGCCTTAATACCACTGCATAGTGGAAACATCAAAGGTAGAACCACTGTTAAGGCAGGGATCACCTATATAGGATAATTATTTGTTAGTTCTCTAACTAGACTGTGCTACCCGAAGTTAGACTTTTTTGCTGTAAACACTTTCCTTGTCTGCTCTACAGTGAAAAGGCTCTATAATTATTTATTAAGTTTGTGAATTGCTTTATACATATCTCAGATTAGTGAGCCCGTGAAACATTATTTTTTAAATTGAATACAGGCATGCATATTTATATATTTAAAGAACTACACTATTTTAGTAAAGATGCTTCAGCAGACACTTAAATTCCTCAAATATGAATTCCTCAAATATGTATTAAACCCTATCATATTCAAAATGCATTTATTAAACCCCTACTATGCATAACACTGCTGAAGCACTTGGAATGACCTCATAGTTAAATGTAAAGAAATAAAATTATGCAAAAATACTACATTTAGTATTATTCTAAATATATAAATACAATGCATTGAAACACAGAAGAATGTGAGGGATTTCAGGGAATAAACATTGGTGGACTGATATTTAGGTGAACTTTAAATGATTTGTTAACAGGTCTGAAAAAGGGGAGAAGGATGTAGCTAGAGAATGTCATTACAAAAATATATAGACACAGAGAAACTGGGACATATTTACAATAATGGAATTTAGAGTGAATAGGGCAAAGGTGGAAAAGTTAACCATTATAAATCCGTAAAGATTGGGATTATAGTTATGCTTGAGGGAAGAGTTGATGGAGTAGAGATTGCACCAAGTTGCAAAGAAGATGGCTTCATAATCTACCCTATGAGGCTTCTATTCAGATTCCATTCCCATATCTATGCTCGTATTAATCTCCAACCAAAAATAAGAGTAATACCATTTCATCTAAAATGATGCAGTTCTCCCTTACCCGTCAAAATGAATGTAATTTAATCTCCTGTCCCCCAAATGAAAATGTAAGGTTCCACAAAGCACAGTATTCACATCAGGATTATGCTTATTTCTTCTTTTAGTATTCACAGCTCCTATGGATATTTTATAGCTGTGACTCTCAATTATTAACTACCAACAGTACTCCTTAGGTAAGACATGTAATTAACCTAAGAGGGAAAAATGCATACATAATAAACACACACATAACAAAGGAAGGGAAAGATCTAATTTCCGTAATTGTTCATAAAGCCATAAATAATAGTAGTTCCATTCCTAGGAACAAAGCATTCTCAATCAGCAGAGACCAAAGTGGTACTGATGAGAATCACATATTTTGTGAATGTGTACTTAGGTATAGAACAAGGTGTATTCTCAGTGGGAAGCAGTTGTCTATTTATTGTAGGATGCTTGGTAGAATTACTGTCCTCTCTCTACCTGTAGATGCCAGTAAAACCCCCACAGTCATGAAAATCAAAAATACCTCCAGACATTTCCAGATAACTTGTGAGACTTTGAGACACTCAAGCCCAGCTGAGAACACCATATAGAATGGTAAAGATCACTCTCTTTCCACCTCTTAGTCCCTGAACTTGTCTGTATTGCTGTCATCAGAAAGCCTGTTCAGCTTTAGAGGCCAGATCAGCACCCTTAGCAGGATCTCATGAAGACTCAGTCACTATTCCATCCAGCTGTGATAATACTATGAATCTCATGATGATAGGCCTTTTCCTACCTTACTTCACTCTAAGATGTGTTCTTTGATAATAATTTTGTATGGGATATCATATTGGCAAATAATGCATTCAGAAATTCTATGAGATGGTCGTAATGATAGGAATCTCGCAGGTAGGGACTACAAATACATATATAGGTTAAGTGTCTGGATACAAGTCATCACTAGTATCTGTAAGCAATCAACACACACACCATCATAAGGTCAGTTGGTTCAGTGAGGAATGAGGCTAAGGAAGGTACTCAAAAATGTTCTCTATACTTGCCAGTTTGGGCAATCAGATGGCCACTTACTGGCCAGAAGAAAATTCTTGAGGACAAATTGACGTGGTTGAGTCATTCATGATTTCCATCTCTGGCTCCACAGCCACATTAAGTCTATTGAGCAAGAGCTGAGCAGGAAAAGTTGCCAACTGATATCTGCAGAAAAAGTCATCCTGTCTATGTGACCACTGAGAGCCCCCACATCAGAAGGCTATTGCCATGAGAAGCAAATATTCTCACGTGCTGTGTCCTTTCCAGGAAATTCATCCACAAAATTTTGCTGGACATTCTTGTTACTGATCTCTTAATTTATTTTTTCTCAAGTCATGAGACCCTACGTTTCAGCCACATCTGAAAAGAAATGCCAAAAGTCTATACGTTTGTTCATTTATGTTACTAAGAAAGTAGACAACTGCTTGAAGACGAACCCCATTGCAGGATTTCCCTCTCCAATTGTCCTTCAAGGTCTCTCCTAATGAAATACAACACTACAGGCATCCATTCTATTTAGTACCAAAATATCGAGTGAAATTATCTATAAGGAAAGCATAAACCTTTTCCAGTTTAGTAGTAATTTTAGATAATTCATTGTGAGATCAAAGGTGATGGTGAAAGAAGAAATGACCACCTGTTACAAAACATACTAGCAATTTCAGGGTCACTTAGAATTCCAACTCTCATATAGCTCTTTGACCTAGTCATAGACAAATGGATTCAAAGGAATGTGAGGGAATATGATGGATGATGGAAATTCATATTTTGATTAGAGTGTTCGCTACAAATGTATTTTTCAAAATTCTTTAGTCTCTACACTAAAAATGAGGCATTTTAATATAAATTTATCTTAACTGACTTGGATTACAAAGGAAAAAAAATAAATACAAAAGAAAAACAACTGTTAGAGATGAAAGTAATGAACCCAGTCTTTTGAAACATGCTAATAAGCAGTTGGAAATTTATTTTTCTTGAAGTTTGGATTAGTCGGTTTAGTATGTTCAAAATTAAATGGTTAAGTTGAAAATATTGAGCATTTGAAACAGTGATTCCCAATCTTAGTTGGGCATTTGAACCATTAGCAGAGATGTGTGGTATGCCAGTGTCTGAGTCTTACTCCCAGAAATTATGAAAATAGAGAAGTCTCCTTTCACATAGTTCATAAAATGAGAAACAAAAGGGGTAAAGATGATACACTGGAAAGCACTAATACTTAAAAGGTTAAAATTTTAAAAGCAATGAGTCTTTAATAAAGGTCTTATGATGATTACCTCCCTAAGAAAAACTTCTAAAAATAATGATAAGCTAATACTATGAACAGTTTCATAGCAACAAATTTGACAACTTCAAGAAAGACAAACTTTTGAACTTACCAAATCAATATAGGAAGAAACAGATCTATGTAGAATACAGAAATTATACATATATTTTACACAAAAACCTCTGATGAGAAGACAATAGGCTAAGATGGTTTCACTGATGAATTACATAAAAAATATTTCAGAAGAAAATAGCACTAATATTGCACAATTAGAGATGCTTTTTATAGGGCCAATGTAACATTAATAATAAAATGTGATAAAGAATTTTAAAAATGTCAGAAAAATTATGAGGGTACTTTGAAAGGTTCATTTGAAAAATGGAATTAAGGGCCCGGTGCTGTGGCTCACTTGGTTAATCCTCCGCCTGCAGTGCCGGCATCCCATATGGGTGCCGGGTTCTAGTCCTGGTTGCTCCTCTTCCAGTCCAGCTCTCTGCTGTGGCCCGAGAGGGCAGTGGAGGATGGCCCAAGTGCTTGGGCCCCTGCACACACATGGGAGATCAGGGAGAAGCTCCTGGCTCCTGACTTCGGATCGGCGCAGCTCTGGCCGTAGCGACCATTTGGGGAGTGAACCAATGGTTGGAAGACCTTTCTCTCTGTCTCTCTCTCTATCTGTAACTCTACCTGTCGAATAAATAAATAAAAAATCTTTATAAAAAAAAGAAAAATGGAATTAAAGTGATAAGTTCATTTTGGTGCAAAATATCTCCAAATTCACATATAATTTTTTCATGATACACGTTTTCCACAGACTTTTTGAGTCCCACATGGTAGGACTCATGTAAACAGATGAAACAATTTTTTAAATTGTTAGCAATCAAATCCAACAATACACAATTGATGGTGAATTGTCCCTCAAGCACAGGCATTATCCATCACACAAGAGCCATAGGTGATACCAGTGGAGAATCTCTGTAGCCTGAAGATGGACTTTGGAAAAAACAATAAACTACAACAACTGGCGCCTACTACAAATGGTACAATTTCTGATTATTTCTAAAGCATTTTTAAATATATTTTTGCTAAAGACCATTAACTCAGATTTAAGAGTGTTACTCTATCTTGATTAAATGAATGCCCATGGAGAAGTGGTCATTCATCAAGAAAGATGATTTCTTTTTAAATAGGATCCCAACACAATTTAGAGTGGTAGCAATAGGATCTTTAACTCCTACTCTTTATTCCAAGGCACTCCTGAATTAACTAAATTGAATTTTCTAAAAATGAGTTTTAGGTTCTAACAGTCTTGAACATCCACTGCTCTAATGTGCACTAATATAGTTCTTACAAATCTGATCATTATGACCTAATTACTACACAATAACTTGCCTCTAAATCAAGACACATTTAGATGATCCTTATCATCACTGTAGGATGTAATCACCATAAAAAACCTTTCTTAGAAATGGAATTTATTACTTGTCTCTACTTTAAAAACACACCATAATTATGACATCTAAATATAGCAATATATAGCCAATTAAGCCTACTTTAAGTAGAATGTGAGAAGCTTCAAAATATACACTCTTTTATGTCATTTAAATTATAATCCAAGATTTACATCTTGTGATATGGCATCTAGTTTCCTACTTATCCTCTATGATCTTGGCTGGTATAGTAAAAATTTAAATTAAAACCATTATTTACTTGAGAGTTGGTGTCAGATTTGATCAAGTAGCATGACTGCCTGGTAGAGACTTCTTTTTGTCCCCTTCTTTAATTTTATCCCCAAATCGAAAGAACTTCGAAGAAAAGATAAAAATTCTTTATCACATTTTAGTATTAATGTTACATTGGCCCTATAAAAAGCATCTCTAATTGTGCAATATTAGTGCTATTTTCTTCTGAAATATTTTTATGTAATTCATCAGTGAAACCATCTTAGAACATGGTTAGAACACTTGGCTGGTCAAAGCTCACTATTTAAAGATGTACCAAATAGAGAAAAATAGAGCCACAACAGTTATGCTATTTCTGGGAAATAATTCCTTGGAACTCAGTGTCAATAATGTAGCTAGGTGGTATTCACAAGTACTTTTCAGGAAGAGATAAGGGGGAAAGATGGCTAAAAGTGAAAGGAAGGGAGAGAAAGGAAAGAGAGCTATATAGGAGAAGATGATCCAAAAATATCATACAGAATCTATGACCAGATAGTCCATAGAATTGAGTGTTAAAATGCAGCTGTTACAGCAGACTAGATAATGTGATAAGAAGTAACTCCTACATCACTTGGGTCCCAGGCTGGTGGAGCAGCTATCATCTGGAACATTACCAGTTCTGCACCAGGTAGCAGACTTCACACTAACTCTTAGCTTTCCCAGGAGAAAAGACACTTATCACATCCCTTGATGTTAATGGCTAAAACATGAAACATGGCTCCACCTATTTCTAGCAACTGTGAGAAATACTGTCCTACAACATGTCTAGGAAAATAATACATATTTGGTCAAGATACGTAATATATTATGCTAATACCCTTGCCAGATAAAAAAGTAGATATCATGTAGACATCTGCACTCAATTGACTGCCACTGCCCAATCACCCTTTATACCAGTCATCAAATTTTTTTTTCAGGAGACAGTACCCTAACATGTCAAAGATTACATTTTCCATTTTCTGTTGCTGGTAGATGTAATTTTGACAAAACTCTTTTTTTAAAATTTATCTAAAGTGAACAAATTTCATGATTTCATATATACAGATTAAGGAGCATAGTGATACTTCCCACCCTACCGTCCCTTCTACCCACACTCCCACCCTCCCTCCTCCTTCCTCTATTATTCTTTATTTTGATTTTTACAATGAAACACTTTCAGTTTATTTTATAATCATGAGATCAACCCTCTGCTAAGTAAGGATTCAACAAATAGTAAGAAGAAAAAACACAGCTCCTCATCAGTAGAGATAAGGGCTGTAAAAAATAATCAATTCTTAAAATGTCAATTTAACTCATATACATTGCATTTTTTGGTATTCTATTAGTTACCACAGATCAGGGAAAACATATGGTATTTGTTTTTTTTTTTTTTTGGGGGGGGGACTGGCTTATTTCACTAAGTCTAATGGTTTCCAGTTGCATGCATTTTGTTGCAAAAGACAGGACTTCATTTTTTTTAACTGCTAAGTAGCATTCCATAGCACATTTTCTTTATCCAGTCATCAGTTAATGGACATCTGGCAAAACTGTGACTAAGACTGTAAGTGGAAGCCATTAGGCAGGACTTCTAAAAAGCTCTGTGTAACAGGCATAGATACCTGGAGCACGCCTTTCCTCTACCCTCTTGAAAAGTTGTTATTTCGCTGGGGAATTGAGGAAGAGATGTTTTGCACTCAAGAGGACCAGGGTAATCTTATCATGCCAGTGAATCTATGTCACTAATGCACTAGCCCTGGATTATACACTTGCAAACAAACTCCTAGTCATGAAAGGAAACATCCCTTATTTTGTTCACTTCAAGTACTGGTATGTGCTGCTCAACCTATTCTAGAGAGATCCAGAGCCTAAGGGGCAGAATTACTATAGATCTTGGAGTAATATAAGTTAGAGATTTGCCTGTTTTTTTTTGTTTGTTTGTTTTGTTTTGTTTATTTGTTTGTTTTTGCCATGAAATCTCATTTAGCCCTGTGACACCCAAAACAATGTATTTTCTCTTTTGAATATCTAGAATCACATTCCACATTGTTCAGTGTTTTTGCTACTCCCCACTTCCGTGTCCTGGAACTCAGTGAAAGAACTGAGCACAGCAATGCTTTTCGATGGGTTTTGACTCTGAGATACTATTCTCTTCACTTTGTGTGAGTTTACTGAATATGAGAGCTATCTCAAACCTAAGATATTCCTTCTTCAAACCATCAGAATGCTTCCAAATACTCCTCAACACTGCCCCTTTATCATCTCTCTCTTTCTAAAAGCCTACAATTTTCTTTCAAATAACTAATTTATAAGAAAGATGTGTCAATAGGATGACATCAGATAGCTTTCCAAGGCAGAATCAATCTCTCAGGATTAGGAAGGATAAAGTGAGGAAGGCAGAGCAAGCATGTAGGGAGCTCTATTACTAGACCACCATTGTGGGGATTGCTCAGATCAACTTGAAATTGTCAGGTGTTTTTGGGAAGTAATATTATCATATCTTGTTCTTTTAAAATACGTTTTCTTAACAAAAATGTTCTGCAGGCATTTAATGTATGTGGTAGTCATTCTTTTCATCTAGATGCTATTTTTACTTTATGGCTGAGAGAGTGCACCACAGAATGAATGTTAGGAAATGCCTCTCTGTTGAGACCCATTTTTAGGACAATGAAGCAAAGAAGGAAGGAATAGATGAGTTCAGTGTTTTCCTGGGGAACAAAAGAGGTACTTGTATGCATTTTTTCTCCAATTCCTTGATAAACTTACCTTCAGTATATGCAGGCTACATAGTGACAGGTGGCAATTAAGAGAGGTTCTATTAAAAAATAAGAAAATTCTTATTCAAAAAGCATGTTAATGTAAAATTGTCTCAGAAAAATATACAAATAGCACTCAGGTGTTTTGGCACATATTTTCCCTCAAAGGATATTCCACAGAAAAGTGGGCTTTCTAAAACTGACATGATTTTACACTATAGACAAACCTTCATTTAAACAACAATACTTCTATTTCTCGACATCGTGTTTTCTGCTATTTCCCTCCCTTCCATGTAAAGGCAATTTAAAATGTTGACAATAAATTGTTAGAATCATGTTTTTCAAATTATTGGTATCTAAACTAGCAAAAAAGTAAGATATATAGAGGTAGGGCTGGCACTGTGGTACAGCAGGTTAACACCCTGGCCTGAAGCGTGGGTATCCCATATGGGTGCCGGTTCTAGTCCTGGCTGCTCCTCTTCTGATCCAGCTCTCTGCTATGGCCTGGGAAAGCAGTAGAGGATGGCCCAAGTCCTTGGGCCCCAGCACCCGCGTAGGAGACAAAGAAGCTCCAGGCTCCTGGCTTCGGATCAGCTCCGCTCCAGCTGTTGCAGCCAACTGGGAAGTGAACCATTGGATGGAAGACCTCTATCTTTCTCTCTGCCTCTCCTCTCTCTGTGTAAATCTGACTTTGGAATAAATAAATAAATAAATATTAAAAAAAGATATACAGAGGTAAACAAACACAATACAAACTAAAAGCAAACTATAAAGTGAGAACAAAAATTTTTAAAAACTTTATTTGGAAATCGGAGAGATCAAGTGAGAGACAGATCGAGAGAGATGGTTCCCATTCATTGGTCTGCTCCCCAAATGCAGCAATAGCCAGGCTCAGCCAGGTCAAAGTCAGGAGCTAGGAACTCAATCCTGGTCTCCCACACTGGTGGCAGGTACTCAATATTTGAGCCCACAGCTGCAGCCTCCAAGGGTACACATTAAAAGGAAGCTGGATCGTTCTCTCCCTTTTTGGTTCTGTCAGTTAGTATTAGCAGACACTAGTCTTGTTTGTGTGATCCCTTTGACTCTTAGACCTATTAGTGTGATCAATTGTGAACTGAAGATGATCACTTGGACTAGTGAGATGGCATTGGTACATGCCACCTTGATGGGATTGTATTGGAATCCCCTGGCACGTTTCTAACGCCATCATTTGGGGCAAGTCCGATTGAGCATGCCCCGAATTGTACATATCCTCCCTTTCTTTTTCCCACTCTTATATTTAACAGGGATCACTTTTCAGTTAAAATTTAAACATCTAACAATAATTGTGTGTTAATTACAGAGTTCAACCACTAGTACTACAACAAAAAAAAAATACTAAAATTGGTAAAGATTTACATTGTACATCAACAGTCAGGACAAGGGAGAGAACGATCCAATATGGGAAGTGGGATACACAGCAGACTCATAGAATGGCAGATGTCCTAAATAACACTCTGGCCTCAGAATCAGCCCTTAAGGCATTTGGATCTGGCTGAAGAGCCCATGAGAGCATTTTAGGCATGGAAAGCCAAGACACTCTGGGAAAAAAAAAAAAAAGAAGAAGAAGACCTAAATGAAAGATCTCTGTGAGTGAGATCCCAATGGAAAGAATGGGGCCATTAAAGAAGGAGGTACCTTTCTCTGAAGGGAGGAGAGAACTTCCACTTTGACTATGACCCTGTCTGAATAAGATCGAAGTCGGCGAACCCTAAAGGCTTCCATAGCCTTGGCAACTCATGACTAGAGCCTAGGGAGATTACTGACGCCATAAACAAGAGTGTCAAATTGTTAAATCAACAACAGGAGTCACTGTGTACTTACGTCTCATGTGGGATCTGTCCTTAATGTGTTGTCCAATGTGAAGTAATGCTATAACTAGTACTGAAACATTATTTTTACACCTTGTATTTCTGTGTGGTTGCAAACTGATGAAATCTTTACTTAGTATATACTGAATCGATCTCCTGTATATAAAGATAATTGAAAATGGAAAAAAAAACTTGTTGTTAAATTGGAAATTGCATAGAAAATTAATCAATTTTTTAAAAATATCATGTAGGATCTCTGTCTTTAATGTGCTGTACACTGTTATTTAATGCTATAACTAGTACTCTAACAGTATTTTTCACTTTGTGTTGCTATGTGAGGGCAAACTGTTGAAATCTTTACTTAATATATACTAAACTGATCTTCTGTATATAAAGAGAATTGAAAATGAATGTTAATGTGAATGGAAGGGGAGAGGGAGTGGGAAAGGGGAGGGTTGCGGGTGGAAGGGAAGTTATGGGGTGGGGGAAGCCATTGTAATCCATAAGCTGTACTTTGGAAATTTATATTCATTAAATAAAAGTTTTTAAAAAAAGGAAACTGGAAAGGATAGAGGAGCTGGGACTTAAACCCAGGCACTTCAATGTAGGATCTGGGCATCCCAAGAGGGTGGCTTAACTGCTGTGCCAAACACCTTCCCCAGTGAATGGATTTCTATGAGGAAGCAAGTCTAACAGTTAGGAATATTTTCTGAAGCTACAGACAGCAAACTTTCCTCATGATGGCAATAGGATATACAGGTAAGTTTCAACCCAAAGAGTAAATATGTGAATTCAGGCCGAAACCAACTCTTAGGTATATTGGAGAAAACCTCAAATAGTTTTCCTGAATGCTTCTAGGATATTGGAACTCTCAGGCCACTGGGAGGAATGGAAATTCTCTCTAGAGAGGTATTTTCATTTTAAACTTCAAAAGATTGCTCAGAGAGAATTCCAAAGACTGTGAGCTCCTCATATGAACTACAACACACACAAGGAGGCAAGAACGCTATGAAGACAGTAAAGACCCCAGAGCGAGATTCCAGGGAGAAGACACGTTCACAGTCGTGATCTTGACATCAGATGCTTTGTCTCCCTTAAGACAGGAACGTTAGAAGCTGAGTGCAGCTTTTGACAATCCCCTAGGACTGGGGCCAAGAAGGAGGAACACTGGTCATCAGTTTAGACTGTAGAGACCTCGAAGGGCTGAACTGTGCAGTAAAAGTGAAATAGAATGAGGCAAACACTCAAAAGACTGAAGTTCAGACTCAAACAGATCAATCTCATATTATATTAATTGGTCCTGCTTCTACTTTCCCTGTATGGTAAAAGAAAAAAAAAATCAGTCTCTGGAGGACAATTGTATCATCCAGAATCTTAAATTAACTCCATAATTTTCCAAACAAAAATCTTAATGAATTCAAACAAAATAAGAAAGCATGCAAAAACACAGAAATCAGCCAATAACCCTGAGAGAAACTAGAAAACATAAACAGATTCACAAGATGTCAGAGGGAGACAATTACAAAATAGAACAATATAAAAAGTAAATGTGGGCCGGCGCTGCGGCTCACTAGGCTAATCCTCCACCTGCGGTGCTGGCACCCCAGGTTCTAGTCCCGATTGGGATGCCAGATTCTGTCCCGGTTGCTCCTCTTCCAGGCCAGCTCTCTGCTATGGCCCAGGAGCGCAGAGGAGGATGGCCCAAGTCCTTGGGCCCTGCACCCGCATGAGAGACCAGGAGAAGCACCTGGCTCCTGGCTTTGAATCAGTGCAGTGGCCATTGGAGGGTGAACCAACGGCAAAGGAAGACCTTTCTCTCTGTCTCTCTCTCTCACTGTCCACTCTGCCTGTTAAAAAACACAATAATAATAATAATAAATAAAAAAGTAAATGTGTGGGTAAACCTAAATTAATATCAGTAGACACTCTCGAGCAGTCCTTCAATAACTGTTTATCCTGATGCAGGAAGACATATTTGCAGACTTCTAAAGGGTTTGAGAAGGGAACACACATTGTAAATCAGCATTTGTGGCACTCACGTGAAAATTGCTTACTTCATGCACCAGATAATTCCTGCTGCACCTTAGAGTTCCATGGAAACTGTGAATTGTGTAGAGGGTGGGTAGGGTAAGTCATTCCTTTTTGTGAATAATATGATTAGATTAATGCAAATTAACTCACTTAAGTTAAAAAATACATGCTTCCTGTTAAGACAAGGCTAGATTGATTGATGTTTACTTTATCTACTGTAAGTAAGAATGTACAATAGTATGTAACAATACAGTACATACTTTCCATTACATATCAGTAATGCTAATGCTAATTTTATTTATGTGTAAATGAAATTTCTTTCTGTAACTTATAGCCTCTTTGCTTCTAACTTAATTAAAATGGAAATGATTATTCTGTCTTTCTTATAAAGATTTTTGAACCTTTGAAAGTCAATATTAGTTATCACAGTTATTGCATATTTACCCATCATGAGGCTATAGTGAGAATTGAGAGAATGAAGAAAGATGGACAAAATACAGTGCCAGTGTCAGGGAGCTTAGAAACTGGGTGTGAATGGACAAGTCACACAAGCCAGTAGGGTTTAGAGTTCCGCTTGGATCACAATACTTTATTCTTTGACATCTGCCTTTCAGTTTAATGAAGGTTGAACACCATCAAACCTGATCATATTCGTGACCCTCTCTTATTGACCATAGTTATCCAGACCAGGCCTAATCATGGTAGACCCAGTAATTTGTATAAGCTTCAAATGTGGAGCCGCAATGGCAGCAAATTTGTGTTTGTGTGGGTTGAAACATAATTTGTAAATTTAACAGCTGTTGTATGGTCAAATTCAATCATGTCATCAACATAAGCATCTGATTTAAAGAGCAAAAGAACGTTGTTTCATTTTCTATGTTACTCCTTTAATATGACAAGGACTTTGGCAAATCTGTACCCACTCTGTTCTCTTTCCATTCAGTGTCCATTGGTGTAACATGATGTAATGATTAATGAAGGTACATGGAACTACCTACCTTGGTATAAATTCCAGATCCACGGTTGATTGATTTATGATTGCGTGCATATCAATATTTCTCTCTACCTCTATTTTACCATCTATAAAATGGGTATAGTTAAATAACTGACTTCAAAGTATTGTTATAAGAATCAAATCAATTACTATTTGTAAGTCAGCTAATGTCTTATAAATAGCAAATATTATAAAAGTAGTATTTTATCAGTTAAGTAAATATTAACATTTATTAAAAAGTGAAAATTTCTAATTTTGACACTGATAAATATTACTAGGTCACTTAATTATCTTAATTTCCAAATCATATAACTCCAGAACTAATTTCCATTCTTAGATTCTTAATGAAGTACATCCATGTGTGGTCAACTTACTTAATAATTTATTTAGAATTTTTCATACCATTGAATCCCAAAGTGTATTTGAAAGTGGAGCTTATGACCGGTGCCGCGGCTCAATAGGCTAATCCTCCACCTGTGGAGCCAGCACACCAGGTTCTAGTCCCGGTTGGGGCGCCGGATTCTGTCCCGGTTGCTCCTCTTCCAGGCCAGCTCTCTGCTGTGGCCTGGGAGTGCAGTGGAGGATGGCCAAGTCCTTGGGCCCTGCACCCTGCACCTGGCTCCTGGCTTCGGATCAGCGCGATGCACCGGCCGCAGAATGCCAGCCGCAGCGGCCACTTGGGGAGTGAACCAACGGAAAAGGAAGACCTTTCTGTCTCTCACTATCTACTCTGCCTGTCAAAAAAAAAAAAAAAAAAAAAAAAAAAGTGGAGCTTATTCTAGGAATCCAAGCAGTTCCTCATGAAAAAAAAAAAAAATAGAGTGGAATGATTTACCATACTGCAAAAGGAAACAGGAAAAGCAAATCTATACTGGCATCTCAATAAGTACAGGAAAAAAAAAAAAACACACACAAAAAACTACCACTGGGCTACATTGTCAACAGTCAGCTTTGCCTAACTCCAGTAAGGTCTACACTGTATTACAAATGCCAGTAACTTTATTTTCCAGCATTTCTTTCTCTCTGAAGCTGCAAGCTAGAGTGTGCCAGTGAGAGAACCTTGCACAATACTTGGAAGGAGAACTGGAGGAGAGGTTTTCATTCCAGGGAGTTTATAGCCATCAAATCACATGGTTTCAAAGGTTTCTTCACCAGATCCTACCCGGCTGCTGCAGACCAAACCAGATCTTGGCCTTTCTTAGAAACTTAACAATTTTATCAGTTTCTTCATAACTTTTGGGAACACACTTGTTTCAGTGGCTCAGATTGAAGTCATCAATGCCCCTGTACATAACCTTCCAAATGCACCTTTCTTGGCCTTCCCTCATGCAGTTACTTCCATGTTCATCTTTGTCTTGGTTCCTTTATCAACATTATAGTTACAATAATATTTAGAGTGCTTCTATGTTATTGATTGAACCAAGACTTACAAAATTATTTAAACAATGATCTAGATATAGATAAAGATGTTCTTGTTCTGACAGAGACTCTAACACAAATCTATCAGCGTTTAACAAATGGATAAGTTAAAATATATTCATTGTAAGGTCAGAAATAAAATAACAATGCCATTGACACTACCACTGTTTAACGGAATTGGCCAGGGAACTAAATTGCTTAGATGCATTAGAGGTGAGTGATAAAGCAGTCTTTGCTTGCAATGCTATGAACATTTATCTTTAGAAAAGATAATCAGAAAACTATACAAAATAATAAGAGCAATACACAACGTTTATGGATGAAAAATAATGACATTCCCTTAAACCACCAATAGCCGATTAGAAATGTAATTTAAAATATCATTTTTAAGAGCAACATTCACCCTCCATAAATTATGACATAATCAAAAGTGTTAAATAGTGTGGCATTATGGAATATCAATGAGTATAATAGTATCTGAAAGTGTTTCCTGATTGGCTGCAAGGCCAAGGCTATGTATTTCAGGAATTGTATGATAGCAATCTGCTTCTAGGCAACATTGTAGCAACAAACTCATATTGTCATATTGCCTTAAATGAGTAAATATAAGTTGTTATTACTTGAACATTCATATGAGGACTTGAGTGAACTGTGGCTTCTTTGTGCTCAGTTAGGCTCTCATGTCCTCTTATTTCAAGACCAAGGCTGAAGGAGTAGCCACTCTCTGAGGACTGCTCTTCAGAGGGCTCAGGGCTGAAAATCAAGAGAACAAACAGAAGGACAAAAACTCATTTAAGATTTCTCTTCCGACATAACATGGTCATTTCCATTTACATCCCAGTAGACAAGTAATGTCAAGGGGACAAGGCTGTATACTCCACCTACAGGAAGTCATAGCAAGTGCAGGAAAGAAGCAATTAAATATACTATCAACCACACAAGTTACTGGATGTATGTAAGATAGTAGGCTCCTTGTCTGGCACACAGAAAGCATTCAGTAACGTGGTAGCTCTTATTTTCATTTTTATTTTGTTGAATTCTCACAACAACCACGAGAAAAATGTTATTACAAAAATCTAACATTTCAGATTAATCAAATAACTTATGATTGTATAAGTATAAATGGAATTTAGGATTTAAAAGTAGGTATTCTGACACCACAGAAAAAGCACTTTCCATAACCAAATAATAATTATCATACAGAAATTCATCACAGGGGTGGCGGTGTCCTGGGAAACAAACTCTGAGTGTGGGCTGAAACATCTGCAGTTGATTAAGCAAGATTCACCTGCTGAATTTTCTGCAAGGCATTGTTCATCTAGGTGCAAGCATCCACACTTCCAGAATCATTTTTTCATTTCTTCTGTAATTCTAGCAGAAAATTTGAAAAATAGTTAGTGAAATCTTCTCCTATGGAAAATAGGGGGAATAAATTAATTAACTAGTACTTTTGACTAAAATTTAGTTTTCTATTTCATATGTCATGCTGAGAAGAATCTTTATGAATCTGATCATTCAATAATTATCTGCTTAACAGTAAAGCTCTCATATTAAAGTAATAATTTAGCATTCTGCTTTATCTAGCTTGAGAGTATGCTGAAAGTAAATTTGTTTTCTAAGATCTGTTCATATCAGAGCCTGAATAAAATCTACATTCTAGTTAAGGAAGCAAATTATACTAATAAATAAAATCCAAATCACCGGGCCGGCGCTGTGGGGCAGCGGTTTAAAGCCCTGGCCTGAAGCGCCGGCATCCCATATGGGTGCCAGTTCAAGTCCTGGCTGCTCCACTTCCGATCCAGCTCTCTGCTGTGGCCTGGGATAGCAGTAGAAGAGGGCCCATGTCCTTGGGCCCCTGCACCCATGTGGGAGACCCGGAAGAAGCTCCTGGCTTCAGATCGGCATAGCTCCGGCTGTTGCGGCCAACTGGGAGTGAACCAGCAAATGGAAGACATCTCTTTCTGTCTCTACCTCTCTCTGTAACTCTGTCTTTCAAATAAATAAAATAAATATTTAAAAAAACCCCACACCTCATGCTCAGTGCTTCTGTGGCATGTTATCATCACTGCGTCTACTGAATGTTTGCCCTCAAAAATTCATGTGGTAAAGCCCTGATCCCCAATTTGATGGCATTTGGAGATGGTGTCTTTGGGAAGTGACTGGGGTGAAATCAGATCATAAAGATAGGTCCTTGAGATAGACTTAGTACGCTTATAAGCAAAGACATTGGAGAGCTTTCTCACTTCCTCTGCACCCCAACATATACGTAGTCAGCATTGTGAGCGTTCAATGGAATGGCAGCCATCTGCCAGCCAGCAAGAGAGCCCTCATGAGAATCCAACCATGTTGGCACGTGAGCTTGGACTTCTCTCCTCCAAGACTGCGTGAAAATAAAGTTTTGATCCTCAAATCACCCAGGCTATGACATCTTGCTGTTGCAGTCTAATCTAAGACACTAAGTGAGCTCAACAGAACGCATAGAGTAGGAGTTTCTTTAAATGACAGCTGCTATTTTTTTTTTTTGATGGGGTAGGGAGTGGCAACGGTAGGAGGAAAGATAAAAGATGAATCAGCCCTAATCACGAATCTTAAGAATCTATACTCTGATTTGAGTTTCCTGCACATAAAAAAGAAACAGTGATGAATAGATTTTGTAGAATGTTTTACATTTTTTTCAGGGATCACAGAAGTTAAAGAGCCAACAGGGTCTCAGGAGCTGTATCTTTCTTCCCCCACTCCCATTTCTTGATTGCTGCATTGATTCCCATACCCTTTCGTTTGTTCAGTGATTATTCTTTGTGTTAGCCATGGAGAATGCTAAGCAATGTTAGACACTGAAGATGCAAAGCTGGGTAGAACAAAGTGGTCCATTTTGTCTGTCTACATACTCACGTTGCCATTTGCATGTTTAAGAGTAGAGTGGGGAATGTTTGAGTCCCTACATTACACGTATAGAATTTCTTATTGGTTTTGGGTAGTAGTGTTTTAAAGTCTTATACATTGTTTCATCTACCTACTGTTTCATTGCAAAAGAGCATTGGGAAAAGATTTGGGTTTGATAATTACAGTCCATGTAACCTCTCTAACCAGAGTTCAGAAGAGTTTTTTCTTTTTTCCCCCCAGAAACTTTTTATTTAAGGTATACATACTTCATGCTTTACATAAATACAAATTTAGGAACATAATGATTATAGGATCTGATCCTTACCTCAGAAGTTCTCTTCACTCCTAACTCCTTCAATTATTGAAATTTCCTTTAAAAATTCATACAATACTGTGAGCCAACTCAGATCCTTCGTAGCTTAATAGAGATAATACAATTGTTAGTGGGATTTTTGAAGGATATAAGTGAATGTAGCTATCTTATAGGCCATATTTTTTCAGTAACTTCCCTGGGTTATTAACAAATGAAGTTCCATTATTAAATGCATTCAAAGATTTTAAAAACTACAAGTATGGCATAAAACACATCACATTTTCTGAAAATAAATGGAAGGGTAGATGCTTGTTTTCTCAGCAATTAATATTTAATGAATTTAACCTGTTCAGGTAAGAATTATGCCAATTGAGTTAAATAAATACATATAAAAGTGAAAGTTATTTTCATAGGTCAGAATGTGGAAACTTTTCTTGAGATCACTCTTAGTGTGAACTGTATTTCCTTTTTTTAAAAAAAGATTTATTTATTTATTTATTTGTAAGTCAGAGTTACACAGAGAGAGGAGAGGCAGAGAGAGAGAGAGAGAGAGAGAGGGGTCTTCCATCTGATGGTTCACTCTCCAATTGGCCACAACGACCAGAGCTGTGCTGATCCGAAGCCAGGAGCCAGGTCTCCCACATGAGTTCAGGGGCCCAAGGACTTGGGCCATCTTCTACTGCTTTCCCAGGCCACAGCAGAGAGCTGGATCGGAAGTGGAGCGGCCAGGTCTAGAACTGGCACCCATATGGGATTCTGGCACTTCAGGCCAGGGCGTTAACCTGCTGTGCCACAGCGCCGGCCCCAGAACTGTATTTCCTGAAAATGTATTTGGAGAGTAAAGATGAACATTTTTTCCTCATTGGGACCCATAAAATTTCTGTAATAGGCTGTTTCCGGTTAACATATCTACTGTAAATCAATTTAGCATAACATGAAAATATTGTGATTTGTAAGTCACAACTAAAACTCTAGTGCTCTAATATAAATGAAACCCATTTTAAATGCCAATATTATTTATTATTTCATTTCTCTTTGTTTTTATTGTAATAAGACCATTTAATGTGAGATCTTTTCTCTTAAATTTTTAAATGCACAAATCAATATTACTAAGTACAAACATGACATTGCATAGCAAGCTGTAAAATTTCATTATGTTGGACAACTAAGACTTCATACTCCTAGCAGAGTGACCCTACATTTCTTATTCCCGCTGTTCTTTGGCACCCACCATTATCCTATCTGCTTCCATGAGTCTGATTATTTCCAGTCCCTCATATGAGCTGAAATCATGCAGTATTTGCTATTCTGTGAGTGGCTTATCTTGCTCAGTGTAGTGTTCTCCAGGTTCTTCCATGCTGTCCTGTAGGACAGAATTTCTTTCTTTTGAAAGCTGAATAATATTTCCTTATACATATTTATGACTTCCTTTCTCCAGTCTTTCACTGATGGGCGTGTAGGTTGCTTCCACATCTTGTCTATGCTAGTAAAGGTGCAATGAACATCATTTTTCAAATATCTCTTAGATTTCAATTGCTTTGTACAAACATCCAGAAAGGTTGTTAGATGATATAGTAGTGTTTTTGATAATGTAATAGCTCTATTTTGTTTTATTTTTTGGAAGAACTTCCATACTGTTTTGTGTGTGTGTGTGTGTGTGTGTGTGTGGCTGCACCATTTTATATTCTGCCAAAAGTGTACAAGCATTTCAATTTCTCCAGTTCCTTTCCAATACTTGTTGACTTTTGCCTTTTGGATAATAGTCATCCCCCACATGCATGGGGTGATATCTCACTGGGTTTTGCCTTGCATTTCTCTGACAATTAGTGCAATAGATTTTTTTTATTTTTATTTTTTTATTTTTGACAGGCAATAGATTTTTAAGATACTTTTAAACCATTAGCCTCTCACTGTGGAGTCTTTTGGTGGACTATTTTTATTTTATTTTTAAAGATTTATTTTATTTATTTGGAAGGCAGAGTTATGGAGGGAGGTAGAAAGAGAGAGAAAGAGAGAGAGAGAGAGAGAGAGAGAGAGAGAGAGAGAAATCTTCCACCCACTGGTTCACCTCCCAAGTAGCTGCAATGGCAATGGCCCAGGCTGATCCAGGCCAAAACCAGGAGCCAAGAATTTCTTCCAGGACTCTCAAGAGGGTTCAGGGGCCCAAGGACTTGATCCATATTCTGCTGCTTTCCCAAGCCATTAGCAGGAAGCTGGCTCTGAAGTCCAGCAGCTGGGATTTGAACCAGCACCCATAGGGGATGCTGGTGTTGCAGGCACCATTTTTAATGGTTTATTTATTTACTTGAAAAGCAGAGCAATAGAGGGATGGAGACACAGAGAGGGAAACAGATCTTCCTCCTGCAAGCTCATGAGCTTCCTTGGTTGAAACAGCCAGGCCAAAGCCAGGAGCCCAGAAGTCTGTCCGGGTCCCTCAGGTGGATGGCGGGGGTCTAGGGGTTTGTACCAGACTCCATTACTTTCCCAGGCACATTAGCAAGGAAGCTGGATCAGAAGCAAAGCAGCCAGGACTTGAACTAATGCTTTGCTATAGGATGCAGGCATCACAAGCAGCGTTTTAAACCTCTGTGCCACAGTGCCAGCCCTGGACTTACTCACATTATTCTTCAACATACTCATGTTGTACAGGCAACCCAGGCTTTAGCAATGCCCTTCCACATTTAGCTGTGTATCTGGTGGTGATGCCTTGAAGATTGTGCAAACAAAAGAAAGACCTGGGCAAAGAGGATAATGAGTCTTTGTTGGAGTTGCACATGGTGATTATCTGTCAAGGAAATGGTATAAAATAGGCAAAAAAAGATGCTGATGGGACTCTCCATGTAGTAGATAATTTTATGTGCCCAGGAAATATATGGAGCAGTAAGCCCTAGGTTGGTAGTATAAATCCCTGGGCAAAGCAGAATTGCCACAGCTATATCCTCAGGTGACCAAACCAAGATAACTCAGAGCCAAGCTGACATAATTACTTATGAATTCTACTACATATTTCTAATGTTTTTTTTTGAAAAATAAGTTTACATTGTGCCTTTTGGAAGCCTGGAGTGTGGGGAGTAACAGATCACAAGTAACTCAGAATTTTTTTGCAAAGAAACATGTTCAATTAAAATACCAACCCTTGGAAATACCCAAGGACAAAACAGCAGAAATCAGCTCAGCAAAGCCATTTTATGTGCACACAGCTTTATGTACTGACCAGACACTTGGTCAGTACCTAGGAATCATAGCATAGTGACTAGTTTTAAAGCTGCTTCTGTAGATGTGAAATTATGAAAATCGCTTTTTTTAGTTGCTTTATGTTATAGCCATCAACTAAGATTGAGCTGTCTAGTAAATACTCATTTTCCTCATTATTTCTGTAAAATGATGTGATAGTAGAAAAAAACCCAACACACACATATATATACAATATACCAAGTGTTATTTTAACCCCTATTATTTGAACTAAACCAATCCTTCTAACAAATTAGTGACGTGATGGAGTCCCTTCCAACAGAAAGGCTTATATATCTTCCAGTGGCATGCATCTCCATCAGGACAGAATGAGTTCAAACACAGGAGGCCATGTTCCACTTTCTGTGTCATTGATACTATTAGTTCTGTGAGATCCACATGATTTAGACTTGATAGTTAACTAAGCTTGACCATCTGTTAAATAGTTTAAACTAATTTTATGGGGTTTGTAATTAAAACTAAGATCAGTGTATAAATTAAACAAAGCAACCATGCCAAAGAAATTGAAATTAATAATATCAATTTAATATAATTGATGATCTAATTTTGTGCTAGACCTGAAATTAAAGTTGACTTTAATAGTAAAGTGATATAAACCAAGTCTAATTTTACGTTAAATCAGTTTCTGAAATGGCCTTTAATACTAATGTTCAGATTGGCTATTTGCATGGGAATACCTTGAAAATTAGTATAGTTACCTCCAAGTGCTTATTTTCTAGACTGATTCTTATTCTTTTCAGAGAATAATGTGAAACACCAAATTAAGAAGTGCCATTTCCGTATTTTTTAGTTTGTGGATGTTTATATGCTGACCCATGAGTATAGAGTTTATAAACCCTGACTTCAGGAGGATTTTCCTAGGACCTAAGTCACAAGAGAAAAGGAAGGGGCAAAGGATAGGAATTGGGGCAGAGCCATGCAGGAGGTTCTGTGAGAGGGGAGGAGGAGCAGCAGATATTTAATGGCTAATCAAGGGTATCACCTAATGTACATAAAATATTGTTGACATCAAGAGCAAAATAAATAAGTTCTCATTGCCTAAATACATGCTGTTAATGAATTACTTTAGCCTTTCTTCTAACTACATTTATTTTCCTGACTCCCACATTGAAAGTTTATTACTTGTATGTTTAATTTGGCATGTACTTACTATCAGGGAGGGGTGAGAACAAGTTTTTTAGTCCTTATCCCTATTTGAACTCCTTTTAAAATTTCCTTTGTTCAAAATTGTGATGTAAATAGTGGGTAAAGCCACCGCTACAGTGCCGGCATCCCATATGGGTGCCAGTTTGAGTCTCGGATGCTCCACTGATGATCCAGCTCTCTGCTATGGCCTGGGAAAGCAGTAGAAGATGGCCCAAGTCCTTGCACCCACGTGGAAAACCCACAAGAAGCTCCTGGCTTTGGGTTGGCGCAGCTCTGGCCATTGCGGCCAGCTGGGGGATGAACCAGCGGATGGAAGACCTCTCTGTCTCTGTCTGCCTCTTTCTCTCTCTGTGTAACTCTGACTTTCAAATAAATAAATACATCTTTAAAAATATAGATAATTACACATAAGTTGTGTGACACTATTAGGTTATAAAATGTTCTTCAAAAGGTTTATATATTTTAAACATAAAAATTAATTTATGAAAATATAAAAATGTTTTGTAAGAACATTCTTGGGTCTTATTTTCAGAAACTCCTTAACAGATTTTGAGAAATAATTTATGGTTAAATGTACATGGAACATGAGCCCAGAATTATTATGGCACAGGCAAAATTCAAAAAGAAATAAAAGCAACTAATGAAAGAATGCTCACTTATTGGGTGAAGATAAACTGAGAGGTTTTAGGGACAAAACATCCAAACCAAAGAAGACTTTTTTCCTGAGTTCCTTGCACTCAAAATGGCAGTAGTCTTGAATGACAGTTTGGCCAGGGTGACATACGCAGTGGATGTGTAGAGACTTGGTACTGTGATTTCTCCTGACAACACAATTACAAATGATTGTTTTATATTTTCTAAACATAATGTTGAATGGATAATTCTATTCACGTAAACATTGGGAATGTTTGCTCAAGAACAAATGCCATTCTTTGCTCTTTCCCATGAATCAGAAAGAACTCACCTGACAGTTGAACAGCTCCTGAGAAGCTGCAGGATAGATAACTGGGAAAGCTGCTGGACGACTGGGCCAGTGGGGAAATCATCTTGCACCCTCCTTGTCTTCCTTCAGCCTTCCTAGCTGTGAGTGGCAGCTGTGCAATGGTAGAGAGCACACTGCCAGTCAGGGACTTGTGCCTTGTTGCTGAGAGCACGTTAGGAGGATGAAAAATATTTTTGCAGCAACATTGGAGATTTTTTTTTTAAAAGACAGGTGTTCTGAATATAAAGAAATAAACTTTCGGCTGCCTCAGAGCTCCTGAGAGTTGGAATATTCTTCTAGAAGTTCTGCCAGCGAATGTAGGAACAGTTATGTGAGCTGAAAGGGCTAATACTCATACCAACTGCTTCGTCTGAGACCACAGGTGGCTTGAGCAGTGGGGACATCTGGACACTTGAATTATAACTGTGAAAGCAGATTTTATTTGTAAAAGTATTAAAGGTCCCTTGATCATTCATCTCTGATGATACTATCTTACCTTGGCTTTTGGCTTGCCTCCAAGAACCCAAGGCCAGGACTTGCTATCAGTTTGGCACAGGGCATTGGAAGTCCCAGTAGGAACATTTCTCACATCCTATTATTTTATGTGAGTCATCGTGTCTCCCTTTCAAACCTGAAGCAATGACGTATTAAGAAAAATCTCATAAATCTGTGAGTATGCATGAGCGAGCAAAAGAAGGAAGACTTGGTGTGCATTTTGTGAGTGGGCAAAACTAGTCAGTCAGTGAGCATTTATGAAATGACTCCGTGAGAGCAACTAACTTTTTGGGAAATGCAGACTGAGGTGACTTAGCCAAGACCTATCATTAGGGCTAATGTGGTACCCCTGTGGCTTCATTAACCCCCAAATGGATCTAATACAGGCCCAGTGTGGTCAAGTGTTGACTCACTGTTGCTTCCCCCTAACCAATGAATTTAAAATGACCTGAAGCCCCTGTACCTCTCAGTTCTGTTAAGTGTGTCTAATGGGAATTCACACAGTTTAATCACTATTCACCTTACTGAAAATATAATGCCATAAATTGGTGGCAAAACCAACCTAGGTCACATAATTTCTGACTGCCATTGCTTGAGGTGATTAATGGTGGTTCCAGTTTCCTTGCACAGGTGGTCCTGTTATGTTCTTATGTGCAGGGAAAGGCGGGTGTGCTCACAATAGAAGGCTTATGGAGAGCAAGCAGTTGTCTTAAAGTCTTGGGATTCACTCTTTAGTCTTTAAAAGTACATTAAGATTGGTAATTTCCAAGTCAAGTTGCCTGGGAGGATTTTATTGCATTGAAAATTTCAAGTTAATATAGAGAGCCTATACTTTAATGTTCCCTTGCTTTAAATAGTTGATAGGCAGGTTGAGTTCTAAAAAGTCTCATTTATTTGTAATGAACCAGTACTGCAAAAATTATATTAAAGCTGAAACATAGATTTCACATAGGATTATGGACTTTAAACTTCAGCACTACTGTTCATTCATCCAAAAGATACAAGCCACCACAGGGGTGGGCATTTGATCCAGCATGGTGATGCTGGGATTGGATGCCCACATCCCATATTAGAGTGCCTGGGTTCCAGCTCTGATCTCAATTCCAGCTTCCTGCTAATGTGGGAGGCAGCAACTAATTGGTTCCCTGTTACCCACAGGGGAGACCTAATTTGAGTTTCTGGCTCCTGGCTTTGGCCTGGCTTAGCTTTGGCTATTGTGGAGGTGGACAAGAGGATACAAGATGGCTGAATAGAGAGGCTCTGCTCTGGCCTCCACCACAGAGAAGCACAGAGAAGAATAACAAAGGAAGCACTGCATTTCCAGGAGACTGACCGAGACAAAACTTTAGTAAAGAAGTGACACGTGACCTAAACAGCACAGAGATTCAGAAAGCCTGGAGACAGAGGGAGGGGAGGACCAAAGCACATCACAGCTCCTACCCTGGCTTGCCTGTCAGGGTATTCTATCTTGCCAGAAAAAGGTAAGAGAAGAGCTTCATAACCCCCACCAGCACCACCTACTGGCAGCCCTAACTGTAGGCAAATCCCATGGGCTTTAAATAGAGTCTAGAGAGCTGACAGCAGTTGGAGTTCTAAAGAGGGAATGCATAGTCCTTCCCCTACCTCCAACTGCTGCATAGTAGCCACTGCTAAACTGCACAAGACCACCTAAATATATAAAGCAAATACTGTTATACCTAAAGGGAGAAATAGACCCCATTACAACACAAAAAGCTCAATTTGGACAAGGAGTGCTGATTGTTAGAGGCTTGGGCAGGGTCGGGGGTGGGGGGGACTTAAAGGGAGCATGCAAATGGGTACCATAATAGAATAGGAGCAAACGAGTTAGTTCCTAGTGTTCCATAGCACAGTGGAGAGATTATGGTTCACAATGACCTAGCATATATTGTATCAACAAACGGAAGACACTCCAAGGTTCCATCATAAAGCAATGTCAAAGTAGCGTTGATTACTCCATTTTTTAAACTTTTATTTAATAAATATAAATTTATTTATAAATATAAATTTAAATATATTTGAATATAAATTTATAAGTATAATTTTATTATTTTAAATACAAATTTATTATTTTAAATATAAATTTAAATATAAATTTCCAAATTTTGGATTACAGTGGCTTCCCCCTCCCCATAACTTCCCTCCCACCCACAACCCTCACATCTCCCGCTCCCACTCCCATTCCATTCACATCAAGATGCATTTTCAATTATCTTTTTTTAAATTTTGTTTTGTTTTATTTTGTTTTTTTTTTTTGACAGGCAGAGTTAAACAGTGAGAGACAGAGAGAAAAGTCTTCCTTTCCTTTGGTTCACCCTCCAAATGGCTGCTACAGCCAGCGCCCTGCGCCGATCCGAAGCCAGAAGCCAGGTGCTTCCTCCTGATCTCCCATGCGAGTGCAGGGACCCAAGCACTTGGGCCATCCTTTGCTGCCCTCCCGGGCCACAGCAGAGAGCTGGACTGGAAGAGGAGCAACCGGGACAGAATCCAGTGCCCCAACCGGGACTAGAACCCGGGGTGCCGGCGCCGCAGGCAGAGGATTAGCCAAGTGAGCTGTGGTGCCAGCCAGATTCATTTTCAATTATCTTTATATACAGATCAATCTAGTATATATTAAGTAAAGATTTCAACAGTTTGCAACCACACAGAAACACAAAGTGTAAAGTACTGTTTGAGTACTAGTTATAGCATTAATTCACATTGTACAACACAATTAGGACAGAGATCCTACATGGGGAGTAAGTGTACAGTGACTCCTGTTGTTGACTTAACAATTGACACTCTTGCTTATGGCATCAGTAATCACCCTAGGCTCTTGTCATGAGTTGACAAGGCTATGGAAGCATTTTGAGTTCGCCAACTCCAATCTAATTTAGACAAGGTCATAGTCAAAGTGGAAGTTCTCTCCTCCTTTCAGAGAATGGTACCTCCTTCTTTGATGGCCCATTCTTTCCACTGGGATCTCACTCACAGAGATCTTTCATTTTCTTTTTTTTTTTTTTTTTTTTTTTTGCCAGCGTGTCTTGGCTTTCCATGCCTAAAATACTCTTATGGGCTCTTCAGCCAGATCCAAATGCCTTAAGGGCTGATTCTGAGGCCAGAGTGCTGTTTAGGACATCTGCCATTCTATAAGTCTGCTGTGTATCCTGCTTCCCATGTTGGATCGTTCTCTCCTTTTTAATTCTATCAGTTAGTATTAGCAGACACTAGTCTTGTTTATGTGATCCCTTTTACTCTTAGTCCTATCATTATGATCAATTGTGAACTGATACTCATCACTTTGCTAGTGAGATGGCGTTGGTAAATGCCACCTTGATGGGATAGAGTTGTAATCACCTGGCATGTTTCTAACTCTACCATTTTGGGGCAAGTCTGATTGAGCATGTGCTGAACTGTACATCTCCTCCCTCTCTTATTCCCACTCTTATATTTAACAGAGATCACTTTTCAGTTGAATTTAAACACCTAAGAATAATTGTGTGTTACTTAAGAATTTAACCAATAGTATTAAGTAGAACAAAAAAATACTAAAAAGGATAAAGTATTAAGTTGTTCATCTACATTCAGGACAAGGGCTGATCAAGTCACTGTTTCTCATAGTGTCCATTTCACTTCAACAGGCTTTCTTTTTTGTGCTTGGTTAGTTGTCACCGATCAGGGGATTACTCCATTTTGATCAGTACACATCAAACACATGTTCTGAAATATCACATTGTAGCCCATCAGTATGTACAATTGTTGCTAATAACAACTTTAAAAGCTCAGATTCTTTTCCTTCATAAAATATAAAAGATTGATATGAACTATAGTCACCCCACTGTACCATGGAACACCATAGCTTATTTATCCTATATAACTGTATTTGATACCCAATATCTAAGCTCCCTCTATCCTTTCTCCCATGCTTCCTCTCCCCTCCCTACCCTGTAGTAATCACTATCTATTCCCTTCCTCTTTGGAATCAATCTTTTAAACTCTGATATGTAGGTGCTTCTTTGTGTCTGGCTTATTTCACTTAATGTCCTCCAGTTCCACCCATTTGGCCACTCTTTCTTATGGCTGAACCGTATTTCACTGTGTATGTGTACCATACTTTCTTTATCCGTTATCTGCTGAGGGCATCCTAGTTGTTTCCACATCTCAGCTATTGTGAACCGTGCTGCAGGTATCTCATTAAGAAGCTGATGCAGTTTGCTCTGGGTACACATGCAGAAGTGGAACTGCTGGATCATATGGCAGTTCTACATTTAGTTAAGCTTTCCCAGGAATCTGAATACTGTTTTCCATAATGGCTGTTCTAGTTTACATTTCCACAAGTCATGTATAAACGTTCTTTTTCTCTGCGTCATGATCAGCATTTGTCATTTTTGTCGATTTTGGAAACAGTCATACTGACTGGGATTGAGATGGAACTGCATCATATTTTTGATTTGCATTTCCCTAATGGGTAGTGATGTTCACTTTTTACATATCTGCTTTCCCTCTTACTTAACACTGGGGTAATGAATAAAGTATTAAAACCCATCATTATTCTTTCACTTATAGTGTAAATACTCCATCACACAATGAGGCACATAAGGATAGATCACAATACATCTAGAACTGGAACATTATTTTTGCCAATAAAGATATACACATCTTTAGAAAAGAGTATGTTTCTGAAACATGCATCAGTAAAGCAAATAATTTTCAATAAGTCAGGTAAATTATGAAAGTTCAAGTCATTTGAAAATGAGCAAATAAATCTAAGCTGAGAGGGTTAAACAAAAAATGTGATAGATGAGCAACTTGGTAAAAACAAGAGTTCAGAGTGCTCAGTGGACCAGCTTTCACAATCAGATGTGTCTGGCTTAAATATCAACTATGCAATTTTGAATTTATTTAACATCTCGAAGTCCCACTCTCTTCGTGTTTAAAATAGGGTAATAATTCTTTATAAATTTTTATAAACATTAAATGAAGAATTTTAAAGAATGTAGCTCAGAATTTTACATGTAGTATATTTTAAATATTGGGTACTCATTAGATTTACTAAGTCAAAATTAATTGGCAAATATTTATTGAGGTCTGTTGTGTGCCAGATGCCACTGTTAAGTATGTAGGAATCCACTTGTGAGCAAAGGCAAGCCTAGTCCTAGTCCTGTTGAGCCTCTTCAGTCTAGGAGGCACCCATATTCGTTAATCAAATAATCAGACAAATCAAGTTAAATTTCTACTGTGGAAAGTACATAACAGTGTGAAAGCATGTAATAGGGAAATTAAATTCATTTTTAAAGATTTATTTATTATTAGATAAGCAGACAGTTACAGAGAGGCAGAGGGAGAGAGAGAGAAAGAGGTCTTCCATTCGCTGGTTCACTCCCCAAATAGCCCCAGTGGCCTGAGCTAGGGCAATCTGAAGCCAGGAGCCAGGAGCTTCTTCTGGGTCTCCCATGTGGGTGCAGGGGCCCGAGGACCTGGGCCATCTTCCACTGCTTTCCCAGGCCATAGCAGAGAGCTGGATCAAAAGTGGAGCATCCAGGACTTGAACTAGGACCCATATGGGATGCCAGCATTGCAGGCAGCAGGTTTACCTGCTACACCACAGTGTTGGCCTCATTAAATTCATTTAAAATATAGGGAAGCTTCCTTGAGAAAATGATGATTCAATTTAAATATATAGGAAAGCAAGGAATAAAATAAGTAGAGAAAGGAGAGAGGATTTTCCAGGTGGCACTGAGGAAATTTTGTGGGATGAATAGTGCTACTTGTTTTAAAATAATTGTTAGAGAATCATTAAGAGTGAACAAAGAGCAAGAAGTTAGGATCAGGCTGCCAAAGGTCTTCCCTAAACCCAATGATCTCAAAAGGAAGTGAAATCATATGGCCAGGAGATGTCTGTACTCTGATGTTCACTGAAGCAGTATTCACAGTAGCAGGGGTACCAGAGTAACCTACACATTAATCAAAGAAGGAACCCAGAGACAAAACGGTGTACACACAATTAGCCATAGCATATATAAATCCTGTCATTTGCAGTCACATGAATTAACCTGGAAAACATAATATTAAGTGAAGTAAGCCAGGTGCAAAAAGATGGTTATTACTCCATGATCTCATTCCACTGTGGGATCTCAAGGAGCTAGTCTCTTAGGAGTACAGAGTAAAAGAGTGAGCTAGAAGCTGGGGGAGGGGAAAGAGGACAGAAGATTGGAGTTTTGTCAACAGGTGCAAAGTTACAGTGAGAGAGGTGGAATAACTTCTGGTGTTTCGTCGAATGGTAGAGTGACTATGGCTAACCATGTTGTACCAGGTATTTCAAAATAGCTGACAGAGGGTTTTCTTTCTTTCTTTCTTTCTTTTTTTTTTTGACAGGCAGAGTGGACAGTGAGAGAGAGACAGAGAGAAAGGTCTTCCTTTTGCTGTTGGTTCACCCTCCAATGGCTGCTGCAGCCGGCGCACCACACTGATCCGAAGCCAGGAGCCAGGTGCTTTTCCTGGTCTCCCATGTGGATGCAGGGACCCAAGCACTTGGGCCATCCTCCACTGCCTTCCCGGGCCACAGCAGAGAGCTGGACTGGAAGAGGGGCAACTGGGACAGAATCCGGCACCCAGACCAGGGCTAGAACCCGGGGTGCCGGCGCCGCAGGTGGAGGATTAGCCTATTGAGCCGTGGCGCCGGCCTTGACAGAGGATTTTCTGTATTCTCACTGCACAAAAAAATGACAAATGTTTGAGGTCATGGAAATGCTAATTCATCTGATCTTATCATCATGCATCATATTCATATATTAAAGCATCACACTGTATCCCATAAATATGTACAATTATTACTCATCAATGAAAAACACTTTTTTTGTGAAAAAGGTCTTGGACAGGTTAGATGATACCATAACATGAATAAACCTCTATTTGGGAAGGTGAGTCTGGCTACAATGAGAAGTATTCATTGGATATGAGCAAAAATGGATGATAAGGAAATCAATTTACTAGTTCATGCAAGAGATAATGATAGCTTCAACTAGGGTAACAGCAGAAATGGAGACAAAAGGAAGAATTTGAGAAAAGTTTATAAAGTAGAATGTGCAGAGGGCACATGTTTAGCCTAGTGGTTAAAATTAGTGGTGAAGACACTCCTGTCGCATACAGAATACCTGGATTTGAACTCTGGCAACAGCTTCTGACGCCTACTTCCTGCTAACACAGGTGGTGGGAGGCAGCAGGTGATGGTTCAAGTAGTTGGATCTCTGCCACTCATGCAGGAGACTTGGATTGAGTTCCCAGCTCCTGACTATGATCTTGTCCAGCCTCAACTTTTGCAAGCATCTGGGGAGTGAGCCAATAGATGGGAGATCTCTCTCTCTCTCTCTCTCTCTCTCTCTCTCTCTCTCTCTCTTTTTCTCTCTCTTTCCCCCACACACATCTGTCACTCTGCCTTTCTTAATTAATTAATTAATACAATGTGTGTGGCTTGGAGTTGAGTTGGATATGGGCTTTATAGCTAACGGGCTGTGGCACCATGAAACAATCCCTTGTCTCTCTATTCTCTGTGCTTTACAGCTATCTAGTTCATACATTCTTTTTATACTCAACCCTGGATAACCACCCGCCCTAGCTCCCGTCTTAGCGATTACCTGGCTGCAGAGTCACTGAGAAAATGGAAGCAATCAGAAGGAAAGCTATGGAGTCCACAAACTGCACCTGCTTTCTCACCCATAGCATCTGCAGCCGTACGTTCTATCATCCTGCTGTCGCGTGGTTACCCTGTATAAGCCCCTGTGGCAAGCAAGTCCTTCCATGTGTGCAACCTATTTCTTCTTTCTCTTTCTCTCTCGTCATCTTTTTCATTTGCTTTCAAAGATGCTCTTCCTCTCCCATCTTAGTAGAAACAAAACAACTCCTGATTCTATTTTACCCCACAGCTACAGCTTCATTTTGTTATTTGCTTACCTTTAAGAATTCCTCAAGCCGGCGCCACGGCTCAATAGGCTAATCCTCCACCTTGCCGCGTTGGCACACCGGGTTCTAGTCCCAGTCGGGCACCGATCCTGTCCCGGTTGCTCCTCTTCCGGGACAGCTCTCTGCTATGGCCCGGGAAGGCAGTGGAGGATGGCCCAAGTGCTTGGGCCCTGCACCCCATGGGAGACCAGGAGAAGCACCTGGCTCCTGGCTTCAGATCAGTGCGATGCACCAGCTGCAGCGGCCATTGGAGGGTGAACCAGTGGAAAAGGAAGACCTTTCTCTCTGTCTCTCTCTCTCACTGTCCACTCTGCCTGTCAAAAAAAAAAAATTCCTCAAAAGAGTTTTTGTACATTTTTCTAATTCTCATACTTCTCTTTTTAAACTCACTCCTTTCACAGCTGCACCCTTTCACCAAACCTATGAAATATAACAAGAAGAGTTAGTCATGCACATATATGTAGGAAACATGAGAAAAATATAAAAGAAATAGTATCTCCATGTTAACTGTGCTTAAAAACTGACCACCTAAACCATTAGTACAAATTCACATTGACTGGTCTGGTCGCTGAAGTATTTGGTGGGCATTGGTTGGACAGGAAAGATGTTATGGCAAAGATTAGCATGCACATTTATTGCCTATTGTGTGTCCTTTCTCTGTCAGACTTTGAAGCCTTCTGTGATTCTTAACCATCTCAAAAATCTGAGTACTGACTTTCAACTATATTGCGTTTAATGGTTTATGAAATAACCATGCATGTTACTGTCTCATAGGACCGTCGCAAATATGAAAAATAATGAAGATGTCATGATTGATTCCAAGAACAACAGAATTGTGACATGTCCAAGCAGAGAGAGAGAGAAAGAAATAAATTACTGATTTCCTGAAACTATTTCTCTTGGTTGGAACACATCTCATATTGAAACAGATGAAGCATAAAACAGTACAGAACAAGGAGTGAAATGAACAAAGATTTGTTATAACTGGGTAGGTTTTGAGAACGGAGTTATAAATGTCACAGAAGCAAATGGGCTGAAGGGATGTACTTTATCTAAGAAAATAATGAATTTAATAAAATCAATTGTAAACCATCTTGCATTGTTGACATTATGGACTTCCTCGGTATTTCCCTTTCAAATCTACATTAGGAATTCAAGTTCTCACTTATGCATCTGGATACATTGAAACTGATGGATTTGCTAAAGGACTTTTGGTTGGCTTTGCTATTCAAGAAAATAAGCTGATTCATAATATCTCAGTTCATGCTTCTAGTGAATCAAAAAATTATTGTTATTTTGGTGTTGAATGGTAATAAGGCTCTCAGCACGAATAAGTTGAAAATGCTTGTATATCATTCAAAGAAATACTTTAATATAGCAACTCAGGCTTAAAGGCACAGACCATGGTATGCACTAGAAAATGCTAAACAAAAAAACTAAACAAAAAATAAGTTTTCATCTCTACTTTGCACAGTAACACTCACTATATCTTCAGGTCTACAAACAGGTAATGAAAGTAAGCTACATATTTAGGACAACATGACATTTGTTTTCTTCTTCTGTATTCAGATCAGTTAATTAGAAAAACACCAAACTTCAAATTCACCAAGAATAATAATTAAAATCACAAAAATATCAAGCTCAACATGTTTATTTCCTCATATGATAGAATCCAGTGGCATTAATTTTACAATACATGTCATGGTCTGAATTGTTATGTTCCTCAAAAAAACTCATACTGAGATCTTAATTTCCAAGGTGATGGTATTAGGAACTGGGGGCCTTTGAGGAGGGCAGCGCCCTCATGAATGGGATTAGAGCTGTTATAAAAGCCGCTTGAGAACACTTTCTTTTTTATTTATTTAGAAGAGGTGAGGAGACAGAAAGAGAGATAGATATCTTCCATCTGCTGGTTCACTCCCCAATGGCCAAAATGACCTGAACAGGGCCATGCCGAAGCCAGGAGGCAGGAGCTTAATTGGGGTCCCCCGTGTGGGTGGAGGGTCCTAAGCACATGAGCCATCTCCCTCTGTTTTCCCAGGCACATTAGCAGGGAGATGGACCAAAAGCACAGCAGCCAGGTCTCAAACCAGAGCCTAGTTGGGATGCCGGTGATGCATTTGATGGCTTAACCTGCTGCAACACAGCACTGGCCCAGAGGAAGTTTTTTTGCCTCTTCTACTGTCTCTGGATATAGGGAGAAGGTAATTCTATGAGTTACAGCCCTGTAAAAATACCAGTATCTTGATCTTGGACTTCACAGCATTCAGAACTATGAGAAATAAATGTTTATTGTGTATAAACCTCCCAGTCTGTGGTTTTGTAGTTATTGTTATAGCAGCCCTAATGGGTGAAGACAACAAGCATACCACAACTATTATGTACAAGGTATTCAGTAACTGTGTGTCTGGGGGCCACATTTTTCTGTATAGAAGCCATGAACCCCATGCCGAGCACTGGCCGTACTGTTCAACCAAATTGAGATGTGCTGTAACTAAGAGATCTACACCAGATTTGTTAAGGCTTATTATTTTTAAAAAGAATGCAAAGTATCTCACAAAGGACATTTAATATCCTCTCCAGAACACAGAGAACAGAAAAGAACAGGCTCACTCTTGTAACAAAATATAATTGGGATAACTTCAAATTCATGATGCTTTTATAATCTATCAGAGAAGCAACCCATGAGCCAAAGAGAGACAAGCACCTGCAGGAGAGAAAGGAGAGTCAGCCCTCATGTTTCAGATGCTCTGGACCCTACAGGAACAATTCTGCAAAAGTAGATGACACACCAGCAAAGGCCCAGGACAGGCCTGCATGACAGCCCAGAGCCCCTGAGAGCTGTAGAAACTGGGGTAACCCACATGCTCTCATAAGTTCTTTTTTATGATGCCCACCCTGCACTCACAGAAAAGACCAGAGAACCTGAAGAAACCATTGGTTTGAGTATGTGTTCAGGGTAGGAGAATAGCACCTCTACTGGCAGCCAAGAGACTCCACCTGAACCCTTTCCTACATCTCTCCATATGGACCACAAGCCTGTGAGAGGAAGGGAAACACACACTCTCACCTTTTGACACTGAGAATGGAAGAGATTAGGAAAATCAACTCTTAGAGGAAGGGCAGGAATACATGCTGGGCCCACACAGCCAGAAAGGTGCAGGGGAGCTGAGAAGGCCGATTCCTGACAGCAGGATTGTGGTGCCTGCCTAAGGATGAGGCTTACTCAGAGTAGCGAACACCCCTACACCACCCACCATCACCAAGCACCCAAGCTTCAGGCAATGCTTGTGTACAAAGAGCTCTGTCTGCAGTGCAGTTAAAAGGAATACCAAAACTGAGGGTGCACAGATATTAAAGCAGAGAGCCAACCCCTAGTCTAAAGACAGGGTATCACTACTGGTATTCAGAAGGCACACCAAGTATAACCATAGTAGCTGCAAGTCTTGTACATGTGCTGTAACACAAACTACATTGCTTATTTTATCTTTATAGTCTCTATTACTTTTCAGAAGTAACATTTTATTTTGGGTAACTTATTAATCACTTATCCACAGAGAGACGAGAAGAAGAAATTTTGTGGGGACAAAGTTAAATTTTGTACCTATTGAGTCTGAAATGTTTCTGGAACATTTCACTAAAGATAAGCAGTAGATAAGCAAATAGGCCTGCAGAGAGCTAAGGAAACTAATCTTGTCTATTTCCTGTTTCTCTATAGAATACCTAGGATTGAGTAATTTATGAAGGATAAAGGTTGATTTTGGCACTCAGTTCCGGAAGTCCAAGAGCACGGCCCTGGCATTGGCTGGGATTCTGGTGAGGGTTGCATTGTGGGAGAGTAGAGGTGAAACACACACAGAGGTAGGTGTGTGTACATCCCAAGGCAAGACAGGAAGCAAGAGAGTGAGCCACCCCAGCACATCTCACCTTGCAACAGCCTCCTTTTCCAGTGGCCTAATTCAGTCCCCAGAGAACAAGAGCTCACCTCTGTGACAATGGCATGTATCACTCCTAAAATCATTAGGATACTCAAAAATTATTGATATGTTTTAGGAGCTATCAATAATGTTAACACATACACTACCACAACTATATCCTCCAGTGAAACCTCAACACCAAAAAAGGAAGAATAGATCATATATCTAATGTAAATATGAAAATAAAGCATACATTAAGCAGAAAATTTTAATAAACAAAAAGAAAACATCTCAGGATGGGCATTGTGGCACAGTAGGTTAATCCTCCGCCTGCAGTGCCAGCATCCCATATGGGTGCCGGTTCTATCCCGGCTCCTCCTCTTCCAATCCAGCTCTCTGCTATGGCTTGGAAAAGCAGTAGAAGATAGCCCAACTCCTTGGGTCCCTGCACCCATGTGGGAGACCCAGAAGAAGCTCCTGGCTCCTGGCTCCTGGCTTTGGATCGGCTTAGCTCCGGCCATTGTGGCCATCTGGAGAGTGAACCAACGGAAGGAAGACCTTTCTCTCTGTCTTCCCTCTCACTGTCTGTAACACTACCTCTCAAATAAAGTAAATAAAATCTTTAAAAAAAAAAAAGAAAACATTTCTATCAGACCAATCAATGCAAAAGAGATGATCCCAATGTTAAAAGTTGGACTTAGAATAGATTAAAATTAATACCTAAAAGAAGCATCCTTGATCATCTCTCAACATTGTCACACAGGGAACCAAGCCCCAACATGTTCTGGTGGGGACAAACAATATTCAAGGCTTCACAAAGCTCCAATGACATTCAAAGAGTACAACAGATATGAAAGTAAAAAAAATAAATGAGCAAACTGTAAAAAGGAAATACGAATTTCATAAAAAGATTGTTAATATTATTACCAAATAAAGCCAAATTATAGACTATAATAGAAATTCAGTTGTTCTGCATTTTTACACAAAGCAAGGGGCATAAAAATTGATTTGAAATATCTGCAAGAAATTTAAGGAATACAGCTAAAAGCAAAACAATTGAAGATAATTTTTGAATTAATTAAGATATGCCAAACTTCACCACTTCCAAGTACTATAACTTCCAAGCCCCTGCCAGGGCAAACAAGACAAAAGAAAGATATAAATGGCATATGGGTTGGAAAGAAGGAAATCAAATAGTTTGCAGATTATATAATCTTACATACTGGAGACCCCAAAGGCTCAAAAAAATTAAAACTAATAAATGGACTCAACAAAATTGCAAAGTACAAAGTCAATGTACATGATCAGTCACATTATTATTCATTAATAGCAAATTATCTGAAAAAGAAATCAAGGGAAAAAATCCCATTTACAAAAGTTGCAAAGAAAATAACTAGGAATAAATTTAACCAAAGAGGTCAAAGATCTCTATAATTTAAACTACAAAATACTGATGAAAGAAGGTGAAGAGGCTACAAAGATATGGGAAGATGTTCCACATTTGTGGATTAGAAGAATAGTATCATTAAAACATCCATACTACCCAGAGAGACTTACAGATTCAACACAATTGCTATCAAAATACCAATGATATTATTCATCAAATTAGAGAAAACAAAATATCAATGTAATTATTATTAAAATATCAATGACATTTTCATAGAATTAGAGAAAACAAAATATCAATGCAATTATTATTAAAATATCAATGACATTTTTCATAGAATTAAGGAAAACTAAAATTTGTGTGGAAAACAAAAGACTTAAAGTAATCAAAGTCATTTTGAACAAAAAGAATCAAGGAGATGGTACTACATTACTAGACTAAATATAAATTATAAAGTTACAGTAATTAAAGCAGCATGTCATTGGTCTTAAAACAGACACATAAGTCAATGGAACAAAACTGGGGCCCTAGATATAAACCACACCTTTATACCCAACTTGTCTTTGACAAAGATGCTAATGACATTCATTGGAAACAGGCTAGACCTTTCTTTTTCTTTTTTTTTTTTTAAAGATTTATTTATTTGAAAGTCAGAGTTACACAGAGACAGGAGAGACAGAGAGAAAGAGAGAGGTCTTCCATCCAATGGTTCACTCCTCAAACGGCTGCAACGGCCGGAGCTGCGCCGATCTGAAGCCAGGAGCCAGGAGCTTCCTCCGGGTCTCCCACGAGGGCGCAGGGGCCCAAGGACTTAGGCCATCTTCCACTGCTTTCCCAGGCCATCAGCAGAGAGCTGAATTGGAAGTGGAGCAGCCGGGACTAGAACCAGTGCCCATATGGATGCTGGCACTTCAGGCCAGGGCATTAACCTGCTGCGTGCCACAGCGCTGGCCCCAAGACAAACCTTTCAATAAGTGATACTTGGGAAAGTGGATATCCATGTGCAGAACAATGAACCTAGATCCACTCTCCAGCTTCTTTCTCACCATGCACAAAATCAACTCAAAAATTAGTTTAAAAATCTAAATGCAAGATCTGAAATTGCTAGAGATAAATGTAGCAGGGACACTTTAGGACATAGGAATGGTCAAGGAGATGTTGGATAAAATTCCTTGGGACCCTGCATCTGCGTGGGAGGCCTGGAGGAAGCTCCTGGCTCCTGGTTTCGGATCAACACAGCTCCAGCCATTGCAGCAAATTGGGGAGTGAGCCATCAGATGAAAGACCTCTCTCTCTTTCTCTCTCTCTCTCTCTCTTTCTTTTCCTCTCCTCTCTCTATGTAACTCTGACTTTCAAATAAATAAATATTAAAAAAAAAAGAATCTCCAGTGGTAGGGGCAGTGCCGTGGCATGGCAGGTAAGCTGCCATTTGTGATGCTGGCATTCCAGTTGGGTGCTGGTTTGAGTCCCAGCTCCTCTGCTTCTCATCCAGTGCCTGGGAAAGCAGCGGAGGATGGCCAAGTGCTTGGGCACCTGCACCCACATGGGAAACCCGGGGGAAGCTCCTGACTCTTAGCTTCGGCCTGGCCCAGCCCTAGCTGTTGTGGCCATTTGGGGAGTGAACCAGCAGAGGAATATATCTCTCTCTCTCTAATCTCTCACTATCTCTGTAACTCTGACTTTCAAATAGATAAATCTTTTTTTTTTTTTTTAAAAAAAGATCTCCTGGTGGACAAAGTGTATTCAGTAAGAGTTTTGGTCTATTTGTGCTGATACAACCAAGGACTTGAGATCCTGTCATTTATAAAGAACTGATTTTTTTTCCCCCTCACAGTTCTGGAGGCTGGAATGACCAAGATAAAGACTGCAGTAGGTTTAGTTGTCTGGTGAGGATTGTTCTCTGGTTTCAAGATGACGATTTATCATCACACCCTCTGGAATCATCAAGAACACTGTGGACTCATGGCAGAGACATTGAATGCTATGTGAGGCCTCTTTTATTAGGGTCTTAAGCCCATTGATGAGGGGACTAGCTCTCCTAATAATCTCATAAAGATGCTTCTTCTTCATAGGGTCCCATTGGTCACTCAATTCCACACATTTAAAGAGGAACAGAGAGAGATCCTCTCATGACTAATGACTAGCACATATAACAAAACTACTCAATACATGCTGAACTATGTTTTGCATAATACTAGCATCATATCACAATCTTAATACTTCTAAATTTCTGTTCATATTTCCTAGTTAAATCTACTAAAAGTAGCTTTTAGGGCCCTTTCTCTACAAAAAGTCTAATATTCATGATTATAACCATCTGTTTCTCATTGTCATACAATATAATGGCAGTTACAAATAATTCTCATTAGGGTACTGATAGGTAAGGAATGTCTACATTAATTTTAGACTTTTAAGCTAAACATGAGAAAGTAAATATAAAATTCTTATGTTGGAGACAAGCCAGATTGGTATAACTCCTGTGGTGCTTTTGAGGTCATAAGCTATTAAGCACACCAGCCCCGTCCATTTGTAAGGTTGTATGTACCTTTGACAAAACTGCTAAGGCAATCATTTAAGTGGAGTTGCCTTGTAAGTAATTTTTTATTTCTAGCAAAAAATATTTCCTGGAAAAATGACAGAAATAATCCTTCAGTGGCAAACTTTTCTTATTATTTCAATGAACATAAAATTGCATAGCCTCTGTTTCTCTACATCCTGTTGTTAATATTCCTCCACATGGTCAAATGTAACAGAATTCAGTGTATTGTGTAGATCTATTTTGACTAATGGTATTGGAATCCAACTTAATGCAGACAATGTATTCAGAAGCCCTAACTCTGCATGTATCCTTTGAATCCTGTTGTTTCTCCTCAGTTCCATTCTGGAAATAAGATTTTGATGTACACCAGAAAACAGCGATGGTGCTGCGTGGATGCCCTCCACGGGTCTACATGTCCTTAGAGGCAAACCATAGATGATTCTATCCGAAGGGATACCAGTCTTGTTAAAATGTGTTGGTGGTCAAAACCACCAGTTGGATATCTGTCGTCACTGATGGTCAGCTGAACTGGAGAAATAAGTTACACTCACCAAGGAACTTTTTCAAACTGTCTATATTCAGAACATTTTGTTTACATTCCAGAGTGTACTCTTCCTCCTCACCACACCGCCCCAAAGCCCAGTGATAGTTACTGATGGATAGTTACATGTTGGAGATGAGTATGTCATTTGGGAAAAGTCTAATAGCCACTTTTCGATGGCTGATGGTTCCACACACAGATAATGTACAATGTGAGGAAAAGAGTTAGACCTGTTCACTTATTTTCATTCAGCTACCTATTCTATAATTTACAAAAGGGGGAAGATGTGCAAATAACATGGCATGATTTGCCACAACCTGCAGATTCCTCATCTTGTAACCTCTCCCATACCCGTGAGAGACTGAGGAGTCTGAAGATCCAGTGTACCCAGGCAGAAAAAGGTCAGCAGTCTGACAAGTTTCGTGTATAAATTCTCACAAATCAATTCCTAGTAACCTTTCGTTTGATAAAATTCCTACCTCTGTTTAATGTCGTTGGGTATATGAAGCCGTTTGCATTCTGTACTATCTTTAGGTTAACTGCTCTGTTCTCTTAAGGAAAAAAACAATTGTTTTGGTCTTTTCGGCCATATATATTGACAGTCCATCTCTTATTAACTTGAAAATTTTAAAGATGGTTTGCTGTCTGAGATGTTATCATCTACTTTTTCTCATCCTAGGAAGTTCATGCAGAATTTTCTGTGGTTTTTAACGTCCTGCTCAAGTCTGTATAATTCTCTGGGTTCCTTTTTTCCCTCTATTCCAATCAAGCTATCATAGGAACAACAGGCATCGTTTGTCTTTCACTCTTCAGTCTACCTACACTAACAGGGCAGTTTTAAAGAATAGCTTTAACACATTGGCTTCGATAGGAGAAAAAAAAGAGGGGCTGGTGTTGTGCTACAGTGGGTTAAACCACTACCTGCAATGCTGATAACCCATATGGGCACAGGTTCGAGCCCTGGCTGCTCCACTTCTGATCCAGCTCCCTGCAAATGTGTCTGGGAAAGCAGCAGTGGATGGTTCAAGTGCTATAAACCCTGCACGCACTTGGGAGATCCAGATGAAGTTACTGTCTCCTGACTTTGGCCTGGCCCAGCCCTGGTCATTGTGGCCATTTGAGAAGTGAACTGGTGGATGGAAGATCTATCTCTGTCTCTCCTTCTCTCTTTCTCATTTTTCAAATAACTAAAATAAAGCTCTAAAAACGAGAGAGAAAAAGGAAAGATCATATAATCAACTTACATCATTGCCACTTTGAAGAACCTCAAGAGCCACTGGGGAGAGGATGTGGTTGAAACCCTAGGTAACACCACTTGGGCAATCCTCCCACTTGTGACAACGTGACAGCACCGAGCACCACGTTCTTCCTTCCATGTCCCCCATGCATCTTATAGCTAGAAACACAGGAACTAAGTTTCTTCAACTCCTTGATGGCAGAGTTTGAGTTATATTTCACAGACGGAAGATACTTACATGAATTTTGGAAAGCAAAAGAAAAGTAATTATTGAGTAGAGGTGGTCAGGGGTGTAGGCTTAGCAGCAGGCAATATAATTTTAACTGATAAATCCATGCTTCTTTGTGTGTATCAATCACGTTAAAGTTATAGAGACATTAGTCATAGTTTCCTCTGATTTTGCACGTCCTGGTTTCCTCAGTACTAGTAGAGACTCTTGATAATCCTCATTTCTCCAGCTCCTCTGGTTTCATAGATTTTTAATTCTCTGTATTAAATCACTTTCTGATAGAAATATCTGCAATGGCTCCTCTAGTTATATGAAATGTGATCGGTACACTTCACTAACACCTTCATTCTTACCTGGTGACAAAATTCCAGATAATTTCGAGTGAGCCGTGAATAAAGTCTATGCATAAAGTCTTTTCTACACATGCAAGTACCTACCATTAATGACCATCAAAAAACAAAACAAATATAATCCTGAACCAATGTCTATTCTGAACTCCCATACAGCTAAAACCTTACTTTCCCAGATGTTATGAAAAAATGGGAGAAGTATATGATTTTCAACCTTGCATATCTATCTTCAAATTTTGGCTTTAATATTTACTTTGCCTCAGAAACTCAATCTCCTTCAGGAATATTTATTGAGAATTAGCTTGGTGCCAAGACTTGCAAGTACCTATGATACCACATTGGTGAAGATAGTCCCTGTCCCCTGCCCTTATGATGCTTAAACTCCAATAGCCCAGACTGAAGTAAAAGAGAATTTGTTTGAGAAAAGCACGTGGGTAGAGCCTGGTGCTAAACAGTCTTCCAGCAATAAAAAGATTTTGAGTTTATCATAAGAATTAGAAGGAGACATTGATGAGTTGTTTAAAAATCACTCTGGCTAGCAGGTAAAAATTGTATTGGATGGGGAAATAATGAGATATGGAGAGTTTAGTTAGGAAGCTACTAAACTAATTAATCCAGATGAGCAATATAAGGGGTCTGAAAAGACAACAACCAGATGTGAGAATTCATCCAATATGTGGAATTAACAGATGGAAAATTCGAGAGTGGCTCTGAAACAAAAGGTTGTTGGGAACTGGGTTGTATAGTGTCATCCATTGGGGCAGGAAATACAGGAAGATGAATGGGAGGTGGGGCAGGTGAGCTGTGCATCAGAACAGTGGGTTCTGTTTCCGATGTGTTGGATTCGACCTCCTAGTGAGACACCTATGAAGACGTGTGATGTTAGCTGACAGAGATACAAGTTTGAAAGGTGCGGTTTAGAAATAAAGACTCTGGAGCACTCAGAATAAGGATTATGATTGCAGTTGTAGGAGTGGATCCCCTGACAGGTTCAGGTACAGAATAGAAAGAGAACTCTACTAACTGTGGAGCAGCCACCTTCATTTTCCTTTTTCAGTTACATCAAAAACTGCAGTCTCAGATAAGAACCCTGACAGAAGATTCCACGCAATTTCTCTAATGTCCCCATTTTTATTTCAACAATGAAATCACTACATAATAAGATACTTTATTAATGAATGGACATATTTAATCATGATTTATATTAATTGAATCAATAATTCTAATAATTTAATGCCACAACAAGTGATACAGTAGCATATACATTCCTTACAGTGCAACATTTCTTGAGTGGTGGAGCAGGGGGAGCAATTTTAACCACGATTTGAATCTAAGCAAAGTGACTGCCATTTAAAAGAGAAAAAAGCTTCTTTTTAGATAGTTAGACTGAGTCTGACAGAAAAAATAAATTATGTAATTACATGACATAGAACAGCCATACATGGTTTCTTGTTTCCTTCTTAATTTGTCTCCCACCTAATCTATTGTTTTCAGTATTTCAATACCACAGTTCACTTTGAGACTAGTCTTTTATTTTTACCATGGGAAGGAATGTGACAGATCCATAATATAAATTTAAACTATATCCATAAAATGAAGTTCTTCAGTTCACAAAATTAATGTTGTAGCTAAATATAACACTCCTGTTGAATTTATTTAAAATTTAAGGATATTAATAAATTCTGTTATTTTACAAAAATATGACTACAGTGAAACCTCCTTAGTTACATCAAAACAAATACATCTATTTTAATATCTGAATTATTTTTAATGAGTATAATGTGGTTTTAAACATCTTTGGCTGGATACGATGGAAAGGAAATTTATATTCATAAAATCACTCAATGCAAAATGTTGTATCATCTTTGTTACACTATTTATGGGCTCAATTTTATATGTATATATTCATGTTAGTCAAAAATATAGCTAATTATTTTGAAAACAGGATAAATATCTTGTGTGGAATTGGTTGAAATGGGATATTGCAAGTTGGAACGAATACAATGTTTCCAGTATTTCTTACCAGTTGGGTCCATTTTAATGAAATTAAATTGTTCAAGTTATCAAGATTGGGTTCATGAAAAATGCAGTATTCTGTTGACACTTAAGAGCTATGAACTTGTGCAAAACTTTCTTATAAATAACCATGAAATATTATAAAATCCCACAAAAACTATTTTTATAGTCTGATTTAGTTTATAGTGCAGACAAACTTAGCTCCAACATAGGAAAAATGTGAGAAATCATACATTTTCAAACGTTATGACAATTGGCACTGATTAAAAGTAATAAGTTGTATGTATATTTGTTATCTAAATGTATCTATATAAAGGAGACATAACTTGAGATGAGAAATTAAATGATTGTTTACATTTCTTATAATTCTGAGGATTTTAGTCTTTGTCTGAGTTGAACATTCTCACCAAACATGCATTTGGTTTTAAGAACAAGTGGCTCACTGAAAGTTCAGGATTCCTCCCATCACTTGCCAATATATTAATTTATATGAGTACAGCACATTTCCAGTTTATTTCTTGGAAGGCATTCAAACAGTTTGCCTGAAATGTTTGCGTACAGCATTCTCTGATTAACTCTCTCTATAGAAGAAACAATAAAACCAAAATACACCCAAGGTGATCCCGTGGCTGCCTACACAAACTTCCATTCAGCAGCATTTTCATCAGAGGAGGGACAGCTTTGATTACCCAGCATCCCCAACCCAGGTCCCAGTGTGATTCGAGAGTCAACCACTTTAACAACACCTTTAGACAATGCTGATAATGTCAATTGCTTGTTCCAGTTTCCTTCAATGTGAGAAGTAGTCACATGTATTTCTCTGTGCTTTTACTCATAATTCAAACGACCATTCCAGCAATTGTGGTTAAACCACTCTGTTGCCCTATCTTTGAATACAAGTATTTCCACCTACACTCTGCCCACTGTTCTCCAGGAATTACACTGCAGATGTTTCTATTCATATATACTTTTTTCTTCCTTAAAATGGGAAATCAGGATGCACCTGCGAGACTTCATCAACCATGCATACAGCGTTGGTCGGAACCATCTGCATATTTTCACCCCAGGTTCCTTAGACGTTGGTAGCCTCTGTGAAAGAGTCATGGGGGCCATTGTTCTTTTTGACTTCCAGGTTCTTTTTAGCCTTGAATGTCACGGACACCTCTGAGTGGATGGCATCCATCCTCTGCTCACAGCGGAAGGCAGAGAGGAACGCCTTTCTGTAGTTGCTATTCATCCAGCCGTAGAGAAGGGGGTTGGCGAAGGTGGAGCACATGGCAATGATGTGGAATACTGTGAAGATGAGTTTGTACTCCTTCAGGTCCAAGACCTGGCTGTCAATGTCCACAGCAAGTTGGAAGGCATGGAGAGGCAGCCAGCTGACCGCAAACACCACCACCACACACACCAACATTTTGGTCGTTTTCTGCCTTCGCTGATGGTAGTGGTCACTAGCAGTTCCAGGGCTGATATGGTTCTTCAGTTTGCTCCAGATGCGAGTGTAGGAAAAAGATATAATGCCCAGCGGCAAAACATACAGGATCAACAAGGAGGAAAGACTGTAGATAGTGCTGTAGATGCTCTTCTCCTCGCCCGGCCACTTCTCTGTACAGGCCACAATCTCAAAGTCTGGAATAATCTCAATCAGTGAGTACTCTCGGAAGATGGCCAGTGGACTCGCCAACAGGGCACTGATGCCCCAGGCCAGGCCGATAATCAGGAAACTGATGCGCTTGGATATCTTGCTCTCCAGGTGGTAAACGATGCATCGGTGTCGGTCCAGGGCAATGACTGTCAAGGTGATGGTGGACACTTGTACTGCCAGTCCCTGGGCATAGGGCACCAGGTGGCATAGGACTGGACCCATTTTCCACTCCCCCATTAATGTATAGGTGAGAGTGAATGGAAGGCACAGGGTGTTCACAAGGAGATCTGCCACTGCCAGATTAGCAATGAAAAAATTGGTTACTGTGCGCATGCTCTTGAATTTAATCACCACATGGATCACCAAAGAGTTGCCAATGACCCCGAGCAAGATGATGGAGCAATAGGCCAGAATAAGGACAACCTGAACCTCAATCAGCTTGGTGCTGTCTATGAGCTCTGGCTCAGGGTCAGGAGCCAGCTCACCTCGAGGAGTGGGTTGCCCTGGTCCATACGGCTCCATCTTCATTTCTTCCACTGTCTGGTTCTCATCAGCCTCTGCATTTATTGGGCCCATTTTCAGCACAGTTTCTCTCGGCCTCCAAGAAGGACAAGAACCTGAAATTGCAAATATACATATATATGGAACCAGGATGAGGCAAAGGTATACCACACACAGATCGGCGAAGATTACACAGAACATAACATTTTAGTATAACGTCCTTAATAAGTCTATTCACAAATATATATCAATCTAAACAGATTTCTGAAATGTTACTGTAACAGGAGAACATAGTCCCAACTACAGTAAAGTTACAATTTCAGTGAATGTTGCTAAATGGATTCAAAAGTTTTAGCTTTTTAAAAAAGATTTGTTTTATTTGAAAGGCAGAATGATGAAGTGGGAAAGGGAGAGGGAGAGAGAGGGGGGGGGGACCCTCCACCTGCTGGTTCGTTCCCCAAGTAATTGCAAGGGCCAGGCCCAAGCAGGGAGGCTAGAACTACATCTGGGGACCAAAGGACTGGGGCCATCCTCCACTGCTTTCCAGGAACATTATCAGAGAGATGGACTGGAGCAACTAGGACTTGAACCGGCACCCATATGGGATGCAGAGGCTGCAGGCAGTGGATTAGCCCGCTATGATACAGCACCAGCCCCTATGCGTTAATTCAAAATAAAGACAGGAAAATTTATTTCAATATCTTGACTGCTTTAAATGGATAAATACACAGTACAAACTGTATAAGAAAGGGCCAAATATTAAAACCCTGAGCCTGGTGCCTGGACTTTGGGACCATAAAATATGCAAGATAAACTCAGCAGATTGTGTTTTATAGCTGTTTTTTTTTTTCCTGGGGTATGTGCTGGGAATGAAAATCTGCAGCCAGTGTGGAATTGCTGATTTTTTGACTTTCTACCTAACACAGCAGAACTCTACATAAGTTATAGGGAAAGCAATCCTGAGTCTGAACCCCATCTCCCTCTAAGCTGTAAATATACAAGTATTGGCATTTTCTTCATCAGTTGTTCCAGGTTTTTTTTTCCCTTCTCTGTGCCCATCTTCAACCAGTGTTGTCCCAATGGTTAAGTCTCCTAAAATTTAAAGAAAACAGGCTGTCCCCTCTCCTTCAGCCCCCACACACAAGAGACCTCTCAGACTCTCTACGACCTCTCTTCCTTATCTCTTATCATTTCCACCACACTGGTTTCCTTCTTTTCAGTTTCTTCCCATAATTACTCCACTAGTTTTCCCACTTCTCTTCTGTTGCCTTTCACTTTCCTTCACTTATTCATTCATTCACTCACAGATAAACAGGTTTCCCATCAAGATGCTGATGCTTCTTGAAATTTGCATTAAGCAAACTTTAAAAAAGCCATCTTGAGCTAGGATTTGCTCTGGATAGAAAAGCAACAGAACAGTACCCGTAATCAGAGGCGCTTGCCTCTTGCCTGGACAAAGACTACTCTGGCATGAAAAGGATCTGTCTGAAATTCCAAGGCAGTCATATTATTTTTCCCAATGTCTCGATATTGCATAAAACCATACAGTGATTTCGAGTGTAAAGGCCTTTTTTTTGAAGTCTATAGAAAAACCTTCAAAGGCCAACATCCTAGTGGCAGGACCTCTCAAATACACTCATCATAAAAGACTATTAATTCAGAACCTCTTTTGAATGAGTTTTTAATAAGCTGAGGTTTGTTAATCATAATTGCCTCTAGCTCCATGGGTAGGTGAGTCATATTGATCCAGCCCACAGAGGATGCCTGGCTATGCCTGCCTGGCCCCAACTCCATTCTTCACCCTGCCCTGCCCTGTTCTGTCTGTACCACAGAGGGCCTACTCTTGCAGATGACAATGTTCACACTGCCAAGTCATTGAGATTCTGCGTAGTTTGGGTCAGTGGGAGGCCCTCATGCCTGGGTCCTCCCCTGCATGTCCCTCCAGCAGGTGATAACTGGTGATAAGCTGGTGTAAACTGGTGATAAGCTGGATAAAACCGGTGATAACTGGTGATAGTTGGTGACAACTCCTTGCTCTTGCTAATGACTGAGCAGGCCCAACATTTAGCTTCAGCCACTTGTACAACCAGTTCTCAGTATCCAATCTCTCCTCTTTTTACACTCTTGAATAGATTCTATTTTGCATTCTGTGCAGAAAGCATGCTGACATTAATTTGCTCTTTCATTAAAAGGTCTGTACCCACAAGTTGATAACTAGCCTACGAAAATCCCAACTCCTTAGTATGCCATTCAAGACTTTTCTTGAAATCATCCCTGCCTATCTCTTTGTCCTCATCTCTCTTGATACGTGTTTGTCATTCTGAATTATTCCCAATTCCAATGACACCTCAGCCTTTCTCATGCCCCTCAGCCCTCCCTGTTCTGAACAGGGAAGTCTCTCATTTACCTCCAAAACCTGTGCTCACTTCTAGGGCTGGAGGTGCCACATGCCACACTGCAATTGTGCTTCCCTGTCCACCTCACCTCGGCAGTTTCTTTGAGGACAGAAACTGGATGGCCTTCATCCATTGTTAATCCCTAGCACACTATCTACTGCACGCAAAGTACTGAATGATGTGACAAACCAAGTGTGACTCCAGAGGAAGGCACAATCTCATTGAAGAATCAAAGTCAGCTATTCGATACAGAGTATACTTGTAGTCCTGTCCTTCCCTGAAGGTAACCACTGTGACATGACCTCCTGATGCCTGTCTTCTTGTTCCTAATCCTGAAATTGCTCTTAAGCCCCTCTTGAGTCAATTCCCAACATAATATTTTAAATTGTCCGTCAGTTTACACCATAAATCTTTCTATCTCAAGAGTTATTATTATTATAAATTATATTTTCCTTTCTGTTCCTTTTTATTTCTCCACACCTGTCCCCCACTCCCACCCCAGGATCCCAGCTGCACATACATGGGAGTACACATGTCCTATGTCTGCTTTACTGGTACAGTCTAGTTCTCTCAGCATGGACTTCAAACAGAATGTCCCCAGGAGTCTGGGTCCTCTTTCCCATTTTCTTCCATTCTTTAGGAACTAGAGAAAACTGAAAAGAAGCATTCAAATCTCGGAGTGTATATTTATTTGACATGCCATACCATTTCCCTTAGACTAAGGAAGAGACTGCCTTTACGAAGCACAATTAGTCAATCTGACATGTCGTTAACAGAATTCACAAGACTCCAAAGGTCAAAGTTTGGAGATTGTAGCCGACTCAGTTGAGAGGAAGCATGAGACTGGAGGATATTAAGAAGAGGAGTATATTTAATTTATTGATTTATTTTGCTCTTTCTATTCAGTCTTATTTCTTTATTTCAAAGCTTTTCATTGGAAACTTCTCTGCAAGAATTATTGATTTACAAGCTATTAGCATATGGGCACTACTAGTTTTTAAGCATACTTGTGGCCTTCAACCATGTCAATGCGTTACTCAGAGCAAAGAATGCATCATTTAATGACAGCACTTCTGAAAAACTGGAAGAAGAGGGTACACAGAGGAAGTTGCTGATTAAATACTCAAAAGCACAAAAATAAAACAACGAGCAGACAAGGGAAAAACCTTCCCTGAAATAAAGTTAAATGTGACACTCACATTATTCACGACATTTAAGGAGAACTACGAGTGGTATAGTTTTCTTGAGCAGGTGAATCTCTAGAGACTTTGTTATAGAAATGCTTCTTTGTGGAATAGGAAATGGATTTCAGGGGTCTGTTCAGAGATTCGGAAAAAGCTCAAATAACCTGAGGCAGAGAGCAGTTGATGCTTTAACCACATATTTAAATCTATGGTTTTATTTATTTATTTTTTTCTGCAACAATATTGTCACACGTTAGCTAAATAGAGCTGGACACTTTAAGGAGAAATTTCTTCCAGGGAATTTTTTTCCCAGGCAAAATTCCCAGAAACGGTGCCAACCACTCTACATGTGCGTTCATTTTTTAGTCCTGGGGTGGGGTGTGGGGCTAGGAGGATGAAACTTTTAGGAACGCTACAAACAAGATAGGATATTTGCCTAATAAGTACAAAGCTGAAAATATTCGGCAAAGTGGCTGGGAATGCCTCTCTTCTGTGTATTTGAGCTTCTGGCCTTCCTTCGAAAATAGCGTTGGCTATCTTGTGTTGGGTTTAAAATGGTCAGAGCTTTTAGTGCCACCTCCTCCTTGTCCACCGTGTGTTCTCACCAGTGGGCAGCCCAGGACAGGGAACAAGAGCCACTGTTCAGTAGGAAAGGTAAATCCTTACAAAAGTGGACACTGGGGATGGCAGTAGCCCCAACCCCCTTCCTTCCAGGTAAACCTGCAGAAAGTCCCTGCACACATGAAGCCCTCCCCTATGCGTTCGTCCTAGGACGCGAGAGCGCTCCGTTTGGGACATTCCGAGCAGGTGAATCAGAATTAGGACTTGGACTTACTCAGACGGCCCTGGCCTTTCTGCAGGGACGTGGAAGCAAGAAGCGTGCAGTCCGTGGGTTCGATGATTACCCAGACCGCCGACGCAGAGCAGACTCTCCAAGGTCTCCAAAGGCAAGCGCGCTCCTGCCTGCGCTGAGGGTCCCGGGCAGCCGGCAGCCGGTAGCGCGAGCGGCCGCCGGGAGGCTGGCGCTGCTGGGCTCTGCCACCGACCTCTGAGGCCGAGCGCGCTGGCACCGCACTGCGCCGCTCCGAGCCTCGGAGCTGCGCGGGCGAAGTGGGAGGGTCGGGGGTAGGGGCGGCAAACCCCTCCCTCGGAGCCCAGGAGTCGGTGCGGAAGCTGCGCGGCTCTGGCCCTGCAGGGGATGGGGCTGGACGGGAAGTTTCCGTGGCCAGGGAGCGGGGAACGGCGCCCACCGTCTCCGCTGCCCGCTTTGGCTTGGAAGGCAGCTCGGCGCCCCCCGGCAGGTGCCCACCGCGGCAGATGCCACTCTCGCCGCTCCCCCTGGTGGCCCCCAAGTTGGGTGGCACTAGCCTTTGCACCACGCCTACCTCCTTCTCTTCCCTTTGCTCTCAGCGTCTCAGTTTCGAGATGCTCCAAGCGAGGACTCCGTTTTCCCCAAATCCGCGGGGGAAAAGGCGAATGTGAAGGCGTGGCGGGAAGACCAGGCTGGGGGCGAGGGAGCTGCGGTCGCTGGAACGGAGACGAGCCGGGGCTCAGGCCGGCGGGAGGCTAAATATCCGCGCCTCGACCCACAACCCCCAGTCTGAAGTGGCTGCCTTGTGTAGGAGCACAAGTGGGAAGCTGGATGCGCGCAGAGCCACGGAAAAACGGCGCAGGGGCCCATTCCTCCGCACCCTCGCCCAGCGCCGGCGCTCCTTGGCACTGTTGCAGCGCTTCTACAGGCAAAGCAAGTTCAGATCCGGCTTCTTGCCCGCGATCAGCGTTTCTCCTAACAGGTGTCCGCGCAACGTTTCTACGTTGGGTGGTGCGGACTGAGATTGGAAAGCTGACCGCCTGCGCTGTGCGCCCTGGCGCTGGGCAGAAGCTGGGACAGGGAGAGGAGGCGGACAGCCATAGTTCACAAATGAAACACCATCTCCCTTGCCTTCTCCATCTCGCTGACTTCCGGGTCGCAGCTCTTTGGTGGTGATCCAAGTCACTGGTGTGGCCAGGAAGGAGCAGGTGCCCTGGCTCCTCGAGCTGATGCCTTTGTGGCCAAGCCCGCTGCTCAGGCGGGAGCCTGCGGCGCTCCTGTTAGTGGGTAGGCGCGGAAGGGTAATGGGGTCAATCCACACAGCTGCAGGGCTATTCCCTCCAGAAATTCCTTATTCAAAAGTTATTTTTCCTAGAAGTGTACAGCCGATCTCTCTCCTTTACACTTTTTTTTTTTTTTTTTTTTTTTTTTTTAGAAGCACTGGAGTCTTCCAAGTCAGGAATCTGAAACCCAACAGACTGGCAGCTGAAGTCTTTCTTTAACCATCCTGTGCTGGGGCATTGGCCCATTACTTCCCCTCTACGCATCCGTTTATTTCTTTTTTTAAAATTTTATTTAAGTTACACAAATTTCATGTATACAGTTTTAGGAACATAGTGACACTTCCCCCCCACCTCCCGACCCTCCATCCTGCCCACACTCCAACCCTTCCTCCTCCTCCCTCTCACATTCCCACTCTTAATTTCTACAAAGCTCTATTTTCAGTTTACTTAGTGATCGTATAGTTAACCGTACACTAAGAGTTTAACAAATAGTATGAAGAGAAGAGCAAAAACACTGTTCCTCAACACAAGAGACAAGGACTCTAAGTAATCATGGAATCTCAACACTCCAATACATTACATTTCTGGTACTCTATTAGACAAGAAAAACATAATATCTGTCCTTAGAGGACTGGCTTATTTCACTAAAGATTTATTTATTTATTTATTTGAAAGGCAGAGTTACAGAGACAGAAGAAGAACAGAGAAAAGATCTTCCATCCACTAGTTCAGTCCCCAAAAGACCAACCACAGATGGCTCCAAATAGGGTTGGGCCAGGCGGAAGCCAGGAGCCAGAAGCTTCATCCTGGTCTCCCATGGGTGCAGTGGCCCAAGTTTGGACCATGCTCGGCTGCTCTCCCAGGCGCATTAGTAGGGAGCTGGATCAGAAGTGGAGCTGCTGGGACTCCAACTGGTGCCCATGTGGGTTGCCATTGTGCAGGCTGTGGTTTAAGCCACAATGTCGTCCCCCTGTTTTAAATGAGGATGGTCAGACGGTTCTCTTGGGAGTTTTCTGAGATACAGAAAAATAAGATTTCATTTTTATTAATTATATATCCTATTTCTCTACTCAACGATCAGAGATAGGGGCTGGTGCTGTGGCATAAAAGGTAAAATTGTCTCCTGCAGTGCTGACATCGCATATGGGTGCCAGTTAGAGTCCTGGCTGCTCCATTTCTAATCCAGCTCTCTGTTGTGTCCTGGGAAAGCAGAAGATGGCCCAAGTCCTTGGGCCCCCGAACCTGCGTGGGAGACCCAGAAGAAGCTTCTAGCTCCTGGCTTCGGATTGGCACAACTCCAGCCATTGCAGCCATTTGGGGAGTGAATCAGCAGATGGAAGACTCTCTCTCTCTCTCTCTCTCTGCATCTGCTTCTATAACTCTACCTTTCAAATAAATAATTTTTTTAAGAAAAGATCAGAGATAGGTCAATTATTATAAAAGATAATAAATATTCTCCAAAATATTAATGAAAAGGTCCCTTCAAGAGTTTTCAGTCCCAGCAAGGCTTTCCTAAGCCATAATAGTCTTGCATTTGTAAGACTAACTTGAGATAAGACAGGATTAGTTAAACAGAGGGATCTGTAATTGATCTCCAGTTAATGTACAAGTATGCTTACAGGCGAATGGGATTTATTTATACAACAAAGCAGCTCCAGCTTTTCAATGGAGAAGGCACAAGGCAAACAAAGCTGGAAATATCCAAGGAGTTATCCGCAGTTCCACTTAAAGATATTTTTGTAGCTATCTCTGACCTTAGGGAATATTCCTTGTTCACACATGTGTTCTTTGCAACATGTTCCATGCTCCTTAATATGTTTGCCTCAGCAAAGAGTAATGCATGCAGTATGTACCCATAAACTAACTTTCAAAGAGTCAAAGGGGCTTGGAAAAAACAACCACAAAATAAGAAAATAAAATTCAAGAAAGCAGATGACTATTTTCCTTTAGAGCAATTGCTTTGGAAGATCAACGAGTTCACTGGCACTGCATGCACAAAACATTTTTTGCTTTTTTTAGAATTGCTTTTTGAAAGTATCTTAGCAGGCCCATATGGAGATTTGCCTCACTCCCTTATTGACATTTGTGTGTCTTAGAAGAACTACAAAGGCCCACAGACATCTGGTTGACAATCCAATAAGAGTAAATGGCCTCCTTAAGTAATGCTTTAATGCAGTACAGAATTGGATGAGAAATTGATCCCCTGAAATTAAAGTCCCTTTACTATGTGTCACATTATTAAGGGTAGTTTGACAATGAGCTCATGACACTTTTGTGCACTGAAGTCTTATGAATATCCTTTAAGCTATATATACTGTGTGCTACAGTCACAAAGAACCACTCCAATGGATGTCCTTAAATCCTACTACAATACTGACAGAAGTGTGGGGACCTGGTGGTGACATATGGAACAATCTAAGTTGAAATAAGACAGGATTATTTATACCTGAAGCTCTTGTGTCAAGCATTTAATTTTCAAGGCAACTCTATACCTAACCAAAATCCATGCTGACTACTCTTCAAATAGAGAGCAGACTCAATCTCAGACTGCTACATGGTGAGGGCCTGTAATACGGATGTAGCAACAACTTGATTATAGTAGATAGGAGAGATTAGTGGCAGCAATAAGCTCACAAAAGCACGTGCCTTAGTTGAATGGGGAGGCTGTTTTCTCAGAATCACCGAGCTATGCTTCAAAAATCTAGATCTAGGATTGTCAGATATGATTTTTAAGAGAAATTTTTAAATATTTAAATTCAATATTCTTAAATGTTATAATAATTTTAAGTAAAATAAATTAGCTTTCTTTTTTTAAATTTTTGACAGGCAGAGTGGACAGTGAGAGAGAGAGAGACAGAGAGAAAGGTCTTCCTTTTCCACTGGTTCACTCCCTAATGGCTGCTGCGGCCGGCGTGCTGCAGCCGGCACACCGCGCTGATCTGAAGCTAGGAGCCAGGTGCTTCTCCTGGTCTCCCATGGGATGCAGGACCCAAGGACTTGGGCCATCCTCCACTGCACTCCTGGGCCACAGCAGAGAGCTGGCCTGGAAGAGGGGCAACTGGGGCAGAATCCGGCACCCCAACCGGGACTAGAACCTGGGGTGCTGGTAATGCAAGGCAGAGGATTAGCCTATTGAGCCTCGACTCAAATTAGCTTTTTAAAAGTAAAAACACTAAGTGAATGGATCATATAAATAAGGAAGTGATAGATAGACAGGTGATAGGTAGATACAGTAGTCCCTCCTTATCTGCTAACGACCACCAGTAGATGATTGGAAGCTTGGTTAGTACCAAATCCTGTATCTTCTAGGTTATTTCCTATACACACATACCTGTGACACAGTTTAATTTATAAATTGGGCACAGTAAGAGGTTAACAGCAATAATAAAAATAAAACAATTATAACAATGTAAACTGTATTCTGTGCGTGTATGTCTCAAAATATCGTATGGTACTGCACTCACTCTTCTTATGGTGTGTGAGAGTCTTACAGAAGGACTTTACAGCTTCTCTTTGTCATATTCAAATTGCCAGCATCACTACCCTTGCTTTGGGGCCATTTTCCTTTAAAGTTAAATACATTTTAAAGAATATTTATTTTTTATTTAAAAGGCAGAGAGAGGGAGAGAGAGGGGGGACAGAGAGACTCTTCCATCCTGTGGTTCACTCTTCCAATGCACACAATAGCTGGGAGTAGGCCAGGTCAAAGCCAGAAGGCTACATCTCGGTCTGGGTCTCCCACATGGGAGATGGGGCCCTAATACCTGAGCTGTCATCTGCTATTTCCCAGGGTACACATTAGCAGGAAGCTGGAGCTGCAAGCACAGCAGTGACTGGAACCCTGGCACTTCAGTAAGGTGTGAGCAGTGTTACACCAGTACACCAAATGCCTTCCTCCAGCGTTTCACACTTAACAACATAGAGCAGACATCTTTACATTTCTATATCATTCCTTTAATGGTTGCCTAGTCCTAAAATGTATGATTGTATTCTGATTGGTTATTGTTGTCAAAGACAGAACTGTGATAAGCGATCTTGTATGTATTTACAGTACAGTGGTTATTTCTTTCATACAAACTGCAACAGGAATGAGAACCAGACACTTTAAAATTTGTCCTTAAGCCAAGTTCACACTGCAACCAGCTTAATCACAAAGGTTAAGTGGAGGAAAAGGAAAGCCAAGAAGCTCCTTCCAGGAAATGGTAAATACTTCTGGTCTTGTGGAGTTTGGAATACCACTGAGTCCACACAACGTATGCAGGATGAGATGCTGGTAGCTCTAGGCAGGTATGACTGAAGTGCTGACATTCGGTCCAGCAGAAAAGAAGAAATCCCAGAGACAGGTAGCAAGCGCAAGAGCAGCAGTTCTATAAACTCCAGTAGTGTGGGGGAAGCTCAAAGAACCTAAAAAAGGGATGTGTAATAAATTCTTAGGCTAAACAAAGTCCCCAAACAAGTCCTTAGTTAGGAAATATTCTAATTGAGCTAGCTGAACATTTAGTGATGGTGTTTAGTGTATTTTTTCCTTGCTTTATTTAAATGTTCAATAAATTTAATGAATATTATCCTAAGCTTATTAAATTCTTCTAAAAATTTTAATAATATTCCCTTGTAGTAAATATTGGAGAACCTAGATATCCTAATGGCACTGGGTTTTAATGTAGATTCTCAATATGTTGTAGACACATTTTTGTAGACACATTTTTAACAATTTTCTATTACACAGAGATAGAGCACTCCTGCCAGCTCACTCTCCAAATTCCCAAGACAGCTTGGGGGTTGAAGCCCAGAGCCTGAAACTCCATCCAGATCGTCCATGTGGGGAGCAAGAGTCATTGCTGCCTCTCAGGATCTGCATTAGCGTGGAGCTGCCTTCAGGAATCCGAGCCCAGCTAGACCCAGGTACTCTGATATGGGACACCAGCCTCTTAGCCATGTTTTAACGGCTAAGCTAAATGCCTGCTCCTCTAGACACATTTCTGACGGGATCTGTGCTCATTTTCTCTTTCATGGAAAAGCAGAAGCCATGGGAGTTAACACTTGAACAGCTAAGATTGAGACCACGTAGAGCAGAAATATAAAACAGAAGCCAGTTTACATGAATAGAGTATTTTAAAAGTCTTTTTTTTTTTAACAAAAGCAATTTTGAAAAAAAAAAAAATCCTACCTAACAACTTTGTTCTTAAGAAAAAGGCACTACTTTGGGTTTGTTTTCTGACCTAAATTTGGTTCATTAGTAGTGAATGGACCAGTACAGTGAGAATGTATAAGCAATGGTGACCAAATCATGAATTTTACAAAGCTAGTCTAGATTTTCTTAACATTTTTCTGTACAGTATGTTGTGAAGGCAGGTGTCTTGTTCAAGAAAAGCAGCTGTCATTCAAAGTAAAATGTATGCTAAATCCTACTCTGAGCATAAATACCTTCTGCCATGATTTTTATTTCTATGGATTTGGGGTTTAAATTTTTGTTTTAGATTTTTAATCATGGATTCAAAGTAATTAGAATTCTAAGCATCATATGCACGTTTTGCTGAGATTTTTATCTTTCAGTGATCATCCAAATGGATATTGAGACTGGTAAGGAACCAAATCTAAAAGAGTATTTAAATGCAAATGATTCATGGTTCAAATTTTAATGAAGAATAAAGGAAGGGACATTTTTATGTGCAATTCAGAATTTAATCAATGCAAATTTTCATTTGATTATCTGAAACATGCACAGAAAATCCATGGCTAAAGAGGAAACATGTATCCTTTTAGAAATTTCAATTTTATTTAATAAGTGTTTATCCTTGTAGCATATAGAGACATAATTTGATATATATTTTTGAATCATACACTCAAAACAAATTTAATTTTTAATTTTTTTCAAGAGTCCAAATGAAATCAAAGCTCTCTCATTTTAAATTACTATTGATATCTCCTAGGAGACAGGGAACTAAAATTTTTTGTATAGTTTTCACATATCAATTTGAAGATGGTGAAATGGCAATTCAAAACATTAAATGAATAATGCAAATTGGATGTAATTAATGAGTCATTAGTCTCTTCTTCTGCAAAAAAGTATATGAAAGCAACGTAAACTTTTTATTAACCACAATTACTCCAAACAAATATTTGTTGTGTAATTGGTTACAGGTGCTATGTTAGACAAAGTGCACACAGGTCTGTGACACACAGACCTCTCACTGATTTTTTTTTCTAGGCCATTAAGTTTATATAGACTTTTAATAACAAAGCATATAAATAGATACCAGAGTCCAGATGGATTCTGACAAAGCAGATTTGGCACCTCAAGGAGGAACAGTGGTTCTGTTTTGTTGGTTTTTATGTGAGTCTTGTATGTAGGGAGAACCAAGGAAATGCTTTGTGGGGAAAATAACTCAATGTAAAACTAGATAGATGCCCTTCTTGACTTTGCCCAGTACTGGGAGACCATATTGTGTATAAAATACATGAGAATATTTCAAAATGTACATGGAACTTTTGAATTAAATAAGCTTATTTTGGTACCAAACATGTTGAAATCTATGCAAAGTTTTTCTTAATACACCTTTTGTGTGAATTTTTATTTTAAAAATGAATTATAAATTTTATTTCAAGATGGAACTATCACTAAACATGCATATACATTAAAACAATAAAATTTACAATTTCATTAATTTTTTTCTTTTTGCATGGAACATCATTACAATATAGAATCTATGCCATACAAAATTTTATCCAAGCAAGCCAAGGCCAGATTGGGGCCAGGAAAAATGAGACATGGCCTTCGGAAGCATGGTGGGTGCTGGGGGGCGGGGAAGAAAAGAAAAGAAAGAAGAGTTCCTGCAGGAAAGGAAACCTGAGCTAGATGGAAAAGGTCTTGGACCCTTGCGTTCTGCCTTTGGATATTGGCAAACAACTCCAGAGAAGCTCCACTGTGGTTTGAGATGGGAAGGGGTCGCTGGTGAGGCCTGGAGACAGATGTATCAAATATACCCACACAAGCAATTCCAGGTCCCCAAGGAGCCACCCAGCAAGCCCTAAACCTGACAATCCATAGTCTCTCAGTAAGGAGCCTTTTGTGGCACTGACAAACCCCTTGGGTCCACAGCACTCAGCACTTTTCCAGGGAAGTGTCCTCTCCCTGCACTTGGCTGAGAAATGTGACAGGAAGTTGTGTGGAACTCCCTAGAGAAGAACGTTTGTCTCCATATGTCTAAGTATAATTTCCAAAGTTAAAGACATGATTCTCAAGCAGAATATATAATGAACATGTATATATGTCCAGATGTATTTAATTAATTAATAACTGGCATAGTGGCAAAACTGGTTTGAAGTAGAATCCCAAAGTGAATGCATACGTGAGTGTCATCAGTCAAAGAATCTAAAAGTCATGGTTATCCTTGCTACATATGGCAATTTAGTTGATCTTTATACACCTAATATGATGCTGCAAGGTGGCCTTGAAGGAACACATGATAGTCTACTCTACTTTCTTATTGTTGCCTAACAAACCACCTCAAAATTCACTGACTTTGACCAATTACTTTATTGCACTCATGTGGGTCACAAATTCAGGAGAGGCTAAGCTAAGGGGTTCATCTCTGATCCCTGTAGTTCAACAGGAAAGCCTGGAGCTGCTGGATTCTCTCCCAGACATGGTACCGTCACGTCTGGAGCCAGGGTTGGGTTAATAGAAAGGCTGACACATGGCTTGTATTTCTCTGTCTCCACACATTGTAATCTCGGAGTAGTAGGTTCAGAACTTTGGATTTTCCAAAGAAGTTTCCTTCTAAAACAAGTGCTACAAGAGACCCAGACAGGAACCTCAAAGCTGTTATGATGTCACCAATCCCCAAAACATCTCTTGTCTTGTATCGTTTAGTGAAACAAGTCTCTGAGGTCAGCTTACACAGGAAGGACAGGATTCAATCTTACCACTGAATGGGAGAAGGGCATGTCTTTACAGACCAGGAAGGAATTGATGATGGCTCAAGAAGAATGTTGTCACTCATCTCTTTGCTTTTTACTCCACTTTAGATGTTTGTTGTTCCTTTGCTTATTTAATACACCCATTAAAGGGGCACACTGGGGAGGGGGTAGAGAGAACCATAGTTTCTCAAATTCCATAATGATTTTTTTTTTTTTTTGCTTGAGTTGATAGGATTATCGCAGCCTGGAGACTGCAAAGTCTAAGACCTTCTTTTAGACAATGGAAGTCCTGGGGCAAAAATAAAGAGAGAAGGGGGAGTATTTCCAGCATCTGTGCTTGGATGAACATGGTGATCAGTACTAAACTACTTTGTGAAAAGGGAGAGTTATGCCAGTAAGAAATTCTCTCTTCTAGGCTGCAGGTTTTACTCCTATGATTGACTTAAAGTGACTTAAAACTTAAACATGTAAGATAGCATAAAACTCCCAGATAACTAATTTCAATATTTGGTTAAAATGTCTTCAATGGTATTTTCATTGGGTAGGATAGCCCAGGAGGAGCTGCAGAGACCTATACTCTATACAAGATGTTATTGCTCAGTAATTCAAGAAGTTGGTGTTGGGAGACCTGGAGCACTATCTTTCTTTTTTTTTTTTTTTTTGACAGATAGAGTTAGACAGTGAGATTGACAGAGAGAAAGGTCTTCCCCCCAAATGGCCGCTATGGCTGGAGCTACACTGATCCGAAGCTAGGAGCCAGGTGCTTCTTCTTGGTCTCCCATGCGGGTGCAGGGCCCAAGCACTTGGACCATCCTCCACTGCCTTCCCAGGCCACAGCAGAGAGCTGGACTGGAAGAGGAGCAGCTGGGACTAGAACCCGGCACCCACATGGGATGCCAGCGCTGCAGATGGAGGATTAACCAAGTGAGCCACAGCGGCGGCCCCGAGCACTGTCTTAAATCTGTGGTTCACTTGCAATGTGATTTGCAAGTGTCATTTAATCTCTCTTACCGTTAGTTTCCTTGACTATAAAATAAGAGGTACATCTTAAAAGTGCGAAGAGCATCTGACATGAAAGTCAACAAAAATCAACAAAATCATTTAGCTTTCCTCACCTGAAAAAAATGTAATACTTTATATCATAAGGAAATTACTTAATTTAAAAAATAGTGTTCAATATTGCCATCAATTATTTGTTAAATTTAGTAATTTGCTATTTGACTTAACCCTATTGACAAATGATTATTTATACATGTTTGTACTGTTTAATGCCATACTATGAAACACCTAAGGAAAAATTGAAATTTTCAGATGATGCTAAATTCATGGTTTCCAAATTTTGCACTTAGGCATCCCAGGTCACTATAGCAAATTCACTAAGTGCTCAGAGGCATTTGAAGCTTTAAGGGAGAGCACAGTCTTGTTCAATATCTGTTGGATACTGATAGTTGGCACGTATTAGACACTGTGCAAAGTACAGCTTGAATTAGTACAGTGTTAACATTCATTGCATTGTACGTTTTTCAATGACATAATATCTTTATGAAGCTCGGTTTCTAGTGGTTGCTGTGATAAAAAGCAATTAGCATGTGAAAAGTCCTTGAGGAGTAGAAAATGAGAGTGGCAGTGTTAAAACTGATTTCAAGGTGTGAGGATTTGCACAGGTTCCACTAGGGACAGCTGTATCCTATTTTAGCATGTAGTTGTGTTTATTTAAAAATGAAATGTTACATTTTGAAAATCTACATTTTTTTCTTAAATGCTTATTAAGCTTTTAAGGACATAAATGACTATTGAGTTATTTATTGAGCGTGATAAATGATGCTGTTAGGTACTTCTTTTGACCTAGAAGATATCATAAACTTTTTGCCTTCAAACTGTGTTTTTCTGAGTGTAGCATTTTGTTCATATAGGAAGAGACATTGCAATTTAATTAATCATTTTAGTGCCTTAATATTTGACTACTCTAGAGAGGTGTTTTCTGTGGAAATTACTCTTGGGATCTATCTGAGAAAAAAGTTTGATAAAAGTTTGCCTGTATGTGCTGGCATTCACCTACCTCTGTTTTACAGCGTTCTTTTTATGGTTCTGCCTTATCCTACTGTAACAAGGACAACAGAGAGCCCCTCCTAGTTGGGAAACAAGGAAGAGGAAGGAGGGCAGGCAGGCAGGATTAACTCTTTTGAACTGGGGCTCCACGCTGGAATTCCTTGTAATGCTTTATAAATGCGCAAATGAAAGGGTCACCCCGCGCCAGAGATCCTCTTCAGTTGATCTACATGGGGCCCAGGAGCCACGTGTGATTCCATTATTTCTTCTTCACCATTCTTGCTTAAGAGTCTCCCCTTCAAGCATCTATAATCACCCTTTTCTGTGCCTCTAATGGAAGGGTTGGTTGTCTCTGGGCTTCCTATTCATTTTTCTATACTCTGGCCATTTCAAGCTCCTTTAAATGCAATCGACAGTTTTAATTTCACAAAGTCCCTTTGAAGCATAATTATGCCACTTCAGCTCAAAATAGTTATGACAGCATTTTGTCCATCCCCTTCATCTTTCTTTCCACCACCACAACTCCAACATTTCTCTTTGGTGTTTTGCCTCCCCTCTCTCCATCATAACCTACTCTTAGAAAAACTTCAGAGGTAATCCACGCAGAGGTGTCAGTGGCCCATAGTGGGGAGAAACAGGAGGAGGGAAAGCAAAGCAGAGAAGAATGTTTGGCACCAGCTACTATGCAAGAGCTGGATATTTTTGTTGAGTTTTGTTTTTCCATTTTTAGATCTTAACAGATGACCCTCATAAGATTCTGAAAACCATACTGACATGAACAGGTAATCACTTACGATTTTTATTGTTAGATCTTTAAAAATGATTGTAAGACCTTCAATCTCATCATTTAACATCTAAATCACACTTTGTGGAGATTTGTTATACTTTTTTTTTTTTTGTTTTCCCTGAGTTGCTTTCTCACACAAATAACTAAGCAACTGTTACAGAATCCTGTGCTGTGCTACACACTCAGTCCTCTATCCACTTTTTCTGATCCTTCTGTATTGTGCAGCATAAAAAATAGCTATAGTAAGGCTTTTGATAGATTCATTCATCTTTCTCTGCTAGCACATCGAAATTTGATCAAGAGATGTTTTGCTCGGAAATGCCAATTAATTAAGCTTACCTGAAACAGAAAGATCATATAGAAAACGTTAATACCTCCTTTGGTTAAATGGACTGTATATCATAATTTATATCATGAATATACTAATATTAATCAATTGAACAGGAAATCTGTATTGTAATGCTGGGATGCTGAAATAAACATAGTAGAGAAAACACACCTATGCAAATATAGAAACAATTGTACACGCCAGGGTTATATTAGCATCCCCTTCCTCAAAGCCTTCTGAGATCCATTACCACAATGCAGATGCCAGGGCTTCTCCCCGACACTAACACCAACGAATCTCTTGGGGGAAAATATGCAATCTACCATAATCAGACTCCCGAAATAATCTGCATATATAGCCACTTTGGACAAGAACTTACATAGATGAACAGCCAATATGCCAATAATTATAGGGACAAATAAAATGAGTGAAAGAGAATTTTATCTGAATTATTCAGAGTGACATTTTATGTTCTTCAGAAATTGCTGGGGAATTATTTGCCTCCCATTGCTCATACATATTTAATGTTAAAATGCATTTTGTTTCTCCTGATAGAATCTTCGCAATATCAATTATCTAATGTAAATTCCTGTGGACACATCTCTGCTTAATTAACTCTGGGTAGAAGTTAGAGACTTACTTCCTAAGGGACACAGTCTCTTATGCTGCTAAGAGGACAACTTTCCCTACTAGAGTGCTCTTAGCCCCTTGTGTCTCTCTTTGACGCATTCAGCACTACAAATTTTACAGTCTAGGTGATTATTTTAGACCTTGATTGATGCCTATCTTCCCAACTGGACCTTAAGACTCTGAGCATCAGCAACATTTAACTTGGTGCCTCTTATGCTCGCATGCTAATAAATGTTGCTTGTACGTTGGTATGTAGTGGTGAGGCAGGAAAAGGTAGTTAGTCTTCCAAATATTCCTCCTATTAAGTGGTTACTCTGCATACACAAACTATTTGAAACTATCTTCTCCTTTCTTATTCTTTCCTCTTGATGTCCTACTCTCCGTTCTATCACTGTCTTGCCCAGTTGGACCTTACTTCTGTACTGAACATGCCTCCCCTCCCTTTCTTCACCTCCTCTTCTGAGTACAAGGTGTACTTCCCAACTTCTAAGAAAAGTAGATTTCCCTCTGAGTCAGGGATGCAAAACTTTTAATTCTTCCCTTGATCTCATTTCCTAGGTGAGTTCTTATTTCTGAAATCAGCCCCAATTTGTTGCACTTTGCCTATCAAATGGCTCACACATATAACACAAAGGTAGTTGTGGTTGGGGCGATTAGCTGTGAATAAATTAGGGTTAGTCTGCCTGGATTGAGTACCTGTATGTTGCTCCTTAGCTTTCCTGTTTGGGGGAAATTACTGGAGCCAAATCTGTGAGCTTCCGATTCGTCATCTGTGGAACAAAGATAATAGTCCTGAACCTATTAACCCTGTCAAGGGGATTAGATGGGATGACATATACAGACCTCTTAGAACTAAAGATCTGATCCACACTTGGACAGAGTAAGCTCTCAATAAATATTAGTTATTATTATCCAACAGACCTCCTGCCTTCTTCCCTGACATATCACTTCTAAGTTAAATTCCTTTACCTATAGTGTCACTGCAAGTCTCAAATATGAAATTCTTGAATACTTCCCTGCCCTCACATTTTACTCCATTATTTACTTATTTACTGCAAATGGGCACTAATACCTGAGAAGATATCCTAGGTGACTGGAAATCCACAATGGGTTATTACCCACATCACGAAAACACTGAGCCTTTCTCTTTCACAATGCAATCCTAATGACTCTCTCTCTCTCCTTCATTTCCAGAGACCAAGTCTAGAGAAAATTAATTTTCCTGGGTTCAGAGTTGAAATGGTTTATGACTTTAGTCCTAAAAGTTGTGCTACTCGTGAGGGGTTGAAAATCTTTGAAAATTATGCTTACTCTATTTTTGTTTTCCCCCGATGGGTGTTTGAAATGATGATAATGATGATAAAGTGTAGAACTTGAAAGCAACGCCTTTCAAAATTTTCAATGTGTAGAACTGGTAAACATGCTCTTTTCCAACAGTAAAGCATGTCGGGGCCGGCACCGTGGTGCGCTGGGTTAATCCTCTGCCTGCAGTGCTGGCATCCCATATGGGCGCCAGTTCTAGTCCCAGCTGCTCCTCTTCCAGTCCAGCTCTCTGCTGTGGCCCGGGAAGGCAGTGGAGGATGGCCCAAGTGCTTGGGCCTCTGCACCCGCATGGGGGACCAGGAGGAAGCACCTGGCTCCTGGCTTCGGATTGGTGCAGCTCCGGCCGTTGCAGCCATTTGGGGGGGGTGAACCAATGGAAGGAAGACCTTTCTCTCTGTCTCTCTCTCTTTCTCACTGTCTGTAACTCTACCTGTCAAATAATTAAATAAAATCTTAAAAAATAACAGTAAAGCACATCTATGGAAAAACTACATAAAATGCATATTGAAAATAGATTTTTAGTTTTAGAAAATATTCAGAAATACCAAGATTAAGAATGTTGAACTGCATAGTAGAGATTATCTAAGCAGTGATTAGAGTGGTCACAAGCAAACTACTAGGAAATTTTCCTAAGTGCTTTCACTAGTTTATACGCCTCCTAGCCTTACACACTTTTTCTTATATAATTTTAAACACAACAGCTAGCTTCTTAGAATTTTAGAAAATTCTAAAAGACTTAAAAACTCAAGCACTCTACGCGGTTTTAAATCACGAGTTCTGTGAACAGGTCAGTCACCAAGAAAAGAAGACGCATTCATCTCCATCCGTTATCTTGAAAGCTGCAGCAACTCTGTTTTGAAAAACAGTACTGAAGATGCAAAAGCACCTCACAATTTTATGGTTAAAGTAAAATGATTTTGAGAAACCGTTGACATTCTTGTTTGAAAGAATTGCACAGTAAATACTTCTACAGAGAAATATAAGATGGAAGTGAAAAAATCACCAGGAAATTCAGTAACAGGGTGATGCTTTGTATATAATTGCACATAAGGCAATGATTTTAAATTTGTCACACATAAATGATTTTTGTAATCTCTGTTGCTTTAAAAATAAACAGAGGGCCTTTTTCTTGCCAATAGTTTACAGAACATGTACTACATACCAGACATTGTACCAGTCACTGGAGGAAGAGTGACACTCCTTGTCCCAAAGAATTCAAAAATCTTATTGAAGAGCAGACATATGAAAATCAAGGTTCATGTGATGTCACAGATGCAACATGTGAAGTCTACAACCTGTACACGCAGTGCAGAAATGTAACATGCATGTTTGCTTTTCTGTAAGCAAATGGAGGGTTAGCAACTGAGCAAGGATTTGGAAGATGAATGAGTTTGCCAGTCCATCATGTAGGAGAAAAAGGAAGCATCTATCGCCTAATGATTCTGGTTTCTTGCTGGAAGCACACAATGTGAAATGTGTTTAAGCAGCTTGCTTTATGGCGTTTCAATTTACCCGAGGTCTGAGAAAATGAGAAAATTGTCCCATTAGTTTAGAGAAGTTCAAAGAGAAAGAAGGAAGGTTTTCTAATTAGACCAGAACTCCAAAATCATGGGAGCTACGTTCAGCTGGTCAGATGGAAAGTCTGTTGGGCTAGGTGATGCCTGAGCTTTTGCAACTCTAAGTTTTTGTAACTCTTCAACAAACTCTTGCCTGGTGTTGGAATAGGACCTGACGTCATGGTGCTCACTTCTTCAATTGAAAAATAAAATGTGGTGCTGGATCAGCATTAACCAAGCAAGGATCAACAAGGCTAAGTATGAAAGCCTTGTGGGTTTTCTCTCCCCTGCACCTTTCTGGGATGTGCATTTCCATGATTTTCTTTACTTTCATCCTTCCTCTTTTCTGCTTCCTCATGCTAGTGGTTTCCATAAACACAGAGGCACTTTGTTTTCCCAACTGATTGTACCATTATCTAGTTGAGAAACAACGTAACATAACTTTAAAAACTCCTTCACAGGGGCAGGTATTTGATCTAGTAGTTAAGAAGCTGGTTAAGATGTCTGCTTCCCAAGTTGGAACACCTGAGTTCGAGCCCTGGCTGTGCTTGGAGTCTAACTTTCTGTTAATGGACACCCGAACAGATAACAGATGATGGCTCAAGTACCTGGCTCACTCTGTCATCCAGGCAGGGGACCTATACTGAGTTCCTGGGTCCTGGCATCAGCCTGGCTTAGCTCAAGCTATTGTAGGTGTCTGGGGAGTAAAATGGCAGTTGAGAGTATACACATTGTCTCTCCCTCTAAAATAATGGATGAAAATAAAACCCTTTCCAGAAATAAAACCCTGTGATAACTAGAGACAACTGTCTTTTTACAAATAAAACAAATTCAATTCTGAAAATATAATTAATTTTTAAACTGGAAATATTTAGTGTGAAACAAAGTAAATGATGATTTTAAGTACTTTTTGTGTAACAAGCAAAGAGCGAATATAGAAAAAGAAAACTCTCAATTTGCTTCTTTTTCCCTTAATAATTGGCTTGACTGTTGAGCCACCTGTCATTTCTTTCAGCTGCTGGAGATATAATCTCATATGTTAAATTTCTGAAAAGGCACCAAGGCAAAGCCCAGGAAAGTTGCCAGTGATATTTGACAATCTTGTTTTAGGTCACTGAAAACACTTCGGGGTGAATTATGCATGGGACTTTTTTTTTAAAAACAAACAAAAAAAAAATTCCCAATTCCTAAACTTCTGTTCAGGTGATACAAATTTTATGTATTTAAGTAAATACTACATGGGGGTACCCAAGAAAGGAACAGGAGTATATGACAAGGATTCTCCTTTGATTTGTCTTGTTCTGTCCCTTCCTCACTAATATATTGTGCAAAATTGAGACAAAAATAAGAGAAAGTTGGTTGTTCTTGAGTGGTTGACCCCTTTTAAGGATACAAAATTTGACTTCAGTGCCCTTTCCTTCCTAAAATTTGGAACTCTGGTTATCTATGCTCTTCACCCCTTTGAAGAAAATAGTACTTGAAACAGGCATCTAACTTACCTTCAGCTACTAGAGTCATTCTTTAATCTTCTCAGCTTTTCTTTCCCAGTTAAGAGGACTAAAAGTGGAGACTTTCGCTATGATTTGAAACATGTAGTTTAGACATTTTACTCAACATCAAATGTTATTCATGTAATTCTTGCTTAGTCATGGCATTGATTTCAAAAATTATTTCAATGTCGATTTTTGTATAGGCTTGAGCTACAGCTTCTCTCTCTCTCTCTCTCTCTCTCTCTCTCTCTCTCTCTTTCTCTCTCTCCCCAGGATTAAATAATCTAAATGTCAATCCTAACGTATATTCGGGAACTATCAGGGATAGAAAAGCATTTGCTCAAATATATTACTTTCATAGGACTAAAAATAAATGAGCTCCACTTAAAAATAATGAATTTATACATTTGAAAGACATAGAAAGAAGAGGGTTAGAGTGTGTGTGTGTGTGTGTGTGTGAGAGAGAGAGAGAGAGAGAGAGAGAAAGAGGATTAGAGCAAGAAAGGAAGGGAAAAGGGGAGGAATTAGGAGAGAAAGGGAAGAGGGGAGGGGGACAAGGAGAGGGAGAACTTCCACTCAGTATTCTTTCCCAACGTGCCAGCCTGGAACTCAGTCTGGTTCTCTCATGAGGGTGGCAGGAATCCAGGTCCTTGTGCCATCACCTGCTGCTTCCGAGGGCACTCATTAGCAGGAATTCAGGTCAGAAGCAGGACTAGGGCTCAAATTCAAGCTTCAACATGGGATGCAGACATACCAAGCAGGGTCTTGATTGCTGCAACAAACACCTGCCCCTAATGAGCATCACTTTAAAGCCAAGTAACTCACTATAACTTAAGGGCAACAAAGAGTAATAGTACGCAAGAATAACATGCTCTCAGAAGAATTTCTTGATTTAGCAAAGGAGGGTCCATCAAAGAAGGATGTACTTTTCTCTGAAGGGAGGAGAAAACTTCCAATTTGCTTATGGCCTTATACAAATACTAATGGAGTCTGTGGTCACAAAAGGCTTCCATAGCCTTGGCAGCTCATGGCAAGAGCCTTGAGTGATCACTGACGTCATAAATAAGAGTGTTAATTGTTAAATGAACAACAGAAGTCACTGTGCACTTACTCTCCATGTAGGACCTCTGTCCTCAATGATTTGTACTATGAGAATTAACTGTTAAACTGTACTTTATATGTTTTGTGTGTGTGTGGCGGGGTGCAAACTCGAAATCTTTACTTAGCATAGAGTTGTTCTTCTGTATATAAAGTTAAACTAAAAATGAACCATAATGAAGAATGGGATGGGAGAAGGAATAGGATGAGGGACAGGAGTCAGTGAGGGAGGGTGGGTATGGGTGAAAGAACCACTATATTCCTAAAGTTGTACCTATGAAAAATGAATTAATTGAATAAAAGCTTTTAAAAAAGATTTACTTAAGAATTCCTTTAAATAATGGAAGTCAGTCATATTATTTCATTTAGAAAACATTAAATTAACAGGAAATATATTTGAGAGTACTTCAAAAAGTTTGTATAAAAGTGGATTTAAAAGATAAGGTGGGCTTGCTTCATATCTCTGCCCTTAATGTGTTGTACTATGTGAATTAACGGTAAAACTAGTATTCAAACAGTACTTTATACTTTGTGTGTCTGTGTGGGTACAATTTGTTGAAATCTTTACTTAGTATATACTAACTTGATCTTCTGAATATCAAGATAATTAAAAATGAATTTTTTAACTTTTATTTAATAAATATAAATTTCCAAAATACAGCTTTTGGATTACAGTGGCTTCCCCCCCCCCCCATAACTTCCCTCCCACCCGCAACCCTCCCATGTCCTGCTCCCTCTCCCATCCCATTCACATCAAGATTCATTTTCAATTATCTTTATATACAGAATATCAATTTAGTATGTATTAAATAAAGATTTCAAATGAAGAATGGGATGGGAGAGGGAGTAGGAGATGGGATGGTTTGTGGGTGGGAAGGTGGGTATGGGGGGGAAAAACCGCTATAATCCAAAAGTTGTACTTTTGAAATTTATGTTTATTAAATAAAAGGTTTTTTTTTTAAAAGATAAGGTGAGGACCAGTGCTGTGGTGTAGCTGGTAAAGCTGCTACCTGAAGTGCTGGCATCTCATATGGGCACCAGTTCAAGTCCCGGCTGTTCCACTTCTGATCCAGCTCTCTGCTATGGCTTGGGAAAGCAGTGGAATGTGGCCCAAGTCCTTGGGTCCCTGCACCTGAATGGGAGACCTGGAAGCATCTCCTGGCTCCTGGGTTCAGATCAACCCAGCTCTGGCCATTTTAGCCATTTGGGGAGTGAACCATCAGATGGAAGAATCTCTCTCTCTCTCTCTCTGTCTCTCTCTCTCTACCTTCTGCCTCCTTCCCTCTCTGTGTAACTCCAACTTTCAAATAAATAAAATAAATCTGAAAAAAAAGATAAGGTTAATCAGGTGCAAAATTTTTGAAATTCATACATATTTTTTCATAAAGCACAGTTTCCATCAACTTTTTGAAGACCCCTTTTGTGCATAGAATCAAACAAATTTTCGTGCCAAAATCAATGTATTTTTTTAAAAAGATTTTATTTATTTATTTGAGAGGTAGAGTTACAGACAGAGAGAGGGAGAGACAGAGAGGAAGATCTCTTTCATCTGCTGGTTCACTCCGCAAATGACTGCAATGGCTAGAGCTGAGCCAATCTGAAGCCAGAAACGAGGAGCTTCATCCAGGTCTACCACGCGGGTGCAGGGGTCCAAGCACTTGGGCCACCCTCTAGTGCTTTCCCAGGCCATAAGAGAGAGCTGCATCAAAAGAGGAGCAGCCAGGACTAGAACTGGTGCCCATATGGGATGCCGGTACTGCAGGCAGAGACTTATTCCACTATATCACAGTGTCAGCCCCCCAAACTTATATTTTATTCCCTTTTCCACTAAAAGTTGAAGTACCCTCTGTGTGTGTGTGTGTGTGAGTATGTGAGGACAAGGGTAACAGCAAGATCATATACGTAGCTTTCTATAAGCAACTAAAGCTAAGAAACATATTTTTAAGTCATTCTATACTGTACTGAAGAACTTTACAGAATGAATTTTTCCATATGTATATGATGGACATGTAAATTTTATCATGCTACCCCCAAAAACATAAAGACAGTTAGGTCCAGCCATGTAAAAGCCCACAGTCCAGTGGTCGGGATACTAATTTCAAAGTTAATTATGCCACAACATGGTAAGTCCCATGAGTGTCTGAGTTATGGAGGATATGACATATTATTTGTATCTGGCAGATGAGTCGTTTACCATTTGTTGGGAGCTGGGATAGAGGATATGGGATCTAAACAGAAAAAACACACCAGCAAATGCAGGGAAATTTGATAGTGTCTGATACAGAGGATGAGCTACATTCACTTAGGATGTTCTTTGTGGAATGATAGGAAATTACCCTTGGAAAATAAATGGTAGCCAGATCATTGAAGATGTGTGCTAGCCAGCTGCATTTTCTTGTATTAGCAATGAGTAATCATTGAGCAGTTTAAAGCACAAAAATTGAGCAGTCCTTTTTTACTGTTAGTAAGAACATTCTGGTAGCAATGAAAAAGTTTTGTGGGAGTGAGGTGTGTGACCTAGAGCAATGATCCAATATCCAGGGAACTTATAAATTAAGAATTACATGAAGGGGCCAGTGTTGTGGCTCAGTGGGATAAGCCACTGCCTGCAATGTCAGCATCCTACTGCAAGTTCAGATCCCTGCTACTGCATCTGGGAAAGCAGTGGAAGATGGCCCAAGTGCTTGGTTCTCTGCCACCCACATGAGAGACCCGGATGAAAATTCCAGGCTCCTGGCTTTGGTCACTTGAGTAGTGAACCAACCAATGGAAAATCTCTGACTCTCTGTTTTTCCCTCTTTCTGTGTAACTCTGACTTTCAGGTAAGTCAATTTGGTCAATTTGATGACTCTGCTTCCTAACTGTAAATTATCCTGTGGAAGTGGGGACTTGAGAACCTATTTACCTATGATCATTTTTTTTTTTTTTGGACAGGCAGAGTGGATAGTGAGAGAGAGAGAGAGAGAGACAGAAAGGTCTTCCTTTTTGTCGTTGGTTCACCCTCCAATGGCCGCTGTGGCCGGCGCATCTCGCTGACCTGAAGCCAGGAGCCAGGTGCTTCTCCTGGTCTCCCATGCGGGTGCAGGGCCCAAGCACTTGGGCCATCCTCCACTGCCTTCCTGGGCCATAGCAGAGAGCTGGCCTGGAAGAGGGGCAACCAGGATAGAATCCGGCGCCCCAACCGGGACTAGAACCCGGTGTGCCGGTGCCGCAAGGCGGAGGATTAGCCTGTTAAGCCACGGCGCCGGCCACCTATGATCATTTTACTTTTACTTGTTGAACTCTTTATTTAGTGGAGCAAATAAATTGACTCTCATGTAAATTAAAAATATGTAATCTTGGAAAATAATAAACATTAAAAGCTCCAATATTAGTTATACATTGCTTCCTAGCACCTTACCACTAATTCAGTAGGTAAAACTGCAAGTATCTATTATCTCAGAATTTCTGAAAGTTAAGATTTAGAGTGCGGCTTAGCCAGGTCTTCTGCTCCATCTCACTAGGGTATAGTGAAGATATTGGCCAGGGCTGGAATCTGATTTGAGGCTCGGCTAGGGAAGGATCTTTTTCTAAGCTCAGATGGCTGTTAGCCTGCGGGATTCAACACCCTGTGAATTGTCAGACTGAGAGCCTCAGCTGCTTGCTAGCTGTTGCCTGGAGACTGCCTCTGTCCCTTGTCACTTGGCCCTGTCTACATGGAGGTTTGCTTCCTCAAAGCCAGCAAGGGAGAGAATCTATTAGAAGAAAGAAGTTAAAGTGTTCTATAACATAGCCGAAGAGACCTCACAGCCCCTTTGCCTTCTTCTCCCTTTAGAAAGGAAGCCCCATGACATCCACCACCAGGCAGAGGATGACACAAAGGTTTGAATATCCCGACGCAGGGTGAATTGGGGACCACTGTGGAACCTGCTGATTGCACACTTCATCTGATGGTGGTGTTCACATGGGTCTGTTTAGGGTGTAAAAAGTGACAGAGACAAAGTTTCAAGGATAGATCTCAAAAACTGAAAAAATAACACACATAGAGTTGGTGGTTGTTTGTATTGGGGGTAGGGCATGGGAGGGAAGAACCTGTTTATCAAGCTTTGGACTTGGTGATTGAGTGTATATTGATGCCATTAGCTGAAATAGGAAGTAGAAAAAGAGAAATGTTTTCAAAAAAGTGATAATGGACTTAGTTTTAGATCTGTTGGAGTAGGGGTGTGTTATGAGAAAGTATTTACAACTCTGAAATAGGGCAGAAACAAACGCAAATGGCATGACTTTCCAATGATATACAGTGACACTGTTCATCAGGACCACCAAAGGTTCACTCTATTATCTAGGAGAATGTTTGTTCAACAACTGATTAAATTTCCCAGACTTAGACAGATGACATGTTAGTTTGTATATTTTTGGTTCTTAGAATTGCAAATAATTTCTTTCCAGTGGAAAAATGACCTAAAGGTTTTGGCTTATTTTGCTGTTAAGACATTAAGCACTTTTGTAACTACATTAGCAATCTTGTTCTTCATCAAATTGACCACAAATATAATCCTCAAATATTCTTTGAATAATTTTGCCGTCTTGCTGTTGCATTATTTAATAAGTTGTATACCATATTTCATACTTGTTTATATATTTGGATATTTGGATGTCATGTTTTTAAATTTTGTTTTTACTTTTTTTTTTTTTTTGACAGACAGAGTTAGACAATGAGAGAGAGAGAGACATAGAGAAAAGTCTTCCTTTTTCCGTTGGTTCACCCTCCAAGTGGCTGCTACGGCACGGGGCAGAGAGCTGGACTGGAAGAGGAGCAACCAGGACAGAATCCAGTGCCCCAACCGGGACTAGAACCCTGGGCGCCGGCACTGCAGGCGGAGGATTAGCCTAGTGAGCCGCAGCGCTGGCCTGTTTTTACTTCTTTAAGAAAAGATTTATTTATTTGAAAGGAAGTTACAGAGAGGCAGAGGCAGAGAGAGAGAGAGAGAGAGAGAGAGCAAGTTTCTACCTGCTTATTCACTCTCCAAATGGCCACAACATCTGGAGCTGAGAGGATCCAAGCCAGGAGCCAGGAGCTGCTCCCAGATCTCCCACATGGGTGCAGGGGCCCAAGGACTTGGGCCATTTTCCACTGCTTTCTCAGGCACATTAGCAGGGAGCTAGATAATTAGTGGAGCAGCAGAGACCTGAAACAGCACCCATATGGGATGCTGGCACTGCAGGCTTTACCTACTATACCACAGCGCCGACCCTGTTTTTACTTTTGAAAATTATTCCTCAGAGGTTTTGGAGGTATTGGCAAGATGCCCAAGTGGTCTCACTTTAGGTAATCAATTGAATTGTGCTGCCAAATCTCTCCCTCTCTCCCCCTCTGTGTCTGTGTGTGTGTATGTGCTTGCATGTGTGTTTGTCTATTCTTTTTGTTTGTTTATTTGTTCATTTGCTTTGGATTCCTAAAGTCATTTTAGTGACAATCAAACATTATCTACCTTTGCTTACTGATTCTACTTGATTTTTACTGCTTTGCATCTTTGTTTTTGCTTGTGGTTCTTAGATTCTGGTTCCATTTTGCACATTGAAAGTTTTGTTCCTCGGTAATGGCGACGATAACCAGAAAATTTATGATCTGACCTTTTGATGATCCCTACCAAGACGATGGAAATCTACTCTCTGTTGCATGACAAGTGACAGAACTCACTTTCATATTATTCAATGCTTATTTGCATATTTGTGTATGCAAATCAATTTAGAAATCGGTTTGTGCCCATTGGTAAGGAGAGTAGCTGTTTGAGGTCTAGAGGAATGAGTTTCTGTGCTTCTTTTTTTTTTTTTTTTTTTTACTTTTATTTAATGAATATAAATTTCCAAAGTATAGCTTGTGGGTTACAATGGCTTCCCCCCTCCCATAACTTCCCTCCCGCCCGCAACCCTCCCCCCTCCCGCTCCCTTTCCCCTTCCATTCATGTAAAGATTCATTTTCAATTCTCTTTGTATACAGAAGATCAATTTAGTATATATTAGGTAAAGATTTCAACATTTTGCCCATATAGCAACATCAAGTGAAAAAACTACCATTGGATTACTAATTATAGCATTAAATAGCAATGTACAGCACATTAAAGACAGAGATCCTACATAATTTTTTTTTTCAAAATAATTAATTTTCTGTGCCATTTCCATTTTAACACCAGGTTGTTTTTTTTTTTTCATTTCCAATTCTCTTTATATACAGAAGATCACTTCAGTATATAATTAGCAAAGACCTCATCAGTCTGCGCCCACACAGAAACGCAAAGTATAAAAATACTGTTTCAGTACCAGTCATAGCATCACTTGGCTTTAGACGACACATTAGGGACAGATCCCGCATGGGGTGTAAGTACACAGTGACTCCTATTGCTGACTTAACAATTTGACACTCCTGTTCATGGCGTCAGTAATCTCCCTAGGCTCTAGTCATGAGTTGCCAGGGCTATGGAAGCCTTTAGAGTTCGCTGACTTTGGTCTTATTCCGATAGGGTCATAGTCAAAGTGGAGGTTCTCTCCTCCCTTCGGAGAAGGGTATCTCCTTCTTTGATGGCCCCGTTCTTTCCACTGGGATCTCACTCACAGAGATCATTCATTTAGGTCTTTTTTTTTTTCCATGATATCTTGGCTTTCCATGCCTGCTATACTCTCATGGGCTCTTCAGCCAGATCTGAATGCCTTGAGGGCTGATTCTGAGGCCGGAGTGTTGTTTAGGACATCTGCCATCCTATGAGTCTGCTGTGTATCCCACTTCCCATGTTGGATCTTTCTCTCCCTTTTTGATTCTATCAGTTAGTATTAGCAGATACTTGTCTTGTTTGTGTGATCTCTTTGACTCTTAGACCTATCAGAGCTATCAATTGTGAGCTGAAATTGATCACTTGGACTAGTGCGATGGCATTGGTACATGCCATCTTGATGGAATTGTGTTGGAATCCCCTGCACATTTCTAACTCCACCATTTGCGGCCAGTCCGATTGAGCATGTCCCAAATTGTTCATCTCCTCCCTCTCTTTTTCCACTCTTAGATTTAACAGGGATCACTTTTCAGTTAAAATTTAAACACCTGAGAATAATTGTGTGTTAATTACTGAGTTCAACCAATAGTACTAGAACAACAACAACAACAAATACTAAAAAGGATAAAGTATTACATTGTACATCTAAAGTCAGGACAGGAGCTGATCAGTTCATTGTTGCTTATAGTGTCCATTTCACTTAACAGGCTTCCTCTTTGGCGCTCAGTTGTCATCGATCAGGGAAAACAAATGATATTTTTCTCTTTGGGACTGGCTTAATTCACTCAGCATGATGTTTTCCAGATTGCTCCATCTTGTTGCAAATGACTGGGTTTCATTGTTTCTTACTGCTGTATAGTATTCTATGGAGTACATGTCCCATAATTTCTTTATCCAGTCTACTGTTGATGGGCATTTGGGTTGGTTCCAGGTCTTAGCTATTGTGAATTGAGCTGCAATAAACATTAATGTGCAGATGGCTTTTTTATTTGTCAAATTAAATTCCTTTGGGTAAATTCCAAGGAGTGGGATGGCTGGGTTGTATGGTAAGGTTATGTTCAGGTTTCTGAGGAATCTCCAGACAGACTTCCATAGTGGCTTAACCAGTTTGCATTCCCACCAACAGTGGGTTAGTGTCCCTTTTTCCCCACATCCTCTCCAGCATCTGTTGTTGGTAGATTTCTGAATGTGAGCCATTCTCACCGGGGTGAGATGGAACCTCATTGTGGTTTTGATTTGCATTTCTCTGATTGCTAGTGATCTTGAACATTTTTTCATGTGTCTGTTGGCCATTTGGGTTTCCTCTTTCGAAAAATGTCTATTGAGGTCCTTGGCCCATTTCTTAAGTGGGTTGTTTGTTTTGTTGTTGTGGATTTTCTTGATTTCTTTGTAGATTCTGGTTATCAATCCTTTATCTGTAGTATAGTTTGCGAATATTTTTTCCCATTCTGTTGGTTGCCTCTTCACTTTCCTGACTGTTTCTTTTGAAGTACAGAAACTTCTCAATTTGATGCAATCCCAAATGTTAATTTTGGTTTTGACTGCCTGTGCTGTTGGAGTATTTTCCAGGAAGTCTTTGCCTGTGCCTATATCTTGCAGGGTTTCTCCAATGCTCTCTAATAATTTGATGGTTTCGGGTCGTAGATTTAAGTCTTTAATCCATGTTGAGTGAATTTTTGTGTAAGGTGATAGGTATGGGTCTTGCTTCAAGCTTCTGCATGTGGAAATCCAATTTTCCCAGCACCATTTATTGAATAGACTGTCCTTATTCCAGGGATTAGATTTGGATCTTTGGTCAAATATAAGTTGGCTGTAGGTGTTTGGATTGATTTCTGGTGTTTCTATTCTGTTCCATTGGTCTATCCATCTGTTTCTGTACCAGTACCATGCTGTTTTGATAACAACTGCCCTGTAGTATGTCCTAAAATCAGGTATTGTGATGCCTCCGGCTTTGTTTTTGTTGTACAGGATTGCTTTGGCTATTCGAGGTCTTCTGTGTCTCCATATGAATTTCAGCATCATTTTTTCCAGATCTGAGAAGAAGGTCTTCGGGATCTTGATGGGTATTGCATTGAATGTATAAATTGCTTTTGGGAGGATAGACATTTTGATGATATTGATTCTTCCAATCCATGAGCATGGAAGATTTCTCCATTTTTTGGTATCCTCTTCTATTTCTTTCTGTAAGGTTTTGTAGTTTTCATTGTAGAGATCTTTAACGTCTTTGGTTAAGTTTATTCCAAGGTATTTGATTGTTTTTGTAGCTATTGTGAATGGGATTGATTTTAGAAGTTCTTCCTCAGCCGTGGCATTGCCTGTGTATACAAAGGCTGTTGATTTTTGTGCATTGATTTTATATCCTGCTACTTTGCCAAACTCTTCGATGGGTTCCAGCAGTCTCTTAGTAGAGTTCTTTGGGTCCCCTAAATAAAGAATCATATCATCTGCAAAGAGGGATAGTTTGAGTTCTTCCTTCCCGATTTGTATCCCTTTAATTTCTTTTTCTTGCCTAATAGCTCTGGCCAAAACTTCCAGAACTATATTGAATAGCAGTGGTGAGAGAGGGCATCCCTGTCTGGTACCAGATCTCAGTGGAAATGCTTCCAACTTTTCCCCATTCAATAGGATGTTGGCCGTGGGTTTTTCATATATTGCTTTGATTGTATTAAGGAATGTTCCTTCCATACCCAGTTTGCTTAGAGTTTTCATCATGAAAGGGTGTTGTATTTTATCAAATGCTTTCTCTGCGTCTATTGAGAGAATCATATGGTTTTTCTTCTGCAGTCTGTTAATGTAGTGTATTACGTTGATTGTTTTGCGAATGTTGAACCATCCCTGCATACCGGGGATGAATCCCACTTGGTCTGGGTGGATGATCTTTCTGATGTGTTGTTGCATTCTATTGGCCAGAATTTTATTGAGAATTTTTGCATCTATGTTCATCAGGGATATTGGTCTGTAATTCTCTTTCAATGTTGCGTCTCTTTCTGGCTTAGGAATTAAGGTGATGCTGGCTTCATAGAAAGAATTTGGGAGGATTCCCTCTTTTTCGATTGCTCTGAGTAGTTTGAGAAGAATTGGAGTTAGTTCTTCTCTAAATGTCTGGTAGAACTCAGCAGTGAATCCATCTGGCCCTGGGCTTTTTTTTGTTGGGAGGGCCTTTATTACTGTTTCAATTTCTGTGTCAGTTATTGGTTTGTTTAGGTTTTCTATGTCTTCCTGGCTCAATTTAGGGAGGTTGTATGTGTCCAAGAATCTGTCCATTTCTGATAGATTTCCCTGTTTGCTGGCATACAAGTCCTTGTAGTAATTTCTGATGATTCTTTTTATTTCTGTGGCGTCTGTTGTTATGTTTCCCATTTCATCTCTGATCCTATTGATTTGGGTCTTTTCTCTTCTTTTTTTAGTTAGTTGGGCCAATGGGGTATCAATTTTGTTTATTTTTTCAAAAAACCAGCTCCTCGTTTGGCTGATTTTTTGTAATTTTTTTTGGATTCAATCCTGTTGATTTCTTCTCTGATTTTAATTATTTCTCTTCTCCTACTGGGTTTGGGTTTGGTTTGCTGCAGATTTTCTAGATCCTTGAGATGACTTGAAAGCTCATCTATTTGGTGCCTTTCCAATTTCTTGATGTAGGCACCTATTGATATAAATTTTCCTCTTAACACTGCTTTTGTTGTATCCCATAGGTTTTGGTATGTTTTCCTGTTATCCTCATTTACTTCCAGAAAATTTTTGATTTCTCTTTTAATTTCTTCTATGACCCGTTGTTCATTCAGGAGCATATTGTTCAATCTCCATGTGTTTACACGTGCTCTAGGGATTCCTGAGTTGCCAATGTCCAATTTCATTCCTTTGTGGTCTGAGAAGCTGCATGGTATGATTCTAATTCTTTTGAATTTGCTGAGACTTGCTTTATGGCCTAGTATGTGGTCAATCCTAGAGAGGGTTCCATGTACTGCTGAGAAGAATGTAAAGTCCTTAGATGTAGGATGAAATGTTCTGTAGATATCTGTTAGATCCATTTGGGCTATAGTGTCATTTAAATCTACTGTCTCCTTGTTGATCTTCTGTCCTGTTGATCTGTCTATCTCTGAGAGTGGAGTATTGAAGTCCCCCAGTACTATTGTATTGGGGTCTAAGTCTCCCTTTAAGTCCCTTAACAAGTCTTTTAAATAAGCTGGTGCCCTGTAATTAGGTGCATATACGTTGATAATCGTTATATCTTCTTGTTGAATGGATCCCTTAATCATTAAATAGTGCCCCTCTTTGTCTCTCCTAACAGTTTTTGTGGTAAAGTTTATGTTGTCCGATATTAAGATGGCTACGCCCGCTCTCTTTTCATTTCTGTTGGCGTGGTATATCTTTTTCCAGCCTTTCACTCTCAGCTTGTATGGATCATTGTTGGATAGATGGGTTTCTTGTAAGCAGCAAAAGGATGGGTTTTGTTCCTTAATCCAATCAGCCAATCGGTGTCTTTTAACTGGACAATTCAAGCCATTAACATTCAATGTGACTATTGAGAAGGAGTAACTTTGCCCTGCCATTTGCCAAAGATATTTTCTAATATCTGGTTTGAGATTCCTGTGAGCTTTTGCTCTGAGGTTTCCTTCCTTTACCTTCTTTCATATTGGTGACCGTGTTTCTGTGTTTCTGTATGTAACACGTCTTTAAGCATCTTTTGCAGGGCTGGACGAGTGGCGACAAATTCTTTCAATTTCTGTTTGCTGTGAAAGGTCTTAATTTCACCTTCATTCACAAATGAGAGCTTTGCAGGATATAATATTCTGGGCTGGCAGTTTTTCTCTCTTAGTACCTGGGCTATATCTCGCCATTCTCTCCTGGCTTGTAGGGTTTCTGATGAGAAATCAGCTGTAAGTCTAATTGGAGATCCTCTGAGTAATCTGGCGTTTCTCTCTTGCACATTTTAGGATCTTTTCTTTGTGTTTCACTGTGGTGAGTTTGATTACGACGTGTCGTGGTGAGGATCTCTTTTGATCATGTTTATTAGGGGTTCTCTGAGCTTCCTGTACTAGGATGTCTCTGTCCTTCTCCAAACCTGGGAAATTTTCTGCTAGTATCTCACTAAAAAGGCCTTCTAATCCTTTCTCCCTTTCCATGCCTTCAGGAACTCCTAGAACCCGAATGTTGGGTTTTTTAATAGTATCCTGTAGATTCCTGACAGTATTTTTTAGATTTCTGATTTCTTCTTCTTTTCTTTGATTTGACTGTTTCCTTTCCTGTTCTCTGTCTTCTAATTCTGATATTCTCTCCTCTGCTTCATCCATTCTGTTTTTAAGGCTCTCTAATGTGTTTGCCATTTGATCTATTGAGTTCTTCATTTCATTGAGGTTTTTTTTCACTATCGCAGTTTCCTGTTCCACTAGTTGTTTCATTTCATTTTGATTCCTCCTTAATATTTCATTTTCACGGGAGAGATTTTCTATCTTGTCCATTAAGGATTTCTGTAGTTCAAGAATTTGTTTTTGAGAACTTCTTAATGTTCTTATGAATTTTTTGAAATCTGCTTCTTGCATTTGCTCTATCTCTTCATCTTCATAATCTTGCATTGGCATGTCTTGTTCACTTGGGGGCGTCATAGTGCCTTCCTTGTTCTTGGTACCTCCGCTTCTATGTTTCTTGCTTGGCATGTTAGAGATAATTTGTGGTGTTTTTGTTTTTGTTTTTTTTCTCTCGTTATACTATGCCTCTAAGTGAGCTGTCTGTTTTTTTGGAGCCTTAGGGGCTGTGATGGGTGTGGTCAGAGAGCTATGCTTGTTTCTTGAGGTTTAAGGCTGTGTAAAGAGCGACTCTCCCAGATTATTTGCTCCTTGCTGGGACGCTCTCTCTCTCTCTCTCTCTCTCTTTTTTTTTTTTTTTTTTTTGTTTTGACTTAGTTGGGAGTGGGGTTGAGGGTAGTTGAAATCTAGCCTCTGTGAGTATTCGTTTGATCTACCCCTGGGACCATACACAGAGTTTATGCAGCCCTCAATGTGTTCTCCAGTTTCGCTAAAGATACTGAGTTTGGCTGAGCTTTACATATGTAAAATCGCGGTGCTCTTTGTTTTGCTTGGTGAGTGAAGGGAGAGGCCTCTGTTCCCCCTCCCCCCAATGTCTCGGACTTCTCAGGTCTTTGTCTTTCTTACCCTCCTCCGTTCCCGCTTGGCAAGTTAGAGATAATTTGTGGTGTTTTTGTTTTTGTTTTTGTTTTTTTTCTCTCGTTATACTATGCCTCTAAGTGAGCTGTCTGTTTTGTTGGAGCCTTAGGGGCTGTGATGGGTGTGGCCAGAGAGCTATGCTTGTTTCTTGAGTTTTAAGGCTGTGTAAAGAGCGACTCTCCCAGATTATTTGCTCCTTGCTGGGACGCTCTCTCTCTCTCTCTCTCTTTTTTTTTTTTTTTGACTCAGTTGGGAGTGGAGTTGAGGGTAGTTGAAATCTAGCCTCTGTGAGTATTCGTTTGATCTACCCCTGGGACCATACACAGAGTTTATGCAGCCCTCAATGTGTTCTCCAGTTTCGCTAAAGATACTGAGTTTGGCTGAGCTTTACATATGTAAAATCGCGGTGCTCTTTGTTTTGCTTGGTGAGTGAAGGGAGAGGCCTCTGTTCCCCCTCCCCCCAATGTCTTGGACTTCTCAGGTCTTTGTCTTTCTTACCCACCTCCGTTCCCGCGCTGGCGAGATTCTGTGGCTCTGCCTCCTCTCCCGCCGCTGCCGCTGGGCTCGTCTCGGTTGGTTTTCCACGCGGTGGGTTCCCTGTAAGTCCTCTGTGTCTCCTCCACAAGATCCGGAAGCGATTCCTCTGCAGTTTTTTTCTTGAGTCTTTTCCTGAGGCTACAGTAATTCCGCTTTTATGAAAGTTTATTTTCCCAAACTAAGGCACACGTCCTCACTATCCGCCATCTTGGCTCCGCCCCCCGAGTTTCTGTGCTTCTATTTGCTTTACCCATAATTGAGGTTGTGAAAATGAAACTTCAAGTTGTGTGCCTGTGTGTCTGTAATTGAGAATAGCCTGCATCTTTTGTATCAGTATAAAATATTTCCTACTTCCATTAGGTACTAATTAATTAGATTTTAATGTTCCTCTGATTAAAGGAACTCTGTTATAATTAAAGAGAATAATAAGACTAATATAAATCTCATATTCCCCCACATTTGTAGGACATAAGGAAGCTGACCTTTTAATACTTACATGTGTTAGGCTTTTAAGGGAAAAATCCCTTTTATTGATAACTAAGTAATATTTTTATATAAGAATTCAAGTTCACAAAGACAACATAAATCCTTAGGTAAATAGTATTATTTCAATAAATTGTATTTAAAAACAGATCCATATTAAAACTTGTAAAAACGATGGTGACCAGGGGATGGAGAATGCAGGGGTTAGGGAGACATTTGTCAAAGAATACGTTTCAAACAGACAAGAGAAAAAATTCAAGAGCCCTGTTGTGTACCATGGTAATTATAGTAATAACAATGTCTCATACACTAGAAAACTGTTGAGAGAGTAGCTTTTAAGTGTTCTCATCCCACAAAAAGTAAATATATGAAGCAATGCGCATGTCAATTGGCTTGATTTGAGCATTCTGCAATGAATACATATATCTAAACATCATGTTACATAGCATAAGTACTGACACTTTTAACAGGCTAATTTAAAAATATAAATAGATAAATAAGTAAATAATTAAACAGCCATATAGCTTTTCTTTGAAGTAATTATGAAATTTCTGTTTATTTTAATACTACTTGATATTAGCTTGTCTGAATTTTCCTTTTTTTTATTTTAAAGATGTCTTTATTTGAGAGGCAGAGTTACAGAGAGGCAGAGGCAGAGAGAGATCTTCCATCTGCTTGTTCACTCCCCAAATGACCACAACTGCCTGAGCTGGACCAGTCAGAAGCCAGCATCCAGGAGCTTCTTCTGGGTCTCCCACATGCGTGTAGCAGCCCAAGGACTTGGGCCATCTTCCACTGCTTTCCCAGGCACATTAGCTGGGAGCTGCATTGGAAGTGGAGATGCCGGGACTCGAAACGGTACCCATATGGGATGCCGGCACAGCAGGCAGCGGCTTTACCTGCTATGCCACAGTGCCAGCCCCTCCTCTGAATTTTCTACATTCTTATGTTGCTTTAGTGATCAAATAAGACTGAAAAATGATTTGATTATGCATAATGTAACATTGTGTTAATTTAAATTGAATCATAAGTCTGAAAAATTGTTTCATATCAGCAGAAATCGTGATTCCTAATGTGTCAGCTTAAAACAGAAAATCTAGATCCTTAGTTAACTTTATAACCTTATACTAATATTAAACTCTGGTTAATAAATAATCTTTGGGTTCCTGGATAGTTTTTCAAGTAAGAGAACACTGATACCTAGGCCATAGGCATGATTTTCAGTACATGTCATTCGGATTCTCACATCATTAGATTATGGAGTAGCAATATAAGGGACCTTTAAAAGTTTCCTGGAAAATGCCTATCATAAAGAAACTATGCATGAATTTCAAAATCAATTTACATCAACATAAGTTGTCTTCTTGTTCCATTTCCCACAGATTTTCTGAAACACTCACTTACTAAACTTTTAGGTCTTGTAATGATTATGTGCTGTTGTACGTGTCACTGTACAGAGGGGTAGACGTGATGTATGTGCCTCTGGTGGGTGAGCTTTGTTTACCCACTAAATTACTAGCATATGATGATAATTATCATGTATGTACTTCCTGGCTAAGTAGAAGTCAGTTAATTTACCTAGGCATACTAAGCCTATAGTAGGAGCACATATGTGTATGAAAACAATTGTATATTAGACTTAATGAGGTCTTCTGATTTAAAAAAAAAATGAATGAGAAATCTTGACCTAAAATAAATGTGAATTTTTCCCAAATCTATATAGAATAAGACATAGTGAAGAGAAGCATTTGGTTTTGTAAGGCAAGCTGAAGGAGATTTGAAGAGAGTGAAATTATTAGTCCTGGTTTATTATTAGTGGAGATACAAAAATTATTAAATATATGAAAATTTTGGCATAGATTATTCAGGTTGATGATTTTTCCAAAAGGTAATTCTTTAAGAGCTTGAACATTTTGTGTGTAAAGTATTGTATGAATTGATCTAAAACATGGTGGTAGGATAACTGTATTCTAGAACACGTAGTCTGCCCTAGAAGAGCTGGTAAACTATTTATTCACCATATAAGTAGTTTACCCTGATTGTAGATATTCCATATGCTTCTGAAATATTCTACTGTTCCAAGACTGAATGCTTCAAACCCTTGATTGTTTGAAAAGTAGAAATAGTGGGCATTTGGTTCTGCAGCTAAGTCACCATATCTCAGTTTTTGGTACCTAGGTTCTAATCCCAGCTGCCCTCTCAGTTTCAACTTCCTGCTAATGTGTACCCTGAGAGGAAGCAGAAGATAACCCAAGTACTTGGGTTCCTGCCACTTACACATGAGGTATGGATTGAAGTTCTGGCTCCCAGGCATTTGGGGAGTGAACCAGTTTATGGGAGGTCTCTGTCTGTCTCTGTATCGAATTCTCTTGCTGCCTCCCAAATCAATTAAATAAACAAATACTCTTAAAAAAGAATAAGTTTATTTTAAAATAATATTTTCACTCACTTCTATTATTTAAAGATTATTTACTTGAAAGGCAGAGTTACAGAAAGAGAGGGCGAAGGTAGAGAGAAAGAAAGATCTTTCATCTGCTGTTTTGCTCCCCAAATGACCAAAAACTAGGAGCTTGAAACCGCCCACGTCTCCCACATTGCTGGAGGGGCCCACATAGGATAGCACCTTTGGCTACAATATTTGTTAAAAGACAATGTTATTCTTTGCTATGAATATTTAAAATATTACGATTCTTACCAGTCAGCCAGATTTTCTTTTAATCAAGTAACAAAAGACTTCAGAAAACTTGTTTGAGTTTTACATTTCAAGATTGGACACTTAATCTAGAAACGAAGTAAAGATTCCCCGTAGGGACCCAGAAAATAAAATTTAAAAAAAAAAGATTTATTCGTTCACATTATGAAAATTGAGACCTAAAAATAATTGCATTTTTTATGCTCCATATTTCTTAATCAGCCCCAATAGCACTGTAAGAGCTCCGAAAGCAGAGTTGTTAACTCAAAGGGTAACTTTGTAAAGGTGATGTGTTACTACTGTGATTGCTCAGAAGTTATAGAAGACCTTGGAGTGTTTTAATGAGCCCCCTGATCATAGTATGTCCTTAGGTTCAAAGAAAACATTAAAGACATTCTTATAAAGAATAATATGTCGTGCCCAATGGAGGATTTTATTCTCTCCCATGCTGATACTGTTGGTTTTTGGAATAAATTTACCATGGCAGTCTGTATCATCGGCAGCTATAAGTTTTACTCTGGGGCTTACGGCTCAGACCAGGATTCTGTTTTAGGCCAACAGTAGTTTCAGAGAATCAAGGACAGGATGTAACTGACACTCTTAAAGACTGAACCTTCAAAGAATGAACTGTGCATACCATCCCCAGGTGGACATGTCCTTTGTGTCTTTGAGACCATAACAGGCAATTGAGTCAGGATTTGATAAGAGATGTGTAATTGTGATTTCTTATTTGGAATGTTGTTAATATTTTTAAATCCTTATTTATTTATTTATTTATTTATTTATCTATTTATTTGAAAGATAGACAGAGACAGGCAGCAATCTCCCATCCTCTGATTCACTTCCCAAACACCATCAACAGTCAGGGGTGGGCCAGACTGAAGTCAGTAGAGAGGAACTCAGTTCGAGTCTCCCAAGTTGGGTGGTAGGGACTCAACTACTTGACTCATCATTTGCTACTTCCTAGGATGAGCATAGGGGAAAACTGCAATTTAAATTCGAAGTGGCATTGGAAATAGACTCTGATATGAGTTTGATATGAGATGCAGTCATTCTAAGTAGTGTTTTTTAACTGCTGTGCCAAACATCTGCTCAGAATATTAATTTTAAGATTTTTATCTTCTAAGGATTATATAGGGAACTCTTGTTGTTTCTTCTTAAGCTATCTGCAACCTTCAACACTATGCATCTGTAAATTGAAATGAGTTATAGTATAAAAAATTGATATCCAATTTTCACTGATCTCTCAGGATTCAGAAATAACTGTTTTTCCTTTGCTTTTCATGGTAATACAGTTACTTGCATAGGTTTAATAATAAATTCTTTTTTTTTTTTTTTTTTTTTTTTTTTTTTTTTTTTTTTTTTTTTTTTTTTTTTGAAGGAAATGTTTATTTTTTAAAATATAAGTATTTGGTTAATAATTTTAAATTTACAAAACAAAAAATAATAATACAAGTTCCCATATAGCTCCTCCCACTTCCCCATTGACATCCATATTAGTATCTTTATTGTTAATTAATGAACCACTCCAGCTTCCTATGGTTTTTCCCATCCAAGCTCCTTTTATCAACCCCACCAGTTAACTTTACTTTCAGTTGTGAAACTGAATCTTAATTTACCACTCCACTCTTCTCATAGTTTTCTTTTTTTTTTTTTTTTAACTTTTATTTAATGAATATAAATTTCCAGTGTACAGCTTATGGATTACAATGGCTTCCCCCCCCCCCAATAACTTCCCTCCCACCCGCAACCCTCCCCCCCTCCCGCTCCCTCTCCCCTTCCATTTGCATCAAGATTCATTTTCAATTCTCTTTATATACAGAAGATCAATTTAGTATAAAGATTTCAACAGTTTGCACCCACATAGAAACGCAAAGTGAAACATACTGTTTGAGTACTAGTTATAGCATTAAATCACAATGTACAGCACATTAAGGACAGAGATCCCACATGAGGAGCAAGTGCACAGTGGCTCCTGTTGTTGACCCAACAAATTGACACTCTAGTTTATGGCGCCAGTAACCATCCTAGGCTGTCGTCATGAGTTGCCAAGGCTATGGAAGCCTTCCAAGTTTGCCGACTCTGATCATATTTAGACAAGGTCATAAAAGACAGAGTGAGGATAGTAACCAATGATCCTAAGAGTGGCATTTACCAGGTTTGAACAATTATACAGCATTAAGTGGGGAAGAGGACCATCAGTACACACATGTTGGGAGTAGAGCCATTGGTGGTAGAGTAGAGGTTATGATTACAAAGGAATGAGGCCCAAGTGCACTAGACAGGGCCTAGAACAAAGGACAGAGTCATTATTAGAGGAGCTAAGAAAGGTGCTGTCTAAGCTACAATTAAGTTTTCTGATTGAGAGGCAAATAGAACCTGATAGAAGGGGCTTGATAATAATCTGGTGGGCTTTAGGCCTTGTAAATTCAGAGGCCCAGACCTATCTATCTCTTCACATGGGGTATATCCTAAGGGAGGTGTGAACCTCCTAGGGGAAGGCACTCTGTTGACTTTCATTACTTGGCTGGCCTGGGAGGAGAGCTGGCCAGGTAAAGGCAGGTGGCTGCCTGCAATGTTGCTGACCCTACTTGACCATCCCCTCAGCTGCAGTGGTCACTTTGGAAGTTGGGCTGAGTGAAGGGCTTTTCAGCTTAGAGCCAATAAGATCTGTGGCTCTGACCTGGGCATCCTTCGACTCCAGGGCAGGTCCATTACCAGTGATCCAACTCTTGGCAGAGCTGCCAGGGCTCTTCACAAGCTGACTTCTGCTGAAGCCCAGGCTTACCACATTGAAAGCCACTGCAGTGGACTGGCCTGTTGGGTCTCCTTGAGGGCAGATCACTGTACAGATCAGCCATTAATAGGCCTGCCACCCATTGCTTCTGATGCCGAGCTTTCTTTTCCTCCTGGTTTGTGTTAAAGCAGACCAGAGGATGCAAGTCAAGGGAGTGCCCGTTTCCCATCTCTAATCTTCGGTGGCCTGAACTACAAGTCTATAGTCACAGGCATGTTCTGTAGTAGTTTTTCTAAGGTAGACAATGCCCATGAGGAAAATTATGTTCTCACTTTAAAACTTTCTTTCCCTTTGGTCTGAAAGGGAGGTTTTTTCTACTTACTGTATACTTCGCTGATGGCGAAGTGAATCTAGCTATGAGATTATTATTTGAGTTCTTATTTTGGCTATGCTATTGCAGAAAAATGTTAGCCATCTCTTTTATAAGGTCTAAAGATTAAATTGTGCATCCTACAGATTCCTTCATAATAGAATTAGTTTCCTACCTTGAAGAGAATAGAGAAATGAAAGAACAAGTTGGGCTTAGAATAGAGAAATGAGGGAGCAAGTCCTAGATCGCTTGCTGACAATAGCAATATCACATGAATACTTAGCAAACCGTTTCAACCATTAGATAACAACTTAAGAAAACATTTACCAGAAGGTCCAATGCCTTCTATAAATTTTAAGAATCATGTATTTGAAAACACCTCTTAAATATCTAACATGGTGTAGTTTGTTTAGCCAGTAAACTTAAGCACAACCATCTAAAATGTTTTTAGTTTCTTTCTACCAACAAGTCTAAAACATATGATACACAGATTCAGGTCCCACAAATTAAAATGTATCTTTGATTGATTTTAGCAGCTTAAATTTATGGACAATCTTATCTATAAGCCATTTAAAATAAAACTCTTAATAAAATTTCCCCATGTGGACATACAATATGTACACACATATAATATAGCATAATAGACCAATACATCAATTTTAATAATAGCTTTTAAAATCTTTAACTCTTTTTGTAGATTGCCAATTGATTTGAATTGCTTTTTCTTTTTAGTAACCTCAGTTAACCATACTTTCTCTCAGTTGGTACTGTTAATACATTATTGGCTTCATCTGTTTACAGAGCCATCCCAAAGTACTGAATACAATAAAAGTGGCTGGAAAAAGTCCATAGGAACCTATAGGAGGACAGCTAAACACAGAACCAACAACGCTTTAGTTTTATGAGCAGCAGATATTCAAATTTTTGAAAAAAGCACATATTTAAATAACCCATTGCTCTTAATAAAAATTCAGCTGTTTTTGAACAATTAGAATTTAACAGACATCAAGAGAACATAATAGATTACTTTAACACATTGCTTTAACAGAGCATCAGAGTTTAATTCTATGTCAAAGAGAAATTGAGCTTCCTGTGATCTTTTGCTGTGAGGTTTCCTTCCTTTACCTTCTTTCATATTGGTGACCATGTTTCTGTGTTTCTGTGTGTAACACATCTTTAAGCATCTTTTGCAGGGCAGGATGAGTGGCAACAAATTCTTTCAGTTTCTGTTTGCTATGAAAAGTCTTAATTTCACCTTCATTCACAAATGAGAGCTTTGCAGGATATAGTATTCTGGGCTGGCAGTTTTTCTCTCTTAGTACCTGGGCTATGTCTCGCCATTCCCTTCTAGCTTGTAGGGTTTCTGATGAGAAGTCTGCTGTGAGTCTAATTGGAGATCCTCTAAGAGTGATCCGACGTTTCTCTCTTGCACCTTTTAGGATCTTTTCTTTATGTTTCACTGTGGTGAGTTTGATTACAACATGTCGTGGTGAGGATCTCTTTTGGTCATGTTTATTAGGGGTTCTATAAGCTTCCTGTACTAAGATGCCTCTGTCCTTCTCCAAACCTGGGAAATTTTCTGCTAGTATCTCACTGAAAATGCCTTCTAATCCTTTCTCCCTCTCCATGCCTTCAGGAACTCCTAGAACCCGAATGTTGGGTTTTTTAATAGTATCCTGTAAATTCCTGACAATATTTTTTAGATTTCTAATTTCTTCTTCTTTTCTTTGGTTTGCCTGTTTCCTTTCCTGTTCTCTGTCTTCTAAGTCTGATATTCTCTCTTCTGCTTCGCCCATTCTGTTTTTAAGGCTCTCTAATGTGTTTGTCATTTGATCTATTGAACTCTTCATTTCATTATGATTTCTAGTCACTATCAGAGTTTCTTGTTCCACTAGTTGTTTCATTTCATTTTGATTCCTCCTTAATATTTCACTTTCACGAGAGAGATTTTCTATCTTGTCCATGAAGGATTTCTGTAGTTCAAGAATTTGTTTTTGAGAACTTCTTAATGTTCTTATCAATTTTTTGAGATCTGCTTCTTGCATTTCTTCGATCTTATCATCTTCATAATCTTGAATTGGGGTGTCTTTTTCATTTGGGGGCGTCATAGTTTCTTTCTTGTTCTTGTTGGCTTGGTTTTTGCGTTTGTTGTTTGGCATGTTGGAGATATTTGGTTTCTTCACTGTGGTGTTTTTTCTTGTTACACTATGGCTCTATATTAAGTGGACTGTCTGCTTTCAGTGGAGCCTTAGAGGCTTGAGATGAGTGTGGACTGAGAGCTGTGTTTGGTTCCTCAGGGTTGAGGGTGTGTCAAGGATGACACTCCCAGGTTAGGTGTGGTAAATCTCTCTTTCTTTTTTTGATTTAAAAGGGAAGTAATTCCGCACAGCTGAACGTAATTGGAGGTAGTTAGCAGGCAAATGATATACCCACAGGAGCCAGAGATCGGAAGCTCTTTCCCAAGGACCACACAGGGAATCTCTGCTGCCCTCAGTGTGGGCTCCAATTCTCCTGCAGTCTCCCACTGGGTTGCCAAGTTAGATGCTAATCTCCTGTTATTTCACCCCTCCCCACAGAGTCAGGTTTTTCTGCTAGGCTCAGGGCTGGTGCAGACCTGAGGTCGCCCTGCTTATGACGTATGTCCAAAATGGCGCCTGCTCTGTCTTGCTCGCCTGTGAGAGGTGAGCGGAGAGAGAGAAACTTGTGTCCGTATCAGTCACTTTTTTTATTTTTATTTTCTCTCTCTTCTAGTTAGCCTGGTGAACTTTTCCCCACGGAGTTTCAAGCCTCGTTCCCTCTAGCCTCCTCTTTCCGCTTGCCCGCTGGTATCTCGGGCTATGGAGGTTCGGCTCACCTCGCGTTCCAGCGCTGGCGCGTTGAGTCTGCTGCTGGTGTCCCGAACTTGGGCTCCCACGCTCTCCACGCAGGTCCACTGTGAATCACTAGTTCCGGAAGAGTTTCCTCTGCTGTTTCATCCCCTACTCTTCCTTGACACTGCAGTATCTCCACTTATATTAAACTTTCTCTCCCCCCGGACTAAGTGTGCTTCCTGCCTATTCCGCCATCTTGCCGCCTTAATAATAAATTCTAATGTTAAATTTTACCAGGCACAACTAGGCAAATTGATTGTTCATAGAAAGCATTTTAAATACAATATTTAAAAATTATTCATATATTCAGATATGACAAGCCAAACACTAAGAAATGATGATTGTATTTGACACTTGGAACAACTACTAACAAAGTTAGATGAAGCACACATATCTGGGATATCTTCTGTGGCTGAGGGGATCCCAGTTTCACTGCCTAATGAAGATTATCCCTGGAAAGGACAATGTATATTTTGGAGAATCTATGGGAGGGAAAAATTCACCCGAATTTGTTTACAGGGTGAGATACTTTACCAAACTCTGTTTCTTACCCCTGGAATGAACACAAACCGTATAAGCTTTTCAAAGTCCAATCTGTGATACCTTAAAATCTTTCTAAGTGAAAACTTAATTCCCTGACTTCAGTACTCAATTGTCTATGGCTTTAATTCATGAAAAATAGGTCCAAAGATTGAGCTTTAGATTTTCAGACTGACAGAGACTTGAGGAATTGGAGACAACCAGAGAGCCAGTTGGTTAGGGCACTTATCTGGCAATAAAGGAGAAATGATTGGTGGCAAGAGGTGGGGTTGGCAGTCAATTGAGGGTTATTTTTAAAGATAGATGTAACATGTCTGTGCCTGGAGGGAGCAGTAGAAAGGGGAAAAGGAATAATGGGCAGTCAGGCCTTGAGTGGAATAGAACCAAGATAAGGTCAAGAGAAAAAGAGAGATGTCCCCAAACTGCTTAGACTGCACTGAGTGTAGAGGGAGACAAGGCAAGAAGGCTTACATGGATATGCTTGGAGTTGGGAAAAAGGATGGAGTTGTTGTTTTCATTGTGAAGTAGGTGACTTGTTGATCTGCTTGGCATGTGGTTCTGGGCTTTGATTAGGGGCTTTGTGGATGTGATAGCTTCCCATCATCCACAGTTTATCTTTCTGCAGTTTCAGTTAGCCACAGGCAATCCCGGTCTAAAACGTTAAGTGGAAAATTTTAGAAATGAACAATTCGTTAAGTTTAAGTTGGGCACTATTGTGAGTAGCATGATGTTTTCCACCTTTTTGCTCTGTCCAGCCTGGGATATGAGTCACCCCTTTGTCCAGTCTCTGTACTGTGTATACTACTGTCCTGTTCTTAGTAGCCATGATGGACATCAAATTAACTGTTACAGTATTGCAGCACTTCATAGAAGTTTCAGTATCACCTACCATGCCCTCAGGCATATGTGTGTTATGCCCTGTCCCCTGCAGCTAGGAGGGGACTGCAATATGATGATTTACAGGGCAGTCCGTGTTGTACTCCCAACCTCTACTGACATTTTGTTCATTAATTCAATAGGCAAACACTTTGCAGTGCAGGTCATTTTGTCCCTCTGATTCCTGGATACTTTCTGTTGTTGAGCAAATACTCACATGGTTCACAAAATTCTTTAGACTCTACATCCTTTGTAAGACATCTGTCAACATCATCTTCCTCCAAATCTTCTTATTCCATTCTTCCAATACCTTTGATAAAAATCATTAAATTGACCATAAATGTGTAAATGTGTATAGATATAGACAGATAGATAGGTACTTGCCTCTGACTCTCTTTGTTTTCCTAGAAAAAAGATGGTGAAAATCTGATGTCCCATTTTAAATGCTGCCCAACTTGTAATATTCACTTCAAATCTATTTTGCAGAGCCTTACCTTAATTTCACTTCAGGATGGAGTCAGTTAATTAGGCAGAATAATTTGGAAAGCAACTTGTCCTTTGCCTCCCCAGTCACGTGGTCCTAGAATGTGTACCAAAATAAAAGGTGTATACAGATAAAAGGATAAAAATGTGTACTGAAAGAGAGACATCCATTTAGTAAGTAGGTACAGCATGTAGAGACGGTGAGCCAATTGCTTATGCAGCTTGTTTATTCATTACTGGAGCTGGCCACAGAATTGCTTGTAGTACATTTTTTGGATGATGGAGTGCTACTAGTAATCCCCAAGTTTATGGCTTAGTAGACAATAAAAACTTAACAGTATATAATGGGAAGCTCAGGCTGCAGGTTCTGGTGTCTTGTGGTCAGAGAGTCATTCTCTTTAAAGTTCATTTGAGAACCAAGAGCTGTAATCTCAAAATAATATTTTTTGACCAAGAGCTCTCTGTTTTGTAAATCAATTGACCTTTTTTGATTCTTTTTTTGCAGCCTTAGAGAGGCTCTACATGGCACAGACTCTTAAAATTTCATTAGATCTGTTGGCTCAGCAGAACCAAGAGGCATCAACTTAAGCTCACGTAGCCAGAAAAAGTTTCTCTCTCTGCACCTCATTTAATAACAGTTTCAGGAGTATAGGTAAATTCATTTTGAGGATATCACCAAATGCAAAGTTTTAAAGAAAAAATTTACTTATTTATTTGAAATTGAGAGAAAGGATAAAGAGGAAGAAGAGAGTGAAAGAGAGTAAGAGAGAGAGAGAGACACACAAATAGAGATCTCCCATCTGCTGGTTCACAAATTGCTGCAACAACCAGGACTGGACCAGGTCAAAGCAGGAGCCTGGAACTCTATCTGGGTCCCCACTTTGATGGCAAGGACTCAAGAACATGAGTCATCATCTGTTGCTTGCCAGGCACATTAGCAGGGAGCTGGATAGGAAGTGGAGTACCCTGGACTGGATCTGCCACTTCAATATGGGATGTGACATCCCAAGAGGCACCAAATACAGTGTTTAGTTGCTTCTAGAATCCAAAACACCCATCAAATGATGGCTGTATATTGCTTTTAGAGACAGCAGATCTGTCATACATTCTGAAGAGAGTATTTCTGCATAAACTTATCATTCCATTCCAGAAAAATAATGACTCAGTAATGCAGTAGGGCAATGTGATGGGAACCAAGGAGGTATCCAATTTAACGTAGATAATAACTTAGAGGAATAATAACTCTTTTGATCTTAGGGACCTCATGATTAATTGGCTATTAGTTGTCTCAACAGAGCAAATAATTTTGCTTACTCTTCCAGCACTATTGCCTGTTGTGGAAACCACAAACACCTTGTCTCTGATTGTCAAGTTCAATTTTCTTGATGATCTCATCATCCCCGGTGACATCAGGGGACTCCTGTTAATGACAGCCTCTCCAAGTTCATTCTTGATTTTCAAAGGGAAGCATTTTCCTTATTTTTCAAGGAAGTGTGTGTTATTTCCACCAATGTATTTCTCAGTGTCTTGATCAGGGGTGTGTTATTTGGTTTATGCTGCAGTAACAAAGTACCATACAGCAGGCAGCTTGTAAACAATAGAAATTTATTTCTCACAGTTTTAGAGAATGGGAACTCCAAGGCCAAGATACCAGCACAATCTGTCTGGTGATGGTCCATTTCCAGGTTCATTGCTGGCTCTGTCTCACTGTCTGCTCTTGTGATGGAAGGGACAAACAAGCTTTCTTGGGACTTCTTTTATAAGGACACTAAGGCTATTCATGAGGGCTTGGTGTTCCTTATATAAGGAGATTCCAATGGTTCTACCTGGTAATATTATCCTTTACCCAAAGGAAATTAATTTGGCAAATAAAAAAGCCATCTGCACCTCAATGTTTATTGCAGCTCAATTCACAATAGCTAAGACCTGGAACCAACCCAAATGCCCATCAACAGTAGACTGGATAAAGAAATTATGGGACATGTACTCTATATAATACTATACAGCAGTCAAAAACAGTGAAACCCGGTCATATGCAACAAGATGAAGGAATCTGGAAAACATCATGCTGAGTGAATTAAGCCAGTCCCAAAGTGAAAAATATCATTTGTTTTCCCTGATCAGTGACAACTAACTGAGCTCCAAAGGGGAAACTTGTTGAAGTGAAATGGACACTATAAGAAACAATGACCTGATCGGCTCTTGTCCTGACTGTTGATGTACAATGTACTACTTAATCCTTTTTGGTATTTGTTGTTGTTGTTGTTGTTGTTGTTCTAGTACTAGTGGTTGAACTCTGTAATTAACACACAATTATTCTTAGGTGTTTAAATTTTAACTGAAAAGTGGTCCCTGTTAAATATAAGAGTGGAAAAAGAGAGGGAGGAGATGTACAATTTGGGACATGCTCAATCAGACTTGCCCCAAATGGTGGAGTTAGAAATGTGCCAGGGGATTCCAATGCAATCCCATCAAGGTGGCATGTACCAATGCCATCTCACTAGTCCAAGTGATCAATTTCAGTTCACAATTGATCACAGTGATTGGTCTAAGAGTCCAAGGGATCACACAAACAAGACTAGTGTCTGCTAATACTAACTGATAGAATCAAAAAGGGAGAGAACGGTCCAACATGGGAAGCGGGATACACAGCAGACTCATAGAATGGCAGATGTCCTAAATAGCACTCTGGCCTCAGAATCAGCCCTTAAGGCATTTGGATCTGGCTGAAGAGCCCATGAGAGTATTGTAGGCATGGAAAGCCAAGACACCCTGGGGGGAAAAAAAAAAGAAGACCTAAAAGAAAATTGTGTTTTTGAGAAGCTTCGATGATAGGTAGGTTGGAGGGGTTGGCACTACCATTTCCTGGGTGAGACCAAAAGATACTCAATATGCTGAAATGTCAGGACAAGTCCTCACCAGAAGAACTCATCCTTGCACTACATAACCTTTGAATGCACTTCACGAATTGCACATGTCAACTATTACCCTGTAATTGAGACTGGAAACTGTCTCAATATACTCTTGTACACTTGTAAAATGCTAACTTTACTAGTAGTATCAGACATACAAATTGAAGGAATATTGCAATTTGTTTATTTTCTCAACTTCTTGAGAGTTACTCACCATATTGATAATTTTCATTACTGAATACTAGAATGCTTATTTTATTTGAATTTCCAATAAGATATAATTTTTTCTGTTCAAATTTATGGGCCTATTACAGAAAATCAATCACCTATTTCACAAATTTTGTATGTCAAAAATAAAATATCAATAATCAAGTGAATAGTTAAAATTGGGCTTTTCAAAAAAGATTTATTTATTTACTTGAAAGACAGACTTACAGATAGAAGGAGAGGCAGACACACACACACACACACACAGAGAGAGATCTTCCATCTGCTGGTTCATTTCTCATGTGGTCACAAGTACCAGGGCTGGGCCAGGATGAAGCCAGGAGCCATGAGCCACAAACTTCCTCCAGGTCTCAAACGTGGGTGCAGAGGCCCAAAAACTTGGGCAATCCTCTGGCTCCCAGTGCATTAGCAGGGAGCCAGATGGGAAGTGGAGCACCCAGGACTGAAACCAGCATCCATTTGGGATGGCAGCACAGGTGGTAGCTTTACCCACTGCTCCAGAGCATTGGCCCCAAATTTTGGCTTTTAAATTTTGCATGCAAATACACTAACACCCCTACTCTAATATAGGAATTATTAAAATATGAAGCTTATGTAAAATTTTACAGAGAAACATACCTATACCAATCAAATATTTACATTAAAGTTCACAGGTCTGAGACAAGAAAGGAAATTCTGATTCCCTCCCTCCCCCAGAATTTAAAAATAAATCTAGCCAGAGAATAAGAATCTAATTGTTTCTTACAAAGTGACAGAATCATGAAATTTATAAACCTTACACATAGTTAAAAAAAAATCAAAGAAGTACCTTGATGAAAGAAAATTTAAATAAAAGAATTCCATTCATTCAGATGAGCAATTATATTGTTTTGTGATGAGGAATGATGTAGAAAATCATCTGTAATGAATGCATTCAAGTCCATTTTCGTGACTAGTGTGGAAGAGTGCCCTCTTTGTTGAAAAAAAAATTCAATTACATATATGTTATAAGGAATTAAAATGCATAGAGGAAGTGCTATTTTTTAAAAATTATTGACAGCAGCATTTCCAAAACAGACTACAGAGGAGGGAGTGTGAATGACTTAAGATTAGAGTGTAGTTTAATACAGCTGCTAGACAGGTAGAAAGGCAGTAACAACAGGAAGGACTTGCTAAGCAACTACCTAAGATTTAAGCACATCTATCAGGTTAAAGAAACTGTGGTGGCCCCTGGGGATGTAATATTCCAAGTAATTTTGGAAACCTCCAAAACAAATGACTGAGTTTTACATAGCTACCGTGCACAGAGCACATGAAAACACCAGACTTGCAAGCATTATGCAACTCCCATGCCTCTCCTCCAAGTGGGAGCGATTGGGTCATTGGGGCCATCTCCCTTGAATGGGATGAGTGTGTTCTTGTGGAGCCCCAGTTAGTTCCTGCAGGACTGGGTCCTTACAAAATGTGGCAGATTGACCTCTGCCTTGCTTCCTGTCACATCTCACCACGTGACGGCTCTCACACATGATCCCACCATGGATGCTGTCCATAACGTAGCCCTCACCAGAACAAGCAGAAGATGACACTGTGCCCTTGCAGCTCCAGAACTCGGAGTGAAATAAACCTACTTTACTGATAAAGACCCTAACCTCAGGTCCTTTTTACAGCAACAAAAATGGATTGATGTACTGTGTCTTCTCCTTCCTGCTCCCTCTCCCTCTCCATCTCACTCTTATGTTATCCCTCTCCCTCTTTTCCTTGTTTTATGGGTTCAACTTCAATTGATCTCACTTGGAACAAATAGAAAACTAGTGCCCATTGCTTTCTCAGACCTATAAACCAAGAGTAATTAGTTAATCTCTTGTCTCTTTAGTTCAACACTACACCTGAGAACAGGCTTTTAACTAACAAATCACTATTATCTGGATATGTAATTCACTGCATTTTACCAAATAGTAGAATCTACTCTTTACATATGAAACAAAATTATCTTCCCATTTCCCAACAGTACTGGAGACAAATGAGACCCAAGACTTCAAGATCTAGATATTGATAGGCATGACCAGACAGCAGAGGTGAGGATGGACTTGACGTAGACAGTACTGATAAAACATTTTCTTTCACTATAAACCATCATTGGGATTTCACTGCTGTTCCCATAGTCAACCTTATTTTCTCTTCCACTTTTAAAAAGTTTAAATGCATGAAATTTTGTGGTGGGTGTTGTGGCACAGTGGGTTAAGTTGCCACTTGGGACATTCATATCCCATATCAGGGTTCTTGGTTCGAGTCCTGGCTACTCTACTTCTAATCCAGCTTCTTGCTGATGTGCACCATGGAAAGTAGCAGATGAAGCACATGGGTTTCTGTCATACACAGGGGAGACAAGGATGTAGTTCTTGGCTCCTAGCTTTGGCCTTGTCGTGTCCCAGCTGTCATGGGCATGTGGAGGAGTGAAGTAGTGGATGGAAGTTCTCTCTTTCCCTTCTCTCTCCTCTCTCTCTCTCTCTCTCTCTCTCCTTCCCTCCCTCCCTCTCTCCCTCCCTCCCTCCCTTCCCTCCCTCAATATTCTACCTTTCAAATAAGTAAATAAAACCTTAAAATCAGCTTTCACTGTGTGCATCTTGTCTGTGTAGTATTAACAAATTCTTGGGCAGATTATTCCTGACTTGGTATCATTTCTTTTTTTCTCCCTCATATTCCTTGTGATCATAATATGCTACCAAACTTTGTTTTTCTGCAAAATTCTTGGTTAACTAAGTTTGCCTTAATGATACCTTAAAATTATTATTTCACATTGTAACCATATTCTGCACAGAATTCTCTCAAGCAAATCATGGAAAATTATGATAGAAGAGCAAAGAAGTTCCTGATGCTTGAAAATGAATTACCTATTCCTTTTCATGTAGAAGATTGAGATCCAATTTCACTTTTTAAATATTTAAAACTTTTCTATTAGAAAATAATTTCAGACTATAATTCAGTTTCATTATGTGTAATTTCATAGCCTCATAATAAAAGTTATAATGAATGAAATCATTTAGTATTGTGGGATGATTTTCTTGTTATCATAAGTAATTATTTGAATCATGACAATGCCTGAATATTAGAAAGTTCATATATATATATATGTATATATATATATATATATATATATATATTACTACTTCTCCTGAACTCTCCAAATTGTACTTCCTCAAACAACCTCTTTCAGACTTCTCAAATTTGTTCTTGAACTCCCTTTCCATTATGGCTGTGCCTCATAGTTATTATAGATAGAAGATAACCTGTTTGATGGAATAGGTCAGAATAAATTCAGTGCCCGAAATAAAGATTTTTAACCCAAAGTGTTCCTTTATGTTTTATATGATAAAATACTCTTCATAGACTGTGTATTCGATGTAATACATTTTGATTCAAAGACTTAAAACAGATTTAAAGATACAAATTTAAAACACATTTTTACTTAAGGGGTAATCTATGATATTCTGTAAATCTTTGTCCAGAAATCTGGGAGCTGTCACTCACAAGCTTGGGGACCTTTGTGTGTCACCCTTAAAATGGAAACAGTAGCATTGTGAATAATAAATGAGATAAATTTAGAAGACCTAGTAGAGTGTCTGATACATATATATGAGTTCATTTGCATCAGGAGTTAATTAAGGCAAACTTGATTTGTGGTTTCTTCAACACCAATTACAGTTCAAAATTCACTAGTTCCATTTATAAGACTAGAGTTTTCTTGGTTAAGATCACTGTGAAACTCTTAGCAGAAAGCAAGAAAAACCCTGTTAAATAATGCTCAGAAGTACAGTAAATGAACCACCTGAGGATGTCTAAAATTTTCAGCTGATGCTGACATTCAAACAAATGATTAACTTGGACTTAATTCCAAATTTATTTGGATGGTTTAAATACCTGCTTATTGAAGCATTAAAACATTTATTAAAGTACATGAGCACAGGGATTAGAAAAATAGTCATGTTTACTGGCATGAATTCAGACTGCAGGAGAACTAAAATATTTATTTTTTAAAGATTTATTTATTTATTTGAAAGTCAGAGTTACACAGAGAAAGAAGGAGAGGCAAAAAGAGAAGGAGCAATTTTATATCCGCTGGTTCACTCCCCAATTTGCCACAATGGCTGGAGCTGCACCAATCCAAAGCCAGGAGCTAGGAGCTTCTTCTGAGTCTCCCACACGGGCACAGGAGCCCAAGGACTTGGGCCATCTTCCACTTCTTTCCCAGGCCACAGCAGAGAGCTGGATTGGAAGTGGATCAGCAAGGAATTGAACCAGCGCCCAAATGGGATGCTGGCACTGCAGGTGGTGGCTTTTCCCACTAAAACACAGTGCCGGCTCCTAAAATCTTTTCTTTAAATAACACAAAAGAGGTATAAACAAATTAATAAAAACTAGATGTACTGTGCCAAAGTAAACAAATATGTCCTGCTACCTGTTTTATGTTCAATAAGTATCTGTGAGAATTGGTGTCTGTGGCTTAATCTAAATGAATATAGTTCCCGAATAGGTACTATTTATGTCTTCCTACCCATGAAGCTCTGAAGAAAGAAACACAGGGCAAAAGGGAACATAGCTAAGAGAATTTTGTAGCATAATGATATTTTATAGCATGAATATTATAATATATAGCATAAAGCTGTGCCTCTCAAATCTCATTTTGTATTAGGATCCTCTGGAGTCCTTTAAAAATGAATACAAACCTGGTACCTAACACCTGGAATTGTAATTTAACTAGTCTCAATGTGGTCAAAATATGTATATATTTCCAAATCTCCCTGGGTGAGTGTCATCAATACCAGGGATATTAATTAAATGTAAACAGATTTCATACAGATTCAGGAACATTGAGATACTTCCCATCCTAACCCTCCCTCCTGTCCACACTGCCATCTTTCCTCCTCCTTCCTCTCTTATTCCCTCTCTTAATTTTTAACAATAATGCACTTTCAGTTTACTTTATACTCATAAGATTAACCCTACACTAAGCTAAGAGTTCAAGATCTAGTAAGAAGAAAAAAAAGCACTGTTCTTTTACACTAGAGACAAGGGACATAAGCAATCATCAAATCTCAAAATGAGAATTTTGCTCCTAAACATTGCATTTTTGGTACTTTATTTGTTACCACAGGTCAGGGAAAATATATAGTATTAGTCTTTTGGGGAGTGACTGATTTCACTAACTATAATGGTTTCTAGTTGCATCCATTTTATTGCAAAAGACAGCTGAGTAGTATTCCATGTGTTTATGTGCCGTAATTTCTTTATCCAGTCATTAGTTGATGGATATCTGGGTTGATTCCATATCTTGGCTATTGTGAATTGAGCTGCAATAAACATGAGAGTACAGATAATTTTTTGTTTCATATGCTGATTTCATTTCCCTTGGGTAAATTCCCAGAAGTGAGTTTGCTTGGTCATATGGTATATCTACTTTCAGCTTTCTGAGGTACCTTCATAGTATCTTCCACAATTGCTTTGCTAGTTAATGTTCCACAATAATGGATTAGAGTACCTTTCCCCCAACATCCTAGACAACATTTATTGCTTGTTGATTTCTATATGAGAGCCAAACTATCTGGGATGAGATGAAACTTCATTGTGGTTTTGATTTGCATTTCCCTGATGGCTAGTGATCCTGAGCATTTTTTGTATGTTTGTTTGCCATTTGAATGTATCTTTTGAAAAATGCCTGTTCAAGACCATTGCCCATTTCTTAACTGGATTGTTTGTTTTTTTGTTATTGAGTTTCTTGAGCTCTTTATAGATTCTGAATATTAATTTTTTATCACTTTCACAGTCTGCAGCTATTTTCTCCCATTCTGTTGGTTGCCTCTTCATTTTGCTGAGTGTTTCGTTTGTAGTGCAGAAGCATCTCAACTTGATGTAATCCCATTTGTCTATTTTTGCTTTGATAGACTGTGCTTCTAGGGTCTTTTCCAATAAGTTTTTTCCTATGCCAATATCTCTCAGGGTTTCCCTGATGTTCTTCTCTAGTAATTTGATGGTATCGGATGTAGATTCAGAACCTTGATTCATTTTGAGTTGATTGATTTTTGTGTAAGGTGTATTGTATAGGTCATATTTCATACTTCTGAACACAGAGATCCAATTTTCCCAGCACTATTTCTCTAAGGATTGATTTTAGCTCCTTTGTCAAAGATTAGTTGGTTGTAGATGTATGGGTTGAATTCTACTCTGTTTCTATTGGCCTTATTGTCTAATGTTGTGCCAGTATCAGATTATTTTGATTATAACTACCCTGTAGTATGTCTTGAAATATGGTACTGTGGTGCCTTTGTTGTTTTTGCTGTGTAGGATTGCTTTAGCTACTTGGGGTCTCATGTTTCCATATGAATTTTAGCATTGTTTTTTCTAGATCTGAGGAGAATGTCAGTGATATCCTTATTGGGATCACATTGAATTTATAAGTTGCTTTTAATAGTATGGACATCTTCATAATATTAATTCTTCCAACACATGTAGATGTATTTTTTTTTTCATTTTTTTGTCTTTCTGTCTGTTTCTTTCTTTAGTGTTTTGCAATTTTCAATATAGAGCTCCTTAACCTCCTTGGTTAAATTTATTCTAAGTATTTAATTTTTTCTAGTTATTGTGAATGGGACTTATCTTTGAAAATCTTTCTCAGCCATGGCATTGCCTGTTTATGCAAAGGCTACTGATTTTGGTGCGCTCATTTTACACCCTGCTACTTTACCAAACTCTGATGAGTTCCAGTAGTATCTTAGTGGATTCTTTTAGTTCCCCTATATATAGAATCATGTCATCTGCAAATAGGGATAATTTGACTTCCTCCTTTCTGGTTCGTATCCCTTTGATTACTGTTTATTGCCTAATGGCTCCAGCTAAAACGTTTAGGACAATATTGAACAGCAATGTTGAAAATGGGCATTCTTGTCTGGTTCTAGATCTTAGTGAAAATGGATCTAACTTTCCTTTATTTAATATGACATTGGCTGTGGGTTTGCCATAATTTGCCTTGATTGTATAAGGAAGTTTCCTTCTGCACCCAATTTGCTTAAATTTATCAAAAAAGGATGTTGTATTTTATCAAATGCTCTCTCTGTATATATTGAGATAATAATATGTTACTTTTTAAAGATACATGTCTTTGTTCAAAAGGTGGAGTTACAGAGAGGCAGAGGCAGACAGAGCAAGAGAGTCTTCTATCCATTGGTTCACTCTCCAAATGGCCACAGCAGCTGGAGCTGGACCGATCTGAAGCCAGGAGCCTTACGCTTCTTCCAGGTCTCCCACATGGGTGTGGGAGCCCCAGGACTTGGGCCATCTTCCACTGTTTTCCCAGGCCATAGCAGAGAGCTGGATTGGAAGTGGAGCAGCTGGGACTCAAACTGGTGCCCACATGGAATGCTGGCACTGCAAGTGATGGCTTTACTTGCTGTGCCACTGTGCTGGCCCCTAAACATATGTTTTTATTCTTAAATTTGTTAATGTGATCTATCACATTTATTGATTTGCATATGTTGAACCATCTCTGCATACGATGGATAATTCCCACTTGATCTGGGTGAATGAACTTTCTGGTATTTTTTTTAAATCAATTAGTTGGTGTTTTCTGTGGATTTCTGCATCTGTGTTCATCAGCAATATCAGTCTATAGTTGTCTTTCTTTGTAGTATTGTTTTCTGTTTTGTAATAAAGGTAATTTTTGCTTCATAGAATGAGTTTGGAAGGACTTTCTTCCTTTAAATTGTTTTGGATAGCTTGAGAAGAATTGGGATTAGATCTTGAATGTCTGGTAGAATTCAGCAGTGAAGCCATCAGATTTTGGGCTTTTCCTTGTTGTGAGGTTTTTTATTAGTGATTCAATTTTTGTCTTAACTACGTGTCTGTCATGTGTTCTATGTCTTCATGACTTAATTTTGGTATATTGTACATTTCCAGGAATCTATCCATTTCATCTAGATTTTCTAATTTGTTTTCATATAGCTGTTTGTAGTAATCCCTAATGTCCTGATGATTATTTTTTCTGTGGTATCCATAGTTATACTTCCTTTTTCATCTCTGCTTTTATTAATTTGAGTACTCTCCCTCTTTTTTGGCTAGTTAGTCTATCAATCCTGTTTTTTTTTTTCTCAAAAAACCAACTCTTTATTTCACTGATCTTTTGTATTTATTTTTGGTTTCAGTTTTGTTTATTTTCTAATATAATTACTTCTTTTCTCCTACTATTTTGGGTTTGGGTTGTTGTTGTTTTTCTAGGTCTCTTTTTTAAAACTTTTATTTAATGAATATTAATTTCTAAAGTGCAGCTTATGGATTACAATGGCTTTCCCCCCCATAACTTCCCTCCCACCCACAACCCTCCCCTTTCCCGCTCCCTCTCCCCTTCCATTCATATCAAGATTCATTTTCAAGTCTCTTTATATACAGAAGATCAGTTTAGTATATATTAAGTAAAGATTCCAACAGTTTGCACCCACATAGCAACACAAAGTGAAAAATACTGTTGGAGTACTAGTTATAGCATTAAATCACAATGTACAGCACATTAAGGACAGAAATCCTACATGATAGTTTTTAAAAATTGATTAATTTTCTATGCAATGTCCAATTTAAAACCAAGTGTTTTTTTATTTTCAATTATCTTTATATAATTCAGTATATAATTCAGTATATACTAAGTAAAGATTTCATCAGTTTGCACCCACACAGAAACACAAAGTGTAAAAATACTGTTTCATTACTAGTTATAGCATCACTGCACATTGGACAACCCATTAAGGACAGATCCCACATGAGATGTAAGTACACAGTGACTCCTGTTTCTAGGTCTTTAGATGCATTGATAATTCACTCATTTGATGCCTTTCCAATTTCTTGATGTAGGCATTAATTGCTCTAAACTGCCCTCTTAACACTGCTTTTGCTGTATCCCATAAGTCTTGATATGTATCTTCATTCGTTTCCAGAAATTTTTTTATTTCTCTTTTGATTTCTTCTAAGACCTCCCATTCATTTAGGAGCATGTTGTTAATTCTCCATTTGTTTGCATATTTTCTAGAGATTCTTGAGTTGTTAATTTCCAACTTCATTTCACTGTGGTAAGAGAAGATGCATGGCATGATTTCAGTTTTTTTGAATTTGGTGAAACTTAATTTATGGCCTAGAATATGGTCTGCCCTAGAGAAATTTCCATGCACTAATGAAAAGAATGTGTAATCTGCAACTGTGGGAAGAAAGGTTCTATAGATATCAGTTAGGTTCATTTGGTCCACAGTGTAGATTTGCTCTGTTATTTCTTTGCTTATTTTCTTTCCAGTTGATCTGTCCACTGATAAAAGTGCGGTGTTGAAGTCTCCCATTACTATTGTATTGGAGTCTGTGTCTCCCTTGAGGTCCACTAACATATGTTTTCAATAGCCATGCACCCTGTCATTATGTGCATATACAATTATTATAGTCACATCTCCCTGTTGAATTGATTCCTTTATCATTACATAATGCCTTTCTTTGTCTCTTTTAATAGTTTTTGTGTTAAATTCGATTTAGTCTGATATTAGGGTAGCTACACCTGCTCCTTTTCCTTTCCATTAGCATGGGATATCTTTTACATCCTTTCACTTTCAGTCTGCATGTATCTTTGTTGGTGAGTGTGTTTCTTGTAGCAAGAAAATAGATGGATCTTGTTTTTTTGAAATCATTCAGTCAGTCTGTATATTTTAATTGGAGAATTTAGACCATTCATATTCAATGTTAATATTGATAATTGATGGCTTACCCCTGCCATTTTTCTATAAATATTCATATTGTTTTCTTTGGATTTTCTTTGTGCTTTCACTGTGAGATTTTCTGCTTTCTCATTATTTCATACTGATGACTATCTTTCTGTGTTTCTCTGTGAAGCATATCCTTAAGCATCATTTCTAATTCTGGATGAGTGGTGACAAGTCATTTCAATTTCTGTTTGTTATGGAAGGTCTTTATTTAACCTTTATTCATAAAAAAGAGCTTTGCAGTGTCCAGAATTCTGGGTTGAAAGTTTTTTCTTTTAGATTTGGAGTATGTCTCTCCATTCTCTTCTAACTTGTAGGATTTCTGATGTGAAATTAGAGATCCTCTGCAAGTAATCTGGAATTTCTCTTGTGCACATTTTGGAATCTTTCTTTATGTTTTACCGTTAAAAGTTTGACTACAATATGTAGTAGGGAAGCTCTTTTCTAGTCATGTCTATTGGGAGTTCTATGTGCCTCGTGTACTTTCACTTCCCTTTCTTCTCCAAATTAAGGAAGGTTTTTTGTAATTATTTCACTGAATAGGCTTGTAATCCATTTTCTCTTTACACATCTTAGGAAAATCCTAAGACACATATGTTGGGTGAACATTATTTTTAATTTTTCTAATTTCATCTTCCTCCTCCTCCCCTTTTTCTTCTTCTCCTCCTCCTTTTCCTTCTTCTTGATCCAACTGAGACATTTCCAAAGATTTATCTCTAACATGCAAATTCTTTCTGCTGCCTCACCAAATCTGTTGTTAAGGCTTTTGACTGTATTAAATTTTTCATTTATAATATTTCAGCTTTATTTCTCTTCAAAATCTCAATTCCATGGGGAAATTTTTCCTCCATGTCATGTATGGTTTTCTTTAACTCATGAATTTGCTTCTCATTGCTTCTGAGTAATCTTTTGGCCAATCTTTTGAATTCCTTTTCAGGCATTTCATCAATCTCTTCATCTTCAAATTCTAATTTGAAGTGTTGCTGTATTCCTTTGTAGGAGTCATGTTTTCTTCCTTATTCTTGTTTCTTGAATTTTTGCATTTGCTTTTAGATCATTCGTAGAAATGCTTGTTGGTTTTCTTTACTGATGACTTTTATCTTTGAACTATGCCTCTGTGGCCCAGTGAAGTATCTGATCTTCCATTAAATTCCCAGAGCTGTGTGCTGAGAGTGTCCAAAAAGTTCTGTTCAATGGTCCAGGGTGGTGCGAATATCCAGGGTGATCTCTATTGTCTGCAGGGAAGAGAGTATAATCACCTATGTTGATATAGTCACATCCTTACCTCCTCTCTTCAAAGGTGACCAATGACTGAGATTTACCCTCAGTGGGTGAACACTTACCCATGATCCCACATGAGCAACACAAAGGGCCTCAGAAGTCTTCAGTGTGACCCAGTGTGACCCAGGATCCCTCCTCAATGACCCTCCCCAAACAATCAAGGAGCTGTGGGTCTCTGGTGCCAGACATTTTGATTGCCCAAGACCCAGATACACTCTGTGACCTATCATGTAATCATAGAGTTCTCCCAGTCTCAGTCCAGAAGACCCCTACAGTTATGTGGTACAGTGGATCTGCCCCACCTCTCTGGCCTGTCACATCTGTGGAGAGAGTGGAAACATTCCCAGAACCAAGTGCCTTTGGGTGCTCTACCTTGGTAGTTTGAGCCCTGAAATCTGATATGTTGAGAGGCTGGGGGCATCTCACAGTCCTACATTGGTGCCAAGCCTCCTGTTTACCCTCCCAGCCAGACTCAAAGTGAGTGGGGGACATTCATTTTTCCCTTCAGTAAAATCCTTGGATCACATGCATGCACAAGAGCTGCCACAGCAGCTACTGGTGTCAAAATGACACCTTCTTCCCACTGGTTCCTGGGAGTCTTTGAGGGGATGCATGAACAGAAACATGCTTTTTCTGCGTGGTTAGTTAGGTACCCTGCCCTCCATTAGGGTTATAGGCTAGACTAAAAGACAGCATGGTCTGCAAGGCACCCCCTCTGGAGATATCACCAGTGGCATGGATCTCACCTTGCTCTCCAAAGCTGACGTATCGTCTAGCTTTTGGCTGTGGGAGTCATGTATGGTGTCTGTGCTTTTTGCTGCGTGCCTGCACCTTCCATGCTGATCCACAATATCCTTCTTCCTTCTATAGAATTTTCACTGCAGATCTCTCCATTTTCCCTGGGAACACACTTCCTCCACTTTTTTAATTTTCCCCTCATCTATAGCAGTGTATCTTTCCCCTATTCAGTCATCTTGGAATTTTTCTCAGGCACAATTGTCTGAATTCCAATCCTGACTTTGTTTTTTAACTTATCATGTGCACTTGAGAAAAATACTTAACCAATCCAAGATTTAGTTTCTTTTATTAAAATACCTGTTTATATGAAAGAAAGAGGGAGTAACAGAGAGAATTTTTATTGGCTGGTTAACTCCCAAAAATGGCTGCAAAAGCCAAGTCTGGACCACCCTGAAACCAGGAGTCAGAGAGTCCTGGTCTCCCACATGGGTGGTAAGGGCCCAAGTACTTGAGCAACAGTCCACTGCCTCCTCTGGCACATTATCAGGAAGCTGGGTCAGAAGCAGAGCATCCAGGCCTCAAACAGGCACTTTTATATTGAATGCCAGTCACAAGTGGTTGCTTAACATTTTGCACCAGAGTTCTCCTTCAAGATTTACTTTTTAAGTTACAAAATTTATTACTCACTGCTTGGCATCCTGCTGATGCACAGTAATTCTATTTATTTATGCAATAATCTCCTAAAATATTTATAAAGACGAATCTTCAATCTGCCCTGTCAATATTTATATTCTCTGAGTTCTTAGCACCACCAATCACAGTCAGTGCAATGTGGCATTTAGAGACAGTCAGTTATTGGTTATTTGGAAGAAATATTGTAGACTACTCATGAGTTGGTGCTGTACCATAGTAAGTTGAGTGTTTTGCAACAGCTGTTTTTATTTTTTATGACACTAAGGCCTCATTTTCTGCCATTTATTTTATATTTCATAGAACTTATACTAGTTAACAAAACCACTAATTATGCTGAAGTGTGCTGCAAAAATTTGTGGTTAATATATAATTACCAATGAAATATTTCAATTCTTGCTTATGTGAGGTCTTTGAAATCTTCCCGCATATTTCAGTCGAAAGTAGGCACATTTTAGTGGCTCAATAGCCACATAAAGCTAGGGGTAGTGCTACACAATGCAGAGCTACTCTGCTTGGAATCACATGAATGTATTTGAGTGGCAGATATGCTGCCTCTTCAATATGGATATTGACAAGTCTTAACCTCAGTATCCTATCCGCAATACACTGATCACATATATCCATAATATACTGATCTAGAAAAATTCCTTAGGCTAGGATTTGTAATAAGCCTTCAGTAAAGGATAACTCTATGTAAATAGGCATTTTGTTTTTTATTATTATAATTTTAATTTATGCTAATGGAAAATGGTTTGTTAACTATGTTCAATCAATATAACAACTATATGAAATCCTTGCACAAACATACAAGTTACAGGAAATGTTCAGCAAATGAATGCTAGAAATTAATGTAAAATATTTTTATCACTTTAAAAGAGCTCTAATTTCTTTTTAGTTTTTCAATTGCAAATGCATTTGAAAGTGAGAGAGACATTAATATCCAGAGAGAGAGCTTCCACTCGCTGGTTCACTCCCCAGATATCTACAACAGCTGGGGCAAGACCAGGCTCAAGCCAGGAGCCAGGAACTCAATCCAGGTTTCCCATGTGGGTGACAGGGACCCAACTACTTGAGCCCTCACCACTGGTTCCCAAGGTCTACACTGCCAGGAAGCTGGATCAGGAAGCTAACCTCTGGCCAACAGCCGGCTGAGACTCAGATCCTTGGTCTGGCAGCTGCAAGGATTTGAGTGATGCCAACAACCACGTGCGTCTGGAAGCAGATCCTCCCAGAGTCGATCAGATGAAGCCACTGCCATGACTGACCTCCTGATTGAAGCACTGAGAGACTCCGAAGCCAAAAATGCAGGAATTGTGCCCAGATTCGGATCCCCAGGAACTGGGATACCATGTTTGCTGTCTCATGTTTCTAAGTCTATGGTAGTATTATGCAGCCACTGATAATTCACGCACACAGTGCATGGCATGCAGTAAGTGTTCAAATATATTAATTATTGTTATTACTATTATCATATTACAAGTTACTGAGTTTTAATAATTTTGAGTGCTCTATGGACTCATGAAGATTATGTTTCTTTTTCTAAAGACTTTTATTTTATTTTATTCTGAAATCCAGAGTTACAGAAAGAGAGAGAGAGAGATTTCATAGAGAGAGAGAGAGAGAGAGAGAGAGATTTCATAGAGAGAGAGAGAGAGAGAGAGAGAGAAAGAGAGAGAGAGAGATTTCATTCATTGTTCACTCCCCAGATGGCTGCAATGACTACTGCTGGGCTAGGCTGAAGCCAGGAGCCAGGAGCTCCATCCAGGTCTTCCCCGTCGGTGGTGGGGCCCAAACACTTGTACCATCTTCCACTACTTTCCCAGGCAATTAGCAGGGAGCTGAATCAGAAGTGCAAAAACTGGGACACAAACCAGAGCCCATATGGGATGTTGGTATCACAGGAAGCGGCTTTGCTTGCTACGCCACTACACCAACTTCAGATTACATTTCTTATTTTTCCCAAAACTTGTGATTTCCTAAAGTTGTGATTTCCATATTCTAAATTTTCCACTTGTTTCCATACCTTTTTCCTCCAAATAATTTCCACAACTAAAACTTGAGGAAGAAATGATTGCAGGGAAGAATTTGGTTCCCTTTGAAATTCATGTTTTGATATCAAATGCTTTTATTAGAAGATAACAAGAGCCAGCTTATGTCTCTATGCATATTCTATGAGTTCTAGTTTCTTCTTTCCTATGAAAAATAAACCAAAAATCCTTGTATCTATATAAGAAAATCTAGGTAGAGGAAATAAAATTTTGGAGCTACATCCCTTCTTTTAAAGAATAGTTTACTGTCTCTCTCACTATCTATATCTCTACCTTTCAAATAAATTTTAAAAGGCAGGGGGGTGGCGCCGTTGCTCACTTGGCTAATCCTACTCCTGCGGCGCTGGCATCCCATATGGGCGCCGGGTTCTAGTCCCGGTCGGGGCACCGGATTCTGTCCCGGTTGCTCCTCTTCCAGTCCAGCTCTCTGCTGTGGCCTGGGAAGGCAGTGGAGGATGGCCCAAGTGCTTGGGCCCTGCATCCACATGGGAGACCAGGAGGAAGCACCTGGATCCTGGCTTCAGATTGGCACAGCACCAGCCATAGCAGCCATCTAGGGGGTGAACCAATGGAAGGAAGACCTTTTTCTCTGTCTCTGTCTCTCTCTCTCACTGTCTATAACTCTACCTGTCAAATAAATAAATAATAGTTTTATGGAGCCAAACATCCATTAAAATATAACACCAGGGAGGGGGGCTGGCACTGTGGCATAGCAGGTAAAGCTGCCATCTGCAGTGCCAGCATCACATAGGGAAGCCAGTTGGAGTCCCGGCTGCTCCACTTCCGATCCAGCTGTCTGCTATGGCACCTCTCTCTCTCTCTCTCTCTTTATCTCTTTCTCTCTTTCTCTCTCTCTTTCTTTGTCTCTTTCTCTCTCTCTCTTTCTCTCTCTCTTTCTCCCCTTCTGTCTCTCTGTAACTCTGACTTTCAAGTAAAATAAATAGATATTTTAAAAAAATATATAACTCCAGGGAAAGGTGTTTGGTGCAGCCTACTGTGTGGAGTCAGCATTGTGGTGCAGCTGGTTGAGCCACCACCTGTGACACCGGCTCATATAGGAGCTCTGATTTGAGGCCCAGCTGCTCCACTTCCTACTGATGTGCAGGGGGAGGCGGAAGAGGATGGCCCAAGTGCTTGTGACTCTACCATCCATGTGGGAGACCCAGATGGAGTTCTGGGCTCCTAGCATCAGCTTGGCCCTCTGGGCATCAGAGCCATTTGGGGAATGAACCAGTAGATGAAATCTCTCTCTCTCTCTCTCTCTCTCTCTCTCTCTCTCTCTCTCTATCTGTTTCTCTCTTTCTCTGTCACTCTGCCTTTCAAATAAATAGATATTTTTAATGACATAAGGGGCAGGTATTGTGTTGTTGCAAGTAGTGTCACTGCCTACAACACTAGCATTCCATATGGGCACCTACTTGAGTCCTGGCCGCTCTGCTTCCCTATCCAGCTCCCTGTTAATGGGCTGTAAAAGCAGCAGAAGATGGCCCAAGTGCTTGTGTCCCTAGCACCCATGTGGGACACCCAGAAGAAGCTCCTGGCTCCTGGCTTCAGCCTGACCCAGTCCTGGCTTTTGAAGACAATTCAAAAGTGAACCAGCAAATGGAAGTTCTCCCCTTCTCCCCCTCCTTTCCTCCCTTCTTTCTGTATCTTTTCCTTTCAAATAAATAAATCTGTAAAAGATGACTTAAAACTTGCATTTAAGTGGCTAGAAGTGACATTTACATTTGTCAGACTCTTCTCTGAGGAAGACCTTGAATTCCAACAATTTAATGAAACTGAAACCTTCCCAGAGGCACAGAAACAGCATCCTTTGACGCCTCCAGCTCCAGCAGCACCCCTCATCCCTCCCTTGTCACCCTCCTCCTCCAAAAACCAAGGAAAGAAAAGAAAACATTTTTCCTGTATATTGAAAGGCATTGCTAATCTCATCATAGAGGTATGTTCATTCTGTTCCCCAGGGTGAAATTAATGAATGCTTCTCCTTGGGAGAGCAGAGACATTGAGGGTAGCACACCATAAGCTATTAAAAAGAATATTAGACTTGAGAATCAGTGTCTGTCTTTGCTCTGGGGATTGAACAAATCCCCTTTCTACAACCATCCCCCAACTGACTCTCCTACTTCACCTCAGTTTTCTGCAAAGCTTAGAGACTGAGCGTCTGAAGTCTGGTGCTGTTCTTGGTTCTGCCTGACAAGCCATGTGGCAGCGTGAGTGGCTTGGTGGAATTGTGCAGTGACAAAAGCAGAGAGAATTAGATAGCTTGAGATAGGAGTGGAGAGGAATTGGTGGGGAAAGGAGAACTGAGGACAGAGACATCTGGACAAGTACAGAAAATGGTCAGGGGCACACCCTTTCTCAGTAGGACAACTGTCTAGAAACTTTCCTTAACTGGATTTAGCCAAAAGTACCAGTAAGTTACAACTTTGATTTCTGTTGGCCTTTGTTGTGTTTCCCTTTAAAATAAGCTCTAAACTTCCCTGTAACAATATGAACATTGTCTGTCAGAGTAGGTGCAGTTTTTCCAACGACTGAAAAGAGTACTGTGGGATGAAACAGTTGGAGAATGGGTATCCCAATCTCAGATGGGCCATGGGTGGGTGTTGGAGATATGCTGGTTCCCAAGGTTGACTGCATGTGAGAAAAAAGAAAAAAACAGCCTAAGATCACAGGTTGGTGAGTGAGGAACTGGCCCCTGTGCTCTTCTGAGCCCACAGTCAACCTCATATCTGATATACATATATATACACACATCTAAAACATATTTAACACAATATAGACAACATATGTAATATAGATAAAATATTGTATAGATATCTATCACAATTAACATACATTTAACATATAAAAATAAACATATATGCATGTTACTTAGTTTTGCCACTTTCGAAAGACAATTGAAGAAAATAAAATCTATTAATTTTAATATTACTGCACAATGTATACAGAGGGCCCAAAAGGAAAAATAATCAAGCGAAATAATATTTTGAAATTCAGTATTTGTAGTGTTCACCCTGAAGAGCATTTTTCTAATTGAATTGACAATCAGCATTGTAAAGGAATTGCTGAACTCATCTGGACTATGCCAACTAGCAATTGATTTTTTCTCCACACTCCATTTGTTCTGATTAATATATTTGTCCTCAGAAAAAAAGTAATTTAGTGTAAAGATATGTTTTTAACACACATACACACACACTCACACACAACAGCATTACAAATCTTGACTGGCCGGGTCTGTGTGATACCCTGCAAGTGCCCTAACCCTGTTGTCACTGCCACAAGTAGGACGTCGTATCAAATTGGCTCTCAGAACACATATCCAACTCAGAAGTTTGAGGGTACAAATTTTTAGAAGAAATTTGTTTTTGAGAACTATGACATTATTAATTAGGAAAGATTTTGTTCACATATGCTTCATTGAAAGAATCAATTAGATGTGGAGAACAGGCTTTACTCTAGGAATATAACCTGTTCTCCTATGGTGCCTATTTTTAAAGGGTGACTTTGCTCCATGGTGGCTGATATGTTAGGAAACAAGTTGAGCCTATCATTCATTTTGTGTCTGTTTATGCACAATATTGTCTACTAAGAAAACTGCACCTGCCTGAATAAAGATGAGTAGAAACACACACACATACACACACACACCTCAAACATCTACCTGTGAATTCATTGTCTGTGTTATGTGTCATACTCATTCACATCTGGTGTCATAGATTTCTGTGTGATTTCAAATAACTATCTACCACTTCATAATGACTCACAGGTGCAATCCTTCCCACAACCATTTACATAAGCAAATTCAGGTGTTTTTCAAAGAAAATGCTTAACTTACTATGTTTTGTTTTTTTTTTTTTTAAACATTTCTTAACCCTTTATGGGTATTTCTAAAATCGGGTCTCCATCATTTTTATATCAATCATTGACAATTTAAAAAAAAACTCATTTTTTATTTATTCAAAAAACAGAGTGACAGAGAGGGAGGGAAGGAGAGGGGGAGAGAGAGAGAAAGAGAGAGAGAAGGAATTTTCTTTGCTAATTTCTCCCCCATACAGCTGCAAGAGCCAGGGCTTGGCCAGGCATATACCAAGAGCCAGGAATCCCATCTTGGTCTCTCACATGAGTAGCTGGGACTTGAGTACTTGGGCTATCTTCCATTAATTTTCCAGCACATTAGCAGGGAGCTGGATAGGAAACAGAGTAGCTGGGACTCAAAAGCACACTCAGTTATGGGATGCCTACATCGCAAGAGGCAGTTTAACCTGCTGAGCTTCAGTTCGTGTCAATGTTGACAAAGCATTTGAGTGATATACTCTTAGTTTATTATGTGCTGCTACAATAGGATAGTGGATACTGCGTAGATTATAAAGAGTAATTTTATTTCTCACTGTTCTGGGAAGTCCAAGATTAAGACACCAGCATGTGTCTGGTGATGGATTTCTTGCTGTGTCCTCACATGACAGAGACAGAAAGACAAGAGGTTGTTGAATGTTACATGACATTTCTTACAATGGCCTAAATCTCATTCATGAAGGAGGAATCCTCATGGTGTAATTACCTCCAATTCTTTCCAATAAAGCCTCCAATTATTACCACTATCACATTGACAATCACTGATTTTTGGAGCAGGCAAATTCGAGGCATAGCGTGATTCTAGCTCCATTTTCCCATTACTCTTGTCAGTTTTAATGCATGATTTTGCACAGTGCAGTGAAATTTATGAATGCATATGTTATCTGCTAGCATAAGTGAAAGTATATAGACACAGATTTCTGTAGAAAGATTCTGTACTTTGCAGGAAGATCTTACCCATTGTTTTCTGTGGCTCCTGGCCCAACCATCTAAGAGTTTGTTGTCTGTTTCTTAATTTCTTTATCCATTTCTGAGGTGGATGGGTGTGGTTCATGCCCTTCTTAGAGACTGTGAAGCTTTAGTAGCCTATTTTCTGCTCAAGGGTTGATAATCATAGACAAAAAAGAACGCAGAATATCAGGATGGTAGAATGACATAGCTTCAATCTGTGCTATGAAATCTCCAGGCAGACAGGATCTTTATTCTATAAGACGAAGGAGAGGGAAGGCTGTAAGATAGACACAACCAATAACTACTATAATCACTAAAGCAAGGGTATGCGTCCTGACCCAGCATCAGAGCCAACTCCCACTCTTTCATCCTGAGTCTCTTTAATTCCTTCTGAATATCTTGGAATGAACACCAACAAATGATCATGTTTCTGAATAGAGTTCCTTCTAACCTTATGTCAACTCTGCTAGATCTGTGTTGGGCTTCTCTACTTAAACTTGCATCTGTCATCCTTTGTTAAAAAAATCAAATAGAATTCAAGAAGTCTATTTTCTTCTGAGCCATCTTGCTTGTGTAAATGGAGGTTAAGACACTTTTCTTTACAAATTCTACCTGGAATAACTTGATCTCATTCATCTTCATCTTCTCTAGTCTTTGGTAATTCAAAATCTCAGCAAATAATTTTGTGTATCTTTATGAGTTACAAGTATTTCAAATTGTAAATGTCCCAACAAGCAAAGACATTATATCAAGACATATATCAAGGAAAATCAGAAAGTCACCTTACCTTGTAAAACTTGCCTTACTAAAATAACATGATGTTATACAATAGAGATTTTAAGGAAAAAATGAAATCTCAATTTTTTGTGAAAGTTAAAGCAAATACTTCATATTATAATTTTCCTTAATTTCTTCTTATAAAAACTTTATAAGTTTTAGGATATCTCTGCTCATTCCACAAATATGTTGAGACTCCATTGTGAGTCAATACAATTCTGAGTGGCTGTTGTACAGTTTCCAATAAAACACAAAAATCTACACATCATGATTAAATAAAATGTCTTTATAAGAATGTTTCTGTTAAACTTCTTCATGTTACTCATTGTTTAAATGCATTTTCACTAAATGTGTTAGGACATTTGACATTTGCTTTTTATAAACATTTGGAGGGTCAACTTCAAAAAGTTCATGGAAAATTCACATTTTTTTAAATTCCATTTTTCCCACAAACTTGTTGACGCTTCCTCATATTTACTTCTCTTCAAGTTATGGGCTCTCCTTCAAACGTCTAGGAAACATAGCTCACAGTGTCATGTACTCTGTCTCCCCTCGCCCCTTTAAGGAGCACAGCATCTACATAATTCCAAAGAAATGGTAACTTGATGTGGAAAGTCAAGTGTAAAGAATAACTAGCCTTATCTTAATATTATAGATGATCCAATAAATCTGTTTTATCATGAATTTAACCCATAGTGCTCATAATTAAGGTCCAAATCTCTAGTGAGATATTTGCAGGAAAGAGGTGGTAACCACACATGGTACAAACCTTCTGCTTGAAAATGGAGCAGTTCTCTGGCCTGTGCTGTGGCTTAGTGGGTAAAGCCAGCATTGCCTGCAGCAATAGCATCCCATATGTGCACCTGTTTGAGTCCCAGCTGCTCCAATTCTGATCCAGCTCCTTGCTAATGTGCCTCGGAAAGCAATGGCAGATGGCCTAATTGCTTGGGCCCCTGCATCCATGTGGGAGACCTGGATGAGTCTCTTGACTCCTGTCTTAAGCCTGGCCATTGTGGCCATTTGGCGAGTGGATGGAAGCTCTCTCTCTCTCTCTCTCTCTCTCTCTCTCTCTCTGCCTCTGTAACTCTGCCTTTCAAGTGAAAAAATAAATCTTAAAAAAAACAAGAAAATAAAATGGAGCAGCTTTTTCAGGAATTGACATTAGGAAGATCCAGGCAAAGGATGTCTTTCATTTAGTCTCAGAGCATCTTCAACTTCCCCCGCTCCTTCAATTTTCCCAATATAGTACTTTGACGAAAGAAAGAAAGAGAGAAAGAAAGAAAGAGAGAGAGAGAGAGAGAGAAAGAAAGAAGAAAGAAGAGAAAGGAAAAGAAAAAAGAGAAAGGGAGCAGCTATCCCTTGTGTGGCAAGTTTCTAAATGTCTCTTCAACTTTATTTCCTCATCTGTAACTTGAGATATGAAATGCATCTATCATAGCCATTATAAAGATTAAATGGGAAAAATAAATAAAGTGCTTAGAAATTAAAAAGTTCTCAAATAGCTATCATTATTGATTTATGTCTCAATACATTGCTTAGTCAAGTGAATGAGCTACATTGCAAAACCATGTGCTATGTTTCTTTCAAGCACTTTTGAAATTATATTAATATAAAATTTTTAAAATGGGTTTTTTAAATACCCATAAGATACCCTGTCAACCTATCAGAAAACAATAAAATTAGGACTCAGTTTGTAGATAGGAATTCACTTCACTTTCTCCCAAGTTGCCTAAAAAAGGACAAAATCAAAACTGAGAAAAATCATTGCTGGTAGGCATATACTTAAGGTAAAGCTGAACGAGGTTTCTTTAAGAAGAAAGAAATTAGAGTCAGATGGAAGTGTGGCTTATCAAGATGGGACGAATACTGAAAAGGATAAATATATAGCTAATATAATGATTTTAATACAGTAATAACAGGATGAGTTTAGATACAATTAGAGGTAAAACATAAGACAGTTACACAAAAATTGGTAGTAAGTTAATAGAGTGGCAGTGTTTTAAGTTTCTTCCATTGTACAGGAAGAATTAGCAGTAATTATTTGAGATAGACTGTAAAAAGTAAGGAATGTGTGCTTTAGTCTCCAGGAAACCATTAAAAGAAAAATAAAACAACACATAGCTAACTGAGAGAAAATTAAGTAATAAAGCACTTGATTAATGTAAAAGAAAGCAAGAGAAAGGGAAGAGGAAACAAAGAGCAGGTAAGTAAGATGAATAGAAAAATTACTAAGGATGTAGAGTTATGACTAAACCCATCGGTTCAGTGTTTATCTTAAATACACATCTGCTAAAGAATCTATCCTAGCTATACGTAGTTTACCATGGCTGTACCTTAAATATAAGGACACCAAAAGAGTGAAACAAAAGTTATACAGAAGTGTTTGTGTGTGCCCATGTGTGGTGAGGAAAACACTAAACATGTTTACCTAATAAAAAACCATGGAGTAGAATGATGGTTACCAGAGGCTCAGGCAGGAGGGTGGTTGGGAGAGGGGAGATGCTGATCAGAGTACAAAGTTTCAGTTACACAGGAGGAATAAGCTTTATTCTATTGGACAGAGTGGTGATTTTAAAAAGGTAATAATGCATTGTGTATTTCAAGATTATTGAGAGTAGGTTTTAAACCTTCACATCATAAAAAAAGAATATGAGGTGATGACTTTGTTAGTTAAACTGATTTAATCATTCCATGTTGTAGGGATGGCATTGTGACCTACAAGGTTAAGCTGCTGCCTGCGACACCAGCATCCAAATGGCTACCAGTATGGGTCACAGCTGCTCCACTTCCAATCAAGATTCCTGCTAATGTGCCTGGGAAAGCAGCAGAAGATGGTGCAAATGCTTGTCACTGTCACCCATGTGGGAGACCCAGAAGAAGCCCTTGGCTCCTGTCTTCAGCCTGGTCCAGTCCTAGCTATTGTGACCATTTGGGGAGTGAACCAGCACATGGAAGATTTCTCTCTGTCTTTCCCTCTGTAACTCTGCCTTTCAAATAAATAAATTAAATCTTTTAAAAACGTCATGTCGTGTTGTAAACATATATTAAAAAAAAAATCCAAAACAGTTCCTCGACATTCAAGATAAGGGACGCTCAGGTCACCCTTTTCTCAAATTGTCAATTTCACTTCTACAGCTTTCTGTTTTGGTATTCTATTAGTTCTCACATCAGGGAGAACATATGGTATTTGTTCCTTTGGGACTGTCTTATTCCAAGGAGTGAGATGGCTGGGTTGTATGGTAAGACTATATTCAGATTTCTGAGGTATCTCCATACTGTCCTCTATAGTGGCTTTCCCAGTTTACATTCCCACCAACAGTAGATTAGGGTACGTTTTTATTCACATCTTCACCAACATTTGTTTGTTGATTTCTGTATGAAAGCCATTCTAACTAGGGTGAGGTGAAACCTCATTGCTGTTTTGATTTGCATTTCCCTGACAGCTAGTGATCCTGAACATTTTTTCATGTCTATCGGACATTTGGATTTCCTCTTTTGAAAAATGCCTGTTTAAGTCATATGCTCATCTCTTAACTAGGTTGTTTTGTTGTTGTGGAGTTTCTTGATCTCTTTGTAGATTTTGGTTATTAATCCTTTATCAGTTGCATAGTTTGCAAACAATTTCTCCCATTCTGTTGGTTTCTTCTTCACTTTCTTGTTTCTTTTGCCATACAGAAACTTTTCAGTTTGATTTAATCCCAGTTGTTAATTTCAGCTTTGGCTGCCTGTGTCTCTGGGGTCTTTTCCAAGAAGTCTTTGCCTGTGCCAATATCTTGTAGGGTTTCTCCAATGTTCTCTAATAATTTGATGGTGTAGGGTCATAGATTTAGATCTTTAATCCATGTTGAGTGGATTTTTGTGTAAAGTGTAAGTTAAGAGTGTTTCTTCATACTTTTTTTTTTTAATTTTTTTTTTGACAGGCAGAGTGGACAGTAGAGGGAGACAGAGAGAAAGGTCTTCCTTTTTGCTGTTGATTCAGCCCCGCGCTGTTCCGATGGCAGGAGCCAGGTGTTTATCCTGGTCTCCCATGGGGTGCAGGGCCCAAGAACTTGGGCCATCCTCCACTGCATTCCCTGGCCACAGCAGAGAGCTGGCCTGGAAGGGGGGAAACGGGACAGGATCGGTGCCCCGACCGGGACCAGAACCCGGTGTGCCGGCGCCGCAAGGCGGAGGATTAGCCTGTTAAGCCACGGCGCCGGCCCTTTCTTCATACTTTTGCATGTGGAAATCCAGTTTTCCTGCACCATTTTTTGAAGAGACTTCCTTGCTCCAAAGATTGGTTTTAGCTCTTTGATCAAATATAAGTTGGTTGTAGATGTTTGGATTGATTTCTGTTGTTGTTGTTTCTTTGTTCAGTTGGTCTTTCCATCTGTTTTTGTACCAGTACCAGGCTTTTTTGATTATAAGTGCCTTGTAGTATGCCTTGAAATCTGGTACTGTGATGTCTCTAGCTTTGTTTTTGTTGTATGAGAATGCTTTAGCTGTTGGAGGGATCCTGTATTTCCATATGAATTTCAGCATCATTTTTTCTATATCTGAGAAGGCCATATTTGGCATTTTGATTGGTATCACATTGTTTTTTTTCATTCTTTCCCTTATTTATTATTTTTTGAACTCTTAACATAGAGTTAATTATATATGTATAAAGTCAATTGAGGACGGATCTCAGTAAAAAATAAGAGTGATAATAATGGAGGAAAAAGTTTGTAACTATAAATCTGTATAGTTCTGCATACATTCCTATGGACTTACCTCTAAGGGTACATTTTATATACTTGCATGGGACCCCCAAATCCCAAGTGATCATATTAAGTGTTAAAGTGAATACATAGATAGGATTAAGAATTAAAGTGTTCATATAAGAGGATCAAGTGTCTGATAATAATACTAGATAGAATTAAAAAGGAGAGAATGTTCCAACATGGGAAGCAGTCCATACAGCAGACTCATACAATGACAATCACTTTAAGTAGCACTCTGACCACATAATCAGCCTTTAAGTCTTCGTGGTCTGGTTGAAAAAGCCCATGAGAGCATTTCAGGAATGGAAACCCAAGACACTGTGGCAAAAAATGTTCAAATGAAGGATCTCTTTGAGTGAGACCCCAACAGAAAGAAGTGACCATTAAAGAAGAATGTACTTTTCTTTAACAGCAGGAGAGAATTTCCACTTTTCTTATGGCCTTGCCTAAATATTGATGGTGTTTGTGGATTCAAAAGGCTTACATAATCTAGGCATCTCATATCAAGAGCTTTGGGTGGTCCCTGGCATCATGTATAAGAGTGTAAATTGTTAAATTAACAACAGGATTCACTATGCACTAACTCCCCATTCAGAACGTCTATCCTCAATGAGTTGTATTATGAGAGTTAACTGTAAAACTAATTCTCAAAAAGTTTTTGTGGTGTGTGTGGATGTATGTGTAAATTGTTGAAATTTTTACTTAGTATAGAGTTGGCTTTAGGTTTACAAAGTTAATTTAAAATGAATTAATGGAAAATGGAACTGGGAAGAAGAGAGGGAGGAGGAGGAAGGGTGGGAGGCCAAGTACGGTGGGAAGAATGATTATATTCCTAAAGTTCTACTTATGAAATTTGTATTTTTCTTTGACAGGCAGAGTGAGACCGTGAGAGAGAGACAGAGAGAAAAAGGTCTTCCTTCCGTTTGTTCACCCCCAAAATGGCCACTACAGCCGGTGCGCTGCGCTGATCTGAAGCCAAGAGCCAAGTGCTTCCTCCTGGTCTCCCATGCGGGTGCAGGGCCCAAGGACTTGGGCCATCCTCTACTGCCTTCCTGGGCCACAGCAGAGAGCTGGCCTGGAAGAGGAGCTACCGGGACAGGATCCAGCACCCCAACCAGGACCAGAATCTGCGATACCGGTGCCACAGGCAGAGAATTAGGCTCGTGAGCTGTGGCACCAGCCAAAATTTGTATTTAAAAAAAAAATTAATTAATTTTAAAAAATAGCATGGTTATGAGTAAGTAAATTTCTCAAAGCCTTAATTTATACATACGATATTGGGGAAATTATACTGAACTTGCGAGAGTGTTCTGATGAGTATTCTAGTTGATGTGTTTCAAAAGTTCATGGAGAAGACATATGATAAAAAAAGCTATGTATGGATTTTAAGGCTTTTATGCCAAGATAAATTTGTCTTCTAATTAATTTTCCATGGATTTTTGAAGTTCTCTCACTTAATAACATGTAGTTCAAGTTTTAAATAATTGTGAAAAATCATTTGTTGAAAAATTTTAATAATATGAGTATGCAAAGAAGCAGAGATGGGCAAATATTTACTAACATTATTGTTTCCTTTTACACAGCTAAGCACTTTCATTGAGAAGTTGTTATCCAACTAAAGAGTAATGATTTTTTTTTCCTAGACTTTCATGGCATCTGGAAGGAATCATGTGACTACAAATGAATGATAGCAACTACAAGACCCAAGAAAGGAGTACGGATCCACAAATCACTATGCATATAAAAGTCTAAATTAGAAACCACAGTGGACTGTAATCTATGAGAAATAATACCATATTGCATTAACCAAGTGAGAATAAGGGTTTGTTACACAAGTTTGGGTTACTCTAACTAGTGTAAACATTTTCTTTTGTACTGCATAAATTATTTTTTCTGAAGAACTGAAAACATACAAATGAAAAATAAAATTGCAAAGGCTGAAAAAATCATATATCAAAATATCAAATTCAATTGATTCAATATAAAATTATTTCTCATTTAAAATTAAAATTTTTAAACATATGGAGATACAAATTGACAATTAATAACTGGATATGTTAACATCACTTGTTTAGTAGCCAATGGGATAATAATCAAAAACTTTAATAATACAGGAATTATGAACAACATGACTATAAAAGTTGATCTAGTTAACATGATAAAAGAGTCTTCCCCAAACTATCATGCACAGTATTAAATTAATATGAATATATCGAGATTCATTTAGAACATACAACAAAGGATTGAAATTATATAGAGATACAACATATTAAGCAAACTTTAAAAAGAACAAGATAACTGGAAAACTGCAAAATATTGTCATGGAGAATAAAAAGTATTTTAAATTCTTTGATAGAGAATTTGCAACATTTTGTGCAGGCAAGTGATTTTTTAAAATTATTGATTGATTGATGGATTGATTGATTTGAAAGGTAGAGAGAGAGGTATTCCATCCACTGGTTCATTTCTCAATTGGCTGAAACAGTCAGAACTGTGCAAACCTGAAGCCAGGAGCCTGGAGCTTCTTACGGGTCTCCCACATGGGTGCAGGGGCCCAAGGATTTGGGTCGTGTTCCACTGCATTCCCTGGCCATGGAAAAGAGCTGCATGGGAAGTGGAGCAGCCAGGACTCGAACTGACGCCCATGTGGATGCAAGCACTGCAGGCAGCGGCTTTAACCACTACAGTACCAGCCTCTCAGTCGAACAATTTTTAACAGTTTACTAAAACATACACTGGAGAAAGGATAGTATTTATATATTTATATATATTTAAATATATATAGTGTATATATATTTATATATTTATATATATATGTCTTGTTTTGCCAGAACCATTCACTAAAAATCCTTTCTCATATATATATATATATATATATATATATATATGTACACATATATATGAATCTATATCCCTACCTCTTACCATATACAAAAATCAACTCAAGATAGATCAAAGAAATAAATATGACCCTGAAACTATGAAATCTTTGGAAGAAAATGTAACAGAAACTCTTCAACACTGGTGCAGCCAATGATTTCTTGGATAAGATCACAATGGCATAAACAATATAAACAAAACTAGATGAATGGATTATATTAATCTCAGAATGTTCTGCATAGCAAAAAGAAATCAGTAGAGTGAAGAGACATCCAAAAGAATGGGAGAAGATACTTGTAAGCTTTTTATCTGAGAAAAAATTAATATTGAGAATATTTCTAGAACTAAAAGAAAAAAAAGTCAACAATAAATAAAACCTGATTCAGTTAATAAATGAGCCAAGGATCTGAACAGACAATTTTCTAAAGAAGGAATACAAATAACCAAAAAAATATGAAAAGTCCTCAAATTCACTAGCCATCAGGGAAATGCAAATCAAAACCATAATGAGATATCAACTAACCCCGTTACAATAGCTATTGTCAAATACTGAAATTAAGAAATTCTGGTGAACATATGAAGGAATAAGAACACTTATACACAGTTGATAAGAATGTAAATTAGTGCAACCACTATAGAAAACAGTGAAAATCTAGAAATAGAACTGCCATATGATCCAGCAATCCCACTTCTGGGTATATATCCAAAAGAATGAATTCACTGTATCAAAGAAATACCTGATCCACATGCTTATTACAGCACTGTTCACAGCAGTGAATATATGGAATCAACCAAGGTGTTCATCATCCGATGAGTGGATAAAGAAAAAGTGGATTAGTACTCATCCATAAAAACAAAAAGAATGAAATCCTATCATTTACAGCACAATTGATCGATTGGGAGAATATCATGTTAAGTGAAATAAGCCAGATATGGAAAGGCAAATACTGAACATTCTCTCTCATATGTGGAATATAAAAATGTAAATCATCCTGAATATAGAGTGGTGATTATTAGAGGCTGGGAGAGTTGGGGGGACAAGAGAGGGAGTTTGGGTAACGGTACCATATCAGAGCAAGATGCGATGAATAAGTTCCTGGTATTACACAGCACAGTGGGACACTATAGCCTGCAGCAGCCCAATATACATTGAATGGACAAATGAGGAGGGCAGCTTCAGGCCTCCAATCATGAAGTGATGTCAAAAATAGGAAACGTTGATTACCCTGTTTTGATCCGTATACATTGTAGACATGTATTGAAATGTCACATTGACATACTTTCAATGTACTTTATAATCACAAGTGTTTTAGTGGAGAGTTAAGCTTGTGATTATAAAGCACATTGAAAGTATTTCATTGTGAAAGTTAAAAGAAAAGCAAGAAAAGAAGGAAGAGGGAGGGTGGGAGTGAGGGAAGGAGGGAGGGCAAAGTGGGAATCATTATGCTCCTAAAACTGCATACATGAATACATGAAATTTGCTCCCTTTATATAAATAAAAATGTCTAGTACTATTCAAAAAAGTCACACTGTAACCCATAAATATGCATAATTACTGTTAATACAAAAATTTTAAAGAATTCCAAACTGCTCCTAAAATTACATACTGAAAATGGAGGAAAAAGCTGAAAATAAATGTTCTGAGTGTTCATCTTAGGAAACTAGAAAAAGAAAAGAAATTTAAGGCTGGAATGGGCATTTGGTTTAGTGGTTAATATGCCCCTTCAGATGCCTGGGGATTTAAGGCCAGGCCCAGATCCCTATTCAAGCTTCCTGCTAATGTGTACTCTGGCAGGCAGCCAACAACAGCTCAAGTACTTTGTCCCTGCCACCAATGTCAGAGACTTCAACATGGCTCAGTCCTAGCAGTTGCAAGTATTTGGGGCATGAAGCAGCAGATGGGATTCTCATTCTCTCTCTCTCTCTCTCTCTCTCTCTCTCTCTCTCCCTTCAAAATAAATAAATAAACAAAATTTTTAAAATGAAATTTAAGTGTAAATATGATGGAAAAAAGGGAAACTTGAAGGTCAAAATAATTGAAATTGGAAATGTTAGAAGACAAAAATCAACAAAGCCAAATACTTAGATTACGGAATGGGTATTTAATTATTTAAGACAGAATGACAGAGAGAGACAGAGAGCTATTCCGTTTGCTGGTACACTCCCCAAATGGCTGAAGCCAGGAGTTAAAGAACTCCATCCAGGTCTGCTACTCAGTGAAAAGGACTCACGGACTTTGTGTCATAATCCACTTAATGGAATTCCATGGAAGTGGAGCCACCAGGATGGCAGCTGAATATGGGAAGTGTCATTGCAAGTGACTGTTAACCCACTGTATCACAACTCCAACCCCTGAATGGTTTTTGTTGTTTTTTTTTTTTTTTTTGACAGGCAGAGTGGACAGTGAGAGAGAGAGACAGAGAGAAAGGTCTTCCTATTTCCGTTGGTTCACCCCCTCAATGGCCGCTGTGTTTCTCCTGGTCTCCCATGCGGGTGCAGGGCCCAGACACTTGGGCCATCCTCCACTGCACTCCCGGGCCATAGCAGAGAGCTGGACTAGAAGAGGAGCAACTGGGACAGAATCCGGTGCCCCGACCAGGACTAGAACCCGGTGTGCCAGCGCCGCAGGCGGAGGATTAGCCTATTGAGCTGCGGCACCAGCCTGAATGGGTTTTTAAAAACTAATTTATCAGGACATCAAGGGAAAATATCGGGAGAAAATAAATTACCACTATTAGGTATTAAAAATATGACATCAAATTTAAAAAGGACCGTAAGCACATTTACAAAGTAAATTTGACACTTTGTATGTAACTGACAAATGCTTGAAATTTAAAACCTGAATACAATTACCTTTTTCAAAAATCCTTTTTAAAACTCTTAAAAATCTAGAAGTGACAAGAAACTTTCTTAATCTGATAAAGAGTGTCTCCCAAACTCCTCAGCTAAGGTCACATCCAGTGCTGAAACATCAAATGCATTCCTCTGAAACTGTTAATGAGAGAGAAGGTCTGCTACTGTGCATTTACTCAATATTTTATTAGTAATTTCTAGCTCATGCTAAAAATAAGAAAAAAGTTATAAATATTTGAAAGGAAAATAAAAGGTCATTAGTCCCAGGAAACGTCATAGTACATGCAGTAACTTTAAAGTAATATGTAGATTAACTATCAGAAATCACCACACAAATTTACCAAAGTTTCTGTATCCAAAGTAAATTTACAGAAATGGGAGTTACATTTCTGTAACCAATGAGGACAATCTGAAATATCAGAATAAACCCCACCACTTAAAATAGCATCGAAATCCTCAAATATCTAATAGTAAATCTCTGATAACAGTATCAAATGTTTCAGAAAAAAAAATAAATGATCTAAATAAATGAAGAAGCATGCCATGTTAATAAATTGGAAAAATCCAATGCTGTAATGAGAAAATATGATTATAAGAAGAATCTAATGAAAACTGTGAAGTCAAGATGTGCTATAACTGAAATTAAAAATTCACTTGGTGAGATCAATATCATTTTGATATCATACTCAAAGAATAAAACTCAAAGAATAAAAAAATTGAGGAAAAATGTCCAAAATTTGTCCAACCCATAAAAATCATCATTTTAAATATCTAAGAAAACCATGAACCCCAAATAGTATAAATACAAAGAGAACCGTACTTGGTCCAAACATTAATGGTCAATTATGGTCAAAATCCTGAAACTGAAGACAAAAGCAAAGCCATGTATATAGAAACCATGATGGCTGGCTGATTTCCCACTAGAAGCAGAAATGGAATAATCAAAATGGTGAAGGAACAACAACAACAAAATGGCCACCAAGGCTCTACCTAGAAAACTGTCATTTGAAAATTAAGACAAACTGAAGACATTCTCAGATACTCAAAAGCTGAGGGAATTTATTCCTAGCTGACTTGTACACAAAAAATAAAAACGTAGTTCTTTTAAGCTATATGAGCAGACAATAACTTAAATCCCTAGAGAAGAATGAAGAGTAATATAAATGATCATTACTGGGTGAACATAATGTATTGTATCCCTATTTCTTTTAATTATTTTATTAAGATTATTATATTATTCAAATTATAACATCTATATAGATTTCATAGATATGTAAAGAATAATACAAGAGAAATGCAGGAAGTAAAGCTAACTTATTTTAATTTGCTACATTATATTAGGATTAGCTTTAGACAAGCTTTAATGAAGAGAGGTAGTATCTGATAAAGATCTTCTCCCAGATAGTGCAGGGCATCACATGGCAAGTTACAGGCAGTGGATGTCTCTGTGTGTGTGTGTGTGTGTGTGTCCTGGTCTCTTTCTCTGACCTTATTAAATTACCAATATCCCATCATGAGGGCTCCAGTCTGATGACCTTGTCTAATACTTGTCACTTTCTAAAGACTCCCACCTCCAAACATCAGAGTCAGATTTAGTTTTTATCCTCTTAACATCTCACAAAGAGGGTTAAATTACTTTTTTAAAAGAGATTTAATTATTTTACTTGTAAGTCAGAGTTACATAGAGAGAGGAGGAGAGGCAGAGAGAGAGAAAGAAAGAGAGTGAGAGAGAGGTCTTCCATCCGATCGTTCACTCCTCAATTGGCCACAACAGCTGGAGCTGTACCAATCTGAAGCTGGAACCAGGAGCTTCTTCCCAGTCTCCCACGTGGATGCAGGGGCCCAAGAACCTGGGCCATCTTCTGCTGCTTTCCCAGGCCATAGCAGAGAGCTGGTCAGGAAATGGAGCAGCCAGGTCTTGAACCGGTGCCCATATGGGATGTTGGCGCTTCAGGCCAGGGTATTAACCCACTGTGCCACAGTGCCGGCCCCAGACAGTTAAATTTGAACACGTGATCCCATGGGAATACACTCAAACCATATCCGAATCATAACATCAGAGAATATTCTGCGCAAATTTATGACAACATATTAGACAACTTAGATGAAATTGGAAAAAAACTATAAAGATACAAATTGATCTGCATAACATGAAAACTATTGAGTTAGTAATTGTAAAGTATCTCACAAAGAGAAACCCAGGTCCAGAAGGCTTAATTGGTGAATTCTATAGAAAATTTTAGAAAGAAACCAATCTTTTCTAAATTCTCTCAAAACATAAGACAATAAGTAATATTTTTAAAGTAATATGATAAAGCCAATGTTATCCTGATGTGAAATTCAGACAAAAGTATTATAAGTTAAAGACTACAAGCCAAAACCTATATTGGATCTATCAGCAAAATATCTTAGCACAATATCAACAAAGTTATCCAATAATACCTGTCAAAAGGATTGTGTGGGATTTATTACAGGAATTCAAGATTGGCTTAACCTCCAAAATCAGTTTATGTAATACTCCATCTGTATAGAATACAAAACAAAGCCATAGCATTATTTTTTAATTTTTTTTAGGAAATTACTAATATGTTAGATTCTCAGGGTCACAACAAACACTATTACAACACAATTTTCATCAGTGTTAATGTGCTACTAATATAAAGAGAACAGATTCAATGTACTTCCTTGATAGAATTCTAATATAGTACCTCCCTTCTTCTGTCCCTCACTCCCTCTCTCATTCTTTCAATCTTTATTGATTTTTGAGGTAATATATATATATATATTTTTTTTTTTTTTTTTTTTTTTTTTGACAGGCAGCGTGGACAGTGAGAGAGAGAGATAGAGAGAAAGGTCTTCCTTTTGCCGTTGGTTCACCCTCCAATGGCCGCCGCGATAGCGCGCTGCGGCCGGCGCACCGCGCTGTTCCGATGGCAGGAGCCAGGTGCTTCTCCTGGTCTCCCCTGGGGTGCAGAGCCCAAACACTTGGGCCATCCTCCACTGCACTCCCTGGCCACAGCAGAGAGCTGGCCTGGAAGAGGGGCAACCGGGACAGGATCGGTGCCCCGACCGGGACTAGAACCCGGTGTGCCGGCGCCGCAAGGCGGAGGATTAGCCTGTTGAGCCACGGCGCCGGCGAGGTAATATATTTTTAATTTACATTATAGCCAAATGCTTAATGCACCACTAAATAAAGGGATCAACAAGTAAAAAGTAAAAAGACCCTAGTTCAGTGGGAGTATAGACAAGGGCTATAAACAACAATCCAATGAAAATATGACCATTTATACTAACATACAGTAAATCTTAATAAAAACACAAATCATAAAAACTATGGTAATATATCATTCTTAAACATTGGTTTGACAAACATATAATGTGTAAATTCATCTAATATATTTGAAAATATCCAACACAAATTCAAGATAAAACTCTCAAACAATTATGAAAAGAAACTTCGAGAACACAATGCAGGGTATCAATGAAAAACTACAGCTAAGGTACCTAAGATCATCCCTGAGGTAAAGAAATAAATGCTTTTCCTGTAAGATTAGAAAAAAAAAAGGCAAAGGTGCCATTTACACGACTTATTCACAAGGGAATTTTCCAGCGTAAAAAGGCAAGAAGACAAAATCAAAGCATATGGCTTGGGGAGTAAGAAGCACTGTTTTTGTTCCCAGACAAAATGATCTTGTGTGTAGAACACAGACACACTCCTAGAACTAATATCAAGGTTAGAAAAGTAGCAGAATACAAAATCAATGTAAAACTGTGTTTTGATATATATACAATAAAACCTGAAAATAAAATCAAGGCAAAATTGTATTTGCAATAGCATCAAAGAGAATAAAATACTTCAGAAGAAGTCTAACAAAAGCCATGTTCCCCACTTTGAGTCTGGTTGGGAGGTTAGAGAGCTGGGCACCCATGTAGGACTCTGTGGTGCCCCCATTCTCTCAACATATCACAGGCTCCCGGGTACAAAATGCCAAAAAGGAACACCCACAGGCAGCTGGCTCTGGGAATGTCTCTGCTCTTTCTGTAGATGAAGCAGGCTTGTGGGTTGACAGGGAATATTCTACACCCTGTCACTGTGAGATCTTGCAAGCTGTGACTGGGAATTCTGTGACTGCATGATAGGGCTCAGGGTGCAGCTGGGTCTGGGGAATCACTGTGTCTGGTGTCAGAGGCTGGGCGCTCTCTGATGGCCTGCAGTGGGTCATTTCAAAGGGTCCCTTGCTCACACTGAGGACCACACAGATCAATTCTGGCAGCTCATTCAACAGTGTGGATGGGATTGTACCCAATGTGGGCAAACCTCAGTCACTGATCACCTTGGAAGAGAGGAGATGAGGTTGTGATTATGCCAACAGAAGTGCTCATACCCTCTCTCCTGCTGACAACAGAGTAGGTATAGCACTTCCAAAGTCGGTGTCACCCTGGATTCTTACCCCGCCCTGGAGCACTGATCAGAGCTGTTTGACCACACCCAGCACACACCTCTGGGTACTCACTGAAAGAGCAGACACTCTACTAAGACACAGAGACTTAGATCAAAGATAAAATCCATCAGAGGAGAAAACCATCACGTATTTCCAAAAATATCTAAAAACACAAGCAGAAAATCAAGAAACAAAAATAAAGAAAATGACAATGTTCCCCCAAAGGAACACAACACTTCAAAATTAAATGTGAAGATTAAAAGATTGATGGAATGTCTGTAAGGGAATTTAAAAGTTGTGGATCGAGAGAATAGTTTAGAAGGTCTGTTCAGTGAACTAATAACAGAAAACTTCCCTACTTTGGAAAAAGAAAGGAAAATCCAAGTATAGAACTCCTAATAGACATGACCAGAAAAGATCTTAACCACAACACATTGTGGTCAAACTTTCAATAGTAAAACATAAAGAAAAGCTTCTGAAATTAAAACGTGTGTGAGAGAAATGCCTGATTACTTGCAGAGAATTTCCAATGAGCCTCACTACCGATTTCTCATCAGAAACCCTACAAGCTAGGAGAGAATGGAAACAAAAACTCCAAGTCTTAAAAGAAAAAAAAGTTGTCAACCCAGAATACCCTTCCAAGCTCTCATTTATGAGTTAAGGTGAATTAAAAAACCTTCCAAAAAACAGAAATTGGATTTGTCACTACTCTTGCAGTCTTACAAATGATGCTTAAGGATGTGTTACACACAGAAACACAGAAAGATAGTCATCATTATGAAAGAATGTGAAGGCAGAAAATCTCACAGTAACAGGACAAAGAAAATCCAAAGCAAACAATCAGAACATTTACAGAAAAATGGCAGGGTCAAGTCATTACTTATCACTAGTAACTTTGAATGTGAATGGGTCAGAGAAGAAATCAAAAGGGAAATAGAAAAATTCCTGGAAACAATGAAGATGAAAATACAACATATCAAAACATATGGGATACAGCAAAGGCAGTGTTAGAAGGGAACTGTAGAGCAATTAATGCCTACATCAGGAAATTGGAAAGCTATCAAATAAATGAATGATCAATACATATCTAGAACTTAGAAAAACAGCAAAAAACCAAAATTAGTGAAAATAAATAATTAAAATTAGAAAATAAATATACAAAATTGAGATCAAAATACAAAATATCAGTGAAATCAAGAACTGTTTTTTTTGAAAAAAAAATACAGAATTCATATACCATTGGCCCAGTCACCAAAAAAAGATAGAAGGTCCAAATAATGAAACCAGAGACAGAAAAGGAGATGTAACAATGGATACCACATAAATAAAAAGATCATCAGGAATTACTACAAGCATTTATATGACAACAAATTGAAAAATATAGGAGAAATGTATAGACTCCTGGAAGCATACAATCAACCAAAATTCAGTCATGAAGACATAGAAAGCCTAAACAGAACAATAACCAAGACAGAGATAAAATTAGTAATAAAGTTCCTCTCAACAAAGGAAAGCCCAGGACCAGAAGGATTTACTGCTGAATTCTACCAGATGTTTAAAGAAGATCTAACTCTAATTCTTCTGAAGCTATTCTAAACAACTGAAAGGGAGGGAATCCTCCCAAACTCCTTCTATTAAGCCTGCATCACCTTAATTCTTAAACCAGAAAAGAAAAGATACAATAGAGAAAAGAACTATACGTAATCAAGGTAATTTATGACAAATCCATGGCCAGCATCTTTTGAAGGCTGAAGAGTTGGAAACATTCTCACTAAGACCCGAAACCAGACAAAGATGTCTACTCTCATGATTACTATTAAATAATGTCCTGAAAGTTTTAGCCAGGGCCATTAGGCAACAAAAAGAAATCAAAGGGATACAAATTTGGAAGGAGGAAGTAATACTCATATTTGCAGATGACTTGATTCTATATATAGGTGAACCAAATACTCGACTAAAAGACCTTTGGAACTCATAAAGGAGTTTGGAAAAGTAGCAAGATATAAATGAACACAACAAAAATCGATAACCTTTGTATACACAGACAATGCCATGAATGAGAAAGAACTTGTAAAATCAATTCCATTTACAATAGCTACAAAAAGATTAAATATCTTGGAATAAATTTAGCCAAGTATATCAAAGATATCTATAATGAAAATTACAAAACATTAAAGAAAGAAATAGAAGAAGACACCAAAAAATTGGAAAAAAAAAAAACTTCCATGTTCATGGATTGAAGGAATAAATATCATCAAAATTTACATACTACTGAAAGCCATTTACAGATTCAATGCAATTCCAATCAAAATACCAAGGATATACTTCTCAGATGTATAAAAAAAGATATTACAGTTCTTATAGAAACAGAGGAGACCCTGAATAGCTAAAGCAATCTTATACAACAAAAACAAAGCTGGAGGCATCAGAGTACCAGATATCAAGACATGCTACAGGGTGGTTATAATCAAAACAGCCCGTTACTGGCACAAAAATAGATATTTAGACCAATGGAACTGAATAGAAACTCCAGAAATCAATTTATGCATCTATGATTAACTTATCTTTGTCAAAGGAACTAAAATCAATTCCTGGAGCAAGGACAGTCTCTTAACAAATGATACTGGGAAAAGTGGATCTCTGCATGCAGGAGTATGAAACAAGACCCCTACCTTACGCCTTACTCAAAAATCCACTCAAAATGGATCAAAGACCTAAATCTACAACCTGATTCCATCAAATTATTAGAGAACATTGGGGGAAAGCCTGCAAGATATTTGCATAGGGAAAGACATTTTGGAAAAAATCCCAGAAGAACAGCAATCAAAGCCAAAATTGACAAATTGGATTACATCAAATTCAGAAACTTCTGCACTGCAAATCAAACACTAAGCAATGTGAGAAGGCAACCAACAGAATGGGAGGAAATATTTGCAAACTGTGAAGCTGATAAGGGATTAATATCCAGAATCTTTAAACTCAAAAAGTTCAACAACAACAAAACAAAAAAATCCAGTTAAGAAATGGGCAAACGATTTGAGCATTCATTTTTCAAGGGAGGAAATTCAAATGGGCAACAGACACATGCAAAAATTCTCTGGACCACTAGACATCAGGGAAATGTGAATCAAAACCACAATGAGGGTTCACCTCACCAAGGTTAAAATGGCTTTCATACAGAAATCAACAAACAATAAATGCTGGTGAAGATGTGGGGGAAAGGTACCCTAATCTGTTGGTGAGAATGTAAATTGGTGCACCCACTGTGGAAGACAGTATGCAGATACCTCAGAAATCTAGATATAGACCTACCATATGATCCAGCCATCCCACTCCTGGGAATTTACCCAATGTAAATGAAATCATCATATGTAAGGGTGATTTGTACTCCCATATTTATTGCAGCTCAATTCACAATAGCTAAGATATGTAATCAACCCAAATATCTTTCATTTAAAGACTGGATAAATAAATTATGGTGTATGTACACCATGGATACTACACAGCAGTTAAAAAAATGAAATCCTGTCTTTTGCAACAAAATGGATGCAACTAGAAACAATTATACTTAAAGAAATAAGCCAGTCCCAAAGGCAAATACCATATGTTCTTCCTGATCTGTGGTAACTAATAGAACACCTAAAAGGTAATATATAGAAGTGAAATTGACTCTTTGAGATGCAATGACTTGGAACAGTCCTTGTGAGTTATGGAAGTTTTTTTTTTCATACCTTTTGTTGAACTCTTTACTTAGTATAGGGTTAATCTTATGTGTATAAAGTTAATTGCAAACAGATCTTCATAAAAATAAGAGTGGTAAAAGGAATGAGAGGAGGGAGAAGAGTGGGAGTACAGGTGGGATGGAAGGTAGAGTAGGAAGAATCACTATGTTCCCAAATTTGTGTATATGAAATGCATGAAGTTTATTTACCTTCAACAAAAGATTTCTAGGTTAAAATATGAATATATAATTTTATCTGTAAAAAATTATAAACTTAGAAGGCATATCAAGTGATTTTCAGAGTTTGGGATAAGTGAAGGATTTATTACGTACAAGCATGTGAAATCTTTGCAGAACTATAAAGATCTTCTAGAACTGAATTGTTGGGAGTGTTGCAAGATTGCATAACTTACTGAAAACTAGTGATCTATAACACACAATGGGTTAAGTATACAATATTTCAACTAAATGTCAACAAAGTTGTGTGGATGGTAAAACACTGCAAGATAGTATGAAACCAATGAAGAAAATGAGGTATCATTACAATTCTCCAGAACAGAAATACAAATATTTCTGAGGTTGTGGAGCACATGAAATTTTCCTTCACTCCAGTAGGGTTATAAATTTATAACCACTTTGAAAAACAGTTTGGAAATGTGAAATAAAACTGTACGTAAACACATTCTGTGACTTAGTAATTACATCACCACTCAGGTACCCAACAGAACCAAAAAACAGAACAGTGTTCATAGAGGTTTTTTTCTGAAACATCTAAAAACTGGAAAAAAAATGCAAAGAATAAATTAGAAAAATGCACTGTTGTATTATCATAAAATTGAACACTACCCAGTAATGACAAAGAAAAAACATGACTCACATAGCAATTTAAAGGCATCTAACAGAAGTGATGTTGAGCAAAAGATAACATATGTGAAACCCGTCAACATGAGATTTCAAAACATGCAAATGCAACCTATTGGTATAGTAATCAGAATGACGTTTATCTTTCCAAGTTGATATTGCCTGAGAAACAGCAGTACAGAGACTCTTATAATGTTTGCTGGTCTCTGTACTCATCTAGAAGAGAATTACACAGATATACAGATTTGAGAAAATTCAGCGATTATACCCAAAATTTGATATTTCACTGTGTGTATGTTACGTGTCAATAAAGTATTTACAAGTGTCATATCCCTTTTAGATCATGGTAGAGAACTAGCCATCATAAAAATGAATAAAGTGAAATAAAATTCAAATAAAACAACATTAAATTCTACATAAATTATAGTGAAAGAGTAAGCTCAAAATGAATCATGCATAAATATAATAGATGTGATTTGTAATTACAATATTATATTTACAAAGAAAAACTGTAAACTTCAAATACCTAATATTCAAATATTTATGCTAAGCTATTTTGGGTATAAAATAAGAATCATATCTGTCACCTTCAGAAATGTAATTAGCATGTACTATTGAATTATGAAATCACTATCTGAGAGAAATTCAGCTGTTTATAAAATTGAGCCAATGTATCTGTTTACAATGATACAATGAATTCAAGTGGCAATTTTTATTTGCTATATTCATTATTTGTCTCAAGTCTCTGACAATCACATGACTTACTTCATCATCCAGACCACCCTTACTAATAGTAAGAAACACATATGTTAAACTTTAACTTGACCTTACCAATCTGAGTAATAAAAAATATGAAATTTATAAAGGTCATTGTTGTGGCCCAGAGGGTTAAGCTGCAGCTTGAAGAACCATCAACCCATGTTGGAGCACTTGCTCAAGTCCCAGATTATCTAGTTCCAATCCAACTCCCTGCTAATGCACCATAGGTGGCAGCAGAAGATGCCCAAAGTGCTTGGGTTCCTGCTACCCACATGGGAGACCTGGAGCTCCTGGTTTCTGGCTTTAACCTGGAGCAGCCCTGGCTGTTATAGCCATTTGGGAAAGAACATCTAGATTTCTCTCTCTCTCTCTCCCTCTCCCTCTCCCTCTCCCTCTCCCTCTCCCTCTCCCTCTCCCTCTCCCTCTCCCTCTCCTTCTCCATCTCCATCTCTCCCTCTCTCTGATAATCTACATTTCAAATAAATAAATAAATCTTTCAAATTACATATGAGATTTATTCCAATCTGATTTGAGTTCATGATACATCAAAATCTCATACAAGGAGTTATAACTGAAAAGTATTCTATTCAGCATTTAATTCACTTGCCATAATTGTCCACTTATTATGCTTCCCACGTAAGAAACATATTGCAGTTTTAAAGTCATGTGCAAATATAAAACTGATGCTCAAGATAAGACAGTAAGGTTTATAGATTGTACTTAATATTTAATAATTACCTTAATCATTATACTCGTGTGATTACTATTTCTGAATCTTCACAATAAACCTAAGAGATAATTGTTCTTATCCCATTTTAAAAGATGAGGAAATGGACACATAGAAAGCTAAATTGCCCAAAGTTGCAAGGTTGAAAGTGGCAGAATCAAGAATTGCATTGATTGTTCTACCCCCAAAGGAAATTTGATGACATGGGATGGTCTAGAATTCATGAATATACCAAGAACAGCAATTGCTTTAGCTTAAAACATGAAATAAATGCAGTGTGTCGCTGGTGGCCTCACATTCACATTTCTGTTGTAAGCCCCAAGTGAGGCCATGAGTGTCCTTATGATGCTGCAAACAAGCCTGCTGGAGCAGGACAGAGACACTAATTTGCTTAGCCTGTGTTCCTTCTTTCCATGATCTCTTCTGGGAACCAGTTGCCAAAACAAAAAAGGATGCTTTAGTTCAGCTATAATGGCCAATATCAAATCCATCTACGAACTGAACAATGATTTTCTGGGCATTAATACAAAGCACTCACATGCATTATACAGATCTCAGACATTAGCGGACCTGGCAATAGATCTGGTTCACAACCATTTGTTGATTCAATCCAGTGCATCTGGGTGAATAAAAGAGAAGGTTATAAGGCAGAACCCTGTGTAATATAATAACATGAACATGCACACTGGAATTACAAAAACTTGGGTTTAAACTCTTGCCATGATCAATACTGGGTCATCTCGCTTGGAGCATGACCTTCATCTTAAAATATACAAATTGCATCTTTCTTACAGAGCTGATGGGATAGCTACCATTATGCTTAACAAAGCAATTGGTGTAGCATGTTCCTCGTTAAGTAATCTCTAGGAGCATTGTTGCTTATTCATAGTACATTGAAGGAACAGATTGTGTTCAAATAAATCAGAATGTATTTATTTATATTTTTATATTTTAGTCTACTTTTATAAAAGCAATATATGCACCCGGTTGTTAAAAAGGATAGGAAATGGATTGAGCAATAAGTCACCCTAGGTCCCTCTTACTTTGCCCAAAAATTCTTTTCCTCAGAGATCCCGTTATAAAACTTTCAGAGGCAGTCAGTGAATATGCCAGCACGTATGTAAATCCTCCTGTTAAGCACAAATAATACAACCCTACATCTTACTTTTTCCATTTTATTTTGTGGGAATGTTGAGAGGGTCCGGTAGGGTGACTGTGTCTCATCAGACCTCCAAACCAACTGAGGTGTGGTAAGCATTGCCAGATGGAGAACCCAATCCAGTTTCAATTCTGGTAAACAGGGAAGAGGACTTAGCTTAACGTGAGAACCAAGAGGGTTTTTCTCTGCCCTAACAAGTACCTTGGAACAGCACTTTTAAGAGAAAGTTGAATTTGAATCAGATTCCTTACAGAGGTTGCTTCTACCACTGCATGAGTGAAGACAGAAGGGCTGAAAGAGACCACACCCATAGACTGGATGTACCCAACCGAGAAGCATGAATGAATGCTTATCTCCCACTGGTCAGACTGCTGACGTAGATACATGCATGGAAGAAAAGGGTGGGGAAAAGCCCACAACTGTTTATAGGGAAAAATACTCATTTATGGAAGCTCTCAATGAAGTAGAGAAATAGTACTCACCTCAGTAACAAGTACCTACAGAAACAGGACATTAATTTTTTTTAAAACTTTAATTTAATGAATATAAATTTCCAGTGTACAGCTTATGGATTACAATGGCTTCCCCCTCCCATAACTTCCCTCCCACCCGCAACCCTCCCCTCTCCCGCTCCCTCTCCCCTTCCATTTGCATCAAGATTCATTTTCAATTCTCTTTATATACAGAAGATCAATTTACTATAAAGATTTCAACAGTTTGCACCCACATAGAAACACAAAGTGAAACATACTGTTTGAGTACTAGTTATAGCATTAAATCACAATGTACAGCACATTAAGGACAGAGATCCCACATGAGGAGCAAGTGCACAGTGGCTCCTGTTGTTGACCCAACAAATTGACACTCTAGTTTATGGCGCCAGTAACCACCCTAGGCTGTCGTCATGAGTTGCCAAGGCTATGGAAGCCTTCCAAGTTTGCCGACTCTGATCATATTTAGACAAGGTCATAAACGACAGAGTGAGGATAGTAAGCAATGATCCTAAGAGTGGCATTTACCAGGTTTGAACAATTATACAGCATGAAGTGGGGAAGAGGACCATCAGTACACACAGATTGGGAGTAGAGCCATTGGTGGTAGAGTAGAGGTTATGATTACAAAGGAATGAGGCCCAAGTGCGCTAGACAGGGTCTAGAACAAAGGACAGAGTCATTATTAGAGGAGCTAAGAAAGGTGCTGTCTAAGCTACAATTAAGTTTTCTGATTGAGAGGCAAATTGAACCTGATAGAAGGGGCTTGATAATAATCTGGTGGGCTTTAGGCCTTGTAAGTTAAGAGGCCCAGACCTATCTATCTCATCACATGGGGTATATCCTAAGGGAGGTGTGAACCTCCTAGGGGAAGGCACTCTGTTGACTTTCATTACTTGGCTGGCCTGGGAGGAGAGCTGACCAGGTAAAGGCAGGGGGCATCTCTAACAAGAAATTTACAGTTCTGCCTGCAATGTTGCTGACCCTACTTGACCATCCCCTCAGCTGCAGTGGTCACTTTGGAAGTTGGGCTGAGTGAAGGGCTTTTCAGCTTAGAGCCAATAAGATCTGTGGCTCTGACCTGGGCATCCTTCCACTCCAGGGCAGGTCCATTTCCAGTGATCCAACTCTTGGCAGAGCTGCCAGGGCTCTTCACAAGCTGACTTCTGCTGAAGCCCAGGCTTACCACATGGAAAGCCACTGCAGTGGACTGGCCTGTTGGGTCTCCTTGAGGGCAGATCACTGTACAGATCAGCCACTAATAGGCCTGCCACCCATTGCTTCTGATGCCTAGCTTTCTTTTCCTCCTGGTTTGTGTTAAAGCAGACCAGAGGATGCAAGTCAAGGGAGTGCCCAAGTCCCATCTCTAATCTTCGGTGGCCTAAACTACAAGTCTATAGTCACAGGCATGTTCTGTAGTAGTTTTTCTAAGGTAGACAATGCCCATGAGGAAAATTATATTCTCACTTTAAAACTTTCTTTCCCTTTGGTCTGAAAGGGAGTTTTTTTCTGCTTACTGTATACTTCGCTGATGGCGAAGTGAATCTAGCTATGAGATTATTATTTAAGTTCTTATTTTGGCTATGCTATTACAGAAAAATGTTAGCCATCTCTTTCATAAGGTCCAAAGATTAAATTGTGCGTCCTACAGATTCCTTCATAATAGAATTAGTTTCCTACCTTGAAGAGAATAGAGAAATGAAAGAACAAGTTGGGCTTAGAATAGAGAAATGAGGGAGCAAGTCCTAGATCGCTTGCTGACAATAGCAATATTACATGAATACTTAGCAAACCTTTTCAACCATTAGATAACAACTTAAGAAAACATTTACCAGAAGGTCCAATGCCTTCTATAAATTTTAAGAATCATGTATTTGAAAACACCTCTTAAATATCTAACATGGTGTAGTTTGTTTAGCCAGTAAACTTAAGCACAACCTTCTAAAATGTTTTTAGTTTCTTTCTACCAACAAGTTTAAAACATACGATACACAGATTCAGGTCACACAAATTAAAATGTATCTTTGATTGATTTTAGCAGCTTAAATTTATGGACAATCTTATCTATAAGCCATTTAAAGTAAAACTCTTAATAAAATTTCCCCATGTGGACATACAATATGTACACACATATAACATAGCATAATAGACCAATATAGCAATTTTAATAATAGCTTTTAAAATCTTTAACTCTTTTTGTAGATTGCCAATTGATTTGAATTGCTGTTTGTTTTTAGTAACCTCAGTTAACCATACTTTCTCTCAGTTGGTACTGTTAATACATTATTGGCTTCATCTGTTTACAGAGCCATCCCAAAGTACTGAATACAATAGAAGTGGCTGGAAAAAGTCCATAGGAACCTATAGGAGCACAGCTAAACACAGAACCAACAACACTTTAGTTTTATGAGCAGCACATCATATATAACTATGGATGACAAAAGACTTTAAGTCGCCATGTTTAAAATTATAAACTCATCAACCAACAAGAGGCACTTGCTTCCTTCACAGTATTTTTGAAAGCACCTGTAGGATTTTACAAGTATTTAACCCTTTAGGCCTCTGGGGCTTTCTCATTAAGATAACTATCATGTCTAGTAACACAAGATCATTAGACTTTTTAATTCTCAAACATTTGTATTAATAGCATTTTCCATTATAGAAACTTAAAGTTTAGTACCACGTCACATCTTGACAGTACTTCTAATATAATCCAAATAGCCTGATTAGTTGGTGTCTCTATAAGATGAGAGACATAGGTCCTTCGATTTTTTCAGTTGGGCCCAAACTGGAAAAACCAAAGTCCAGGATTTACTGGAAATTTTAGAGACCAGATTGTTTGAAACTTTGATTTTTTGAATGCCTGTCAAGAATGCCAAGAAGGCTCAAAATCCAAAATATCTGGTTGAAATAAGATTCCTTAAAATCATGACATTACATAGACCAAATTTGATCATTGTTACAAGGTGATTATTCAAATCTTTGAAAATAAGCACATATTTAAATAACCCATAGCTCTTAATAAAAATTCAGCTGTTTTTGAACAATTAGAATTTAACAGACATCAAGAGAACATAATAGATTACTTTAACACATTGCTTTAACAGAGCATCAGAGTTTAATTCTATGTCAAAGAGAAATTGAGCTTCCTGTGATCTTTTGCTGTGAGGTTTCCTTCCTTTACCTTCTTTCATATTGGTGACCATGTTTCTGTGTTTCTGTGTGTAACACATCTTTAAGCATCTTTTGCAGGGCTGGACAAGTGGCAACAAATTCTTTCAATTTCTGTTTGCTATGAAAAGTCTTAATTTCACCTTCATTCACAAATGAGAGCTTTGCAGGATATAGTATTCTGGGCTGGCAGTTTTTCTCTCTTAGTACCTGGGCTATGTCTCGCCATTCTCTCCTAGCTTGTAGGGTTTCTGATGAGAAGTCTGCTGTGAGTCTAATTGGAGATCCTCTGAGAGTAATCTGACGTTTCTCTCTTGCACATTTTAGGATCTTTTCTTTCTGTTTCACTGTGGTGAGTTTGATTACAAGGTGTCGTGGTGAGGATCTCTTTTGGTCATGTTTATTAGGGGTTCTATAAGCTTCCTGTACTAAGATGCCTCTGTCCTTCTCCAAACCTGGGAAATTTTCTGCTAGTATCTCACTGAAAATGCCTTCTAATCCTTTCTCCCTCTCCATGCCTTCAGGAACTCCTAGAACCCGAATGTTGGGTTTTTTAATAGTATCCTGTAGATTCCCGACAATATTTTTTAGATTTCTAATTTCTTCTTCTTTTCTTAGGTTTGCCTGTATCCTGTTCTCTGTCTTCTAAGTCTGATATTCTCTCTTCTGCTTCGCCCATTCTGTTTTTAAGGCTCTCTAATGTGTTTTTCATTTGATCTATTGAGTTCTTCATTTCATTGTGGTTTTTTGTCACTATCACAGTTTCTTGTTCCACTAGGCATCTTAGTACAGGAAGCTTATAGAAGGTGAAATAAAGACTTTTCAAAGCAAACAGAAACTGAAAGAATTTGTTGCCACTCATCCTGCCCTGCAAAAGATGCTTAAAGATGTGTTACACACAGAAACACAGAAACATGGTCACCAATATGAAAGAAGGTAAAGGAAGGAAACCTCACAGCAAAAGATCACAGGAAGCTCAATTTCTCTTTGACATAGAATTAAACTCTGATGCTCTGTTAAAGCAATGTGTTACAGTAATCTATGATGTTCTCCTGATGTCTGTTAAATTCTAATTGTTCAAAAACAGCTGAATTTTTATTAAGAGCTATGGGTTATTTAAATATGTGCTTATTTTCAAAGATTTGAATAATCACCTTGTAACAATGATCAAATTTGGCTATGTTATGTCATGATTTTAAGGAATCTTATTTCAACCAGATATTTTGGATTTTGAGCCTTCTTGGCATTCTTGACAGGCATTCAAAAAATCAAAGTTTCAAACAATCTGGTCTCTAAAATTTCCAGTAAATCCTGGACTTTGGTTTTTCCAGTTTGGGCCCAACTGAAAAAATCGAAGGACCTATGTCTCTCATCTTATAGAGACACCAACTAATCAGGCTATTTGGATTATATTAGAAGTACTGTCAAGATGTGACGTGGTACTAAACTTTAAGTTTCTATAATGGAAAATGCTATTAATACAAATGTTTGAGAATTAAAAAGTCTAATGATCTTGTGTTACTAGACATGATAGTTATCTTAATGAGAAAGCCCCAGAGGCCTAAAGGGTTAAATACTTGTAAAATCCTACAGGTGCTTTCAAAAATACTGTGAAGGAAGCAAGTGCCTCTTGTTGGTTGATGAGTTTATAATTTTAAACATGGCGACTTAAAGTCTTTTGTCATCCATAGTTATATATGATGTGCTGCTCATAAAACTAAAGTGTTGTTGGTTCTGTGTTTAGCTGTGCTCCTATAGGTTCCTATGGACTTTTTCCAGCCACTTCTATTGTATTCAGTACTTTGGGATGGCTCTGTAAACAGATGAAGCCAATAATGTATTAACAGTACCAACTGAGAGAAAGTATGGTTAACTGAGGTTACTAAAAACAAACAGCAATTCAAATCAATTGGCAATCTACAAAAAGAGTTAAAGATTTTAAAAGCTATTATTAAAATTGCTATATTGGTCTATTATGCTATGTTATATGTGTGTACATATTGTATGTCCACATGGGGAAATTTTATTAAGAGTTTTACTTTAAATGGCTTATAGATAAGATTGTCCATAAATTTAAGCTGCTAAAATCAATCAAAGATACATTTTAATTTGTGTGACCTGAATCTGTGTATCGTATGTTTTAAACTTGTTGGTAGAAAGAAACTAAAAACATTTTAGAAGGTTGTGCTTAAGTTTACTGGCTAAACAAACTACACCATGTTAGATATTTAAGAGGTGTTTTCAAATACATGATTCTTAAAATTTATAGAAGGCATTGGACCTTCTGGTAAATGTTTTCTTAAGTTGTTATCTAATGGTTGAAAAGGTTTGCTAAGTATTCATGTAATATTGCTATTGTCAGCAAGCGATCTAGGACTTGCTCCCTCATTTCTCTATTCTAAGCCCAACTTGTTCTTTCATTTCTCTATTCTCTTCAAGGTAGGAAACTAATTCTATTATGAAGGAATCTGTAGGACGCACAATTTAATCTTTGGACCTTATGAAAGAGATGGCTAACATTTTTCTGTAATAGCATAGCCAAAATAAGAACTTAAATAATAATCTCATAGCTAGATTCACTTCGCCATCAGCGAAGTATACAGTAAGCAGAAAAAAACTCCCTTTCAGACCAAAGGGAAAGAAAGTTTTAAAGTGAGAATATAATTTTCCTCATGGGCATTGTCTACCTTAGAAAAACTACTACAGAACATGCCTGTGACTATAGACTTGTAGTTTAGGCCACCGAAGATTAGAGATGGGACTTGGGCACTCCCTTGACTTGCATCCTCTGGTCTGCTTTAACACAAACCAGGAGGAAAAGAAAGCTAGGCATCAGAAGCAATGGGTGGCAGGCCTATTAGTGGCTGATCTGTACAGTGATCTGCCCTCAAGGAGACCCAACAGGCCAGTCCACTGCAGTGGCTTTCCATGTGGTAAGCCTGGGCTTCAGCAGAAGTCAGCTTGTGAAGAGCCCTGGCAGCTCTGCCAAGAGTTGGATCACTGGAAATGGACCTGCCCTGGAGTGGAAGGATGCCCAGGTCAGAGCCACAGATCTTATTGGCTCTAAGCTGAAAAGCCCTTCACTCAGCCCAACTTCCAAAGTGACCACTGCAGCTGAGGGGATGGTCAAGTAGGGTCAGCAACATTGCAGGCAGAACTGTAAATTTCTTGTTAGAGATGCCCCCTGCCTTTACCTGGTCAGCTCTCCTCCCAGGCCAGCCATGTAATGAAAGTCAACAGAGTGCCTTCCCCTAGGAGGTTCACACCTCCCTTAGGATATACCCCATGTGATGAGATAGATAGGTCTGGGCCTCTTAACTTACAAGGCCTAAAGCCCACCAGATTATTATCAAGCCCCTTCTATCAGGTTCAATTTGCCTCTCAATCAGAAAACTTAATTGTAGCTTAGACAGCACCTTTCTTAGCTCCTCTAATAATGACTCTGTCCTTTGTTCTAGACCCTGTCTAGCGCACTTGGGCCTCATTCCTTTGTAATCATAACCTCTACTCTACCACCAATGGCTCTACTCCCAATCTGTGTGTACTGATGGTCCTCTTCCCCACTTCATGCTGTATAATTGTTCAAACCTGGTAAATGCCACTCTTAGGATCATTGCTTACTATCCTCACTCTGTCGTTTATGACCTTGTCTAAATATGATCAGAGTCGGCAAACTTGGAAGGCTTCCATAGCCTTGGCAACTCATGACGACAGCCTAGGGTGGTTACTGGCGCCATAAACTAGAGTGTCAATTTGTTGGGTCAACAACAGGAGCCACTGTGCACTTGCTCCTCATGTGGGATCTCTGTCCTTAATGTGCTGTACATTGTGATTTAATGCTATAACTAGTACTCAAACAGTATGTTTCACTTTGTGTTTCTATGTGGGTGCAAACTGTTGAAATCTTTATAGTAAATTGATCTTCTGTATATAAAGAGAATTGAAAATGAATCTTGATGCAAATGGAAGGGGAGAGGGAGCGGGAGAGGGGAGGGTTGCGGGTGGGAGGGAAGTTATGGGAGGGGGAAGCCATTGTAATCCATAAGCTGTACACTGGAAATTTATATTCATTAAATTAAAGTTAAAAAAATTAAATTAAATTAAATTAAAAAGAAAAAAGAAAGAGCTTATTTCATCTTTAAGACACATAAACATGGTGTTAACTTCATGCAGAACACAAGGCAAAGTTACAAACCATACACCTCTGTTATCGATTCAGTGATTCTTTTTTCTTAAAAAAATATTTATTTATTTATTTGAAAGACAGAGAGAGAGAGAGAGAGAGAGAGAGAGATCTTCCATCCACTGATTCATTACCCAAGTAGCCAAGCCAGGCTGAGACCAGGGGCCAGAAACTTCATCTTGGTCTCCTTGGTTCTCCTTAGTTCTCCCTTGGTGGCAGGGGCATAATTACTTAGACCATCTTCTGCTGCGTTTCCCAAGCCATTAACAGGGAGCTGGATGGGAGGTGGAGCATCCATGACACAAATTTGCACCCACATTGGATACTGGCATCATAGGTGGTATCTTTACCTGCTCTGCTACAGCACTGGCCCCACCAAGTTAGTGTTTCATCAACCTAGGTAAGCATGCCCTTGGAGCAAGAAAGTGGCAAAACTCATGGATCAGTGTCCCAAGAGACACCATAAGGCTCCTTAATCATAAATTCCCAGGCTGGTCAACTCTCAGGCAACTCATTTATCCCATAGACAAAAACATTTTGCATAAATACAGCATCTTGTTAATAGACCCCAACTTCAGGATACCGAATCTGGCGAACATGAACAAAAGAGTAACAAAGGGCTCTAAGAATAGCAGTGGCTAATGAGTATAAACACACTAATGATGCCTCTACAGTAACAATTGTAAAAAAAATTGTTTTCGTGAAAGTTTGTTGGGACTTCAATTGATTTCTATTCAAAATCTCAGACATCTATTTAGCTAGAAATTAAAATAGAGCAATGTTGGTAATTGATGCAGATATTGATTTATCAAAAAGATGGCATGCTAGATTTGAGTTTTAAAATATTTCTCAGAATATAGCATGTAAGATAGCATTTGGAAATAGGGTGAATATGTAAGATATGTTTTTTATGATTTATTTATCTATTTGAAAGTCAGAGTCACACAGAGAGAGAAGGAGAGACAGAGAGAGAGAAAGAGAGAGAGGTCTTCCATCCGGTGGTTCACTCCCCAAATGGCTGTACCGATCCAAAGCCAGGAGCCAGGAGCTACTTCCGGGTCTCCCACGCAGGTGCAGGGGCCCAAGGGCTTGGGCCATCTTCTACTGCTTTCCTAGGCCATAGCAGAGAGCTGGATGGGAAGTGGAGCCCCAGGTCTCAAACTGGCACCCATATTGGATTCCAGCACTGTAGGTAGTGGCTTTACCAGCTATGCCACAGTGCCAGCCCCAATATGGTTATTTTGTAAAAGTTGTAAAATCCATACCTATCAAATATCGGGTCATTTCTTGAAAAATTAATTACCAGATGTCAATCATCCTATTTCTTATACAAGAAATTCTTCTGTCTCCATGCACAAATTAACTAGAAACATAATAAAAATAAAGTACTCTGAAAGCAGAGACATTCACCTGTAAAAAACTGTTTGAATATTTAAATGAGATTTCCTTTAGAAAAGGTTAGTTTTTTGGATTTCCACTTATACTTACAAATCTGACATTAAAGTTGCTCTCATTATTATTTCTTACCCTGCATTTCTAGATTTAGTCAAAAAATGCTATAGCACTCTATTATTCCCATATTTCATTTTTCTTCTAAATAGAACTATCAAAATAGCCATCCATTTCTGTTGGCTCACTTGCTTTTTAAATTATACATTCTTGTAATACCTACTTCTTGGGCTCCAATAAAGTATTAAGAGTGCGTGAAGTACTAGGAAGAAAATAGAGGAGGTCAATTAGGCAGAGCCCCATCATTCATATAGGTTACCATCTATCAGAAGACAGGCATGCTTCAGAAGTAAAATGTTAAATATACAAATGTAATCTTTACTTAGTTCTATGAAGAAAAATACGAAGATTTAAGGGTTGACATAATATTGTGGCTAGGGTCTTTGCACATTTTAACACTTTATTTAGTGGAACGCTAAGCTCTTGACTGTAATGTAAATTAAAAATATATTATCTCAAAAACTAAAAATGAAAGGAAGAGAGAGAGAAAGAAAGACAAGAAAAAAGAAAGACAAGAAAGCATGTAAGAGAAAGGGAAGGGAAGAGAGGAAGGAAGAAATAAAGACAGAAAAGAAAGAAAGAAGGAAGGAAAGGAAGAAAGAAAAAAAAAGGAAGGGAGCAAGTGTAGAAGAGAGGAGGGGTGGAAAATGAAGGGAAGCAGCACTATACACTAAAATTGTATCTATAAACTACAATGAATCTGTTCTCATTGTATTAATATCATATTAACATGAAAAAGTAAAAAAATACAAAAATGAATTAAATTACAAAAAAGAGAGAAAGTTTCATTAGAAAGTCACATGGCAACCTTGATGGTGAATGAATTTTAACCAGTAGACCAGTGTAACAGGTTGCAGGAACAGTACTGACTGAACGAGAAGAGAAGGAGTGTGGGGAGACTGGTATGAAATATCACCAAGAGGAGGCATTTAGTGTCAGATTTTTCATAGCTTTTTGTTACATTATAAATCTTGTTCCTGTTTCTAAAAGAAAAGGAAAAATTATAACAAGGTTTAAAGCAAGGAGATGACATGATTATATTTGCTTGCACATTAAAAATTCTTCATTCTGGGTACAGAATGAGGAAAGAGAGGCTGTTAAGAAGAGGTTGTGGTTGTTGTAGTTCATGGGGGAAATACTGCTGGATTAAAATGAAAGGTTGGTAGGGAGTTGGAAAGAATGGGACACTCATGTTCTTTGAGGTAAAATCAACAAGATTCTATGAGTCACTGGACAGCTGGGGTATGGAGAATGTCAAGGTTGACAGGATGTGAAACTAGATGGTTAGAACTTAAAACATCACAGAGGCCAGCGCCGCAGCTCAATAGGCTAATCCTCCACCTTGAGGCGCCAGCACACCGGGTTCTAGTCCCGGTCGGGGCACCAGATTCTGTCCCGGTTGCCCCTCTTCCAGGCCAGCTCTCTGCTGTGGACCAAGAGAGCAGTGGAGGATGGCCCAGGTGCTTGGGCCCTGCACCCCATGGGAGACCAGGATAAGCACCTGGCTCCTGCCTTCCGATCAGCGCGGGGCGCCGGCCGCAGAGCGCCAGCCGCGGCAGCCATTGGAGGGTGAACCAACAGCAAAGGAAGACCTTTCTCTCAGTCTCTCTCTCTCTCTCACTGTCCACTCTGCTGTCAAAAAAAAAAAAAAAGAAAGAAAGAAAGAAAGAAAAGAAAAGAAAACATCAGCAGAGTCAGCATGAAGAATGTTGATACTGCATAGGTCAAATTTGAGGTTTCAGACATTTTTCTTGCTGCTGTGTATGATTTATTTAATCCTGGTCTTCATTTAAGAGAGAGGCTAGTAATTCCGTCAAGGCTAAGGTGTCAAGATATCCTGGATCCATCTAATTAGTCACCAATGCTTTTTAACAGAGTTATATGCCAAAGGATACCAGAACCCCATGAAAAGAGAAGACCTCTGAGGCACAACCAAAACACTTGCAACAGTGGGGACTCCTCAAGTAATTAAACCTTGGCAGTGCTAGAAAGAGAAGCAGGTGAAACTGAATAAGAGATTCTATAAGAGAATGAATTTCTCAAAATTGTATGCTTCTAGGTCAGAAGGATTTATATTTGTGTTTAGACCCAGGTTGAGTTTTGTATAAAGTCATGCTGTGGTGTTACTAAGCTTGCATCAGTGCATCACTATTTTGAATTGACACACCATTGGCCCAACTAACCAAAAAAAGGATGGAGAAGACCCTAATCAATAAAATCAGATATGAAAAAGGAAATTTAACAATACATACCACAGAAATAAAAAGAATCATCAGGAATTATCACAAAGAGCTGTATGCCCACAAACTGGGAAACCTAGAAGAAATACAAAGTTTCCTGACAACATACGATCTACCAAAATTGAGTCAGGAAGAAAAAAAAAAACACCTAAACACACCAATAACCAAGACAGAAATTAAATCAGTAATAAAGATCCTCCCAACAAAGGAAAGCCCACATCCCAGTGCCTTCACTGCTGAATTCTACCAGACCTTCAAAGAAGAACTAATTCCAATTCTTCTCAAGTTATTCAACAATTGAAAGGGAAGGTATCCTCTGAAACTCTTTCCATGAAGCCAGCATCACCTTAATTCCTAAACCAGAGAAAGAAAACAACAGAGAAAGAGAACTACAGACCAATTTCCTGATGAACATCGACGCAAAGATCCTCAACAAATTACCATCCAGTCAAATCCAACAACACATCAGAAATATCATCCACTCAGACCAAATGGGATATATTCCTGGCATGCAGGGATGGTTTAACATCTGCAAATGTGATACATCACATTAACAAACTGAAGAACAAAAAACATGTGTTTATCTCAATAGATGCAGAGAAAGCACTTGATAAAATACAACATACTTTCGTGATGAAGATTTTAAGTAAACTGGGTACATAAGGAACATTCCTCAACACAATCAAGGAAATTTATGACAAATTCACAGGGAGCATCTTATTGAATGGGAAAAATTGGAGGCATTCCCACTAAGATCCAGAACAAGACAAGGATACCCACTCTCACCATTGCTATTCAATATAGTCCTGGAAATTTTAGCCAGAGCAATTAGGCAAGAAAAAGATCAAAGGGATACAAATTGGGGAGGAGGAAATCAAATTATCCCTATTTGTAGATGACATGACTCTACATATAGAGAATCCAAAAGACTCCACTAAGACACTATTGGAACTCATAAAAGAGTGTGGAAATGTATCAGGATATAAAATAAACACACAGAAATCAATAGCCATTATATACACAGATAAGGCCATAGCAGAGAAGAACTTTGAAGATCAATTCCATTCACATAGCTACAAAAACTAACACCTTGGAATAAATTTAATCAAGGACATCAAATTTAATCAAGGACAAAGCAGTAAAGAAAGAAATAGAAGAGGGGCCAGTGCTGTAGCACAGTAGGCTAGTCCTCTGGCTGTGGTGCCGGCACCCTGTATGGGTACTAGTTCTAGTTCTGGATGCTTCACTTCTGTTCCAGCTCTTTGCTATGGCCTGGGAAAGCAATAAAAGATGGCCCAAGTATTTGGGCCCCTGCACTCATGTGGGAGAACCAGAACTGCATCCTGGCTTCAGATTGGCTCAGCCTCTGCCGTTGTGGCCATTTGGAGAATGAACCAGTGGATGGAAGAACTTTCTCTATGTCTCTCCCCCTCACTGTCTATAACTTTACCTCTCAAATAAATAAAATCTTAAAAAAGAAATAGACAACACAAAAAAGTGGAGAAATCTTGCATATATTCCTGGATTGAAAGAACCAACATCATCAAAATGTCCATACTACTGAAAACAATCTACAGATTCAATGCAATCTGAATCAAAATACCAATGATACTATTCTCAGGTCTAGAAAAAAATGATGCTAAATTCATATGGAAACATAAGAGACCCAGAATAGCCAAAATAATGTTAAACAACTAAAACAAAGCTCTAGGTATCACAACGCCAGATCTCAAGATATACTACAGGGTAATTATAATCAAAACTACCTAGTACTGGCACAAAAACAGATGAGTATAACAAAGGAACAGAATAGAACCTCCAAAAACCAATCCAAGTATCTACAACCAACTTATCTTTGACAAAGGAGCTAAAATTAATCCCTGAAGCAAAGACAGTCTCTTAAATAAATTGTGATGGGAAAACTTGATCTCCACATGCATTAGTTTGAAGCAAGACACCTACCTTACACTTCATACAAAAATCTACTCAAAATGGATCAAAGACCTGAATCTATAAACTGACAGCATCGAATTACTAGAGAACATTGGGGAAACCCTACAAGACCTCTTGGAAAAGACCTCAGAAGCACAAGCAATCAAAGCCAAAATTAATAAATGGGATTACATCAAACTGAGAAGCTTCTGCACTGCAAATCACTCAGCAAAATGAAGAGGCAACTGACAGAATGGAAGAAAATATTTGAAAACTATGCAACTGATTGCCATTAATATTTAATATTAGAACTAATATTGATAACTAATATTAATATTAGAATTAATATTAAATATTAATGTCAATTAATATTAGAATATTAACAAATTAATATTCTAATCTCAACTGAAGACTGGATAAAGCAATTATGGTATACATACACTATGGAATACTACAATGTTAAAAAAATGAAATCCTGACATTTGCAACAAATGGATACAACTGGAAACTGTTATACTTAGTGAAATAAGCCAGTCCCAAAAAACAAATACCTTATGTTCTCTCTGATCTGTGGTAACTAATAGGCTATGTGAAAGGTAATCTATGGGAGTGAAATTGACACTTTGTGATATGATGATTTTGAACAGCCCTTGCCTTGACTCAACAGTCAAGGAACAATGATTTTGTTTGTTTCTTGTATTTTTGCTTTTTCTTCATACTGTTTGTTGAACTCTCTACTAAGTATAAGGTTAATCTTATGACTATAAATTTAACTGAAAATAGATCTTCGTAAAAAATAAGAATAGAAATGGGAGAGAGAAGAAGAAGGGTGGGAATACAGGTGGGAAGGAGGTAGGGGGGGAAGTTTCACAATGTTCTTAAATTTGTATGTATAAAATACATGAAGTTTGTATTCTTTAAATAAAATTTAAAAAATAAAGTAACATTCAACATCTTTTGGAATAGATACACAGAAATTTCAAAACAAAAAAGAAAGAACTATCAGTTATCCTATGATTCTTAATAACTTGATGATTGAAGGTATCAAAATAGAATACACATACACTTTTAGAGCATATTGTTAGATATCATCAACCCTAATACTTTTAATTGATGCATAAGGACTTTTAGAAACTTCTCTGCTAGGACTAACTTAAAGAAATCAGTGACATAGTATAAACATAGTGCAACTTTTTATTCCATTGCAAATGTATTATTTTCTAAGAGTTCAAAATATAAAATATATTCTCGACATTATTTGTTGATGCAAGGAAGTGTAAAAATTATTGCAATTGTTGTTTACTCTTAAGGGAAAAAAGAATGTCATAGAACTTTTAAAAATTATTCAATTAAAAGAAAATGTAAACATGCAACAAATTTTCAATGACAAATTTAATGGAAACCTAATCATATTTTCATAGGAATTTAACACAATGGTGTTCTATGACAAACATAGAAGTAATGTAACCACATAAAACATTAAGTCCTGCTCTCTGCTATGACCTGGGGAGGCAGTGGAAGATGGTCCATGTCCTTGGGCCCCTGCACCCTCCTGGGAGACATGGAAGAAGCTCCTCGCTCCTGGCTTCAGATCAGCCCAGCTCCAGCTATTGCAGACATTTGGGGAGTGACCAGCGCATGGAAGACTCCTCTATCTCTGCCTCTGCATCTCTGAGACTCTGGTTTTCAATGATTGAATAAATAAATATTTTAAAAGAAAGAAAGAAAAAGGAAAAAATGACAAGAAGAAGGAGAAGAGGGGTAATTCCTACTTGAAAAAAAGAGCAGCACTATATAAAGAACCCTTACAATATATGCCAAGTGGTGTGGTTAAAATGTGATAGAAAATGCACCTTATCTCTGAGTTGAAGAATCTGAAGACAGAATTTGGGCAACCGTAGTCATTGGAAAATGAAAGGCAGATCCCAGAGAGGAGAAAGGTGAAGAGAGAGAAATGAAGATTCTGTGTTTGGGCCGGTGCCACAGCTCACTTGGCTAATCCACTGCCTGCAGAGCTGGTACCCTGGGTTCTAGTCCTGGTTGGGGCACTGGGTCTAGTCCTGGTTGCTCCTCTTTCAGTCCAGCTCTCTGCTGTGGCCCGAGAAGGCAGTGGAGGATGGCCCACGTCCTTGGGCCCTGCACCTGCATGGGATACCAGGAGGAAGCACCTGGCTCCTGGCTTCGGATCGGCACAGTGCGCCAGCCGTAGCAGCCATTAGGGGAGTGAACCAATGGAAGTAAGACCTTTCTCTCTGTCTCTCTCTCTCCCTCATTGTCTGACTCTGCCTGTCAAAAAAAAGTTCTGTGTTTAATTATGTCCAAATCCCTGGGAAACACTTAAACCATTGATATTTGTGTCAGACTCTAAGATAAGGCCAGAAGAAACTAATTTGGAAATAAAACAACTTGCTAAAACAAAAGGAAACACACTATATTCTTTTGGAGGACTATAACAAAATCTAATGTTTTCACAGCATAAAATAGGCTAATTCCTTAATCAGTATACAAAGAAGTATGAAAACATGACCCATTCTCAATGGAAAAACACCCAAGATGGTCCAGATGTTAAAATTAGAGCAGATAAACAGCACTAATTACAGCTACACTCCTGGAAAAAAAAGAAATTACGGTTGCTGAGAACTAAAACTAGGAAATCAAAACAGAAATGTAGAAAATATAAAGAAAAATATTCAAGTTCTGGAACTAAAAATTACAATGTCAAAGTAAAATATCCAAGGAATTAACTCAATAACATAATAGCTATGATGAGGAAGGTCTCTGTAAACCTGAAAGTATTGCAGTGCAAATGAAATAACCTGAAGGAAAAGGGAGAAAGATTTTTAAAATAAAACCTATCAGTGCTGTTAAGCCACCAGGATATAGTTGGATTCCCATAGCAAAAGACCAAAGAACAAAACAAAATATTTTCAAACTCTTAATTTCAGATTGCATTTAAATTTACAAAACCAAAATTGCCATGTACTACAGAGAGTTTCCATATATTCTCCATTCCCAGATTCCCCTGTTATAAACATCTTACATTATTATGATAAGTTTGTCACCATCTATAAACTACATCTGGCTCAACTAATATTAATATCTCATATTAATAAATTTTTTGCAGTTAATGAACCACACTCAGTTTCCTCTATTTTTTATCCAAACTCTATCTCTCCCAGCCTCTATTAATCAATGTTCTATGTTCAGATTGAGTTTTTTTTGTTTTGTTTTGTTTTGTTTTTGCCAGGCAGAGTTAGACAGTGAGAGAGAAAGACAGAGAGAGAGAGAGTTACAGACAGTGAGAGAGAGAGACAGAGAGAAAGGTCTTCCTTCCATTGGCTCACTCCCCTAATGGCCACTACAGCCGGAGCTGTGCCAATCCAAAGCCAGGAGCCAGGTGCTTCCTCCTGGTCTCCCATGCGGGTGCAGGGACCCAAGGACGTGGGCCATCCTCCACTGCCTTCCCAGGCCACAGCAGAGAGCTGGACTGGAAGAGGAACAAATTGGGACTAGTACCCGGCGCCCCAACCAGGACTAGAACCCTGGATGCCTGCTTTGCAGGCAGAGGATTAGCCAAGTGAACCACAGCGCTGGCCCAGATTGAGTTTCTTAACCCCTCTGTATGAGGCAGAATATGTCTTTCTGTGTCTGACTTATTTCACTTAACGTGATGGCCTCTAGTTACAATCATTTTCTGCAAATAATAGGATTTTGTTCTTTTCATGGCTGTGTAATATTGCATTATATGTATATATTTCACATTTTCTTTATCCATTCATCTAATGATGGACACCTTGGTTGTTGATGGACACCTTGACAGCTGTGAGCAGTGAGGTGACAAACATGGTGGAACATGGAATTGCTTTGATACAATGAATTCATGTTTTGTTTGCATACCCAATAGTGGGATTGCTGAATCATATGGCAGTTCTATTTCTAGTTTTTAAATAAATCTCCGTAATGGGGCCAGCATTGTAGCACCATGCATTAAGCTGCCACATGCAACACCTGCATCTTATATTGGAGCACTGATGTGACTAGTCAAGAAGTTTAGGGGGATTATATTAGTCAAGTTGGAATGTTAACTGCAACACAATTTATGAGACACCAGAGAAGTGTGTTTGCCCTGCCTTCCTCTTCTCAATGGGACAGCCTTATGTAGGTCATCTCAAGAAACTCAACAGATGGGTCAAATTTTAGGTCTTTCTAGAGAATTGGAGTGACTATTATGCATATGAGAAATAAGAACAGTTTCACTATTACACCGAATTTACTGGTGTCAAAACCATTAAGGGAAAGCTAACAGAAGCAAACTGTCATGCTTGTCAGATCCTCTGGGCCTGACAAATAAGATGCAATTTGTTTGCTGAGCTTCTGTTAGCTTTATCTGAAAGCCTGTGTTTTTAGAGATGACTCAGAACATTGATGGATCTCTATTCTTTTCATTTTAGCACAGATAAATAATTATAAACTTTCTGTTTTTCTTTAAGTCAATAAAAGCTTATGAATGTTTAAAGGCAGCCAAACTCAATGGGAAAAGCAAATTAGTTTCTAGAAAGGTGAATTTCAACATATGTTTAATTTTTCCATCTCTCAGTTTCCTCTTTGATAAAGTAATGAATAACAGTCATGTATTTATTTGAGTTGTGATGTGGAGAAATCACTGACATAAAATGATAGCACTCAGCACCTTAGTCTCTCTCTCACTCTCTCTCTCTTATCTATCATCTATCAATACATATCATCTATCTTCTTTCTCCTCATCTCCCTTTTCTTCTCCTTTTCCTTCCTATCTCCCTTTCTACTTCCCCCTCCCTCTCTCCTTTGAACCTCACCTGTGTGGTAGGGGGGTGGGAGGCAGATTGTGATGCCGTAGTTTAAGCAATCGCCTGGGACACTGGCATCCCATGTGGCCACCAGATGGAGTCCTGCTTGCTCCACTTCCCATCCAGCTCCCTGCTAATGGCCTGGGGAAAGTAGCAGAAGATGGCCCAAATGCTCAGGTCCCTGACATCCACACAGGAGACCAGGAGGAAGCTCCTAGCTCCTGGCTTCTACCTGGCTCAGTCCTGCCCATTGCAGTCATCTGGGGAGTGAACCAGAGGATCAAAATCTCTCTCTCTCTCTGACTCTCCCTCTCTCTGTATAACTCTTTCAAATAAATAAATATTGTTTATTAAGAAAAGGAAACCTCACCTACCCCTTTATTATTTCTGCTTTTACATTTTCATCTTTTCCATCCTTTGATACAAATTTATTTAGGTGTTTTTTGCTTATATTTATAATACTACAAGATGCAGTGAAAATGTTAACTAGTATTAACCAGAGCCTCATGTGCTTTTTCTGCAAAAATCTTTTCACATTTTTAGTAAATAAATATAATTTTCATATAAAAATTTCCAAAGACAACTTTTAGCAACATGAAGCATTTTCCTATAAACAAGGAATCGCAAGATTTGGTAAGCAGCAGGAGATGGGAAATTTGGATATACCTGCCTTTAACTCTGACCTTGTTATACAGAGAAGTTATCTCTAATACCTGCTGGGTTTACAAATTGGTTCATGGTTTGAGAGCATCACTTGAGGAATACTTCCAAAGCAAAGATAATCAGATGCCAGGCCTCCTGGGAAGTTTTGGATCAACAGGTGATATCCAAATTCCCTATTGGTCAACTTCAATAGGAAAGACATGCACATTTTATTCTCAATTTGATTATTGTATGAAATTCTAATATATAGAATTATTGCTGTTAATTGCATAAATACTTGAGTATTAATTTTAAAAATCTCTAAGTTTCAATTCCTTTATAGTCAAAGTTTTGTGAAGGTTAGGATAGCTATTAGATAATTATGTAGAAGGCTCAGTTACTGACCATATCAGTAAACATTATTGATATTCACTTTGATGATAATAATGATTCTGACAATGATGCCGTTAAAACCAAAATCAAAGCTGAGATATCCACATTAGATTTCAAATAATAAACATTTCTTATAAGTTTCAGATATACAGCTGCCCACGCATCTCTATCTGTATGCTCCATAGGTATCCAGCATTCAAATTTATCTCAAACAACTTATAAACTTCAATCTCTTCTTCTAGGTCTTTGCAGTAGTATTATCTGCCCACCTATGATCTCCCTCTTCCCAAATCTGCTTTCTTGACTGTAACCTGATCTTGGTGCCTGGCATCCTATGTATACCATGGGTCTGTTCTCCCTCCAGAAATGTGTTGCCTTCCTAGGTTTCTTCCTTGCCACATATCATCCAGTTACTAACCTCTGCTTCATACACCTACATATGAAAACAATTAGTCACTAGGTGCTCTGTTTTTGGTTGACACTATCATCAATGTTTTAGGCCCTTATCATCCTTAATTTTTCCATCATCTTCTATAATTACAGACAGAGAAGTAGTGGTTCACAGAGCCTCCAAGACTGCTCTTTCCACTAAGCTATATTGTAAGCTCTCTCACTGCCCTCCTGTCTTCTCCATTGCTATCTCTGAAGGTCTATTTTACTTTTCTTCTCCTATATGGCCTCCTACAGTAGATCTCTTATGGATGCTTCTGCTTGTGGTCTTGTCTCCATGTAATCCATGTTCCACAACATTGCCAGATCAATTGTTCTAATGTACACATGATCATATCACTATCCTGATCATTGTCTTTCAAACACTCTCTGGTTATTAAAGGATAAAACTTGAAATTCTTTGAGTGGCACACAAGGCGCTTTGTGACTTGGCTCCTTCCTATCTAACTCTTTGCCCATCAGTTCACGCCAACAATCTGCTCGGCAACAGAAATTACAAATGGTTAAGAGGTATGTTAAAAGATGCTCCAAATGTAAAGGAAATACAAATCAAAACCAAAATGAGATGGCATATGAACATTATAACAAACAAAACCAGAGAAAAATAAGTGTTGACAAGAATGTGAAGAAAATGGGACACTTGTGCATTGTCGGTGGGACTGTAAACTAGTACAGCCACTGTGAAAAACAGTACAGAAGTCCTCTAGAAATTAAATATATGATTATCATAAGATCCAGTTATCCTGCTTTTGGATATTTATTCAAAAGAATGAAAATCGGAATCTTAAAGAGATATTTAGATCCCATGTTATTGTTTTCACAAAAGCTAAGGTATTCAAGCAAACCAACTGTCCATTACCAAATGAAATGATAAAGAAAATGTAATACATATACTGAACAGGATATTATTCAGCATTAAGAAAGAAGGAAATATTCAGGCAAGTCAGGTTAAGCTGCTGCCTGCAATACCAACACCCCATATAGGTGCTGGTTCAATCCAGCTGCTCCTCTTCCAATCCAACTCCCTGCTGATGCACCTGGGAAAGCAGCAGAAGATAGTCCAAGTGCTTGGGTCCCTGTACTCATGTGGGAAACCTGGAAGAAGCTCCTGAATCCTGGTTTTGTTCTGGCCCAGCCTGGCCACTGTGGTCATTTGAGGTATGAACCAGCAGATGGAAGGTCTCTCTCTCTCTCTGTCTCTCCCTCTCACTCTCTCTGCAACTCTATCTTTCAAATAAAATAAATAAATCTCAAAAAGAAGGAGGAGGAGGAGGAGGAGGAAGAGAAGGAAACCTTCTATGTGACAACATGGCTGAACCTAAGGGCCATTCAACTAAATAAACTAAACCAGTCAACAGAAGAACAAGTGTTAATGAGTCTATATCCATGAGGCATCTACAATATTTAAACTCAGAAACCGAGAGTAAAATAATGATTGCTAGGAGTTGAGGGAGGGATAAATGAGGTATAAAATTTCAATTATACAAGATGAAAAAGTTCTAGAGATCTGCTGTATGATATAACTAACACCCTGTAGTGTGTACTTCAACATTTAAGAGGGGAGATCTAATGTGTGTGTTTTTGCCACTGCAAAAAATTGCACTCCAGATTGTGGATTCAGATATGAAGAACCCAGTTTATGGCTTTCAATTCAATTTCTAAGGTTAAAAAAAAAAAGCTCTGAACATTAGCTATGTTGATTGCAGCATCTTTTTTGACTTTGTCAACTAAAATTTATATTTTAATTCATTTGCTAGTACATGAAGTAATATGCATCCTTAATGAGAATTATGAAATCTGAATGCTTTATTATGCAAAGCACAGATTTCAAAGAACATCTTGCATTTATTATTTTTTATTTTTAAAAATGATTTATTTATTTGAATATGTTACAGAAAGAGGAGAGCTAGAGAGATCTTCCAACTGCTGGTTCACTCCCCAAACAGCTGCTAAAGCCAGGAGATAGGAGCTTCATTTGGGTGTCCCACATGGGTGACAGGGACCTAAATACTTCCACCATCTTCTATTGCCTTCCCCAGGCCATTTGCATGGAGCTGAATCAGAAGTGAAGCAGCTGGGACAGGAACCAATGCCCACGTGGGATGCTACTGTTTCCTCACCTGCTTGCAAACCACAACATTGGCCCTCGTTTATTTTTCATTCTTGTAAATTGTTTGGAAGTAGCTTCTCTTAGCTGCATTCTCAGATACATTTTTTATTCTCTTTTGACTGTCTCCAAGCTCTACTGTACCTCAAAAGAAATGTTCAAAGATATGTTAAGAATATCCTAGTCATGTTTGAACAAATGAAATGTTATTGAGTAGAAGAAAATATCAAACCTAACATAATAAAAATGTCCTATAATTAGAAATCCTGATCTATCAGTAAATAAACTTTTCAGAGAGGCAAGAGGACAGCACCACACAAATGTTAAGGTGAGTCTTTGGCTCCTTTTCTGATATTCTATGATGCTTGTATATTAAGATGGTAATATTTTAGGAGAATGACCAAAGAGCAATGATGATAACAGAAGAAGTCATTGATAATGATGAAATATTTTAAAATATGTATTACAATTAAGCCCTCTTGAGAAGTATATGGATAACATTACTTTTTATTTTTATAATGCTGACAAGAAATAAAGGTAATTAAAAAACAGGTCAATAGAATCTTCAAACTTATGTTGACCTCAAGCATATTTTCTAGTATCTCCTCTTCTACCTCATCTTTTAATTCTATTATGTTAATATCATTTATTTTTAAAATATAGTTGTTTCACTGCTGACCATAATGAAAGGACATAACCATGTAATTTTTATTTTTATTTTTGATAGGCAGAGTGGACAGTGAGAGAGAGAGAGACAGAAAGAAAGGTCTTCCTTTTGCCATTGGTTCACCCTCCAATGGCTGCTGCAGCTGGCGCGCTGCGGCCCACGCACCACGCTGATCCAAAGGCAGGAGCCAGGTCTCCCATGGGGTGCAGGGCCCAAGCACTTGGGCCATCCTCCACTGCACTCCCGGGCCATAGCAGAGAGCTGGCCTGGAAGAGGGGCAACCGGGACAGAATCTGGTGCCCCGACCAGAACTAGAACCCGGTGTGCCGGTGCCACAAGGTGGAGGATTAGCCTGTTGAGCCGCGGCGCCGGCTATAACCATGTAATTTTAAGATCCACTGCAAATGTCACCTTATATTTGAAAATTTCCCCAACTTCCTGTTCATCATTATACCCAATATTCTTACTTCACTTAGTTTATTCTTTATGATATAATTATTGGTTTAGGAGTATGTCTCCCCTTTTTGGATGTAAACAATTTGAGGCAGACTGAACTAGTCTTCTTTGTAAATGAATCTCAAACACTGTCTGAGACATGGTAGCTTACAGAAACCAAAAATAATCATGCAACACACCCTCGCCCACAAAAATAATCACACACACAATAACTAATGTTATTTTTACCCTCATCAACTGCCAGAAATGTAAAAGACCAACTTTTTGTATAATTTTTCTCATACTTCTGCTTTAATTCAAAGAGAACAGATTCAATATAGTTCATAGAGATGATTCTAACAATATAATGATAATACAGACACCAATTACCTTGCCTGCTGAATGCAATGCTTAAGACTGCCCAGACCCAGTAGAAATAACCTTTCCCAGACAGATCAAAAGAATATTCCTGCTTTGAATGGCTATATTGGGAGGTGATTTGTTTTGCAACAAAATCATACAGAAAATGATACCTATACTTGGAGTGCTGCAAAAACAAGAAAAAAAAATATTCACCATATAGAACTGCCTTAGTGACCATGCAATGAGCAGAAATTGAAAGACATATTGGGAAGTCTGCAAAATGGACAAACAGTTAATGGAGGATAAAATGACTGTAACAAATTTCATGTAACATCATAAAGCAATTGGTAAAGTTATTGTCATTTTTGGAAGATAAAAATGTGGCCCCTGGCCAAATAATTTTCAAGAAGACTATTTAAAATATCAGTGACTCTTTGAGTATGATATGCTATTTTTTAAATATTTATGTATTTCAAAGTCAGAGTTACAGATAGAGAGGCAGAGACAGAGAGAGGGAGAGATCTTCCATTTATTGGTTTTCTCCCTAGATGGCTGCAATGGCAGGGGCTAGGCCAGAGTGGAACTAGGAGCCAGTAGCTTTTTCCAAGCTTCTCACATGGGTAGCAAGGGCCCAAGCGCTTGGGCTGTCTTCCACTGCTTCTCCCAGGACATTAGCAAGGAACTGGATCAGAAGTGGAGGAACTAAGACAAGAACTGGAACCCATACGGGATTCTCGCATTGAAGCAGTGGCTTTACCTACTATGCCACAACACCAGCCCCTGTATGATACCTTATAGGAAAGGGAGACAATTTTAAAAATAATAAGTTTACAGGGAGATTTTGTATGAGACATAGAGGAGCCAGTATTTGTTTGACTAGAATATAATCATTCTTCATTTGTAGTCTCTATAACCAGTAAAATAGTTCAGAGTAAATTAAAATCAGAGTGTGGTTATTGAATTCAGGCACTGAAGTAAAATCTGGCCTCAGCATCAAAATCAAATCAAAGGGATGACTGGAAGACTTTTTGCTAAGATTTTTAAAAAAATTTAAGATGGATTTTCTCAATGAGAAAAAGTGCTTCCAAAACTCTTAATAATATTGCTTCATAGCCTCTGAAAAATATTCCAAAGATAAACAGACCACTCTTGAAAATAATTATAGAAATCATTTTTAAATATTTATTAACTTGAAGGTCAGCATTACAGATAGAGAGAGAGAGAGAGATCTTCCATCTGTTGGTTCGCTCCCCAAATGGTCACAATGTCCAGGGCATGGCTAGGCCAAAGCCAGAAGCCAGCAGCACCTACCAGCATCCCACATGTGTGCAGGAGTCCAAGGATCTGGCCATCTTCTGCTGCTTTTCCAAGTACATTAGCAGGGAACTGGATCAAAAGTGGGGCTATCAGGGCCTAGACCAGTTCCCACATCGGATGCTGGTGTCACAGACAGCATCTTAATTCTGTATGCCACAACGCGTGCCCATGGAAATCAGTCTTGTTTAGTGAAAGTCCACAGACTTTTTTTTTTTTTTTGACAGGCAGAGTGGACAGTGAGAGAGAGAGACAGAGAGAAAGGTCTTCCTTTTGCCGTTGGTTCACCCTCCAATGGCCGCCGCGGTAGTGCGCTGCGGCCGGCGCACCGCGCTGATCCGATGGCAGGAGCCAGGTACTTCTCCTGGTCTCCCATGGGGTGCAGAGCCCAAACACTGGGGCCATCCTCCACTGCACTCCCTGGCCACAGCAGAGAGCTGGCCTGGAAGAGGGGCAACCGGGACAGGATCGGTGCCCCGACCAGGACTAGAACCCGGTGTGCCGGCGCTGCAAGGCGGAGGATTAGCCTAGTGAGCCACAGCGCCGGCAGTCCACAGACTTTTAAAGGGAGTTGTATCAGTATACAGGCTTCTATTTTAGACTGGGAGAAATTACCATAGTTCAAATGAAGTAGATGTATCTGGAGTATCAAATGTCTATTGAAGGCAGCTATTCAACTGCCAGCTTGGTCATGTCATTTATATTTTACAGAAAAAGAAGGGTGCCTGACAGGAAGGAGTCAAAACCCAGAAGGCAGAGCAAAGAATTATGAAGGAAAATACTAGGGATCCACTCTACTGGGAGTACCTGAGAAGAGCTGCAATGGAGGTGACCATCTGCACCTGATTTAGATAACAAGGTTGTAGACTTTATGCCCAATGATATAATTTTTTGAGGCTTCTGGTAGTTTGGAGAGTGGCTGCATGAATGGGAGAATGTGAGAAGGAGATGATTTGTGTGTGTGTGTGTGTGTGTGTGTGGCCAAATTACCATCAGGATAGTTTGGATGCAAAATGGCAGTTGAAATTGCTTTCTTGTTACACATGCCCCCTAGTGGTAGCCTCCCACAATGATTTGTGAGTGTGACTTATACTCCCTGTGACTTGCTTCAGCAAACGAGGCACTGGAAATCTTGAATTGCCATCTTCCAGTAATTCATCAAGATGATGAACACAAAGGGAAAGAGTAGAGGCACTGGGCCTTTGTTCCTTTGGTCACAGAAGATGAATCTACAAGAAAGGTGATGTTGTAGACATCAAGGGAACCAGTACTGCTCAAAAAGAAATACCCCATGAATGTCCACATGGTGAAACTGGAAGAGTCGACAGTGTTACCAAGCATATGGTTGGCACTGCAGTGAACAAACACATAAAAGGCACGATTCTTGCATAGAATTAGTGTATATGTTGAGCATATTAATCCATCTAAGAGCAGAGATAACTTCCTAAAACATGGAAAGGAAAATGACCAGAAAAAGAAGGAATTAAAGATTCAACTGAGGCCCCAGCAAGCTATACCTAGAGAAGCCATATTTGTCAGAATCCATCTACAGCAGCCTGATTTGCTAGAGCTCATGCTCCGTGAATTCATGACATTAGTAAGTGTACTATAAAAATTCCTCTGGACTATAAAAAAGAAACAGATAGAAAACTTGTTTTATGTAGAAGCTATAAAAAGATTGTCCTGGCCAGTGCTGCGGCTCACTTGGCTAATCCTCCACCTGCGGCACCGGCACACCGGGTTCTAGTCCCAGTCAGGGCACCGGATTCTGTCCCGGTTGCCCCTCTTCCAGCCCAGCTCTCTGTTGTGGCCTGGGAAGGCAGTGGAGGTTGGCCCAAGTGCTTGGGCCCTGCACCCACATGGGAGACCAGGAGAAGCACCTGGCTCCTGGCTTCAGATCAGAACAGTGCGCAGGCCGCAGCGGCCATTGGGGGGGGGGGGGGGTGGTGAACCAACGGAAAAAAAGTAAGACCTTTCTCTCTGTCTCTCTCTCTCTCACTGTCCACTCTGCCTGTCAAAAAAAAAAAAAAGATTGTCCAATTCCTGATCTGGCTTCCTCCATGTAAACGAGTTATGGCTAGCCCATTTGGCCCTGTCAACCCTCTTACTATATATGCCCATGTCAACTGCTAGACAACTGCTTTACTAGGACATAGAATCAAAAGCTTCCTCTCTTACTGAATATATTGGACAGGCTATCTAGGGCCATTCAAACCACGAGAATCAACCAGACATCCCACAAACTGCATGTTAAGAACTGGTCACTAAAAACAGTGGCTTATTATGCTGGTTAAGTGAATTGATACACATGCTGTCTATAGCATTTATCACATTATATTTTAATTACTTACTAAGAAGTCTGTATTTATTACTGTACTGTCATCACCATGCTGTAATGGATCATGTCTTCTTTTTGAAAGATTTATTTATTTATTTGAAAGAGTTACACAGAGAGAGGAGTGGCAGAGAGAGAGAGAGAGAGAGACAGAGAGAGAGGGAGAAAGAGAGAGAGGTCCTTCATCCGATGATTCACTCCCCAGACGGCCGCAACAGCCGGAGCTGTGCCGATCCAAAGCCAGGAGTCAGGAGCTTCTTCCGGGTCTCCCACGTGAATGCAGGGACCCAAGGACTTGGGCCATCCTCTGCTGCTTTCCCAGGCCATAGCAGAGAGTTGGACAGGAAGTGGAGCAGCTGGGTCTCGAACAGGGGCCCATATGGGATGCTGGCGCTTCAGGCCAGGGTGTTAACCCACTGCGCCACAGTGCTGGCCCCTGGATCATGTCTTAATAACCTCTGTAGCCCTAGCATTTGGTAAGATCTCTGGGAGATTGTTGGGAAAAAAATATAACAGACACTATTTCCCTGGAAAGCCTTAAGACTGATTGTGTCATTTCCCTAATTAAAACCCTAAGATCTTTGAACATGCGTGAGGAGGTAAATATATTGAAAAGTAAGTTAAACTTGCAGCATACTTTTTATTTTACAAATTGATGATTCCCCTTCATCTCTATCTTAGCTGGCTCTAAAATTCTTAGTAAATCCATACAAGAATTAATTCATAACAAATATAATAACACCTAACATATGTCAGGCATCTGGCATGCTAATATTCTAGCAAGGGAAGCAAGACTTAAACAAATGAAAATATAAAAATAAGTAGTCTTAGCAATATGATAATGGACACATATGCTGAGTACAGCAGCCAGCCCCAAGGAAAACATGCGATTCAGGAGAGAATCCAGGGACTACTTCAGTGTTTCAGTATTAGTCTGTAACTGTCAGGTAGAAAAGGAGAGGGCAGAGGCTTTCCCGGCAAAAGAAGCAAGATGATGGAACCAGAGTGACAGGAAGTTGCCGGACGCATGGAGGTATAAATTGTTTCCTATGGTTGAATGACAGAGGAAGAGGGGTCAAGTGCAATACTCGCTTACAGAGATGAGGCAATCATAGCTTAAGAAAAACTTTCTCCTGACAGCAGGGAGTTTGGCAATGTTCCAAAAGCAGTAATTTGGTGGGTGGCATACAGACAAATCTTAGAAAAATGAATAGTTTAGATCAAATATTCTCGAAGTAGTAAAATATGGGCAGTGGTTAACTATTTTACATTCATCCAATTATAAATGGTTGGACATCTGCCAATGGCATTATGGTTTTTGATGCCTTTTCTGAATAAGAAACAAAGGAAAGCTTTTAAAGTATGTACACTGATTCAGTGTTGTTCATCTTAGAGTCCAGTTTCCTTAGGAGAAGGGCAGTTACTTTTGTTGATGGATTACTCTTGTCAAATGCTTAATACTATGCTGTGTACCCAGTGCCTTCTCAATCCAAAGTAGTCGATGCTCATGAAGGGAATATCCAGTAAATAAATTTTTATAGCAAGAATGAGGCCTTGAGTCTCATTTCTTTTTTTTTTTTAACTTTATTTATTTATTTGAAAGGCAGAGTTACAGAGAACAGGGAGAGGAGAAACAGAGAGAGAGAGAAAGAAAGAGAGAGAGAGAGATTTTCTATCTGCTGGCTCACTCCCCAAATGGCTGCAACAACTGGGGCTGGATGGGCCAGTCCAAAGTCAGGAGCCAGAAGTTTCTTCCAGGTCTCCCACATAGGTGCAGGGACCCCAGTACTTGGCCCATCCTCCCCTGCTTTCCCAGGCGCATCAGGTAGAACCTGCATTGGAGGTGGGGCAGCCAGGACTCTAAGTGTTGCCCATATGGGATGCGGGTGCTGTAAACTCTGGCTTAACTGCGCCTTCCCAAGTACATAAATATCTTAAGTGCAACATGTTTTACTGCTTAACACACAGGTGTCAGAGTGTTCAGACTGCATACATTTAGTGATAGAAAATGTGTTTTTGGTTTTAAGCTGCATGCAAAGGAAGCATAATCCATGAATGACCCTCTTAACATTTCCAGAACTCACACTTGAGGGAATTCATTGTGCATTGTATTTGCAGAGTCATCATTTTCTTAAGTGCAGCCTTAATACTTTTGTATTTTGTATTTCTTTTTCTCCTTAAATTTCAATCTTGAATGTGCTGAGTACAATCAATAGTTTAATGAACCTAAGAGGTTGGAATGAGGTAGCAGGAAATCTTGCTTGCTGCGGGTGGGTAACAAAAGCAGCTGCCTTCTCGCTGGTGACTGATGGCCACACTCAGACACAAAGAGGACTGATTTCCAAAGGAAGACTGCAAATCTTCTCTCTATAAACACAAATCTCAAGCCATTCATAATGTTTTGGAGTAGTCTTCAGATGCCACTTATTCTTTGCTGAGAAGCTTCTTCCCTCTTCAACTTAAGAAGGCTAAATTCAAATGGATCTCATTGAATCACGTTTTCTGATTTATTGCTCTAGATGGTCAGACAATGATCCAGGATATGAGGACATACATGTGAAATGCCACCATCTTGGGGAGAGCCTTATGCTCATCAAATGTCCATAAACGTACCTCCAGTATTCCATAATCCCGGAAAGGAAAGGAAAGGGAAATCCTCAAGTAAAAGGAAGAAAAGGTTTGTATGACCAGGGATGAGAACTCTTAATAGAAGGGGTAAGCTTTGGTCAGGTGGAATTAATAGAGACCACAGACAAAAGGTCAGAAGCCTTGGGGTGGAATCCTGGAGATATAAAGGGAATATAATGCTCTCTTTTTTTTTATTTTTGACAGGCAGAGTGGACAGTGAGAGAGAGACAGAGAGAATAATGCTCTCTGATTTAACTGTATGCCATGAGAAAATACACTGGAAGGAAAGACACAACCTTGGCAGCTGTTATATCTTCTCAACAGAAATGGATGGTAGGATATGTACATGAAGAGATGGTTTTGAGACTAGAAGCAATGTCTAGAAATTTCACATCTCAGCCTCTGAAGCATATATATTATTTCACCACATCACTTGTCCCGCTTTGGTAAATGAACCATGATTTAATTAGTTAAGGTCTCTATATTAATGCAGAATGTTTAAAAATTTGCGGCGCCGGCACACCGGGTTCTAGTCCTGGTCGGGGCACCGATCCTGTCCCGGTTGCCCCTCTTCCAGGCCAGCTCTCTGCTGTGGCCAGGGAGTGCAGTGGAGGATGGCCCAAGTGCTTGGGCTCTGCACCCCATGGGAGACCAGGAGAAGCACCTGGCTCCTGCCATCGGAACAGCGCGGTGCGCCGGCCGCAGCGCGCTACCGCGGCAGCCATTGGAGGGTGAACCAACGGCAAAAGGAAGACCTTTCTCTCTGTCTCTCTCTCACTGTCCACTCTGCCTGTCGAAAATTTAAAAAAAAAAAAAAATTTGATACTGGGGGCCAGCGCTGTGGTGTAGAAGGCTAAGCCTCTACCTGTGGTGTCGGCAGATTGAGCAGCAGAAGATGGCCCAAGTTCTTGGGCGCCTGCACCCACATGGGAGACTCAAGAGAAGCTCCTGGATCCTGGCTTCAGAACACTGCAGCTCCGGCTGTTGCAGCCATTTGAGGAGTGAGCCATTGGATGGAAAACTTTTCTCCCTGTCTCTCCCTCTCTCTATAACTCGACCTCTCAAATAAACAAAATCTTTTAAAAAATCTGACATTAATCTGATTAATCTGATATTAATCTGAGGTCCATGAGTCATGAATGATTTTTAAACATTTTGGAATTAGAGAAGGATATGGGGATGTCCCTTTCAAATTTCAATGAAACTCATCCTGTAAAACAAAAATGTGTCTATAAAATAAAAACACAAACAGGAAGAAGATAAGAAAAATAGCATGAATTATGTTACATGGCCTGTCTCTTTAGAAATAAGTGTAAAGCACAAGTGTGGACTGTTCCTTAGCAACTGAGGCACGAGTGCCATCCCTCCTAGGGGCTTTGTCAGCGACAGCTTCAAGCCTTGTTGTCTGTTTTGAGGATGATCTTCTATTTTTCTTTACATTAAGCCTGGCTTTTATATTGGACAATATTAATGAAACGGAAGCACTCGTGAGCTTCTATCCTTTGGTTTTCAGCTCTATTTACATAAATGCTAGAATGCAAGAAACACCAATTCTTCTTGTATGGCAAGATATTTGAAGTGATCGTGAGGGTATCTCTTGTCTATTCAGAAAATTAAATTATTTTTGTCAGAAAGTGGCTTAATCTGGAAGAACCTGAATACAACAAAACTTTGCATGTACCTCTAAAACGATCTGATAGGACAACATGTTACACGATCACTTACCACCTTCCAAAAAAGGGACAGCCTCCATCAAAGTAAAATCCTGCTTGTGACTGACATGCTATTGACTGGAGCACAGGACAAAAAAGAAAACAGAATCTTTGTCAAATTACACCAAACCTTTAAGGAATGCCAGTATTTCATTGTGTCTACACTGGTGTTCTTGTTTCTTACTATAAGTAAATACCTGGGGTAGGTTCTCATAAAGAAAAGGGGATGATATAACTCAGAGTTTTGGACACTGGCAATCCCAACAGCCTAGCATCAGATATAATGAGGGTCATCTTTGGCTGCAATATATTTTGACAGACAACACTAGGAAAATAGAAACCCGTGCAGGGACAAAAGACCCCGTTACCAGACAGGAAGCCAGAGAGCAAGGGAGGGATAAGACTTGTTTCTACAACAACTCATTCTCTGAGAACTAACTCAGGTTCCCACACACAAAAAAAATTATTCTAATTCCTTCTAAGGGCAGCACCTCCAGGAACCTAAGAACCTCCCATTAGGCCCCACCTCCAAGGGGTCCCACCACCTCCCTACATTTCCATGCTAAGGATAAAAACTTTCAACACATGCACATTTCAGGAGATCCACGCAGAACACAACATTCAAGGAAGTTATGCTTATGACATTTTAAATCTATAACTGAATGAAACTATAATAAATGGTTTACTCTATGGCAAGTTTCTGGTTTTTCTAAATATTTGTTGAATGAATAAGCTCTAAATGCCAGATAGAAATTGTGCTCATTTTTGGAGTACTACTAGATTCAGTGTGGTAATAGTTTGTAAAGGATTTTTGCATCTGTTTTCCTGAAATTGGTTGTATGCTGTTTCTCCTGGGTTCCAGGATTAGGTAAATTCTGGTCTCACAAAATTGGTTAAGTACTCTCCCCTTCTTCTCTGCAGTAAAGATGCCATATTTTTCATAAGTACTTGATAGAAGTTACCAGTGAAATGGTATCAGCCTGGAGTTTCCTTTATAGGAAGATTTTGAAAAAAAATTCTTTAGAGGTTGTAAAATTATCCAGATTTTATTATCTTGTTTCAGGGAATTGGGTTTTTTTCAAAATTTGTACATTTCTTCTAAGTGTTCGAATTTTCTGGCATAATGTTCTCCATGACCTCCTCTTAAATCTCTTTTAGGGGCTGGTCCTCTGGCATAGTGGGTAAAGCCACCACTTGCAGTGCCGACATCCCATACCGGCGCCAGTTCAAGTCCTGCCTGCTTCACTTCCAATCCAGCTCTCTGCTATGGCCTGGGACAGCAGTAGAAGATGGCTCAAGTACTTGGGCCCCTGCACCCATGTGGGAGACCCAGAGGAAGCTCCTGGCTCCTGTCTTCAGATCGGCACAACTCTGGCTGTTATAGCCAATTGGGAGTGAACCAGAGGATGGAAGACCCCCCTCCCCCGCCTCTCCTTCTTTCTTTCTGTAACTCTGACTTTCAAATAAATAAATAAATAATGTTTAAAAAAATCTCTTTTAATGTATGTAGAGCTCATAAAATTCCGCTTTCTTTCCTCACATTGGCAATTTGTATTCTCTCTCCATTCATATCTCCATGGATATGTATATGCACGTATATATTATTTAAATATCAGTCTACCTAGAAACTGGTCAAATTTATTGATCTTTTCAAAGAATCAATTTTGTGCATTATTAATTTTCTCTGTTATTGGTTTTGTATTTCATTGGTTCCTGCTTTTTTTTTTTTTGTTTCCTCCTGGCACTTGGGGGTGAGGGAAGTATGAAACAGTAGATGGGAGATCTCTCTCTCTCTCTCTTTTTCTCTCTCTGTCTCTCTTTCCCTCCGTTTCTGTTTCTCTGGCTTTCAAATAAGTACAATTAATTAGTTAAAAAGCTTCTGAAGCAGGTAGACAATACCAGGCTTTGACAACTCGATTTCCTTTTGCAATGAAGGTCTGTTTCTTGATCTGACTGGGTAGATGTCTGTTCCCTTTGCCCTCACTTTTCCCAGGATTTTACCGCAGTTCAGGGTACTAACATCATCCTTGAGGCAATGCTGCTTCTCGGGCCATTTGCTATGCCTGAGACCCAGCTGAAGCAGATCTCACCACCAGCCCAATCTGTGTGATTGCACATGAATCCCACAGACTCTCTGACTTTCTAATGGGGCATCCAGGCTGTGTTTACCTCTCCAAAGCCTGAAACACCCACTTTATTTCTGCAGCTCCCCTGGGACTCTGAGCGGCATACAGGTAACCCCATTTCCCCTGCTGGGTTCGTGGTTTTTTATTCCTCTGTTTCACAAGCTTGCAAACCTCTCATGGTTTGTGTTGGGTCAGAAATGTAGAGAAGGAGCATCACAATGAGGAGTACGGGAGAGGTACCCTTGCAGAGCACGGAACAATGTGCCAGCCTCACTGGTCCCTTTCTTTTTCTTTTTTCTTGCCTCTTTATTTTCCCAGAATACTTTCTTCTGTCTTCTAAAACTTCGCTCCTGACACAAGCCCTCCCTTCCATGCACAGCTCTCTGATGACTGTAACCCAGCATCTTCTTGCCCTGCTTCATGTACCATCTTTTCCTACTATTTTCTCTATTGTGTTTTCAAGATCTCCCAGGCTCAACTTGAGCTACAGGTGTAAAAAATCAGAGGTGTGGGTAGTCATTTGACACAAGGGTTAAAATATGGCTTGGGGCATCCACATCTCATATCAGAGAACCTGGGTTCAAATCCTGCTCTGCCCCCACTTCCAGCTCCCTGCTAATGCAACCCTGAGAAACAGTAAATGATGAGACAAGTGTTGAGTCGTCCCTGCCCCCATATGTGTTCCCAGCTTCCAGATTGTCCTGGCCTCGCCCCAGCTGTTGGGAGCATCTGAGCAATCAACCAGTGGATGGGAAATATCTCTGTAGGTCTCTCTCTCACTCACATGCTGCCTTTCAAATAAATATTTTTTATCAAAAAATCAGTGTTTGTGTCTTCATCTTTTATTGTCTGCCAGAATCATGAATGAGGAAATGAAGCAACAGCAAGTGTGGCAAGGAAAGGAGGCAAATGATTGCCTTTGAGGCAGCTTCAGTGAGAGCTGGGGGTGGATACCAAGCAGGCCGAGGATCATGAATGTATCCATGCTTACTACACAAGAATTCTGTGATTGAAAAATCGTGTGCTCAGTTTTTATACCGCTTAAAATCCACAAACCTATTTTCAGTTAAAAATATGAATAAATCAATGCCAGTAATGTAGAACAGTAGGTTAAGCTACCACTTGTGATGCCAACATACCATATGGGTGCCAGTTCAAGTCCCGGCTGCTCCACTTCCAATCCAGCTCCCTGCTAATGTATCTGGGAAAGCAGCAAAAGATAGCCCAAGTGTTTGGCCCCTGTAGCTATGTGGGAGACCCAGAGAAACTCCTGGTTCCTGGCTTCGTCCTGGCCCACCTTGGCTCCAGTAGACATTTGGGGAATGAACCAGTGGATGGAAGCTCTCTCTCTCTCTCTCCCTCCCTCCCTCACCCCCCCATAAGTCTGCCTTTCTAATAAAAGTAAATCTTTAAAAAATGAGTAAATCAGAACAAACTTGCTAACATTCATTTTCCATAATCATAGCTTCATTTTCAAAGGAAGCATTTTATTTAGGTAATTAGTCAAGTAAATAATTAGGACTTAATCGAGCTTAGAGGCTGCTTCCAACTCTTGAAGTTGAGACCACTCCAGTGTCTGTGATGCAACATTTGGCACTGAGATGCTCAGGTCAGTATGAGAAGCACAGTCTTCATGAGCACTAGCAAAAGGTATCCATTGGAATATATTGCAATACATAAAAATACTATGGATCTTCCACTGAAATATTAATGCTGACAATTTGTCTCCCTGGGTAGTCATCTTGATGACATACTTTGTGATTAATGGAGCCTCCTTCTTGTGAGGAGCTCAAAGGTTTTCTTAGCATCTCTATTCAGGTTCTTTTGTAGGTTGTATACATGATTCATGCTCTCCCACTGATACTTCATCACTCCTGGGCAAATTGCTTAGAGTAAAATAAAGGAAGGCTTAAGCTCTTTGCTCAGAGAAGCTCTCATAGCAACTTCTAACTTTCACTCTGGGCCTCCTATGTCAAAACCTTTATGCTTTTCACTGAGGTCAGCATAGATGGATGAAATGAACACCAAAGGGACTCTGTTTGTTGCTTGTCTGAAATGTCTTTTTTTTTCACTTTGTAATTTTGCTTTGAAATTATGTTACCCCGTGATAGAAAATGTAGGCAAAGAAGACATTAAGTAGGTGAGGCTGGACAAAGAGGAGGAAAGGGAAGGGAAGGGAAGGGAAGGGAAGGGAAGGGAAGGGAAGGGAAGGGAAGGGAAGGGAAGGGAAGGGAAGGGAAGGGAAAAAAAGATGTCTAATGAATATGGTGGAAGAATTAAAGCAATTTGGGACTACCTCTATATTTAATTTTGGCCCTAGGCAAAAGGCTGATTGAATCTGTGAGTGTTCTTATCTCTAAAGTTAAAAATCAGGCAAACAAAATGCAGAAACACTTGTGCAGACAGCTGAGCTGTATCCTGACCTGCCATTGCCACTGGCTGAGAACGGGTTCTGCTCTTTCATGCCACTCCTGCTACTATGAGGTGTCAGGCAACACTCTTCTTTATGGTTGTTTCAAGAATGATTATTTATTTATTTATTTTCATTCCACTAGAAAGAGAAAGAGAGAGAGAGAGAGAGAGAGAGAGAGAGAGAGAGAGAGAGAGATCTTTACTTGCTACTTCACTCTCCAAATCACCTTAACATCCAGGGATGGGCCAAGCAGAAACCAAGGTCTGAGTCTCTCACCTGGTGTCAGGTACCCAAGTCCTTGAGCCTTTATCTGCTGCCTCCCAGGATGTCCATTATCAGGAAGATTGATTGAAATTGGAGTAACCAGGTTTCCAAGCATTCTGATAAAAAAGATCAGAGCTGGAATTGAGTACCAAAGAGAAAGACTAAGTATTTTTTTTTAGTAACTACCAGACTTTTCACAAGAACTGTCTTCATAATTCTGTGAGATAACTACTATTCTTACCCACATGTTAAGGATGAAAAGATAGAGGCTCAACCAGAATTAAATTTTTTCCCAGGGTCATTAAATTAATGTTATAAAAATGTGTTTGGACCCATGTCTGTATAACCACAAAGCATCTACTCATTCGCCCTCTCTCCAGCTGGAGTAAAGTGTACCAAGTTGTAGAGCCACAAAAGAACAAGAAAATGGGGAACTTGAAAATGAAGTGCACTATGGACATGGGTTATATTAACCTCCAGTAACAGCCCTCACAATGGGGCTTTCTAAATCTCCAAATTCAGAGCAAAAGAAGTGACAAGACAAGAAAGCTCTGTGACAATGCTGCTAGCCTGTAGCCAGTTTTATAATTTCTGTGTGTGTATGAGTGTGTGTGTGGTATGTGTTTAGATATTGGTGTTATACACTTTTATTTACTTTCTTTAGAAACCATAACTTTAATCAGATTGATCTGAGTTCAGGGCACTAAAGAGGGATTTTTAAAATTTTTAAAGATTTTGTTTATTTATTTGAAAGGTAGAGTCACAGAGAGAGGGAGAGACAGAGAGAGAGAGGTCTTCTATCCACTGGTTCACTCCCCAAATGGCCGCAGCAGCCGGGCTGGGCCAATTCAAAGCCAGGAACCCACAGCTTCTTCCGGGTCTCACACACATGTACAGGGACCCAAGGGCTTGGGCCTTCTGTGTTGCTTTGCCAGACCATAGCAGAGAGCTGGATCAGAATATCATCATTTCTTGATGATAAATGAAGAGACATCCTACAGAATGAGAAAAAAATATTTGCAAGCTATCCATATGAAAAGAGGTTAATATCCCAAGTATATATAAGGTACTCAAACAACTCAATAGCCAACTAAACCCCAAATGATCCAATTTTTAAATGGGCAGTAAATCTAAACAGACATTTCTCAGAGGAACATATACAAATAACCAACTGGTACATGAAAAAATGTTCAACATCATTAACGCTATTTCATAAACATATTCGGTGGCAGGCAGTAGCATGCTTTCATACTAAGCCTGGCAGAGGCTTCAAGAGCTAAAACAGATGATCTCAAACTAATTCCAGTGAAGTTGCACACCCTCCAGTAGCAATGGCTGCTTCTAGATTTGCAGCCTCAGTGCTGACTGCAAAAAAGGATCACTATAGCATATGAAAGCTTCAAGCCATGTGTCAGCCCCACCCTAGAACAATCAATGCATCTAGGCCTCAATGTTTCCAAATGCTCCTCAAGTGATTCTAATAATTGTCAGCATTGACAACCCAGGCTCCAGATTTTGAAGCCTTTTTCACTCGAAGAATTTATGACTTTTTTACTATTTGTATTTATATAAAGGAAACCTCCTAAATTCCGTATATATAGTTTTAAGAGCATAATGATACCTCTCATTGTACCCTCCCTCCTTCATTTCTACCTTCCTGCCTTCTTCTTGTTTTTCTTTTAATTTTTTTTTCATTTATTAAACTTTTATTTAATGAATATAAATTTCCAAAGTACAACTTATGGGTTACAATGGCTTCCCCCCTCCCATAACTTCCTTCCCGCCCGCAACCCTCCCCTTTCCCACTCCCTCTCCCCTTCCATTCACATCAAGATTCATTTTCAATTCTCTTTATATACAGAAGATCAGTTTAGTATATATTAGGTAAAGATTTCAACAGTTTGCCCCATATAGCAACACAAAGTGAAAAAAAATACTGTTGGAGTACTAGTTATAGCATTAAATAACAGTATACAGCACATTAAAGACAGAGATCCTACATAATTTTTTTTTCAAATTAATTAATTTTCTATGCCACTTCCAATTTAACACCAGGTTGTTTTTTTTCATTTCCAATTATCTTTATATACAGAAGATCATTTCAGTATATAATTAGTAAAGACCTCATCAGTTTGTGCCCACACAGAAACACAAAGTATAAAATACTGTTTCAGTACTAGTTATAGCATCACTTCACATTAGACAACACATTAAGGACAGATCCCACATGGGGTGTAAGTACACAGTGACTCCTGTTGCTGACTTAACAATTTGACACTCCTGTTCATGGCGTCAGTAATCTCCCTAGGCTCTAGTCGTGAGTTGCCAGGGCTATGGAAGCCTTTAGAGTTCACTGACTTTGATCTTATTCCAATAGGGTCATAGTCAAAGTGGAAGTTCTCTACTCCCTTCGGAGAAAGGTACCTCCTTCTTTGATGGCCCTGTTCTTTCCACTGGGATCTCACTCACAGAGATCTTTCAGTTAGGTCTTTTTTTTTTTCCCATGGTATCTTGGGTTTCCATGCCTACAATACTCTCATGGGCTCTTCAGCCAGATCCAAATGCCTTAAGGGCTGATTCTGAGGCCAGAGTGTTGTTTAGGACATCTGCCATTCTATGAGTCTGCTGTATATCCCGCTTCCCATGTTGGATCCTTCTCACCCTTTTTGATTCTATCAGTTAGTATTAGCAGACACTTGTCTTGTTTGTGTGATCCCTTTGACTCTTAGACCTATCAGAGCCATCAATTGTGAGCTGAATTTTAATTTTTACAATGACATACTTTCAATTTTATTTATAATCACAAGCTTAACTCTCCACAAAATAAAGAATTCAACAAGTATTAAGTTGAAAAACCACTGTTCTTCAAGAGTATGGGCTAGGGATATAAACAAAAATCACATCTCAAAATGTCAATTTTGCTTGTATACATTACTTTTTATGATACTTTGTATATTAGCTACCACAAATTTGGAAAGCTATATGGTATTTATCTTTTTGGGAATGGCTTATTTCACTAACCATAATGGTCTCCAATTGCATCTATTTTGTTGAAAAATATAGGGCTCCATTCTTTTTTTGAAAGATTTATTTATTTATTTGAAAGAGCCACACAGAAAGAAGAAGAGACAGAGACAGAGACAGAGACAGAGAGAGAGAGAGAGAGAGGTCCTCAATCCACTGTTTCACTCCCCAACCAGCCACTACGTGCAGTTCCTGAAACCAGGAACCAGGAGCTTCCTCCAGGTCTCCCACGCAGGTGCAGGGACATAAGGGCTCAGGCCATCCTCCACTGCTTTCCCAGGCCACAGCAGAGAGCCAGATTGAAAGTGAAGCAGCCAGGTCTCAAACCAGCACCCACAGGGGATGCCGGCACCACAGTTTGTGGCCTCAACCACTAAACTACAGCGCTGGCCCCTCCATTCTTTTTTATAACTGAGAGGTATTCCATAATGTATATGTATCACAATTTCTTTATCTAGACATCAGTTGATGGACATCTGGGTTGACCCCATATCTTCGCTATTGTGAATTAAGCTGCTATCAATGTGATGATACAAATAACTCTTTCATATGCTGATATCATCTCTTTTGGGCAAATTCCAAGGAGTAGAGTGGCTGGATCATATGGTAGATCTATTTTCATGTTTCTCAGGAATCTCCATAATCTTCCATAATTGTCACTCTAGTTTACATCCCCAACAACAGTATTGTAGGCCACCTTTTTACCCACATCCTCACCAGATTGTTGTTTTTTTTGATTTTTGGATTATAGTCATTCTAATTGGGGTGTGGTGAAACCTCACAGTGGTTTTGATTTGCATTTTCCTGATGACTAGTGATCCTGAGTATCTTTCCATGTGTCTGTTGGCCATGTGTGTTTCATGCTTTGAAAAATGCCTATTTATATCCTTAGCCTATTTCTTAAATGGATTACTTGTTTTGTTGTTGGGTTTATTTAACTCCTTTTATGCTCTGGATATTAATCCTTTAATAGATGTATAGTTTGCAAACATTTTTTTCCCATTCTGTCAGTTGCCTGTTTATTTTGTTGAGCATTTCCTTTGTAGTGCATAAGCTTCTTAGCTTGATGTACTCGTATTTGTCTATTTTTGCCTTTATTATCTGGGTTTCTGGGGTCTTATCAAAGAAATCTTTGCCTATGTCAGTGTCTTCCAGTGTTTCCCCCATGTTTTCTTCTAATAATTTGATAGTTTCATGTCTTAAATTTAGATGCCTCATCCATTGTTAGTTGAATTTTTAAAGGGTATAAGATATATATTATATAATTATATATTATATATACTATTATTTGATATTATAAATGATTTATTATGTAATTATTATGTATATTTTTATATATGAATTTTTAAAGGGTATAAGGGTATCTTTTTTTCATACTTCTGCTTGCAGAGATCCAATTTTCTCATACCGTCTGTTGAAGGGACTGTCCTTTCTCCAGGGAGTGATTTTAGTTTATTTATCAAAGATTAGCTTGTTGTAGGTGTTTGGATTATTTTCTGGGGTTTCTAGTCTGTTCCACTGGCTGGCATGTCTGTTCTTGTGCCAGTACCAAGCTGTTTTGAGAGTAACTGCCCTGCAATATGTCTTGAGATCAGATATTGTGATGCCTCCAGATTCATTTTTTATTGTTTAGGGTTGCTTTAGCTATTCGCAGTCTCTTCTGTTTCCAAATGAATTTCAGGGTCATTTTTTTCCAGATCTAAGAACATCTTTGGTATTTTGATTGGGATTACTCTGATCTGTAAATTGCTTTGGGTGGCGTGGACATTTTAATGATATTAACTCTTCCAATCCTTGAATATGGAAGATTTTTCCTTTGTATGTGTGTGTCTTCTTCTACCTTTCCTTTCTGTTTTGTGATTTTCCTTGTAGAGATCTTTCACATCCTTGTTTAAATTTATCTCAAGGGATTTACATTTTTTGTAACTGTTGTGAATAGGGTTAACCTTACAAGTGTTTTCTCAGCCATGTCATTGTTTGTGTATGCAAATGCTGTTGTTTCTTAGTGTGTTAATTTTATATCCTTCAACTTTACTAAACTCTGTTATGAGTTCCAATAATCTCTTAGTAGAATTTTTTGGCTCCCTTTACTGTAGGATCATATAAGCCTTCAAAGTTGTTAAACACTCCAAAAAATTTTAAATAGTGTCCCCTTACCCATGGAAAAGTTGACATCAACATTTTGTTATGAATATATATTTTTATAAAAGCTATAATTTGTCACATACTAAAACATTAATATCTTTAGAATAACTTATAATAACTTGCTTATTACTCCTTTAAGTGTATCCAAAAAAATCTAAAAAATATAGCAGTTTTTTTAACATCTACTACCACCAATTTGAAAAAATCCATGAACACGTGTCATTTTAACAGCCAGAAATCATACATCATTCCTGTTAGTCCTTGAACTTATGTTTCCATTCTAAAATAAATTTATCTCATGACAACACATTTATTTGATTCAAAGAATTTTCTTAATCACTCTAATGATATGCATGCATATATATATATATATATATATATACCCATATATATTGAAATTTAATTTTCCACATGGCCACATGACTTCAGTATGAATATATTTTTCCTAGGGCTGCCGACATGGCTCACTTGGTTAATCCTCCACCTGTGGTGTTGGCATCCCATATGGGCACCGGGATCTAGTCCTGGTGGCTCCTCTTCCAGTCCAGCTCTCTGCTGTGGCCTGGGAGGGTAGTGGAGGATGGCCCAAGTGCTTGGGTCCCTGCACCCGCATGGGAGACCAGGAGGAAACACCTGGCTCCTGGTTTCTGATTGGTGCAGCTCTGGCCGTGGCAGCCATTAAGGGAGTGAACCAATGGAAGGAAGACCTTTCTCTCTGTCAATCTCACTGTCTAAGTCTATCTGTCAAAAAAAAAAAAAAAGAATATATTTTCCCTACCTTGAGGAAGTCCAAAGTTAACAGTTACATATTCTGGAGGAGCAGGAGCAAGCATAGTTTTAAATTTAGAGGACAATAGGAAAATTTCTGAATGGTACTGATACAACCTCCAATCTTAGCCAAAAACCAAAGGTTATCCAGAGGGAATCTCTTGACTCAAGACAAATAAAGTTAAACAAAGCGGTTAATCACTATGATAAACAAGCAGCATTTCTCAAAGCAATTACTTAGGAATAGCCCTTGAAGGGACTCTGCAAAGTTATTATTATCTGTCACAGATAAACCTATGGTTCAGGGAGAAAACATTACAAGAGGTTACGAAGCACAGTGCATGTGATTACTTTTGGCACTCAGCATTGACCACCTCCTAGACCAAAGACTTCAAGTAGAGAAGAGCAAAACCACTTTATTATATTACCCACAATGGCAGGGATAATGTATCTTCAATTTGAAAATACATAAGTGTCAAATTTTGCAATTGTTGGTGAGAATCTCCAGTGCGTGTTCTAGTTGCCAATAACATGATCCTAGCCTAACTATAAAGGTAAGATCCTCCAAATAAATTTTATGCAATTGCTCCAAAGCAATGATATATGACTACATTCTGTTTATTGTTATCTTGAAGGTTAATTAAAGTTTTTCCTGGACTGGGAGGGGTAGCTCTAATAATTGTAAATGTAACAATGACAACAGCAATATTATTTTCTTGTTTTTTTTTTTTTCTCACAAACAAAACCAAGAGATGAGATGAAGTGGAGGTGGTGGTGGTGAGATGTAATTGTCTCTCTAGTGACAAGACACAGAATTTACTGTTATGGTGATTAGAAAACTTTATTAGCTTTAACCTAGTGTTCAGAAACTCCATTGTCCTTCTTCTCTAAAATTATCAGGAAATCTGGGGAGAAACAATAGAATCATGAAGTTATCATGAACAAAGCTCTTAGAAATTCTTGAAATTTCAAGGCCCAGATTATAACTGTGTAGGCTTGAGAGTAACAAGACCAATTCCACCCAGTACCCAAAAGTCATCATTTCTTGACTTAATAACTCGCTGTTCCACATGTTTGGGAATTTCATTTCTAATCCCAGAGGCTACCTTTTACTAACAAATGGGATTAAAGACAACCATGGGTTCATACAACACCTTCAGCTTTATCACCAACAGGTACAAGCTCCACTTGTAGAACAACCACCTTGAGAGCTGGCAATGTGGCATAGCTGGTAAAGCCAGTGCCTGCAGTACCGCCATCCCTTATGGGCACTGGTTTGAAACCCAGCTGCTCCAGTTCCAATCCAGCTCTCTACTGTGGCCTGAGAAAGTAGTAGTATTTGGCTCAAGTCCTTGGGTCCCTGTACCCATCTGGGAGACCCGGAAGAAGTTCCTGCTTCCTGGCTTTGGATTGGTGCAGCTCCAGCCACTGCAGCCAGTTAGGGAGTGAGCCATTGGATGGAAGACCTTTCTCTCTCTGTCATTCGCCAACTGACCATGCTGGCAAAACAAAATTGTAATTGCCATCCCTTTCACCACTTCAGAAGGAAGATGTTATCCTAGAGGCCCTCTCCCCTTAAGCTTTTATCACATCATGAACTGGGACCATTGTCCTTGTAAAAAAGTGGACCTTGCCGGCGCCGTGGCTCAACAGGCTAATCTTCCACCTTGTGGCGCCAGCATACCTGGTTCTAGTCCCAGTTGGGGCGCCGGAGTCTATCCCGGTTGCCCCTCTTCCAGGCCAGCGCTCTGCTATGGCCCGGGAAGGCAGTGGAGGATGGCCCAAGTGCTTGGGCCCTGCACCCGCATGGGAGACCAGGAGAAGCACCTGGCTCCTGGCTTTGGATCAGCTTGATGCGCCCGCCCCAGCGGTCATTGGAGGGTGAACCAACAGCAAAAAGGAAGACCTTTCTCTCTGTCTCTCTCTCTCTCTCACTATCCACTCTGCCTGTCAAAAAAAAAATTATATAAAAAAAAAAAGGTTGGACCTTGCTCCCAAGAAGCGCAGTATGATTCTTTCAGGGCATCATAACGCATCCACAAACCCCAGGACACTAGACATGGGAACTGGTATTGGATCTCTCATTGTTGTCATCATCAGGCTGTGTTCTTCAGAGACCTTGCAGCTAAGAAAATAAATCTTTCTATTTTAAAGGAACAACGACTGGCTCACCACGGTGGAGGTGAGCACTACGCAGGTTACTAACAGGCTCTGTATCCCTCTAAAGGTATTTCTTAGGAGGATACCTTCTGCTCTGGAAGTTCCACTGACAATGCTAAATTCATTACCCACCGTTGTCATGAATAAACATATAGCTTTGATTTCCCCTTAGCCAGCCAAGGGGGATGTATGCTACAGCAAACACTTGTAACATAAATATTACACCTAAATAGATACCGCAAGCCAAATAGAACCATCTGTGACTGGAGGAGAAAAGCCATCCGGCTTTCTGGAAGGGCTGTGTTCCTGCTCACACAGGCAAGTGAGTGTTTCATGTGGTGTGGGGCTGTCCTGACACCCAGAGCTTTGAAATATGTGCTAGCAGTCACTCCCACCCTCAGGATCACCCCCTCCCTTATTTTTGCCTACAAACAAAGCTTTCTGTGTTGAACTAAGAGGAGTGATTTTGAGAATTTCAGGGGAGACGTGAGGAAGGGTTATAAAGGAAGCTACTAAGCCTGCCTCCCCTTACTCCAGTTTTCATCTGAAAGCCAGGGGGTCAGCACAGTTCTGTTCATGTTTATAAGACCATTCACTCATTTGTTCATGTGTTCATGCAGTGTGTTGAACCCCTGCTCTGTGCCAGATTTTTGCTGGCTCCTGGTGATAGATTAAGGACTAACACAGAGGTTCGTCCTGCCTTCCTAGAGCTGTCCAGTTAGTGAAATTCTTCAATGTGAGAAACATTGATCAGCTTTTTCCTGTAACTTGTGTCAACCCACTCACTGGCAGTGCAGTGTCAGGTGGTGATTTGAGAAAAAATTCTAGCGATTTTGCAGAAAGAAGGTGAATCATCTGTAGTCAAACCTCTAAGTCACTTTGACTTTTTTTTAATTAATTTATTTGACTATCAGAGTTACATAGAGAGAGAAGGAGAGGCAGAGAGAGAGAGAAACGTTTTCCATCTGATAGTTCACTCCCCAAATGGTCGCCAACAGCCAGAGCTGTGCCGATCTGAAGCCAGGAGCTAGGAGCTTCTTCTGGGTCTCCCACGTGGGTGCAGGGGCAGAAAGACTTGGACCATCTTCTACTGCTATCCCAGGCCATAGCAGAGAGCTGGATCTGAAGTGGAGCAGCCAGGACTCAAACTGGCACCCATATTGGATGCTGGCCCTGCAGGCGGTGGCTTTACCCACTATATCACAGCATCAACCCCATCACTTTGATTTCTAGTCCTTCTTTTTCTCTACTATCCAACCAGACCTCTTTACATTTTTTAAGTTTGTGGTTAGAATGTGAAAAATCATTTTAATGACTATAAAGAGAAATAAAACATCTCAGTTGCTATTTGTTCCAGGAATTTTCAGAGCTTTTACTTTTTGTTTGGGAATTACTAGGATGCTTCCAATACGTCCAATCAGCCACAGGTACTTAAATCCCATAAATCATATTCTGATCTCTCCCTCTCTCTGGCAAGCTGATGTTATTATTTTTTAGACATTACATTTTAATAAAGAAGATCACAGAAATATATTAGCTTGATCTATAATATATAATATTTGTTGGATTTTTGACAAAGTAAAGTCTTATTAAGAAATCCACCATTTTGTTGTTGGTTTCTTGATGTATTTATTTATTCTAATGGTGCCATTCCAATAACTCAATCTTGGGTTAGAGAAAATCTAAATTACAAGTATGAAACTTATTCAATTAACTGATTTATCCACTTGTGTCTGTGCTCATGAGGAGTTCTATAGGGTGATGAGAAGAGCTTGGACTCTGGATTGCAAACATATGGCTTTTGAATCCTAGGAATATCACTTGCTCTAGACTCAGGTAAGTTCATGAATTGCTCTTTGCACCTAGTTTCTCCTTTATACAATGAGGATCATATTCCCTACCTCTTGAAGATACTTTAATTCCTAAGGATGCACAGGATTAAATGTTTTCAATCATAAAGTACATAGTAGTTTCATTTGCATATACTAAATCCCTGCCCCATGCTGGCTATTGTTTCTATAATTATTGTCATAATGGTAACTGGTCCTAATCACCTTTTCCTGAAGAGAAAACACTACCCATGCTCTGAGCTTTTGGATAGATGGTTTCCTATCAGCTATTTAAGTAATATAAAAGAAAAAGAATACTAGGACATCCCAGAAATCTCATGGAAAATGGGATTAAAAGATACATTTATATTGGGCAAAATATTTTTAAATCCATGTGTAGTTTTATCCTAATATACATTTTTATAAACTTCTTGGAGATCCCCTGTGTGAATGAATTTTTTTAAAAAATCTACAGCAAAGCAAGTTTATATTTTTATTCCATTTTCTGCGAACTTTTAACTAGCTTCTCAGAATATGACCCAAATTATTTCAAAAGGAGCCCTATACACATGGATAAAATTAAAGAAAAGGATGAATTTCTATAGAAAGGTTCAAGTGCAAAATATCATTTTCTAGAGGGTAGTTTGCACGTGGTGCATTTGCCACGACCGCTGGATGAGTGTGTGGTTGCATGCAGATTATGTAGGCCCTCCCCACCACCCAGCTTCCCATATTTGGTGAGACAAGGATATGCAAATATTTGTGATGGCTCAAATGGACATTGTGGATGGCAAGCAGATGTGTATAATATCTAAAGGATGCTGTCCCAAAGTACTGCCCCTTGAAATAAAGAAAGCCCTTTCGTGAAAGCGCGAGGTCTGCATCACCGTAACACGGGCTGAAGAAATGCTGTAGGAGTTGTCAGGACATCAGGGGTTATGACAGCCTCGGAAGCCGCGTATGGGTTTGCCCAAGGATCTATATCATTGTCAGCTTAGATAATGGCTTGGTGTGAAACATAAAAGGACATTTGGTGTATTTTTTTAAGAATCTGTAATCATCTCTTCAAATAAAAGACGTTCTTATCCCCTCCACGGTGCAGATCTCTGCCCACATGAACGGTGAGGAATGGGGATTAAGAACATAGGAGAACACCTAAAAGGCAAAGCAAACCAAAATAAAGCTTTCCTCCTGCACCCCGGCCCCAGCATGCTATCCTTGGGAGGGGAGATTTGAATTAGAACACAGACTGAAACTTCAGTGTCCATCAGATGTTTTTTTAAAAAAGACTTAGCTTATTTATCTGAAAGGGAGAGACACAGAGAGAAAAATGTCTTTCATAGAACAGGTCATCAAAGAAGGAGGTACCTTTCTCTGAAGGGAGGAGAGAAGTTCCACTTTGACTATGACCTTGTCTAAATATGATCAGAGTCAGTGAACTCAAAAGGCTCCTATAGCCTTGGCAACTCATGACAAGAGCCTAGGGTGATTACTGACGCCACAAACAAGAGTGTCAATTTGGTAAGTCAACAACAGGAGTCACTGTGCACTTACTCCTCATGTAGGATCTCTGTCCTTAATGTGCTGTACATTGTGATTTAATGCTATAACTAGTATTCAAACTGTATTTTTCACTTTGAGTTTCTGTGTGGGTGCAAACTGTTGAAATCTTTACTTAATATATACTAAATTGATATGTATATAAAGAGAATTGAAAATGAATCTTGATGTGAATGGAAGGGGAGAGGGAGTGGGAGAGGGGAGGGTTGCGGGTGGGAGGGAAGTTATGGGTGGGGGGAGCCATTGTAATCCATAAGCTGTACTTTGGAAATTTATATTCAATAAATAAAAGTAAAAAAAAAGTCTTTCATCCTCTGGTTCACTACCCAAATGACCACAATAGCCAGGGCTTGAGTGGGCAAAGTCAGAAACCAAGACTCCTTGGACTGGGGCAATTTCCAGCTGCTTTCTCAGGCACATTAGAGGGGAGTGGTTTGGGGGCTGGTGCTATGGCATAGTAGGCTAATTCTCGGCCTGTGGCATACGCATCCCATGTGGGCACTGGTTCACGTCCCAACTGCTCCACTTCCAATCCAGCTCTCTGCTAATGGCCTGAGACAGCAGTGGAAGATGGCCCAAGTGCTTGGGCCCCCAACTCATGTGGAAGATCTGGAAGAAGCTCCTGGCTCCTGGATTTGGATCTGCCCAGCTCCAACTGTTGCGGACATCTGGGGAGTGAACCCATGGATGGAAGACTATTCTGTCTGTCTCTCCTTCTCACTGTCTGTAACTCTAATTCTTAAACAAATCTTTTAAAAAGGAGCTAAGTTGTAACCAGAGAAGCTGGGACTGGATCCTACACCTGGATCCAGAAGGTTAACCCACTAAATCACAAAATTGGCCCGACCATAAGATTTTTAGTACCTTGCATCTCATATGGGTGCCGATTCTAGTCCCGGCTACTCCTCTTCTAATTCAGCTCTCTGCTATGCCTGAGAAAGCTGTAGAAAGTGAACCAAGTTCGTGGGTCCCTGCACCCCTGTGGGAGACATGCAAGAATCTCCAGGTTCCTGGCTTCAGATTGGCCCATCTCTGGCCATTATGGCCATTTGAGGAGTGAAACAGCGAATTGAAGATTTTTCTCCCTGTCTCTCCCTTTCTCTGTCTGTAACTCTACTTCTCCAATAAATAAATAAAAATCTTTTAAAGAAAGAGTCTTAGTACCTGAAAATGAGACCTGTGACAATAACAAAAAAGCATCCTAAAAGCTCTGATCCTTACACAAGGTTAATTTCAGAGTTGGAAACCAGTGGAACTGATTTGATGGGCACAGGTGAGACCATAAAAAAACATTTCCTTTGTCTGACATTGAAGGCTGAGGCTATGCTCAGTCTGAATATGGGTTCAAGTAGACTTTGCTGTTAGGAAAACGTGGAGATAGAGAGAAGAAACTCAATGGGATTTTTTAGTACATGCTTTCAGAAGAATGTTAGATCCGTG